>NC_045622.1:102959776-104209776 GCF_009829155.1 Mustela erminea | reverse complement strand
GGTCAGGGGGAGGCGGAAAGCACAGAGAGCAGACAGGCAGAGGCACATGGACCCCCAACTTGCACCCAGTCCCAGGACTTCGCCCTTCCCCCTCCAGGCACACCGCATGCCCTGGTTCAAAGACACCCTCACTTTCGCTCCCAGGACTTCACCCCTCCCCTGGAGGGTCCAAATATCCTGAATCTTCCCATCCTTAGTGCCCAAATGCCTCTGAGCCCAAGGAATCTCCCTGTCCCCTCTCGTGGGAATGCTCCCGCTCTGGGGGAGCCCCCACCCCACCGAGGGCCACTCACTCTAGGGTTCAGTGTCCTCTCGGTCACCCGGTTGTAGCCAGTTTCCCGCTCGGAGCCTCTGGCCAGCACAGGCAGGAACTCGTCCCCCTAAGGCAACAGAGGGGCCCCTGGCACCAGAGCTGGGCTGTTCCTCCCGCAGGCCTCTGGGTACTTTCCTAACTGCCACACAGTACAACCCCGGGCTGTGGGCTCAGACAGCCCCCCACCCCCACCGGCTCAGCTTACGTGAGGGTGGGTCATGGGGAGGAAGTCAGACCTGGTGACGCTCCGGCCAGGGAGGAGGACCTGGGAAAGAGGCCCACAGGGGCGCATTAGCCAGGCCGAAGCAGCGGCCCCGGGTCCCGAGCGCCAAGGAGAACTCACAACACGTTCATATGATTGGGGTCACCGAAGAAAGGGAAGAGTTTGGGGAGTAACAATGCTGAGTGAGAACCAGCAGGCCAGGGCTCTTCTCCGGACTCCAAGTAACATTGGCTCTGCCCCTTCTCTTTGAACCTCAGTCTTCTCACCCATCAGCTGGGAGAGTTGGACCAAAGTGGTAGTTTTTACCCACATGCGTTCATCTCGTGTAGCTCACATTTTCTTAAGAAGCTAGAAGTAGCCCTGAAATTCTAGCAGGCACGGGCCTGACTTACGGGGTCCCCCGGGAGGGCCTGGGAGGGTGACTGGAAGACAATGGGGTTCTTGGCGGACTCTTCGGTGAAGCCAGTCTGTTCCTTGGCGCCAATTGTTTTCTTCTGCAAGAGATCTGCAAAAGACATGGCCCCCCCGATACTGCCCCCCAACCTGGGCCGCCTGGCCCCACCCACATGGCCTCCAGAGGCTCCGAGTCCCAGCCAGCGGGGAGGGAGCTGGCTCCAAGGGTCTGGACGCTGGAGCTCTAGCATCAGGGGCACCAGGCAGCCTCCAGAGTCCCGGACAGAGAGGACAGAGAACAAGATGGGAGAGGAGAGAGGTACAGGAAGGACAGGCTCCGACAGGCCTGGAGACAGCTGGGGTCAGGATCCACAGCCCTCCTGAGCCACTGAGTGACCCTTCCGGGGTTCGGCGCTAGGGCCCAGGTCCCCCAGGCTGCCTCTGCAGCCTTCTTTCTTTTGCTGGGGATGTCTATGCCCCTGGCCAGCTCCCTCTGGGTCGCCCAGTGTCTCTCCTTGTGGCTGGGTGGGGCAAAGTGCCCTGGGAGAGAGGCAGGAGTGCAGACAGGTGCCTACCTGGCTGGTTTGAAGGCTCCTTGAGATACTTGGAATTGTACTCAGAGGTCATGAAGCGCGGGCCCTGGAACACAGAGGGCAGAGCACTGGGGCCCACAAGGTGGACCAGGGCCTGGAGGTGGCTGGTGGCTGTGGTGGCCCTTCAGTGCTCCGAGTAGACCGGTGCAGTACAGTCTGTGAAGGGAGGGCGGGTACAGCAGGCCCCGTGCAAAACCCTCCCCTACAAGGCAGCAGAGCGCCATACAGCCCACCATAAGTTCCCCGTGACCGTGAAGCCCGTCCCATCTCACACAGGACTTCCAGGAATAAATATGGGCCTCAGGGACCCAGACCCAACGTGAGGAGAGAGGCTAAGGGAGTAAAGTGGGTGCTCCCATCACGCTTCATGGCCCTGAGCTCAGGGAGTCTGGATGGGGTTAAGTCCTAAGTCCCAAGATAAGAGTAAGGAAGCGTAGGACGACGTTGATACTGTCTTGGAAATACCAAATATCCTTGGCTCTCCCCAGTTCTTCTAGGTACACTGAGACCCCAAGTAGTTGGCTTTTTGGGTGAGTCACAGCAGTGACTGTCTCCAGGAGGGGAAGGAGGTGGGTTTGGTCGCCCTGTCCCGCTCACAGCCCTAACTGGGGGCTGCCCACTCACATGCCGGGCGTTCTCCCACTCAATCGAGCCCTTGCCCTGCAGCTGGTGGAGCAGAGGCCCGTCCCTGGGCTCCAGCCCTGTGATGGACTGCGGCCCATAGTCCTGGGTGTCGAAATGGACCTTCCTGACCTGGGAAGAGGAAGTGGCTGGTCATGTTCCAGGCCAAGGGAGGGCAGTCACATCTTGACTCTGCTTCTGCCCTTAACCCCTACAGGGTATCCATAGCCTGAGGGGTCCCTTGACAATGAAGTCCAATCATGTCCCCCCTCTGCTCAGAACCTCACCATCGTCCCATTGCACTGGGAGTAGAACCCCATGGCCTGACAGAGACCCACGAGGACCGCGGCCCCTCGCTGGCCTCCAGCCACCTGCCTCCTTGCTGGTCTTTGTCACAGCAGATACTCGCACCACAGGGCCTTTGCACTTGCTGTCTCCACTACCTGGAACTCACACATCGCTGCAGTCAGAGGGCACTAACTTCCCTTGAGTCTTTGACTCATGTCTCCACAGCAAGCTCTTCTCCTACCCTCCTGGTTTGCAGTTGCAACCCCTTCACTACTGCTTCCGCCACCACGCCTCTTCCCTGTTGCATTTTCCCCCCCAGCACTTAGAACCTTCCTGAGCATCCTAAAAGGGATGCTCAGAACATATCAGTTGAATGAATGAATGAATGAATGACTTAGTATCCATTCTACTGCTGGTGATAAGGACCATCATCGTAATGATGTTAGAATGAAGAGGATGGGGACGACACAGACGAGCATATGTGACATTGGTGGTGAGGACGGTCATGTGGTGCTGGAGATGTCAGTGGGATGGTGGAGACCATGGGATGGGGATGGCGTTGGGGTTGGGGTTGGAGATGCGGGAGGCAGAGGTGATGGCAGTGACGGGGACAGGGATGGAGGTGGAGGGGAGGTGATGTGCACCATCAGGTGCAGGTGGGGAGGGGACTAAGGCGACAGAGGTGGGCAGACTCCCAGCCCGCGTATGGCTCCTCTGTGCCCAGGCATCTCAGCCTGGACCAACTCTTGGCAGCACAGTCCCACCCCGCTGGAAAGATCCTCACGCTGTCCGCCGCCCCCCGACCCTTCCTCCAGCCCAGCCTCGGGGTCTCACTGACCTCCTTAGTGGGGGTCGCTGCACTGGGCTTCTCGCGAGAGTAGCCAGAGCTGGTCTGATGCATGTTCCAAGGCAGTGGGTATTTGCCATCCGGCACCTCCAGGGGGCGGTAGCTCTGATTGGTCACTGACTGGAAATTGTGGCGGACTTGTTCTCTGAGGGGGGGTGGGAGCCGTGTATGACCAGGGCCACCTGGAAGCTGCTTATCTCTAGAAGCCGCCCACTTCCCCCAAACCTCCCCCAGGTGCCTCAGGAGTCCGCCTGCCTTGGGGCCCCAACTAGGTGCCATGCCCTGAGGGCCCCAGGACCCCAGACCCAGGCCAGGCAAGGTTCTAGGTCTCCGTGTGTGGAGTCCGCAGCTGGTCCAATGAGCTCCAGTGCCCCTGAGCTCTAAGGCCCAGGGGTGCAGAGAGGGAGAAAGGCTTGCACAGACCATACCCCATGGCTGGGTTGTCCAGGGCATCAAGGTTGGCGTGGTAGGAGACCACGGGCCGGTAATTTGATCTGTAGCCTGTGCCTTCATGGCTGCCCATGCGGGGCCTGAAATCCTCCCGACCTGCCAGAGAGGAAGCCAGGAGACGGGACCGGCCCATGGGGCAGGGGAGTGGACGAGCAGTGAGCAGGGTTTCCCAGGCAGGGCGAGAAACACCCCCCAACTCCCACCCCCACTCAGGGCCCAGGGGTCCTCAGGATAGAGAAGACATAGAACCAGGGACTGAAGCAAGAGCCGTGAAAGCCTGGCCCTTTGGGACTGTGGCAGCAGGGAATGGAAAGGATGGGGTAGGGACACGGTCAGCGTGGTAGAATCACAGGACGGCCACGGGGGAGGGGCAGCAGGGCCAAGCCAGCCTGGACATGGTCCCTGGGGGGCTCAGGCGCTGGATCGGTTTGGCGTGCTGGGGTCCCTCAGAGCATGTGATGGGCCAGAGGCGCTGCTCGTCTCACAACGGGAGGGTCTCCCCCTCTCCAGCCCCGAGTCCTGGGGTGTCTCCAGCACAAAGGGGCGCTCACCATAGGCTGTGCAATAGCTGGTGGCGTAGAATTTCAGGGGGTCCGTGCAGCCCCCCGAACTCATCTTCACATACGGAGAGACAACGCCCAAGGGGAGTTTCCCCATCATGGTGCTGGGGGGCAGGGCCCCAGCGGGGCGCCTGAGGAGGAAGCACAAGGAACCCCATCAGCTCAGTAGCCCAAGGGCCCAGAGTCTGCCTTAGGCCCGGGCTGCAGAGGCCCCAGGGGTGACGCTCGAGCCCCACCCAGCCAGTGCTGTCCCCCCTCCGGTCCGTCCCTCTCTCCGCCGACACCCACGCCCCATACTGAAGGAAGGACTGGTCACCTTCGGCACCTAATCATATACTCATTCCACCTTCCCCACACCTTGTTCTCTCCCCAGGTCACAGCCAGGAAACAAAGACTCCAAGTGATGAAAGATGAGCTCATAATGGGGGGTGGGGTGGGGGTGGGGAGCCAGGAAGGATTCAGGCCTGGGGTGTCTGACTCCCCGCACTTGACCGTAATCCCCTCATGGCCTCCTCTGGGGACTGAATGGACAGACACCCTCCCAGCCCGGCCCTGGAGCTCACTGCCAGCCCCGGGCTCCTTGTCCCTCCCTCAGCTCGCCCCGGGGCCTTGCAGAGGGACGTGGGCTCGGTCCTCCTGGGTCCCAGCCGCAGTCGGCCCCACCCTCACCTGCCCTCGGCTGTGGCTCTGAGGTCTGGGGAGAGGCTGCAGGAGGCAGGAGCTGCCCCAGAGAAGCCCAGGCCCTCTGGGAGGTGGCCAGGCCAAGAGAAACAGTGTGTCGCCTAGCAACCGCTGCCTAGCAACAGCGTCCCCACGCCTCAGAAGCCCTTCTAGGGCCAGGGCCCATGAGAGGCGGCGCTGGCCCAGATGAAGGCAGCTACGGGGGGGGGGGGGGGGGGGGCAGGCCCTGCCTCCTCGGCACCCCCCACTCCACCCCCTTCGCCCCAGTCTCCAGCTTCCCCTGACAGGGCTGGGCAGAGCTGCTGTCTTCTGAGTGACAAGAAATAAAAGATAATCTCGAACGATCACTCTCCCACTTATTAAGTATCCACTTCTCAGCAGACACTTTATATCCTTCGTGGCCAGTCCTCTGAGTGGCTCCTCCAGGTTGGCTCTTATTACCCCTCTGTTCACCTGGGGAAAATGAGGCTCAGACAAGCAGTGTCTTGACGAGCCAGAGATCCCGAAAACATCAGGAAAGAGAAGAGTTGAGACTCAAACGTGGGTGGGCCCTGATCCCACTTGTAAGCCTCTCGGGGAATCATCCTATTTCCTGTGTCCTGCTAGAGCCAGATCGGTGCCAAGCTCTTCCACACACACTTTTTAAAAAGATTTTATTTATTTAGGGGCGCTTGGGTGGCTCAGTTGTTGGGCGTCTGCCTTCGGCTCGGGTCATGATCCCAGCATCCTGGGACCGAGCCCCACGTCGGGCTCCCTGCTTGGCTGGGAGCCTGCTTGTGTTCCCTCTCTCATTGTCCCTCTCACTGTCAAATAAATAAAATCTTAAAAAAAAAAAAAAAAGATTTTATTTATTCGTCAGAGAGAGTGAGCGAGAAAGAGAGCATAAGCAGGGGAGCAGCAGACAGCGGGAGAAGTGGGCTCCCTGCCAGGACCCTGGAATCATGACCTGAGCTGAAGGCAGACGATTGATGGAGTCACCCAGGTGTCCCTTCCACGCACATTATTACCTCGGACAATCCCCAAACCACCCTGTGGCCGGGGTACTAGGATTATAGGGCCAACGTGCCCCAGAAGCTAGGAGTGTGACTCAAATCTCAAACCTCTTACCGCCCCCCAATTCCTCATCTTCACCGAGGGCCATGACCGGACCCGCCTCATGGGGCCGTTGGCAGATTTCCTGAGGGCCTGGCTTCAGCTCCTCAGTTTTTCAGGGCTCCTATGCTCAGCCCATTTTGCAGATGGGAAAGGTGAAGCCCAAGGACATTGACCAGGCCTCAGAGTTGGTGAAGAATTACAATGGCAGTGAGCCAAGCCCATAGCCCCTGCTGCCTTTGAGCCAGCCCATTTGCCCCACGGGGCATTGAAGCGTCTAACTTTAACAAGTGGATCTCTGGGGATGGGGTGGGAATGGGGAGCCCAGATGGGTAGCATTTGCCACATTTCTGTCGTGTAAATCCTCCCTGCATGGCTGCTTTCAAACCACCAAGGCAAGGTCACCGAGCAGGGAGTTGGAAAGTCGTGCTCAGCCCCCTATGGGGCTGCCACCGTACAGAGTTTGCGTCATACAGATCCAGTAGACAGAAGTGACCTTGAGACCATGAATGATGGACAAATACAGTAATATAATAAGGAAATGATGACTTTGAAGTATTTATTAACTTCAGGGGTTTTTTTTTTAGATTTTATTTATTTTTATTTATTTGACACATTGGGAGAGAGAGAGAGGGAGAGCACAAGCAGGGGGAGCAGCCGGCAAAGGGAGGAGCAGACTCCGCTGAGCAGGGAGCTGGCTGTGGGGCTCGATCCCAGGAACCTGGGATCATGAGCTGAACTGAAGGCAGATACCTAACCGACTGAGCCACCCAGGCGGCCCTTAAAAAAATCTTTATTTAAGAAGAAAGAAGAAGGGACGCCTGGGTGGCTCAGTTGGTTAAGCAGCTGCCTTCGGCTCAGGTCATGATCCCAGCGTTCTGGGATCGAGTCCCACATCGGGCTCCTTGCTCGGCAGGGAGCCTGCTTCTCCCTCTGCCTCTAGCCTGCCACTCTGTCTGCCTGTGCTTGCGCTCTGTATCTCTCTCTCTAACAAATAAATAAAATCTTTAAAAAAAAAAAAAAAAAAGAAGAAGAAGAAAGAAGAAGAAGCTTCTGCAAGGTGACAAGTGAATGAATGCACACAGTCCCGCTCTCCCCGTGTAACGACAGAGACTCGGGAGAGCCCCACCCATGAAACACGAAAGAGGGTAAGACCTCCATGGAAGGTTGGGACAGAGGGATGGAGTGGCCTTCCTCCAAGGCTGCAAGAGTTCAGACTCTGAAGCTGGTGGGACAAGCCCTGGCTCTACCATTTACCAACGAAGAGTCGATGCATGTTACTTGTGCCTCAGTTTCCCTTTCTGGAAAATGGCACCTACGTACGGGGTTGTAAAGCCCTCGAAATACATAAAGCCCTCAAAATACTCCGTGTCCAGTGTCCAGCGGGGGCTAGGCCTGCACCAGGCGGAGATGAGGGAGGGCTTGCTACCTGGAGGGCCCTGCAAGGGCAAAGGTGGGTAGCGCTGGCAGGCCAGGGGTGGTGATGGGTCCCAGGTGGCTGGGGCACTGTGTGGGGAGGCACTCAGTGGGGAGAGGCTGTGTCAGGTTTTCCTTTTAGCAGCTGGCGGGACAGAGGAGGTGGTGAAAGCTTTGAAATAGTTGGTAACGCTGTAAGGGAAACTCTGGAGCTGCTAGGGACAGCCTGGCCTGAAGCCCACAGAGGATGGGGCGGGGCGGGGGCTGGATTCTGGAGGTGTCTGCTCTTAGACTGAACTCCCATTAGGTCTGGGCTCTCAGTGGTTTGTCGGTTTGTTTTTGTTTTTGTTTTTTGCTGTGGGGCGACACCCAGCGGCTGTCACTGGAAACTGCAGGAGATGCAGCCGGTGGAGCCCTCCTAAGGCTGGGGGGCTCCTGAACGGAACTGAGGAGGGGGCAGAGCCACTGTCGCCTCAGCCACGGACCACTCTGCCTCACCTGCCCACAAGGGGCCGACCTGGCAAGGAGTGCTCTGGGAGGGCGAGGGCCAGAGCCTACAAGCAACAGGAGACTAGGGGCTGCTCACCAGGTGCCGGTCTGGGCAGTAGTCAAATTGCTGTGTGCCTTTTGGATCTCTTGGCTCGAGGCCTGTTTTCCTATCTATAAAACAAAGCAACAGACTAAATGACCCTTCCAGATTTTAAGCAGGAAATCCAGGGCCCAACTCAGCCCCTCTTTCCATAACTGTTCCCATTTATTAAGCATTTTCCGTGCAGGTGCCGAGCTGTGCCGTCTTTTCACTCTTCAGTCCAGCCCTACGAGTAGGGACTATTGTTACTCCCCCCGCTTTATACACGAGGAAACTGCCTAGGCCTCAGGAGCAGAAAGGGGTAGAGCCAGCTTTGACTCCAGAATCCACACCAAGTCCTGCTAAAACATGCTGGCAAATTTGGTGTGAAGTGCTGGCACTGTAGCAGTAGACTCTCACACCATTTGGTTGAGCTCAGTGATTTTCCAAAGGGACAGACTGCCCTGGCCACATGGGTGACCTCTTTCTTCTTCCTAGACCTGCCCCTTCCTGAGCAGTAAAATTCAGCCCTGTTTTCCTCCTGTGAGAAGGCACAGCTACAGACACCCTGAGGCTGGCCTCAAACACCAGCAGCTGCCTCGCCTCTGAAGCCTAGAAGACTGAGGCTCAGGAGCCAGCTAGAGGATTTGGGGGCCCTGGTGCCCAGAACTCCATAGCTGGGACCACTAGGGGAGGGCCCTGATGGGCATTCAGGGCTAGCGTGCCCCATCCTTTGCTGAGTCCTGAATGGGGACAGACATCTGCACTCTGGGCTCTGGGCTCTGTGAGCTTTAGGTCCCTAGAGGAATATCAACTCGGGCGAACAAGGCAGCACACCACTGAGCAGGTGTCATTTGACTTTGATTGACGTGTGTCCTTACGACAGACCTCGGAGGGCAGGGCCAACTTTGTCAGGAAGAGAGGTTCAAGGAGGGAAAAGCTTCCTAACGCACCCAACCTTCTAACGGGGGAACAGGGTGCCCTGGTGGGGCGTGAGCTCTCCATCACAGAATCAAGCAGAAGTTTGAATTCACATGAGTCTGGATGACAATAATACCAAGCTCTCTTTGGGGCTGTATTTGGTACCAGGCACTGTTCTATGTGCTTCACATGTATTGACACATTCAAACCTGATCACAGTGAGGTGTGTTTCTCGAGGGGGTGGGTAGCATCAGCCCCTGCATTTTACAAATGAAGAAACTGAGACACAGAGAGGCTACTTCACTTGTCCGAGGTCATACAGCAAATAGGGGGAGGGGTCATTTTTTGAATCCAGGCAGGCTGGCCCCCAGGGGAAAGCTGTTGGCTGCTTTGAGGTTGCCTCGTGGGTTGAACTAGAAGGTTCTCCAAGCTATGAGCTTTGATGGCAGTTTTCTTTTTTGAAACTTGTGCCTCCCTTACCCTCTCCCACACAGAGCTCCTTGGTCGGTGCTGGGCGCCTCAGTGTAAAAATCCACAGAAGAAAGGTTTAAAATCATCCAAATTGGCCAAGACGACTAAGAGGCAGGAAGCAGGCCTCTGGGGTGCAGCTGAGTGGGAGGCTGGGGTGGTGCCCAGAGGGGACTTGGTTATCTTTTTTTTAAAAATTGTGGTAAAATACATGTAACAGAAAATTTCCCATTTCAACCATTTTAAAGTGTACAGTTCTATGGCATTAAGTATGTTCATGATATCGCACAGCTATCACCAGTGGCCATCTCCATAGCTCTACCAACTTCCCAAATTAAAACTGCGCCCATGAAACACCCCTCACCCTCTTGTCCCCCACCAGGCCCCGGCAACAACCCTGCAACCTTCTGCCTCTATGAATTGGGCGGCTCTCAGACTGCCTGTAAGAGGGATCGTACAGTGTGTGTCCTTGTGTGTCCGGTTTAGTTTACCTAGCGTCATGTCCTCGAGGTTCGTCCCCAACGTAGCCTGTGTCAAAATTTCCTTTAAAAAAAAAAAAAAAGGGCGCCTGGGTGGCTCAGTGGGTTAAGCCGCTGCCTTCGGCTCAGGTCATGATCTCGGAGTCCTGGGATCGAGTCCCGCATCGGGCTCTCTGCTCAGCAGAGAGCCTGCTTCCCTCTCTCTCTCTCTGCCTGCCTCTCCATCTACTTGTGATTTCTCTCTGTCAAATAAATAAATAAAATCTTAAAAAAAAAAAAAAAAAGGCTGAATGATATTCCATTGTGTGGATATACCACGCATTGCTTATCCATTCAGCAGAGCGTGGACTCTTGGGCTGTTTCCACTTCGGTTTATTGTGAATCGTACTCCTACAGACATGGAAGCACTAATACCACTTTGAGTGCCTGCTCGCATCTCTTCGGGGTGTAGACCCTTTGGTGGGAGAGGAAGAGGCAGGAGGGCTCCTGTCTTGAGGGAGACCAGGTCACATCCCTGCTCTGCCCTGACCCTCTTCTAGAACTTGGCTTTGCTGTCCAGCTCTGGCACTGATGGGGCTGTGTGACTTTCCTTAATTAACAACCCCCTCTGGTCCTGCTGCCTGTGAAGAGAGGGGCGGGGCCGGAACAGAAGGTTTGGCTTGTCTGAAGTTTGAGCCGTGTTGTTTGTTTTGGCCTCAGGGCCTTGGAACTCTTTCTTCAAACAGACCTGGAAATGATGGTTGGCTCCGCACTTCTGTCATCTGCGCCATAGCCGCAGCAGTACCCCAGCTCATTCTCTCTCGAGGTCCTTCCTCACCGCCAGAAACTGAAATAGCCGGAGTCTGATGGCCTAAGCCCACTCTCTCTCTGTCTCTCTTTTCCTAAAAGGGAACAATTCCCTCGGTGACCTGAGCACTCTCTCTCCACCTCCCGCCATGCCCGCACAACCTCTTCTGGTTCGCTTCCCCCGCAGGTGGACATTTCCTGGAAGAACTCTGGCGTGCCTCTTTGATGGCTGTTCCGTTTCTGTCTGTTCTGCTTCTTTTACTGTCTCCTCTGGGTGAACTGGTTGATCTTGCACAAAGTTTAAAAATTCATGACTCCCGGGGAAGATGAAATGAGACAGAGCAGAAAACAAGAACACAATCTCAGAGCTCCAAAGGGATGAAGATATTCTCGGCAGTGATCGGCAAGGAATTCAGGGCAGGGGTCCAGAGCAGTTCTGGATACCCAGAGATCTGGGTTCAAATCCTCCTGCCCTGTGCTCTCGGATGCCTTTAACTTCGTGACGTCTGTCCCCTTAGCTGTGTGATGAAGTCATGGTAGTGCGGCCTCACAGCAGAACCCACACAGTTAGGCTGAGGGATTCAGAAGAGACACATGTATGTGTTTAGCACCCAGGCCGGCACAGAGAAAGCACTCAGTAAGTGTTTGGGATGAGTGTACATTTCCCAGCTTCCGCTGTGGTAAGATAAACACAGTGTGTCCAGTTCTGGGGGGTCGAGAACCACTACTCCCAGCCGGAAGGAGTTAGAAGTGGCTCTGTGTGTGTCCGGGGAGGGGGAGTGGTGAAGATCCCGTGTTGGGACAGAAGAATAAAAGATGGGGGCAGTCTGGGTCACCGAGTCACCACAGAGCCTGACTGCCCAAAGAGCCTTTGTCACTGTGCCCTGCAGTGTTCTAGAAGGGGCTGCCCGGCCACCATGAGGCCGGGCACAAAGACAACACAGACGTCATGCCAAGCTCCCCACGGGCCTGACATGCACACACCGTAAGCCAGCTGTCGGGGGGCCATCACCATCAGGGCTGGTTGTTAGCACAGCACAACCTAGCCCGTTTTAACTTGGGAGCATTATAATCTTTAAACACTATTATTTCAGAATTAAGTGCAAAAGGTTGGGCATGACATCGAACACGGGCCATCTTTCCAGGCCTCATTGCTAACCCTCCCCATGTGTGTGGTAAACATACACTGAAAAGGCAGAGCCTGGAACACTCAGCCACCCTAGGAAGGGGCTGCGCCATTCTCACTGGACTTGGACCAAGTGAGAAATAAACTTGGCTTTGTTAAGCCACCGAGATCGGGAGGTTTCTTTACGACCATAGTCTAACCGGCCAGGTGCCCTTCTGCTCCAGACTCACCACGAACCATTTAGAGACGCTCCAAACATACCCTGCATTCTGTCAGCCCCTTTACCCCCGAGGTTTCCCTCCGCCTGGAGTGACTTCCTGGAGTGACTTGCCAGTGGTCTTCCTAAAGCCTGGATCTGCGTAAGTCACTTCTCTGTCAATATCACTCAGCTCCGGAAGTAGCCTCCAGGAGGTCCTGGGAAGGATGCAGGCGGCGGGCACCCAAGGAGCAGTGTAGGGTTCCCAAAGGGGACACACTACCTGATGTTTTAGGACGGACGGAGACAGACAGGTTTTTAACAATTTATAAACCGAAATCACCAAGTAATGGGAACAGTACATACAGGCAGCATGCCAGGCTCTTTTCTTACGAGAAGGCAAACGTGCAGAGGACTTAGGAGGACGGGCGGGGAGCCATGTAGCCCGGCTTTACGTGCGATTGCCCCCAGCTCACCAGTGGAGCCACGTTGGGCAGCTGGCGTGGCTTTTGGGCACCTCTGGTTCCCAGCAAAGGCGGGGTGACCAGTGTGCTTCTGCCTTTCTCTAGGAGGCCTAAGGGAACTAAATGAGAGGCGTGCCTCACACGATAAGCACATCTCGCTATTCTTAGTCCCAGGATAAAGTTAAAAAGAAGCGTGGTCTTGGCTGTCCTTCTGACACTGACCAGGACACCGACCACACGACCACGTGGCCCTCCTGCCACACAGTGGACAAGCACTGCAGGTGATGGGGATCACTGGTGTGGGTTTCCAAGCACTGACTGTATACACGCATCACCACAACAAATCCTCCTGGATGCTGACGATCTCTCTTTTTTTAAGATTTTATTTATCTATTTGACAGAGAGAGGGATCACAAGTAGGCAGAGCAGCAGGCAGAGAGAGAGGGGGAAGCAGGCTCCCTGCTGAGCAGAGAGCCCGATGCGGGGCTCGATCCCAGGACCCTGAGATCATGACCTGAGTTGAAGGCAGAGGCTTAACCCCCTGAGCCCACAGGAGCCCCCCGATGATCATTTTTTATGTGCCAAACTGATAAGTAATTGTATCAGAAAGACAGTTAACATCTTTCGCTCTCTCCACCTACATACATATGGGCTGTTGGCATTCTCAAAGCTAGTTAATGTCACGGTTTAAAAAGAGAATGGCTTTTTTGATGGAAAACTTGATTTTCATTTTAGATGTAAATCATACTAGGAAACCAAGAAATCTTTTGTGATAGACCAGTCCTCGCCACTCCCATTTTTCTCAGTGAGGAACTTATTTTTTTTTTAGGAACTTATTTTTAAATATGAATTTTTGTAACTCGATTAGACTACTTTTAGCTGCATTTAATTTTCATTTGAACATTTTATTTAAAATTTTTAAAAATTCGGGGCACCTGGGTGTCTCAGTCGGTTAAACAGAGCTGCCTTTGGCTCAGGTCATGATCCCAGGGTCCTGGGATTGAGCCCTACATGGGGCTCCCTGCTCAGTGGGGAGCCTGCTTTCTCCTCTCCCCTGCTGCCGCTCTGTCTACTTGTGCACACTCTCGTGCGCTCTCTCTCTGTCAAATAAATAGATAAAATCTTTAAAAAAATAAAATATTTAAAACTTCAATATGTAGTTCTGTTTGTTTTCACTGTTACAGACGTGGTTTTTGACAAAGATGTCATAGGAAGCCAATCGGACAGGAAGTCTTTTTAATAAATGATGTTGGAATAACGGGGTATCTCTATGGAAAGAGAAAAGAGCCTCCAATCTTACCTCACACCGTATCTAAAAATTCATTCAAGATATAAAGGTACCTTTGTGACTCAGAGAGAAGCAAAGGCTTCTGAAACAGGTCACAGAAAGCAATAACACCATCAAAGGAAAAGCTGATAGACGACTTCATCAAAACTGGAAAGTCTGGCTTTTCCAAGGACCCTGGGAAGAAAAGGAACACACAACTCCCAGACTAGGTAAAAAATACCTGCAAACATATATTGGCAAAGTACTGATATACAGGATGTATAAAGAATTCCTACCATTCAATAATAAAATGACAACAACCAAATTTAAAAGTGGGCAAGAGGCTCGAGCTGGCATCCCACAAAAGAAGACATATGACGGTACCTGGGTGGCTCAGTGGGTTAAAGCCTCTGCCTTCGCCTCAGGTCATAATCCCAGGGTCCTGGGATCGAGCCCCACCTAGGGCTCTCTGCTCAATGGGGAGCCTGCTTCTCCCTCTCCCTCTGTCTGCTTGTGTTCTGTCTAACAAATAAATGAAATGTTAGGAAGACATTTGAATAGTCATAAGCACATGAAGAGAAATTCAGCATCATTCGTCGTCAGGGAACTGCAAATGAAAACCACAGGGAGGTGCCAGTTTCTACCCACAAAGATGGCTAAGTTTTGAAGGACTGACTGACATCCGATGCTGGCAAGCTTCTAGGGCAGCTAGAGCTCTCGTACATTGCCCGTGAGAATGTAAAAGGGTACATCTGCTTTGGACCACGAGCTGGCACTTGCTTTTCAACTAGACCTACACCTACATATGACCTAGAAATTCTACTTCTAGATATTTACTGAGAAATAAGAACATTCAATCACAAAAAGAATTGTCTGGAACCCAGTACCAGAAGGAGCTCAGGTGCCCATCCATGGAATGAATACAATAAATGGGGTAGAGTCGTTTGACATGATGCATCAACTCAACAATAAACAGGACCAAATACCAATGTGGGCAGTGCCAAAAACATTATGCTGACTGAAAGCAGACACAACCAGAAGAGTACACACCACATGATTCCATCTTTATGAAATTCTGGAACAGACAAAGCTAATCTGTGGTGAAAGAAAAAGTCAGAGATATGGTTGCCTGGCGTGTGAGGAGGCGTACTGTAGGGACTGACCAGGGTGGAACAGGAGAGAACTTTCTAGGGTGATGGTAATTCCTGTTTCCTGATAGGAGTCTGGTGTGGGCGCCTGCTGGGAGGCAGCACATGTACACTTACGATTTGGGCATTTCATTGTATGTAAATTTTGGAGCAAAAGAAAACAACTTTATTTTTTTTTTTAAAGATTTTATTTATTTTAAAGAAAGAGAGAGAGATCACAAGTAGACAGAGAGGCAGGCAGAGAGAGAAGGGGAAGCAGGCTCCCGGCCGAGCAGACAGCCCGATGCGGGGCTTGATCCCAGGACCCTGAGATCATGACCTGAGCTGAAGGCAGAGGCTTAACCCACTGAGCCACCCAGGCGCCCCAAGAAAACAACTTTAAATATGTGCGTCTGATTAATGATATGTGTTCCACAATATTTAGGGGAAGCGTTCTGATATCTATCATTTTCTTTGAAATGAATCAAAAAGTAGATGAATTAATAATTAATGGATTAATTAATTTCCAACCCTCCAGAAAGGGATGGAAAGATGGGCAGATAGACAATGAATCAAGCAAGTAAAAAGTTAGTGGGAATCTAAGTGACAGATAGGTCATACAGTTACTTGCTGTAAAAGTCTTTCGAACATTGCTGTATATATGAAATTTTTTCTAATACATTAAAAAAATTCCACATTTTATGTATTTGAAAAAAAAATTTTTTTTGAAGTAGGCTCCCTGCCCAACATGGGGCTTGAAATCATGACCCTGAGAAGAGTCACGTGCTCTACTGACTGAGCCGGTCAGGTGGCCCCAAAGTATTTGTTTTTATAGCTACCTTGTTAGTTTTGGCAAGTGACGCCATTGATAACAGTTTTCCCCATTTACAGCTGTGATGTGAAGTTTCTTTTCAAAAATTAATTTGTTTAAATAAACAAGGGACTCCACTTAAGGACAACAGTAAGGAAATACTAGTATAGATGGGACACGGATATGGCAAAGTTCAGGAGGGCAAGGAGAGGGTGTCTGGGAAAGGTGGGGTGTTGGGAAGTTCACGGCAAGATCTGGGGAAACCTGGATTTCCCTCCTGTCTTGCTGCTTCCCAGCTGTGTAACCCCCCAACCCCTTACGATATTCTTTTTTTTTTTTTAAGATTTATTTATTTATTTGACAGACAGAGATCACAAGTAGGCAGAGAGGCTGGCAGAGAGAGAGGAGGAAACAGGCTCCCCACTGAGCAGAGAGCCTGATTCGGGGCTCGATCCCAGTCCCCAGGGACCATGACCCGAGCCAAAGACGGAGGCTTTAACCCACTTAGCCACCCAGGTGCCCCCCTTACGATATTCTTAATAACACTTTCTTTTCTTTAGCTTACTTCATTGTAAGAATACAGGATATAGTACATACACCATACATAATACGTGCAAGCAACTGTTTATCTTACCAGTAAGGCTTCGGGCAACAGTAGTTAGGTTTTTGGTTGAGTCAAGAGTTGTATGTGGGTTTTTCAGCCCCCTGTTGTTCAAGGGTTGACTGCACCGTGGGTCTGATCCAGCAAGATGTACTAGTCCGAATAGGATAGGCTGTAACAAGGGAATGAATAAAGCACGAAATTGCCCCAATTTGAGAGCCCCTGAAGCAGTTTGAGAGTTTAGGCGACCCCCTCCCTGGTGTAGGCATCCCATCTAGAACATGGGTTGGATGTCTGTGGCAAGGTAGCAGCCACACTCAGGTATTTCTTTCCTGTTTTTGTTTTTGTTTTTTTTTTTTTAAGATTTTATTTATTTATTTGACAGACAGAGATCACAAGTAGGCAGAGAGGCAGGCAGAGAAAGAGGAAGGAAAGCAGGTCCCCTGCTGAGCAGAGAGCCCGACTCGGGGCTCGATCCCAGAACTCTGAGATCATGACCCGAGCCGAAAGCAGAAGCTTTAACCCACTGAGCCACCCAGGTGCCCCTCTTTTCTGTTTTTAAGATTGTATTTGTTTAACAGACACAGCGAGAGAGGGAACACAAGCAGGGGGGGTGGGAGAGGAGAAGCAGACTCCCCGCAGAACAGGGAGCAAGATGTGGGGCTCGACCCCAGGACCCTGGGATGGTGACCTGAGCCGAAGGCAGATGTTTCACCGACTGAGCCCCCCAGGTGCCTCGTCGGAGTGTTTCTAAGGGCCAGGCCTGAAAGTGGCTCTCCTTACTTCTGCCTGCGCCCAACCTGCCAGTTCCAACCACACAGCCCCGGCCTTACAGAAGGCAGGCTGGGGCCATGTGGTCTCCCTGCTTGGTCAGGAAGAAGTGTCATTGGGGCGGGCAGACCCCGTAGTCCCTGCTGCAACCCCACCTTCTGTGTGCCAAACCAGCCAGTCTTTCTTCTCACGTATGGCACACGCACATTCTCCCCAAGGGAAGCCACCCTAAGTCTGTCCAGTCCCTGCACCTGGCTCGAAGCCTGGGGTCTCCGGAGACATGGGTGCACCAGCCTCTTCCTATCCCATGCAGCTCATCCTGGGACAGGGACCCACAACTGGAAAGACAGGCACGCGAACGCTGGGCGGCCCATCCAGTACGGGGTGGGGACGGCACTGCACCGAGGTTCCTTCGCTCACTGGTCCTGCTTTGCAGGAGACTGCGCTCACTGTTGGCACTGGCCCAGCTCTTCTATCCGTGGGCCTCCTCCTCCGCCATCTCTGAAATGGGCATGGCACAGCCTGTCCCCCCGGAGGGCTGCGGACTCCCCCTCCTGCTCATGCGTGGTAAGTCCTTTCACAGCTGCAAACTGTGGCTCCCGCAGCTCACGGTTCTGTGCGCAACACAACTTGTCACAGACCCACTTGCTTCTAGTCAGTTCTGTGCCCCCCCAGTCACACTCACCCGAAGTCCTTTCCCGGACAGTTCGAGCACATAACCTGTCTTGCTGGTTCCCCTCTGTACCTCTCCTCTCCTCGATGGCTGTCTTGACGGTACTTGGAATGATAAAAAGGATATGCCCTCGTCTGGTCCTGTCCTGAGGCACTTTATCTGAGGGAAAAGTTTCTCCAGGTTTTTGTGGCCCTCAATTTTCTTTTCTTTCTTTTTTTTTTTTAAATCTCATCTTTTTCTACTTAGGGCATAGAAGATTTTTCAACCCTGAAAGGCCCTGGATCTCTGGATTCTATTTCCCTTCATTACTACTTGAACATCACATAATTCTTTCCTGAGCTCATCTCTTCCTCGTAACTCTCCTCCAAATGCAGACAGAAGTAGCCGACAGAAAGGACTAGCTTCTGGCTTTCCAACCTCTTCTCCATGGGTTGGCAGCTTGGAAGGCATGTGGGGTTCCTCTCAAGTTAGAGAACACAATAGGTTTACCAAATTTTGTTAATGTGTAACATACTGAAGGCCAGTACAGTGCATCTTTAAAATTAAAGTCTGGGCATCTTTAACTGCCTTTTTCTACTTAAGTTGGGAGACACGTTATCTAGTGCAGTATCTACAAAAATTTCTGTCTGTGGTACCCTGATGAGAGGGTGGGAGCCAAGAAAAACAGGAGTGAGGGTCCCACTCACAGGGGCCTGGCATCAGAGTCTCTGGCTCGGAGGAGCCAGCACTGGGTCGTCAGCAAAAGCACAGGAGCCAGGGGTGTGCGAGAGGTTGGGCAACTCATCTCTGTACCCGGGAATGGGGTTTGCATGGACCCTCCTGACCAGCCATGCCCAGCAAACAGAGCCGGCCTCCAGCTTGGAGGGAAAGGACGGATAGTGACGGGGAGATCCAGAAAGCTTCATGCCTCATCTCTGCTGCTGGAGGCAGGCCTAAATCCCTTGACACAGGGCAGTTTGAGCCCTGCCCTCTGACTGCCCCTCAAATCCAAAGTGCCTCCCAACTCCAAACCATCATCGGGAGGTGGCACCCCCTCAAATCCAAAGTGCCTCCCAACTCCAAACCATCATCGGGAGGTGGCACCGGTCCTGCTAGGAGGGCTCAGGGGGTTAAGCCTAGAGCTGCTGAGGCCATGCCATCATGTCTGCAAGAGTCAGGGGCCCAGGGGCCCAGCAGGAAACCAAGGGAGGGTCTCTGCCAAGTCGGAACAGCAGTCCTCCACAGACCACGAGATCCAGGAGAAGCCAGTCTCAGGGGAGGGCTGGCGATGGCGTTCCTGTTTGCAGGCGATGTAGCCAACGCTATCCGCTCACACCCACCCAAGGCCTGCCTTCAAATGCTTCCCCTCTGTGACTCTGAGCAAGTAGCTTTCTATCTCATCAGTCCTCACTTTTCTCACCTGTGAAAGGGGAATGACAACCCTACTTTATTCCTGTGACCATGGTGCGCCTTCAGCCGGAGTCCTCGTGATGCTCTTAGCAGCGCTGGGCCCGCGTCAGCAAAGAGCACGTTGCTAGGTCGACCTAGCAACACTGTTGCTAAGGTGCCAGGTCCTGTGCTAGGCACCTCCGTGTGCGACCTCATTTGGTCCTTATGCCCACACATGCAGGGAAGTTCCTTTTCTCTCCCTTTCACTAAAAAAGGGAGCGGTGCTTACACAGAGTGCAAAGGGTGCTCTGCTTACACAGAGCGGTGGAGAGGTTCTGTTGGCGCGCGCGCCCGGCTGATGAATGGGCCATGGGGGGTCTTCCTTCGATTTCTCAAGTAGTTGCCCATACCTGCCCCGCTCGACTTGCCCTCACCATGGGTCGCAGCGCATCGCGGAAGGTGAACACTTCTCTCGATGCTAAATAAATGACCTGAAATCCACCGGCAAATACAATGCTCATCTTAATGTCATCGCTCGCTTTACAACTACGGGCTATGATGGGTCGTTATGTAAGCTGCACTCACAGCGCCCTTCTTAAAGAAAACCACCTCGTCCTTGGCAGGAGTATCTGGATTCAGGCAAGACCTGGGACCCAGCAAAAGACCGTGACTCTTCTCCCTGTGATTGTGGGTTATGAGGTGGTAGATTTCTTCTCCGCACGTCTTTCCCTTTCAAGCCTCTTATCTTGGATAGCTTCCACTTCTCCGTAATCCACCTTAAAATGTCAGACTGCTGACAGACCCGTGTTCCTTAAAGCCACAAGAGCACCCCTTGCCTCAGGCCACCTGTCCCAAGGCCACTTTAGCTGACTGGGGAAGATCTGGCACCTTTCCACGCTCGCAGAGGGCTCCCTGGGACACCTGTGTCCCACGGATGGGCCCCGTTCCCCTGACAGCTGCAGGATGGCAGACCCACCCCTCAGACACGGCCCGCTGGGCTAATGGGGGGCTGTCGGCTCAGAAGTCTCCCAGACCTGCTGGCCCCTTAAGGCTGCCTGACTTCTGCATCGTGAACCCTTCCTCTTCCTTGAGCCACAGCAGCGTGGTGGATGGACTGACAGATAAATGTGAGACTCTCAACTCTGCCAGCAGAATCTCTTTTCCTGGTGATGTTTAAAAATATGAACGAGGTTTGTGACTGTGCCCCCCTGGCTGGAGCGACGGGACAGACAGACAACCTCCAGATAAAGCCCAAAGCCAGAACGAGACCCCTCTACCAAGACCCCAGCAGATCCCCTCCAAGGCAGAGAGCTCAGACAAAGGGGTGTGGCCTGTGCACTGGGAAGACTGGGAGTGATTGAGACACGAGACCGGGAAGAGAACAGCCTTTGTGAGCCGGTGGGACGGATCACGAGGCAGCCTGGGCGGCAGAACTCACTCCGGATGGGGCAGAGCAGGGCCCTGGCTCAGAATGAGGTCACCGAGCAGTTTAGTGTCAGACTGAGAGAGATGGGGCCGGCTGCTGTTCCCCAAAGATCCCTGGGGGGCTGCTGGCCCTTGCTATATGTTTATTAATTTTTTAAAAATGCACTGTGGCCGGCCTAGTTTTAGTTAATACCCAATAAAGGGAAAAACTGTTTACATAGCACCCCTGGGTCTGACGCCGAGCAGCTGAAGTTAGCAAGATCCTCACTTTCCGAGGGGACCCAAGCCAGCAGCCTGGGAGTAAAGCAATTCTTCAGAAGCATCCCAGTCCCAGGGGACAATGGCAACTGTTGAACATTATGTTAAATGAGACAAAATCAGGATCAGGACACCTCGAACCACCCTGGGGGGGAAGGCCCAGGCTGCCCACTAGGCCACTGGGGAGGGCCACAGCAGCATCCAGGATGAATGGGCAAGTCACTGCCCATTTGTGTGCATGTCTTACAGTCCAGTGAGCCCCACAAACTCTCCGGCTGCTTAACACCCTCTGCCCAGTGCCTCAAACGAGGCCCCAAGTGACCAGAGTCTGCAGGAAGCCCCCCGGCACGTCCTCTCCAAGGGCCCTGCTTCTGCCTCCCAGCTGTCACTCCCACATCTGCTTCTCGCCCCCAGGGCGTTTTTGTCTTCCCTGGCTGGTGAGACACCCCCATGGTTCTCAAGCAGGCTCGGCTTTCCCGCCTGCACAGGTGACATGCCAGGCAACTGGTATTAGGAGACGGCTTTTAAAGTCTCTGGCTGAGGCCTCGACCCAGCATGGACACCGAATAGCTACTGAGAGCCGAGTGTGCTGGGGGCCGTGTAGGAGCTTTGCAAGTTTTCTCTCTTCTCATCTGAAGCTCACAAACAGCTAAAATAAGGAGAGTCGTCACCCCCGTTTTATGGATGAGGACGTGGGGGCTCAGGGTAACGCACTCAGCCAGCAGGTGGGCAGCAGAGCCAGGATCTGAACCTGAAACCAGCGCCGACACTGCTTCCTGCATGCGAGCTGCCCTGGGTAGCCACGAGCTTACTTTGGGAAGCATCTAGAGCTTCCTGTCCCCTTCATGACACACAGGTTCACTGTCTCAGAATGATTGTGTCTTTGCCCTAACATTGCAAAGCATGAATTCCTACTAAGTTTCCACCAGTAAAGAAGAGTGATCTAGTGGAAAGTTCCTCCACTTTGGCAGCAGAACTAAAGGAGATTGTCACCTTCTGACGAAACAGCGACTTGACCTTGGACAAACTGCTCTCTGAGCCCACTTTCTCATCTACAAAATTAGCATAACACCACTTGTCCATAGGAGTGCTGTGGGGCTCTCACAGGTCCCCTAAGGAAAAGCTAGGTCTCTTCTCTTCTCAGCCGGGGACACTGAGGGGCAGGGAGGACCCGGCCGAGGCTCTCCAGGAACCCCTCCGCTCCAGGACGCTGGAAGCAGGCACTGCCTCTCCGCATGCATCTCCTGTGATCACCAACCCAGTGCTTGTCGCCCCCCCAGGCCTGCTTTCTGAGGTCTGTACCTCGGATGGTCCCCGCCCAGCCCGGGGGGGCGACAGTGCTGACTGGGTTACAGTTCTGAGAGCAAATCCTTCCAGGGAGACCACTGCTAGACACACATTAGTCTCCTGGCCCCGGAGCTCAGCACTGCCAACCGATTCATTCTAAGATGTTATTGCTTATGTGTTGTCGATTCGTCAACTATAATCACCGGGAAGACTGTAGAAAGACCGAGAAAGCTTGCCATCGTGCCACACGGGAATCAATCCTGTGGCTGTCACCTTATATAACTCTGGAGACAAGTGACTGTGGATTATATGAGGACAGACAGAATTAAAATAATTGTGTGAGGGCCGGGAACTGTGATTTCTCCTTCATAAAATATTCTTTAATATTTAATTATCTTTCAGTGTACAGAGTGAACGTTTGCGAGACAATCTGATGAGGAGGATGAGGACTCGTCAGCAGCGAGCCCACACACCGCCTGCCGCCCTCGCTCTGCCCGCCGCGCCTCTGAAAGAGTCAGCTCAGGGGGCTTGGGTCTGCTGCCCCAGGAGGAAGGACCCTACCTGGGTGGGGAGGGGGGAGCAGATGTCACTTGAACAAAGCCCTGGGCTGCTCGGGGAAGCTTACTACCCAGCCCCCGCAGCTGGCTGTCTCTTTGCAGGGCACACACTTCTGGTGGAAGCTATGGGTGAGCTACACGCGTCCCGACACCGCCCTCCTGTGGCAGAGGCCCGACTCCAAAGACAGGAGCCAGAGAAACAGGCCAGAGTGCCCGCAACACCAGCAACTGCTTTTAGGCTTAAAACTAAACCAACAAAGTGTGAGAATGAGTCACACCCAGTATTTACATGTCCTGAGAGATGGGTCCAGCATCTGAAGCAAGACAAACAGTCTGGGTGGGCTGAGTGTCTCAGGAGCAGCAGGAAGTCAAGGCCGGGATCTATCCTAAGTTAGGGTCCACGGACGGAGCCCCAACGGCAGGCGGCGGTACACAGCTCAACGTGGCTTTTCAAAGAGGTATTCCAGATCTGGGGCGCGCAGTCTCTGCTCTTTGTTTTTATTTTTAGCAAAGTCTCTCAGCAGTGCCATGACTTCGTTTTCAAATATTTCTGGGGCTGGTTTTGCTTCTGCAAGAGAGGAATGGGCAGAAAGAATGATGTCAGTTAATCCTCAGGCATAAGGACCCTGACACTTGAAACTCTGGCCTTTGCAAAGAACCAGGAGATATACACACTGTCTCTAGTCTTCCTCTAAAGCACACAGTGGCCTGGAGCGGGAGCGGGTGACCCACGGCTGCCCGCCTGGGTAAACAGCTCTATTGGAACAGCTGCTCCCATCTGTTTACATACTGTCCACAGCCGCTTTTGCACGAGGATGGCAGAGTTGAGTAGCTGCAACAGAGACCATATGGCCACAAGACTGAAATATTTACCGTCTGGCCTTTTATGAACAAGTTGGCTGACCCCCAGGCCGGTCCATACTTGGCAGCACGATTTTGCTCTGCACTCGGTATTTCTGTGTTTTCTGGGTACTGTGTTTCCCCTTCCAGCCTATACGTTTCCCGAGGTGGAAGTCCTTGGTTGTACAAGGCAGACTAGGAGCTCCACTAACTTCAGCAAAAAAGAATTCATTAGAAGACCGTCAGAGGCGCACAAAATGGACATGACCCCGGAGAACCAGATGCGGATGGAGAGGCCCCAAGGGCATGGGCAGCAAAGCTACAGGAGTGTCCTCTTGGGGGTGCGCGAGGGGGCCCCGTATGCCTGCCTACCTCCCACCTCTCTCGCCACCTGGAGGTACTTGCTTAAGATTCCAGTTACAAGCAAAGCCTCCCACCGGGGAAGCTTAGGTAACGTGCTCGAGAAAGACCCTCCTACCAAGACTACAACATTGGGAGAGAGAATTCCTCAAAGCTGAATTCCCCCTCACTCAGCACAGAGCCCAGCATCTAGTGGGCTTGGTGTCGGGTTTTGTTTTGTTTTTGTGATCACTGAAGGCCAGGCAGGAGGTTGAGTGCAAGTTGGAAAGAACACTGGGCTCATCCTAACAAGAAAAGCCAGAAAAACTACAAAGAGCATGACTTTCTGTGAAGTCATCCGAGAACAGAGGTCATGGGGGAACCAAGTAGAATAAAATCTAAGGGAAGAGAAGCTCCCCCACAAAGGAGAAAGTGCACTAGAGCACCTGCCTGCCTGAGACAGGGCCCAGGAAGAAGAGACACCGGATACCACCCAGACAGGTCAGAAGAGTTCGGCTAAAATGTTTAACCAACTGCTACAAGCCAAGTGGGGGCTAGCCACAGACGCCGGGGGAGTGCACGCCCTGCAGGCTGTTCTCAGGAACCTTCCAGAGTGCGCTCCTGACCAAGACTAGTTCAGAGCAAGAGGCGGGAGAAAGTCTCCCTCACCGGTGCAAGCTGGGAGCAGCGGAGTGGCCAACACCGCAAAAAAAAAAAAAAAAAAAAAAAAGAAAGCGCATAAAGCCCAGCCCAGCCCTTCTCCTCAACGAAATAAAAGCCTTAAGAGCCTGGGTGTAGGTCTGCAAATCCTACTTCCTACTTGTTCAAGGACCCATTTGGGATGGTGAAAAGAGAAAAGGGAAGAAAAGAAAAATCTCACCCTGTGGGACAGGCAGGGCCACAGGGACTGAAGGTGAACCGGATAATGGAGAACGCCCTCCCAACCTTCCTTCCCCGAAGTGGAAGCAACAGGAATCTCCTGCTGGGGAAAGGCAGGAGCAGATTCCCTTTGAGGCACAGAAATAGGGGGAAGGCTGAAAAGCTGAGGGGAGAACAGGAACACTGAGAAGTACCTTCCGGAAACTCAGCCCCTCCTGTCCGCGGATGGCAGCAAGAGGCTGGAGGCGCAGGGAAGGGAAGGGGCGCAGGAACAGAATCCAGGCGAGCCTAACTCCTAACTAGACCGACTCAATCCATCCTAGCAACTTACCGGAAGCGCGCCCATTTCTAGGCATAAATACCATTCACTTCCCTCTTTACTGTCCTACTCGTAATGTCCAAGACTCAATTAAAGATTATGAGATACGCATGTGCACAAAAGAAGAAAAACACAACACCCTGTGAAGAGACAAAGCGATCAACAGAAAAAGCCTTGGGGATGACCCAGATGTCAGAACTGTTACGGAATTTAAAGTAACTAATACGTTAGGGGGTCTGGGTGGCTCAGTCATTTCAAAGCATTTACCTCAGTGCAGGTCGTGATCCTGGAGTCCTGGGATCCAGCCCCACACATGGCTCTCTGCTCAGTGAGGAGTCTGCTTCTCTCTCTGCCCTTCCCCCTGCTCACATGCCCCCCTCTCTCTGATAGATAAAATCTTTAAAAAATAACTAAAATATTAAAGACTCTACCAGAAAAAGTAGACAAAATGTAGGAACAAATGAGCAGCTCGACTACAGAGCTGGAAACATAAAAGCCAAATGTAAATGTTAGAACTAAAAACACAGTAGCAAATAAGCAGATTGACCTCAACAAGTTCATCAAGAGACTCAACACTGCAGTGTAGGAAAGAACTGGCAAACTAGAAGACCGATCAGTCTCACCGCTACAAACTCCCCAAACTGATACAGAAAAAGAAAAGAGGGCGCCTGGGTGGCTCAGTGGCTTAAGCCGCTGCCTTCGGCTCGGGTCATGATCTCAGGGTCCTGGGATCGAGTCCCGCATCGGGCTCTCTGCTCAGCAGGGAGCCTGCTTCCTCCTCTCTCTCTCTCTCTGCCTGCCTCTCTGCCTACTTGTGATGTCTCTCTGTCAAATAAATAAATAAAATCTTTTAAATAAATAAATAAATAAATAAAAAGAAAAGAATTAAAGACACAAAACAGAATCTGGAAGCTGGAGGGAACAAGTAAACAGTGTATGGGAGCCTACACGCCTGGAGAACCCAAGCAGGAAAAATACCAAGAGCAAACATCGAGACACATCATATTCAACACCAAAAAACCAAAGATGAAATGGTGTAAACATTCAGGAAGAAAAGAGACATTACGTGCATGGGAATAAAGAGACACAGTAGAGTTCTTGTCAGAACCTACACATACCAGGAAACAGCTCACGGTAATGCTACAGGAATTGGAAGGTGAAGGTACAATACAGGTAACTGAAACAGCAAACCCAGACCCAGGGCCGCTCCTGACCAGACGGCTTCAACCCCGCACACTAACAGCCAACCAAACAGGCCCCTGTAATGTGCTGAAAGAAAATCCCGTGAACCTGTAATTCCACACCCAGTGAAAATATCTTTCAAAAATGACAAAAACAGAGATAATTCATAAGAGCAGACCTGCACTACAAGAAACATTAAAGGAAGTTCTTCAGGCAGAAGGAATAGGATACCAGATAGAAACATGGATCTATACAAAAAAATGAAGATCTCCAGCGATGACTAAAATAAAGGTTAATATAAAATATATTTGATACAGTTATTTATTGTTGTACATATATAAAATATACTATAAAAATTACAATTTATAAAACTATGTATATAAAATATAACATTCTCTACCTTATTTTAAACTGCTCTAAAGATAATTGTCTAGGGTGTCTGGGTGGCTCAGTCGGTTAAGTGTCTGCCTTCGGCTCAGGTCATAATCTCAAGGTCCTGGGATCGAGCCCCGCGTTGGGCTCCCTGCTCAGCGGAGAGCCTGCTTCCCCCTCTCCTTCTGCCAGCCGCTCTGCCGCTTGTACACTACCTCTCTGTCAAATCAATAAATAAAATCTTAAAAAAAAAAAAAAAGACAATTGTCTAAAGTGAAACAAGAGAAATATAGTATAGGCTCACAACGTAAGTAAAAGCAAAAAGTGTGACAACGGCAGGATGGGAGGGAAGAACTGGGAGTATATATTGTAAAGTTCTTGTATCTTATGTGATACAGTAAATATAACTTGAAGAGAGACTAATTCATTACAGACGTATATGGTAAAGCCTAGGGCAATCACTACAAAAAATGATACAGGAAGTATAAACAGTAAACCAACAATGGAGGTCATATGAAATTTAAAATATTCAATTAAAAAAATGGAAATAGAGGAGAAAAGGAAAAAAGAACAGATGGAAGACACAGGAAACAAAAGGACTGCAGATTTTAATTCAACCACATTGCTCAATTAATAAATGCAAATGGCCAAACATATCAATGGAAAGGTAGAGACTCTTAAGACTGAATAAAGAAGAGATGACATATGCTATCTAGAAGAAGCTTGATCTGAGCATAAAGACAAAGATAGGTCAAAAGCAAAGGGATGGTGTGGGGGGCAGATTTGAAGCTGGCCCTCAGTATTTCCCACTCCCCTTGCATACAAGTCCTGCGTAACCCTCAGGACTGTGAACATGACGATGCCGACCGCAATTAGGTTATACGGCACAGCTGACCTCAGCACAAGGAAATTATCCAGGTCGTTCTCACTTCATCACATGTGCCCTTTATTTTATTTGTTTTTTAAGGGAGGAGAGGGAGAGAGAGAGGCTTAAGCAGGTTCCACACCCAGCACGGAGCTCGATCTCACAACCCTGAGATCATGACCTGAGCTGAAATCAAGAGTCAGATGCTTAACTGACGGAGCCACCCAGGCGCCCCACATGTGCTCTTTCAAAGCACTGTTCTCCAGCTGGTGGCAGAAGGAAAGTCAGAGAGATCTGAAGTGTTCAGAGGGATTCCACGTGAGGGAGAATCCCCGTGGCTGGGATGGAAGGAAGCCTGCAGCAAGGACCTGCACGTGGCTTCCCGGAGCTGAAAAAGATCAACAGGGAGCAAGACAATTGTCCTCAAGCCCCTAACCCTAAGCACATGAATTCTAAGAACCTGAATGAGCTTCCGGACAGGAATGCAGAACAGCTGACACCAATTTCAGACTGAGTTCTAGGCCTACGGAACTTCTCACTTATAGAACTATGACTGTATGTCATATGTACATACAGTCATATGTATGTCAAATATGTACGAACCATGCTGTCTAAAATCACTGTTTCTCACAGTTCTTCTAGATTTTATTTATTTATTTGACAAAAAGAGAGAGAGAACACAAGAAGGGAGAGTGGGAAAGGGAGCCTGATGTGGGACTCGATCCCAGGACCCCGGGATCATGACCTGAGCCGAAGGGAGATGCTTAAGGACTGAGCCACCCAGGTGCCCGTTTCTTGTAATTTACTATGTAGCACAGAAAACTAACACAGATGGGAAAAACTGTCGGGGACTGCCTCCGGCCGGGGAAGTCCCCGCCATTACAAGAAGGTGCTTGGCTCACTGCTAGCAAAGTACGCTGCAAGTATACAATGAACTTTCTGGTGAAGCCCGCCTAAAGGAGGACATAGTTATTGGCTGTATCAAATTTAATCAGCATAGTAACAGGACTCTCATTGGCTCTCCCCATTGCTTGACCCCTTATTGGTCACCCTGCTGTATATAAGCTAAGGAAGTTGATTAAATAAACGGAAATGAAGCATTAACACCATACCAGGCTCATTGTCGTCCTTGCGGGCCGAGGGCGACAAATGGTGCTGAGACCCGGGAAATATTAAGAAAAATAGAAAAACCTTGCAAGGGAGAAGTCCGCAGGTAAGCGGGGAAGGGACCATGATCAAAGTGGTGGGAATCTTGTACAAGACCGCAATAAGAAGCGGGGCGGCCTTAGAGCCGGGATTTAATAAGTCCGCAATAAGAAGCGGGGGCGGCCTTAGAGCCGGGATTAAGCAGCGAGTATACATGGGACAGCCATTAGGTTGGGATTCTAATTATGGGTTCTGGACTGTCAAAGTCGAGGTTAGAGGGTTCCCTAAAGGACCTTCTAAAGGCCAATGGCACGCCATTAAAAACGAAAACTGCTAGGACATTCTTGAATACAGTTGAGACAGTGGCGCCTTGGTTTCTGGACGAGGGCTTGCTAAATATCCCCCAATGGGACCAGTTAGGTGAGGATTTTAAGAAGAGGGATAAAAACAAACCATTGCCGCCGGGAACGTTAGTTATATGGACTCTAGTCAGAGGGTGCCTGGGAGGATATAAGCCGAAATGTGATTCAGTTATTCAGGAGGGCGCTGAGGCGCTCGAGGAAGTGAAAGAAGAACGCTCATCTCGTGCTTCGGAAAGGAGTAGTTCTAGCGAAGGGGAAGAAGAAATGTCGGGGGAGGAGCTAGAGTGGAAGTTCAAATTAAAACCAGACCCTCCCTGTTCAGCAGTGACCCCTAGTGCTCCGCCTCCTTACAATCCCCTGGCGGGGGAGATAGCATGTAAATGTCATCCCTCTGCTAATGAGGATTGGAAGACCGCATGGAGGGGGGCCAATAGCAGCTCGATTTTCCCAGTTCTAGAGGACCAAAATCATCAACGGTATCACCAGCCCTTGGACTTTAAATTAGTTAAACAATTAAAGGAAGCGGTCATGCAGTATGGCCCTCAGGCAGCATTTACTATTTCTCTAGTGGAGTCCATAGCAGGCATGAATTTAATCCCCGAAGACTGGGGGAATTTAGCAAGGGCAGCCCTCTCTGGAGGGCAATATTTGGTCTGGAAGACAGCATGGCAAGAGCATTCCCAGGATGTTGCACGGCGTAATGCCGCGGCAGGCAATCCACAATGGAATCTGGATATGCTTATGGGCATGGGGCCATACACTGGTAAACATGACCAACTGCAATACAACCCTGCCGTATACATGCAGATTGCGGCTTCCGCTACCAAAGCATGGAAAACCCTCCAGGGCAGTGGGGACTTGCAGGGTCAACTATCTAAGGTGATACAAGGACCAAATGAAGCATATGCTGATTTTGTTGCAAGATTGATGCAAACAGCTGGGAGAGTATTTGGGGATGTTGACACAGCCATGCCTCTAATTAAACAACTGGCCTATGAGCAAGCCAATAAATGGTGTAAAGAGGCCCTTAGGCCATGGAAGGCTAAAGATTTAAGCACATACATTAAGGTATGCAGGGATATTAATGACAGTGTTATTCAAGGACAAGTACTTGCTTCAGCCATTACTCAAGGCCTTCAGGGCATTCAGCTATCCCAACGTAAGGGCGCTAAAGGAAATTCTGGGGAATGCTACAAATGTGGAGCTCAGGGGCACTTTAAGAGAGAATGTCCTGACAGCAAGGGTCCCCCAACAGTAAAGCAACCTGGCATATGTCCTAGGTGTGGCAAGGGTACACACTAGGCGAATGAATGTCGCTCAGTAAAAGATATTCAAGGTAATCCACTACCCCCAAGGAATTCAAAAAACGGGAAATGGGGCCCATCACCCCAGGGCCCTCAAATGTATGGGGTGCTTCAACAGGTAGCCCGCACGCATTACCCGCCGACGAGCCAAGGCGGGCTACAAAAGGAAGCGCCGGATTGGACATCCGCGCCACCACCAGACTTGTACTAACCCCCGAGATGGGAACCCAGGTGGTGGAATCGGATTTTAAGGGCCCACTGCCTGTGAATACTGTAGGCCTATTATTAGGGCGTAGCTCCACAGCCCTTGCTGGATTAATAGTACACCCCGGAGTAATTGATGCTGATTATACAGGAATAGTCAAAATATTAGTGTCTTCCCCTCGTGGCATTACAGTTATCAGTCCAGGTGATAAAACAGCACAAATTATAGTGTTACCAAGCTGTCATAAACTATTCCCCAACACAGAAATATCCCGTGGAAGAGCAATTTATCTTCACTTTATTCAACAAGCAAAACAATTTCACAAGCTATTTCATGTTAATGCTCTTACTCTCAGACTTAAATTCAACATAACAAAAGCTCAAGCCAGGGACACTGTAGTCTCTTGTAAAAACTGTGTTACCCTCTTGCCATCCCCCTCCTTAGGAGTTAACCCACGAGGCCTGTTACCCAACCATATATGGCAAATGGATGTTACTCACATCCCTGAATTTGGCAAACTGAAATATGTGCATGTTTCCGTGGACACATGTTCTGGTGTCATATTCGCCTCTATCCATGCTGGGGAAAAACCCAAAGATGTTCTTTCCCACTGCCTTCAAGCCTTCGCCGCTTGGGGTAAACCTCGACAAATAAAAACAGACAATGGACCTGCATACACCTCACAAGTATTCCACGGTTTCCTTACTCAACTAAACATTACCCTAAATCATGGTATTCCCTACAATCCTCAAGGACAGGCCATGGTGGAACGTGCCCATTTAACCATCAAACAAACTCTTTTAAAACAAAAAGGGGGAATAGGGGACACGTGCCGGTCCCCTAAAGACAAACTAAATACAACTCTATTTATTTTAAATTTTTTGACGCTCGATAAAAACGGTCAAGCAGCAGCTGAAAGACATTCAGCCCGTATGGATTCTTCCCCCAAGCCCTTAGTTCTTTGGAAGGATATCCTTACAGGACAATGGAAAGGCCCGGATCCTGTATTAATCTGGAGCAGAGGCTCCGTTTGTGTTTTCCCACAGGACAAAGAAGTGCCGATTTGGATTCCAGAGAGATTGGTCCGGAAGGCCCCTGAGAACGAGGATGAGGACAGAGGAAGCCGTGATCCTCCTACTGTCGTGGGGGACTCTGATATTTCTAATTCCCCCGACGGCGACACGTGAATTATGGGCTATACTGAAGGCTTGGCCCTATCCTTTACCTTTAACTAATTCTTCCTTTATCTTCCCCCCATTCTTCACTAGCTGATGTACTGAGTGTTGGTTCTATTGTTCCTTTTTCTGCGCTTTGTGTTGCCCCTGTAAAATTCTCTCAATTTAATAAGGCCAGCAATTCCTCCCAACAGCTCTCTTAGTTTTTGCAGGGTACTTGGTCTGACGATTTTCAAAATTTCACATGAATCCTTCTGGCTGAGATAACTTGAGTAAATAGTATGCGTGTGCAACCAGCTTCCCTTCCAGAGCTATTTCCAACATTCAGCAATATGTTCCAGTTCACCAAACAATGGGCTGGTACAATTGGTCATCTTGTCCTCCTCCTTATTGGCATTCTGCTTCTATTCGGAAACGTTCACCAGTGGAGAACACAGCAGCGAGAGCAGAGCCGAGCTATAGCACAAGCCCCTATGTCAATAGAGGCTGGGACATCTCCCCAGATATGGCTAAGCATGCTAGATCGGTAGTCAAAGACGGGTAAGATCAGTAGAGAAACATACCAACCTAAGACAGGACAGAGATCATCGATATCTTGTGTCTGATGACGGGTAAGGATGTTTTCTGCTACTGACGACCTAAGACAGGCACGATCTCTGCCATAAAACAAAAAAGGGGGAGATGTCGGGGACTGCCTCCAGCCGGGGAAGTCCCTGCCATTACAAGAAGGTGCTTGGCTCACTGCTAGCAAAGTACGCTGCAGTATACAATGAACTTTCTGGTGAAGCCCGCCTAAAGGAGGACATAGTTATTGGCTGTATCAAATTTAATCAGCATAGTAACAGGACTCTCATTGGCTCTCCCCATTGCTTGACCCCTTATTGGTCACCCTGCTGTATATAAGCTAAGGAAGTTGATTAAATAGACGGAAATGAAGCATTAACACCATACCAGGCTCATTGTCGTCCTTGCGGGCCGAGGGCGACAAAAAATATATATCATGCAAACACTAATCAAAAGAAAGCTGGCCTAAATTATTATCTGACACTTCAGAACAAACAATATTATCAGCAGTAAAGAAAGACATTATATATAATGGTAAAGGAGTCAATTCGTCAAGAAGATAGAAACCCCTAAGTATGTTTTCATAAGACAGAGCTTCAGGGGCACCTGGGTGGCTCAGTGGGTTAAAGCCTCTGCCTTCAGCTCAGGTCATGATCCCAGGGTCCTGGGATCAAGTCCCACAACGGGCTCTCTGCTCAGCGGGGAGCCTGCTTCTCCCTCTCTCTGCCTGCCTCTCTGCCTACTTGTGATCTCTGTCTGTGAAATAAATAAATAAATCTTAAAAAAAAAAAAAAAAACAGAGCTTCAAAATATATGAAGGAAAAACAGAGAACTGAAAGGAGTTAATAGACAAATCCACAAGATAACTAGAGATTTCAGCACTTTTCTCTTATTCATCAACAAAGTACAGAGGAAACCGGTCAGAACATCGAGACCAGGAAGAACGGCATCAACCAAGCTGCCTGAGTTGACACTGAAAGCGCACTTCATCCACAGGTGCAGAAGACATGTTATGTTCAAAGAAGGGCACATGAGACATTTATCAAGTGTACGGTCATAGTTCAGGCCATAAAACAAATTTTGAGAAACTTAAAAGAACTGAAACTACACAATCTAAGTTCTGGGGTCCTAATGGAATTAGTAAGTTTCATTCTTTTTTTTTTTTTTTAAGATTATTTATTTATTTGACAGAGAGAGAGAGAGATAGATCAGTAGTGGCAGAGAGAGGGGGAAGCAGGCTCCCTGCTGAGCAAGGAGCCCGATGTGGGGCTCGATCCCAGGACCCTGGGATCATGACCTAAGCCGAAGGCAGAGGCTTAACCCACTGAGCCCCATAAGTTTCATTCAAAATGAATGAACCTGAATGAGCCTGAGGGGCACCTGGGTGGCTCAGCTGTTTGAGTTCCAGGTTCCTGGAATCAAGCCCTGACTCGGGCTCTCTGCTCAGCAGGGAATCTGCTTCTCCCTCTCCCTCTGCTGCTCCCCCTGCTTGTGTCCCCTCACTGTCAAATAAATAAATATTAAAGAAAAAAAAAAAGAAAGAAAGAAACTTCTAAACAACTCATGGGTCAAAGAGGAAGTCAGAAGGGAAATTAGGAATTGAATGAATGAGAAAAATCCATCCAAATTCGCAATGTGACACTAAAGCAGTGCTTAGAGGGAAATTCATAGCATTAAATGCTTACAGTAGAAAAGGAGGTCTCAAATCAATAAGCTCAACTCTCACCTTACAAAACTAAAAAAATAATAGCAAACTAAGCCCAACACAAGGAGGAAAAAAGGAAATAAAGAGCAGACATCAATGAAATTAGAAAAAGAAAAACAGAGCAAAAACAATGTAACCAAAAGCTGGTTCTCTGAAAAATAAATAAAATCGATAAACTTTTAGCTACACTGACCAAGAAAAAAAAAGAAAAAACCCCACAAATTACCAATATTAGAAATAAAGGAGGGACCTTACTACAGCTCTTCAGACATTTAAAGAAAAAGGGAATATGACCATAACTTTATATCCATAGACTTAACGCCTTATGTGATGTGGCCAAATTTCTTTCTTTCTTTTTTTTTTTTTTTTAAAGATTTGTTTTATTTATTTGACAGAGAGAGATTACAAGTAGGCAGAGAGCCAGGCAGAGAGAGAGAGGAGGAAGCAGGCTCCCTGCTGAGCAGAGAGCCCGATGCGGGACTCGTTCCCAGCACCCTGAGATCATGACCTGAGCCGAAGGCAGCGGCTTAACCCACTGAGCCACCCAGGCGCCCATGTGGCCAAATTTCTTAAAGACACACTAATAAACAGACCTCATCTAAGTAAGAAGAAACAGAGAACTTGAATTGTTCCATAGATATTAAAAAAAAAAAAATTAGACTTTACAGTTAAAACCTTCCAAAAGAGAAAACCTCAGATCCAGGAGGCTTCCCTAGCAAATTCTACCAAATATTTAAGTAATACCAACTTTATATACCTTCCCAGAAAATGGAAGAGAAGAACACTTCATAACTCATTTTATGAAGCCAGCATTACCCTGATCAAAACCAGATAACCTGGGACACCTGGGTGGCTCAGTTGGTTGGGCAGCTGCCTTCGGCTCAGGTCATGATCCCAGCGTCCTGGGATTGAGTCCCACATCGGGCTCCTTGCTCTGCAGGGAGCCTGCTTCTCCCTCTGACTCTGCCTTCTACTCTGTCTGCCTGTGCTCGCTCTCGCTCGCTCGCTCGCTCTCTGACAAATAAATAAATAAAATCTTAAAAAAAAAAAAAAAAAAACCAGATAACCTTATAAGACAACTACACACCAGTACCCCATGAAGACAGATACAAAGATCTCCAAAGTACTGGCAAATGAAATCAATCAAGCAAAAGACCAGGTGATGTTTACCACGAGAAGGCCAGGTTGGTTTAATATCTGAAAATCAATAAAAAATTCATCATATCAATAAACTAAGGGGAAAAAAGCATATGACCAAACAAATGACAGTGTCTACAGAAATGCCTAGAAAGCACCTGACAAAATTCAGCATCTATTTATGAAAAAATGCTCTATATACAAATGGAAGGAAATTTTTTCAATCTGATAAAAGGCATTTATGACTAACCTACAGGTAACAGTATATTAATAATGAAAGAGTGAATACTTTCTCCCTAACACTAGGAACAGGTCAAGGGTGCCGCTCTCACTGCTACTACCCAGCATTATACCAGAGATCCTGGACACTGCAATAAAGCAGACTAAAGATACAATGAGCATACAGACTGGAAAAGAAGAAAATCTTCCCTGTTCACAGATGACACAGCTGTCTACACAGAAAATTCCAAAGAATCTACAAAACAGCTTCTAGATCTGAGTATACAGAATACAAAAATCAATTGTATTTATACATTCTACCAACAATGGGAAATTGAAAATTTCTCTTAAAGTACCATTTATAATGGCACAAAAGTATATGAAATACCTAGTTACAAACCCAGCAAAATATCTCCAAAATACGCTTAAACTACAAACACAGATTGTAGCAGTTAGGCTTCTAGATGGCCCCCAAAGACCTGAACCTCTACCGTGCTCTTGCTTGATTCTCATGCCTACTCCCTGCCCTGGGCTGGACCTAACAACTTGATTCTAACCAACAGAACACAGCAAGGACAATACAATGTCACTTCCGTGACTAGGTTACAAACCACGGAGACTTCCTTCCTGCTAGGAGACTCCTCTCTTGCCTTCTCGGCTTGAATGTTTTGAAGAAGCAAGCTTCCAAGCAGGAGAGGCCCTTGTGACAAGGAACAGAAGGCAGCCTCTAGGAAACAGCCAGCAAAGAACTTGGGCCTGCAGGTGGGGAACCTGTGAGGAACTTAACTGTGCCAACACCAGAGAGAACTTAAAGCAGATCCTCCCCTGACTGAGCCTCCAGATGAACTCCCAGACCCTAGGCTGACACCTTGATTGAAACTTTGTGACAGAGTAGAGCACAGCACCCAACTAAGCCATGACTGGATTCTAGATCCACAGAAAGGCTGAGATAATAAGGGCGGGTTTATTTAAAGCCAGTAAGTTTTGGGGTAATTTGTTATACAACAATAGATAACATGCTAATTAAAGAAGTCAAAGACCTGAGAGCGCCTGGGTGGCTCAGTTGGTGAAGCATCTGCCTTCTTTTTTTTTTTTTTAAAGATTTTATTTATTTATTTGACAGGCAGAGATTACAAGTAGGCTGAGAGGCAGGCAGAGAGAAAGGAGGAAGCAGACTCCCCGCTGAGCAGAGAGCCCGATGCGGGGCTCGATCCCAGGACTCTGGGATCACGACCCGAGCCGAAGGCAGAGGCTTTAACCCACTGAGCCACCCAGGCGCCCCGAAGCATCTGCCTTCTGCTCAGGTCATGATCCCAGGGTCCTGGGATCGAGCCCTGCATGGGGCTCCCTGCTCAGCAGGAAGTCTCCTTCTCCCTCTCCCTCCGTCCCTCTTTCCAGTTCATGTGCTCACTCTCTATCTGAGAAAAATAAAATTTTAAGATATTAAATGTAAAAAAGAGAGTCAATAATCTAAATAAATGGAGATACAGAATGTGAGAGATTAGACAATTCTCAATGCTAGAAGAATTTGATCTGTTGTTCTAACACAACTCCAATCAAAACCCAAGTAGGTTTTTGTTTTTCTGGTTGTTTTTTTGTTTGTTTGTTTGTTTTTTGAGAAACTCAAGAGGTGATTCTAAAACTATAAAATTCCGAGAAGAAAAACAGAGAAAATCTTTGTGACTTTTGGATAAAACAGATTCTTAGACACAGTATCAAAAGCGCGATCCACTAACATACCAAAGAAAACACTGTACTTCACCAAAATTAAAAACTGCTCTGTGAAAGACAACGTTAAGAAAATGCAAAGACAAACCATAAGCAAGGAAAAAGAAATTTCCAAGACACGTACCTGATAAGGAATTTCAATCTGACACAACAAACACTCAAACCTCAATTAGAAAATGAACCAACCCAAGGTAAAAACAAAGGTGGGGTAAGTCCTGAAGAGACATAAGAGCAAAGATGTAGGAATGGCAAAGAAGCACTTAAAAAAGATCCTCAATATCCTTAATCATCAGGGCCAGGCCAATTCACTACAGTGAAATATCACTGTCTATTTCTTAAAATGGCTAAAAACAAAAACAAAATCCTGCTATCACCAAGTGCTGGTAAGGACGGGGAACTTCACATCTAGTCCCTGACAACGACGAATTTGTCTTCTGCCCCTATAGTTTTGCCCTTTCCCAGAACATCATAAAAATGGCATCATAAAGTACGTATGGCCAGACTTTGAGTCTGGCCTCTTTCACTTAACAGAGGAGTCAGCAAACTATGGCCTGCTGCCTGTTTTTGTATGGCCTGTGCGCTAAGAATGACTTTTAAATGGTTCAGGAAAAAAGTCAAAAGGGTATTTTGTGACAGATGAAAACCCTATGAAATTTAAAGTTCAAGGTCTGTCAATAAAATGTTATTGCAACACTGTAGCAATGGCAGCCTGTGGGCTCCAATGGCAGGAGTGGAAGACTCAAGACAAGGACCGTATGGTCTGCACGGGACCTAAATATTTACTCCCTTTTCCATTATAGAAAAAGTTTGTCTTAACTCTTACCATATGACTCAGTGACCCTTCTCCTGGGTTTTTAACCCAAGAAAAACTACAACCTACACCCACAAAAAGCTATATGCAAACATTTATAGTGGCTTTACTCATAATCGCCTAAAACAGGAAACACCCTGATGTCCCTCCCCTGGTCAACGGATAAACAAACAGTGGGGCAAATTCATTTGATGGAATTTTACTCAACAACACTACGGGAGTGCAGAGTAAATATTTACACTTTGTGGGCTTTCCAATCTCTATATAAGTCTCAAGACTGTATTATCACACTTTATGCTCAGAACCTACAGAATGGTTTCTATTTATGACTCAAATCTGGGCTGGAAACTTAAAACCAGAAGAGCCGGGAGTGTGAAAGAAATGGAGGAGATGTCCGTTAATATCCATTCTCTCATTTTTCCTTGATAACAGAACCCCCAATGTAACTGGATGCATGAAACAGACTATATTATTTTTTCATCCTGACCAGAAATCATCATGTGACTGAAACTGTGGGCAATGGAAAACTAGGGAGAGTGTGGAGCATAATCTTCTGAGGACTCATAAAAAGTAAGGCGTGAGCTTCTACACACTCTCTCCTGGCTGAAACATAAGCCATGACAGACAGAGCCGCAGCAACCACCTTCAACCATGAGGTAGACAGCACATGACAGCCATCTGGGGGATCTGTACAGCATGACTTCTGAATGGAATGCCTACCTCTGGACTGCTGTTATGAGAGAGAAATACAGTCCTGATTTATTTAAGCTATTTGTTTGTGTGTTTTTTCTGACAGCCAAAGCTAATCCTAACTATAAACAGTAAGAACTGTTCTTCCCAAAGGTAGTGCTGTTTTTAGACTATCAAGGAACACTTGCTACACAGCCTTTAGAGCTATCGGGTTCCACACCATTCCCCCTTCCCAGCCTAGTTTTTCTGTAACTCTGCCTTTCCACACCATTCCATTAAACTCCCTTTTTGCTTATGTCAGACGGGTTTCTGTTGCTTGCAAACAAAGAACTTTAATAAAACCATTTTGCACGCTTTGAAAAATTTGGAGAGTGCTGGGGTTGAGTGTTGACTGCATGAACAAAAGAAAAAAATTGCCAAGGACACAAAATCCAGACTCAATCAGAGTGCATCATCCTACTTTTCACATCATGCCCAGTACCTGTGGCCCAGTAGTAAATATCCCAGTCATTACTGGGCTCATTAATCAGACGATCATAGAGGTTCAGCTGCTTCTCAGTCATGTGGTGCAGATATTCTTTAGCAAAGAGGCTAAAACGAGAAAGAGAGAAAACAAAGATGAAAAAGCCATCTCCAGTAAAAAAGAAAGTGAAACCAAGTCTCATATTTCCCTACCTAAGCAGAATACAGTTTTCCAACATTCCCCTTTTTCTGCTCTCATAGAGCAGCCGGGCTCTTTTGGTTTCTATGGACTCATCAGTTCGCTCCTGCCACGGAGGCAAAGGGATTTCAATCATGTCTTTTTGGGAATCTGTTGGGCTGTCACCTCTGTAGCAACGGCTGAATGATGGTGCACCAAGCAAAGGAGACACTAGATGGCGCCTTGACAGAGCAAGCATCTGAAATAAACCACAAACACCTTTATAAGGACTAACATCACTGGCATTCACTCAACACTTACTAGGTGCTAAATGCATTCAATCTCATTTAGTTCTTACGAAATTATGTTGATACTGTCCCCACTTTATTACACAGGAAGCTGAGTCTCAGGAGGTTAAATAACTTACCAAGTTCACCCAGATCGTAAATGCAGTTAGGACTGGAGCCCAGCCCTAACTGCAAATGTATTCTTAACTTAATACCCTTCCAGAAATTCTCCAGCAGAAATATTTTCTCCTTCCTTTATATTCCCTTAAGATTCTTTTTTTTTTTTTTAAGATTTTATTTATTTATTTGACAGACAGAGATCACAAGTAGGCAGAGAGGCAGGCAGAGAGAGGAGGAAGCAAGCTCCCTGCCAAGCAGAGAGCCCGATGTGGGGCTCAATCCCAGGACCCTGGGACCATGACCTGAGCTGAAGGCAGAGGCTTTAACCCACTGAGCCACCCAGGTGCCCCTCCCTTAAGATTCTTATGGAATGGTATATATTAGTCACTTGCTTGTGTTGCATTCTGAGCATACAGTGACGGCATGGTTCCTAATCCTCCACAGGCTCCCAATTTGGAGAAGGTCAAAACCTATCAAAATGCAATGAGAAGGTAGTGACACCAGCAAGATGACTGAACAGGAAGCCTCACACTCTCCTTTTCTCACAGAGACACCAACTGAACAATACATGGACCAACTCCCTCTAAGAGAAGTCCAGAAACCAGGTAAGAGATTCCTGAAAAAAAGAAGCCAGCAAATCCTTCCAAATGGGAATTCACATGCATAAGCCTAGAGAAGACCTATCCATGCAAGAAGTCTGACAGGCTCCTGGAATCTCTAGCCAAGCTGACTGGTGAAGGTCTTTTCTTCTACAAAGCCAGTCCACAAAGACTTAGGAGAGGTAACTTTTTTCAGAAGTGTGGATCTGACAGAGAGTTGCAAGGGACATGAAGAAACAGGAATACATGGCCCAGTCAAGGGAAGAAAATAAATCTCTAGAAGCTGGCCCTAAAAAAACAGAGGCATATGAATTACCTGACAAAGTATTCAAAACAACGGTCATCAAAATGTTCGATGAGCTTAAAAAAAAAAAAAAAAAAGCATGAACAGAATATCAACAAGAAGAAATATTAAAAAGAACCAAACAAATTTTGGAACTGAAGAATAGAATAACCAAATGAAAAAAATTCACTATGGGGCTTAACCAGCAGACTTGATCAAGCAGAAGAAATAATCAGTGAACTCAAAGACAGGTCATTTGAAATTTCCTAATCAGAGGAAGAAAAAAAAGAATGAAAAAGATTGAAATGTGCCCAAGGGACTTAGGACATCATCAAGCAAACCAATATAAATATTATAGGTAAAGATAAATATGTGACAAATATAGAATATTATAATAGTGGTACGTAAATCACTTTTAATTCTGGTATAAAAGTTGAAATAGAAAACCATAAGCTAATGGATATACAACACAAAAATATGTAATTGTAGGGGTGCCTGGATGGTGCAGTTGGGTAAGCGACCGACTCTTGATTTCTGCTTGGGTCTTGATCTCAGGGTCCTGAATTCCAACGCTGTGGTGGGGCTCTGCACACAGTTCAGAGTCTGCTTGGGACCCTCTCGCTCTGCCCCTTCCTTTCCACTCACCCCACCTCTGTACACATGTGCGTTCTCTAGCAAATAAATAAATCTTTTAAAAATAAATAAATCGAATAAATCTTTTAAAAAGTACATATAGAGAGAGGCGCCTAGTGGCTCAGTGGGTTAAGCCTCTGCCTGCTACTCAGGTCATGATCTCAGGGTCCTGGGATCGAGCCCTGCATCCGGCTTTCTGCACAGCCTGCCTCTCTGCCTTCTTGTACACACTCTCTCTGTCAAATTAATAAAATCTTTTTAAAAAATACATATGTAATTATGACATCAATAATGTAAACAGGGTGAAGTACAAGGGTAGGTTTTTTGGTATGTAATTGAAGTTAAATTATTATCAGCTTAAAATAGATTATTATATTTTATGTAAGCCCCATGGGAACCAAGAATAAACATTTGTAGAAGATACATAATAGAAAATGAGAAAGGGGTCGGGGCGCCTGTGTGCCTCAGTGGGTTAAAGCCTCTGCCTTCAGCTCAGGTCATGGTCCCAGGGTCCTGAGATTGAGCCCCACATTGGGCTCTCTGCTCAGCGGGGAGCCTGCTTCCCTTCCTCTCTCTCTGCCTACCTGTGATCTCTGTCTGTCAAATAAATAAATAAAATCTTAAGAAAAAAAAGAAAATGTGAATGGGGTTAAAGGTAGTCTCCACGGGGGCGGGGGGAGACAATGAAACATAAACGGTAACAGGAAGTGAGGAAAAAAGGGACACAGGAGCTACATGACGGATAGAAAATGATGAACAAAATGGCAATAAGTTCTCCATCAGTAATTATTTCACACACGAAATAAACTCCAACCAAAACACTAGAGTGGCTAAATGGATTAAAAGACAGGATCCAACTATATGATGTTACTACAGACTTCTTTTAGATGGAAGAACACACAAGTTGAATGCAAAAGGATGAAAAAGATATCCCATACAAATGGTAACCAAAGAGCAAAGATGGCCCTCCTTATGTCAATCAAAACAGGCTTTAAGGGGCGCCTGGGTGGCTCAGAGGGTTGAAGCCTCTGCCTTTGGCTCAGGTGATGATCCCGGGGTCCTGGGATCGGGCTCCACATCGGGCTCTTTGCTTGGGGGAGCCTGCTTCCCCCCTCTCTCTGCCTGCCTCTCTGCCTGGTTGTGATCTCTCTCTGTTAAATAAATAAAATCTTTAAAAAACAACAACAACAAAAACAGCCTTTAAGTCAAAAACTACCAGGAGAGATACGGGACATTATCATATAATGATAAGAGTAGGGGTAACAGAATAAATGCACCAGGAATATAAATCAATTATAAATATATATGCAACCAACATCAGAGCACTCAAACATATGAAACAAACTGACAGAACTGAAAGGGGAGATAAACAGCAATACAATAAAAAAAGATTTCAATATTCCACACTCAGTAATGGATAGAGCATCTAGACCGAATATCAATAAAGAGAAGACCTGAATAACAATATAGATTAAATGGACCAAAACGGACATGTACAGAACATTTCACCCAACAGCTGCAGAATACATTATTTTCAAGCACCCTTGAGTGGGAATACTCTCCAAGACTGATCACCTTATCCATCTATTTATCTATCTAGGGTTGCAAAACAAGCCTTACCAAATTTAAAACGATTAAAATGACACAAATGATCACACTGACATGAAACTTGAAATCAACATCAGAAGGAAAACTGGAAAATTCACAAATATGTGAAAATTAAACAACACACTCGAGCTCATGAATAACCAATAGTTCAAATGGGTCAAAGAAGAAATCGAAAGGGGAACTCGAAAAGAGGAACTCGTACTCGAAAATATCTTGAAACGAAAACGCAACGCACACAAAAGTTATGAGAAGCAGCCAAAGAGTAGTACTAAGAGGTTACCACGTGAAAAGTCTACAATAAAAAAATTATCTTAACATGTGAAATATCTCTAACAGGTATTAGACAAAAGAACAGCCTGAAGAACACCGAGAGGTGGTGCAGCCAGCTCCACCTGGGGAACAGGTGAAATCTGAACTGGGTCTCGCACGAGACAGGCACACAGTGAGCTAAGAAAAGGATGGATGTGACCTGGATCTCCTGTTGCAAGGCGGATCTCTCCTTGGTTCTGCCCTTGCCCTGGGCTAGCAGGCAGCTGGATGCTCCTCGCAGTCTTCATGACTGCGCTGGTGGACGAGACACAGTCCCCACTATAGCACCCGGGACCCTAAAATCTCTACGCTCCTTACCCGTGGCAGAACCTGAAACGTGCAGACCACCGCCATCCTTCCCGACCCACACCGGAAGCCTACGGTCAGGTCACTTCCGGGAATTTCCGGACGCCTGAAGTGCGGTCTTCAACGCTGAAGTGCCTGAGCCGGAAGATGCGTCCCTGCGTCTTGCGGAAGTGGCTGTGCGTGTGACGCCAGCGGCGGGGGGGGGGCGGGACCTGGGGCCGAGAGCGGTTCGCGCGCTTCGGGCCTAGTCCGGACTCGCCGCCGCCGCCGCCATATTCCCGGTAACGGGGGCGCGCGGCCGTGGGCCGGCTGGGCCGGAAGAGGGCTCGGGGCCAGCGCTGAGACTGGGAGGGGGTCGGTTGAGTTTGGGGTAGCCGGAGTCGGCGGGCGGGGGGAGGTGCGGGCCTTTGAGGGAGGAGGCCGAGGGCGCCGGGCCGAGTCTGTGGGGAGGGAGCGGGGCGGGCCTAGTTGGGGGCGAGGACTAGGCCTGGGTGGGCAGCGGAGGCGGCTGGAGCTCCACGACCCGCGGGGACTCTAGCCGGGACCGCTTTGGAGCCTAGGCAGGTGCAGCGGGCTGGGGCTGCGGGCTTTGCCGCCGTCGTTCTTCCCAGCGCCGTCCCAGGGCCCCTAGGAGCAGAGGCCTGGACTTTGCCGTCGCGCCACGGGCAGCTGCGGCGCAACTCGGGTCGGGCCCGAGGGTGATGGGCAGCGAGCCCCGCGAGCCCCGGCGGCCTGGGAGAGCGAGGGGCGGCGCGAGGCCGGGGGCGGGGCGGAGCGGAGCGGGTGGACCGAGCTTGGGCTGCCGGGATGCTGCGTCTCTGGAGACGGGAGGTTGGCAACCATTGCTCTCCTCCTAGCCCGGGACCCTCATGCTTTCTAACTCTTGCCTCTTTCAGGATACCGCAGTGGCATCTTCCTTACTTTGTCCGTTCTCCGGGCTCGCGATCTTCCTTCCGGAGCCATGTCAGAAGGAGTGGACTTGATTGATATATATGCTGACGAGGAGTTCAATCAGGTGAGGGGTCATCGGGAGCGTTGGGATTTTCCTGGATCTGCTGAAGAATCACTTTCGTCAAACTTGCAGTGGTTCCAAGCCGCGGCAGGCCTTGCTAGGCCTGAACATCCCTCTATCGGGTCTAAAATTTTACTCTGTCACAGACTTTCAAGACGTTTGATCATTCCGCTTATGTTAATTTTAAGCTCCCAAGGCTTAATTTTACAGGCTTTAAAAGCAAATAAAAATTAGGTTTAATAGAATGGTGAATCAACCTGTGGAACTTGCTCCCCCAGGAGGCCAAACTTGGGTGTCAGTCTCCTCAAAGACTAACCACACTTAAAAATCACACATAAGTTTGCTGTAGTATTCATGAGGACAGTGTTGATACCTGTTCCTTTGCGGACTTTTTTTTTTTTTTTTCCCCTTTTGTGAGGGAGAGGTGGGAAGAGGGGGAGAGACTCTTAAGTGCTCCTTGCCCAGTGCAGAGCTGAGATCACAACCCTGAGGTCACGACCTATGCTGAAATCAAGAGGAGGCTTAATGCCCTGAGCCACCCAGGCATCCCCGTTTGCGATGCTTTGAAAGGGCAGCTGGAGAAATTTGGTCCTCTTCTCCATAAGATGGTGCAAAAACACAGTAGAAGACGTACTTTAGCATTTAATCGCAGCTTCATTCTGACTGTTTTGGGTCTGTCTTCCTTCTCTAAGTAGTTTGATTCTAATCTTAAGAGGTACATAGGCATTTTGGTGAAATAAATTTTATTGGTGAATCCAGTTGTTTTGAGGATAGAGGTAAAGGTATTGGATAAACCAGTTAAAAAGCACTGGTAGACCCCCTTATATACCCTGGGTTTGTTGGTTGCTCTTTGTTATGTTAAGGAACATTATGTAATGATTTCCTTTGAAATGATAATCTAACATATTGAGGTCAATCTCAAGAATGTTCCATAGTCTCTTTAAAACTTAATAATTATCTTGCTCAGATTGTTTTCAGTCCCATTTTTACTTGATTAAACTGGTTCTTCCCATTAGGATCTTTCAGTGGGTATACATAAGGACCTGGAAAGAGGATAAAAAGATTAGAGAAAGAAAGTCCCCTGGTTAGACCCTGACTTTTATACAAGGCAACAGAGGTTTTATACATATCATTTTCTTTACTTGGCAGAAGTATACATTTAACAAAAAACACATTGTCCTGTTTTAACGTGGAGATTTTAGAACACAAAAGTAGGACAGTATAGTGAGCTTGTACTCACCAGCGTCACCAGTTAATTTGTTTAATTGCCATTTTCCAGGTCTCCTCAGGTAAACTGAGTCCTCTACATGTGACTACCAGTTGACCTAAAAGTTACTACCGTGTGACTACCAGTTGACCTAAACTCAGTTTACCTGAGGAGACCTGGGAAAATGCAGAAAAAAACTTAAGTTCAAACAAGTCAAGTAATTATGGATGAAAAGAAAGATTTAGTATAGGAGTGTAGTTACACACCATTGTTTTCCGTTTACTTTGAATCAGATCTTTATTACTCTTTACAAGTTGTGGGTTGCTTTTGTTTTGTTTTTAATACAAGACAGGAAGAAAAGAAGGAGGTTCTCATAGTATTTATTAATAATAAAAACCCTTCTTCCTCCTTAATTTCCTTCTCTGGGTTGATAACAATGCTGCTGATTCATTTTGAGAAACGGGCAGAATGGTGCAGGTCTAGCCACATTTGGTCTGAAAGAATGGAAGTCCATAATTTCTTAAGCAGTGTAAGTTGGAGGTTCTAGTCAAGGCGCAGGCCTTGTCTAGTGGTTACTGTTTTGTGAGGATAGAAGTCATTGGCCTCAACTGGTTTTATCTCTTCAGTTAGAAAAGGCTTTTTTGTGAGTTTAAGATAGGCTAAAGATGGCATGTGGAATCTAGTAGACATTTATACTGAACAGACGATATTTAATGCTTGGCACGGTGAAAGAAGTATAGATTTTGAATGTTTTATGTCCATTGTGGAAGGAGGGGTGTCGCCCACTGCCCACCCCCCATCGCCCTCAGTGAATTAATTTTTGGTAAAGCTGGATTTAGTGTAGTTTGGAGGCTGCTAAAGAAATGATTAAAGTTCTCTTTGGCGGGGATTGTTAAAAGCAAGGTTAGACTGAAGGCAGCCAGTACAGATTGTATTTTAGAATGTTTTAGGAATATTAAGGATTCATCCCAAGCCGACCCATGCACGAGAACCCTGTCACATGTACTCTGCTCCCCAAGCAAAATAAACACAGTCCCTGGATGGAACCTGTGGTTCTGGCTCCCTGATCTCTTATGACATAGGCTGTAAAAGCCTCTTTTGCAGAGCTGCTTTACTCCTGTCACACTGGGAGTTGAAATTCACAGCTGCTCTCTTGGACTGGGGAGAAGCACTCTGAAAAAGTGAGACCTGCCACTTTACTGAGTGTTTAGCCTCTTAAGGGAGACGCTTTGCACATTGCCCAATTCTGTTTGCCACTTCCATCAATGAGTGCTTATTGAGCAATTTCTGTTAGTGTCAGGACTAGTGAGCGAACAGGGACGAAATGGATCCCTGTGTTCAAAAGAGGTTCCATTCCTGGTAGTTGAGGACAGTGGATAGCAGGGAAGGAGGGCATATGGTGAGGACTAGACATAGTCATTATCAAGCCAAAAACTTTTTTAGAGCTTTTGTTACAATTAGAAGAACAATGGTATCAAATAGGTGGTTTTGAGAACAATAAGTCTTAGCTTTTCTTACTTCCCTCAGATATCAGGAAAAGGTGGTTGGAGGGTAGAAACACTGAGCATACAGGTGGAGAAGTTCTTATTTAAATTCAAAATCACACAAGTTCTTTTGTATCTAAAAAGTTTCAGAGACCTAATTCTTTCTATGCTATTAAGCAAAATTTTTCTTGAGATTTTCATTTAGTTTTAAATACATACTTACTTTTTAATCTCCCTGGAATGAAACCTTCAGCATCAATGCATGTAAAACATTGTATTTTTCATTTAATTTGTAGAATTAGATTTTGCTTTAATCTAATCCAACACTGCATAATCACCAGCTCATATATGGTAATCAGAAAAACCTCAGGCCCTTAACCTGTTTTTCTGTTTTACCAGCTGAAGAAGTTAAAATGCATTGGTGTTGCTAGTAGATTTAAATCCAAACAGAACTTGATACGTTGTTTCTTCAACAGACTCCTCAACAGGCCTGCTCTGTGCATCAGAACAGTTCCCACCAACTTTTTTGAACCGAGGTTCTATGGCCCAGAGAAACCATTTGAATCTTGTGACAATTTTGGATTCATTGAATCCTTTTGTGCTTCTTAAAGTGGTAAGGTAATCCGTATACAAGGTTTTTCAGGACTTGAGTCTTTCATGCTCTCTAAGGGTTCCTGAAAGAGTAGATTGTTGGCGTAGGCTTGCAGTATGGGAGATTTCCTGGTGATGTGTGTGGTCTCTGAGCTGTCCGATCTGCGTGTTAGTTCACTGCCCAATTATCAGTGGTAATTTTGGTATTATAAATTTTAGACACACATCTCTGAATCCCAGATACTGCCTGGAAGGAATTCCAGTTTGGTTCCACTGAGTATCCAGAATGGTCTGTTTCTTTATTCCCCTTTATGTTTTACTTCAGAATCCTTGATTTAAATTTAAAAAGTGCCCTGGAGTGAAGTAGTGCTCTCTAAGGATTAGAACATCAGAGAGGATCCAGTGGTTTCCCTCTTTTTCCTTTACCTTGACCCATAAGGCATATCCCCATCCATGTATATGTATGTATACATCCATATATATGTATATATACATATAGTATATGAATAAGTGAATAAATGATTTTGTTTAAAGTTGCAGTTCTTTGAGACAAAAGGGCTATGAAGTATTTTACACATTGTATTTGTCAAGTTTTTAGCACTTCACTTAATTTATTATCCATCCTGTGCTCTCTGATGTTCTCTTCTCTTCCTGTTCTTTACATACCCCTTTTTTTTTTATCCAAGATGCTTGCTTATTTGTAATTTGACTACATAGAACAGTCTTTCTGTGCTCACTTGTCTTCATTCCTTTTCTTGTTTGATTTTTTTTAAGATTTTAGTTTTTTAATTTTAGAGGGAGAGAGCACATGAGCAGGGGAGGGTCAGAGGGAGAGGGAGACAATCTCAGTTAGACTCCACGCTGGGTGTAGAGCCCATGGGGCTCGATTCCACAACCTGAGATCACGACCTGAGTGGAAGCCAGGAGTCTAACTCTTAACCGACGGAGCCACCTGGGTTCCACACTGCCCCCACTTTCTTGTTTTTAAATTCCCTCTAAAAAGTCTCTTTTGCCATTCCCTCTGATATTTTTACAAGGTATAAACTCTTCTCTTGTGGGGTTTTTTAGAGTATTTGTAGTATTTGAAATTATTTTTTTGCCTCAGGAAGTAGAATCCTTCCCCCTTTCCTGTCAGAACAGTGATAATGCTATTTTTGTGTGTATGTTCTTCCATTGTACTTGAGATGAACTGAGAAACTAAAGATGGTTTCCAGAAGTTTGTGATGTTATATAGGTCTAGGAATGAATTTTTTAGTGAGTCCCCTCTCTAGTCTCACTTTAGAATCTACAGTTCTTACAATGGAATTGAACAGAGAAAGTTACTGGAGCTTCCCGTCTTGAGTTGCATTGGAGGAAGTGCTCCCTTTCTTCAGGGAACTAGACAAGTTACTTAATGTAGGTTTTTCCTTTATTCCTTTTTTAAAAATACAGCAATGATGTGAATGAGCTATAGTTCCCTTAAAACACTTTGAACATCTGTCTCTGTCATTTTGGCAGCATCATCTTTAGCACTGTTGGGATGTTTTAGAATATTACCTGAAAAAATACTCTCGATCCTTAACATAAAAAGAGCTCCTTGAGATAACATCACAAATCTGAAACATAAGATTTCCTGGTAGTAGCTCTTATGGTTTTAGGACTTGGGGTATATGGTGTTAATTTGGCTGCTATAAGAAAATACCAAAAACTGAGTGGCTCATAAACAACAGATTTACTTGTCGTAGTTCTGGGGACTGGAAGGTTGAAGTCAGGTTTGAATGGCAGAGAGGGCCCTCTTCGGGTTGCAGAATGCCAGCTTGTATCCTCATGGATACAGAGCAGAGCAAACAAGCTCTTGGCTTGATGAGGTTCCACCCTCAAAACCTGGTCTAATTGTAATTATTTCTCAGAGACCCCACCTCCTGATACCATCACATTGGGGAATAGATTTCAACATAGCATTTTTGTGGGAACAGGCAAATTCAGCCCATGATAGCAATAAACAAGTAAACATAACACATAAAGTATACTTCACATTATGTTTTTGGAGTACATGTTCATGTTGTAAATGCTTACTGTGACATAGCTTATGGTGTGGGTGTTTGTCCTTTCTTCTGACCCTTAGATTTGAGAGAACTTCACTGTTTTTGTGTATCCTTGAACATCTCTGGTGTTGCTCCGAAAAGTCTCTTATTTATTAAAAGAGTCACAGTAATGTATTGGAGCTGCATTATCATCCGAGAAATAGTAAGGGAAAATCTCCCAGAGTATTCTTTTCTCTTTTTAAGAAATGTTTCTTTGATGGTTACTAGAAAGATGGGTTGTTGAGTTTTAGAGCTTCTCTGAGTCATTTGTGTAAATCTGAAAGTTTAAACCAGTAGCTCTGATTGTTTTTTTTGCATTCTGGGTTCTCACTTTAATATGCTGTTCCCCTGCTTTTTATTTCGAGATGAATATATTTTTATTAAATAGAGTAGTAAGTTTTCTGTAACTCTTGATTTTGGAAATAGCACAAGATGTGGAAAATAAGTTTTCGTTAATCTTAGATGTGGCCGTTCAGAAGCTGACCTCATTGACAACAGTAGCAGGTGCATCTTTATGCATTCTTAATTTGTTTTTGTAATCATCATGTACCTTTTGATTCTTACAGTTGGCTGAAGCTGGAAACATTGCAGACTACTAACAGGGTCTTGAGAGAAAAACCTACAGAAGCACAATTCAATGAAATGGTTTTAAGTGAAAAATTACTCTTACCTAGTTTCCTAGAGTAGAACAGGGAAGTTTTTGTATGTTTTATCAAGTATTTGTGGATTCTAAGTAAGCTAGAATGAAACAGAATAAATCCAGTGGAAGGTCTGCAAACCCACCTTTGCCAACCCATCTCTTAGGACCCAGAGTTCAACAATACAGATCAGATTGACCTCTATGATGACGTGTTGACAGCCACCTCACAGCCCTCAGATGATAGAAGCAGCAGCACTGAGCCACCTCCTCCTGTTCGCCAGGAGCCGTCTCCCAAGCCCAATAACAAGAGTCCTGCGATCCTGTACACGTACAGCGGCCTCCGCAATAGGCGAGCTGCTGTCTACGTGGGCAGCTTCTCCTGGGTGAGCATGGGGAACCAAAAAGCCTTCTGGGTAGGCTGGAGGGAGAGCGCTGGGAGGTGATGGCATTTTCAAAAACCACTGTTGCACTGTTTTGTGCTCTGATGGGGTTGGATTTCTTTTTCCTGGGATCAGGTTGGATTGATCTCTGAAAGAGAACTATCCTGAGGACGTACTGGTGCCGAAGAAAGCAATAAGTGGGTAGTTGCTTTTTCTGCCATCTTGTTAATGCCCCTGACCCTGGGGCTTTATGTCTAGCAGGGTCATCTGTGGGATGAGATTTCAGAGTGAACACCTTGAACTCTTGGTGGTCATTCGATGGTCCTTTGATAACGATGGGTGACAGGGATCAAAGATCTTGATAGTTCTAGTATATTCAGGGTAGGTGGCGATTGTTGTTTTGCAAAAGTTCTTTCGTGACAGACATGTTTTGGGGCTGGTGGAGGGAGGGCCCAAATTAGGAAATGTACATACTGAGGGAAAAGTCCTGACAGTGGTCAAACTGTAGCCTGCTAGGTCTCTCACTAAAAGCTGTTAGTAATCATTGTTTTAACTCATGACGAGGCAGCCCAAATGGCGGTCAGAGTTAAAATAGGTTTTAATTTTCTTAATCTCAAAAGATGGGGATTAGGAAGGGAGTGGGGGGCTTTGGAATTCTGGGTGGGTGAGGGTAATCAGAAAAGCCTTCACTAATTGAACTGTTGATGGGCTCTTGGGTTTCTGTGGGAGGTCATGGCTAGAATCCTAGGTTTGGGGAAAGGGTTTGGGACATTCTAGGTGGGGAGGGGGTGTAGCTCTTGACATTTCTTCCTTTTCCATCTTGCCGGCCCCAGTGGACCACAGACCAGCAGCTGATCCAGGTTATTCGCTCTATAGGAGTCTATGATGTGGTGGAGTTGAAATTTGCAGAGAATCGAGCAAATGGCCAGTCCAAAGGGTGAGGTCTGGATTTGAGAAGTCCCTTTTAGTTTGTCATCATTAGGATAACAGATCTATGATGTATTTTGGCCCTGGATTTTAATCCCTCTGACCCCTGGCCCAGGTTACTGCCTTGGTTTTGACAGACCACCTTAGAACGGGGACCTGGCTGCAGTGTAACAATGTCCATCCATTGAGGGGCAAAAAACTAATTTCTGATTCCAAATAATAGGAAGATACAGACTGACACCTTTTCATTGGTGCTAGTTTTGTGTATGTTGTATTAGCAAGGAATTTTTGCTTTACCCGTTTTCACTAAAAGTGGAAGAGAGTGTCTTTGTTCCTCTCTTGCTTGGCTGGTAGATCTCACTCATTTTTAATTTTTCTTCCCCAAGGTATGCTGAGGTGGTGGTAGCCTCTGAAAACTCTGTCCACAAATTGTTGGAACTCCTTCCAGGAAAAGTTCTTAATGGAGAAAAAGTGGACGTGAGGCCGGCCACCCGGCAAAACCTGTCACAGTTTGAGGCACAGGCTCGGAAACGTGAGTGCGTCCGAGTCCCAAGAGGGGGTACGTGGAGACCATCTGTATGAAGGGGGCAATTTCGTGGGTTTGTTTTCTGTGTGCGGGTTTGTTTTCTGTGGCGTGGGCTCTGCCTCCAGTGTGGAGGAGTTGGGGGGAAGGGGTGGGGGTGGGGAGGGTGGGGGTGGGGGGGTGGGGGGGGGTGGTTGGTAGCAGGGCAATTAGTAGACCCAGAAATGAGGCTGTGTACAAAAAAGTGCCCTGCGCTGAGAGGTAGGTTCCGGTTATAGTCTGGTTCTGCCACTGACTCATTGTGTCACCTTGGGGAAGTCACTGTACTGCTTAGGGCCTCTTCCCCTCTCTGAAATAGATACATGATGTTTAAAGTTCCTGTCAACTTTAAATTATGTGGTTTTGTGTAAAAAATCAGTGTATAAGTGAATGGGCTTAACTGTAACATGTGTTCTTTATAAATTAACAAGCAGCCGCCCTAACGTGCAGGTAATATTTGTAAAGATGGCTATAATCTTATCATAAACATGTGCTGGAAGGGTGCTTTGTAAGAAAGCAATCAAAAGGCATGTTGGAAAAGAAGAGTTTAACAGTATTTCTCCAGCACTGTCCAGGGGACAGGGTGCCCATTCAGTTACCTGATGTTTTAATCTGCTTGGCAAGTATTTCCTACTAATAAAGCTGCATTACACGACCTTAGCTTGATGATAGTTTCCCTGAGTTCACCTTACTCCCTTTGTTCTGATTCTGTACTCACCAAGCCACCTTCTGATACTAATTTGGTTTCCCAACTAGGCTCTCCTACTGGGAAGAGAATGCGCTGACCAGCCGACACAAGTATTCCGGTCTGCTTGGCAGTTATATTTCTCATTGTAAATTAATAAATTGGCATTCTGGTTTATGAATCAGTCTCTTGTGAGTTTGGTTAGCGTGAATCAATTTTCTAGGGTACAGTAACCCCTGGGTGAACTTCTAAAGTCGAGTTTCTGAATCTGCAAAACCTGAGGACCAGACCTTGGACTTTCCTGACCTCACAAGGTGCAGCCACCCTGCAAGGCCTTGCCCGAAGCAGCCAACTGTCTTTTCTTTCTTTTCTGACAGTGAGGGTGACGGGTGGGGGTCGTGGGGAAAGTGTCATCACTTGGATTCTGTCATTTCTTAGGTTCTGCTCTCAAAATAGTGCTTTGTATTGATCGGGTGGTCCACTGGGATCTTGTATCGATTGATTGAAGGTGGAGATAGGCCACGTCTCTCTTGCATAGGAACAACTGTTCTTCTGACTGGATTGAGCGCCTAGATGGTTATAGTGTGAACTCCCATTGCTCTGGGTTAAAAGGCACATACTTTTCTTCTTTAACAGCTTGAATTTTCAAGTTCTTCTGTTTCAGAGCTTTTGTATGATTTGACCCTTTTCTGACTTTCCTAAGCTGCATAAATGTACAGTTGCCTTAGGGATGGCATTCCTACTTGTGCTTAGCTGTTTACTCCTCGGTGTTCCCTTTCTTTGCTGAAATGATGGCAGTGACTGAGTGGTGGTTTTCTGCTCTGTCGCATAGTACAGTACTAAGTACAGCTGGTGGACTTCTCTGCTTAAAAATGGTTGCTCCTCTTGGGATTGTAGCCATAGATACAAAACAGAACCCTTGCACAAGTAGGAAGAGTAGCTAGGAAGATGGCTAACTTTCAGAGGATCCCACTTGCTAATACCTCTTTCTTTGGTTTGAAAGAACTCAGGGAAAAAACAGGTTGCTGTGTGGATGAGACATGAAGCACAAGTGTGCCATGACCGGCACCAGTGATAAACCAGAGGACAAAGCGAGATGGTTGCTGAGATGATGGGTCCCCCCCATGCCGGAAACTGGAGTTGGGTTTACCAGCAAGTATAGTTTTAGGAGCACTCACCTTTCTGTCCACATTTGACTGCCAACAGCATCTCTCTGCTTCCAAGACTCCTAAGGCCATGGGATTATGTTCTGTTGGATTCCACATGAACCAGGCTTGGAGTACACTGTTAAATTGGCGAGAGTGAACAAGTTTAACTGAGTGACTTGACAATGGCCAGCCATATCCCCAGCTGTAAACAAGCATGTGTGAGCCCCTCTTGTGCCCAGCACCATACCGGCATGCTGTGGTGATCCTCCTGTGGGGTACAGTGTTGGGCCATTGAAATACAGTGGGAGTTTCCCCAAATAGGAGGCTTTTTTTTTTAACTAAACTTTTACTAGGAGTCCCTGCTGTCGGCTGTGCCATCTGCTCCGTCTGTGGGCACATCTTATCTTGGCTTACCTCCCATTTTCTCTCTACTTCTCACTTGACCTCTAGTCTTCTGTGGCATATGTCTCTTCCCCATCCCAGTGACAGTTTGGTATGTGGATGGGGGAAGTATCTATTATCTGCCCTTCTCTCACTTATCCCAAATTCCCTGCAAAGAGAAAATTCCCAGGTGCCCAGGTAGGATAGTACTGATCTCAGGTCAACTAGTACTGGTCAAAGGAGAGAGGCCCTGAACCTCTTGATCAGGGACGGGTGATTTCACATCTGCTTGAATCCGCCAGAAATGTAATGAACATACTTCCCAACAGTGTCATTTTCTCATGGGTTAATTAGGATCCTGCATTTAGAAATAGAAAACAAATCGAAGATAAATTAAGTGGTGAAGCACAAAGTTCTAGATAAAGAGCATTCTTTGATAGAATTTGGTGATAACTGCTTTCTGGGTTTATGAATTAACTAACTTGCCTCTGCCCTTTCTTTCTGAGGCCAAAGAAAAAGGAGTAGATGATTTTACCTTCTTCCTCAGGTGCCTGTCGCCTTCTTCAGTATGGTGTCAGAGGACTGTGGCTGAAGGATCTGGTTCCATGGGTACATGTAAAGGTTTGGGCAGTAACGTTAGTTCTGTTTTCCTTCATAGGAATACCTCCACGGGCCCATTCCCGGGATTCTAGTGATTCTGCTGATGGACGGGCCACACCCTCTGAGAACCTTGTACCCTCATCAGCCCGTGTGGATAAGCCCCCCAGTGTGCTACCCTACTTCAATCGCCCTCCTTCAGCCCTCCCCCTGATGGGTTTGCCCCCACCCCCAATTCCACCCCCTCCTCCACTCTCCTCAAGCTTTGGGGTCCCTCCTCCTCCTCCTGGCATCCACTACCAGCATCTCATGCCCCCTCCTCCTCGATTACCTCCTCATCTGGCTGTACCTCCCCCTGGGGCCATCCCGCCTGCCCTTCACCTCAATCCAGCCTTCTTCCCCCCACCAAATGCTACAGTGGGGCCTCCACCAGATACTTACATGAAGGCCTCCGCACCCTATAACCACCATGGCAGGTAAGGACTATCTTGTTCCTTTCAGATCTGAGCCAGGTATAGTAGGGTATACCGTGTGTTAAGCATTTTATTCTCCCTGAGGAAGTGAGTGTGAATTCTTGTGTTCTCCCTTGTGGAAACTCTCTTGTCATAGTATTGAGTCCTGGGAAATAGTTAACCATCTGTTAGATAATGTTTTTTATTTGGTGTTTCATTTGCATCTAAGTCTCTTGACCCAAACCATGTCTTCCACATCCCTTTTTAAGGAGCTTGATTAAATCAAGTGCTGTATGTGGCTGTTAGGGTTTCTGTGAATGTCTGGCTCTATCAGGTCACACCAGAATTACAAAAGAATATGTTGTAAATGCTGTCCTTGAAGAGAATGTGAACACATAAAACGTGAGCAGGCTGAGAAGCGTGTAAGACATTATATAGGAGAGCATGATTAATACTGTATGGTAGGATCTAGTAAAGATAATAAGAAGTGTGGGCAATCAGGAATGGTGTTATTTCTGTGCAGCCGAGATTCGGGCCCTCCGCCCTCTACAGTGAGTGAAGCAGAATTTGAAGAGATCATGAAGCGAAATAGAGCAATTTCCAGCAGTGCCATTTCCAAAGCGGTAGCTGGAGCCAGTGCAGGTAACTCACCCTTAACCTTTGCCATTTTCTCCTTACCTTTAGTTTTTCCATGTTTTGTCATTTCCATTGGCAAGAAGTTCAGCAGGATAAAATTGGAGCACTGTTAGATTCTCTAGAGTGGCACATTTTGGGTAATATATAACCTGCTTGAACGGCTTTGGGGAAGCTCTAGTGGTGTTAGTCTGTATCCAGACCTGCCCCATGAAGACAAACTTAGTGACTAGATTATAAATAACTAATAGTATCTGATTGTAGTTTTTGTTGTAGAATGAAATGCCTGGCCTTGTGGAGATCTCAGTGGTTCATCAGTGGACCTAGTGTCTTCGTAGTACCTAGTATAGATGCCAGGTTTTTTAGGACTGATACCCCAACTAGATGTGGTTTGATATGGGAATCTCTTTATATATTTGGGGTCTAGACAGAACTGTTGGCCTCTCTGTAGCCTAATCCTAGAAAGAGGCAAGTCTGTTAGGTGTCATCATAAGACATAGGATGCCCTTACAGCTAACTTCTGCCCTGCTGTCAGTACTAAGTGGGCAGAACCAGAAGCTGTGACTCTCATGCCAGAGCCCTGGCATGGAATCTTTGGTTCTTTATAGGGTTCTGGTCCAAGTTTCACATTATGATATGAGTCATACTCGCTTCCTTCTTGTGAGTTTCCCACATTAATGTAAATGTAGACTGTCAGATCTCCTAAGAAGTAAGTTAACACTAAATATTACCATCTGTTTTCTGTAATTTCTCATCTTTGGCTGCAAAATTTGAATCCACAGAGTAGGTTAAAGACAGGAAATACATGTATTCTCTCTCTTTTTTTTTTCCCCTCCAGAAAACTTTCATTGACATCTGAAGGAATTTTTTAATTAGAAAGTAAAGTCTGTGCTCATTTTAAACAAGTCCAATATACAAAGGAGTATAAAGGAAATAGTCATTGTACTTCCTTATCAACTCCTTCACTTAGAGAAATCAGTAATTGAATCTCTATCTCCTTCCTTTTGTTCTCATTTAAGTCATTCAAAACCACAAATACTTAATGAATGCCTACAAAATAAGCAGAAATTGCCCCATCCCAGGAGAGCTGACATCCTGGTGTTCCTGGACCGCCACAGAATCAAAGTTCCTCCACAGTTTCTGATTCTTTTCTCACGGCCCCGCACAGAGGAGGCTGCCAGTCCTCATCCCTGGACCCCTGTCTGGTTTCATGCTTTCCTCACATTATCTTCTGTCTGGATGTGCTAGTTTAGCTTGGGAAAGCATTCTGCAAGTACCCAGCCCCTGACCACGTCCCTGAGCCAGGCACTTGCTCACCTTTGGGGAATGAAGGGGCTAGTTCTTGATGGCAGCAATAATTTAAAAATACATACGTATGAATACACTCCGCATATAGACGTGTTAGATATACGTTACATATACATGTGTACACATCTGATTATAGATTCAAAATAATTCAGACTTAGAAACGTGCTGTGATAATTAATAAAAGTCTATACAAGGACCACCACCAAAACCACCTTCTACAATTTAGTGTCTGTCCCTCATATTTTTTTTTTCTGTGCATATGACAACATACATAGAAATTTTTATTCTTTTTAGAAAAACGGAATATTGTTTTTGCAGATTTTTAGAAATTAATATATTCTGGACATCTGTCAATATATAATAATAACCTAATGTTTATCGAGCCCTTACTGTGTGCCTGGCACTGTGCTAAGCGCTTTACGTGGATTACTTTGTTTACCTGTAGATGTATTGTGTGCTTTTTAACAACTGTAGTATTTTATAAAACCAACATCCCATAATTTATATAGCACCCTACTGAGGGAACTTTTAGGTTATGTCTAATTTTTTGATAAAGTAATGCTGAAACAACATTGTTAAGCATACATACTTGTGAACAGAAGTAAAATATTCTTAGAATTGCTGGGTCAGAAAGTATGCACATTGTTTATTGTAATGGCTATTGTCAGATCACCCTCAGACCACCCTGCTCTGGTTTGTACATCCACTAGCAACATCCGAGAATCTCTGTCTGATTGCAAACCGGTGGAATATAGGTGCCGCCTACTCTTCTACCTGCCACCTAAGCCTCATCCATCTTAACCATGGTTCTGTGGGACAACTAGTTACTCTTGCTTTGTGTCCCGCCTGGAGTTCTCCTTTCGGTCCAGTTAGTTTACTGCCTCTGCTCATCCTTGGCCTTTCCCATCCGTCCCCTGTCAGGGGATTACAGTGACGGCGATTGAGACGCTGCTCACAGCCATTGCTGTTATCAACAGTCCCGGGGTCGCCAATGATGAGCGTTGCCGTGTCCTCATCTCCTCTCTTAAGGACTGTCTTCATGGCATTGAAGCCAAGTCCTACAGTGTGGGTGCCAGCGGGAGCTCGTCCAGGTGAGTTGTTGGTTGCTTCAGCAGCCTGCTAGCCGCAAGCAGCCTCTTCCAGGGATTGGCAAGGGGGGAAGGAGAGAGCCCAGGGGGTCTGGCAAGGCCCTGGCTGGAAGAGCCGGCCTCGCCCTGGTGTCTTTAAGGGGACGGAATTAATCAAGCATCTGCATCAACACATGTCGTAACGTCTGCAGTCCGTGTTGTCACCCAACACGGTGAGGCGCAGCGGGCTGTTAGGAATATAGACTGGTGGATAGTTAAGAACATGGGCTTTGAAGCCATACGTGCTGGGATTCAGATCTAGTTTTGCTCCCAAGTACGTTGGATGGCTTGAGTATAGCAGTCAGTCAGCTTTCCAAACACTCTTCTCGTCTTGGAAAAGGGACAACAGCAGTACTTTTCTTACAGATCTATTGTAGAGATTAGGTGAGATAAGCATGTAAAGCTCCTAGCACTGTGCCTGATGCATTAGTAAGATCTCAACACATTTGACTGCTACTATTTTCCAAAAAAAGACTAGCAGTCCTCAAAGGCTAACATTCTCAGACATTGGGCCCATAGTAGAAAAGTGGTTCAAATACCGGGAAAGACACGAAAACACAACACTCTTGGAAGGCATGTGGTAGGTTCTCCGAGTGAGGCTGAAGGATCTTTCTAATAGGAAAAGACATCGGTCCCGAGAGAGGTCACCTAGCCGGTCCCGGGAGAGCAGCAGGAGGCATCGGGACCTGCTTCATAACGAAGATCGGCATGATGAGTATTTCCAAGAAAGGAACCGGGAGCACGAGAGACACCGGGATAGAGAACGGGACCGGCACCACTGAGCAAGGTGGGACGAAGCCCACGCTGCTGGGCTGGTGGGCGATCTTATAAAGGAAAAAATACTGATCATGAAGAGTCTGCTCTTTTTGAAAGCAAATTAAGAGAAAGGGAGGGACTTTTTGACTTAGGTAACAGAAAATTGAGGAGGGCAGATTTCCTGCTCTTCCTGCTTGTTTGGAGAAGTCTCACCCTGAAATGGACCTGAGATTGAGCTGGTTTTGTCTCTTGTCTGCCTTAACTGGTATCTGAGAGACAGTTTGGCGTCCGGGCTGAGAACACAGTGTCTGCTGGCCGTGTTGCTTTGTTCTTCAGTTTCCTCATTTGTAAGTGAAGATAGCACGAGCAGCTGTCTCCCTGAATTCAGTGAGACAATCCGTCTGGAGCATTAGCACTCCTGGTACTCGTCACATACCAAGTTCTCAGTAGACGATATCCAGTTATATCTTCACCCCACTAAACTTGCAAGGTGTTTTCAGGAAATTGACCAGGACAGAAAAGTAAGACCACTGCCTACTTGTAGGTTTTTGTGGCGCTACATGAATGATTTTTAAGAATTAAGATCTATTAAAAGGATATTGAAACTCAGGATGCTTTAGGAGAAAGCTGATCTGGAAAAATAATCATGTTTAATAATATAGAGAATGTGTGGAGGGTAGTTCAAATGGAAGGATATATTTGTTTAGGGAACAAGAAAAACCAAAAGCAGAAGAGTTATAAGTGGAACTATATTAACTCAGGTTATGGAGAAGTTGAGTTAGGCTTGGCTGGGTTCGGGGGCTCCAGCTGTGTCCTCAGGACTTAACCCCTCCGCATCCCTCAGCTCTGCTCTTTCTCTGTCTTCATCCTCAGACAGGCCTCAGTGGTTGGGGTGAGGGAGGGGTGGGGGGAAGGCACCACAGCCCCAACATTCTATCCCACCGATTTAGCTATCCCAACTGAAAGCTCCCAACAAAATTTGTTTCTAGTATATAAGCAAGCAAGAGTGGTTTTGATTCTGTTTCTCTGGAGACCTTTAAAAGCAGTCTAGACTCTGGCTAGGATGATCTGGTTTTGGTTCTTGGAAGCTACTGCGTGACCCAGATGACTTTAGTATCTCATCTTGACTTTGGTTCCACATCAGGTGTGTTATGAAAATGTCCTTGTGTGTGTGTGTGTGCTTTTTGCAGTTTGGTTGAGCTGAAGAGATAGTGACTGGCAGGAGGGTGAGGTTCGAGAATGGCTCTCCACCATGCCTTTGGGGTGGCTAGACGGGTGAATGGATGAAGACAGGAAGAGAGACCCTTCCACTCCCTGGGAAGGCCAGGGCAGTTCACCAGCAGTAGCCGGACTGTAAACAGAAAGTGCAGTGTTTGGCCTACTGACAGCGTCCTAACAAGAAAAGAGTTCTGTCCTGTTTTCCTTCCGCCCTCTACTTTGTTGTTTGGCATTATCTGCCATTAATATAAGCAGTTAGAGCTGGAAATTTCTTTTTACCTTCTTTAGGTAAGAATGAGTGGGAAATGAGAAGTTAACATTTTTTACCTGCCTGCCTTCTCTGTTCTTAAACCACTCGTTTATTCCACAAAATTTTAGAATGCTTGATGTCATGGAAATCTAAGCTAATCCATATAAAATCAACAGACTGTGCGTTCTAGATACTTCTTTCTAGGTTTTGCAAACAGGTTGAGATTGGGGAGGTACCCATGTATCTCCAGGGCTCTAGGGCGAGTGGAGCTCACAAAAAGCTCTGGCCTAATTCGGCCTCGGGTTGGGTGGGAGGGTGAGCATCAGGGTAAACCTCTGTTCCTGTCTCATCCCTTCTGTGGCACCAGCAGCGTTTCCCTGCTCTTGTTTGAGCCGGCACAGTTGCTAGTGTTGCTGTGGGTCTGGGGCCACCCCTTCCTTAATCCTGCTGCTCACAGTGTGGGTCCTTCTGAGTGGAAGAGACTAGAATAGTGACCAGGGAGGTATTTGTCCGTGCAGAGCATGAATTACAGTCTCCGGGGCCACTTTCCCTTTAGCAGTTAGAACATAGAACTGCATGTCACAGTTCCTGGCAGCTTTGCTTCTAATAGCCTTTTGACAGAAGTTGTGAGATCCACTGACAATTAGTATTTTGGGGACTGAACATCTGAACCTGAAACAGGAGCCATCATTTTGCTTCATTTTTTCTGCCTGTAAATGGGCTTTTTTTTTTCCATTATGAGGGTGACGCACTTTGGATAACTCTGAAAAACCTACAACCCAGTAGTTCCCAGAAAACAGTCCCTTTGGCTGGTACAGGCCTATGACAAGAGGAGGAAAAGGAAACTCTGAAACAGGTTTCTGGGTCCCCATGTTTTAATCCTGTAGATATGTTGCTCATTCCTTCCAAATAACTAGTCAAAAGAATTGCATCAGGCACCCCAAAAATGTCATTTTCCTCACATCTCATCTTAAGGACTCTGCATTCTATCTGCAGTCACCAGGTCCTGACATAGGACGTCTCATGTTGAGGAGATGGTGCCTGGGCCCATTTAGCTGGAGAACTGTGCAAGCTCTGTGTACGACATGTTTTAGTTAGAAATACTAGTGTTCATATTGTATGGACAGTGTTCCTGAGAGCCAAAAGGGTGTGTCTGTCTGGAGGCAGCAGTACAGACAGCAAACTTTTCTGTCCCTCTGCCTCAGGGTGGACACCACCACTAGGACACAGTCTCATTGGCCACTGGGCTTCTGCCTGCATCCAGACATTACCACCTTATGTATCCACAGGCTCTAAAAACTGGTGCTACAGTTGACTTTTCTTGATGTACTAGTTATCCTGTGTTTTGTTTTGTGTGGACCGTTCCCAAACTACATCTGTTTTCAGGTATATGTGTGTATGCCTTGGAATTTGAGGATATCCTTAGGTAATATGTGGCTTTGGCTTCAACTTCTCGTGGTTCTTGGCTCTTGGCTCATTATTTGGAGATATTATCCTACTTAAGATATGATCATTCTCACCTCATTCCTTTCCTCCTGGTCCAAGGAAAACTAAACATTCTGTTCAGTTTGATCCAGTGCAAAGATTGAGAAAACACAGATGGGGTGGAGTGGAGAGGCACAGAGGGTTTCGGTTTTCCCTCACAGGAAATGAGACAGGTGCCTGCAGTATAGGTGTTTAGAGAAGCCGGAAGGCAGTGGCCTCTGTAACAGATTCTGGGAATCCGAAGCGGAAATCTTGCCATTTCAGAACATCAAAGGATTGGGCAGCTTGTGGATTCTCCCCCCACCCCCTTGGATAGCTCCCCCAGGTTACAGAAGAGCACCCCATAAAGTGAGCATTTGTGTGTAGGCCATGTTGTGGGTTTGGCCTTTAGCGGAAGTCCCAAGCTTGAATTTAATCTCCCATTCTCTTGTTACTTATGACTTCTGTTTTATGCAGTCAGATTAGACCAGGCCGCTTCCCAGCTTACTGATGCAAAGGGCTGGGCGTACCAGTGACCTTAAGTTTGGTAGACATGTAGTGAGTGGCTTTAACAGTGTCTTAATGTTTGGCAGAAGTTCTTAATTGTGCTTTTAGGTTTCTTGAATGGGGACTACTGGTTCTTTCATCTCCATGCTCTGCTTTCTGTTCCAGCCTGGCCAGATAACTCTTGTATTAGGCTGTTTCTTGGTCCCTCACTCAAAGCTGTTGTCTGGGGAAACACGTAGAATCCCTTGAGCTTTAGTACAGGTTAGAAGATCCCCGGCCCCTTACGTGTATGCACGCACATGTACTTGCAAGAACACTGTTTGGAGTCTGTTTTAAACAGGGCTTCTTGGAGAGGAAAAGTTTAGTAGGAGTTTCCTGTGTAAGTACATGCTCCCAGCTAGGGCCTCTAGGGTGTTTGGGGTGAACGGATTTGGTTATGTGCACACTTATTTTCTTACCATTGTACCTCCCATTTCCCAGATTTTTACCCCCTCCCCTTAAGGTAAGCTCTGACTTGCTCAGAACAGATTTTCTGAAATGGTATTTCAGTTCCCCATATTTCCTTATCGCAACTCTCCTTGGATTGTTGAAGTTTCCATACTTCTCTGGGCAAAGCCTCCTTTTTCAGTCAAACTGCTTTGAAACTTCGTTTCATTGTCTGTTCTCCCCTAACCTTAAAGTGAGATGTCCTACTGCTTTTTTTCTCTACTCACTGTAGCTCCTGCAACCGTTCCTGCACTGCGCACAGTGCCAGACACCCCCAGACAATCCTGCTTTCTTTCCTTCACTTTCCCAGGCTTGTGTTCTGTCTGTGTATATACCCTACTTCATACATTGTAACGTCAGAGGAAGCCAGTGTAACTCGCGTAAGCCCATCAGTCGGAAGGTAACCGCTAACGTGTGTTTTCTTTTCTTCTGATGTTCTCATTGCAGGAGTCTGGTTGGAAGCAAATGTTTTTTTAATGGACTTGCATCTCCTCACCTTGATCAGGACTAAAGGACGGGAGGCCACTCCACCCCTCCCCCTTCCTCCAAACCCCTCACCCCCTTCAGACACCCAGGGAATACCCTCTGCCCTACAGGACTGAAGACTGCCTGGCAGCCCTCCCAGTCCCACCCCTCCTGTTTGTCAGGGGAAGGAACCTGAAGACTTTGTGTGGTTGGGAGGGCTGGCAGACAGGAAGAAAACCTGTCAGGCCCCTGGTCTCCACAGAGAATGGTGCTTTGTCCAAGAAAACGTAGGAGTTTCTGATTCTCCAGGAGCAGTTCAGTGGTGAGGGCTGATAGGAAGACTTTCTTCCCAAAGAAAAACAGATCCATGCAGGATCTGGGAGAGTGACTGGGTGGTGCCAAATATACCCAGGCTCCTGCCCTCCGCGCGAGGCCTTGGTGGGGCCAAGAGGGTCCAAACCCCTTGCTAACATACCACTTCTTTGTTTAACCTCCTTTACCTTCCCAGCCCTTTGAGGAGGGACTCTGAGAACAGAAATTCCCTACGAGAAGCTTCTCCTGTTCTTTGCTTTTCCCTCTTACATATTGACGGTTCGTTTCCCTGACCTCCCAGAGGGCTGAACCTTCCCACCTCCCTGCTGCCCGGCCGCCTCAGTGGACTTGACCCTCCTAAGTAGAGAAGGCCCCTGAGGTTGCTTGCTGCTGGGGAGCCTGGCAGAGCCAGTTACCACCCTCTGCTGCTTCGTGCTTGGTTGCCTCTTGGAAGAACCCGCCGTACTAGGTGTTCCCTTTCCTGGGGCTTTTTTCATTTCACACGTGGAGCCCCTCCCCAAGAAGGCTGCTTCCTGTTTTAGAGGAAGCTACTGCCCTTGGGAGACGGGGACATCGGACCTCAGCAGTGAAGAACCCTTGCGAACTCCAGGAGCGGGAGGACGGAGGCAGGTTGGCAGGCTGTGGCCTACTTCCATAGAGGCTTTCATTTTTCAGGTTCGATGTGAGCATGGCTTGCATCCCCAGGTACATACCTATTTTACTCACTGTGGGAGAACCTGGGCACTAGCAGGCAGGTGAAGTCACAGATTTGGTGTCTTTTCCACCTTTTGACTGTTGTATTAATAGTTCCCCTCGCTCAGTGTGGAGGTGCTTCCTACCTCTGATGAGCGAGGAGGAAGTGGGGCCTGACTCAGGTGAGCTCAGCTCAGAGTTCTAAGGACCACCACTCCGGGGGCCATGTTCTACACGGGCAAATGGAATTCCTTTTCCCAGAACATCCAAGTTGTGCTGTGGTTGCCTGCCGCCGACAGCTGCAGCAGCAGAGTCCTGCGGTACCCGTGGGGTGATGGCTGCTGCCTCTGCGTGCATGTACGGGGCACATGACATCTAACGGGAGAAGAGACGTGGCATGTGAGACGCAGGGTCCCCCGAGACCCTCTGGCTCAGAGGGGAGAGACTGAGTTGGACCGGAAACCCTTCCTCTTCCCCTGCACGTTTCTGACGTAGCCCTCAGTCCGTCAGTGAGGGGGTCCCCCCAGGGTTGGAGAGGCACATTCCCTTGGGACAGAGGCTACATGTTTGTAGCTTTTTCCCCTTGTCCCCAACCCCATCCCCACCTCCACTTCAGAACATGGCCCCCCGCCCGGCTGGCCAAGTGTTAAGTGATGCGCTTATCCTCGAGAGCAGCTCCGGGTGTCTTTTTAAAATGTAGAGAAACCAAGTAAGGTGACAGTTTAAGGAAAAAAAAAATATATAGAATACCAGAAAAGCCGTTTACCCGGAGAATTTTTTCTCCCCATTTTTGTTCTGTTTTTACTCAATGACACAAATTTTAGTTCTATTTCCTGATAGCAAAAGGAAAAAAAAAAAAAAAAACCCCAGCCCTCAAAAAGGCCAAGGCCCCGTCCCCCTGTTGTCGTGTGATTTGTTTGTCTTTCTGATAGGTTGAAAATTGTGTAATAAACTTGATGACGCTGTCAATCTTTTATACTGCATTGTATTTTTTTCCTTTTGTAACAAAATATTTTTAAATAATAAATGGGGTGTGAGCTGTTTTATGGATTCTGCATTGAATAGCTTTGTTGAGGTATTTGGGACCTGGGCCGGGGCTGACGTTGAGGCTCTGGGATGGCACTGAAGCCCCGAGTTCGGAGCTGGTAGCGCCGGCCAGGCGTGTGGCAGCCTGCGCGACTCTAAGGGGCCTGGAGCGCAGGTCTTTGAAGCGCCCCTTGAGGGTTAGCTTGCTTCCTTCACCAGCTAAGCTAAGGGAAGAAAAATTCCAAGTTGTCCTTTGTCCTTCAGGATTCCTAAGGTTTGTTCTCCGAGTAAATGCCCTCCCTTTACAGTTCGCTTCTGATGTTCTCAAGTTCAGGAAGGGAAGGCTCCTCTGCTCGGAGTCTGGAAGTATGCCTGCCAGTGCCCGCTGTGAGCTGAGTACCAGGGCTGTCCTGCCTTTCACGCAGTGGTGTTTTAAGAATCCAAGAGAACAACGTGAACATGTTTTGGAAACTGTAATGCTGTCTAAACTTTAGGAAGTACAGATTAGAAAGTTTAGCAGAGTGTTGTGTGTGGGCTCCTTGGAATTAGAGAAAGCTTCCAGCTTTTCAAAGAGCCAGATGAACCAAGACAAGTGTTACATGTACAAAAAGATGAACAAGAGACCAGGTGGTACATAATGTGTACTGGGACCTGCGAAGGCAAGATCAGCAAAAAAACAAGAAACTTTTTGGGGAAGGGAGAACCCCAGAAGCTCTCTGACAACGCATAGCATGAGGGAAACAGGAGTGGGCTCTCAAGGCAGGTTCCGTGGTCCCGTGCTGCCTGTTCCAGCAAGCCCCACTTCTAAGTGAAGTCTAGAAATCTGCTGCTTATGTCCAAGATGACATTCGTGTAAACTAAAGCATGAGGACCGGTAAGTTAGAGAAGTAGACCCATTCTTCATCAAAGCACTACCACGGTGGAACAGAAAGGGAATGACTTTGGGGTTCCTGTTGCTTCAAATCCCAACTCTTACTTAAGCTAAATGCCCTCAGACAGGAGGTGACTTAACATTTGAGTTGATTTTCTTCTGCCTCACAGGATCATAGTACGGATTAAATCTACTCTGCCAGGCACTGGATGAGTTATTAGTCTCCTATACATTGCTGTCATGGTATAGAGCCACAAACCCGAATCTGCGTATGCCGAGTGCTTCCTGAACTGGGCCAGACCTCAGCCTCTAGGGATGGCCACTGCAGTCACCTGACCTGGCCACGCGTGTGATAAATATCTGAGCAGGTCTCTCCCCGCCCCTGTGACCAAGGCGTACTCCTTCACTCAGGTCCTCTCCACTGTTCCAGAATGTTGATCCTGCAGGTCTAGACAGGCGGCTCAGTGACTTCCCCTTGGCATTCGAATACAAAATCCGACCACGTTAACCCCGAAAGACTGGCTATGCTCATTCCCACCCCCTGCTGCCTCAGTTTCAGTTATGACATTCTGTTGTGTGACTACACCTGCACGTGTGGTTCCAGCAAGCCGCAGGAAGAATGAAGCTCCGTGGAGCCGGCCCCAGGAAGCACAGTGCAAGAGGCTCGCAGAGAACCAGCAGATGAGTGAGGACTTCCTGCTCTAATCCCATCCCCACTTCCAACTACTCATCCTCCTCAAGTGGTACTTGTGGAGGAGGAGAATTTACTTGATCTAGACAGACTGCTAAGACAAGATTTCTAGATCCAACTGCTAGTAGCCGGTTGTGGGATGCTGGGCTGTTCCCTTCTCATCTCTTAAGTCTCCAAAGTGGGAGTTTAGATTCCTTTCTAAGGCTCCTTTTAGTTATAAGCCACCTCTAAACTTCCAAATGAGCCTTTCATTCATTTATCTGTGTTGCCAGGAGAATGACCTTAACCACTGAACCTTTAGAAGAAATGGGGAGGCCCTGGAGAACCAGTTCCTGTCTAGCTTGATGTCAACAACTTCTTCAAAGCACAGCTAGAGAAAGCAGCAGTGCAAGCAACAGGCCGGGGGTTGGGGGGGTCTGTGACTGAAATATCAAAGAGGTTCCAAGATTTTTTGTTACTGTTTCATGGTGGATTAGGCCTGTTTACTACAGTTTTTGGATAGACTCCAAAAGCCGCCAGGAAGCAAGGACACACAAGGGGTAGGAAACAAGATAAATCATCAGTGCTTCTGGACAGTGGAGACCTTCACAGAATGAGAAGGAGCGCGATCACGGGAAATAAGCAGAATTAAAAGCCAGCATAGAAATGCTTAAAGACCAATTAACTTTGACTTTGAGCAAGAGCAGATATTCTAGGATTCATCTGACAGCAGAGGGGCCATATGGCTTGAGGTTTCCTAAAGTGGATTCTGTCATGGCTCCTGGCGGCTTCTTGGGGGAAAGAGAAAAAAAAAAGCCACTACTGAGTTAGATGAGAAAATTTTAAAGACTTGGAAAAAGGAATGATATACGCATGTAAGGCAATATTTCTCCAGTTTAAAAAAAAAAAGTGTATTTCCTTTTATGTTAATTTGGAATTTTAAAATAAACAACTGGAAAATGCTGCCTTTTGACTATGCTTCTTCCAAGTATTCCTGCCTCACTCTGGTAAGAAGCTGACCATGACCTGTAAGAGGAGTGAGAGAAAAGATGCTGGCTCTGGGGCGGAGGTGAAGTGTATGAGCAGTCTGTCACAGGACGACAGGCCTGAGGAAGATACGGAAGCTGACGGTGCCTTTCGGCGTTAATTTAAGCTAGAGCTGGGGGAAGAAAATCACCATTGCCTTCGTGTCCACACAGGACCAGTGAGCACAGCCTGGGAACAACCACTGGGACAAAGCCTACCTTCCCTTGGGGCGGATGAAATTCTAGGGACAGGTGCCATAAGGAAAAGGCTGCAACTCCCATGACAGAAAATATACGTTTATTACAAAATAATGTTTGTATCATGATGAGAGTAGAAAAATAACACTATGAGCCACTAAAAAAATTCCGGAGCTCAGTCTCTGGGGAAGGACGTGAGAGGCTTGCGCGTCACCCTGGGAGCAGACCGTCCCAAGGTTCTTTGTGCTCACGGGGAGTATGTGGCTCCGGTCCTGCTGGAAGCCCAAGGAGCCCACGTGGGCCACACAAGATGCTCTGGCCATGAGGATCAAAGAGAACCGGAGCTCAGCAGGGAGCCGGCTCTGAGCCAGGCCAGGATGGGACAGCCTCGCCCCTCCCTATGCTGGAGTGTAGCACAGTCTCTTAGGCTGATGGTCCTAGTTTAGAAGATGATGCCCAGTGGCTTCATGCTCGAATGTCTGTACTGAGGAAGAGCTGCAACCCTTCCCAGTACAACTTGACCCAGTTCTCACTGGTGTGGCTGAAGACCAGAAGAACCTGTGGTCTCAGCCCATGAGGGCTGCTGGCTGAAATGTCTGTACTTCAAATCCTGTCCATACTGATGGCAGAAAGAAAGAAAAAAGGTTAAAAGACCAGTGAACAAGAGCAGCTGGCCTGAACTGTTCTATCTTCCAAGCCTCTTGGACCCAGAGAACAAGGAGAATCTCTTCCCTGAGTAACTGTCTACCATAAATAGGAAAAGCAATCCCCTAGGCACCCTTTTTCCCCCTGAAAGTGCTTCAGACCCCTCAGGCTTCAGAAGAACAATGAGTCCCTCCCTAGGAGGAGATGGGAACCCAACCCTCAGGTGACAGGAAATGGTCCCTCAGCAGCGGTACCTGGAGAAAGCCGTCAGGGTGAGCACCTCAAGCAGCAGCTCTGAACCACAGAAGAAGAGCAAGATGCTGTTCATGATGGCTTCCAGGCGGAGCACGTAGGTCTGCAGCAGCAGGTAATAGGAGGCCATCATGGCAGATGGGAAGGTCAAGGCCACACTAATACCAAGTGGCATCTTTCGCTGGCAGAGGTTTCCCTTTGTACCTGTCAGACACAGCCCATGGAATCACCTCGAAGTGACCTGCTTTCCCTGGGCTCAGAGGAAAGGTTGGGGGGATGGGAAGGAGAGCCTGGCAAGGCAGAGAAAAATGATCCCAAATGGGGATGGGCAGATTTATAAATGGGGTCCCACTGCGCTCAAAATGCGAGGCTCCGGAGGTGCCACAGGATGGAGTCGTTCACACCAAAGGTCCTGCTTCAAGTCTGCTTCCCACTCAAGGGACAGCGACTTATTTGCTTGGGGGGAATATTTTTTTAACTATAATATATAATCACTGAAAACTTTTCAACTAATATAAATACAGAAAATAATTTTAGAAAATATGGAAACTGAAAGGCCCCAGGACTGCCCAGTGGAGACAACCATTATTACAGAACAATGTATATACTGCTGCAGATTTTTTTATGTGTGTATACTTACATATTACTATTTATTTATTCATTCATTCATTCATTCATTTATTTATTTATTTTTAAGAATTTTTATTTATTTATTTGACAGAGAGAGATCACAAGTAGGCAGAGAGGCAGGCAGAGAGAGAGGAAGGGAAGCAGGCTCCCTGCTGAGCAGAGAGCCTGATGCGGGACTCGATCCCAGCACCCTGAGATCATGACCTGAGCCGAAGGCAGCGGCTTAACCCACTGAGCCACCCAGGCGCCCCATATTACTATTTATTATTATAAAAATAGGATCATACTCTACATACTGTTTTCCATTTATTTTTTCCCATTTAATGTAAGTTAGACACCTTTCCACGTATAACTACCTAATTCTCTTTTTAATGGCTATGAGCGATTTCATTGAGGCAATTCTATAATTCATTTAACTAATCCTGTATTGGCAGATGTTTAGGTTGCTTCCAGTTTTTTTAAGATTTTATTAGAGAGAGAGTACTATCGGGGGGAGGGGAACAGGGAGAGGGAGAAGCAGACTCCCATTGAGTAGGGAGCCCAATGTGGGGCTAGATCCCAGGACCCTGAGATCATGACTTGACCTGAAGTCAGAAACTTAACCAACTGAGCCACCCAGGCACCCCTCTAATTTTGTTTTAATTAGTTTTATTTTTTAAGTAATCTCTACCCAGCATGGGGCTTGGACTTACAACCCAGAGATCAAGAGTGGCACGCTTGACGACGGAGCCGGCCAGGGGCCCCTCTAATGTTTTGATGTTACAAAATATGTGGCCATAAGCTTTCTCCAATAGGTACCTTTACATATCTGTGGAATTACTTGGGTTTTTTCAATGAGTTTTAGATGTGTAATTGTCAGGATGAAGAATACAAATTTTAGGGGCACGGGGGTGACTCGGTCCTTTGAGCTTATGACTCTTGATTTCAGCCCAGGTCATGAGCTCAGAATTGTGAAATCAAGCCCTGCATCAGGCTCTGCTCAGTGGGGAGTCCGCTTGAGATTCTCTCCCTCTGCCCCTCAGCCCCACTCATGTGCGTTCTCTCTCTCAAATAAATAAAATCATTTAAAAAAAAAAAATACAGGGTGCCTGGGTGGCTCAGTGGGTTGAGCCTCTGCCTTTGGCTCGGGTCGTGATCTTGGGGTCCTTGGATCGAGTCCCGCATTGGGCTCTCTGCTCAGCAGGGAGCCTGTTTCCCCCCTGCCCAAACTCTGCCTGCCTCTCTTGCCTACTTGTGATCTCTATCTCTGTCCAATAAACAAATAAAAATCTTAAAGAAAAAAATACATATTTTACATGGCAAAACTATTAGCAAAACAATTGTTCTAATTTATATTCCCAAAGAGTGTGGGAATAGAGAGGCCTGGTCTTCACATCCATTCCAATACTGAGTATTTGGAAATCTTTTAAATATGATGGATGAAATTGTTACTTTGTTTGTTCAATCTGTTTTTTATTAATGAGTTTGGGCATTTTATCATGATTACTGATCCTCTGTAATTATTCTTGTATGAATTGCCTATTAGTGTCCCTTACCAATTTTTAAAATTAGGTCATCTTTTCTTTAGTGATTTACGTGAGCCTTCTTTATCCTTTGTTACATGTGCTGCAAATACTGTTTCTTCTCAGCTTCTGTTTTAACACTGTTTTCTGGGATAAGATATTCTAACTAGTAAGGAATTTGCTCTGGATCTGTGAGGATAAAAAACTTGTCCTAAGGGCACCTGGGTGGCTCAGTTGGTTAAGCATCAGCCTTTGGCTCAGGTCATGATCTCAGGGTCCTGGGATTGAGCCCTGTGTGAGGTTCCCTGCTCAGTGGAGAGCCTGCTTCTCCCTCTCCCTCTGCTGCTCTCTCGACTTCTGCTCTGTCTCCCTGTCTTGCTCTGTCAAATAAATAAATAAAATCTTTTTTAAAAATGTCCTAAGAGGGACACCTGGGTGGCTCAGTTGGTTAAGCGGCTGCCTTCAGATCAGGTCATGATCCCAGCGTCCTGGGATCGAGTCCCACATCGGGCTCCTTGCTCAGCAGGGAGCCTGCTTCTCTCTCTGTCTCTTCCTGCCACTCTGTCTGCATGTGCTCGTGCTCTCTCTCTCTCTCTCTCTGACAAATAAATAAATAAAATCTTAAAAAAAAAAAAAATGTCCTAAGAAATCCGTGTTCAGAGAGAAGAGGGGACCTTAATACTAATGTGACATATATGGCCTTGAACATGGAGTTACAGTCAAATCTATTCTCCCAAGCAAGCCAGGGGAGGAACCAGGCTCTCCTAGCACTTAGGAAATTAGGAAGGAACTATCTAAAATGCTACTGCCCACCTCTGGCCCTACAGAGCAACAAACAAGTAAAGCTTGACCCAAAATATGAAGCAGCTTGAAACTTCCGAGAGGGAGTAATGGGACTTTCCACCAGATCCAATCTCTTATTGTGAGACCAGGTCATGTACTTGTTCTTGTTAATCAAGTTACAGAGAGCAGTCTGTCTGAGAAGAATGGAAATATCCTCTGGACAAAACTCACCAAAAAACAGTCGAATTACTTCAATTCCAAGGTAAAGGAGAAGCATCACCACATCGAGTACTAGGTTGGCTGTTGGATATGGTAGCAGGAGAGCTGCCAACAGAAAAGCCAGGGTTTGCAAGCCTATAACAGCACCCACAAGAGCTCCCCCACACCTGGGGATAAAGAGGGCATGCATCTTATCAGCTTTCCATGAACTAGTTAGCAAGATGTGGGCAGGATCTATTAACCTGCTGCAGGATACGTTAACTCGCAGTGTGACTGTGTCTGTTAGAGGCCAGCTCGTTATTAGGGGATTTCACCCCAAACTCCAAGAGTCTGTGAGGCCTCCACTATCCAAAATGATTGGATCTACATAGGTATACTGGCCCCTGAACAGTTTCTGAGGGTCACCAATGAGCTTAGTGGGGCTCAGCGGAGAGGTGATGAGGGAGAGTAAGGACAGAGAAGTCCACATTTCCCAAACTGAGGAAATGCCTGCTGAGGGGCTTCCTAGTGAATCATTCTCGAAGAAGCCATAAAATGAAGAAGTGAGGGGGAGCTACAGAAAAGCAGGCTCTTGATGGGAGTTGGCTCTGGACTGACGTGGGGAAGGGATGTTGGGGCAACGGTAGTCAAGCCCCACGCCTTACCTTTGTACAGAAATATGAAGAGTTCCAGCAGAAAATAGGTAGCATAATACCACCCGTTCAGAAAGAACAGGATTTCCAGGGGGGTGGAGGACAGCCGTTTACCTGGAAAGACGAGCACAAATAAGAGGGATGGGCCGGACGGCACCTCAATCTCCGTTCTTTGAATGGTTCTGTGCCTAACTTGGAAGAAAACACGAGGTCGCAGCTAGTGGAAAAGGCCACCTGGGGTACCTCTGACTGCGGATAATGAGAGGGCGTGTGCGCGCGTCTGGGCGTGTGCGCGCGTCTGTGCGTGTGTGTAGGGGGCTTCCCTTAACCCCCCTCATTCCCCGGAATTACAGTCAAACCCGACTCTTGTCTCCTGGGTGAAAGTCAAGGCCTCTCTAAGATCTAACCTGGTCACTATTCGGGCCATTGGGGCGCAAAGGCCAGCACTGGCCTGTTTGAGGCCACACGGCAAATTCGTAACTGAGCCGGCCTAGAAGAGGCCCAGCCCAGGATCTGGGGGCTTCTAGACCTGCACCTGGAGACCTTCAGGCATTCCGGGAGGGTGGGGCTGCGAAACCCCACTCTAGCGAGCGGGGAGCAATGTCCCTAGCCCCGAGAATGATGAGTTTAGGTCGAGCTCTAACGGGGGCGAGAGGGACACTGAAGGCATCAGGACCAGAGACTCACACACCTCCGAAATCTCACCTCGCGGCGCCATCTTCAGTCCCCATGGAAACTGCGCACGCCGCTACAGCCCCTCCCAGAGCAGCGAGGCGCGGCCGGAAGCGGGGGATGGAGCGACCCCGGCTTCTGGCCTCTCTGTCCGCCCGCGGCACTCTATGGTTTCCAGGGCCCGGCCACGCGTGCGCGGGGAGGAGCGCGGGCTGACAGCCTTTGGTGGGATTTCGGCTGCTGAGCGTGGAGGAACAGTGACGGGGGCAAAGCTGTCGCCCGAGGGGCCCCGGGGCAGTGGCAGTTCTCAGACTCCCCCCGACCCCAGGTGGCCATGCATTGGTCTAAATGGTCAGCCGTGTGGCACCGTGACCACAGGATTAGTAAATGGGCCCTAGCCCGAAGATTCTCTTTTCTAACAAGGGACTTCCGATGAGAAGCCGCTTGCACGACCGTGCTCTGCGAACGCCGCGTGGGGGTTAGCATCGGCCTGTAGTGTGGCCGACTTAGGTGTCAGGTAGTTAGCGGACCCCACAACGGGTCAGAAACAGAGCCCCCCTCCAAGAAGCACAGAGAAGACACAAAGATGAAACGTGATCACCACGTGACCCAGAACAGGAGGGGAGTTGAGAGGCCAAAATACTCCTCGGCGGGAACTGAAAGAAGTTGCCAAGGGATGGCCTGTGAACTGGGTTCTGAAGTCTGAATACCATTTGGAGTAATAAAAGTGTGTCGCTTCCCGCAGAGGAGTGGAAAGATAAAGGGTTTTCAGTGGACCCAGGCTGACATGCCCGTTAACCCGCAGTCGGTCCTGGCAGGGCAGGAAACAGGTAATTTGAATAGAGTGACTAACCTTTAAGGACGGCAATGTACTCCTCACTAGTGGGAATGGAGGTGGGCGGTAATTCTTTTCTTCTGGGCATAAAGGGGAAGGAGCAGAAGCGATTCCATGCACCTGGAGAGGGGTATGAAGAAGCCCTCCCACCAGGCCCTGACAGTCCGAGAAGCCTGGTGGGTACATAACCAACCTTGTTTCCCTCCGCTCTCCTCTGCCTTTCTATCTCTACTTGTGCCTCCCATTGGCAGAACTTTCTGCAAGCTGAAGGTTTTCTTTAGCAACCGTGAGCAAAGCACAGAGGAAGGTGGGGAACGGTGGAAAGCGATCTGGTGGCACAGGGCCGTCTTTACCTCCACTGCCTGCTCCATACAGACGTTAGGCAGGTTCCGGCTTTGAGTCTCAGGTGTCCCATCTCTAAAAGGAAGGTGGACCAGCTGCTCGCTCTTGTACTTAAAGTTAGCAGGTTGACAGGGTGTGATGGTGGCGAAACACAGCCGCACCCACTCGTTTACATATTGTGTACCGCTTCTCTCAGGCGACAGTGGTTAAGCTGAGTCCTCTCCAGCAGAAACAATGTGGCCTGCAGCCTTGAAAACTTAACCACCTGGCCCTATTCACCCCTGTCATAAAGGATGGCAAGGAGTAAACGTACCACAGGTTAAAGTAGATGGTAAGACGGAACTGCTCCTGGCACAGCAGGCAGCAAGAATGGCAGCATGGCAGACTGGGTCCCCTGCACCCAGGTCCTTTGAGTGACAATGAGCCCAGATAGTGGGGCACACGAAGCACAAAGCCCCATCCGAGGATCCCAGGGTAAGGGCTCAGCACCTTTTTAAACAAGTAGCTAGAAAGCCAGTGCCCCTGGCAGGAGGGTGCAATTACAGTGTAGTCGTATATACAATAAGGGGTTAATATCTAAAATACATAGAGAACTTATACACTCAATAACAAAACAAAACAACAGTCTGCTTAAGAAATGGGCAGATGCCACGAACAGACATTTTACTGAAGAACACATCCAGATGGCCAACAGACACATGAAAAGGTGCTCGACATCTCTCATCATCATGGGAATGCACATCAAAATCAGTGAGAAAAAAGAAATCACCGTAGTGCCTGGGTGGCTCAGTGGTTTGAGCCTCTGCCTTCGGCTCAGGTCATGATCTCAGGGTCTTGGGATTGAGCCCCGCATCGGGCTCTCTGCTCAGAGAGGAGCCTACTTCCCCCTCTCTCTCTGCCTGCCTCTCTTCCTGCTTGTGATCTCTACCATATAAATAAATAAATCTTTTTTTTTAATTTTAAAGAATTTATTTATTTATTTGACAGAGAGATCAGAAGTAGGCAGGCTGTCAGAGATGTGCATGTGGGGGACATCCAGCGTGCTCTGTCCCAGCTGTGTGCCCAGAGTGGAGGGACCCGCAGCAATCTGTTAACTTCAGCCCAGGTTTGGTGACTGCCTTGCCACAGCCTCATCCGGGCAGCGCACTGGATCCCTCTGGAGCCTGCCCACCGGCCCCAGCTTGCTGCACCCCAAGGGATGTTTCCCAGAGCTTTCCTGATATGGACCCCAGAGGCTCCAGATCTCGCCCTACAGTAGCGCCCTGACTCCTCTGCATCTCCTCCTGCCGGCCTTGGCTCACCCACACCCACACCCCGGGGCCCTCCCAGCAGAGACGCCATGGACACCGTGCGCTCGGTACAACATCGCCTCTGAGCAAGACCCTCATTTCACAGCAGAGGAAGTGCGGCAATGGGCTCGTGCCCACAGAATTAACAGGACTTCCCACACATACTTCGTCACCCGGAACCAGGGGGCTTGCTTGAAAAGTGGAACAGCTTACTGAAGACTGGGTTATAGCACGGGGTGGGAGACAACATCATGAAAGGATGAGGCTTGATATACAGAATGAAGGACTTCTTTGAATGAGAGTCCATTAGATGGCGCTGTCATCCCCCTGGCCAATATCTATGGGTTCTGGAACCAAGGGGAAGTAGGAATGACTTGTCCCATTAGACCTTACCCACTCAGAGTTTTTGCCTCTTATCCTGAAAAATTGGAGCCTACTGATTTGGAGATCTTGGTTCGCAAGTGAGGAATGGTCCACAAAGGGACACAAAAATGGTACCACTGAATTGGAAGAACGGACTGCTACCTGGCCATTTTGGGCTTCCTATGCCACTAAACCATGGGGCAAAAAAAAGAGGGAGGGGGGCCCAAGCTACCGGCTCGAATAATTGAATTGATGCTGATTCTCAAGGGAAAATTCCACTGTTGCTACACAGTGGAGGTGAGCAAGACTGGCTCTGGAACCTAGAGGATTCTCTGGGAGCATCTCAGTACATCCATGCTTCCCCAAAAGCAGAGCAATTAAGGACCAAGATCTTTTAAAATGAGGGTTTGGGTGACTGTACCAGGTAAAGAGCCCAAAGCACCAGAATCTCAGCTGAGGACAAAGGAAATATGGAATGGGTAGCTGAAGAAGGAAGCCATGGATATCAACTGTGACCGTGTGATCTGTTACAAAAGTGACCCGTTACAGGGGTGCCTGGGTGGCTCAGTGGTTTGGGCTGCTGCCTTCGGCTCGGGTCATGATCTCAGGGTCCTGGGATCGAGCCCCACATCGGGCTCCCTGCTCCGCGGGAAGCCTGCTTCCCTCTCTCTCTCTCTCTCTGCCTGCCTCTCTGCCTACTTGTGATCTCTGTCTGTCAAATAAATAAATAAAATCTTTAAAAAAAAAAAAAAGTGACCCGTTACAAAAACGAGGACTGTAGTAATTTGCATGTGTTTCTTTGATTCTTATATATATCTTTGTATGTACTGACCATTTTCTCCTTTTTTACTTCCCTTTTTATTTTATGTACAAATTGCAGCAGGTTAACTTTATAATTTAATCTTTAGGTAATAGAATATTTTGTGGAACCATGACTAAAATTGTGGAGTAATTACTATAGCCAGCTCTGGATACAGTGACGGTTAGAATTGTGTCTTCTCGGGGCACCTGGGTGGCTCAGTGGGTTGAGCCTCTGCCTTTGTCTTAGGTCATGATCTCAGAGTTCTGGGATCGAGTCCCACATCGGGCTCTCTGCTCGGCAGGGAGGCTGCTTCCTCCTTCCTCTCTCTCTGCTTGCCTCTCTGCCTACTTGTGATCTCTCTCTGTCAAATAAATAAAATCTTTAAATAAAAAAAAAAAAAAAAGAATTGTGTCTTCTCATTTGGAAGAGGGGTGAGAACATCACTTTTAAGGATAGACATATTTTTATTGGTAGGACTATAACTGATAGGGAAGTTCAAATATGTCTAGAAGGACACATATGGATCCTAAGTAGCCAAGAAGATGAATTCTGGTATCTATTTTTTGCCTCTTAGTTCCAGATTCACCCTATTTAGTACCTGTTCTTTGATAATGGACGGGACTCAGCATTCGTTCCTCGAAGTGAGCCCGATTTTAGTTTTGTCAGTAGAGGGCACTGGAGGGACACTCGAGGAAGGAAAGGACTTGTCTTCTTGGCTGCAGGGAGCTCTGGTTTGCTCTTCCTTGCTCTGGTGCCCTGCCTGAGCACACGGACGTCAGGGACCATGGTGGGCCGGGGGAGCTCAGCGCCAGCTCAGCACCAGCAGTGGGCACTCCCTCGGCAACCTTGCAGGCTGGGTCCAGCCCCAGCGACTACTTTGCGGTGGCCCTCCTGGGAGGGAGGCTGCATGCTCCAGGCCTTGTACCTGTGGCAACTCCCTAACTCTCTGCATATGCACCCTGGGCCTTTTTCACTTATGCCCTGGACCATTGTCCCAGAGCCCCCCAGGCATGGACTCCGCGTACTCACAGCAGTGCCGACTCCCTCTGCACGTCTGCTCACCAACCTCAGCCCTTCTCCTGGGAGGGCTGATTCGCGTGGCCCTCCACGCCTTGTGTGGAGGTCATGCATTCCAGGCCTCAGGCACACAGGACACGCTTAATTCCTTTGGTCACCTTCCCAACAGTCTTGGCTCCCCTGTAGCCTGGAAGGTTGTTTCCTGGGAGCTTCCCAATGTGGACACTGTGGTCTCTGGGCCTGGGGCCTACAGGTGGTGTCCTTACGCTGCCCGTGCACCTGCTCACGGGCCTCGGCTCACCTGTGTCCTGGAGGGCTGCGTCTTGCCTGGCAGCCGTGAAGCAGCTCTGGTCTGAACAAACCCGTGAACCTGTCTCCCACCTAGTGGGCTACAGTGAGGTCTGAACCCCAGTCTCAGGGTTGGGGGACCCTGCCAAGTTTGTCCTTTCTTGGGTACTCTCCCTCAACCCTCAACCTTTTTAGGTTTCTCTTTTTTTAGAATTCTCTTTACGTCTTTATAGTTACTCTTTTGTCATAACTTTATAGTTAATTTATTAATTTATAGTAGACGTGCCACGTTTAAACTACTGTATGGTTTCTATCTCCTGATTGGACCTAGACTGAACCACCTTGTTACCTTGTTACTGATTTCTAGCTCGATCCCATTATTGAGAAAGAATGTACTATTTGTGCTTTTAAATTCACTGAGGATTGTTTTATGGTACATACTGGCCAATATTCTGTGTACTTGGGAAAAAAATTGCATTCTCCACTCCTATATGTTATAAAGAAATTAATAGGAAAAAAGACAAAAAGACTTTCCTTTTAACTGGGCACTATTTCTGATGTGCTCCATTCCTTTCTGAGAATCTGAGTCGCCATCTGTCCATTCCCGTTTCCTTCAGGCCAAAGAATTCCTGAAGCATTTCTTGTTGTGCAGAATTGCTGGCGGCTCATTCTTTGAGTTTTCTTTTATCTGAAAATGTCTTTATTTCATCTTCCTTCTTAGAAGTATATTTTTGGTGAATGCTGAATTCTGATGATTTTTTTTTTTTTTAAACATCTTAGAGATGCTCTGTTCTCTCCTGACTTCCAATTTTTAGTAAGCCAGCCGTCAATTGTTACTCATTTCTGCGTGGTGTGTCTTCTCTTGATGTTTTCAAGATTTGCTTTTCACCTTTAGATTTCAATGATTTGACTAGGATGCCCTAGAGGTAGCCTTTCTGTGTTTCTCAAGGTGGGTTCGTGCAGTATCTTAAATCTATAAATCTTTCATCAAATTAGGGTAATTTTTGGTCATTGCTTCCTTAAATATTTTTTCTGCCCTGTTTCTTCTCTTTGCCTTCTGGAACTCCAATTACAGATATGTCAGACTGTCTGATGTGATATAACTAGCCTGTGGAATTTTTAAAAAATCTTTTCCCCTCTGTTTTTCAGCTTGGGTGATTTCTGCTCGTCTATCTTCTAGTTCACTTAAGTTCATTGTTATCTCAGCTTTTGGTGTTAAATCCATCCATTTAATTTAAAACTTCCCCGTTACTGTCATTTTTATTTCCAGAATTTCTATTTTTCAAAAAGTATTTGTTTCTGTGCTGAGGTCACCTATCATTTTGCTGGGAATGTATTTTCATTGCTGCCTTAATATCCTTGTCTGTTAATTCCAATATCCGGCTCATCTCGATGTCCATGTCAGTTTTTAAGATTTTATTTGAGAAAGAGAGAGCACAGCAGGAGAAGGGGCAGGCAGAGGGAAAGGGAGAAGCAATCTCCCTGTTGAGCAGGGAGCCTGACCAGGAGGTGGGGAGGCTCGATCCGTGGACCCTGCGATCATGACCTGAGTCCCAGGCAGACCAGACACTCAACCGACTGGGCTACCCAGGCGCCCTCCATGTCAGTTTTGAATGTTAAAGTGTGGAGACTCTGGTTTCTGTTCCTTGTCTGCAAAGACTAATGTTCCTTTGGTTGCCTCTAGTGATTGGCCTGGCCGGATACACACCAGAGGCCACGCTTACTGGGTGGTGGCTCCAATCTCAGCCTAGATCTTCTGTCTTTAGCTGAGTTGCGGTGAGTCTGCATCGCACATGCGTGGTGCAGGGCTTGGGCAGAGACGTGGGCAGACAAAATCCGGGGATTCCCACCTCTCCGGCTACTTCCCTTCTGAGATTCTCATCTTTCTCTCCCATGCCTTCAGTTGCCCTGGCTCGGTGCTCTGATCCTGGGATTTTTTTTAACCAGCATCCTGTACATGCCACTTTGCCTACTGCCAAGTTACGAGTGGCAGAAATAGGGAAGTTTCTCTGTGTGAATCTCCTCTTGAGAATGTGGACTGCCCATCAAACTCTCCCTTCATTCTGTTATCTTCAAGCAGCTGTTTTTGCACATCATGTCCAGACTTTACAGTTATCTGTGGAGGCGTCATTCCCATAAGTTCCTAGGTATAGTTTAAGTATTTTATCTATTTCCTCCATGTTTTCCTCTATTTCATGAGTGTATCATAGTTTAAACCCCTTGTTTACTTTCTCCAATATCTGGATCCCTTGTTTCTATTTTTTTACTTTTACTCTGGTTTTAAATAATGGGACCTATCTCTTGACTTGCCAGTACTTACCACTAGATCCAGAGATTGTGTATAAAAAACATAGCGTTTCTAGATTTTTTTTCCCACTCTTTTCTCTGAAAGGGAGATAGAAGGGGACTGATTACCTTAACTTACTCATGAACTCTATAGCCGGTGGAAGCTGCACCGCCACTTTGATAAGCGTCAGTCTACCTGTTTCATCTTGTTCCTAGTGAGGAGCCCTGAGCTTTTTATCTGTTCAGCAGTTCCCTCCCGCCGGCAGGTTCTGAATTCTAATTATCAGCACTGTAAATCTGCCAAAAATTCTGCTCTGCTCTTCGGAGCTTTGCAGCTTAGCTTTTGATAACCTCTGGCCCTAAGATTTGGTAAATATCTGGAGGAGGTAATTGTTCTCTGTGTAAGTCTCCTCGGGTCCTCAGTTCTGTTTCTCCAATGTTGTAAGACAACCTGGCTCAGCAGGCTTCTGTTTCCTGGCTGTAACCCTCCATCTGAGCAAAGCCTGGATTCTTGGCTTCTTGCTCAAACCCAGAATCAGCAAATGCCCCAGGGAAAAATCTGCTGCAAACTCTCAGCTCCCTACTTTAGAATTTAGTATGAATCTCTCTACTTTAGAATTTTAGGTCCCTCAACCCTCCTTCCTTCAGTAATCCTCTGAGGCCCTTTAAAAAGTTGATTTTTATATTTTATCTGTTTTTTCTAGTTACTAACTGGAGCACTGGTCAGCCAGAAGCAACTCTGTCCTACTAAGTCTCTAAGCATTTGTAAAATGCTTTTCTTTCCTCTGATGGCTGACTGTCCCCAGGGAGTTAATTTAACATTCCATCTTAAATACACATTCCTACGGCTAAGTGGGGGGAGGGGAGGCAAACGGTTTTATGGCATTTTCCCCCATAATCATAGCTGCATATAAAATATATACACATATCGTCAAAGATTTGAAATAAGGGGCGCCTGGGTGGCTCAGTGGGTAAAAGCCTCTGCCTTCAGCTCAGGTCATGATCCCAGGATCCTGGGATAGAGCCCCGCATCTGGCTCTCTGCTCAGCAGGGAGCCTGCTTCCTCCTCTCTCTGCCTGCTTGTGATCTCTGTCTGTCAAATAAATAAATAAAATCTTAAAAAAAAAAGATTTGAAATAAGTGAAATAAATGACTGGGACAGGACTGTGGCAAACTGCGTTTGTCTGTTTTTTCGTAAAAATATTTCTGAAATGTTATATTATCTGTAAGAAGTATACAGGTAAATGTAGATTGTGGGGGCGGATGGAGGGGGAACTCAGTGGCTGAGATACAGCAGTGGGAAGATTAATTGCATAAACCTTTTTAAAGCTTAAATTTTGTATCACATGAATATATTAACTATTAAGGAATACACACCACACACCCCCCCCAGAATTCACAGGGCCCCAAAGTGCCACAAATATTTTGAAGAAACAGGCATTTGGTTATTCTCAATAGCTGCAAAGACTACAGAGAACAATCTAGGCCAGATTCATTCTGGGGCACAGAAAATTTCATCTTCCCGAAATTGTTGTGAGCAAAGGGGACTATAACATTCCTATACAAGCTTTTGTGAAAAGTTCAAAGTTGGGCTATTTTTTCATGGATGTGGGTGTAGTAAGCATAGATGATGGTTGCTTTGTTAGGTTTTTTTAGATCACTTGTTCCAATTATAGGATATGGGTCCTTACATGGTTTATTTAACCCTGTACCTTTTCTTCTTAAGTAACTGTTAAAATCCTGAAAGCACAGCTGATTACCTATACAGTCTCTCTTTCCCCAGAACTTTATTCCAGTCTTTTAAACCAGGACTCAGTATACTGTGGCCTGTATGGGGCAAATATAGCCTATTTTCACACAGCCCTTGAGCTAAGAATGGCTTTACATTTTTACATGGCTAAAAAGAGTTTAAAGAAAAATGTTGTGTGACACATGAATAGGATATGAAATTCAAATTCGTGTCCTTAAATAGTTTCATTAGAACACAGCTACATTCATTCACTGATGTGTCATTCCAGCTGCTTTCACATTCTGGCGCAGAAGCGGAGCACAGCAGGACCCAGACAGGCAAGTTCTGGTTCCAGACCACCACAGCAAAGAAATAACGCAATAAAGCGAGTCAAATCAAATTTTTCATTTCCTAGTGTACATAAAAGTTGTGTTTACACCATCCTATAGTCCACTAAAGGTTCACTAGCCTTAGGTTCTAAAAAAACTCTACATATATACCTCATTAAAAATTATTGCTGGGGCGCCTGGGTGGCTCTGTTGGTTAAGCATCTGACTCCTGGTTTTGGCTCAGGTCCTGATCTCAGGGTGGTGGGATCCAGTCCTGTGCTGCATCGGGCTCCACACGCTCCACGGGGAGTCAGCCCGAGATTCTCTCTCTCCCTCTGCCCCTCCCCACCGCTCTCTCGCTAAAAAAAAATAAATCCTTAAAAAAATTAAACTAAATTGGGGCGCCTGTATGGCTCAGTGGGTTAAATCCTCTGCCTTTGTCTCGGGTCATGATCCCAGGGTCCTGGGATCGAGCCCCACATCGGGCTCTCTGTGCAGCGGAGAGCCTGCTTCCTCTCTCTCTCTCTTCTCTCTGCCTGCCTCTCTGCCTCCTTGTGATCTCTGTCAAATAAATAAATAAAATCTTTAAAAAAAAATTAAACTAAATTAAAAATAATAAAAAATAATGGACATTGAAGGAGGGTAGGGGAGGGTATATGCTATGGTGAGTGCTGTGAATTATGTAAAACTGATGATTCACAGACCTGTATCCCCGAAGCAAATAATACATTATATGTTAATTTTTTAAAAACAATAAAAAATAATTGCTAGGGCAGCCTTGGTAGCTCAGTTGTTAAGCGTCTGCCTCTGACTCTTGGGGTCTTAGGATCGAACCCCGCACTGGGCTTTCTGCTCAGCGGGAAACCTGCCTTACCCTCTCCTACTCCCCCTGCTTGTGTTCCCTCTCTTGCTGTCTCTTTCTCTGTCAAATAAATAAAGTCTTTAAAAAAAAAAACTGCTAAAAAATGCTAACCATATCTGAGCTTTCAGTGAGCTGTAATCATTTTTTTAAGATATTTATTTATTTGACAGAGAGAGTGAGCAAGCACTAGTGGGGGGGGCAGTCGGCAGAGGGAGAAGTCGGCAGAGGGAGAAGCCGACTCCCCGCTAAGCAGGTAGCCTGATTCAGGACTTGATTCCAGGACTCTGGGATCATGACCTGAGCCAAAGGCAGACGCTTAACTGAGCCCCCCCAGGAGTCCTGAGTTGTAAACTTTTTGCTGGCGAGGGTCCTGCCTCAGTGTCGCTGCAGCTGCTTCCCGTGAACTTGTATGTTACGGCAACTGCTGCTTTCCTTGAACCTCATGACCCAGCCTCCACTAGTTTTGCACTTCTCTTGGGCACCTGCCCACCTCTCTCAGCCTTCATAAAACTGGAGTTTGGGCCTGGCTGTGGGTTGCTAGGAATGGTGATGCTGGTTTGAACTTCTACCCAAACCACTCAAACTTTCTCCGTATTAGCAACAAGGCTGCTTTGCTTGGTGTGAACGCTAGAGCAGCGCTTCTAATTTCCTTCGAGAAATTTCCTTTGCATTCACAGCTTGGCTGTTTGGCCCAGGAGGTCTACCTTTTGGCCCATCTTGGCTTTTGACTTGTCTTCCTCAGTAGGCGAAGTCATTCTAGCTTTTGATTTTAAGTGAGAGACACACAACTCTTTCTTTCACTTGAACATTCAGAGACCATTGTAGGGTTATTCACTGGCCTAAGTTCAATACTGTTGTATCGCAGGGAACAGGGAAGCCAGAGGAGAGGGGGAGAGACAGGGGACAGCCAGTCGGTGGAGCAGTCAGAAGATGCTGAACATCTATTGCCTAAATCTGCTCTCTAATATGGGCGTGTTCATTGTGTCCCCCATAGTTACAACAGTAACATCAAAGAACACTGATCGGGCGCCTGGGTGGCTCAGTGGGTTAAGCCGCTGCCTTCGGCTCGGGTCATGATCTCAGAGTCCTGGGATCGAGTCCCGCATCGGGCTCTCTGCTCAGTGGAGAGCCTGCTTCCCTCTCTCTCTCTCTCTGCCTGCCTCTCCATCTACTTGTGATTTCTCTCTGTCAAATAAATAAATAAAAATCTTTATTAAAAAAAAAAAAAAAGAACACTGATCATGGAGCACCATTTTAACAACTATAATCACAATGAAAAGTTTGAAATGGTGCAAAAATTACCCAAACGTGACAGAGACATGAAATGAGCAAATGCTGTTGAAAAAGAATGGTACTGACAGATTCACATAACAGGAGGGTGCCACAAACTTATTTCTAAGAAACACAGTTTCTGTGAAGTGCAAAGCAAGGTGTGCAACAAAGACCATATGGCCCTCAAAATCTAAAATACTTAATATCTGAAACTTCACAGAAGTTTGTCAACCCCTGTGCTACGATGCTTCTGAATGAAGAGTTTCACAGCAACTTTCTGATGAGGTTAGACTGAATGGAATGAATGGCCTTCCCTGTGCCTGTGCCTTTTACCAGGACACTTTGTAGTGCGCTCCCAGCCCGGCTCTGGGCTTGGTCACATGACTCCCTTTGGCCAGTGGGAGTCCAAGAGATACAACACAAGCTGGGGGATGGAAGTGAGATTGCACAATGGGGCTCATTTTTTTGTTCTTCTGCCACTGTCATGTGAATAGACCCAGGCTAGTCCTCCGAGGATGACTCATGAGAACCAGAGCAGCCCAGTCATTCCAGCTGAGACCAGCCTAGGTTAGCCAAAAGCCCCAAATCCCAAGATCATCACAGCTGACCTGGCTGACCCACAGATGACCATAGACACGTGAGCAAGCCCAGCAGAGATCACCTGAACCGGCCCAATCAGCTGAATCCCAAGGCTCAAAAGCCATGTAACTAACTATTCATTGGTACCTGCCACTGAAGTCTGGGGATGGTCTCTTTCATGTGATTCTGGCAAAAGAAAGCTGATACCACGGGCATGTGAAACTTTTAAAAGATCTTATTGGGGCGCCTGGGTGGCTCAGTGGGTTAAAGCCTCTAGTTTCGGCTTGGGTCGTGATCCCAGGGTCCTGGGATCGAGCCCCATATTGGGCTCTCTGCTCATCGGGGAGCCTGCTTCCTCCTCCTCCCTCTCTGCCTGCCTCTCTGCCTACTTGTGATCTCTGTCTGTCAAATAAATAAATAAAATCTTAAAAAAAAAAGATTAAAAAGAAAGATTTTATTTATTGATTTGAGAGACAGTGAGAATAGAGAGAGAATGGGGGATCTGCGGAGGGAGAAAGAGAAGCAGACTCCCCACTGAGCAGGGAGCCTAACGCAGGGCTCACTCCCAGGACTCTGGGATCATGATCTGAGCCAAAGGCTGAATGAGCCACCTAGGCGCCCCACCACATGAATTTTTAAAAATTTATTTTGCTGGGGTGCCTGAGTGGCTCAGTTGTTAAGTGTCTGCCTTTAGCTCTAGTCATGGTCCCAGGGTCCTGGGATCAAGCTCTGCTTCAGGCTCCCTGCTTGGCGGGAGGCCTGCTTGTCCCTCTCTCGCTCCCTCTGCTGTGTTCCTTCTCTTGCTCTCTGTCAAATAAATAAATAAAATCTTTAAAAAAAAAAAAAACCTATTGTGCCAAAACAGGCCAAAGAACATTTTTATTCTTCTGAGGGCAGTTTAGGACTCTGAAGATGGGGAGAACCCGAATAAAGCATAGAAGTCCAGGGTGTCTGGGTGCCTCAACTGGTTAAGCATCAGACTCTTGGTTTTGGCTCGGGTTATGAACTCAGGGTCAGGAGACCGAGCCCCACCTTGGGCTCTCTGCTCAGCACAGTTTGTCCTCCCTGCACGCCTCTCCCCCCACACCCAGGCACCTGTGCACAGGTGCACACGTGTTCTCTCTCTTGCTAAATTAATTAATTAATTAATTAAATCTTTAAAACAAACAAACAAACAAAAGAAGCCTAGAACTCCAAGGGTTGGGGTGGGGCATCAGACTGCATCTTGAATTTCTATAATAGCTTGTACTCATAATGGCATTCAATAAATATCTTTATTTGTTCTGTGGCTCAAGCTGCCCACTGGGTCAAGTAAATGCTAAGGCCAGGACCTGACATGCCTCTTATCTGCAAAGAGATCTAGCTACACAAACAGACTCCACCATTTATGGAAAAAGAATTCAATTTATTTCCTATTTATAAAATGTAAAAAAAAAAATGCCTTGGTTATAAAATCTAAATATCTCCAGTGTGATCAGTCAGGAGTTCAGAAATGTCACTCTTTGCATCCATTAATTACGTTTGGTGCAAAGAAACAGGTGCCAGGAGCCCCTCCTGTACTAGGCTAAGTGACAGCTTCCCAAGGATCAAGCCTCACAGCCTTATGTGAGAAGAGGGGTAGAGAGTAGGAAAGGGGCAGAACTGAGGGTATGAAGGCCAGGGAGGGTTTTTTACTGAAGCCTGTATTGGGAAACACTTTAATTTGCAAGAGGGAAGATCTTCCTTCTTGACTGTTGAACGTTAAATGGCCCGTCGTAGGAAAGTCAAGGTGCTTCCTGTGCAGAGCCAACCCCCACCTCACAGAGGCACAAATGTAGCCTCTGTCAGGAGGGAAAGGCATCCATCAGTGTGACAAGCAGCGGTCACCTTTGGACTTGCGTGAACTCCTTGCGCAGCCATAAAGAGTCCTGGTAGAAGCGAGGATCACCCAGTCTCACAGCTGTGCGTTTGTAGAAGTAACAGTATAACACTGCCGCTGTGGACAATAAGTAGGAAAGAAGCTTCAGGGATGCTCCCAAATATTCTTTTTAGGCTAAGAACACAACCTAATAAGACAGAGGGGCCCAGCCTCGTGATGTCCCAGTGACTCCCAGCAAGGGCAGCGGGCCATCATCTCTCCTGTTCTTGTCATGGCTGTTCCCCTCATCCCAGGCGGGCAGTGATGGACTGGGAAAGCCAGGATCACGGCCCTTAGTTGCCTGAGCCATAGGTGGGACCAAAGTGAGGCCTGCGGTGGCTCTGGTCCTTACCTAGTCTCTGGAATACAAATAGCGTTTGAAGTCCGTCTGTCCAGACAAAACGGTTGGAGTTTTTCCAGCGTAAGTTCTGAAGGAGACATGAGTAGACAAGGAAACGTTAGTGACCAGATGAGGCCCTAGCATCTCCAACTTGGGTTAGCTGCAGAAATGCGGCCTGTTTTTAAATCAGGCTAATCTCCCCCTCCTTCTTTCTTCCCACAACCCCAAGGAGTGTTTCTCAAAGAAGCTTCAAATTCCCTTTTCCAGCACAAAGAAAATATCCTTTTAATCCTGAAGGATAGCCTTTTCCAAAGTGAAGTGATACACATTATCTCAGGAGTTCAGTGCGGTCACTGTCTTCCTTTGAAGATCTCAGGCTCAGTTCCTGTCAGATAAAGGCTTACTGCACTCAGGGTTTAATCAGATTAACAGCTTTAGAGTACAAAGTACAAAGCCAGGACCTATTTTGGCCCCAAGAACCAGAGCAGAGACAATCCTCTTCAGGAAGCACCGAGAGACTCTGGCACTGTTATTTCTTTCCTGTGAGCTCTACTTCTCTCTGTAGAATAACAAGGACAACTTAATAGAAGGTTCAGTCTTAGAAGACGGCGTTAGTAGAGAAGTGACTAGAGAACCCTGAGGTTTTAATGTGTCCCATCAAGATGAGTACTTGAGAAATAGGTGATACACAAAGAGATGGAATGATTCTCGAAGCAGGAGAAATCTGGAACCACAAAAACTGAGATCTGCTGTGAAGACGTGTTGGCACCTTGGAGATGAGTCCTCGTGTGATAGGGACAGAGCAGAGGGCATGAAGCACTAGAGGGAAGAGGCACTCTTGGCCTGGCCATTTCCTACGGAACACCGATATCTAAGAATACCTTGTCCCAACACCCACCTGCCCAACAGCTACTGATGAAACACAGTCACTTTCCTGTGTTACCAGGACTGCTTTGGGGGAGAGGTGAACAGAATATTCCAGAAGTGTCCCCTGACTCCTGGATAAGGCAGCTCTTTAACACAAATGGTTGGGCAGAAGTGCCTCATGCAGGGACGCCTGGGTGGCTCAGTTGGTTGGGCAGCTGCCTTCGGCTCAGGTCATGATCCCGGCGTCCTGGGATCGAGTCCCGCATCGGGCTACTTGCTCGGCGGGGAGCCTGCTTCTCCCTCTGCCTCTGCCTGCCATTCTGTCTGCCTGTGCTCGCTCTCTCCCCCTCTCTCTCTCTGATAAATAAATAAAATCTTTAAAAAAAAAAAAAAAAAAAAAAAAGAAGTGCCTCATGCAACTTGCAGATGCCCAAGCCCAGGCAGGACCACATTCATTCATCAGAAACACATGTTTCCTGTCAAGGATTCTGTGAGATATGAAAAAAATGATGCCGGATTCCTAGAGAAAAGACACTACTAGCCCCTTAAGGATTCAGGAACTCAGAGCTCCGCTCTTACCATGACCCAGACATGAAGGGAGATGCTGAGGGCGAAGTAAACAGCTGTGAGGATGATGGTCCCTTTGAACTTGTGGAACAGGAGGTTGACCAAGCCAGCCTGGAAGACCGAAGGTGTTTGAAGAACATGAGGAAAATGATGATGATGTGAAGAGGATTGCGATATCCTGGATGCTGCAGACAGTCAAACACAACACAGTCAAATGGAGGTCTGTGCGGTCACCCAAGGGCTGGCCCTAAGTCCTAAGGGACACCATGAAATCTGGCCTTCCCTCTGCTCTAGGCCTCCGAAACCACACACCCTGCCCCACAAGGTGGCACGGACCTTGGGTCCCAAATGACATGAAGCTTGAACCACCTGCTGGCACCATCAGCGTGCTGCAGCCCATAGATAAGGCTTTCCTGCTCTGATGCTCTTAACCTTCTAGACACTTGGGAGGAGAAGCTGCTTTCTTCCCTGTGTCCAAAAAAAAGCCAGCCCTGCCTGTCACATAACCTGGGCCTACCAGACATTCCCATCTAGAGAGACAGCAACGCCTTTCCCTTCATCTCTGCACGGCCAATGTCTTAGTGCATTCAAGTCTCAGTTCCAATGTCTCCTCTTCCAAAACCCTCCTATAACCCCACTGCCTCAAGGAGCCCTCCCCTCTCTGCTTTCCACCCCCTGTACGACATTTGTTACTATTCAAAATTATCTTTAAAAAAGGGGGGGGCCGCCTGGGTGGCTCAGTGGGTTAAAGCCTCTGCCTTCGGCTCGGGTCGTAGTCCTAGGGTCCTGGGATGGAGCCCGGCATTGGGCTCTTTGCTTTGCAGGGAGCCTGCTTCCCCCGCTCTCTCTGCCTGCCTCTCTGCCTGCTAGTGATCTCTGTCTGTCAAATAAATAAATAAAATCTTTTTTAAAAAATGTATTCATTGTCTCTTTCTACTTGAGTGGAAATCCTGTGAGAGCAAGAAATTGTCAGCTTTACTACTGCACCTAGAACACCGGCTGGCAGGCCAATGAACAGTTGCTGAGTGAAGGGAGACAGTGTCGAAGACTGGTTTTCTGTTGGTAACTTGCCTCATGGAGTCTATGAATCGTTGTGGAAGAAAAATGCCAACAGCTTCCATCCCATATATATAAAGGATATGACTGCCCTTTTAGCCTGCTGTTCTATAATCCTCTTTCATGGCACTGTAAGACAATACTTCTACTCACAGATGGAGAAAATGACCCTCTGACCTCTCCCTGGATTCCAGACCCTTGTTAGAAGCATATAAATACAGGACCTGTGTGACATGTCTGTGGAGTACCCAAGATATGCGAAATTTTATTTTCCCTGAGATTTCTTTTTAAAATACGGAATCACAATTGTCAGGGCCTTCAAACGGCTCAGGGCTCAGCTGTCCGGTCCCACCCAATGAACTCACATGAAGAGCACCAGCTGGATGACGGGAGCCGTCCGGAGCAGCTCCGAGAAGGAATTGACAAAGAGGTCATAGGACAGCAGGAGGAACTGCAGGGAGAGCACCAGGCTATAGTTACTGGTCTGCAGCATCTTCCTTCTGCTTTACTGGGCCCCCAGGGGCACATTCCACAGTTCCCCAGAAGACAGCTCCGGGTTTTCTCCCCAGCACTGAGGAAGAAGCACTAGTTCCTCAAATGGGAGTTGTTTTCCTTGCTCTAAGACAAGGGCCTGTTGAGGCAAAAAGAAAAAAAAAAGAGAGGAGAGACAGGTGGTTAGAAATTCATTAATACAGTAAATATTTACTGAGGACCTACTACATGCCAGGCGCCATTCCAGGTGCTTGGGATAACATCAATGACCAAAACCACTACCACCTCCCAAAAAACCCAACTAGTCACTCCTAGGGGCCTTTACCCTCAAACTTTCTCCATGCCTGGAAACTTCTAACTGCAGAGCTCTTTCTTTTTTAAGTTTTAATTTATTTATTTTAACTAATCTCACCCAGCGTGGGGCTCAAACTCAGGACCTTGAGGCCAAGAGTCACGTGCTTCTCCCAACTGAGCCAGCCATGTACCCCAACGCAGAGCTCTTTCTAACCACTTCTGAGTTCAAAGGAATCTAGGAGCACTACAAAGAGTGACTGTCTGGTCGTGCAATTAATACGAATTCTAATACTAATTGCAGCAAACCTTTATATATCACTCACAATATGCCAGGAACTATTCTTTCTTTTTAAGTTATTTTTATTAACATATAATGTATTATTTGCCCCAGGGGTACAGGTCTGTACACATTTCATAGCATTCACCATAGCACATATCCTCCCCGATGTCCATAACCCAGCCACCCTATTCGTACCCCCCTTTTTTTTTTGAGTAATCTCTACAACCAACCTGGGGCTCAGACACATGACCCTGATCCCCGATATCAAGTCACATGCTCGACCAACTAAGCCAGCCAGGCACCCTGGCCAGGGACTATTCTAAACACTAAAATTCTTGAACTCTCACAATAACCCCATGAAGTAGAAGACACACAATTATTACTCTATGCATTACACAGGTAGGACAACGGAGGCCCAGAGAAGTAAAATAATTTGCTCTGGGTCACACTGCTTGCTAGTAGCAGTGGCAGAGCTGGCATTGGGATTCAGGTAGCCTGGGTCCAGAGTCTGTGCTTTTAACCACTACCCAAAGCAGCCTCTCCTGAAATAGACGGGCTGACATGTAACTAGGCGGGAAAGATGTTGGCGCAGAACGGGAAACGGTGCAGGCAGTGCAGAGGAAATAGTGCTCTCCTGCAAAAGTCTATGTTTAAGGTGGTGGCAACACAGTGGCACCAGGTAAGGGGGACTGGGCCTTTACTTTCATAAATCCCAAGGCCCAGAAGTTGCTCTGCAGGTGTCCCATGACCCCTTCAGCTGGGTCAAATTGATAAACAAATTTCAAAATGCTCTGAAGCCCAACACGATGAGATTAAATGAACATCTGCAAAATGTTCTACAATTTACAAACTCTTTTTTTAATATTCACCAGATTCCTTAACCCCGCATCCGTGTTGAGAAGCAGCCATCAGTAGGAATATAATGGCCGCATACCCAGGGGCTCTGAGAGGTTAAGGAACCGCATCCCCCTCACCTGGTGGAAAGTCCCACCTCCGTGGCCGCGGGATGGCACTTCCTCTGAGCGGAGATTCCGCATTCGTAAACAACACTGACAGCTATCAACTACGACCAGCACCGTGACACGCCCGGCGACCTGGACAATTGCCTTTAATCCTCGCCACTGCTCCGCGAAGCGGGAAAGAATGAGCGCCCCCCCCCCCGCCCCCGTTTCACAGGCAAGAGCACAGGGTCAGCGTTCAAGTGCCTCCAGGTCGCGGGGGAGCAGAGCCAGGCTTCCCAGCGCGGGGGGGACACCAAAGCCCGCGCTCTAAACCACTTCACGGGCCCCCACGGCGGGCTGTCGCGAGGTTCGGTGACAGGGAACCGCCGCCGCCAACTCCGCGGAAGGGAAGCCCCGCCCCTCCGCTTTAGGGCAGCAGGGATTCGCGAGGTAACGAAGCCGTCTTCGGTCTGTCCGCCGCTCCCTGCCGCGCGCCCTTTGTCCCCAGAGCAGTTTTCCTCCCAATCCTTCCCAAGCCACCTCAAAACGCGGCTGCCTGGGCAAACAAACCAACAAAACACCCAAAACAGTGACAACAAAAAAGCCGACTCTGGTCACCTCACCCAAGCACTCGCGCCTCCGAGACCCAACGTCGGTTGTCATGGGGACGCCGTCCTGGCTTCCGGACACCGGTGTAGCTCCCGGAAGTAGATGGCGGACGCGGGCTGCGTTCGTCCCGAGTTAGCCGCCGGTCCTCGGTTTCCCCTCCAAGCTCTGCGGCCGGCCCGGCCGCCATGTTTGGCCTCCGCCGTCCTGGGCCCGCGCCTCTCCTGCCCTCCCAGCGTCGCCGCACCCGGCTCCGGTCCTCCCCAGCAGCTGCCCGCGGACTCCCGCCCACGCCGCGCGGGGCCTTGCTGCGGGCCAGCCCCCGGCGGGAGGCTTCGAGTCCGCCCAAACGAGATGGCGGTGAGGGATCCGGCCGAGCGGTGGCGGCGCTCCCCGGGAAAGAAACGCCCGTGTTGGAACTGGAGATGGGAGCCGGCCACCTCGGACTTCATTTCCCAGGCGGCCGCGCGCGCGACCGGAAGTGCGGGGAGCCTATAAGAGGGGGAGGCGGCCGGGTTCGTGGGCACTGAGGCGCTGGCGAGGACCGTGTGTTCGTGTGTGATGTGGAGGGTTCGTGATTCCATACGCCTGGAGTCCTGGTAGCTGCGGCGCCGGGGGGCGAGAGGCGGGTCTCCGAGACCCCTGCGACGCACTGTGGTTCGGGGGTGAGGAAGAGCTCGGATGGGGAGTCCGGGGATCTGGGTTCGAGTGCTGGCTCCGCTACTGCCTCTCTTCGTGCTGTCGCTACTCCTCACTCGAGCTCAGCTTTCTCTTGTAGGACATGGACGCCGTTGTCCGCGCCCTTCCTTCTGCAGGTGTGGTGTGGTTGTACAGGCACAAAAGCCCTTCGGAAGTCGCAGTCAGCAGGCGGAGCCCCTCGCCCTAATTGTCATCGAAGGTTAGCTAGGACCAACAGCCCCTTCGTCCCCGCACAAGAGTCGGGGATCGGGCTCGGGGTTCCTGGAAGGGTTCTCCGGACAGCTGAGCCACACCGGGGCAGCCTGGAAGGTCGGGTCTGTAATCTCTGTGGCGCGGAGGAGCGCCTTGCCTAGCTACCTCCTGACTGTAATTTAGGGGTCCTCGCTCCTGAGCCCAGACTTTACAGAAGCCACGTTTGGACGTGAGGAGACCTTGGAGCTGAGGGAAGAGAACTGGGAACCTGTACTAGCTCTGCCACTCAGCGTGGCCAAGTCGCTCTCCTTTGAGTCCCAGTGATCTTGATCTGTAAGAGAAGAGTTTAGGACTTGAACCCGAAGTCTGATTCTTAGGATTTCCAAAATCCCCACCATTCATCCTGGAAGCGGGGGCAACAAATCGACTTTCTGTTCCTCCATCTATGTAGTTCTAAATAATAAAAGTAGTACTGTAAGAGTTTGGAGTAGAGCCTTTTTCTAAGATCAAGGGCTGAATGGAAAGTACCCATTTCTTACACTGGGGCCTGATTTTTTTTTTTAATATTTTATTTATTTGACAGGGAGAGACACAGCAAAAGAGGGAACACAAGCAGGGGGAGTGGGAGAGAGAGAGAAACGGGCTTCTGCTGAGCAGAGAGCCAGATCCCAGGACCCTGGGATCAGGACCCGAGCCAAAGGCACACACTTAACAGCTGAGCGAGCCCCAGGCACCCTGGGCCTGATCTCTTTTTATTGAAGCCAGGGAGAAGCCTTTTTGTCAAGGAACTGAGGGGAGTATTGGGTTGGAGAGTACATTTCTTAGATCATGGTTGACAAACTATGACACACCGCCTGCTTGGTTTTTTCATTTTTAAAATGTTTTAAAATGCTTCCCCCTCTCTCTCTGCCTGCCTCTCTGCCTGCTTGTGATCTGTCAAATAAATAAATAAAATCTTAAAAAAAAAAAGCAACAATTGAAAAGGAAAATATTTTCTTTTTTTGTTTTTTAAAGATTTTATTTATTCATTTGACAGACAGAGATTACAAGTAGGCGGGGAAGCAGGCAGAGAGAGAGAGAGAGGAGGAAGGCTCCCTGCTGAGCAGAGAGCCCGATGTGAGGCTTGATCCCAGGACCCTGGGATCAAGACCTGAGCGGAAGGCAGAGGCTTTAACCCACTGAGCCACCCAGACGCCAAAAGGATAATATTTTCTGATATGTAAAAAGGACATGAATCTGAAATTTCAGTGCCCACAAATAAAGTTTTTTGGGAACATGGCTGTGTTCATTTGTGAAGGTACTGTCTATGATGACTGCTTTTGCACTACATCAGAAGAGTTGATGACATAGTTGGGAGAGAGACTGCGGCTCGAAAAGCCTGAAATATTTACCATTCCGGCCCTTACAGAAGGGCAAGCTGACTTCTGCCACAGCCTGGGGCTCTACAAAGTGAGGGCAGAATAAGAAACCAAACAATGGTGAGCACATCTGGAAATCATAGCACAACTTACTTTCTTGGAATCAATGAGAGAGTATTCTCAGTGTTAGGGTTGCAATTTTCACTGCATTCTTTTCTTTCTTTCTTTCTTTCTTTTTAAGATTTTATTTATTTATTTGTCAGAGAGAGAGAGTGCACATGCGCAAGCAGCAGAGTGGCAGGCAGAGGCGGGAGAGAAGCAGGCTCCCTGCCAAGCAAGGAGTCCGATGCAGGACTCGATCCCAGGACCCTGGGATCATGACCTGAGCCGAAGGCCACGGCTTAACTGACTGAGCCACCCAGGCTTCCTGCATTCTTTTCTTCTTTTGCACTCTTGCACAGAGGAAGGGATCATCTTTGTATTGTGAACAGTGTTAACTCTGCAGCTTTCTGTCAGAAAAGCGTCCCCATTGTGAACTCTAAGGCTGTCCCAGGGCAGTAATCCAGGACCTCTTCTAGAAGGGTGGATACAGCCCTTTTGATTATATTTACTTTGGTTTTTCTTCCCCAAAGGAAAAGGAAGTCATGAAAGATAATTGTCTGAGGGAGGGAGCCTGCTGACCGAGTGCTTCATGCTGACTTTCCTGGGCAGGTGACTGAAACATCCGGTGACCTGAAACTTTCTCTGCTCTTACAGGGACTAAGGGGTCACCTCTGAGGCCAGGTAGCGAATCTCTGAGCTCAGTAGTTGAGTCACGAAACTTCTAGGAAGATGGTGACATTATTTTCCCTCGGCCTTATGGAAGCTTATCCCCAGCCCCTTGGATCTTCCTTTCTCAGTGATTACTGCCAATTTGGGTCACATTGTGAGAGTTCGGGGTCTGTTTCTGTGTCATTTGTAGGGGGACACCTGCTGTGGAGAGAGTTGGCACAGTATCAGGGCCACCGAGGGGCCTGGGCTGGCACGGGGGGCACGAGCTGTAGTTTGTAGCTAGGATGGGCTGTGACAACACCCAGAAGAGAAGAATACTTTGCTCTCACAACGTCCTTATGGACATTTCCTCACTTGCCCTTCCAGCAACCTATGGTCAAGGAAAAAACAGGAGCCTTGAAACCCAGCAGACAAGGGTTTCACGGGTTTCAGACTGGGTCCAAAGGCTGGTGTTTAATCTTCCTGAGCCCCAGTTTCCTCATCTGTAAAATGGGGATGGTAACTGCTCACAGGAGCTAAGGGGTTCATGCGTTCATGGGTTCCAGTGGGGCATCTGCTCATAGCCACTCTTCAGTATGTTCTTACTAGCATGCATGCCTTTCAGATGAGACAACCGGGTCTTACAAATGCCAAGTGATCTGCTCAAGACGCCCTACTTCATAAGAACTGGAGTCTCGGCCATTGCTCGGTGAGCCTACCGCTACGTCTAAAGGTGAGGAACCGAGTGTTTTATCTCCATGGGCGTTCTCGGCTGTGTCAGGGACTTTCCTCTCCGCTACCTGGTTCAGACTGAGGGATTTCAGCTGCAGGAGACCGCACTGTCCCCTCCTCGGTGTGAGCCCATGGGACATGGGGACTGCCACGAGAGCTGGGCCCGTGTTGCCTACACGTCAGGCGAGAGCAGAGCTGGCCCTGTGGCTTTGTGCATTTGCCTGCTAGCCGGCCCTCAAGTCCAGTTGCCTGGTTTGTAAGAGCAGCTGCTCAGGGGCCTAGACATTTGTCTGAAACCGGAGTAGGTGTCTGAGTGTACCTAGGACACAGAGAAATCTCAAAACAAACTCTTGCTTTCTAGACCATGAGTTCTTGCTTCCTCTTTTTTCTTCTGAACTTTCCTCAGAGGAAGAGAAAGCAGAAGTCTGGGGTCTAGGGACATCTGAGGGCTGCTGTCCAAGGTGTGGAGTGTGGGGACTTCAGAGCCGAGGCCCGATCTTACTTCCGCAAAGGGAGGGTTAGCCCCAGAGAGTTTGCCATCTGGCAAAGAACTTTTCCGTAGAAGTGGACGATCCCAGGACTTCCTCTCAGCTGGCCTGATCGCTGTGTGTTGGCTCCTTGCACGTGATATTTTTGCCTCCTTCTGTCAGAACCGAGGGCCTAGGCATTTGTGCGATCTAGCCTGGGTCTGGACTCCTGGCCCTTGTTGTTTGGTGGGGGACGGTGGTTTGGATTCTTTACCGTTCAGTCCTGTGAACGGAGGCTAATCCCAGGGCTTTGGGCCGAGAGCCTTGACGTCCAGCCCCTCTCCAGAGCAGGGCCCAGGCCCATGCTGGCTGCACTGTGTGCTGCCAGGTCCTGGGTGGGGCCTCCCTTACTGTGCATAACCTGAGATCAGGCCGACCCAGCACCCCAGGTCTCATGGGGTGCTGCCCAGGCTGGTGGCAGGAGGGCTAAAGTGAAAAGTGCCCGCTGTTACCAGTAAGAGCGAGTTCGGTGTTCCCTGCAGTAGCTGGTGCGTGGGGGGCACTTGAGCCAGCAGGGACGTGTGACTTCCGCTTCTCCCAGGAGCGCCTGCTCAGAATGGCCATGGGGTGGTTCTACTTGTCCTTCTACGCCCTGTGCCTCCTGGGCTTGCTGTGTGTCATCCTCACCATCTACTGGATGCAGCTGTGGCACGGGGGCTTTGCCTGGGATGGCACCATTCACATGTTCAACTACCACCCAGTGCTCATGGTTGTTGGCTTAGTGGTGCTCTACAGCGCTGGTGAGTACCCAGACTTCCCCGGGGCTGGCCTTGGTCGCCATTGGCTTTGTGGCTCTGGGAGTGCGGTGGGGCAGGCTGTCTCCCGGCCCAGGTGTCATTCGCAGGAAGGAGTAGTGAGAATGGGGGCGTCTGGGGAGGGTAGCTTTACTCTAGGGCTGGGGTGGCAGCCTTTTCCTGTACAGGGGCACATGACAAAGGCTTGGCAAAGCACAGTACCCGTGTTGCAGCTGCTCATCTCTGTTCTCGTAGTGTGAGTAGCCATGGTTAACCCCAAAACATATTCGTGGCCGTGTTCCCATAAAACTTTACGTACAAAAACGTGCAGCAGGCTGGATGTGGCCCATAAGCTGTAGTTTGCTTTAGGGAGCGGGAGATCGAAGCCTCTCGTGCCCTAGTCAGGTCCTTACACAAGGAAGCGGCTTCCTCCCGCCACTCCCATCTTTGCCCTGTGCATTCAGAGCTGGGCCTTGGGGCCCAGGGGGAGCCTCGTTTCCCCACCTGTAAAATGGGAATGATGGCATCGATCACAGCAGCTCATTCTGTGTACTTCTGAAACCTCATCCCGTTTTGTCCTTCCAAGAAGCCTGTGAGATGGGTCCCCACCGTTATGCCCATTTTTGGAATGGAGAGGTTTGGAAACAAGATGCCAGATGACCAAGAGGCAGAGCCAGGGGGTGGACATAGGTTCTCTAACCTTGCTAAAAGCCTGCGTTTGTGACCGCTAACGTCAGTTGTGAGAATTCGCTTAGAAGAAATATTGAACGTGACATTGCTTTTGCAGCTGCAGAAGTGCACACGAATGTGTGTGTAATGCAGTCAAAGACGGGCAGGTCCCAGAAGCCCACTCCTCCCTTTGTATCACTATGCTCCCTTCGCCCCAACACACACCTCATTATGGCCACTATCCCAGCAATGAGCAGGGATAGGAGACGCTGGGGGGTGTGTGGGGGATGCTCTGTGCTACCCTCCCCTCCTCCTCTGGTTGGGAGGCCGCGTTCATGCCCCTAACTTTGGGGGAGTAGCACGAAGGGGAGAAGCTGGGCCCTGGGACATTCTCTTCCACAGCCTCACTGGTGTACCGGCTGCCGCAGTCCTGGGCAGGGCCCAAGCTGCCATGGAAGATAGGCCACGCGGCCCTGCACCTGCTGGCCTTCATCCTGACGGTGCTGGGGCTGGTCGCCGTCTTTCAGTTCCACCGCCGCTCCAAGATCCCCAACCTCTACTCCCTGCACAGCTGGCTGGGCATCGTCACCGTTTTCCTTTTCGCCTGCCAGGTGCGTTCTCTCCTTTGGGTTCCCGCTCCCAGCTGGCGGCTGTGGGCTCTGCTCAGGGCTTCCCGTGCACCTGCACCACACGCTCCCTCTGCTCAGCGCCCGGAGACGGCTCCTCAGGGCGCATCCCAGAGCGCAGGCAGCTTAAATGCCGGAGACTACCGGTTCCCATGCTCGTCTGTTGTGCTCTTACCCGGTGCGCTGCCCATCTGTCGTCGCTGAGGTCACCCAGTCACTGCACACGCCACGCCAACTCTAGATCATCTTTTCCACTGTTCTTTGAACCAGAAGCAATTCTGGAAGTGGCTTCCACATTCTGACATCAGCCCCCTACAAGCGAGGAGTCTTATGGGCCAGGAATGGAAGGAAACAGAGACATACAAGGATGGCTGGGCTTTCGGGAGCCTGGGCTTATAGCTAAACTTTTCGTGGAACATTCTGGTTTGGCTAAGAAGCGACCACAGTGCAGAAGCTAGGGGTGGCCCCTGATGGGAGGTTTGAGCTGGGAAAGAAGGGCGGGGGACTACTGCAGGGTAGGAGGTCCCAGTGAGGTGCCCAGCACAGGGCAGTCAGGTTCTTTCTCCCTGTGTCCACAGTGGTTCCTGGGCTTTGTCGTCTTCCTGCTGCCCTGGGCGTCTGAGTGGCTGCGCAGCCTCCTTAAACCCGTCCACGTCTTCTTTGGAGTCATCATCCTTTCTCTGTCCATCGCGTCGGTCATTTCCGGCATTAATGAGAAGCTTTTCTTCAGTCTGTGAGTGCAGTGGGGCTCCCAACTGTAACACGGAGGGGGAAGACATGGGGTCTTCGAAAGGTGTACCCTGTGAGCATAGGACCTAGCCAAGGGAGGGGAGCCTTTGGAGTTGGGCTTGTTCCTGGTCTGGAAGGTCATGGAGTCTTCAGATGGAGATGGTAAATTGCTCAGCAAACATTTATCTACCATCAAATTGACTCAGTACCTACTGTGCGTATCAAGTACTTAGAGCCTACTAAGTACTAAGAAACTCTTCTAAGTGCCTTAAATTGAATCCTTTAATCATTTTTACAACATAGGTACTCTTGTCATTGCCATTTACAAATAAAGGAACTGAGGCACAGAGAGGTTAAGTAACTTACCTAAGGGCACACAGCCAGTAAGTGGCAGAGCCTGGCTTTGAGTCAAGATTACAGCCTGTATGTCTAACCACTACCATCTCTTATTCTTTCTAGGCAGGAGCATAGGTAGTGAAAGCAAATAGATATGAGGTCCGACTGGGCTTTACGTCTTCGCTGTGCCATTTCCTAGTTCTGTGACTGGACAAGCGAATCCCACCTCTTTGAGCTTTAGTTCCCTCAGTGGGAAAAAGCAGTCTGCAGAGATTTGCTGTGGTGGGAAGGGCTTAGTATGTTAACGTTCCAGGTCACAGATGGTCCTTGGAAGCTTTCTTCACCATCTGCAAATGGTGTTGGGCAAAAACAGGTACAAAGTCTGTCGAGGGCCTCCCTTGTTTTGTCGTCCTCAGGAACAATGCCACCCAGCCGTACTCCCATCTGCCCGGTGAAGCCATCTTTGCCAACAGCCTGGGGATGCTGGTGATGGTCTTCGGGCTCCTGGTGCTCTATATCCTCCTGGTTTCGTCTTGGAAACGCCCAGAGCCAGGGACCCTGACGGAAGGACAGGTACGGGGTCCTAGTCTCCCATTCCAGGTTGGGGTTGGGCCAGGTCTCGAGAAGGGTCCCCCAGGAAAGGCTTGGGCCTTGCCGGGAAGAGCACTCAGTAGTGTGGTGGGAAAGCCAGTGGCTTGAAGGTGGGGTTAGGTTGGCGGTGGGGCCCACGGGGGTCAGCACAGCACACCCCAGCAGCTGCTCGGGCTTGGGGGCTCCGGGAACCTCTTTTCTTGGGAGAGGACAGGTCTTTCTGCCCCTCCCCAGATTCCTGTGGTTTCACGAGGGGAAAGCGTGGCCTTCTCTCCCCCAAGGAAGGGCTTGGGCATGATGAGCGGGTGTCATAATTTCTACTTTTCCAGCCTTGGGGCTGGTCTTGTGAGGCAGGATTTATCTAGCAGGCCGAAGGGGTGAGCGCTTGGACTAGGTGTCGCCTGCTTGTGGCCATCAGGCACCCGAAGGGTGTGGTGAGGGGGCTTGTCTATCAGGCCAAGGGGCTCTGGGGCTTCCCTAAAAGACGTGGCTTGGGTGGAGAACGTTCTGCAGGTCGGGGTTCTGTCTGAGCCACTCAGGCCTGTGGGACTCCTGCACGTTAGGGCCATGCTGAGGGGATGCCGTTAACCCCGTTGCCTCTGCCTGTCTTTCCAGCCCCTGTTGCGTGACGGGGAATGACGCGGGAAGGGGCAGCCAGGGGCAGGTGAAGGTGCTGTCCTGTCCCTCAGCAGCTCTGCTCTGCCTGGGGCTCCCGTCTGGCTTCAGCAACAGATCGCCTTGGGCTCCGGGCCCAGACCGCTTCGTGCCTCCACATGGGGACTGCTCCCTCCGCCACCCACCGTGCTGCCTGCTGGCTTCGCTTGGCAGCTTCGCCTTCTGTACTCCCTCCTGGCCTCAACTTCTCGGTTCTTCATTTACATACGCCCCCCTCCCCCAGCCCAGGGCTGCTGCTGCCGCCCCTGCTCTCCGTGTGAAGTCAAGCTCATTTCCCCTTTAGACCCCTAGGATGTGGTAGGAGATCTTGACAGCTCAGTTGAGCCGGTACTCAATGGGCAGGTGCAGAGTCAGGGAGGCAGCGAGGTCCAGCAGCTTCCCCTTAAAGGCCTGCCTTCCGTTTGGGCCGCCCCCACCGTGGGCTGGGCATCAGCCGCCCAGCCAGGCGTGAGGCTGGGCACAGACTTCTCGAGGTGACGGAGGGAGTGGGGAGGATGGCAGCCGAGCGGGTTCCCAGAGAAGTCGGGGAGCTGACTGCCCTTTGCTGTTCTGTCTCATGTTTCCACATTCCCTGTCTGCCTGGGCTGACTGGGTGGCTCCCCTTTGCTGCTACAGCCCTGGCCTAGATTCTGGCCTTTGCCTATGACCCCTGCAAGCACCAGTCACGGCCAGGAAGCCCCACGAACCCTGGTAGCCTGCTCTCCCAACAACGGGCTGTACCCAGATGTCCCGGAGCACTGAGCCCCAGGGGGGCCTCACACTTCCTTTGCTGCCCCTCCCTGGACCAGGGCTCCCCTGCCTGTCCCCGGGCAAGCTGGCAGAGCTCCAGCCCAGCTGATTTTCACTCTCCAGCTTACCATGAAACAAGCCAAAGCTGTGATGCACCGTGCCCAGCGGATCCCTGGGGCCACAGCCACTTTCCAAGGTGCTCCCTGCTGAGTATCGGGCTGCCTCATGCCAAGGCTAGAACTGGTCTCCTGTTATGCCAGGGGGTGAGCAGCTGCTTGCCTCTCAAGAAGCTGGGCTTGGGGTGCTGTGGCTTCCCCGCCCTATCCCAACGAGCCCTGCCAGGTCCCAGGTTCCATACTGTCGTCCTTAGTGAGAAGCAGCGGGCACCCGAGGGCTGGGGTGCACTTCCCCTGGCAGGTGGAGATGAGGCCGACTGTCTACCCCAACCCCACGTGGCCTGATGGCAGGACTGACTGGACTTCCTGAGGGGATGAAGCCTTTGAAGCCATTGGGATGACTGCCACACACCTCAGTCAACATGACCAGTGCCCCCTCTTTCCGTGGTGGTGGGGGGCTGTAACCTGAAGCTTGATTTCCATTTATCATGTTTTTAAGAATCAAAGCCTTCTCTACTGTGCTGCCGTGACATGGTGGCTAAATGAGCTCTGAGAAACTTATTAAAAGCCTCTGGACAGTTCTGACCCTCAGCCTGGGGAGGAACAAACCCAAAGGCACCAAAAATCCCGTGACTGTCCTGGAACCCTATGTGACTCGTGGTCTGTGTGGGTGTCCTTAATAATGAAAAGCTTCTGAGTACTGGGTTATCTCACAAGGAAGGAAATGCTTCCTGTTTTATAATCCGGAACTCAGAAAGTGACTTGGTCACTGGTGACTGAGGTGCCTCGGGTAGGAAATGGTAAAATCGGGATCCACAGGCCAGATGTTTGTGCCAGTCTCCTTCCCAGCTGCTGGGTCTGTGTGTTCTGTGCACACTGATAACCATACCTAGCAATCTGGGATCCGGGGTGCACACTCATGGGGAAGAGGGGGCCCTGGGCCCAGGGACTGAGGGCGGCTGCAGTCAAGTTTGGGCACAGTAAGTGATGGAGAGCCCCCTTCCTGGGCCGACACCTCCTGGCGGTGGAGCAGATGACCCAGGAGGAGTTGGGGGCGGACACTGGAGGTGACGGTGCCCCTCAAACAGTAAGCACCTGGCCTGTGCTGGGGGCTTTACCTTCATCAGCTCACTTCAGGGCTCACCCCCGTCCCCGTGGGATACTGTTCCGATGTTACAGCTTCCAAGAGGCTAAGCAGTAGACCTGAGTTTTCGTAGCTGGCTTGAAGCAGAATCAGGATTTAGCCTTGAGTCCATGCCGGTGCCTTTAACTGCGCCTGCACCGAGGATGGGCCTGGCGAGGCCCGTCCTGTCCCCACCCCGCACCGGCCTCCGCGGCCCCTTCCTGCTTGCCCGCGTGCCATCAGCGAGTGCTTTCAGACCTGCTTGGCTTGGGTGCAGTTTCCATTCAACCGCTGAGCTTTAGAGTGTGATTTCTTTGGGTGTCCCATTTGCCCATCTGGATCCCTAAGAATATGTGAATTCTGTTTAAGTTAATTGCTGAGAAAAGCACGGCTTTCGGGTGTGGGTGTACTGGAAAACAGGAATGGTGAAAGAGCCCAGCGGCACAGACCCTGCCCTTGGGTCTCAGGTGCTAGGGGAGGGGTGGGGATCATTTTGACCTGGGGCTGAAGCCTTAGTGCCTGGGGCATCAGTGGGCCCACTGGTTCACACCTGGAAAAAGTTCCCTCAGCAGAAGCAGGAGCTCTTGTTTCAATGTGGTTTTGTTTTTTTAAAGATTTATTTATTTGACAGATCACAAGTAGGCAGAGAGGCAGGGGCAGGGGGTTGGGGAAGGTTCCCTCCTAGGCAGAGAGCCTGATGCGGGGTTTGATCCCAGGACCCTGAGATCGTGACCTGAGCCGAAGGTAGAGGCTTTAACCCACTGAACCACCCAGGTGCCCCTCAGTGTGGTTTTTACTTCACTTGCTTTTCTATACTCTCTCAAAGTCGGAAGGCCTTTCCCAAGGAACCTTACAATCAAGTTAGCATGGCCAGTTAAAGGCCATGGTAGCACCCAAGGAAAGTGCCTATGGCGGAGGCCCTGAGGTGGCTTGGGGCACGGACAGAATTCTATCTCCCCGAAAAGGGAAAAGGCAGGGCCAAAGTCCTACCCAACCCACTTGCCCTGCAGTTCCCGAAGGAACTTTCGTGGCTGGTAGAGGTTGCCTGCTGAACCCAGGACAGGCCCTGGGGGCAAAGGGTGAGGGAGGGTAACAGCTGGAAGACAGAAAGAAGCGACGGTGGCCACCTCTGCCCAGCAGTGAGAGGCACCAAGGTCCAGGAAGTCCTCACACACCCGGGCTCTGCAAGGCCTCCAGGATGGCGCGGAGGACAGCCGCGGCTGCCACTGCCCCAGGGTCCGGCTGATCCAGCCGCGCAGAGCTGATGTAACTGGCTCTTCCCGCCCCAGCTTCCATGTTCTTGGTGGCCTCGGCTGCAGCTTCTGCACTCTGGGTGGGAGCATGGGAGCAGGTTCAAGGACAAGCCAGCAGGCCTCCTTCCCCCACGGACCCTACACCCTCCTGTCCCAGCCCTTCCAGCACCCTGAGTACTGTCACCGGGGTGGAGAGGTCACCTCTCCTATCTCTAGCAGGGCCATAGGCCACCATCTACCGAGGGCTTGCTGTGTCCTAGATGCCCCGGGGCTCCTCCTATCTCGAGCCTCACAGCAACCCTTTGATGCAGATGATGCTTTCCATGTTTGAAGAAGGAAACAGGTCTAGGAAAGGTATTAACTTGCTTGCTCACCTGGACCGCTTTGGTCAAAACTTGGAACAGACTGGCTCCTGGGCTCTTCCAGGCTTGGAGCTCCTGTCCTGCCGCCCACAGGGAATCCAGCTGGGTAAGGTGAGGGAGAGGGGAGTAAGGACAGGCCCTGCCACTGAGGGTAGCCCTCGAGGCTTCTGTTCCACCACAAAGAGGGAGGGGCGGGGCCAAATACACACCATTGTCCTGTCGCCTGGAGCAGCCTTCCCGTACCTGGCAGGGAGCACGGATGAGTTAAGACTCCCTACAGGGACTCCCTGTGGGATGGACACCATCCACTGCCCCCGCCCACCCTTGGTCGAAGGCCTGGCGCTCTGGCTCACTTCTGCATGGCCTCCAGGCCGGCATCCATGGCAGCAGACCAGGCTGATAGGTCTGTCTTGGCCTTGAGTGGCTGAGCCGCAGCAGTCAGGAACAGGCCATAAAGCTGGGGAGGACCAGAATGCTGAGCACAATGGGCTGGCGTGCGCCTCAGCCAATCTGGGGTCCCTCTGGGTCAGTCCTTTGGTCCCAGGGGCTGCTGGCACTCACCGCCCCAGATGAGCCTCCCATCTTCTCCAGGAGCAGGAGGGACAATTTGGAGAGTAGCTGGGTAGGGCTGGCAGGGGGTGGACCCTCCTTCAGCCACCCTTGGATGGCTGCAGAAAGAGAAAAATGAAGAATTCAGAGACCTTCCCTCCCATCTGCTTGTGCCCCAATCAAGCAACTCAGGCCTCACTGCCAGGCGGAAGGCCAGGCCCCTGACAGAGGCTGAGGGGACCAACCTAGAAGATTCCCAAAGCTCCCTTTCTCCATCCTGGGTGCAGTCTGGGGAGGGCTGGGAAACAGGGACTGACAAGAACCTTGGGCAGCACGCAGAGTGAGGCCTGCCCCGGACACCCCCATGCTGACCTTCCAAGCCTCGCTTCCCAGCTTCATTTCTCCCCCTCAGCCCTGCGCACCTCCAACCTCTCTGTTTTGCTGATGGTTGCCGCTGACTGTGTGCCTCCTCCAGCCGAACAGGTACACAAGCCTCGAGGGCAGGGAGTTTTATTTGCTTTGCTCACTGTTGTATTCAGAGCAGCTAGAGCTGTGCCAAGCCCAGGGGAGCCCTGATTTTTTGCCTGAACTATGCTGGATAATTAGGAGCTTTTCATTAACCTCCCTCAAGCCGAGAAAAGTAAGGACAATTGTGGGAGTTTCTCTTGAACCCAAAGTTATTATTCACTGTAAAACATCACATTTGGGGACACCGGGCTGGCTCAGTCAGTAGAAGAAGCGACACTCTTGATTTTGGGGTACGTACACACACACACATACCTACGTACATACATAAATTTTTAAAAACAGATTACATTCGGGGGGCCTGGGCGGTTGAGCACCCGACTCTTGGTTTCAGATCAGGTCAGGATCTCAGCGTCAGGGGCTGGGGCTCTGTGTCCCACTCCACACTCAGTGTGGAGTCCGCTTGGGTTTCGCTCTCCCTCTGCCCCTTCCCTGACTCACTTTCTCTCAAAATAAATGTAAAAAAATACTAAAAAGGTTACATTTTATTTTGCAATAGCAACCCTTCTACGTTTATAGTGTTAGAAGAATCCTTTCCTGGGAAAAAGGGGAAAGGATGCCAGGTTCTGTGAATGATCTCTCTTGGCAAAATAAATGGTGGCCATTCCAACACGAACACTCGCCATGCTTTTGAAGATGTTCCGGTTCATAAAGTGCCCAAATCTCAGAACCCATGTTTGTTTGTTTTTTTAATTTTTTAAAAAAGATTTTATTTATTCATTTGACTGAGAGCATAAGCAGGGGGAGCGCCAGGCAGAGGGAGAAGCAGGCCTCCTGCCGAGCAGGGAACCCAACGTGGGGCTCCATCCCAGGACCCTGGGATCATGACCTGAGCCAAAGGCAGACACTTAACTGACTGAGCCACCCAGGCGCCTCTCAGACCCACATCCCACAGCAGCCCCGCTCCTGACGCCAGCGGGACCCCGCGCCCACCTCTGGCAGCGCGGCTGTGGGTGGTGCCACAGTCCCCGTCGCCCGCAGCGCGGTCCAGGGCGTTCAGGTGGTCCTCCAGGCCCAGGAGGGTGGCGCACACCCGCTCCAGCACCAGCACCACCCGCTTCGAGGACAAACCTGGAGGTGGGAGGACAGTGGCGCAGAGGCCCACCTGGCCCTTTCACAACCCACCACGACGGGTGTGGGAGATGTGGGTTCAAGAGCCCCCACCCATCCCACACCCACAGGTGGAAGCCCTGGGCCTCCCTCCCTACCAGCAGGGCTTGGTACCTCCTGCTGTGGTGGAAACAGAGGCCTCCAGAGGTTCAGCAGGGGCTGCCCGGCTCCGCTTCCGCCCAGTCACGGGGACCTTGGCCATGTTAGGCCAGGCTGACGCGGTGGTTTCAGCATCTAGGGACAGCAGGACGACTCATAGACATGGGTCAGCCAGACAGGGATCAAGTGGGGCCTGGATTCCCCACCTGGTGTCTGGCTCTCACCATATCGACAAGCAAGTACCCAGTGCCTGCTGTATACAAGGGAAGTGTAGAGGGTCCCTGGGGAGGATCGTAATCCCAACTCCTCAAGCAACAGTTGAAGGCTGGAGTATCTACAGAGGGTTTCTCTACAGGGGTCATGGTCAGCCCTGATAGGGTGTCGTCCCTAACTCCCCCGTGGCTCCTTCAGGCCACAAGGATGCCTGGCTTGGATGACCCCAGCTTCCAGGTCTTACCGATCAGTTTCAGGAGAGGCTCATCCACCAGCAGAAGGGTGAGAGAGATGCCGGGCATCTCCAGGGCGGACATGAAGGTGCCCACCAGGGCACGGGCGATCTTCACCCCGCGGCCCTCTGCAATACAGAGCAGGAAGCCCATGAGGCAAGAAGAGGAGGATGGGCACTTGTCCCCACAGCATCAGAGAAAGAACCAGGAAAACAAGGATTTTGGAAGCCAGGAGGTTAGTAGGGAGATGGCCAGAATCCCTCCAGCCATCCCTCAAGGATGCCCCAAATTACCCAATTCCCTGGCAGTGCCCCCTCTATGGGGAAGATGGGTAATTACAAGTCTCCTTTCCTGAGTTCCTGCTGGGTGCCAGGCCCTGTGCTAGGTGTGATACATATGTTTAATTTCACGTAATCCTCACGACAACCCAGAAGCACAGGAACTATCACTGCCCCCTCTTTACAGACAAGGGCAGAGGCTCACGGCACCCAGCAGTCAGCTGGCAGTGATGGTCTGACTCAGGTTCATCTGCCCGCACAGGCCCTGCTCTGGGTCATCACAAGACCCCACTGTGGCTGCTTTTCTTCTGTCCAGCTTCAAAGGGCTTCAGGGAAAGGAGCTTCAGGGGTTGGGGAAGTCCCCTTCCGTTGTGGGGCTCACCTAGGGCACGGACAGCAGCGTCCGCTATGATGCCTAGTTCCAGGAACGACAAGCCACCGAGGTTGTTGACCATCAGCACCACTGAGGAGCCTGTGGGCAGATGCGACCCCCACATGAGGCTCTCCAGGCCGCCTGCCCAGAGGAGGAGGAAAGGCTGGGAGACAGCATGATAGCCCCTCACCGGCCTGCACAGGCACACGGGACACGTTGGAGGAGGCCGTCATGTGGTCCAGCATGAGTGTCACAATCTCGTCGGCGCTCGCCATCTGTCGGAATGAGAGCCAGCAGTGAGCTTTGCTGGAAGGCCTCGGTCTGAGACCAGCCTGGGCCCAGGAGTCCGCTTACCTTTATCCGACGCACACCAGCTTCCCCGTGGATCCCTGTGGACAGATTCGGTCACTGCTGACCCACTCAGGGCCTGGGGACTCACTGATCATGTTTTCCTCGAGCATTTACGAAGTGCTCAGCACTAGCTAGGCACTGTGGATGTGAGGAGTGTCGAATAATGCGAAATGCACAGTCTCCACTCTCTGGGAGCTTACAGCTGGGCGGTGGAGACAGCCTTACTTAACTCTTAACTAGCTAAGTAGCTTTAACTGGAGGCAGTCACAGCAAGGCCACATGAGGCCTCTCTCCATCACTTTGGAAACACAGGGTTGGGCGGGGGAGGAAGAAGGGAGCTGGGTGGCCTCTGAACCGCCGATGAAAGGAGGGCTGCATTCTGGCAGGGGCCGAGGGACCCAGAAAGGGCATGAGCAAAGGCAAGGAGGTAGGTGAGGCACAGAGCCGCTGTGGCCAGAGTCCGGGTATGGACCGCAAAGCAGGTGAAGAGACCAGACAGGCTGGGCCAGAAGAGATCCAAGCGCCCGCTTAGAAATACTAATCTTAGGGTACCTGGCTGGCTCAGTCAGAAGAACATGTGACTCTTGATCTCAGGGGTGTGAGTGTGAGCCCCACATTGGGTGTACAGATTACTTAAACACATCAACTTAAAAAAAAAAAGCCTAAAAAAGTATGAGACCTCTTTGGTACCAGCTCCCTCCCAGGGGATAAGATGTGGGCAAACCCCAGGGCACAGGCAGAGCCGGGGAGGGGCAGCCCCAAACTTACCCAGGCCCAGCTCCACCTCATCTGCTGCGAGCTCAAAGGTGGGTCTGGAGCCAGGGACGCTGCAAGAGGACAAGCTCACTCCCAGGGTCCCTGCCAGAAGGGAGGTGTGGAAAAGGTAAGTGTTTTGTTCTTGGTGTCAGGCGGCAGGCAGCAGGCACTGGCCATGCCTCGGGGGGCCTAGCCCACCGCAGCTTCTTCACTGAGCCTGGCTGCCACACTGGTCACCTCAGTGGGGAAGGAGAAACCCAGCCTGTGGACCCAAGGCTACCAGTCCCCGGGAACTGCCCCAGGGAGACCTTCCCTCCGCCCCTGGGGAATCACCTGGAAAGTCACAGGGAACTTGCACCTAGTCAGTCCCAAGGTCAGCCTGGACCTCCCACCTTCCCCTTCCAAATCCCTGGGCCAGCACTCACCCATGGCCTGGGCGACCGCGCTCACACGCTTTGTGATTTCCTCCAGCCCCACACCCGCCTCAGCCAGGGCACCTGCCACCTGCGCCCACACAGACAAGAGGAAGCAGTCAGTGTATGGCTAGCGGGGAGGAGACGGGCTGGGGCTGAGTTTCTAGTTGGAAGAAGGCACCTCGGTACTACCACATCAGCCTCGCCCGCCGTATTTAGGGCAGGGCACTTGCCTGCAATCTTTAAGAAGCCCAGTCTGTGGGAGCCAGAAGGGACTTCGCAAATAGAGAAATGAGCCCAAAGAAGGGACGTGACTAGTCCAATGTCACACAGCTAGTTGGTAGCCAGTTTCCTGGTGACTCGCCTAGAGCTGGTTCTCCACGGCATATACGCTGTGGCTGTCTCTCCCTTCTCACGCACACACCCAGCCACTGCGTTTTTGCCAAGCACTCAGGGTGTGCTAAGAAGAAAAAAAGCTGACCGAGTGACAGCCCCTGCCTCGGAGGGATCGGAATCTGGGGAAAGAGACGCCTGCAGACTGAACACTGAACGTGAGGCGGACTGTCACAGCGGGATGCCACGGGAGCACTGAGGAGGGGAGCCTCCACCCAGGAGGGACATCGGAGGTGGCTGTACAGAATCGCAGGGGTTAGCTAGGTCCAGAAGAGCTTGGGCAGTGAAAGGATTTTCACAGCCTTAGATGAAGCTTCAGCAAAGCCCCAGAAGGGACCCACAGCCCAGGCATGCGGTGAACTGGCGTTAATGGAGCCCAAGACGCGTGACGGCAAATGAACTTAGAAAGTCAGGGAGGAGAGGTGACAGCACGGTGGCCACCTGACCATGGAGCCTAGACTGACTCTTGGAGCCCCAGAGGGCTTTCAGCAGGCGGACGACCTGGTCAAATACGCCTTTTCGAAAGGTACCTCTGGGGCAGCGTGGGGAACATGCTGGAGGGGCAGGCAGGAGGCGGGGGGCGGGGGGGCCCGTGAGCAGCAGCTGCAGCCGGCTGGGCAGGAGGACACGGGCACAGACTCAAGGCCGGGACAGGAGAGGCAGGGCTCTGAGAGGCATGTGCAGCATGGGGGCAATTCAGGAGTCGGATGACGAGGACAGGGCAACTGGCTGGGTGTGGGGGACGAAGAGGGAACGGTCTAGGAAAACACTTAGATTCTGGGCTTAGGGAGTTGAGGGGATCAGGGAACACTGAAAGAGTGGCCTCCTGGGGCAGGGGCTGGGCTGGCTGGAAAGGTCCAGGTCCCTGGTGCTGCGTGGAAAGAGAAGGCTGGGGGTTGCAGGGAGCTGGCCAGCCAGCCAGTGTCCGGGTGGGAAATCTCACCTTGTGAATGAGCACTGTGCCGCAGAGTCCCCGCCTGCCCGCCTTCTTCAGGACGGTGAAAGCGCTGTCGTCCCCAATGACCACCATCTCCACAGGGATGCCCTCAGCCTGGGCCTGCTCCAGGGCCAGGCCAAAGTTGAGCCGATCCCCAGTGTAGTTCTTCACGATGAGGAGGGTCCCCACTGCAGAAGCAGCCAGCAGGGCCCCGTCAGCGCCTGCCCTCACCACAGCAGCCCCTCCCGCCTGCCAGGCTTACCTGTGCCCGCCTGGGACACTGCCCTGATAGCTGCCAGGATGCTGCCCACTGCCGGGGAGGTGAACACGGCTCCTGCGATGACCCCCGTCAGCATCCCCTTCCCTATGAAACCTGGAGACAGAGCAGATGCTGGCTGGGGACCTGTGCCTGCGGTCCCCGGGCCTTCCCACGCTGCTGGGCGTCATGGTTTGGTGAGCCGTTCTGTGTGCCTGGTGCTGGAAGAGCCCCGGGGGCGCCCTCCTTGGGAGCGGTCTCCTCGGAGAGGCCTTCCCTGACTTCCCAACGGAGGCAGTCATCACCCTGCACCCAGTGATTCCCTGTTCTGTGTTCCCACTCTTCTGTCTTTGCTTCTTCACTTAACATGCTCTGGAAGGTTCTCTCTCACTTACACATTTACCTGGTTACATCTCCCTAAATGAGAAAAGAAGCTCTGTGAGGGCAGGCACCTTGTTTTTCTGGCTCAAGGTTATATCCCTCATGCCCCAGACAGTGCCAGATGATGAAAGGTGCCCATAAAGGGTGCTTAGTGGATGGACGGATTTGCCAAGGGAGACAGGAGAGGAACAGAGGATACAAAGCCGGGTCTGTGGCCCCCCAGGAGTTCTTGAGAGCTCACATCCCTGGCACTGAGCGGGAAACATTCCAGGGCTATCTGTGATGTATGTGAAAATGTGGGGTGGGAATTCAGAAGAGGGATACTACTCTAACTTAGAAAAGTCAGGAAGGCTTCATGGAGGAGGGGGAGGGCTCAGGGAGGCCTGGAGAGCCAGGATTCACAAAATCACTGACTCTCAGAGCTGGAAGGAGCTGAGAGATCACTTGGCCCATAAGATGTAGAGACTGAGGCCCAGAGAAAAGCCATGACTAGCCCTAGGTCACAGCCTGAGGGACTGAGACAGTCCCCGACCTGGGCTCTGTCCTAAAACTCCTGGCAGCACTGAGGATCTCCTGGAGCCCCCGTCCACTCTGCCCAGCACCTGCCCCTCACACCTCTGTCCCAGACTGCTCACCGGCATGGGCAGGCTCATGGCCAGACCCCCCACCCGAGAGCAGCGCCACCCGGCCCTTGAGGCTGTCCAGGTCGGAACGGAGGGCCACGCGGTGGCCGTGCAGGAGCTGCAGGCTGGGGTTGCAGGCCACCAGACCAGCCAGGGCATCGTCGGCACAGCCTGCCACCGTGTTCACCAGCTTCTTGGACGTCTGCAAGAGAGGAACCGGGAGGAAGTTCCAGGTGCGGTTGGCAGGGACACTCCCCGCCCCGCCACAGCGCTATGCTGGAGACCCGTTAGCCATAAGGACTCCAGGGACATGGCAGTATCTTGAATTGGGCATGACTTTCTCAGGCAGATATTTCTGTGAGTTCACTTAATTTGGGACTATTGATTAAGGGCAAAATTTATGAACTGTTTTGGACTACGGCTTAAATTTATCTAAGAAAAAGGGCTCCAATGTAGACCAAAGAAGGGAGCCAGAGTCCTGAGTCTAGAAGAATTTAATAAAATTAGGGCCCAACAGCCTTCTTCTGTCAAAGCCCCAGGCTGAGGCTCCTGTGCCAGGAGAAGGCATCAGAGAGGCCCTACACTCCTTTGCTCTGGTGCCAGACAAACATTTCCTGAGCCTCTCGGTGTGCCCAGTGTTCATCCAGACAGAACGCTGCTCCTACCCTTGATGGAAACAGAAAGATCGTCTCCACATGCTGTGGGAGGTGCTACGCAAGAGGAATGTGCTTGCCTCCTCAGTGGCTCCTGGGAGTCTTTGTGAAGAAGGAGGAGTTAGGGAAGTCAAGAGCGTGAGGGGCATGGGGGGAAGGGAAAAAGGACGAGAATATTCCAGGCCGAGGGAGAGTACACACCAGGGTCTGGAGATGTGAGCTCGGACAGTGGCCAGGGCAGGAAGCAAGTTAGAACAACTTAAGCAACTAGTGACCACCAGGAAAGGTGGGCAGGTCCTCACAAGCGGAAGGTAGAACCTGGCAGTGGGGAACCTCTGGCGGGAGGGTCTAGGGCAGCTGGCCTGAGGGTAGGGTTGAGTGGACACGGGGTGCAGGCAGAAGTAGACAGCGTGGGGGCTAGCGTGTCAAAGGCTTTGGGTTCTGCGGTCACGGTCACGAGCTCTTGGGCTTAAATCCCATCTGCCTCTCACCAGCTGTGAGAACTCAGGGAAGACACCTTGTTGTTCTGACCTTTGTCTTCCTCAGCAAATCAGAGGCTTAATAAACTAGAGTATACACCTGTTGTAGATTTAAGAACTGAACACAAGGCAGTTACTCCCTTTCTCAAGCGGACTCTTGAAAAGCTGGTGCCAGCTTCTGCCTCCGTCACAAAGAGGGAAAGACTGGAGCCCAAGGAGGAACCAGACGGCAGGCTCCCAGCGCCGCCTGGTGGCCCTGGGCAGCTGCTGCCACTCCAGGTCCCATCAAAGCTCATTTCCAGGAGGCTCCTACCCCAAACCCATAGGCACCTGGTTCCCCTGAGCAAATTCTGGCCTTTCCTGGGCCTGGGCAAACGCCAAAGCCAAGCCATCTTCTCTGGTCTAAGGAGAGCAGCCCAGGTCAGCAGGAAGCAAGCAGAATGATAACGCTGTTATGGGTTCTGTTCCCAAATAGTGACTGAGAGCCAGGCCCAGGGTCCAGGTGCTTTTTAAGCATGTTTTACTCAATATTCCCAATAACCCTATGGAGGAAAGATTAGCCTGAAGAAGAAACCGAGGCATAGTTTAATGACTTTGCCCAAAGTCACACAGCCAGCAAGTGTCCAGGTCGGCCTGACTCCAAAGATGGTTCCATTTTAGTCTTATCATGCTGCTCTCCCCAGGGGCTGAAGGGAGGCTGAGACTGGCAGAGGTCTTGCCCTAGTAAGGGCATGTGCTTGTGGCTCTCAGAGCCCTCTGGGGACTGGAATATGCAAAGAAATTGTGAGTTGGTCTCAACTTCAAGTCCAGCCTCCAGTGCCACCACCCTCCAAGAATGTACTACCCCCCCCCCACCCCGCCCTAACCACCATCTCTGATAGCCTTGCCTGGGATTTGCAACCACTTTTGACCCAGAGCCAAAGGAGGGCTCGGACACCAGTGCCAACCCTGGTTCCCAGCAGCCTGAGAGGATGGAAAAGGAAAGGAAGTTGATCAGTCACTGAGTGAGGCCCCCAGGATTCTGGTCTGATTAACACCTCGCAGCCACTTGTAGTTTGGGCCTTTATCTGCCTCACATTGTAGATAAGAAGGAAAAAAAAAAAAGCTCAGAAAAATCAAGTGTCTTGTAAGAAGGTCTCTGGTTGGTGACAGGCTGAAATTTGAACCCAAGTCTGTCCAAGGCCTGCTTTGGTTCAGATCTAGTTCTAGAGTGGGCCTGGAGCGATGCCCCCCCCTGCCCCCCGGGCCATGCCGAGCTTCCCACAGTGCAGATCCCACCTCTGGGACCAGCCCACACTTGTCCCAGGCTCAGGAACAGACATCAGATCCCTCAGGGCTCCTGGTACAGTGTCTATTAAAGAATACCTAACCAATAATTTTCTGATCTAAATGTATGACTGAGACCAGGGCCAGATGGGTCCTGCAGGGACTCAGGGGCTGCAGCCCTGGGTCTGGCTGGGACCAGCTGGGAAATGGAAGCAGGGATCAGGCCCTGAGAAGAAGGATGACTCTCTCTCTCTTAACCTCTCTGAACCTTAGAAGGCAGCAGTGTCTCTTCATCAGGGTGTAAGGAATTCCAGCATGCCTAGGGCTGGCACCCCCACTGCTCCAAGACCACAGTGTCCTTCCTCTGCCCCGGCCCTCATGGGACTCACCATGGTGGGGAGACTCTGAAGCACGCGGAGTTCACACCTTTGCACTGAGCCGCTGGAGGACAGGCAATCCCGTGGGTGCTAGGGGGGTCCAAGCACAGTGACAACGGCAGCGGCACCTGCAGAAGAGGCAAACAGTCTGGGCTGCTGGATGCACCGGCAGCCTTGCAGCACAATCATGCTTCCAAGGCCCTAGTAATGAGGGAGCTGCCCCAGACTTTGATCCAAGTCCAAACTCTAGTACGTGCACTGGGGATGGAGAAGAGCATGGGACTGACCAAGGTTCACACCTGCACTTGGCTGCTAGAAGACAAATCAATCTATGTTGGGCACAGGGCTGCCTTTATGCACCCCACCTCCTCACCAAGGGGCAGTTACCCACAGAGTAACTTCACCTCTCATGTGGGCATCATGTGCAGTGAGTTAGTTTACAAAGATCTTCACACACTTGGTTTTGGCACCACACCAGCAAGGAGGCAGCTGAGTCTGTGACCCCATTTTACTTCTGGGAACCAGACTCAGAGAGCTCTAGTGCCTTGTCCAGGGTCCTAACAGTAAGAGCCAGAACTCAAACCCACACCTAGTCTTTCGACAAAGCCTGTGTTCCTTCCCCTGGTAAGTCTGGGCCTCCCAAGTCAGGCAGAGCCCTTGCTGTGGGAAACTACACAGGTAAACTACAATGACGTTTTAGCTTCCCGCAATTCAGAGGTCTCTTGGGGTCATCCAGGCTCTTATGCTACGTGTCTGCAAGAGGTAGTATCCATACTAGGGTTGCCACCTGGCTCTGCCTTCGACTTACTGCGGGATCTTAAGTAAACCAGTTCCCTTGAACCTCAGCTTCCTCATCTGTAATACGGGGGGCTGCCTTCTCTGTGGCATTCTGAAGCTACTCCAAGCCACGAAGCTTTCCCTTACTCCTTGCAAAGCCTCTCTGCGGGGAGTAGCCTGGAAATTGGGGGTTGCTTTTCTGGGCCATTAACGGTCCCACCCAGGAAATCCTGGTTTTGTGTTTGAGGTCAGAATTCGTACAGCAACAGGGGCACGAATAATGCTGGGCAAGTGGCCCAGTGGGCCCTTCAAAGTCTGAAAAATAAAACCTAGTTTAAATGGGACAGGCGAGCCTCCTGGTGGCCTTCGAAGTGAGGCGGGGTGATCAGTCCTTGTAGGGTCAGGCGAGGGTACTGACTGAGTTTGGATGAATGCGGGGGGGTACTAAGGAGAGGGAAGTCAGGACCTGGGTTCTAGTCTGCGAGGTGCACAAATTGCCGTTACCCCCTCCCCCTCAAGACCTCTGCAGTACTTCCGGTTCCAAAAGGGAGAACAGCCCAGAGAGCTCCCAGAGAAATGGAAGGGGACGAGGACAGGGTCTGTGGATGGGCGAAGGGCGTGGACTGGGGCGAAGGTCGGCTCCGACAGCGGAGGGGGTGTCCGCGCACCTCCCCCACCCGCTCACGCCCGCACCAGCCACCTCCGTAGCAGCTGCCGCTTCACAATGACCCCCGACGGCGCGCCCTCATCCGGGTACTCCGCGCTCTGGCGGTAAGAGACGGGGCGGGGCCTCTGCGGGGCGGGGCCTCCTTTGGTTGGCCGCCTGGGGCGCCGTGAGTCCTCCAAGAGGCCAGGTGAGGCCGTCCCGTGATGCCCCGCGCCCCGGCCGCTCTGGCCTGCAACGTGTCTCTGGGGCGGAGGCAGCGGCAGTGGAGTTCGCCGCGCGCGGGTGGGGGCCCCGTCTCTTCGCCTGTGTCCATTTCTCTATCGTTGCGCTCGAGTGCCGACGGGCCGTCCCAGACCTCGACATGTCGTACAACTACGTGGTAACGGCGCAGAAGCCCACCGCCGTGAACGGCTGCGTGACCGGTGAGGCTGCCAGGGCAGGAGACCCCGCGAGGGAGGGAGCTGGGGGGAACCGAGGCCTAGGGAGGCCCGCGGCCCCTGGGGCGGCCGGGCGGGACCGAGTCCCGGGAATGGAAGGTGCTGGCGGCCGACGGAGCTCCTCCCCGGCTGCGACTTTAAAGAAGCTTTCTTCGGCTCGCGCCTTTTGGGGAGCAAAAGCTGCCCTCGAGGGTCCCCTTTCGTTCTGGGAGGTCACTTGGCCTCGGGGACAGGACGGGTCCATTGAGATGGAGAGCGAAGAAGCGAGTTGATTGTGCCGTGGTGCTTGTGCTTGGGGTGGGCCCCGAGATTGGCCTCGTGTGGTTAGGGGAAGGGGCCGTGGTGATGGCGACTTGGAGGGTCAGAATTTTCTTGTGGGAGAGCCAGGGGGGTGCAGGAGGTGGAGGGATCTGAGGAATGTCCGCACTCCCCCAAAGGAGGAGAGTTCTCTTTGCCGGGGGCTGTTGTTTACTCCAGGGAGCTGTTGGAGAGGAGGGTTTGGATGGCCCAGCCCAGTGCTGGGTTTGCCTTGTTGACTGTGCAAGGATTACAAAGGGCACAGATGTCCTGAACCCGGGAATAATCATCTTGATCCACGTTCCCAGTAGAACACGAAGACCTCAAATTTGTATGTTTACGTAAATTCTAATCATGATTCCAAAACAAAACTCTGTTGTTTGTAGAGTGGGAAGCTCTGAGGGAGTGTGGACGCGGGGGTATTGGTAGACTGCAGGGAAGACAAGGGATGTGGACAAAGCGGTGTTTTCATAAAAAGCTCTGGAAATTTGCATTCGTTCTGCTCTGATAAAGATTTTGTGAACATTTAGATAAGGACGGAATGGTGATGTACACTTTTTCTAGTGTTCCATAGTTAGCTGTCTGCCACTGCTGTAGGAAAAGTCAAATTTTTTTTTTTTAAAGATTTTATTTATTTATTTGACAGACAGAGATCACAAGTAGGCAGAGAGAGAGAGAGGGAAGCAGGCTCCCTGCTGAGCAGAGAGCCCGATGTGGGACTCGATCCCGGGACCCTGAGATCATGACCTGAGCCGAAGGCAGCGGCTTAACCCACTGAGCCACCCAGGTGCCCGGAAAAGTCAAATTTGAGGGCACAAAGCCATCTGAAAGGTTTTCACAGTCATTGTCAGTTGAAGGACATGCTACTCTTTGGCCCAGTCCAGTTTTCTTAGTCTGATTAGGGAAGTAGCTTGAATGTGTGAAGTGAGACTCTTTGAGGTGCTGGATTTGGCAAGAAGGAAGTGTGAATGGAGGGAGCCAGAGAAATAATGTGAAATAAATGAGAATTCTGGTGGTATTTAAGTAGAAGTGATAGGATTATTTAGATACTGCGCTGGCTTCAAAAGTTAGAGGATCTGTTCCTTTTAGGACACTTTACTTCAGCTGAAGACTTGAACCTGTTGATTGCCAAAAACACGAGGTTAGAGATCTATGTGGTCACTGCTGAGGGTCTTCGCCCCGTCAAAGAGGTGGGCATGTATGGGAAGATTGCAGTCATGGAGCTTTTCAGGCCCAAGGTAAGTGCTCTGGGTTGGGCCCAGCGACAAGAACTTAGATAGTTTTACTTTGTTTCACACTTTTGCTTGGGGTGGGTGGAATAAGGTTTAGGAGAGAAAATCATCTCTTTTGAATGGGGAGGGTTTCAACTTATATTCTTTTTTTTTTTTTTTTTTTTTTTAAGATTTTATTTATTTACCAGTGAGGGGCAGAGCGCACAAGCAGAGAGGGAGAAGCAGGCTCTCTGATGAGCAAGGAGCCCAGTGTGGGACTCCATCCCAGGGTCCTGGGGTCAGGACCTGAGCCGAAGGCAGATACTTAACTGACTAAACCACTGAGGCGTCCCTCAATTTATATTCTTAAATAAGCTTCTTCAGGGTAGAAGAGAGTCACTAGGAAAAAACTGATCAAGTTGACTTCTTTAGAAGACAAAATTAAAGCATTTTGAAATGTGGGTCACTACTGATCAAGGCTCTAGATTAGGGCAGTCCTGGCTTTATTCCTTATTAATTTTAACTTTGGGTATCGCCTAACTTTTCAGAGCCTTATTTGCCTGTCTGCAAAATGGGGATAATTGTAAAATCTCTGGGTTATTATGAAGATGAAATGTTCTTAATAACACAGGAGCTATTACATAGCAAACATTTGTTGTTATGTTAACAGTCATCTTAGTATTATCGTCTTTACTGCAGTTGAGATGTTTTCATCCATATTGTTTCATTATAATCTAATTGCATCTGACAGGAATGCAGTGGATTTAAAATTTTAATTGTAACCCTTTGAATAAAATATTTTCTCTTTTGGTGAATAAGTAGGTAAGACTTTGTAGATCCATTTTATTTTATTTTTTTTATTTATTTTTTTAAAGTGAGCTGAAACAAGAGTTTTGGTTGAAAGTCTTTTTTTTTTTTTAAGATTTTATTTATTTATTTGACAGGGATCACAAGTAGGCAGAGAGGGAGGAAGGGAAGCAGGCTCCCTGCTGAGCAGAGAGCCCGATGCAGGGCTTGATCCCAGGACCCTGGGATCATGACCTGAGCTGAAGGCGGAGGCTTAACCCACTGAGCCACTCAGGTGCCTCATCATAGATCCATTTTAGCTTCCATTGGTATTCATGTTTTTTTCTTTCTTCAAATAGTTGGAGAGGATTAGAAGGAGACATCACATTCATCTTTCAGAATTTGAATGGAATGAGTGAGATTAGCTTGAGATGGAAATAGACAAGACGTTGTAGGTGGGGCAAAGAGATGCACAATCATCAAAGCGTAGGCTAGGTGTTTACCAGCTTCAGTTCTGGCCTTTTGCACACACCCTAAGGGTGTGTGTATCAGATACGTGTTACCTGCTCGCTGTGGATTTTTCTCTTCAGGGAGAAAAAGTTCTTAAAGAATTTAGCATGCTTAGAGAAAGATGCTTGGAGGCTGGATAGGTATTCTTGTTTCAAAAAGAACTTCTTTTGATGGTATTATGTTGGTTTCCAGGGGGAGAGCAAGGACCTACTGTTTATCCTAACAGCTAAATACAATGCCTGCATCCTGGAATATAAGCAGAGTGGCGAGAGCATTGATATCATAACACGAGCCCATGGCAATGTCCAGGTGAGGTGGCTGCTTCAGGCTGATGAGAGTTATTTGGATAGAGCTGTCATGACTTGCTAAAGAAAATTGAATGGCTGGGGGCAGCTCTCCCTGTGATCAGAGAAATGGGGAGAAAACACTAAGGGTTTAAACTTTTATGAAGAAAGGAGTCGTCCAAGGGACAGGGTACTAATTCATTGAGAATTAGTGTTTTGCGAGAAGGTGTGCACTGACATTTGGGCTCCCTGACATGTCAGTTGGAGGCCACTGGTTTTATTACCACCCCTAAAATTATTTTGGGGAAGAGGTGCCTGGTGTCCTCTGTTACTCTGAGTGTTGAGGTTCTTCCCTAACCCCAGTTTTACTTCTCAGGACCGTATTGGCCGCCCCTCAGAGACCGGCATTATTGGCATCATCGACCCTGAGTGCCGGATGATTGGCCTGCGACTCTATGATGGCCTTTTCAAGGTTATTCCGCTAGACCGGGACAATAAAGAGCTCAAGGCCTTTAACATCCGCCTCGAGGAACTGCATGTCATCGACGTCAAGTTCCTATATGGTTGCCAAGCACCTACCATCTGCTTTGTCTACCAGGTACTGGAGCTGGAGGGGAGAGGGAAAAGCTATGTGGCTTCCCATTGTGGGAGTTGATTTTCACTAATTGGACTGTCTGGATTTGGTAGTAGGGCAGGCAGAGAGTTTAATGTATTTGTCCTGAAATGATTTGAACAGCATAATTAATATGGGTCAGATTTCCGTCGCGTCTCCAGTGTGGTAGTACTTAATGAGGCAGGAAGCGCTCTGGCACTGGTAGCAGGTTTTAATCCCAAGATTACATTCTTGTGGACCTTGGAGATTTTATAGGGTGACCCAGTTTGTACTTTGTCTGAGTCTCTTAATGGCATGCCAGGGGATTATTAAAACTTAGCTGTAGAAAAATGATCTAGAAATTGCCCTTATAAGCAAAGAAAAAACGTCTCAGTGATGTTTACTTTCGTGTGTCTTCTAAGAAGGGGTTTGCATTTTGTCCAGCACTCACTTTCTGGTGACTCGTTGGCTGCTGACTTCTATTTTAGTCTGTGCCTAAAACTTCAGCAGAGCTGATCCTGGGCAGCTGTTTTCTGAGCCGGATTTGTTAAGTGGGGGTGGGGTGGCAGAGCATCACACCAATTTGCTGTATCGTGGTAAAATCTCAGCCTTTTAACAAAGAGCCATACAGCATGAGGTCATTTCACTTGCATATTGTCGAATAAATGGTGGAAGGAAACATAGTCCAAGTGCTGTGTGTGGGCACATTTGATAGCCGTGTTAAGTATTGGAAACACTGATGTATTTTTGTCTATTTCTTAGTGTCACCGTATGTGCTAGAGTTCAGAGGCTGGTTGGAATGAAGTTCATTTGAATAAGCTTGAAACTACTTCAGGATATTTTGTTTGATCTTGCTCACTGTGCCTTAATGATCAGAGCTGAGATAAAAACTTAAGAATTTCTTTCCTTTCTTCAGTTTTGTAAATATAAGGTTGTTAAAACACTGATGTTGGTTATTCAAGGCTGACTCTGTTCCTAGCCTTAGGGCTGCCAGTTTTGTGGACTATCAGCTTTCGTGTGTGTGTGTGTGTGTGTGTGTGTGTGTGTGTGTCTGTCTGTCTCTCGGGGGCCCAAATCAAACCTCCAGCTTGTACTTGTGAAGTTCAGTCTTAACTGCTGGTTATTGATGAGAAGATCTTCCTTCAACTAAAAATGATTATCTTTTGTTTTGTGCCCAAAATTCAAATATTGGTGTAAATATTTAGGGACTTACTGTGTGAAAGGTAGTCATTCTGAGGAGCTCTCCTGCCCCGAAACACAGTGTTGAATTCTTTCTGTAACTTCTTAGGCTTTCATCTGGCCTTTGTGGAGCTGTCTCCACTGGCTGATGGTACCCTCCCCATCCTGGTCTTTCCATCTTTCAGAGGTGGCTTTGACAGCCTTAGGACTGATTGGAGTCATGATTCAGAAAAGGAGGGGAACATAGCAGATGCTTAGGTGACTGAGCCACCAGGCGCCCCAAACAAATTTTTTTTTTTGTTTGAGATTGACTTTTATTTATTTGACAGAGACACAATGAGAGAGGGAACACAACAAGCAGGGGGAGTGGGAAAGGGAGAGATGGGCTTCCTGCCTAGGAGGGAGCCCAATGCGGGGCTCGATCCCAGGACCCCGGGATCATGACCTGAGCCAAAGGCAGACGCTTAACACCTGAGCCACCCAGGCGCCCTGCAATTTTTTTTTTTTTTTTTTTAAGTAATATCGAGACCCAACATAGGGCTCAACTAACAACCCCAAGATCAAGAGTTGCGTGCTCCACAGACTGAGCCAGGCGCCCCTCAAACAAATTTCTTAGATGTATATTTAGCTTCTCAATGTATGGTTTTTTTAAAAAAAACAATTTCATAAGTTCCTTGAGGTCATAGAACATCCATATATCTTACAAGTACCTATAAATACACCTGTGTACGTTGTCTGTCTTATGGTGATTAGTATAGTGCACCAGATTGATTTTTCTAATTCTTAAGCCTATCTTGATTGGTCGAATTGTTAGAAACGCTGGGTCTGAGCCTCCATCTACCCAGTCACAGGCTGAGTTGGTGGCTGTCAACCTACTGATGGGTCGGGATAGTAAGGCCACTGGGATAGGATGGTCAGATAGTGGGTGGTAGTGGCCTGTCCCTTTTAGGTCTCCTTTCTAGTCCAGGCTTCATCCATCCTGAGGGCTAACCTTGCCACCTTTCCCCCACCTAGGACCCTCAGGGGCGGCACGTGAAAACCTATGAGGTGTCTCTCCGTGAGAAGGAGTTCAATAAGGGCCCTTGGAAACAGGAGAACGTAGAAGCTGAAGCTTCCATGGTGATTGCAGGTTAGTTGGGGTTTTAGATATGTCCCCTGATCCCAGGCTGGGGCCTGTTCCTTACTCTCGTTCCTACCTCGCCTCTGCTCCTTCATTTCAGTGCTCAGGTGCGGTTATACACACTCATTACCCGGCAGCCCTGGGGTCTCCTCTGTTTCTGAATGTGCCTTCCTTTGCTCTTCCCGTTTCTGTCTTTGTGATTGTCTCTTTTTCTTTGCTCCTTCGAAAAAGTATAGCTTTCCTTGATCTTAGGATAGAGGGGTTAATTATGAACTGAGATTGATTTGCAAAGTGACATGCAAAAATTATTTCATTTTTGGGCATGACATTTATTTATTTATTTATTTATTTATTTAGGGGGTGGCAATAACATTTAAAAACTGTGAGGGGTCTATAGAGTTTACCTAATCTGTTTCACAGATGAGGAAACCTGGCCCCAGGGGCTTGCCCGTGCCTGTGCCGCACTGACAAAGCCTTGGCCTGACTCCAGGCCTCTTTGCTCGCTCTCCTGTATCCTCCCTATGACCTTATGTTGTGTGTCTCATCTAGGAGAGAAATCTAAATCTCTCAAGTGAGAATTGACTTTTCTAAATGGTGGCCCCAGTCATGGGGAAATTAAATTAAGGAACAAGTGGGGGGAAAGCTTTGAGTTAGAAAGGACCAAAGTTTAGGAGAGAAAAGGGGAGGAATCCAGGCGGAAGAACACAGAGAGGTCTCCCCACCCCTAGAAACTGAGAAATACCGAAAGAGTGACACTAAAAACATCACCCGGGTTAGATAATGCCAGCCTGAAATTTCTCCGACAGCAGTCTCAGTTAAAGACTATCATGTTCCGGACTTTGATGTCTTTTTTAAAAAGAATGATTATCTTAAGGTTTGCCTCAGAGTTGGCTGGATGGGTGCCCTTGCTGCTGCAGGGCTTGGCAGGTCCAAAGTGCCGAGCATTCTAACGCTGCCCTCTCTCCTGCAGTCCCAGAGCCCTTCGGAGGGGCCATCATCATTGGACAGGAGTCCATCACCTACCACAATGGAGACAAATACCTGGCGATTGCCCCTCCTATCATCAAGGTGAGCAGCAGTCTTTTACCTTCCTGATTTTCTCTCTTGTTCTTCCCCTGCTCTCTCTCCCCCCCCGTTTGTCAAAGGGACAGTAACGTCTACAGATGTCTGTCATACCGTTTGCTGTGTGTGTGAGACAACTGTGGTAGTCGTTGGGAATACAAGGAGAGACTGGCCTGGTTTTGCTTCCTGAGAGCTTGCTTGCTAACTAAGAGAAAGAAGTACTAACCCAAGGAGGTTTGCCCTTTCCACCAGCTGGGACAAGAAGGGAAGAATTTTGCAAATTTTATTGAATGTTTTCAGAGCTCAGGTCATGCGAAAGGTAGCATAGCGATCAGTTGTATATACTTAAAAAACTAGTTCTAAAAGTTTCAAACTTTAATGTTTCATGTTGTAAGAATCAATACAAAATTCAGTTAAACGGTACATAGCAATGTGGTATATTAGCAGGGGGAGGTAATTAGTAGTAGTGAGGAAATAACAAAATCTGTGGGGGCATCCACAGTCCGGTGACTACTTAGAGTGCTTCCTGCTTTCTGCGGATTTCTGTGTTCCAGTGGAATAATACGTGTATAACCACTTAAGGTACATTGAGTTTCTCAGAAAGTTATCTTCAGAAGAACATGTCCTCATCTTCAGTCACACACGTAGTCCTAGCTAAGTGGATTCCTTGCTCCTGAAATGGCTGGGTTTGGTGAAGGGAGTGGCTCACAAGGGTTTGCACTTTGCTTGTGGGAGACACTTAATCTCTACTGACCATGTCTTCCCTCTTGGCAGCAAAGCACAATTGTGTGTCACAATCGTGTGGACCCCAACGGTTCCCGCTATCTGCTGGGAGACATGGAAGGACGGCTCTTCATGTTGCTTCTGGAGAAGGAGGAACAAATGGATGGCACCGTCACCCTCAAAGATCTCCGTGTGGAGCTCCTCGGAGAGGTAGGGCTTGTCCCTGCTCTGTCGCGTTCTCCTAGGGGTGGCGGATGTGGGAATGTGACTCACAGTGTGAGCGCCGTGAGCTTGGTAGTACTTAGCTGCCAGCAACAGACGGTCAGTCCTGCTGCGGAGGGAGGTTTCTGAATAAGTGACGTGGGAGAATCATACAGGCAGGTGGGCACTATCTCAGGCATCAAAAGGAAGAGCTAAAGGATGCCATTCGGAATTAAAGATTAATTTAATGCTGATATTCAGTTCCAGGAATGGGTTCCCCCAAAAGTTGAAGAATCAGGCAGTGAATTTTAGAGGTTGCTAATTACTCAGAGGAGACTGGAGCCATTGGGGCTAAAGTGATCATTTGGAGCAGGCACCTGTGAGAGAAAGTGTAGCTTTTTCTGACTGTAAGGATGTGATAGATGGAATCACAAGCCTCAGAGGTTTAGGAACGTTTACTCAGTGTGACGTGGAGATTTGAAATGGAGAATAGTTTCAGCACTCATGGCTGCAGCTGTTCATTTGCCTAGCAGATGTCGAGGAGGGGGTTTGACATGTCGGGCTCCCATGGGGTGTTTGTTCTGATGTCTCTCGTGCCCTTGATTCTCTTCTAGACCTCTATTGCTGAATGCCTGACATACCTCGATAACGGTGTTGTGTTCGTTGGGTCTCGCCTTGGGGACTCCCAGCTTGTGAAGGTGAGAAGACGCGTTCTTCTTCCTGTGTACTTTACTGCCTTCACTGCTGCTTCATCAGGCTTCTGTGTTGGGAGCATCGCGGAATCTTTAATTCCTCAATGTCCGTACTACTCAGCTTTCTCCTTGGCTGATTTCATGTCCTCCCTGACTAGCTCTTTGTCTTAAAGTTTCATTCGACAAATGTGCCAGGCAGAGTGCTGGGCGCAGCAGATACAATTATGAAGAAGACCCAGCTGCTACCTTCAAATAGGTCATAGTGTAGTGTGCCGGACTCCTCTAGAAAACAAAAGCTTCCTACCTTCCCTGCAGAAAAATGCATGTGAGCATTTTGCATTAATTTCCAAACTGCTACTTTGAAATCCATCCACAGGACTGACTGATTAGGTCTCCTGTAGGCCAGCTGTGTTCCTTAGTAAGCAGTTCCCCTCCAGAAGCATGCAGTGGAGCACAAGAAGGCAGATCCAGTAGGACTGAGAGTTTCCTTTGGATGATAACCATCTCTTTAGAGTGGATCTCTTAGGAGCATTCCAGGACTAACTGTGTTTTTCCTCTTAGCTGAACGTTGACAGCAATGAGCAAGGCTCCTATGTAGTGGCCATGGAAACCTTCACCAATTTAGGACCCATTGTGGACATGTGCGTGGTGGATCTGGAGAGGCAGGGGCAGGGGCAGGTAAGGAGTTCATCCCAGAAATGAATAGTTGATACACCTGTCCACTCAAAGCATGTCCTTCTAAATTTGCCTGTTTGGAGTGGGGAGTGCCCAGTGAAGACAACTTTCAAGAGCCTCACTCACTAATCCCAATGATGCAAGGATAACTTCTATTTATCGAGTGTATCTCTTGGTCTGCGGTACAGATCTACCTCATCCGTGGTCACACGAGCACCCTAATTAGATAGGAATTCTTGACCATTTCAGAAGAGAGGAGGCTGGGGACTGGGAAAGATCAAGTACCTTGTCCAAATTTACATAATGTCCAAGTCACAGGTGTGTCTGGCTCTAGATCCTGTGCTCTTTGTAGTAAACTAGGTTCTAAGGATGGAAGCCAGCTTGCTAGGAGCAGTGGTAGTTGCCTTTCACTTCTTGAACTAGAACATCCTGCTGCTTCGTAAACTTGGGGACATGGAAATCAGTCTCTTGTTAAGTCTGTTTCCTCAAAACTAGCTCCACTGAAAGGGTCTTTGGGATTAGGTATAGCTTAATTATTTCCTGGGCATCGGTATGATGGCCCCGGGCTCTGGAGGGAGGTATTGAGAAACATTCTCTCTGCTTGCAGCTGGTTACTTGCTCCGGGGCTTTCAAGGAAGGTTCCTTGAGAATCATCCGGAATGGAATTGGAATCCATGAGCATGCCAGCATTGACTTACCAGGCATCAAAGGTAAACTTTTGGTAGACATAGGATGCAAATCTTATTTGAGTAACCGTGGCCTTTGGCCTCATTATGCATTGTGAAGGCACGTGGGTGAGAGCTAGAGGAAAGGTCACATGAAGAGTAAAAGTCATAATGACAAATAACGGGCAGGAGCTTAAACATATTTAAAAGTACCATAGTCAACTTGAAAATATGTGTTATTGACCAGTCTTGGATAATGGAGTAGAGAAATGGAAAGGGAAAGTTTGTAAGTTAAATTTGATGATGTTTTAAAGGAACTGATAGGATTCCTGCGAAAAGAGGAAACTGAGAATATCCTACAAAGGTGTAAGTGTAAAGGTAGTAACTTCTAGAACAAAGCTAAATTCCAGGAGAACTGTAATAATTAAAAAGATCAAAGAAAAAAAAAGATCAGAGATAGACTACGTAGTGGAAGACTTCTGTGATACGTAAGTAGTAGACGTGACTCAGGATGCTGTGGCATCTGAGTGTCTGATATTCTGACATGTTGTAACAGTAAATGTGAATGCGCTGCACTCGCCTCTTGTAAGAAAAAGATGATCAGATTGGATCATAAAGCAAAACAATCCGAAAAAAAGACAATCAGAAAAAGATATTTAGACTACCAGGAGATGAGAGGATTGGAACAGATGAATAGAGGTCTATGAATTAGAAAGGAAGAGCTAAAAGTACAAAATCCAGGAAAGTCGGCTGAAAACTAGACAATGAGATTTCATTAAGGCAGCAGGATATAAAATTAATTTACTGAAATCAGCATTCATGTGCAAACGCAGTCCATTTGAAGGTATAGTGGAGGGAAGGAGCTATTTACGATAGTAATAAAAAGGCAAAATACCAAAGAATAAATTGTTTTAAAAGATTTTTATTTATTTGTCAGAGAGAGAAAGTGCATGCATGCCACAAAAGCCGGGGAGCGGAGGCAGAGGGAGAAGCAGGGGAGCCTGATGTGGGGCTTAATCCTAGGAGCATGACCTGAGCCGAAGGCAGACACTTAACCAACTGAGCCATCTAGGCATCCCGACCGAGGAGTAAATTTAACAAGAAATGTAGAAAACCTATACAGGGAAATCTTTGAAGTACTTAAGGATTCAAAGATAGATTGATCAAATGAAAAACATACCAAGGGTCCTGTAAATTAAATTATAAAGCGGTCTCTCTTTGACCAATTTTTTAAAAAAAAGATTTTACTTATTTCAGAGAGAATGAGAGAAAACACAGGTTGATAGAGGGTCAGAGGGAGAAGCAGACTCCCCGCTGAGTAAGCCTCATGTGGGTCTTGATCCTAGGCCCCAGGATCATGACCCAAGCCAGAGGCAGGGCTTAACCAACTGAGCCACCCAGGCGCCCCTTGACCTGTTTATTTTTGCACTTAATGTGTATGGATAAAAATATCAAGAGGTTTTTTTTCTTGATCTAGATAAGCAAGAGTCCAAATGGAAAAAGGAAGAAGAAAAGCCAGAAAGACTTAAAAAGGAGCAGCAAGACAGGACTAGCCCTATCAGATATTAAAACATACCATTAAGCCTTAGTAGATAAAAGTGTGGTTTTGGTTCACTAATAGGCAAAGTTCCTTGAGCAGACTAAAAAAATCCAGAAATTTAAAAAAAGTCCAGAAGTAGACACAGTTACGTGTGGGAATTTAGTGTACAGTGGTGGTGGTGTTTCAGCTCAGTGAGATAAAGATAATTTTTTATTTTTTTATTTTTTATTTTTATTTTAAAGATTTTATTTATTTATTTGACAGAGAGAGATGACAAACAGGCAGAGAGACAGGCAGAGAGAGAGGAGGAAGCAGGCTCCCCGCTGAGCAGAGAGCCCGAAGTGGGGCTCGATCCCAGGACCCTGAGATCATGACTGGAGCCAAAGGCAGCGGCTCAACCCACTGAGCCACCCAGGCGCCCAAAGATAATTTAAAAAAAAAAAGTTTAAGTTTTTTTAATGTTTTATTTATTCATTTAACAGAGAGGGAGAGTACAAGCAGCGAGAGCAGCAGGCAGAGTGGGAGGGAGAAGCGAGCTCTCTGCTGAGCCAGGAGCCGGATGGGGGACTCCATCCCAGGACCCTGGGATCATGACCTGAGCTGAAGGCAGCCCCTTAATGAACTGAGCCACCCAGGTGTCCCAAAATAAATGGTTTTTAATAAATGGTGTTCGCAGTTATCAACTGGGAAGATACGTTTGGATCTGTACTGTACTTTGTGTACCTTGCTAGAACCCAGATGTAAAAAGGAAGTCATACAAAGGTCGAAAGAAAAGATTGTCAAATTCCTTTATGATCTTACAGTGGAGAAGGCCTTTTATTTAGTTATTTATTTATTTATTTATTTATTTATTTTTTAAAAGATTTTATTTTTTTATTTGAGAGAGATTTATTGAGAGAGGATCACAAGCAGGCAGAGAGGCAGGCAGAGAGAGAGGAGGAAGCAGGCTCCCTGCTGAGCAGAGAGCCCGATGCGGGGCTCGATCCCAGGACCCTGAGATCATGACCTGAGCTGAAGGCAGAGGCTTAACCCACTGAGCCACCCAGGCACCCCCCAAATAAATGATACTTAAAAAAAAAAAAATTCTGACCAATCTTTTCGTGAATAAAATCACCCCTGACTTCCTGACCTGCAGCTGCTCAACCCGCTGAGCCACCCTGGCGCCCTTGGAGAAGGCCTTTTAAACTGTGACTCAAAGTGTAGAAGCGAAGTGAAAGATTGGTTAATTCAGTGACCTGAAATGCTTCTCCATGCAAAAACAAAACACTGTAAGCTGTCCTAAGAAGTGCAATCCAGATAAAAACGTTTGTAGTTCTTCTTACAGACAAAGGCTTTATCTCCCTAATTGATTGAAGTACTTTGACAAAGAAGGTCACCAAAATTCTTGCCCCCAGATTGGCAAAGGGCATGTGTGGACGGGTAACAGGCCTCACTTGTACTAAGGGAGATGCAAATCCAAACTGAAGAGTGAAACCATTCTTTACCAGGTGACCAGAGTCCAAAAGTTTGACAGCACTGTGTTGGTGAGGCCTGGAGGAAATAAGCAGGCTCGTTGGTAGCATCTGCCAAAATTGCGTCTGCATTTAATTTAATGAGTTCTGGACAATCCAGATTGTAAGTGTGTCCCTCCTAGACCTTCATAAAGACAGCGTGATGTAAAGATAAGATCATTTTTTGTGGCATTGTATGCAAAATAGTGAAAGAATGGCCATCAGTGGAGACTTAAAACTGGTACATCTGTCATTAAACGCTGTGCAGCTCGAAAGCAAGATACTGTTCCGTTGTGATAAGGGCTTTAGTATAAAATGGAAAAATGTAGCATAGAACGGTATATGATGGACTGTTTTATACATGTGTATATGTGAGTGTGTGTCACTTTTTAAAAATTTTATTTTTTACTATTTTAAAAAATATTTTATTTATTTGTCAGAGAGAGAGAGAGAAAAAGCGCGGGCGCGCGCACACACGTGAACAAGCAGGCAGAGGCAGAGAGACAAGCAGGCTCCCTGCCAAGGAGCCCTATGTGGGACTCAATCCCTGGACCCTGGAATCATGACCTGAGCCAAAGGCAGCGGCTTAACCAACTGAGCCACTCAGGCGTCCCTATTTTTACTATTTTTTTTTTTTTTTAAGATTTTATTTATTTGAGAGAGACAGTGAGAGAGAGAATACAAGCAGGGCAGGGGGAGTGGGAGAGGGAAAAGTAGGCTTCCTGCAGAACAGGGAGCCTGATGATGTGGGGCTTGATCCCAGGACCCTGGGATCATGACACAAGTTGAATACAGGTGCTAACAACTGAGCCACCCAGGTGCCCCTAAATTTTATTTTATTTATTTATTAAAGGTTTTATTTATTTATTTGACAGAGATCACAAGTAAGCAGAGAGGCAGGCAGGGAGAGGGGGAAGCAGGCTCCCTGCTGAGGCTTTAACCCACTGAGCCACCCAGGTGCCCCCTTAAATTTTATTTTTAAATGATCTGTATATCCAGTGCAGAGCTCAAATCCACGACCCTGAAATCAAGAGTCACACACTCCACCAACTTAGCCAGCCAGGCACCCCTGTATTTGTATCTGCTTATAAAACAGTGACTACCGAATTCCTCAAATTTAAAAAAAAATTTTTTTCAAGAATTGGGGCGCCTGGGTGGCTCAGTGGGTTAAGCCGCTGCCTTCGGCTCAGGTCATGATCCCAGGGTCCTGGGATCGAGTCCCGCATCGGGCTCTCTGCTCAGCCGGGAGCCTGCTTCCCTCTCTCTCTCTCTGCCTGCCTCTCTGTCTACTTGTGGTCTCTGTCTGTCAAATAAACAAATAAAAATCTTAAAAAAAAAAAAAAAAAAAAAAAGAATGGACAGGAGACTTGATGATTTATTTGGGGGATGGGTTTCAGGGAGAGGTATAGGAGTGAAACGTCTGTGTACACATTTTAAAGATAAATTTTGATTTTGAGGGGCGGCTGTGTGGCTCAGTGGGTTAAGGCTCTGCCTTCGGCTCGGGTCATGATCCCAGAGTCCTGGGATTGAGCCCCGCATCTGGCTCTCTGCTCAGCGGGAAGCCTGCTTCCTCCTCTCTCTCTGCCTGCCTCTCTGCCTACTTGTGATCTCTGTCAAATAAATAAAATCTTCAAAAAAAAATTTTTTTTTAAAAATTTTGAGTCATAGAAATGTATCATCCTGTCCAAAATCAAAGGAAGCACTTTAAAATATTAGGTTCAAAAAAGTTTTTTAAAAAACTTCTTCAGGGTCTTAAAGCCAGGAAAGAACAGAGTGGCTGTTCCAGCTTCAGGAGGGACTCCACAAAGTTCCTGCTCCTCCTTGAGGCCAGGCTCCCTTTCCTCAGATGTGGGGAGCTGAGTGTCGCGCTGTGCTCTGCATCTTTATCCTTGATCTTTGTTCCAGGTCTGTGGCCGCTGCGGTCTGACCCTAACCGGGAGACTGATGACACTCTGGTGCTCTCTTTTGTGGGCCAGACAAGGTGAGGATGAATCTGGCGACTGCGCCAGGTGCTCCTATGATGGTCATAGGGTGGGGGAGCTGGGCTGGCTGACCCAGGCCTTCCCTTCCCCTGCAGAGTTCTCATGTTAAACGGAGAAGAGGTGGAAGAAACCGAACTGATGGGTTTCGTGGATGATCAGCAGACTTTCTTCTGTGGCAACGTGGCTCACCAGCAACTCATCCAGGTAACAACTCAGAAAGGGGCAAGCCTCACTGACTTGAATTTGCTCTAGAGTGGAGTGTAGAGCCCTGCAGGATTTTACAGAAGTCCATTTTTATGGTTCTAGAAATAACATCATAGAAAAAAAGTAAAATTACCCAGTAACCCACCACTCAGAGAAAACAGCTTCTGACTTTGGAGTTACTCCTTTTAGCTTTATGTTTCTTCTGGAAGTATATGCAGTATTTATTTGCATTCTCTTTTACAGACTAGGCTCATAATATTTTTATGTTTGGGGGTATCATATTTGCACTCAGTTGTGCCCCATTTTCTGAGACATGTGTTTTCCCTTGTTGTACTAATAATGTGCCTATTCAGTCCTAGTGCTCCCCTCCATATGTGGCTGTTGGCAGTGCTTTCCACAGTAACTGTTAGAACCAGAGCTCTTACTCTGTTCTGATCTCGTTTTATTTTATTTTTTTAAAGATTTTATTTATTTGAGAGGGAGAGAGAGAAAATGAGAGGAGAGATGTCAGTGGGAGAAGCAGACTCCCTGCTGAGCGGGACTCGATCCTGGGACTCCAGGATCATGACCTGAGCCGAAGGCAGTTGCTTAACCAACTGAGCCACCCAGGCGCCCCGTGATTTTGTCTTAAATCTATATGTGTTGTGGGGTCAGATACCCTTTTGGCCCTTGAGTTTGATTTCTGAGTACCTGCCCACCCCCTGGTGGTTTTCAGTTCAGAGTGACCCCTGGTGTCTTCACTTTTTGCACATCCTCTTCAGCCTTTGGAACTTCTCCGAACTGTGGCCAGAGTCAATATTCGCCAGTGTCGGGTATAGCACTTGTGCGCCTGAGGATTAATGAGTCCTCTCCCTCCTTTTATCCACTTGGGATTTCCTTGTAGCCAGTAGGCAGTTGTGGATTTGATAAAGGCCAGAGGGAAAGTTCTTTTGGTTTGTGGACCAAGTGTGGGAGGTACCCAGATACTGATTCATTGCTTTGTGAGTTTTTTCTAACTAGTGGCCTGAAGACTGAAGACCAGCTCATGTATCTGTTATTAAAGGGTTTTCCTCTTTAAATAGGAGCTCAGCTTTTTTTTTTTTTTAAGATTTTATTTATTTATTTGACGGAGATCACAAGTAGGCAGAGAGGCAGGCAGAGAGAGAGGAGGAAGCAGGCTCCCTGCTGAGCAGATAGTCCGACGTGGGGCTCGATCCCATGACCCTGAAATCATGACCTGAGCTGAAAGCAGAGGCTTTAACCCACTGAGCCACCCAGGCACCCCAGGAGCTCAGCTTTGATAGGTTAAGGTGAATTGATGCGAACATGACAGTGTCATCAACTTGCTTTTTGTTTTATTTCATTGATGAAATAGATTGATTAAGCATGTTTCAAGATAATTTTGTAGCCTTTACTAAAGAATTTTATTTTCGGGGTGCCTGGGGGGCTAATTTGCTTGAGTGTTTGCCTTCGGCTCTGGTCACGATCCCAAGGTGCTGGGGATCGAGCCCCGTCTTGTCAGGCTCTCTGCGCAGTGGGAGTCTACTTCGCCTTCTCCCTCTGCCTGCCGCTCCCTGTGCTCGTTCTCAGTCAGTCTCTCAGTCAAATAAATAAAATCTTGAAAAAAAAAAAGAATTTTATTTTTTGCAGGAGTTTGGGGAAGAAAATACATAGAGCAGAGAGCACTTCTGTAGTTTATTTTAGGGCAACATTTACCACCTTCCCACTGGCATATGGATCCCAGCAGGTGCCTGGAGACCTTTCTCTTCTTTTTCTAGATCACTTCAGCATCTGTGAGGTTGGTCTCTCAGGAACCCAAAGCTCTGGTCAGTGAGTGGAAAGAGCCTCAGGGCAAGAACATCAGTGTGGCCTCCTGCAACAGCAGCCAGGTGGTCGTAGCGGTGGGAAGGGCCCTCTACTACCTGCAGATCCATCCTCAGGAGCTCCGGCAGATCAGGTGTGTGCCTGCCTGCCTGCTCCTTCTCCCCCTTCCCTGTTCTCCGGGCCGCCTTTCATCCTTGGAGTCCTTCCTCTGCCATATTCCTCTTTGTTCAGCCATACAGAGATGGAACACGAAGTGGCCTGCTTGGACATCACCCCGCTGGGGGACAGCAATGGTCTGTCCCCTCTTTGTGCCATTGGCCTCTGGACAGACATCTCCGCGCGTATCTTGAAGCTGCCCTCTTTTGAGCTACTGCACAAAGAGATGCTGGGTGGAGGTAGGTGGCTTGTACGGAACTTTTAAGGGCTGGGGTCAGCGTCGGAGTGTGGAACAAGATCTTAACGTGCCCCTCTCCCACAGAGATCATTCCTCGTTCCATCCTGATGACCACTTTTGAGAGTAGCCACTACCTCCTTTGTGCCTTGGGAGATGGGGCGCTTTTCTACTTTGGGCTCAACATTGAGACAGGTGAGAACCACACTTTGAGTAGTGGGCTCTTGGAGAAACGAGGGGTGTGGAGTTGCTTTAGCCTCGGGGTACCGCATTAAATGAGCATTTTGAACTTTTGAGTTTTTGAACCTTCACGACCCAGCTGTTTGTCCTGTTTCCTTCCTTCCTACTTTCTTCTGATGCCATTCTTTCTGTAGGCCTGTTGAGCGACCGTAAGAAGGTGACCCTGGGCACCCAGCCCACGGTATTGAGGACTTTCCGTTCTCTTTCTACCACCAACGTCTTTGCTTGCTCTGACCGCCCCACTGTCATCTACAGCAGCAACCACAAATTGGTCTTCTCCAATGTCAACCTCAAGGAAGTCAACTACATGTGTCCCCTCAATTCTGATGGCTATCCTGACAGGTGAGCCTCTTTCTTTAGCAAGAGCCATTGATTGAGGGCAGCATGATGTTTTCCTCACACCCTTCCCCTCACCCTTTCCCAAAGTCGAATCCGTGTGAAGAGCTGAGATGGGGAGTGTTGAGTTCGGGTTCTCCCATCTGGGCTACCATTAGAAACCCTTGGGACACTTTTTTAAAAGTACGGATTTTTTTAGGGGTGCCTGGGTGGCTCAGTGGGTTAAAGCCTCTGCCTTGGCTCAGGTCGTGATCCCAGGGTCCTGGGATCAAGCCCCGCATCGGGCGCTCTGCTCAGCGGGGAGCCTGCTTCCCTTCCTCTCTCTCTGCCTGCCATTTCACCTACTTGTGACTTCTGTGAAATAAATAAATAAAATCTTTAAAAAAAAAAAAGTATGGATTTTTTTGAATCCTCCTCAGATTCTGATTCAGTAGATCTGGCGTTTGGGCCGTAGAATCTGTATTTTCAGGAAAACCTCCCCCGTGACTCAGATGGTTAGTCAGGTTTCGGAACCCCTGATTTAGAGATCATTCTGTATTCCCCTGGAGCAGGGATTCTCAAAGTACAGTCCCCCACTAGCACCTCGCTGGGAGCTCATTAGAAATGTAAACTTTCAGGTCTTGGGTGAGGGAGGGGAGGGCGCAGAATCAGAACCTCTGTTGGGGGAGCTGTCCCCTTAAATGAGCACTCCTCGTTGTGATGCAGGTGGTGACTTGAGACTTGTTGTTCTAGATTCTAATGCTACGATGAGCATTAAACGGAAAGCAGTTAAAAATCTCAGTTGAGGCTCGCTCAGACCTGTTAAATAAGGTGGGGGGTGGCAGTGGACCAGGCATCAGGACCCTTTTCAGCAAGGAGTCGGAAGTTGAGAGCCATCGCATGGAGGAAGCTAGTGTAATTCTGCCTTGTTTTTCTTCCCCTTATGGAGTTGCCTTGTAGAATCCTTTCCTTCCTTGGGTCTACTCAGTCTAAACCCAGACCCTTCTTTCCAGCCTGGCACTGGCCAACAACAGCACCCTCACCATTGGCACCATTGATGAGATCCAGAAGCTGCATATCCGCACGGTTCCCCTCTATGAGTCTCCCAGGTGAGGGCCAGGGGAGGAGGGCTGCAGAGCGCGGTGATCTGGGTGTGTGTGGAGGGTGCTTCCCCTCTCAGACCAGTTCTGAGTGGCACTGTCCACACTTGTTCCCCAGGAAGATCTGCTATCAGGAAGTGTCCCAGTGCTTCGGGGTCCTCTCCAGCCGTATCGAAGTCCAGGACACGAGTGGCGGCACCACGGCCCTGAGGCCCAGTGCCAGCACCCAGGTGAGGGCACGGTTGAAGAAAGATGGCGTTAGAGCAGGGCTGGCAAACACTCTGGAAAGGGTCATGTGATAGGTATGGCTTTGTCCACTGTATGGGAACAGCTACTCCGATTGGCCATCACAGAAGTGGCTGCAGACAACAGGTAGGATAGTTGGGTTCCAGTCACACTTTATCTGTAAACACAGGCAAGTGTTTATGGAGCTGGAGTTGGGTCCCCTCTTTGGAGGGTTGGGAAGAGTCTGGGATAAGTGTGGCAGTGAGTGAGTCTGCTACTCCGTAGCCTCACAGGATGAAAAATTCTCTTTCATCATCAATTTGGACGCTTTGTAGGGTATGCGTAACTGGGGTCAGCATAATGTTATCGGTAAGAGGTGGGGTTTAGAGTCTGACAGGACTGGCTTCAAGGTTTATTGCTAGCTCTGTGACCTTGGGCAAATCTACACTTCAAGTTCCTTATCTGTGGAATGCGGAGGGTGGTAAGGCAGTCTGCAGCCCCATAGAGTAGACTCGATGGAGATGGTAGCCAATGGTCTTACCTCACGTGTTCTTTGCTTTTCTTGCTCCCAAACATGTGTGATGGGACTTTTTTCCTTAATCGAGAATGCATAGTCTTTGCACTTTCCTTTTTAATTCACGTGCTCCCTGCTCTTCCCATTGAGAGAGGTGGAGTCTCTCCCCTTATCAGGTTGCCTTAGTTCCTCATTTGCTTTGTTTGACTGACTTGGCATCCCTGTTTTAGCGGCCATTAGTAGCCCTTAGCTGCTTCTGTTTTGGGCTGCTATGTGAATTCCATGCAGAAGTTGGCTCCTGGTCCTCAGTCCCCGGGCTCTGTCCTCCAAAGCTCTCTGTTCTCGAGGCTCCCTTTGAGCTGTCAGCCTCAAGTTTTCCTCATTCAGACTCGGCTTCTGTCCCGCACTCCGGCGGCCCCTTCGCCCAGATGCACCCTACACCTGGTGTGCCTCTGAGCGGGGCTGTGTGTGTTCTCTGCTCAGGCCCTGTCCAGCAGCGTCAGCTCCAGCAAGCTGTTCTCCAGCAGCACGGCGCCGCATGAGACTTCCTTCGGAGAGGAGGTGGAGGTGCACAACCTCCTCATCATTGACCAGCACACCTTCGAAGGTACAGACGAGCTCCTTCGTCCTTCCTGAAGCGCTTCTGGGCTCTGATAGATTCCACAGTTGGATAGACCTTCTGACAGACCATCCTAGGCAGAGTCAAAAGGAGGGCGGGAGCCCCGGGTTGGCCGGGAATCCAGGGTGCGGGGTCCCCTCCTGTGGTGTGGGCTGGTGAGGGCCGGTGAAGGCCTAGTAGTCTGGGGAGGTGGGAACAGTAGGAGCTGGGGTCCCAGCACCACTCACCCCGTGCTTGGGCCCGGGCTGGGGCACCCCTGGAATTCAGGGTTACGTGTGCGTGCAGCTTAACAGCCGGTCATGCCTCTGGCTCTCCTTCCAGTGCTTCATGCCCACCAGTTTCTGCAGAATGAGTATGCCCTCAGCCTGGTCTCCTGCAAGCTGGGCAAAGACCCCAACACGTACTTCATCGTGGGCACGGCCATGGTGTATCCCGAAGAGGCGGAGCCCAAGCAGGGTCGCATCGTGGTCTTTCAGTATTCCGATGGTAGGTGGGCACCATCCCCAGCTTTGAGAGATCTGGAATTCTGGGAAAATAACAGACCGTTTTGGCTTCAGAGCTTTAGTTAAGCAGTAGAAGAGCCTGGGCGTAACTGCTGTGACGAGAGACTTCCTGTTCCTTCCACTCAAGCTGTGGATGGGCTCAATGAGTTCAGGGGGAGGGGAGTGAGCAGACACAGGAGTAAAATCTGGCTTGTGTTTCTTCCTTTTCTACGCTTTGAAAGGAAGACGATGGGAGAGGTGAACGGTCGGTAAGAGATCCTGGTGGCCAGGGTCACAGGAATCTTACATTTGCTTTCCACTTGGTTGCTCCGCCACGTAGGTCCTCTTTCCAGCTTTAGCACTTCGTGTTCCTGTCTCTGCTCTTTTCCCCTATGCAAGATGGTTCCAAAGACTTGCTGTCAGCCCCCAGATCTCGGCTCAGATGGCAAAGATGGAATTCGGTCTCCATCTTGAGAGTTAGATCTGCAGTGTTTGGGGGGAGGCAGACCTTGGACACAGTCTGCAGTGTGGCGCGTTCTATCAGGGCTTATAGTTGTGGTGGAGGTTAACCGCAGTGGACGCTCTCTACTTCCTGCATTCACATGCGTGGTTTGGGAGCAGGAATTAGAGCCAGAGGGAAAATCAGGATTATTCTGATGAGTTGAAGTGTGGGCTCATAAAGGAGACTCTGAGTCTGTCTTTCTCCCCTCAGGAAAACTACAGACCGTGGCCGAGAAGGAAGTGAAGGGAGCCGTGTACTCCATGGTGGAATTTAACGGGAAGCTGTTAGCCAGCATCAACAGCACGGTGAGGTCCATGGCATTCGGTATCCCAGCCCAGGTTGCACACCGTTGTCTAAAGAGCATGTCTCCTTTATGTTCCCTGAGGCCACCTGCGTGTCAGATTTTAAGAGTGGCGGGAATGGAGGGTAGAGCTGGGAGTCCGGGGAGCTCAGGTTGGTCCATATGTTAGCCTTGGTTACGGGAACCTCCCCTGAGAATCAGACCCTAAGTGCTGTGGGCACTGAGGAGAGGGTGAGGGCCACGGACAGCCCCTGTACTTCCAAATATGTGGTGGTGGGTGACTAATCCGTGTGAAATAAGGTGAGCCAAACCATGCTATCCCACGTATGCCCCTGAAATACTGGTCCCATAGAGTCTGCTTCTCTGCTGTGACTCCACCTCCCTTGGAAAAAGTTTTTAAAAGTTCCATAGATACGTCTGTGAAGTACGGTGTCTTACAATCCCTCTTGGAGCTCCCCCGTGCATCATGGGATATTCAAGGTGCCGAGAAGTCAGGGAGTGAAAAAACATCAATTAAGTACTTAAAATCGAGGCCTTCCGGTAGTTGTATTTATTCACAACCTATTCGTTGAACGCTTGTGTGCCCGGTACTGTTAAGATGTTGGTATAGGGGGCACCTGGGTGGCTCAGTGGGTTAAAGCCTCTGCCTTCGGCTCAGGTCATGATCCCAGGGTCCAGGGATCGAGCTCCGCATCGGGCTCTCTGCTCAGTGGGGTGCCTGCTTCCCCATCTCCCTCTGCCTCTCTGCCTACTTGTGATCTCTGTCTGTCAAATAAATAAACTCTTAAAAAAAAAAAAAAAGTTGGTTTAGCAGAGGACAAATATGGACAAAGAAAACGGACTGTTTGCTCCAAGCTTACTAGCAAATAGTATATATGTGTTCTCAAGATGGTGAGAAATAAAAACGGGGCAGGGACTGGGGGAGCGTCAGAAGGAGCGCAGGGTGGGGATGGCTGTTTTGTCACAGGGTCAGGGTTCTTGCTGATAGACTGACTTCTGGGCAGGTTCCTGAGGGAGGGGAGGCAGAAGCCATGCCTGGGTCTGGGAGAGAGTAAGGGCAAGGAGCCTGAGGTGGGAGTGGTCCTGCTGTCTTCGTGGGGGCGAGCTGGAGGGGGCGGGGAGGTCAGTCGGGCAGCCAGGCGACTGGAGACACTGGCCATTTAAGGACTTTGGTTTTTACTCTGAGGATGATGGAAACTTCTGGAGGGTTTGAGTAAATGTTTGGATGTGATTGGACTTCGGTCTTGGAAAGATCACTTTACACCTTGCAAAAGGCTGGAGGGGCCCAAGGACAGAGGTGGTGACATCTGTGGGGCTCTGGTGGTCATGCCGACCGCAGCCGCTGGTCGCTGGGAGCTGCTGGTCACTGGGAGCCGCTGGTCGCGGAGCAGGGAGCCACGGAGGTGAGGTGTGAGGAGGGGAATAACGGGCCAGGAATTTGGTCTGAGCAACAGGAACGGCAGCGTGGCCATTTGCTGATGGAGTAAGATGAAGTGGAGCAGATTTGGAAGGGAAAGGGAAACGTTTCTTTACTCAAAACACTTGTGACACCGTATGTGTGGGGGTTTTATCCCCACACCAACCTGTTTTCCAATCTTGACACCAACTAAGTGTGCTCTAGTTTAATTCCGTTCTGACGCTGGCTGCCTGGAGCTCGGGTCCCATAGGACTGTCCCCGCCTCAGGCACCATCCCGAGCAATGGGGGCCAGGGGTGCCCAAGCCTCTGTCCTGCATGCCTACAAACTTGGCTTCCCCCAGCCCCCTCTCAGGTTTGATACCTTGCTGACACAACTCCCAGAACTCCAGGAAATGTTTACTTACATTTACTGGCTTATCATAACAGGTACTGGTGGAGAGCCAGACGAACATCGTGTGAGGGCCACAGGGGTCCTGAGTGCAGGAGCGTCTCTCCCCGTGGAGCGGGGGTCTGCCCTCCTCCCAGCATGTGGGTGTCACCAACCTGGGCGCGCTCTGAACCCGGACTTGAGGGATTTTTATGGAGGCGCCATCACAGAGGCATGATCGATCATTAACTGAATCTCTGGCCTGTGCCTTCCCCAGGGGATGGGGAGGAGCGCCAGCATGTCCAGACTTTTTTTTTTTTTTTTAAAGATTTTATTTGACAAAGACAGAGAGAGAGGGAACAGAAACAGGGGGAGTGGGAGAGGAAGAAGCAGGCTTCCTGCAGAGCAGGGAGCCCAAGGCGGCGCTCAATCCCAGGACCTTGGGATCATGCTCTGAGCTGAAAACAGACGCTTAACGACTGAGCTACCCAGGCGCCCCGGGTCCAGGCTTCTAATTGGGGTGAACAGTCCACATCCTGAACTATCCAGGCACCACCAAGAGCCACCTCATCAGAACAAAGGACTCCTACCACCCAGGGAATCCCAGGGGATTGAGGAGCTCAGTGTAAAATGCTGCTCACCCGTAGGAAGTTATAAGGGTTTAGGAGCTCTGGGTTAGGGACCAGAGTCAGAGGTCAAATGCATCGTTCCCCAGTGGGGAAACCAGAGGTCTGAGTTCGGACATGTGTCCGTCGTTTCGGTAGTCAGGATGAGCGAAGCTGTCGGGGTGGTCGCTGGATGAGAGGGCTGGAGTCCAAGTAAGGGCTGGGCTGGGGATTGGCAGGGTAGCAGGTAAGACCCGGAGTTTAATGCCAGCGGTCTGGATGGGTGGCCTGAAGCTCACCCATGCGCTGCGAGCGGCAGAGGAGGGATGGGAAGGCTGAGCCCTGGGACCCTCGAGCTTTTAAAAGTCATGATGAGTGATGAGGAAGAGGGTGCCAAAGAGAAGGGGTGACGAGTGAAGTAGGAGAGGAACCGAGAGAGAAAACTTCTGAAAGCTGTGGAAAGAAAGCATTTCAGCTGCGGGGGAGTTGGTAGATGGCAAGCGCTGCCCAAAGTCAGGTGACTTGAGAATTAAGAGTCGGGCGCTGGTTTTAGCAACGGCGAAGGTGGTGCTGCCCTTGACCAGAGCTCGTTTGCTTGAATGGTGCGGCGCGGCGCCGCTGGGAAAGGGTTTGCTCAGGACTGGCGGGAGAGGGCCGCTGGCATTAGAAAACGCTCTGGAGTTTCGCGATGAAGGAGAAGAGAGGGAGTGACTGGACGGGACAAGAGAGTTGTTCGCTTCTGAAGCATGGAGCCACGGCTGCGTGTGTCTGTGCCGATGAGAGTGGTCCGTTAGGAGGTGCTGGAGCCGTGTTGCTGAGTTAGACCAGTGGGAGGTGGGACCCAGTACTGCACGTGGGCCTCAGACGGTGGAAGCACTGGAGGTCTCCTGGTTGTGTCCGTACTCCGAAGGAGCTGAGAGGAAGGGTGGAAGCAGAGGTAGTAGAGGTTCGGGGAGGTTTGGCTCCTTGTTTGAGGACTTGGAGTGTAACGGACCAGAAAAAGTATCCAGTTATTAGGAAGTTAAGGAGGTCACTGCCATGAGTGGTCATGGAGTTCGAGCGCTCCGTTGTTGTTCCGCAGCTGTTGTTGAAGACGAGCCTCATGCCGGAGTCTGGTTAGGTCCGGTGAGCAGGATCAAGACAGGGCAATGGGGTTGGGAACCTGTGAGGTTTATGGTAAGGGACTCACTCGGGGCACCTGAGACACGGTGAACCTGAGGACACCAGATTCTGGAGTTATTTTTAATGACAGGCTCTGAGGGGAGACCACTGGGTGGACAAGATATCACAGGGACAAGGAGGGGTCAAGGAAGAAGAGAGGTTGGTATTGGGTCTTCTGTGTGAATGTAGAAGTCACCAAGAATGACAGGAAGGTTGTGTGGAGGAGAGTGGTGGGGTGAGGGTGTGCATGGCCGCTCGGGGCTGGCGGTGCTGGCAGTCTGTGGCGTGAGCTTCGGGACTGGCACGTGGGGGAGGAGGCAAGGCGGAAGTGAGAAAGGGCCGCCGGGAAGCCCTTGGAGGGCTGCCTTTCCTCTAGTCCCAGCTGTACGGGGATGGCGGCAGGGAGAAGCTGAGAGGGCCTGTGGTCCTTGTGAAAGAGCCACGCTTGAGTTAGAGAATGGGGGCGGCCCAGGGACTGTGCTGGGCTGGGAGTGGTGGCGGCGGCGGGAGCAGAGCCTGTGTGCAGGAGTTGGGAAGGCCGGGTGCGAGGTTGGGTAGGAGCTGTCTAGGCCACTGCTGTCTATTGGAAACACCATAGGAGCCATAGGTGTGATTCTAGACTTTCTTGTTGCCACGTGAATAAAAGTAAGAAGCATATGAGATTGATTTTAGGAATTTATTTATTTATTTAAAAAATATTTTTAAATATTTGATTTATTTTTTGACACAGAGATAGCAAGAGAGGGAACACAAGCAGGGGGAGTGGGAGAGGGAGAAGCAGGGTTCCCACTGAACAGGGAGCCTGATGTGGGGCTCAGTCCCAGGACTCCGCGATCATGACCTGAACTGAAGGCAGACGCTTAACAACTGAGCCACCCAGGCACCCTCGGAATGTATTTTATTTAACCCAATAGAGCTAAACTATTTCAACATATGATTGATACAGAAGTTATTAGAAGATGATGTCTAGGTATGTTTCATATAGACTTCAGAATCTGATTGATATTTTGCATGCACAGCATGTCTCAATTTGGGCTAGCCACATTTCAGGTGTGTTTTTTGCTTGCTTGCTTTTTTTTTTTTTTTTTTTTTTAAGATTTTATTTATTTATCAGAGAGAGAGAGGGGGAGAGAGCGAGCACAGGCAGACAGAGTGGCAGGCAGAGGCAGAGGGAGAAGCAGGCTCCCTGCTGAGCAAGGAGCCCGATGCGGGACTCGATCCCAGGACGCTGGGATCATGACCTGAGCCGAAGGCAGCTGCTTAACCAACTGAGCCACCCAGGCGTCCCTGTTTTTGTTTTTTTTAAGATTTATTTATTTTTGGGAGAGAGAGACAGAGTGTGTGCCCATTGTGCATCCGAGCAGGAAAGGAAAGAGGGAGAGAGAATCCCAAGCATTCTCTGTGCCAAGTGCAGAGCCCGACATGGGGCTCAATCCCTCAACCCTGAGATTATCACCGGAGCCAAAACCGAGAGCTGGATGCTCAACTGACTGTGCTAGCCAGACGACCCCACTTTTGTTTGTTTGTTTATTTATTTATTTAAAGATGTTATTTATTTGGGAGAGAGATCACAAGTAGGCAGAGAGGCAGGCAGAAAGAGGGGGAGGCGGGTTCCCCACTGAGCACGGAGCCTGATGTGGGGCTGGATCCCAGGACCCTGAGATCATGACCTGAGCCGAAGGCAGAGGCTTAACCCACTGAGCCACCCAGGCGCCCCCTTTTTGTTTATTTTCAAGATTTATTCATTTGAGAGAGAGCGTGCATGTGAACGGGGGGAGAGGCAGTGGGAGAGGGATGGGGGAGAGTCTTCCCGCTGAGTGCAGAGCCCGACACGACCCCATGGGTGGGACCACTGGGATCCTGAAGGGTCTGCCAGGGCAGGCTTCCCAGGGAGTTGAGTCTGTCTTCTCTGACTGGATAGCTGTCTGCTGATGTAAAGCATCTGCCTTCGTTTGGAGGTGTGGTCGTAACTGAAGAAGCATTGCAGGGGACAAGACAGGAAGGCATGGGGAAGGGGGACCCTTTGGTGGAGTCTGGTGGCCACAGACTCCAGTGCTTGAAGAGTCCTTTAGTTATTTGACAGTGTTTGTGCTGGAATTTCCATTTCGTTTTCTCTACTCGTTGGGCTCACGTCAGAATGTTCTGGGAGTGCATGTTTTGAGAAGATGTCTTTCAGAAAAGACGGTTCATTGGGAGGTGATTTTGTTCCTTTCTGATCAGGAAACTGGAGGTGGATCTTCTTTTTTCAGAAATATTTCTGCAGGTCCGTTATCACCCTTCAGTCACGAGAAGACCGTCTTTTGTCCTGTCCTCAGTATTACATGCATCACTGTTTATTTAGTATTTTCATGCTGACTCATTTTTTAGGTAAAGGGAAACTTTGTGTTACCAGTTGGACATTCTTGCTCTATTTTCATGTTTCGTAAATATATAATACCCAAATAATAAATATCCACACCAGTACCACAGCAAACCATGTCACACCCCGTGCTGCGCTTTCGGAAGTGGTGCTATAGATGGAGGGTGGCGGAGGGGGACATTGGTCAGTGCGAGAGCACTTGACCCCTTGGATTGAGAGAAATGAGATGTCCTTCACAGGTGCGGCTTTATGAGTGGACAACAGAAAAGGAGCTTCGCACGGAGTGCAATCACTACAACAACATCATGGCCCTCTACCTGAAGACCAAGGGCGACTTCATCCTGGTGGGCGACCTGATGCGCTCAGTGCTGCTGCTTGCCTACAAGCCCATGGAGGGGAACTTTGAAGAGGTAGTTGGGGGGATGGGGGCAGATGTGGTCCCTGCAAGTGTTTCTTTGGTGGTGAGGGGTAATCAAGCCCAGTGGGGGCCGAAGGTTTTTCCCTGGAGCGAACGCTCTGCGTTGATGAGGTATTTTCAGAGGTTCCCTCCCCGCAGCATGAATCTGAGTAGGGCGCCATTTCTGGGCAGCTGCAACCAAATGGGGCGTGCCGGCCGGAGGGGGTAGAATCCGTGTAGAGTGGCAGTTGTGAAACTGGGGCTGCGTCTTCTGCGGGGCAGGATCTTGGCTTCCGGGCGACCGCTGATTATATTTTCTTGTTGTACCTTATCTGTTTTAAGATCGCTCGAGACTTTAATCCTAACTGGATGAGTGCTGTGGAGATCTTGGACGATGACAATTTCCTGGGGGCCGAAAATGCCTTTAACTTGTTTGTGTGTCAGAAGGATAGGTGAGCGCGGGCTTCGGGACTGGTGGGGCGGGGGCGGGGCCCTGGGTCCGGTGACGAGGTCCTCTCTCGGGCATAGGTGCTGCTCTTCACCGGGGTAGAGTTCTTTCACCAGCAAATCCGAGCCACAACCGTCAGCCCCTCAGACGGGCTCTGCCGCTGTGGGCTCCTCAGGGAGTGGTCCTTGTGGGGGCCTCCTGGTGGGGCCGGGAGGTGCGGGGAGTGAGTGTCTCGCACGCCTTTCAGTGCTGCCACCACCGATGAGGAGCGGCAACACCTCCAGGAGGTCGGTCTCTTCCACCTGGGCGAGTTTGTCAACGTCTTTTGTCACGGCTCTCTGGTCATGCAGAACCTGGGCGAGACTTCCACCCCCACGCAGGGCTCGGTGCTCTTTGGCACAGTCAACGGCATGATTGGTAAGGTTGGCCCCTGCAGGGCGCCCTCCCCCGCAGGCCTCTGTCCTCAGACCAGCCTTCCGGGGGACGGGAGAGCCGTTCGACGCCTCGAACCGAGCACCTCGGAGCTCACTAGCAGAGGCTGCCCCAGCTCGTCCCTCCTCGCGCTCCTTTCCCGGGCTGCCCTTGGTAGAAGATGCCTGCTGCGGGCTCCGCACCCTGCAGCTGTCGGCAGCTTTCGGCTCCCTTTGCCGCTTCAGGGCTGGTGACCTCGCTGTCCGAGAGCTGGTATAATCTCCTGTTGGACATGCAGAATCGACTCAATAAAGTCATCAAGAGCGTGGGCAAGATCGAGCACTCCTTATATCCTTCCCAGCGGCGTGTCCTAGCACAGCCAGAGCGCTGCCTTACCCTTAGCTGCTTCTGGAAACTGCTGTTCCTTTGGGAAATGTCTTGACTAGCGTCCTGTGGGGAATAGGCTCTTGTGCTGTTTTTTAAATATACTTTTTTTGGGGGAAAAAATTAAAACCCACTAGTGGAATTGTATCGGGAATCCTCGTGTACAGTCACCCAGCTTACCTGGTTCGCCTCGGAAGTGTAGACTGGTGTTCTTGAAATACATCTGCCTCTGGTTTCTCTGGCCTTACATGTCAGACATGAAGTTCAGATGACCATGTTAGGAACATACTTTTGGAGATCTGTAGGGGACGGCATTGTCTGAGAAACCTCGTGAGAGAGGCCAGTGGAAGAAGAGGGGGAAAGTGAAGCCGGAAACTCCAGAAGCCCGGGGATCAGCCCCGCTGGCACACCCAGGATCCAAGTATTGCTGGACATTCGCTCGTTCCGGGAGATGGAAAGGGTCCTCCCCAGGCCGGAGGTGGGAGGGCTCCTGCTCTCCTCTGGGAGGGAGGTGATGGGCTGACGTGTTGGCTTCTGCCAACCAGCGGGGCTCTGGGCAAGCCTCCGTTTGTTCACCTGTGAAGATCAGGCTAGGCTCCGGAGCGGGGCTCTTTCCAGGCGGGCACATCTGGCTGCCTGGAGCACTTGTAGAAAATGTCCACGTACATCTAGGCTGTATGCCAAGGAGGGTCTGATCTGCATTAAAAACATTGTCTTGAACATCACCCCAGTTGAGAATCATTAGAATGGGTAATAATTTCACCTAATGTCTTCCAGTTCCAGACTGTCCGAAAAGCAATGTGATTTTTAGTTGAAAATGTTATTTCCTGTTCCCGTCCTGATGCTTGCTTTAGACTATGGTCTAGGCAGAGGTGGGGGTGACCGAGAGTAAGGCTGTTGGTGGATACCGCCCATTCCTTAACTCACTTGTCTACCTGGAGATCTTTTCATACTGAGCGAAAGACAGAACCCGCCACGGGCTTCATTGATGGAGACTTGATTGAGAGTTTCCTGGACATCAGCCGGCCCAAGATGCAGGAGGTGGTGGCAAACCTACAGGTGAGCTAGCTGGTGTGGTGTTTGGCCCCGTGCCTGTGACCCAAGTCCATGGTGGGGCCGGCCGTGCTGGAGAGCATCGGAGCACCGAGTGCTCCGCTTCGATCCCCCAGCGCTGGCGGCCTCCTTCCTGAGTATTTCCTTCCCCTGCGGGAAGGCGGAGTCTGAGCGTCATGGCACCGCGCTAGGACCTTTCCCTGTGTGACCTGTGCTGCGGAAGGGAGGGCGTGATGGGCACGTGTGGGGTCCCTGTCAGCCCGCAGACAGGAGGCACGGGGACCTGGTCAGCATCCTGCCGGGAAGAGAAGTTCTCCAATGGGGGGTGTTGAGATACTGCTCACTGGAGTTGGTGCCTCGGGGGACATCCTAGAAGGGGGAGAAACATATGCCAGGTGGTGGCCTCCCAATCAGCTTTGCCATCCGTAGACCTTGCTGACTTGTACCTTTCAGGAGAGCGTGTGGGTTTCTGATGAGCCCTTCCTCCTTGTCACGGCAGTCGTGGGGCCGGGTGCCTCTTGCTGTGACTGTCCCGTGTCCTGCTGAGGGAGAGCGCACTCGTGGCCCTCACAGCCCTCCCCTTTCCTCCTTGCAGTATGATGATGGCAGCGGGATGAAGCGAGAGGCCACCGCAGATGACCTGATCAAGGTTGTGGAGGAGCTGACGCGGATCCATTAGCCCAGGGCTGGGAGCCCCCTTCCCAGGCCCTCCCCGAAGGCTTTGCTCTCCTGCCCTGCTCCCCTCCCCCACCATTGTCTTCTCGGCCATGGGAAGCCTTTCCCTACGCCAGCTATCCCAGAAGCCACAGTCTACCTGTGTGAAAATGGGGATTTCTTTGAACTAAAACCAGTTCACTGGAGACCTGGGAATGGGGTGAAGGCGGAATATTTTCTCCCTGGATTTTTACCAGTCGCAGAGGATTCCCACCATCACTCTGGACACCGAGCCTTGATTGGTGTTGCCTCTGCCCTCCTTCCAGGGAGGGATTTTGCAGCTCTTGGGCTGAAAGGAAGCTCCGTGTGTGTGCTGTGCGTGCGTGCGTGCGTGCGTGCGTGTGTGTGTGTATCTCACACTCATGCATTGTCCTCTGCTATCTTTTTATTTAGGTTGGGGTGTGGGGAGGCTATGGGTAGGGGGGGGAGGGGCGGGACGGGTTCATTGTCTCTGAAGTGAGAGCTTCCTTTTGCTTTCTCTATTGCCTGAGAGCTTTGGGTCTGGAGGCCTGACCAGGCCGTGAGCTGCCTGAGTCTGAAAGCTGGAGATGGTGGGTGATTTCCAAGCCACCGTAGCCTTTTGTCTCTGGGGAACTGCCTTCTTCAGAGGGAAGGAGGTGGGGGGCCGTGAATTGGTTGTTAGTTTCTGAGTTTTACCAAATAAAGTAGAGTCTAAGAAGAAAGCTCTGTTCGCCTCCACTTCCTGCCGCCCAGCTTCCCAGTCACACAGTGCCCAGTCCAGTCACACAGTGCCCAGTCCAGGCACAGTTGTCTCCCTCCTTTAGGGCAGCGGCTGCTGCCGCAGCTCCTTTCAGGTAGTGAAGTGACCTCTGTGTGTCTCCTTTGCTGTGCGATCATTTTTGGTGGGATCCCAAGGATAATGGGTGTTGGGTTTTCAAAATACAGCGGTTGCCCTTGACTCTGTAGCCACCATGTGGTTCCCAGTTGCCTCTGTCAGTGACCTGCCAAGCCTGGGAGTTGCTCGGGCTCCCTTTCCGGATGGCATTTGAGATGTGTGCACAGCGCCTGGCCAGCTCGCCCCCAGGCGCCACTGCTTGGCCAGGGCAAGTGGCTCCTCGTGTACCTCCCAGCTTCCTGTTACCACAGGCTCTTTGGAGGCGGATTTTATTTCCTCTGGTTTAATCAAGTAAACCTATGGCGCCTTTGGTTTGAAAATACAGGAGTGGGACACATTTGGGGTTCACCCTTCTATCCAGCAAACAGAGCCTGTCTTCTTTCAGCTCAGTGGGTCAGAGTGCCTGGGCCCACATTTCCACCAGTGATCCAGTGGGAATAAAGGCTGCTCTGTCCCAATAGTGGGGAGTAGGGTTGATCCTAGGCATATTGGCAGGCTCCTTTAAGACCAGCCTTTGATACGGTGTCAGGAAAATTGTGGTTTCAAGTTCAAACTGTGGTTTTGAGAGATTCTAGCTTAAAAGAGAAAGGGCCAGGAAGCATCTCTGCTTTGGGGGTCTTCTGGAGTAAGCTTCCTTCCTTGGAGGCATTCCTTGTGTTTCCTTACTGTTCTTTTCCCCATCCTCTTCTGGGATTTCTGAGGGTGGGGGATAAGGGTCTTCAGGGGGAAAAAATCAGCATCTCAAAAACCACAGTTTGAACTTGAAACTCAACACTGTGATTTGAATTCTTCAAGTCATGGTTTGAATTGAAAAGGCCTGCCCCCATGCCAGAGACCAGCTTTCATGGGGCAGGCAAGCAACGGTCTCCAGATTGATTATTTTAAAATGTTAATCCGAGATGGAGGATTGCCTATAAGGTGCTAAGATCAGAAAGAGAAGGCGGTGGGATGATGATTCTGGTGCTTTTTCATGGTCTGACCTGCACCATGGAGACGTGCTACACGTTATTACTTACCCGTGGCTTCAGTCTTGACTTCGGAAGCTCTGGAGTCCTTGCAGTTTTTTGTTTCCTATAATCTTGGGTATATTCACCGAGGATTGAATTCCAGCAATCTTTTGGAAACTGACATTGTCTTGCCACACTCCCACATCCCCTCTAAAAACCATTAATCACCTCTCCAGGGGTGAAAGGTTGCCCTTGGAGCTTTGCTGCAGCCAGCTGGAATGGGTCCTTCCTTGTAGGCGCTCATGAGCTACTCACTTCAGGCCTCTGCACGAATGGACCTTGGGGAGAATAATAGAAACACTGACTCATCACATGACCATTTGGAAGGGTCACAAGCCAGAGGCCGCCTTTCTGGAGCCAACAATAACTTGGATCCTCCGCCCTCCGTGGAGGGTCCCTTTTGTTCCGGAGAAGCCGCAGGCCACAGAAGTGGGAAGGAAACCCGGAGAAACCCGGAGAAGCTGCGGCCAGAGGTCTGCGGCCAGAGGATATGCCTAGAGCAGTCCTTGAAGACGAGCAGTATGAAGTTAGAGTCCCTCAGAGCTCAAACTTTGAGAAGCCTCAGGGTCTAACCAAAAGACTGAACAAGAAAGGAGCAAATACTAAGCGAAAGAAGCAAGCTGATGGGAGGAGGAGGAAGGTGAAAGCCGCAAGGTGGAAAGGAACCAGGGGAAGGAAAGGTGTTTCTTCTGAAATTCACCGGTAGGAATTTACTAAGTCTTAAATATCCTGGGCTGTTCTTGAGGGAAAATGGGGATTTTCTTCAAGCATGAAGTTGCATCTCAGCTATGCCCCCTGCTTACTGAGTATGGAGCAAACCCTGCAGACAGTCCAGGTGAGCTGGGGGGTTGGGATGGGGCGGGGCGGGGGGTCCGGCGACAGAGAGTAGTGGCGTTCAGGGAGGAGGTAGCCGGGGGGTGCTGGAGTGTGGGAGAGGATGGCACGAGGTGGGACAGGTGTGTAAAAAGAATATTTGTCCAGCGTGTTGTGTTGAACACTGAGTGGCTTCTAGGATCAGGAAGGAGCACCTGTTCGACATTGAGTAGTGACCCAGGTAACAAAGACAAAGAGTGGTGCGGAAGATTTTGTGGGCTCAAGAGAAGGAAGAGCTCGTGTTCATCCCTATTCTTAAATAAATCAGGGCTAGATTCCCAATGACGTGGACACTGAAATACTTTGGGGGGGGGAATAAAGGTTTTTTCATTTGAGAGAGTTTCCCCCACTAAGCTGGGAACTCGACATAGGGCTCGATCCCAGGACCCTGGGACGATGACCTGAGCTGAAGGGAGATTCTTTTTTTTTTTAATTTTATTTATTTATTTGACAGAGTTCACAAGCAGGCAGAGAGGCAGGCAGAGAGTCAGGCAGAGAGTCAGGCAGAGAGAGGAGGAAGCAGGCTCCTCGCTGAGCAGAGAGCCCGATGTGGGACTTGATCCCAGGACCCTGAGATCATGACCTGAGCCGAAGGCAGGGGCTTAACCCACTGAGCCACCCAGGCGCCCCTGAAGGCAGGTTCTTAACCGACTAAGCCACCCAGGTGCCTGGACACCGAAACACTTTTTAAGTAGCAGAGATGTGGCCTCAGCGGTGCAGGGAAAAGTGAACCTTGTGGCTGTTTAAGGCCTGAAAGAAAGGTACTATAGGATCCCTAGCGTCCTCAGGACTCAGGATGGACGTGCATATGAAAGTTGCACTCATCTTAGGATACAAAGTATTTTGGTGACGTACTTGCTGAGAATGTGTTGCTTCAATTAGAAGAGGCCCCAGCACTAACAAGGTGAGATAATGGACCTAAATCTGAGCACCTGGGGAAAACACAAGCACTCAGGTTCGGGTAGGGAGACTGGCTTAGCAGCTCGTGTTCAGGAAACAACAGTAACAAGCATGACAGCCAGAAACACCGGTAGTGGAAACTGTGATATGAACCACCAGCATCATGCATTTGCCAGAAAAGCCAGGTCCTATTGGGCTGTGTTAATAAAAGCACGGTATCTGGAAGGAAGGAGATTATAGAGTCCAGACCATTGTTGGCCCCCCGTGGTCATTTGTGGTCACCGGTGTTAACCTAAGGTAGTCAGTGGGAGGACAGCTGCAGAGGCAGAACCACAGGAGCTGGGATGATGTAGCTGAGAAATAAAAGCACTTCCTAACAAATGTAGATACTCAAAACTGGCTTGGGATGCCTTTTGCCAAGTAGTGAGTTTCTTATCCCTGGAAGTGTTTAAGCAAAAGCTTGACTCACTGGATCTGGGTGCCTAGGGAGGCTTTCTACACCAGGCAGAAAGAGGGGTCGTCCTTCCCGCTTCCTCCCACTGGATGATCCCGGTTTTTCCTCCATCACCTGCTCACCATTTCCCCGCCTACCTGGCTCTGATTCTGATCTGGGGCAGCTGCAGAAGGGGGCGAAGAGGAGCCTCTGGATTCCTGACTAGCTAGTGGCCCTGGCCAGGGAGCAGGTGGATCCACTGACCGGCACACCCAGGGCTAGTGTGCAGACTGCTGGCAGGCAGGGAGTCAGAACTGGCGAGCAGCGAAATGACCCCGCGTCCCACCTTCTCGGGACAACACTGGCAACTCCAGCTCCACCGAGACGAGCAATGATCCGGGCGCACAGCCTGCAGCGCCAGCCTTCCTCCGAGTGTCTCTTTCTTCCCCGGGCCTCAGTCTGACGCCCACAGCCCTTCGCAGAAAGCCGACTCCCAAACCCGGGCGGAGGTGTGGGCCGAGGCTAAAACCCCGCCCCCAGGGGTCCCTGATCTTTGCCCTCGCGCTGGGCTCCGCGCCTCCCCAAGAGGCCACCAGCCGGCGGACGGCTCTGCCTTTTGTGTGTTTCGCTCCGAGGTGCCAGAGACCACCCCCCGCCCCCCAGCCGTCCCGCGCGTCCCCTCGCGGCCCCCGGCCCCTCCTCTCGGAGTCCCCCAGCCCCCCTGCTCGGCTCCGCGTGCCAGCTCGGGGCTCGCTGGTTCGCTCCCTGCGGCGCCAGGAGGAGGGGCGAGGGCCGGCAGCCCCCTCCCCCGCGCGCGGCGCCGGAGCCCAGCCGAGCCGGGGGGACCCGCCGCCGCCGGTCATGTGGGCCGGACTGCTCCTCCGGGCCGCCTGCGTCGCGCTTCTCCTGCTGGGGGCCCCGGCTCGCAGCTACACCGGGAGGAAGCCGCCCGGGCATTTCGCCGCCGAGAGGTAAGCGCCTCTCGCCCCTCCCCTGTCCCGCCGCAGGGGCGCTCCCCCCGTGGGGCAGAGGGGCTCCGGGGAGCCGCCGGCAGCCGCGGGTCTGAGCGCCCCTCCAGGGCGCTGTCCGTGCGCGCGAGCGCAGCCCAGGGGGTCCGGACAAAGAGACAGCAGCCTGTGCTCTGGGCGGGAGCCAGTCCTGCGCCCCTGGCGGGGGCTGCCCTACCAGGACCGGTGGTGGGGGGGATGGAGAACCAGGCTATGGGTGAGCCCCTGAGTGTGCCCTGGGGCGCGGACCCCTGGCGAGGGCAGCCCGGGACGTGCCACCGGGTCTCCGGAGCGGCTGGCCGTCGCTGGGGCTGGGGGCTTCCCCCCACGTCCAGGCTGCACGCACGCCGTGGACCTTGGAACCGCCGGGCTCTCCAATGGGTTACGTTTCGGTTTCCGCCTGTGTGCGCGCGCGGGCGGGGGTGGCGTGTTTGCCCCTTTGCTCTCTCCCGATTGATGCCACCCTCCCCTCTAGTCTCCGGGCGGAGGTAGGGCCGCCGCGGGCCGAGCGCGCGTGTGTGCGTGATGCTCCGAGCGAGGGAACACGGTGTCAGCTGGCGGCCTGGCCCGCGGCCACCGCCTCAGGGGGCGCGCAGGGGGGCGGCCCCGCCAGGCTCGCGGCTCGCACGTGTGTTCTGCCGCCACCGCCAGTTCCTGCCCCGATGGGCCCGGCTCGCGGCGCACCGGAGCCTTCCCGCCACCTGTCTCCCCATCACCGCCCGTCCGAAGAGGCTCCTTGGGGCGCTCGGCCCCTGGCCAGCTGAGGGGGCGACAACACCGGCCTCCGGGGCGACAACACCGGCCTCCGGGGCATCCTTCCGTCTGCCGCTACGAGGGCACCCCAGTCCCTTTCAGGGCCCCGTCCGAGGAGCAGGAGCTACCGGCTCTTCTTTCCCAGGCTGCTGTCCTGATCGCTCTGGCCAGGGCCGCCAGTGCCAGCTTGGCCAGCACCTCCCACCCCCCAGGGCCCCGCTTCTTTGCTTCTTCTGTGATGACTTCAGAGAAGGACACGTCTCTTTGAGGCTCCAGGCACAGTTTGTGCAGATGTCTCCGCGCTGCCCTGTGCCCGCAGTTCTCCTTCCCAGCTGCTCTCCCTGCGTGGAGTGAGTCTGCCTCTGCCGCCCTGTCACCCCCGTGCCTGCTGCCGCGCCTGGACCTGGGGGGTACCCTGTAGACCACCTGACCGGCAGAACATTCCGAGCAGGGGGAGAGCACAGTCCGGGAGGGTTTTCTTGTCCCTCCCCCGTGGTGCAAGGATTCGCAGTTAAAACCGGGCTGGACTCCATCACTCTGCCCAGCCCATCACAGAATGAGTTCCAGTCACCCTCTCTGACCCCTCTGGGGCGGTGCACCTGCTGCTGCCTCTGCCCGGAGCGCCCTCTCCCTGCCTCCACTCTCACACCTTACCCCTACTCCTCTGGCTCGACTCTACCTAGATCCTGGCCTTCCAGGAAACCTCCCCTTCTCCGAACTCCAAAACCTGTCCCTGTATGGCACTGGTCACACTATTTTGTTATCACCCGGGTCTTTGCCCAGCGTCCCTTGAAGGTGGGAAAGTGGCCCGTTCTTGACTGTCCTGCCATATCTCATCCAGTGCTGGGCACACTGTCTCCCTTTTACTGGCACCCCCGGCCCCACTATGAGATTTTACCTGGGGAATGACATTTCTGGCTCCCCTGGGACAGCCCTCTTCCTTCGTCCCTTCTGCTGGCTTCCTTTCTCAACCTTTCCCTCAACAGCTGTTTAGTGAGCACCTAACACATGCCAGGCATTGCTCTGGACACTGAGGGGAACACAAAAGATGGACCTGGGTCCTCAGAGAATGAGAGGGGAGACAGACAATGAACAAATCAACAAATTGATAAGTAATTTAATGTCCCAGGAAGCAAGTGTTAAGAAGAATAAAGCAAGTTAAGGGTGGATGAGATGGATCTCTTTGAAGGTGCAGGAGCAGAGAGAGACTGGGTAAAGGCGTACACTTATGGGTACACTTCTGAGGAAAAACCTTCCTGAATGAGGGAACTGCAAGTGCAAAGGCCCTGTGGCAGCCATGCCTAGGGTCCTTCCTCCATTTCCATCTCTCCCCCTCAGTGTTGAGGCCCCTCTGAAGTTTCCCCCCACCCCCTACTCCCCCAGCCACTCTGCTCTATGTTCATGTGGCAGGTCTCAAGAACTGTTTGTTGACTGACTTACTGACTGGTCAGGAGGCTTTCACTGCATGGCAGACCAATCCCTGGCCCAGAGCAGAAATGTGGAAAATGCTCTTTCCTCTCTCCTAGACGCCGGCTGGGCCCCCACGTCTGCCTCTCAGGCTTCGGGAGTGGCTGCTGCCCTGGCTGGGCCCCCTCCATGGGCAGTGGGCACTGCACCCTGCGTAAGTGCCTGTCCCCATGCCCCAGATACCCTCCCCAGCAGGGCGCTCGCTCCCTGGGCTGGCCTAAGTAGGTCCCACTCCCTCACCTGCATTTCTCCTCTCAGCGCTCTGCTCCTTTGGCTGTGGGAGTGGCATCTGCGTCGCTCCCAACGTCTGCTCCTGCCAGGATGGAGAGCAAGGAGCCACCTGCCCAGGTAACTGGGGGTGGGCCACGGCTGTTGGGAAGAATTCTTCTGGTGCTGAGACTATGTGCCCGGCTCAGGGCTTTTGTCTTACTGAGAATATCGTCTTCCAGCAACCACCTTAGGGAGGCCTTCTCATCCCCATTTTACAGAGGGGAAACCGAGGCACAGAAGTTAGTGGCTTGCCCAGAGTTACCTGGCTAGTGAGTGGCAGAGCTGGATTTAAGCTCTGGCCTCTTGGCCTCCAGAGCCATCTTCCCAGCAGAGTTTATGAGCTGCCAGTACTGAGGCATGCTATGTGCTCATGGGGGGTGGTGCCTGTTCTAGAAGCCCACGGACCTTGTGGAGAGTACGGCTGTGACCTGTCCTGTAACCACGGCGGCTGTCAGGAGGTGGCCCGAGTGTGCCCCGTGGGCTTCTCCATGACGGAGACGGCTGTCGGCATCAGGTGTACGGGTGAGAGACTTGGGGGCCAGGTGGGTGGGAATTCTGTCTCTTCCGTCCATCCGTCTGTCCTGCCAGGGCAGTCTCCAGAGAGATGCAGGCCAGGCTGAGTGAGGCCAGGCTCTGGCTGGGGGTATGGGCAGGGAGGCAGGCAAAACCAAGAAAAGGGTCCCTTCTGCTGTGAGCCCCTCTTATGGGCCTACGGGCTAGGGACTGTGGTGATGCGTGGTGGCTCGGTCCTGGCTGCTGTTGGTCCCTGCTTCTGAACAGGAGGAGGGGAGACAAGTCAGGATAAACATGGTCCCATGTAATGGGGCCATAACTGGCCAAGTGCCCAGAGCTGGGTCCACAGAGGGGCAGATAACCAGCACGGGAGGTGAGTTGACCCTGGAAGGTTCCCTTGGGCTTGTGATGTCTGGAAGATGAGGAAAGGCAGCCTCAATAACTACTCTGTAAAAGTGCTATTTGTTTGTGAGTCTAAAATGTTCTAACAGGCAAAGTCTGTCACCTTCCTCAGAGGCGGCCGCTAGGACCCATTTCTTGCGGATCTTTCCAGAGAGCTGAAAGGAAGCCACTCCCCTGCCCCCCCCTTTTTTTTTGGAGTTTTGGCTTTGTAAAAATAATGTTTCTTTCCTAAATATGAAAGTAAAAAATAACCTATTTTGGAACATTTGGAAAGTGAAAGAAGGGTAGAAGCTACAAACAAGCATGTCCCCAAAAAGTCCCTACCCAGAGATATTTGTTACTAAAATGAAGTTGTTTCTTCTGCCCTGTTCCCTGGAGGTGTATGTGTTTGTAAGTGTGTGTACCTGTGTGTGTATGTATGTATGTTAGTCGTGCATATCTGTGTGTCTTGTAAATGGGGCTCATGCCTTATACAGAGTTTTCATTCTTTTTCTCACTTTTTTTCTTTTTAAAATTTTATTTATTTATTTTTTGAAGATTATTTATTTATTTAACAGAGATAGAGAGAGATCACAAGTAGGCAGAGAGGCAGGCATAGATAGAGAGAGGGGGAAGCAGGCTCCCGGCTGAGCAGAGAGCCCGATGCAGGGCCCGATCCCAGGACCCCAGGATCATGACCCGAGCCAAAGGCAGAGGCTTTAACCCACTGAGCCACCCAGGTACCCCATTTTTATTTTTTTTAAATGTTTTATTTATTCATTTGACAGCGAGAGAGGGAACACAAGCAGGGGGAGGGAGAGGGAGAAGCAGACTTCCCGCCGAGGAGGGAGCCTGATATGGGGCTCCATCCCAGGACCCTGGGATCATGACGTGAGCCCAAGGCAGACACTTAACGACTGAACCATCCAGCTGCCCCTTTTTCTCACTTTTTATTGGGGTTGGGGAATAGTCCTCACAACAGAGGTTTTAGGGGCCGCGTCTGTGACTCTGCTGTGGCTCACCGTCCCTCACGGACGTCGTCGGCATCTTCGCTACTACCAGCTACGCCGCAGTAAAGAGGCTTCTCTTTATTGTTCCCAGAAGGAGAGCCACTGGGTCAAGGGTCTTGCTGAGGATTTTGGTGCTTGGGACTCATTGCAACATCCTCTTGAGGAAGGCTGAAGCAATTTCCCCCCTAGCACCCCTGCCGAATGTTTCCTGGGGAGTTCTTTCTGCACACACTTCTTGTTGCTGAAGCAAACGGAACTTGGAAAAGCCGTTGTTCTAATGTCAAAGCTAGGCCCCGGGCAGGGGGGATCTGGCCACTGCCACCAGGGGTCCCAGTGGGATGGGGTTAGTCAGGGTGGGCTTCCTAGAGGCGCTGGGTGTGGTCCCGAGGGGCCAGCTCTGGGGAGAGCAGGTAGGGAGAAAGGAGGTGTCCAGCAGGCTTAGGGCCAAGGGTTGGGAGACCCGGAGGCAGACTGCAGTGGGCGGCACAGATCTTGTAGGTCCTTGAGAGGTTATCATGGTTCTTAGAGAAGGGAGGACATGAAGCCAGGGTGGGGAGTTCTGTCCCCACGTGCCCCTGACCCCATAGGCCTGAACTTCCGAAAAGGACTGCTTGGATCCAGTCACCCCGCCCTGGGCAGCAGCCTCAGGACCTTCTGGGCTCTCTGCAGCCCTGCCTCCACCCATTGGTCTGGCCTCCCGCTGCCCCTGCAGGAACCTGAGCTCCTGCTAGTGCCAGCGCAACTGCGGGCTCTCTCCGCTCATGGCCCCCCTCCTCCTGATGCCTCCTGGTCCTCTGCCCACCTGTCCTCCAGGCGTTCCCCGGTGGGGCATGTATCACCCGGGCGGGTGCCGACCTCGTGGGCTTGTGGCTCTTGATGTTATCAGACCCTAACCAGCTGGAGAGTCTGTGCCACGTCTCGGCCACATTTGTGTCCTCAGTGGCTTCCCTCTGGATCTGCTGCATACAGGTGGTGCTCAATAAGGATTTAGTGGAACTGAATCAGCCTTCCTGCTCACTCCGCTCTGCCCTCTGAGCGTTGCCCTGCAGTGGGGCCGTTGGAAATGACTCTGTCTCAGCCATCCTCTGGTCTGAGCGGGTCACAGAGAAGGATCCTGGCCCTCAGCCTCTGCTCTCTGGTGGTTCCCTCTTGGCTGATGACTTTCCTGGGAGTGGCTGGTCTTTCTTCCTTGGGGAGGAAGAAAGGGGGTGGTGGTGCTTTCCACCTGTTGAGTAGGTAGGCTGTCTGAGGGGAAAGCATCCTCATGGGCTCCATTTTACCCTCACACCCGACCACCATGCAGAGTGGTCCATGCAAGGATGTCTTCTCTCTTCTCAGACATCGATGAATGCCTAAGCGCCTCTTGCGAGGGCCAGTGCGTGAACACGGAAGGCGGGTTTGTGTGTGAGTGCGGGCCGGGCATGCAGCTGGCTGCCGACCGCCACAGCTGCCAAGGTGAGCGGCCTGGGGACAGGTAATGATGATGCCGTTGCCCCTGTGGCGGGGCTCTGAGTCAAAGGCGTGGTGGCCCTGCCCAGCCCAGCCAGCATGGGCGCTCCACACCTTACCACATTTCCTGGTCCCGCCAGGGAGATCCTGTTAGTCATCCCTGCTTTAGTGATGGGGAAACTGAGGCTCACCCAAGGCCATCCCGGAAGGAAGCGCTGGACTCGGCTTGAATCCTGGCATGTCCAGCTCTGAGCTGGCTCTGCAGGGTAGAGGCACAGGGCTGGAGAGGCCGAGGGGAGGGCCGGGGCAGGACCGAGGAGGCCCCCAGGTGAGGGAGGGCCGTGGGAGAGGCACGCCTGCAGTCCTTCGCCCACCGCCCTCATTAGCTCCCTCGCCCCAGTGGTGTCCCAGCAGCCACATCTGGTGGGGAGGGGCAGGAGGAGGTAAGGGTGGGGCAGGATGAGGGAGATCTTCTAACATACTCATCCCTTCTTTGAAGATGCTCCTTACTTGTGGAAGGAAGCCTTTTCTCTTAAACCAGGCAGATAAAACAAAGGTCCCCCCTGAAAGTGTGGTGTTATTTTCTATCATTTGCAATAGTCATAAACTGTAAAACAAGTTTTAGAAGTTGCTACTTCTAGACTCTCTTCACCACTCCTGGGCCCTGCTCTCCCTCGGGAATAACCCTGATGTCTTAGTCTGCTCGGGCTGCTGGAACAAAACCCCACGGTCTGGGCCATTTACACAGCAGAATTTATTCTCATGGTTCTGGAGGCCGGGAAGCCGGAGGTCAAGGGGTGAGGGACCTTCCTGGCTTGCAGACGGTCTCCGTGCTGTGTTCTCACGGGGACAGAGAGCTGATAAGCACACTGCTCCCATCATGAAGGAGCCCCTTCAAGACCTCAGCTAAACCCAATCACTGCCCAAAGACCCCGCCACCAAATCCCATCACACCAGGGGTTAGAACTTGAACATGTGCTTCTGGGGGAATACAGCTCCCCCTAGCACCTGGCTATTGCTCTGATGCATGCCATCGTTTCTCGGCCTTTTGGCTAAGATCAAGTGCTCTGATGCATGCCCTCCCTGCCTGTCCCCACAACATGTACACATACCCACACACACCCACACACCCATACACACTCACAGAGGTAGGCTGAGTGGCAAACAGGTGCAGAGCTGGATTCTGGCCTCATGCTAAACACCTTATGTGCATTTTCTCATTTCTTTCTCAGACTGATGCTGTGAGGCTGGTACTGTTTATTTCCATTTTCCTGATAGGAACACTGAGGCTTAAAGAAATTGAGTAATTTGCCCAAGACCATGTTAGACCTGGGATTTACGCCTCTGGTTGGTTGTTTTCTCAGCGATCTGTCTGGAAGATCTCTCCAGATCAGTGTGAATGGGCCCGCGTTGCTCTTTTTAAGTGCTGCCTGGGTCTCTGCCTTGTGACTCTCCCACAGTGGACTAACTCTTCTCTTATTGATGGACACATACATTATTTCCCGTGTTTCACAATTTCAAACAGTGGCATGGGGAAGCTTTGACAGAGGAGGTGCTATAGAAACTGAGTTTTGAGGTATGCGTAGGAGTTTTCCCCCAGACAAGATGGACAGGGATCCCAGGCAAACAAAAGAACGTGGGCAAAGAGGGAGGCCCACAAGAACATGGTGCATTTGGAAGGTGCCAGAACAAAGGTGAGGGACAGGGAAGGAAGTGGGCAAGGCCACCCACGGCTTGTGAGCTGTGATGTGGCATCAGTGCCTATCGGAGCAGAGAGTGGCCCGGGTGTTCGGTCAGAATATCCTGGATGCTTTGTAGCAGAAGGCTTGGGAGGAGCACAGGGAGACGCACCAGGCTGTCGCTCTTCTCAAACCAGAGACAAAGGTGGCCCAGGCTGGGGTAGGACAGTGAGGATGGAGAGAAGAGGGCTGGCCCAGGGAGGATTTTGCTGATAGGCTGAATGTGGGTAGTGAGAAAGAGGGTGAGGAGGGTTTCCCACGGCCCTGAATGGGGGAGGGGATGGCAAGAAGAGAGGAAGGGGGGAGCACCCCCAGTTCTGACACTCCATGGGGTAATGAGCGGCAGCCTTGCCCTGGTCCCTTGCAGACACTGACGAATGCCTCGGGACCCCCTGTCAGCAGAGATGCAAAAACAGCATAGGCAGCTACAGGTGTTCCTGCAGACCTGGCTTCCATCTCCATGGCAACCGGCACTCCTGTGTAGGTAAGGTGGGAGGGCCTGTTGTCTTCATACTTAGGCTGCCCATCAGGAGGTTGGGCAGAGCGAGCCCAGGGACTGGGAAAGGCCAGGGGTCCGGACCTCCTGGCCGCCTGGAGCCTGGAAGCCCTTGAGCCTTGGGTCAGCCAGAGCCTGCCCTTCCCTGGGTTTGGCGTGGCTCCTCATGGAAGACCATGTCTTGGACTTTTCCTGGCCACGTGCCACTTTCATCCTGTTACGTTTCTCTTCCACCCCTCTCCCAGATACATCCCAAGGATTCCTCTCTGCTCACCCATTTTCTTGGCTGCCTTTGCTCCCCTTGGTAAATAAAGCATGTTATGTCTTGGTTCCTCTGGTTTAGAAGGAGACCCCTGTTTTCTTAGCCCATTAGCTGAAATTTCCAGAAAGGGATTGATTGGCATGTTTGGCTTAAGCTTGGCTCATGGGTTGAAGGTGGGGGCCCTTGGGCCTGAAAACAGACCTTGTTCTGGCGGACTTTGGTGTTTGTCCCGAAGACTACCTTGAGCTGGGCAGTGATGTTTGAGACTCTTTTTCAGGGGGCCACACCACCCCTACCACACTTGGGGAGGCTGGAAGTTTTGAAGATGAGATTCCCGGGGGAACCATCCCCACCAGCCAGTATCCCCACAAGCCAGGGCATAACCATTGCTGCCTAGCAGGGCAGGGGTGGGGGTGGGGCGGAAATGAGTCATCGGTGGGTCCATTAAATGCCAAGGGGATGTATGAACTTTCCAAGGGGACTAGCAGCAGATTTCAGCCCCACTCCTAGACGTCTGAGTCATGTCCCAGATCCTGAGGCAGGAATAGAGCCCATAAGAACATGGCAAGGAGACTGCCCCTGCCTTCTGGGCTCAGGGATGCAGGAACAAGGGGTCGTCGCCCCAAGAAGGCAGCTGTTGGCAGCGAGGTTCTCCTACAGATGTAAACGAGTGTCGGAGGCCGCTGGAGAGGCGAGTCTGTCACCACTCCTGCCATAACACCGTGGGCAGCTTCCTGTGCACATGCCGACCTGGCTTCAGGCTCCGAGCTGACCGCGTGTCCTGTGAAGGTGAGCCACCAGCTCCGCAGTTCCGGACCCAGGCCAGGTCTCAATGCCAGGCCCCGCCCCCATGCCGGCCCCGCCCCCGCCCCCATGCCGGCCCCGCCCCCGCCCCTTGCCGGGCCCCGCCCCACCCAGGCCCCACCCCCACCCTCAGGGCTTTGGCCCTTCTTCCTTTTCCACCCATTCATTTCCAGTTCATCTTGTTATTTCCAACTCCTCACGTGGTTTCTCATTTTCCCCTCCCTCTTCTTTATCCATTCGTCGTCCCTTGCCGTCTTTCTGTTTTCCTAACCCTTTTGTTTTCTTGCAAATGGTAATGGGGAAAGACAAATGCTAGAGGAGTCCGCGACAGGAGTCCCTCCCCTGAACCTGAGCTCCCAGGACACTTTGGACCAGGTGGCGTCAGCTCACGCTGCCATGCTTCAGCAGTGTGCCTATAAACATGCGTATAAGGTCATCTGAATATGGAGCTCACTTATTTCTAGTGCACCTCGAGCTTTCCCCAGGCTGTGCCTCCAACTGGAGCCTCAGCATCTCCTCCGGGGAAGCCACATCTGGGAGGGGGAGCCGGGGAACCAGTCCCAACTTGTCACTTGGGCCTGCTCCTGTGGTGCTTTTCCATCCACCTGTGTGATCGTCACCGCAGCCCCCGTGGTCTTGGGTTGAACTGGTGGTGTTAGATCACCAGTTATGCTGATGAAGAAACTGCATATCCGGAGATATCCAGTGACTGTTGGTGGAGGAGCTGCCTTCAAGCCTCACCGCCCCCCGCCCCAATCCATCTGCTTCCCGCTGCCTCCCTCAGGAGACCCTTTGCTTGCGTTTCAGCCTTCCCGAAAGCCGTGCTCGCCCCATCGGCCATCCTGCAGCCTCTGCAGCCGCCGCCCAAGATGCTCCTGCTGCTCCCAGAGGCCGGCCGGCCTGCTCTCTCCCCCGGACACAGTCCTCCTTCCGGGGCCCCGGGGCCCCCAGCTGGGGTCAGGACCACCAGTCTGCCTTCTCCCACCCCTGTACTACCCACATCCTTGCCGTCTGTCCCAACTCGGCTGGTGGCTACCCCCATGCCTCGTGCCTCCCTCTTGGGGACCCTTGGACCTCCCTCACAACCACAGGAGGGGTCCCCGTCCTTGCCCAGGGGCCCAGCAGCCACACAGGTGGCGCCAGGGTCCTCTGCCTGCTGGCACCTGGGAGCCACGTATGACTCAGGGAGCCGCTGGACAGAGCCTGGGTGTTCCCAGTGCTGGTGCCAGGTAGGTGGGAGGGATCCTGGGGCCTGCCTGGGTCTGGTGTCCGGGGCCTTGGGATGGCTGGAACTCCTGCTTCTGCTTCCAGAATGGGGAGGTGACCTGTGAAAAGGTGACATGTGAAGCTGCTTGTTCCCACCCGGTTCCCTCCAAAGATGGGGGATGCTGCCCGTCGTGTACAGGTGGGAGCTGGTCTGGGGAAGTCTGTGAGTTCCCCACATGGTCCTACTCCTTCCCTTCCCCAGCCTGTCTGCAGCTGAAAGGCTGTTCTCCAACTTCGGGGTACATTAGAATCACTAGAAGGGTAATTCCTGGGTCTCATCCCCCAGAGCTTCTTATTCATCAGGTGTGGGTCGGGTCTGGGAATCTGCGTTTCTAACAAGATCCCGGCTGATGCTGGTGTTGCTGGTCCAGGAGCCACACTTTGAGAACCACGGGTCTATGCTGTGGTATCCCTGGGGGGGGGGGGGACTTTTCATGTTCTGGGGATCCTTTCTGAGCTTCATCCTTTCTTACATTCAGTGAGTTCCCCCAACTCTACCCAGCGGTCCCCCTCCCCTGCCCCAACTCCCCTCCTGTAGCCAGAGGAGTAATCTTTTGCAAATTCTGTCCACTTTCCAGTTTACTTCCATAATCTGCTTACAGTTTTTCATTCACTTCCCCTTGCTGTTAGGATACAGACCCTAAATCTTAACAGGTCCTTCCACAGAGCTTCTCACAACTCACTCTGCATGCGGATCCCCAGGATCTTCTGAAAACCCAGCTTCTCATTCCGTAGATCTGGGGAGGGGCCTGAACTCTGGCCATAAGATGCTGGGGCTGCTGCCGGGGGATCAGCAGTGAAGACATCTTTTGAAGGGTTAGAATGAGAAACAGACTTAGTGGCTTCTTAATGATAATCGTGACCTTTGGCCATGTTCCTACTGTATACTGAGCTCTGAATGTGAACGGCTGGGCACCTTCCATGTGAGGCTGTGGGTCCATCCAAAGCGCCGGCAGGGCATGTGGTGGTATTCCCATTTTACAGTAAAGACAACCAAATCCATGAAGGTTAAGTGACATATCCAAGGTCACTCAGGTTAACTGAATGGACAGACCAGGTTTTTGAACCCGGGGCTGCCTGGCTGCCTTTTCTGCCGTATGGGAATAAAATGCCATGTTCTCAGTACAGTTCGGGGTTTATAGACCTAGATGGAACCCTCCTGGGCCATCTTCTGTGGGTGTCTTCTGCTTACTTCTCCAGGGGTCCTAGGACCACACAGTCCTGGGTACCTAGATCTGCCGCTCCTGGGGCATCCTGGCCGGTGAGAGAAGGTTCCAGGGACATTACGCCTGGAAAAGTAATGAGACCTCAAGCTTCCTCTGCTTTGAAGAGGTCTGATGCCTCCACTCCTGTTTGTCTTTCAAAAAGGCTGTTTTCACAGTGGCGTCATCCGAGCCGAAGGGGACGTGTTTTCCCCTCCCGACGAGAACTGCACTGTCTGTGTCTGCCTGGTGAGCATCCCAGGAACCCCAAAGCCTTGTGGCTGTTTTCCTAACCTTTGGGGGTTTTAGAGGAAGAGGGAAAGCTCCGATGTTGAAGGTGAGCTTGTCAAACGGAGGAAGAGTTCCCTCCCAGGTTGTGGATCTTGGTCGGAACCTGTCAAATTTAAAGGCGTGGGGGTCTGTGGAGTCCAGGAGCTTTCTGCTGAGTAGCGAAGAGCCAGCAGGCAAACAGGGTCCATCTGTCGAGGAAGGGGAGGGGATGGAACTCCCTTGGAAACTTCCCACCAGGGAGGCTGTTTTTCTCTCCAGGCAAAATATTTGCCAGCCCAATAAAGGCATCCACAGTTGGGAAGCAAAGCTTGAGTCTGGCGTCTTAGACCCCTCGGCCATCCTGACAGCCTAGGTATCCACACTTGGGAGGGAGGAAGCTTATTACCAGTTTGTTAAGAGGAGTATTTTGCTGTAGGCCAATTCGCTTCTCAAGGAATAGTTATTAAGCACCTACTGTGTTCCGGACATGGCCAGGTGCTGTCCCATGGATTCCATTAGGAGCCCTCCGGGCCTACCAGGCTTGGGGCTTGGGGCTTTTCTTCTGTTGCCTTAGCTGGTGGCTTGTCCGGGTCAGCTCTCCCGTCCCTGTTCTACTGATGACAAGACCAAGGCATGAGCTGGGATTTGAGCTGAGGTCTGTGTCCACAGCCTGGGCTCTGCCCACCACCCCTCACCGCCACCCTCTGACCTTCACTGCTCAGCTGGCGAGGGCAGTGGCCCCCGTGGAAGGCTGGGGAGGAGGAGTGGGGGGCAGGGCACGGAGACAGCCAGCGCCCCCCCTTTACCGAGCTTCCCCCCTGTGCCACGCACACACAGTGGCCAAGCCCCTCTGTGGATCATGTCATGGCACCAGTCCTCAGCAATCCCTGATGGAGGCGCCATTTCTGGCTCGTCTCGCAGATAGGGAAACTGAGGCTCAGGGAGCTGATGGACGTTTGGTTAGCGTCCATCCTTAAGTGTCCATCCTTAAGTGTCTAAAGTTACACGACTCGTTAGTCGGGGAGCAAACACAGCTTCTTAGCTCTGGCTGACTCCAGAGGCAGGTTTTCGTTTTTTTGGTTTTGTTTTATTTTGCCTTAACTTCAAATTTTGAAATTTAGTTTTAAAGTTAATTCTTTGAATAGCCAAGATTTTACCTGGTTCAAAACTGGGATGCACAGGAAGGTGTTTCTGGTGGCGTAACCGCCGCTTGCCTCTTCCCGGCATCCTTGCGAAGCTCCTGTTGCCGTGGGAGGATGTCCTCGGCGTGCGGCGGTAAACGCCAGGACCTGGGTCCCTGCACACTGTCCTTGCTGTCACCATGGTGGCATTCAGAGGTCTTGGATGACTTCCTTTAAGGGGTTTTGGTGTTGGACAGGGGACCCAAGGGGTTGCGTGAAATACAGGACAAACCGAGGGGCTGTAGGGCCTGGTTCTCCTCCTGCCCTCTGCCCCCCCACCCAGCACCATCTCTCCCCCGCTCAGGCCGGAAATGTGTCCTGCATCTCCCCCGAGTGTCCCCCCGGCCCCTGTCAGAGCCCCCTGAAGTCAGATTGCTGTACTTGTGTTCCAGGTCAGTGAATCTTTGGGCTGGGGGTGGGGGTTAGTTTTTTGTGTGTTTTTGGGGGAAGGATGAGTGGAGCAGAAGACGGAGATTGGTTTTTGCTTTGGAAACTCAAATCAAGTGCAGCATTTTAAAGTATCAGTTTAACTGAGCACCTACTACGTGTGCTGTAGTTTGGACGCTAGATCGGGCTTCTTGCTCAGGCGGCCCCTGCTCCTGGAGGTGCCTTCAAGACCGCCAGGAGGGGGTGTGAGGCCACCCTTGGCATGGCTTTGTCTTGAGACTGGGAAGGCGTCTCCCCTTCCCCACTAATGAGTTGGTCCTTTGTTAAAAATGTGGTTCTCTTTTCCTGGGATGACCTCATCATCCTCACGAATGTTCCCTGACAGCTCTGTGCTGTTGCTTGCCAGCACTTAATCTCATTGCATCCGTGTGGCTCAGCCTTGAGGGAGTACTATTCATAACCCTATTTCATAGATGACAAAACCGAGGCTCACCAAGGTCATCACTGCCCAGAGACCTACAACCAGTTAATAAAAGAAGAGAACTTGAAGTTGAGCCTACCTGATTGCAAAGCTGGTGTTAATTAAAAAAATATTTTTCTTATATTTTAAATATTATTTTTAGCTAAGACATTTTTGAGTAGGTAATATACTGCCTATGAAGTAGTAACCGCCAACAGCTCTTATCACCCCCATTCTACAGATGGGAAGACTGAGGCTTAGTGAAATTAAGGATGTTGCTCCACATCCCTCCCTAGTGAGTTGTGTAGCTGGGATTTGAATCCAGGGCAGACAGACTAAGCGGGGTGGGCCTGGGCCGGCTTGCGGGCTGTTTTATCAGTGCGGGGGTGCCTGGGTGGCTCAGTCCTTAAGTCCTTCGACTCGGGTTATGATCCCAGTGTCCTGGGATTGAGCCCCGCATCAGGATCCCTGCTCAGTGGGAAGCCTGCTTTCTCTCTCCCACTCCCCCTGCTCATGTTCCCTTTCTCACTGTGTGTCTCTCTCTGCCAAATAAATAAATCAATCTTAAAAAAAAAAAAAAAAAAAAGAAGAAGAAGCTTTCGGTGATTCCTCCTGGTCTCCAGGGGATGGCTTCGGTCTCGGACCTTGTCTTAGGTATCTGGGGCCGTCTCTTTTCCTTTCCTTTTCTTTTCTTTCTTTCTTTTTTTTAAAAGATTTTCTTCATTTATTTGACAGAAAGAGCAAAAGCAGGGGGGAACAGCAGGCAGAGGGAGGGGGAGAAACAGGCTCCCCAAGGAGCAGGGAACCTGAAGCGGGGACTCGATCCCAGGACCTGGGATCATGACCGGAGCTAAAGACAGACTAACTGACTGAGCCACCCAGGCGCCCCTGGGACAGTCTCTTTTCATGTCTGCTTTTCTGTTACTCCGTAGTGATTCTGGGAGTCCCCTCCCTTTTTGTTTAAGTGTCTTAGTCTACATGTGGGTCTTAGTTTCAATCCTGCGTCAGTTTCCAAGCAGCCGTGTAGTTTCGGTGAGGGGGGTGCTTGGGAGGGAGTGGCTGGCTCCTTGAATGGGGCACACGCTGTGGACATGGTGGGAGGATGTTAGCTTCCCCAGGGCCCCCCCGACCCACCGTTCTGCTTTCCCTTTAGCTGCCCCAGCCCAAAGACCTTGAGCTGCCTCTCCCTTTCTCCCCCGCAGTGAGATGCTATTTCCACGGCCGGTGGTATGCAGACGGGGCTGTGTTCAGTGGGGGTGGTGACGAGTGTACCACCTGTGTCTGCCAGGTAGGTGGGTGCAGGAGACGGCCGGGTGCAGGGCTTCCCGAGCATGCCTCAACCCGGAGAAGAGGAGCTGTCGTGCGGCACAAGGGACACGGAGGAAGCAGAGACGTTATGGGGACCTGCGTTCACCAAGGCCTTCCCACCGTCCGCTTGCTGTTCTCCCTTTAGCGGAGCTATTTATAGAGCACCTACTGTGTGTCTGGGACCGTTTTGAGTGCTGGGGCCACAGCTAAACACAGGACAGCCCCGGTCCCTTCTTCGGGGGGCCCACAGCCTAGGTGGGCCACGGGCAGGTGGTGGCAAGGGTTCCTGACCAGACGGGCAGGTTTCTGGGAGGGAGGGGAGCTAAGCCGAGATCTGCAGGGTGAGGGACTTACCAGAAGAGGAGCCAAGGCAGGGGTGCCTGGCAGGGGGCAAGAGCACACGCCTGTTGTCAGGGCTTGAAGATGTCCCTTCTGGCAGTGTAAGATGTGGGCAACGAGTCAGGCAGGAGAAGAGACTGCAGACGGGTTGTGTGTGTGTGTGTGTGTGTGTGTGTGTGTGTATGCTTGGCTGAGAAGCAGGGCCCGGGGCGGGATTCTTGTGTAAGGGATTTTCCAAAGATTTGCAGGAGGACCCACCCAGGGAAGAGGGACTGGGGGTGGGGGAGGGTGGGGTGGGGAAGGAGCCAGGTGACCGTGGGGTCTCAGGCTGATCCCAGGGGGAGCTCTGGAGTGAGTTGCACGGCCCAGAAGGGTGTGGCCAGAGGCCAGGGAGCTGCACTTGTCTGTACTCTCTCTGCTCCCAGGGAGGGGAGTGGGGGTGGGGAGAAGGACCATCCAGGTACCTGGAGGGCCCGTCCCCTGTCAGCCAAGGGCAGTACTTGGGGGAAGGAGTCTTGGGGAGGAGGGGGCCCCATAGTCTCTGCCTCAGACTCAGTCGTGAGGGGCTTTGCCAGCCTGGAGGAGGGCTCTGGGCTCGGCAGAGCTGCTGATGGGTTCTAGGTGTGGAGCTGTGCGATACCATTGGTGCATGAGAACTTTCTCTGGCTGCAGAGTGAGGGCAGACCGGAATGAGAGCTGAAGTGAGGGCATGAGGGGCTGGGGTGCAGCCGGGGCCAGCAGGGACCCCCATCCCAGCAGCCGGGACATCCCGGGACGCGGTCCCAGCCTTCCCCGCCAACCTCCTGCGTCCCACCCCCACTCCTACTCCTTCTGCTCCACGAAGATTCTTTGTCACTTTTAGGAGGGTGACAGCAGCCTTCTAGGCTCCTCTTTAGCTTTCGGACGGTCCAGGGCTGGGGAGCTGCCCTCACAGCCTGTGCCCTTGGTTCTCTTCCAGAATGGGGAAGTGGAATGTTCCTTCACACCATGTCCAGAACTGGACTGCCCCCGAGAGGAGTGGTGGCTGGGCCCTGGACAGTGCTGTTTTACCTGCCGGGAACCCACGCCCATGACAGGTGCAACCCTCCGGCTCCGCTTGCTGGCGTTCTGCCCGACACGGGGCCTGGATGCCCTCCAAGAGGCAGGCTGCGTGGCCCCTGAGGAGATCGTGTGTGCGCGTGTGTGCGTGTGCATGTGTTTCGGGAAGCGTGTCTATGTGTGAGTGTGCCCATGAGTGTGGGAGTGCCATCTGCGTGTGTTTGCCTCGGAGTGTGCATGTTTGTGTGAGCGGGCCCGTGTGCGAGTGTGTGCATTTATGGGTTCGGAAGTCGGCAACTGTTTGCGTGAGCCTGTCTGTGTGGAACAGGCACGTGTTTGGAGGCAGCACCCCCACCCCCAGCCCCCAGCTGGGCCGGCAGCTGCAGGCAGCCCCTGGGCCCAGCAGGGGGCGGAATGGACACTCTGGGGGACTGTCTGTGTGGCATGAGTAAGTCCAGCGTCTGTCCTTGGGTGGGGGGCGCCCTGTAGGTTGGGCAGGCATTAGGGACCCTCCTCAGCACTTGTGCCCAACCGCGCTTTCTCCTTTGTTGTCCCCCGGCCAGGCTGCTCTCTCGATGACAACGGGGTTGAGTTTCCGATTGGACAGATCTGGTCTCCGGGTGACCCCTGTGAGTTATGCATCTGCCAGGTGAATGGCAACCTGCACGCCCTCAGCTGCTCCCCCAACCCCCGGCTGTCCCTGCCTCGCCCTGAGCAGAACCCCTTGGCCCTGACCGGGTCCTCCCTGCGGCTCCCGAAGCTGTCCCCCTCCTATGCCGGCACTTCCCATTTGTACAGAATGGGATGTGAGCCGCTGGTCCGGGAGCAGGACTTCCCTGGGGACGGATAACCGAAGGAGTGGGATGGCCAGAGGCTCCATGGTTTGGGTCTTCCCTCTGAAACTGGGACCTAAAGCTGTGACCTCAGCTCAGCCGAAGCGGGTCAGGAGACGGGTCTTAGAGTCAATGGGCCCAGAGGCAAACAGCTGCTTACCAAGGAACAGCCTGGTTTCCACTTGCTGTTTAAGCACTCGCTGACTTTCCTTTCTGCTTTAGAAGAGCTTTTAGTCCCTGGGAGCTTAGAGCTTTATCTCTCAAAACCAGGGTCATGCCCCGGGGGGTGTCTGCTGAACACACAAACTCTCAGGGCTGCTCAGACCTCTGCACTCAGAATCTGCATTTTAATCCCCTGGGTGACTGGTCTGGCCATTGGCATGTGAGAGGTACAGGCTTCCCCGGTCTCCGATGCACGGTTTGGGAAAAAGCCTGAGACCCTTGCAAAACTTGGAAACATTTCATCAGAATTACAGTTGGGAGGAGGGCACATCCGCTCCCTCTCCCCTTTATGACTGACCCAGGGCCCTCACAGTATGAGAAAGCAACACAAAGGCTTCATCAACATTCAGAGTCTTAGAGACCAAAAAAAAAAAAAAAAAAAAAGGAAACCATATGTGGTGCTTTTGTCTTCTGAAATAGACATTTCCGGTGGAATAGTTTTCTATAAAAATAGGATTTTATTGTACTCCATAGGTTTGGGGTGAGCAAGGGTTCCAGGGAAAAGCTGAGAGAAGAATTTGGATGGGCCGGTGTTGAGCTTTGGCTGCCACTAGAGAGGGACAGGAAGCCACGGAGACCAGAGCCCCGCTCTGACCTGCTCTCTCCATACATAAGGAGGCTCTCGTGGAAGGCTCACACCCCCTTTCCCCAGTAGCCGGCCCTCTTTGTGGGGGACCTGCCACCCCCAGCGGCATCATGGTACCCTTTGGGCCAAGCCTCGGCCAGTGTGCAACACGGCCCTTTCTTGGGAGTGGGGGTGCTGGGAGGCTGGAGCATGGCAGGGAGGCGGGGCCGGGGTTACAGGTGGGGTCTGGGTGAAGTTCTTCCTCCTTCAGGCAGACGGTTCGGTGAGCTGTAAGAGGACGGACTGTGTGGACTCTTGCCCTCACCCGATTCGGATCCCAGGACAGTGCTGCCCGGACTGTTCTGCAGGTAATTTCCTGCTGGCGGAGTTGGGGGGGGTGGGTTGCAGCACAGCATCTCCTGCTCCCCTCGGCGGGGATCCGTGACACTGCCCCCTGCTCCACACACATCTGGGCTCACCGTGCACCAGGCTCCTCCATGCAAAGCGTGGGCCCCACAGGCTTCATCCCCATAGCCCCACGGGGCATGTCCCATGGGGCAAGCCCACCGTACAGATGAGGAAGCCGGGCTCCAGAGACCTAAATCTGTCTGCCCAAGACCAGCCCTATCTGGGTTCTGGAAGCAGATACAGACATTCTCCGAGCTTCCAGCCTGGGTAGCCTGAGCTGAAGGCAGACACTGAGTCGACTGAGCCACCCAGGTGCCCCTGCTTTATTTTTTTATACCAGTGTTCCCCTCTTCCATGAGTTCAAAAGTAACATTTTATTGAAGTACATGCCGCAAAAATAAAAACAACTAAAAAAGGCCCTTATCACTTTTAGCCTCATGGTTTTGTTTTTCTGATCTCTTTCAATGAAGTATCTCTGTCTCTGTAGACCACAGGTTTGTAACATGTACCCGTATCTAACAAATAACATACTGATGTTCTAGAACATTCCCCTGATGTCCTATCACCTGCTTTCATTCTTCCCAGGCTGTGATAAATGTCCTCAAGGTGGCAGCATTCAGATCAGACCTCAGCGGGCTTGGGGAAGCTGAGGGGAGAGATGTGGGGGAATGTTCTGGAAGGTGGGGACTGGGTGAGTGGGTTGCTGGGGGGAAGAACACAGAGGATGGCTGTAGTGCCTGGGCCAGTCCCTCTGGCCTGATCCTGCCCAAGAAATGCTCCCTTCCTTGGAGGTGGAGACACTCTGACCCCTCTGCTAAACCCAGTGCAAAGAAAACAAAAACAAAAACACCCAATCCAGACCTGTGTTTTGTCCCTTCCCTTAAACCCCGGGGATGACTGCCTGGGGAGGCAGTTGGCCTGACCTTTGTTACTCAGAAGACTCTCAGACCTTCGCCCTTGGCAGGAGCCTGGTCACCAGCCTCCTACCCAGCGGGCACTCACCCCTGCGCTCTCTCCGACAGGCTGTACCTACACAGGCAGAATCTTCTACAACAACCAGACCTTCCCGTCCGTGCTGGACCCGTGTCTGAGCTGCATCTGCCTGGTACGGCCCACCCGGCCCTGATCCCGGTCTATGGAACCTCCCCACAGGCTCACACCAGTTCCAGAACCTTGGACTCCCATCCAGAGCCCCGCACGGGGAAGGTCATTCTAGGTCACAGTGAAAGTTGACTCCCTCTAGCCCTACCCAGGGTCAATCTTTACCCAGGGCCAGAGAAATCTTTTTAAGCTTGCCCCATAAAAGTCCTCTGCTAGGGGGCATCTTGGGGGCCCCTTATAGTGTAATGTGGGAGTGTTCCCTGAGGGCTCGGGGGAGGGGCTCAAGCCCAGGGCTGAGACACCATCTTTAATAGATTCCCATTATGGTGCTCTTGCCGTGGGCCGGTCTGGCTCTCGGCCGTTTCCCTGCATGAGCTCAGTTAATCTTGGAGAGAATCCTATGAGGTAGGAGCCACCATGTCCTCCATCTGTGGGTCAGAAAAATGAGGCACAGAGAGACAAAGTCATCCTTCCCTCAAGATCCTACCGCCAGTCCTGCTTGTCGGCCGAAGTGCCAGGAGTCGAATCCTGCTGTTCTGAGTCTCTGCTCTGGGAGGCGCACTTGGCCTCTAAGCCAGACTGACTCTCAGTCTGAAAAAGCCTGTGGGACTGTTCATATGATTCCGATTGGGAAAATGGCTGGGGGTGGGGCGGGGACAGGCCTTGCTGCTTGTGCTGCAGGAAACGTTTGATGCAGGGGGAGCCCCTTTGCTGGCAGTGGGTGAGGACGCAGCGTGGAAAGGGACAGGGTCCGCGGGATCAGAGGACCTCAGGGCGAACATCTCGGCCTCTGAGTGGCCCTGTTCGTTCATGGGCTTTGTGGAGCTCCAGGCTTCTAGGTCCTTCTCTCTCCTTGGCTTTTGGTGCTCACCCTTCCTGGGTAATTCGTGGGTTTGTTCAGCTGGGGCCTGGTGATAGATGAGCTGCCTTGTGGGACTTGCCCTCTGTCAGGAAGACAGACTCTGAGTGAATGAACCTGTCCCCGCACCATGGGGGCTCTGAAGGGTGCTTGGTGGCTCTGTGGCTCTCCTCCCAGAGGGTCCTGGTGGTGGCCCAGAACAAAGGGCCTCGTGTGTTTTCTGTGTTGCGCAGCTGGGCTCTGTGGCCTGCTCCCCCGTGGACTGCCCCATCACCTGCACCTACCCTTTCCACCCCGACGGGGAGTGCTGCCCGGTGTGCAGAGGTGAGTGGGGGAGTCACCGCCCCACGCCCGAGGCGCCTGGGAGGCCTCGGCTCTCACGGCCCGGTCTCCTCTGCCCCTGCAGATTGCAACTACGAGGGAAGGAAGGTGGTGAATGGCCAGGTGTTCACCTTGGACGATGAGCCCTGTACCCAGTGCACATGCCAGGTGAGCTGGGCCTGGGGACTGCTGCTTGCCTTTTGACCCTTTGCAAAACGCTGAGTCCCCTTAGCGCACAGAAGCCCATCTTTCTCTTGCTTCCCAACTTTAAATACCAGCCAGAATACCTTTGGATTCGATGATACCCTCCCTCTTTGTGGGTTCCTTAAAGCCTCCGTCCCAAGATATTTCTGTGGGTGGAAGAGGGCACTCTTCTGTGGGGGCGCTGTTCCGGGAGGGGTGATGATCTGGGCTTCCTCATGTGTGTCCTTGTGCTTCCCCAGCTGGGAGAGGTGAGCTGTGAGAGGGTCCCCTGCCCACGGGCCTGCTCCGACCCCTCTGGGCCCCCCGGAGACTGCTGTTCCTCCTGCCCAGGTAAGCGGACCTCTGGGTCCTGAAGCTTCTCCACTGTCTTCCTGCACTTTGCTCTTCTTCCCAGAAACCTAGAACTTGTAAAGGGCTGGATGTGCAAAACCCAGGCTCAGAGAGGGAATGTGTTTTGCCCAAGGTCACACAGCCAGCATGTGGCAAGGACACATGGTTGGGCCCTGTGGTTAGCAGGTGGGGTACTGGGTGGTGGGGCATTGGGAGCCCTGTGGGGCCTCCTGGGGCAGGACAGCAGAGAGGCGTCCTCACCTGATGGGGTCCTCGAGAAACAGGAAACCCATCATGATGTAGCTGGTTCCCCTTATTCCCACAAGCTCTGCACTGTGTGTCTTGAATTGAATTTTTCTGATTTAACATGTCCATAGAGTACCTTAAATGTGGCTATTTTATGCTTTTTTTTTTCTTTTTAAAGATTTTATTTATTTATCACAGAAATCACAAGGAGGCAGAGAGGCAGGCGGGGGTTGGGGGGGAGGCAGGCTCCCTGCCGAGCAGAGAGCCCAAGGCGCGGCTGGATCCCAGGACCCTGGGATCATGACCTGAGCTGAAGGCAGAGGTCTTAACCCACTGAGGTCTTAACCCACCACAGGTGCCCCTTTATGCTTCTTTTTAAAAAAATATTTTATTTATTTATTTGAGAGAGAGAGCACAAGCCGGGGGTGGTAGAGGGAGAAGCAGACTCCCTGCTGAGCAGGGAGCTTGATGCGGGACTCGATCCCAGGACCTTGGGATCATAACCTGAGCTGAAAGCAGACGCTTAACCATCTGAGCTACCCAGGAACACCCTGCTTTATGTTTTTTAAATTTCCAGAAAGACAGTGAATTTTTCTACTGTTTTGTGGCCTGGATTTCCTCTTGGATAAAATACCTGTTTAACTCCTTTGGCCGTTTGAAGAGGATCCTCTCTATTTAGGGTCACTTTTGGGGTCCGTGGCTGGACAAACGCAGCCCTCAGGACTGGTGGGGGCTGGAAGCCTCCTGAGCCCCTCCGGCCCTGTTGTTGAGAACCCTTGATTTGTAGATTTTGTTTCCTGAAACTACCACACGCTTCTCGGCAAGCTGATGGTTATTCCCCCTGCTGTCCGGAGGCTAAGCATTCGCGAAGAAGCCAGGCCGCGTCCAGAGCATGTGACCTGTGTTCCTTCCTTTATTTGCTCCCAGGAATGTGGCTGCTGTGGTTTTATCTCCATTTTACAGATGGGCAAACAGAGGCCCAGAGAAGTTAGGTTTCTGTCTTAAGACTGCTCTCTAGTTGGTGGCGCTGGGCTCAAGCCCAGGTCTCCCTGATTCCTTCCCCAGTGCTCTGCTGCCTCCGGATGGGGAAACAGAGGCACAGGGAGGGGAGGTGCAGCGCTGGGCCCCTTCTCCTGGAACACACTGCTTCGGCTGTGTTTGCCTCGCACCTCTTCTTCACAAGAGCTCTGTATACGGAGAAACCACTTTTTGCGGCGGTAGAATGTGAATGGTTTCCTTTCGGTAATTAACAAAAGCCACAGTTTTCGTGAGCTATAAATCACGTACTGTTCCATTCACACACTCCGTGTACAAGCCAGGGCCTTCAGGCATGTTCAGAGTTGGGGACCGTCCTCCAGGTGATTTTTAAAACATAATCATTCCTGGTTTTCTAGGCTTGACCGCATCTGTCTCCTCCTGATGGTACCTTTCTCCAACACTCCTCCTTCTTGTGGTTCTTCCCCTCCGGCTTCTCTTTGCCCATCCTCTCCCTTTGCTATTTCTCCTCCCGCATATCAAGCCATTATGATATTCCAGGCTCCAGGCTGAGATTAAAAAAAATTTTTTTTCAACAGACTTGATTTTTTTAGAGCAGTTTAAGGCTCCCCGCACAAGTGAGCAAAGGTAGGAGAGCCTCTCCTACTCTCAGCAGCTTGCACGCAATGGAACGTTTATTACGATCAGTGAGCCTCCTGCCCTGACACATGGTAGTCAGCCGAAGTCCCGGTTAACTGCGGGATGTGGGCTGGGATTTCCCACGCACCATTCACTGAGTCCTCAGAGTGGCCCTGTAAGTCGTTAGGATGCCCATGCTATAGATGGGAACACGGAAGCCCAGTGGAGTTATGCGCCTCCTACAAGGTCACACAGCCAATGCCTGGTAGAGTGAGTTGGGCGGATTGCCTCCCTCTGCTCCTGGTTCCCTCTTGGTCTCGCCCTGGAGGCAGGGGCCACTGGTCCTCAGCAGCCATGAGAGGTCTCTGTCCCCGCCGTGGCCGTCTGGAGGAACCCCAGGGCATCTTGTTTCCTCCACCTCTCCCTAGATGCCCCAGAGAGGAAGTCCGCGGAGGTTGGCAAAGCAGCTCGGAGTCCCCGTGGAGATGCCGAGGCCCCGGTGAACTGTAGCTCCTGTCCAGGCCCCCCGGTGGTGTTGCCTCAGAAGCCAGTGCCCCATGTCTTCCAGCTCCTCCTCAGAACGAACCTGTCTAACGTGCAGACTTTACCCACGAGCCCCTCAGGAGCCCGGGCCTCGCCCTCACCCCCTTTGGGGCCTGAGGGTACATTCCCAGGGGAGCCCGCGGCCTCCCGGCCCTCACCAGGGCCTTCGATCCCGCCGGGAGCCTCCACTCTACCTCCAGCCTCTCCCGGGGCTCCTGGGCCTCCTCCTGTGATTCCAGAACCGTCCGCCTCCACCTCTGGGGTCCAGACAGGGGCCAGAAGGTCTTCTTCACCGGCCGTTCTCCTGACTGAAGCTTCAGCCCATTCCACGGTGGCCCCCAGCCCCTCAGAGAACCTGGCCACCCTCCTCAGGCCTCGCAGACCCTCTTCCTTTGCCTCCAGACTCTCTGCGGTCCTCACGGCCACAGCCAGCTCCAGCCCCCAGTGGCCTGCTCCAGGGACCTCACGGGAAGACGAGTCCACCGGGTAAGCAGGCCTCTAGGTCGGGGCCCTGCCTGGGAGATGCTGGACAGAGTAAAGGGCCAGTGGCCTTGGGTGCTGGCAGGGAGGCCCTGGGGCAAATGAGGCCACTGACCCCGGATGCTCACTTCTGACCTCCGGCTCCTGGAGGAATGGAAAGTCCCCAGGACCCCATGTAACCTCATCCCCAAGAAGCATTTGGAACGTCCTGTGAGAACAGCAATCGGTACTCTCCATGGTCAGTATCCTCCTTGGACAGCACTGGGCTGTCCAGGGCTACTGGGCTCCCCGCTTTGGAAGAGAGGAGTCAGCGAAGACTCCTGAATTCCCCTGGGACTGGGCCACCAGCTGTCCCGTGTCCCTCCCTGAGGTTTCCTGATTAAAGCCTGTCTCAGTCCCCCACATGGCCCTGCTCACTCACTTCTCGCCTTTGGAAAGGTGTGGAAACGTCGCTCCAAGCCCACGGGTGCTAAACCAGCACCCCACCTCAACCCTCCAGCTCGGGAGAAAAACCAGCACCCGACTGGGGTGGCGTGGGTGGTGTCTTGTGGAAGCACCTGCTGCCTTTGACAATCGGGGGCTCCTCCAGTGAAAAGGGAAAGGATGGAGGAGGAAGCTCTGCGGGTTCGGTTCCCTGAGGGGGCGCCTCTCGGAGATGGACCGGGAGTGCGCAGTTCCCCAGGGTACCCTCAGCAGGGGCACCGGCGGGCAGGCGGGAGGCGGCGAGGGCAGCAGTGAGGGAGAAGTCCTAAGCCTCAGCCAGCCCCCTTCTGAGGCTAGGGTGGCCCTTCAGAGTTGTCCGGAGTTGGCACCAGGAGCCAGGGCTCTGTGCCCCCGGGGTGGACGAGTAATTCGAACTGGGCTGCTCCAGGCAAGGGGCGTGACCTTGGCAGGGCTCCCTTTAGCCCAGGCCGTTCCTAAGAGGGCTGATGGCCGAGAGCTCTTAGCCAACAGCCTTCCCAGCAGCTGGGGGACTAAATCTCCAGTCTGGAAGGGGCGTCTGGGCAGTGGAACCCAGTTCACACGACAGATGGAAAGAGGACAGTGCTGTCGGTAGTGGGGGTGGGGTGGAGGTGGAGGGCTCGCAGCTCTGCGGTCGCCGAAATCCCTTTATTCTGCAAGCCCCAGGGCACAGACCCTACCCACATTTGTGGGGTATCGCATGCCCTCCCCCACAGGTCTTCTCTGCCCGGCTGTTCAGCGCACGTCCCAGGGCAGAGCCTCTGTGGGGGCCCTGGCTGCAAGGCCATCTGGGGGCACCGACCCAGACCCCAGTGTGACAGTGAGGTTCCTAATCCCCGCACGGTGGCAGGAATAATGAATTTCTAGTTCGGAGCATGGAAACCTGAGGCTTGAGAGAGACCTTCTTGTCCAGTAAGACCCGAGGCATGGGGTGCGGAGTGAAGTCGGGGACGCTCTGGTCAGCTGTGACCTGCCCAGGGACCTTAGGTCCGGCTCCTTCCTCTGGATAATGTCACACGGAGCGGTGACCGAGGCATGTGCTAATGGCTCCATACCTCTCCGTGGCTTGTCCTCGCACCCCGGGACCACCGGCCCACGTCGCGATGCCCCCGATCTGGTTTCAGGGTGAACGTGCAGCACGCTGGCTGTCTCCACACTGCCTCTTCTCCAACAATCCAGCTGTCCATGTGGTAGTGGCTGAGAGCATCAGTTTTCTCATCACTAGTCCATAACGTGCGCAGTTTGGGTTTTAATAACGGTTTCCCCCTCCGTAGAGCCCAAGTTAATCGTGTTTATGAGTGTTGGGAAAAAGCAAACGAAGGGCAGCAGGATAGCTGCAGACGTTTTTCCCAAGGTGGTCCGAGCCTACAAAACAAAACAAAACAAAACAAAAACGCTTCTCTGGACTCCCTCTCCCCATTTACAGCGAGGACTGCAGAGGCCCAGAGACGTGTCCTGAGGTCACTTGGATTGTGACGTCTGGGCTGGGAGGAGAGCCCTGCTTCTCTGACCCCCCGCCAGGCTTTTGTCCCTTCGCACCACACCTGCTTGGACTTTTCTGGTGGGGTTTCAGGGACAGTGTGTGGAGAGGGATGTGATTATCCTACTTTGGTTTGGGCTTCCCCCCAAGAGCAGATCTGGAGAGAAATATTTGGGGGAGAGTCATTGACTTGGCAGGGAGTGATCCCGGGGGCATGGTGAGGGAGGGGACGATGAGACAGACGGAAGAAAACCAGCCGCGGTGCATTACAGAGCAGGTCACAGCTGTAGGTTATGGGCACCTGGTCCTTCTGCAGACCTTCTGGGAGATTGGCACACACCTCAGCATTGTTCTCCTTCTGTCCCTCTCTGGGTCCCAGGCTGTTGGTTCTCCAGCTTGTCCAGCTGGCTGGGGACAAGGACGCAGACTGCCTCCTTCCCACTGACCACACGCAGGCTCTCTGGGGAGAGGTGAGGGACCTGTCTGCAGAGGGCCTCCGGGCTGGCCGGGATTCTCACTGCCTCAGCACAGTCCCTTCCCAGGACCCCTGGCTGTTTCAGAACTGTCCCCCTTCAGGTAGTGTTGACATAACACGTTGGGGGGCCCTAGTGGGATCTAACTTGGTAAGAGCATGTTCTGCCCGAGAGAAGCCTCAGGATGCTCGGGCCCCTGTCTGGGGCTGGCCGGCTCCAGCAGCCCCGAGGACTGCCTTTAAGACCCCGGAGGGGTGAGGGCTGCTTTTAATGAATGGGAGGAGCTGGTCTGAATGCTCAGACTCCAAAACTCTGTGGGGTGGCCGTGGGGTGGTGTTTGGTTTTGGGTGAACCCCCCCCTTCAGTGTCCCTTACCTGGATTCCACACTGGGGAATCTTCAGAGAGGCAGTAGAAAGTGCGGAAGAGAGGATGCCCGAAGTCTGGTCCTTGGTGTCAGTTTCGCCGGACCTATGGGTTCCCAAGGAGCCAAATGATCAGACCCAGTTCGAGAGGCCCGATTTTGGAGGTTTTCAGTTCAACAGGTTCCAGGATAAACCATAGTAGGCTTCATATGAGAATAACTCAGGGGCATCTGGGTCGCTCAGTCGGTTAAGCGTCTGCCTTCAGCTCAGGTCGTGATCCCAGGTCTTGCAACTGAGCCCCACGGTGGGCTCCCTGCTTGTGCGTGCGCACTACCTCTAGCAAATAAATAAGTAAAATCTTTAAAAAAAATTTAACAGGGGCGACTGGGTGGCTCAGCGGGTTAAACCTCTGCCTTTGGCTCGGGTCATGATCTCAGGATCCTGGGATTGAGCCCTGCATCGGGCTCTCTGCTCAGCAGGGAGCCTGCTTCCCCCTCTGTCTCTGCCTGCCTCTTTGCCTACTTGTGATTTGTCTGTCAAATAAACAAAATCTTAAAAAAAAATTCAAGATAACTCGGAGGTTTAAGAATTCCTTCCTTTAGCTTTTTAAAAAATATTTATTTTGGGGGGAGCCCCTGGGTGGCTCAGTCATCAAGTGTCTGTCTTCGGCTCAGATCAAGATCCCAGGGTCCTGGGATCAAGTCCCGCATGGGGCCCCCTGCTCAGCGGTGAGTCGGCTTCCCCCTCTCCCACTCCTCCTGCTTCTGCTCCCTCTCTCACTGTGTCTCTCTCTGTCAAATAAAGAAATAAATCTTTTTTTTTTTAAAGTATAGTTTAAAAAAATAATTTTTTAAGACTTATTTGACAGAGACGGAGAGGGAGTGGACAAGCACGGGGAGTGGCAGGCAGAGGGAGAGGGAGAAGCAGGCTCTCCAAGGAGCAGGGAGCTTCATCCCAGGACCCTGAGATCATGACCTGAGGTGAGGGCAGAAGCTTAAGTAACTGAACCACCCAGGTGCCCTGCGTTTTGTATTTTTGTGTGTGGGTGTTTTTTTTTTTTTTTAAAGAGAGAGCATGAGAGTGGGTGAGGGGGCAGGGGAGAGAGAGAGAGAGAGAGAGAACCTTAAGCATACTCCCACTGAGTGCAGAGCCTGACGTGGGGCTCAATCTCATGACCCTGAGATCACTACCTGAACCAAAACCAAGTCAGAGGCTTACCCGACTGAGCCCCTCAGGCGTCCTCCCTTATTTCAAATGTGTAATATTTTCACATCATCAGATATAAAGATGTGTAAAATCGTGTCCAGGGTGATGTTTCCACCATCCCACATCTACTCAGCAACCCCCTTCCTCCTTTTACGGTTTCTGATTCTGGGTGTCCTTTCTCAGTTGCTGTATGTAAGTGCAAGCAAATCTTATTTTCTTTCTCTGTAACCCAAAGATAGCATGGTCTAAGCCCGGTTGTCACCTGTTAGTGTGTGTGTGTGTGTTTCACCTCATGATTTCTCAAGCTTTCCCCAGCACCTGGGGCGCCCATTCATTTTTAACCTTTTTACACCAGCTCAGCAGTTCCTTGCATGCATTATAGTCTGCTGAACGGTCCCCCCCACCCCGTGGGAGGACATTTGGGTCATTTCCAATCTTCCTTTTGCAAAAGATGCTACCAAGAATAACCTTGTACTTACATCATTCTGCACGTGTGCAAGGGTATGTCTTAAAGCTAAATTCCCAGAAGGGAAGTGACTGGGCCAGAAGATCTCCACGTTTCTCATTTGGATAGATATTGCCAAACAGCGCTCCTTAGGGGCTGTACCCGTTTCTGCTCTCACCGGCTCGGCGTGAGACCCCCGCGTCCGGGGGAGGGGGTGTGTGGGTTCCACGGACGAGTGGAGCGGAGACCCAGGAGATGAAACTATACTCCTGGGTAAGTGTGAAGTTGAGGGATGGAGCGAGCTGTGCTTAGACCCCCGAGGTCTGCAGGGAACAGAGAAAGATGACGGGAGGGAAGCCCGAGATGATAGAACAGGAATGTGAATCTATTTTATTTTGGGGTGTGGGGGCGGGGGAGAAAAGCAGAAAGAGTCCGATCAGACATGTCAGCTCTGGGTTTCCCAGTGCAAACGGTCTGTTTAAAGGGGAGTCTTTTTAGATTCTGTCTGGATGCAGGAATCCCAGGGCGAGGAAACGGAAGCAGGGTGGGAGGGACGGGCTGAGCTGCAGCTGCGGGGCCCAGGAGCAGAGCAGGAAGGGTCCAGGAAGACGGGCCCGCATCCCCAGAGCCTAGTACGCTGCCTGGCTCGTGGGAGGTCCTCGGGAAATGCCAGAAACGCAAACACAGCAAAGGGGCCCAGACGGTGTGAAATTCCTCCCCAGAAACCTGAGAAGTCCACCTGTCTGTCTCCAGGACCAGACAGGATTGAGTGGGGGTGGGAGCCGAACCATATGCTGTCTGAAGCGTGCCCTCGGTGAAAGCAGGTCCGCTTCCTTGTCGTTTTCTTTCAAGGTCATCTTGAATTCATCACTCAGTCTGCAAGTGTTGATTGAGCATCTGCGACATGCCAGGCCTGCTCTTGACGCCGTGGCTTCAGCCGTGCCGGCCCTCGTGGGTCTAAAGCAAGTACTGGCAGAAATGCAGTGCTTTTCTGCACCCCGAATGCCGCAACGGATAGGAGGGCTGGGATCTGTGAGATGGTGGCCAGGGAAGGCTTGGCAGGGAGGTGCGTGGAAGCTGGGGTCAGCAGGAGCCTCGGTGGTCGCTGGTCAAGAGAAAGGGAGCAGCAGCCCCGGTAAAGGGCACTGTGTGTACAGAGCCCAGAGGTAGGGAAGGAGTTTGGGTATTTGTGGAGGTGGCAGAAGGTCAGGGCGGTGGGGACTCAGGGGGAGGGAGGTTAAGATGAGGCAGGGAAGGTACTCGGGGACCTCGGGGACCAGAGCGTGCAGAGCCTGGACGATGTATTGTCTTATTCCAAGTGCAAGTGCAGGGTGTTAAAGGTTTTAGGCAGGGAAGAGATGTGATCAGGTTTTCTGTTTTAAATAGATTGTTCAGCTCTGGAAAATGGGTTGGGGAGCGGGTCCGTGACATGGGGGAGACCCGGGGCACCCTAGAGCCCAGCACCTTATATTTGTGTGAGTGACAAACAACACACTGGAGGAGGATGTGACAAGAGAGTTTCCTAAGCCATCCCTGTCTGGGCACCCCAAAGTCACTCCCTTCCCGCAGGGAGGCCCAGCACCAGCCCTCAGCCTGGAATCTGGGTCTCCGGCTGTGGGAGTTTTCCCAACAGTCCAGCCGAGGAGGGCAGGACTGCAAAAGGCTTGCTAGCAAGAGATGCACTGGCCTCAGGTGAGCTGGGTCAAGGTCAAACAGATGACTTCCTGGGAGCTTTTGGGAAACCAGCCTCCTGTACCTCCAAGCAGGGCCTAGAATGCTACTTTGTTTTTCCCTGGACGTTTTGCTACCAAACCCACTGGGAGAAATGCTTCTCTATTTTTTCTGTTTGCCAGCGTCGGGTGTATTTGCTGACCGGCCTGCCCACTGCCTTCTCCCAAACTCTGCCCAACCCCCACCCCATCTCCACCCCGCCCCCCTCCTCCCACCAACCCCGGGAACTGGAAAACCATTGGGTCAGTTCAGTGTCCCGCACCCAGAGCCTGGAGGGGTTTTCCAGTGTTCGTCTGGATCAACCAGCTCATCCCAGAGAGCAGCCCTGTTAGATGTGAGAGTGTCACCCTTGGTCACCCCTCCTCCCCCTGCCTGGCCTGCATAGGAATGTCCCCATCAGTGGAAGGCTTCCTCTTCCCAATCTCTTCCCTTTCCTGTCTCCTACCGCCTTGGGGAGAAAGAAGAAGTTGACTCCCTCACCGAGAACCTAGGTGCCCCATTCCCCGAGGAGGCAATGGGCCTGGGATTTCTGGTGCCTGTGTTTCTCTCATGGCCCCATCCCGGCGTGCTGAGGGCCCATCATCTCCCTGGCCCCACACAGGGTGTGTAGCCCTGTCTGGTGCCATCCAAGTGGACGTCGTTGTCTTGTCCCTTTGCCCCAGTGTTCTGATCCTCGTGGTGTGGGAAGAAACACACAGCACGTTTTTCAGGAGGATGGGTTTTTATTCTACGTTATTGGTATGACAGGGAAGGGGGCCAGGATTCCACCTCCACAGGTGCCTAGGAAGCACAGTCAGGAGAATTATATACATCTAGAGTGGGCGACTAAGGCTAGATCTTCCTGGGATGCGGCGGGAGAGACGCGGGCTCAGGCCACGGGAGCCAGGCCGACCTGGTTGTTGCCCCTGTCGAAGACCGCGAAGTATTGGCGGATGAAGACGTCACCCAGGATCCAGAGCTCTCCGGAGGGGGTGGGGAGGTTCATGCCTTGGAAGCCGCTGACACAGCCCTGCTGGTTCTGGAGGAAAGGAGAAGAGAGCTGGAGACGGGGCACAGGCTCCCCGGTGACGGGGCGCGGGGGCAAAGCATCAAGGTCTGCAGGCAGCCGCACGGCACGCGCAAGGGAGGAATTTCCTGGCTGATGTCCGGGGACCTGGCTCTTCTTGGCCAGGGGTCTGCCTGTATAAGCTGCTGGCTCTGCTGTTGGTTTCCAGGGATTACTAGACATGATCCAGTGTTTCTGGCAGACATACAGACCCTGACATCAGCATCGGAGCTAAGAGGTTTGGGGGAGAAGTCAGCCGCCGGGAAGGATTTTGGAAGCCCTGGTGACATAGCCTTTTCTCATTCTGACCCTGTCTGGTGGCAAAGCACATCAGCTGTGAGTCCTAGGGGCACCGGGGCCACCACCTTGGCTGTACATTTAGAACTGCCTGGGGAGGGGCGCCTGGGTGGCTCAGTGGGTTGAGCCGCTGCCTTCGGCTCAGGTCATGATCTCAGGGTCCTGGGATTGAGTCCCGCGTCGGGCTCTCTGCTCAGCAGGGAGCCTGCTTCCCTCCCTCTCTCTCTCTCTGCCTGCCTCTCCATCTACTTGTGATTTCTGTCAAATAAATAAATAAAATCTTAAAAAAAAAAAACAAACTGCCTGGGTAACTTTAGACTAGGCCCTCCCACTGCTTAGGCCACGCCCCCTCCTAATTAATCAGCATCCCTGTTAGGGGTGGGGACAGCCTAGCCATCAGTACTTCTTGTTGAATGACATCGACCCTCGGGGCAGAATTGGTTTTCCACCTGGCATTCTAATAGTCCAGGCAGCGTAGTCCTGTGGCTCATCTCTACCAAGGAAAGATTGGTTACTTGGTAGATATAGTAGGAGCATCATAAACCCTGTCCCCACGGAAGGTAGGGTTTCCATTTGCTCAACCCTCTGTAGCTTCGACGTGGCTGATCCCACTCGATCACCCCACCCACACCCTGGGGGTGGGGAAAGCGGACATCTTTAGCTTCTAGAGCAGGACACTGAGAGCCAGGACAGGTTGCAACTGGTTCGGAATCATGAGCCGGTCCCTGAGACCCAGGGCTTGGACTCAGGTGTCCGACTGGAAATCCTCTCTTCCTGCCACCGGCCTTTGCCTCCCTTTTCCCCTTGGGGGGCGCCGCATCCCCCCATTTTCATTTATACACTTATTTTAAGTGTCTTCTTTTCTCTGGAGGCTGTCCAGAGCAGATGTCAGCTTCAGCCTGTGGAAAATCACTTTCCCTTGTGCAAAGGCCGGGATGGTGGGGGGTGAGGGGCATGTGGCCACGTTTGCTGCAGGCGCCCGTTGGTGACTGGCCCCAAGCCCCCTTACCTGCAGGATGTAGGCACTGGGAGGCAGAGGATACTGGATGCCGTTGATGGTGAAGACGATGTCGGGCAGGTTGTTGATGGCTGAGCAGCTGATCACCATCTGGAGAGAGTGAGGGTTAGGAGGACTTTGATTTCTCCTGCATGGCCCAACCACCCCTCGGGTCTAGAACAGGGCAGCCGGGGCTGGACTCACCTGGCCGTATGAGTCCTGGCTGGCTCCGATGGTGCTCTGGATGTTGGCAATGGCATTGCTTGGGCCAGTCAGCAGAGAGGTGCCTGTGTCAACAATGGCCTGGCAGCCCTGACTGCAAGCGATGGGCTGTCCGTTCATGGTGATACTGAGGATGAGACACAAGTAAGCATCTCCTGAGCCCCCGGGGGGTGTTATCTCCCTCAGGAGGAACCAGGTAGCCCCAGAGGGGCCTTCTTCCATCCATGGGCCGATACATAAAATTCTAGCAGCTCGCATGCTTTCACGTATTCAGTTACTCCACAAATATCGATGAAACACCCACTTTGTGCTAGGCACGGGAGATGCACAACCGGACAGCCACATGGTTCCAGGCTGCAGCGAGTGCATGGTCTGGAAAGATGGGTTATGATGGCACTAGAGCAGAAGGAGCAGGACACATGGCCAGGGGACAGGGTGGTGGTGCCGGGGAAGGCTTCCAAGAAGGAGCAGAGCTGGAGAAGGACAGCACAGGCAGGGACTGATGGAGATACTGAGCAGGGGCAGGAGGCAGAAGACGTGACGGGCTGGGGCAGACACAAGGTGACCAGTATGTGCCAGTTTGTTCGGGACCATCCTGGTTTTGGTACCGTGAGTCTGGTGTCCAGGGAACAGCTCAATCCTGGGCCAAACTGGGTGGCTGGTCCCCCTAGAAGGCCAGCTGGGTGACAGACAGCTGGGGAACGAGGCTGCTTGGGGGAGGGGCAGGTTCCCAAGGGGAGAGTGGAAAGGAATGCCTTGAAACAAGTCAGCCCCTTCACCCTAGGGTGGGAGGGACGTGTGCTAGTTCAATGTCCCCTCGGGGCTGGGCTGTGTGGATGTGTATGCTGGGAGATTGTCCTGCTTGTTTGAAGGAAAGTGGCTTTTCTCTTCCAGTGAGATGCCTTTCTTGGGGTCTCTCTGGCTTGGCCAACACGTTCTCCCCTGGGGTACATTTCCCTGTGCAGGCTGTTCGAGGGGGATTCTAGAAAGCTTAGTTAACTACAGGTCTATATGGAAAGGAGACCAGGGCCCACGGCAGGGTGTAGGCCATCCACAGAGCTCTCACCTGTCCACGGAGATCTGCCAGTAACCCTCGACAGAAACGGGCACCCAGTTCAGGTTTCCAGTGAAGTAAGAAGAATCGATACCACCAAACATCACCACGCTGCCACTCTGGTCATTGCTATGGAAAGTGAGGTGAGAGACAGAAACTCATTCATTCATTCATTCATTCACCCGAATATCTACTCTGCGCATCCCAAGAGCTATTCTTGATGGGGCTCTTGCCAGCGCCAGGAGCTGTGCCAAGTGTATGACAGACACAGTGGAAATTTTCATTTCCACTTTATGGTGAGGCTCAAAGACATGAGGCAACTCCCTCAAGGTCACACGGCCATGGAGCCACGGAGTGCCTAGGTCCTTCTGGTTCCAAGGTGTGTGGTTTCTACCCCATGTTCGCTCTCCTTGCTGCGGGGACCTCAAGAGAAGCAAATACGTGACAGTTGCCGCTCATCAGGACCTGATCATGGAATTTCCTGGCTCTCAGCCAGGGGTGGTTTCCAGTTTGCCAATACCTGGGATGTTTTTTGATTGTCGTGATTTGGAAGGGGTAAGGGGGTGCTATTGAAAGCCAGTAGACAGGCCAGGGAAGCTGCTAACCATCCCGCAATGCACAGGACAGCCCCCCAGCAATAAAGAATTCTCTGGTCTAAAATGTCCAGAGTGATTGTGATGGAGAAGGCCCTGATCGGTCGGAGAAATAAGATGAATACCGAAGTAGCCATAAAGACAGGTTCTGTGTACGAGCCGACGGGAATATCAAGTGGCCAAGGGCAGACACAGAGGAATGGCTGCTCCTGTTGTAAATTGCAGGAGTCCTGGTTCCTGGGACATTTGTTTTCTAAATCTCTGCACTTTCGGGTCAGACAGGGAAGCAAAGGTGGGCGAAGATAGGAAATTAACCAGGGAAGAACTGGCCACGATACAACGGGCCCCACTCGCTAACCCCACCCCGCCTCCCGGCAAACGTCCACCTGTACAGTGCGACCCAATGCGGTTACAACAGAACAGTTAGCCACTCCGGGAGAACATGGCAAAGCTCTTCGAGAGAGCAGGATGTGTTGGAGGAAGGCTGAGTGTCTCGAGGAAACTGATGACGCCCTCTGATATTCTTAGATAAAACTTTGCTCAACGAAACCAGCCCTTGGCGTATTCTTTACTCATTCTTCCAATTAATTCATAGTCATAACCGGAACGTGGATTTTGTTAACTAACATAAGAAACTTGCTTTCGTCAGTTAAAATTCCCTTGTTCAAAACATTAAGTCCTATTCTCATTTTTTGCTATGGAATTTTGGCCCCCATTTTAAGTGGATTCACTTAATCCACTCCTGGGGGCCAGCCACGAGGGGGCTGGTGCTGGGAGCAACTGGCTAACGAGATTTGATCATATAAGTCAAGGTGACAGAAGTCACACTGGTAAAAGAAGAAGAAGGAAGGAGGTTGGTCAGGGAGGGATTTGACACCTTCGTCTCCAAGATTTACCTCTTGAGACTCGGACCTTGACCTTTCAAATCCCTTGCAGGCTGAGACCCCGCCCACCCCACCCAGCCCTGGACAGCCCGGCTGGGCCAGGCGGCTGTGACCAACCCCCCCCCAACCCCGGCCCCGCCCAACTTACCTGCTTAGGTAGACGGAGAAGAGGTCCTGGGAAACCAGCCCCTGGTTCCACATGTTGTCGAAGACAGGGGTAGCCCCGGAAGATGCAATCTGGGGGTAGGCCAGACCCAGGATGCCGTCGAAGGGAGCGTAGTACAGGAAGGAGCCGGGCTCAGTCTCGCTCAGGCCGAAGATCTGGTTGGTGTCTGAGATGCCTCCAACCTGAATTGGGGGAAACCAAGATGTTCTCCATCAGCATGTGTTGACGGAGCGCAGTGGGGCGCCCGCCGTGGGCCCAGAGTATCCCCGCATCATTTCGAGTAGGACCCCGCTTCTCAGGCAGCGGGCTGGAAGGAAGGGGGAAGGACTGGCTCCAGGAATGCTTGTTACGGGTCTCCAGATGGCCTCGGTCGGAGACGAAGAGTGAGAATTTGGGGCCGAGCAGATGGTCACAGTGTGTGTGTGTGTGTTTCTGACGACTGGATGCAAAGCAGACCCCAGGCAAATCAGAGCCCTTGACCCCTGCATCACCCCACGGGGGGTGGGGGTGGCAGGGCTTGTGGAGTTCTCCTGGGGGTGCGGGGAGGGCTGCAGGAGGGGCATGAAAAGGGGGAGGATGTGCTGAAGGAGAACTGGGCCTTTTTGTCTTCTGCTCCTGCCCCTGCCCAGCCTTCAACTTGTGGGTGTGGAGGTTGGCTAATGGCTCCTGGCCTTACCCACCACTGCCCCACCTAGAAATGTCTGTGACATCTTTGCCACTTTTGCTTCCCGCATCCTTCTCAGGTTACTTTTGTGGTCACTGAGACCCACATTGCTTGAATAAGCTTGCTCGGGGTGGGGGTGCACTGTGCTCCCCAGGGTCCTGGGAAGATGGCTTCAGGGTTGGGCGGGTGGCCGGCCGTCAGGTGCTCACCTGGACGGTGTCATAGCCCAGGATGCCTGTCATGCTGCCGGTGCCGTAGGCGATGGAGACTGTCTGGCTGGTGCTCTCGTAGGTGGAGGACTGCTGAGGGTTGAAGCGCTTGTGGTTGGCTGCCAGGGCGAGAAGTAACTACGTTACACTCAAAAAGCAGAGCAAGAGTCATGGGCTGAGAGGGTCTTCCTAGGGTGGGGGCCTTGTTTCTGGGTGGGCTTTGGAGGAGAAAAGTCACCTCTCCCCCGAACTTTAGAGCCTAAGAATCCCAGTTTCTGCTTCTGTCTAGTTGGGCCGGTTGGGACCCTGTCCCGGATGGGAGGTCGCCAAGGACATCCTGGTCTCCCCTCCTCCTGGAAGTCCTCCTGATTTCTCCCCTGAGCAGAGCAGCCTCATGGCCACCCATGGTGCTAAACACCTTCACGCTTCTCTCTGCAAGTGGGCTGACGTCCCGGAGGGCAGAGACCACACGTGATTCACCCCCCAATCTTTGGGCACCTAAGCCCAGGGCTTGGCACATAATAGGTGCTCAGTTAATGCCTGTGGCGTGAATCCCTGATTGACACCCAAGCCCCACCCCCCAGCTTGAAAATGGACCTATTTGCAGCCCTGGGTGTTCTGGGCTCCCCGATGGGTTGGTGCCTGGAAGCCCAGGTGGGGAGGGTCCACGAACTCACAGCAGGCAGGACTGGAGCAGTAGACGGAGGGCACCCAGAGGTTGGAGGAGCCGGTGTCGAAGATCACAGTGAACTCCTGAGGGGGGGTGCCGATGCCGATGGTGCCGAAGTACTCCATCTGTCAGGACGGGGTGGGGAGACACAGTTCACTGAGCACACCATTCGCTGGGACCCCACGGCCCGGCGTCCCTGCGGACTGTGTCTCGGTTGGTGCCTCCACCCACCTTCCAGAATTTCCCTTCACTGTTCTCTTAGCCCTTCTCTCCCTGCCCAGTGCATCCATTCTTCAAGGCCCAGCCCGGTCTCCCCTCCCCCTGGAAGTCTTCCTTGGTTGCTCCCCTGTTATCCTCCCACTGTTCTCTGCTAAGCACCATGAACACCCAGTGATAATCTACTGTCCCCTCTTCAGCTCTTGTCTTGTATATCTTAATCTCATTTTCCTAGAGAATGCACGTTCTTGGAAAGGGGTGGGGCCTGACCCCACCCATCAGAGTACAGGCTGAAGTGCTTCTTCAGTAAATTGTCGACGGGGAGATCAATGAGTCACCTAACGAAGAGGACCCCTGGAGATGTCAGATTCCTAAATCTAGGTGTGGGTGGCAGGCTCAAGAAAGGGCACAAAAGGACACAGTCAGGATTGTGATTCTCAGTGGCAGTCCCTTCTCCCTCGCCAGCTCTGTTCCAGCCCCGCTGGTCTTGTGGCTCTTGGATGATGATGAGCTCCTTCCCCGCCTAGGGCCTGTGCACTAGCTATTTCTTGTGTGAGGAAGATGTTTATTCTGGATCTTTCCCTGGCTGGCTCCTCCTCATCACTCATTCAGAGCTCCAGTGAAATGTCCCCTCTGCCCAGAGGCCCTTCCTGACTCCTTTATCTGCATTTGCCCCCCTCCGTCTTTCCTCTCCCCCTTACTCAATATTTAATTTGTGACCCTCGTCATTCTCTGAAATTATCTTACATTTATTTGTCTCTAACTTGGCTTTCCCTCTAGACTATAAGCTCTGAGAACATCACTTCTTCTCCACTGCTTCCTTAGCTCCGTGCACACAGTAGGTGCTCCATACGAATTTGTCAAGTGAACAGGTGAGCCGACTTTACCAAGCCCTTACGAAGGTCCAGGCCCTGTGCTAAGCACTCTGAAAAGCATTATTGCCTCCATTATTTGGAACGACACCACGATGATAGATTTTAGTGGTTCCGTTTTGCAGACAAGCAAGTGGAGAAGGTAAATGACTTGCCCAAGGTCAGGCGGCTCGCGAGCATGAGAGCTGAGCTAGGGGCCAGGACTGGCGGATTTCACAGGTAAAGCTCTTAACGACAGGAAGCTTGGTCTCCTACCCTTGGCCCAGGGCCATTCACAGTAGGGACACGTAGGCCATTCACAGTAGCAACACGTAATATCTACCAAAGGGCAGGGTGTGGCGATGGGGTCCCAAACTGGGGAGTCATAGTGATCTTCCTCAAGCTCCAGTCTGGTCATGTCAACCCTCCTGGTTAAGACAATTCTGTGGCGGGTGCCTGGGTGGCTCAGTGGGTTGAGCCTCTGCCTTCAGCTCAGGTCATGATCTCAGGGTCCTGGGATCGAGCCCCGCATCGGGCTCTCTGGTCAGCGGGGAGCCTGATTCCCCCTCTCTCCCTGCCTACCTCTCTGCCTACTTGTGGTCTCTCTCTGTGTGTCAAATAAATAAATAAAATCTCAGGAGACTCTGACTCCTCAGGCCTTGCTGTGCCTCCTTTCCTTGCTCTGTACTCTCCATGAACGCTGGCCTGCTTTCCTCAAATGCACTCTGTTCCCCAATGTCATGGGGTCTGGCACAAGCGGTCACCCCCCTGGGAAGCTCTCTTGTCCCCTGGAAAGCCTGGCTCTTCCGTCCATGTTTGCCCTGGCCACACCCTCTGAGCATGAGACATTTACTGTTCCCTCTTGGCCTGGTGGCCCTGTTCGGGGTTTCCGAGGGTCCCTGCTAACCTCTCTCTCCTAGACTGAGTGGCACGAGGGCATGAACACTGGATGAATGAACGACAGAACCAGCGAGAGCCTGTGAATTTTCCTGCATGCCCTGTGCCTCTGAGATCCTGCCTGGGAGCTCTGGCCCACCATCCAAGACCCCTGGGAGCACCTCTGTCCTCCGGGGCCAGCCTGGGCACTCACGTCCATGTAGTTCTCCAGGGGCTGTGTGGCCATCACGGGGTCCTCCTGGGGGAAGTACTTGCTGGCTGGGTTGGGGCTGTGTTTCTTCAGGAAGTCCCCTAGGAGCCCATGGTCCAACAGAGTCTTTCTCAAGGATTTCTTTCTGACCAGGGGAACCCTGTGGCAGAGTGTGAGCAAACGGGTGGGTTGGAGGAGGCAGAGTAGTTAGACGAGGAATCTGCTCGTGGGGTGCCATGGAAGCCTTGGGAGGTAAAGGAAGCTGGCCCAAGAGAGGAAGAAGGAAGGAGAAGCTGAGGGGGGAGACGCTTCTCTTTTTGGCACACTAACGCAAGGAGGTTGAGTGGGTACCCAGAGTCACCCGGCCTGGTCCTGGAGCTGGGAACCCAGCCCGGGCAGGACTCAAGACCCATGTCAGCCATGCTGCTTCCCCAAAAGGGCAGAGGGAGACAAAAAGGGAGGCTGGAGGTGGTGGAGGAGATATAAGTTGGATGAGGGAAGCAGGAAGAAAAACCTGAGGGCCAAAGAAAGGAACATGAGAAGCAACAGAAGGAAACAGCTCCGGGAAGCTGGTCCTGGGGCTGTGCGTCCCCCAGACTCACTTGACGATGGCGCACTCAGAGAGGGCCACCAAAGTGATCAGCAGCAGCCACTTCATGGTTCTTCTCGGCTCCCGATCTCCAGAGAAGGGTCGAAGGCTGGAAAGTGTACCGCAGCAGGCAGGAGTTGCTCCTTATATACGGTCCAAGGGCTTGGGGCTGAGTCTTATCAGCCTCGAAATGTCACCCATTTTCCTAACCCCAAACAGAAAAGTTCCTGATAAGATTGTCCCCGCCCCTCAGCTCCATTCGGGAAGTTTCCAATCGAGTAGATTTCCACTGTGACCGTCCCCCACAGTGAGGATGGAGAAAGCTATAGAGTTGCGGCTTATTCCTTAAATAATGGAATTCATTAAAACTTGACAAGTTGCATGTTTTCACAAAATTGGTCTAAAGTTCACTTAATACTGAACAGATATTAAGGGGGCTTGTACTCTGATCTGCCCCTGGGGGATACCCCTGTGAGAACAGTCCCCTGACTCAGTGATGGTCCATGTTCCTGTAGCTGCTACCCGGAAGTTCATTCTTAGGTTGGTGGTTCGAGACTCAGGACACATTTTCACACAGCAATGTCCTCCTGAGGGATTGTTGGGTGTCAGACTCGCCTAAGGTTTCTCATGGCAGTTGAGCTGATTCTCGGGAAGAGGTGCATGCAGCACAGAGGAAGGGGAGAGGCTGGAGCGAGTGGGAGAATACTGCCTTCCTTTGCTGGAGGAAGCAAACTTGAACCCAGCTGCATTTGTCATTGAAATCGGCGCCTTTTTCGTTTCGTGCCCCTTCCCTCCCTACTGCTCTTCTCTCCCCCTCTCAGGTTGCTGGAAGCCTCCACCTTGGAGACCCCACCAGGGTCTGACTCTCCCAGGGGATCCATGCTTAAAACATGGCCAAATCAGCTCCAGTGGATTTGCCCAAAGCTATCTGGGCAAATTCATACTAGCATGTGAATGACTTAGAAGACGATCCTCTTAAAAAAAAAAATCTTCTTGGAAGAAGGTTCTTCTTCTTGGAAGAGGATGTTATCAACCCATAAGATTCTCTACCTGGTGGGGCTTCGTCAATGGACAAAGTGGAGTGACAACTTTGATTCAGCAGTTGTGGGGGACAGAGATAAGCAGGAGGGAGGGTGCCAGTCAGTAGTAACAAGCTACTACTGGTGGGTGTTGTTTTGAGAGCAGATTCCCTGGGCCATCCCTGGTTTTACCAGGAGACACAGATTCTATGAGAGCTCTAAATTTTGTGCCATGCCTCAGGGTGAATGTGGAGAGGTGGGGAGTGTGGCTCAAGGTTGGGACCAGGGGTGGTGAGTACATAGCACATTCGCTTTGCATACTTCCCAGGTAAGACATCTTTGGTCCCCAAATGTGGATCCTTGTGCTGTGTTTTCCACCTTCAAGTGTTTTGGTACCCACTTCCTCTCCTCTGTCTTTTCTCCCCCCGCCCCTAGCCTTTCTCACTCTGATCTGTGGGCTGATCTCAGCCCTTCTATGGTGGAGCTGATGGTCCTACAGAGGCTTGCCTAAGTTCTGGGAGCACCAGCTGAAACCCTGGCTCAAAGCGGCGGCGGGGTGGGGGGGGGGGAGGAGGGAGTGGGGGTGGGGCGTGTGGGGGGCGCTGCTCATCCGGACTTCAAAGGTAACTGGGTCTTACCCTGGGTGGGGGGGTGGGTACGTCAGTGCTCATCATTATTCTTTATACCCTGTGTAATCTGTTATGTGTATCCGAAACCATGCATCGTAATTTTTTTTAAAAAAAGAAGGACCGAGTCTTTTGTGCCTACTTCTCAACTCGGAGATGAAGGGAAATGTGGGTGGGTGGTAGCAGGGAGAGTCCGGGAAGCCTCAGGACTGGGGGGAGTGAACCATGAAGATCATTATGCGTGTTTTGTCTTTTGTTTCCGCAATGGTTTCGGTGTGTTCAGCACTGTGTTTTGATTAATCCCAGGCAAGCTGGGTTTAGCTAAGAGCAGCTTGGGAATGTGACTCTGAGTAGGGCCATGATTCTAGAATTAGCCACTCTGCTAATTTACCTGGAGTGGCATGGTCTGTGTGTTCCTCTCCCTCGGCAGGTAAAGGAGACAGGGGAGCTCAGATTTATTGACCTCTCACTCCGAGGTCACTATGATGAGTAGCACTATGATCCCCATTTGACGGATGAGAAGACTGAGGCGCAGAGAAGTTGTGCCACTTGCCTGAGGGAGCTTGAACCCAGGCCTCTCTCTGTGGCTCCCGGGGCCTTCTTCTGCCTCAGTTCTCAGACCGGAGCTTACTCCAGGCCATGGAGGAATCATTTGAAGGGTTCTGGATTCCGGGTCTGGGGCTGGAATCCCAGCCTAGCCTCTGAATATCTGTAAGACCCAGGGCTAGGGATCTGGTCTCTCTGAGACTCAGTTTCCTCATCTGTTAAATGGGGGTAAGAGTCCCACCACTTTCTTGGGATCGTTGTGAGGATTAAATATGGAGTGCTAACAAATCACACACTTCTTTTTAAAAGATTTATTTATTTGAGAGAGAGAGAGAGAGAGAGAGCATGAGCGAGAGGAGCAGAGGGAGACAGAGAGCATCTCAAGCAGTTTCCATGCAAAGCAGGGAGCCCAAATCGAGGCTCGATTCTCCTACCCTGTGATCATGACCTGAGCCAAAACCAAGAGTTGGATGCCTAACCGACGGCAGCACCACCCATGCCACGGGCGCTGATGCCACGGGCCCCCACCTGCCATGCACTTGCAGGGACTGAAATGGAAGCGACTGTCCCTTCCCAAGTGCTGGTGGGGAGCGGGGCCGCCACGGCAGGTGGGCATGCGAGAGGTCTGGCCCCTCTGCAAAAAGGCTTAGCAGGGTCGTATAAAGTAAGCGTGCACTTACCATCTGACCTAGCCATCCCCCTCTTGGGTATTTACTGAAAAGAAATGGGAACCATATGGTCCCCACAACGACATGTGCACAGATGTTTAGAACAGCTCTTTTTCGTAATTGTCAAAAACTGGTAACAATTTGGAAGTCCTTCCACCGTCCCCTGAAAATGGTGGGGAGCCACCTGATGGATGAACGCTCAGCAGCAGACAGAAACGAGCTGTTGGCTGAGTCTCATGCATCACGCCAAGTGAAGGAAGCCAGACTCAAGATGCTACCTGTGTTAAGATTCTACGTACACCATCTTCTGGAAAAGACAGAATAATGGGGACAGAACACAGGTGAGAGGCCAGAGGAAGAGGTTGACTTTGGGGAGATGGAAATACTCTCTCTCTAGGTCATACACTTGGCAAGGTACGTTTCCCTCTAGAGCAGTAGACGCTTAGAGGGCAGTAGACGCAATGCACTTGACTTCATACCGGGGACCTGTTCAGCCAGTGGCAGCCCCAGGAGAGAGGGGGCAGAGGGAAACTGGGAGCTAGGTGCTGCTTGTGGGGGTGCTCTGGAGGGGACACATAGGATTCATTTCATGATAAGATGTTGTAATACCATTAAAGGAGATGCAGAGCCAAAGAATGACAGATTGGCTGGCGGGTTCTCTCACCTCATCCTGGGGGTGAGCGTGGAGTGGGTGAGGTCCTCTTGGGAGGGACTGATAGTGTCCAGGCTCCTCGGGGCATACTAGAGGGTTGCAGGGTTTAGAATCCGAAGACGGGGATCTCTTTGGAGGCACAGCTTGTCTGTCGGACCCACCAGGGAACTTCGGACCGAGGAGAAATATGTTTGGGAAGCAGAAGGAAGGCTCCTCGGGCAGGAATCTGAAGGAGTGATTTACATATTCGTTCAGTACGTTTTTATTGTGCACCTGTTCCGTGCTGGGTAAGCATGTAATTTCAGTGGCTGGAGGTACATCCGTGAGCAAAATGGAAATACGCCAAGACTTCAAGGGGTTTGTGGTCAAGTCAGGAGAGGGTGGTGGTGTGTGTTGGGGGGGAGCTCTTTCCTTCCCGCCTGGACAGGTCTTTGGATCACACTAATGGGAAGCTCTTGGATGGGTGAAGGTAACTGAATCTTCCCATATTAGAGAACTTAACACCCTGAAGGAGGCTGAAATATCTGGTGGTACCAATTTTCTACTTATGGCAAAGTCTATGATGACCCCCAACTATCTTTGCCCTCTGGTCTCCTTGCCTCTTGTACTTGCTGCACCTCCCTGAACATGTGCAGGGCCTGTGACCTGCTTCTAACAATAGGATATGACAGCACATGGGAGGTCACTTCTGTGATTACGTTATGTGGGGTCGTCCCCTCTGTCTTGCCAGTAGGCTCTTTGTCTAGATGTTCTCTCTCGCTCACTGTGATGTGACAAGGCGCCCCATGGAGAGCCCCAAAGAGTGAAGAACAGGTCTCCAACCAGCAGCCAGCAAGGAACTGAGGGCCCCAGTCTGACAACCCACGAGGAGTTAAATCCCGCCGACAACCGTGGGAGCCGGGAAGCGGACCCTCCTCCTGGTGAACCCCAGATGAGACCACGTCCCTGGCTGACACCCTGACCACAGCTTTGTGGGAGGCACTGAAACGGAGGACCAGTTAACACAGCCTGGTTGCTTGACCCACAGAAACCGTGAGATAATGAGCGTGAGTTGTTTCTAGTTGCTAGATTTGTGTTAATTAACACACCATAGAAACTAGTACAATAGAACCCCAATTGAAAACTCCACGAAGAGACATGTAGCCGCCTCTGCTTGTCCCCCCACTCGGGGTCTCTCCAGAGCCCTGCAGATCAGTTTTTGGCCCAGGAAACAAGAACGATCAGACAAGGAGGGAGCTGACGTCTGGACCTCCATCTGTACAATAAGGCTGGTGTTTCCGTGGCCCTCCAGGCTTTTCTCAATGCTCCAAGATACGTAATTTTAAAAATTATTGTCGTCCCTTTATGATTCCTAGAGTCCAGGAGGTTATGGTCAACACAGTTTCATATAACCGAATAGTGACACTTTAGGGACAAGAACCCATGCCACGGGAGGCTCTGATCCTGGGAAACCATTGCCCCCGGCCAGGCTCGGTGCCCACACACACCCACCTGGCTCCCGCCCATAGGTTAGAGCATCAGGTGGATGTTCCATGACGGACACAGCCTCCATCCCGGGGACACTCAGGGAAACCACTCTGTCCGGTCCCCACGGGAGCTCCTGGGAGGGAAAGTGGACCCCCGACTCCAGGACCACGTGTCCTCCATGAGCAAGTCTGATGGCCAGCCAGACCCACTCTGTGGCTGCCGGGGGGGGGCGGGGGACGCCAGGTAATCTCATCGTGCCAGACTGGCATGGAAGAAAGATTAGACAACACTGTGTGCTTTGCCATTAGCCCCGCCTGGCACTTGGCTTTGAGGGAACGGCATCCCCAAGCCAGGGCACGCCCTGCCAAGGGTACAGGTGTTCAGAAATGTTCCGTGAACATATCAAGTCAAACAATGGAATGAGATCTAAGGAGCCCAATCCTGGCAAGACTGAAATGGGTCATTTAAGCACGATAAGTGTTATCGAGCTGGTGTGATAAGCATTCGGCCGGTTGGTCCCTTAGGGGCTTTCAATCAGGGCCTCGCCCCAGGCACACAATCTTCCCACAACACTCACTACACACTTAACACTCCCCAGTCCCAGACCTGTGGAATTGCTCTAGGGATGGGCACGGGTTTTGAAATTAAATTTATAATAACATTTTTTGGGCCCAAGTCTACAATAATACGTGTCCCTTGTAGATGACTTAATAGGCAAATAAAACTTTTAAAGTGACTCAACTCCACCCAGACCTATCCAGCATTAATGTTGCAAATAAATATATTTATTTTTTATAAAAATGGGGCCAGATGGTTCAAAACACACTGTTTTGCAGACTGTTTTTATTTATTCATTTATTAAAGATTTTATTTATTTGACAGAGAGATCACAGGGAGGCAGAAAGGCAGGCAGAGAGAGAGAGGGGGAAGCAGGCTCCCTGCTGAGCAGAGAGCCCAATGTGGGGCTCGACCCCAGAACCCTGAGATCATGACCTCAGCCGAAGGTAGAGGCTCAACCCACTGAGCCACGCAGGCTCCCCTGGAGCCTGCTTTTAATTAAAAAATAAGGGCAACTTGGTAGGTCAGTTGGTTAAGTGTCTGCCTTTGGCTTCGTCATGATCCCAGGGTCCTGGATTCGGGTCCTGCATCCAGCTCCCTGCTCAGTGGAGAAACTGCTTTGCCTTCTCCCTCTGCTGCATCCTTGGTTGTGTGCTCTTTCTCTCTGTCAAATAAATAAATAAAATTGTAAAAAGAAAAAAAAACAACAACCAACAAACCAGTTAGGTTTCTTGTCTTGCATTGCAACTTGTACTTTTACATCAGTAGTTTAATTGTCTAGGGACAAAATATCTTTATAACTTCTTACATGTGTGCGATGCCATTATAGAAAACGGGGAACAGTGAAGTTGCCTGGGCAACAGAGCGGAGACATTCCTATGGAAACCCTGGGAATCAAAGGTACACAGTTTGGAAAAACCCATGAAACGAAGGGTCTTCTCAACCTTACCTCTTGCGTTTCTATCTCATTTGTAGATTTGGAGTTTGGGGGAGAAGAGCCCTCCTAGAAATCTCTCCCTGATGGCTGTCCCCACCCAAATTAGTAAAAGTAATTGTCTTCAGGGGCCAAGCACTTGCCGGTGCAGGGCCAGGTACCCCTATGCCGGCATGAGATCTCCCCCAGGAGATAGACCCAGGACTACATGGCACCATTTCACAGATTTATAGCTGGCAAACTGAGGCTCAGAGAGGTTCAGCAGCTTGCCTACAGTGCAGAGAAGCGGAAGGCAGAGCTGGCGTCCTTGATTCCTCTGCTCAGAGGGTCTGAGGCCGACTGTTGTCTGTCTTACTGGGCCTGAGCATCTTGGGATAGTAGGGGTGAAAGTTCTCTTGGATGGAGACCTGTGAGACGCTTCTGGGGGCTGGCGTGTTCCATTTCTTGGCCTGTGTGGGGTCACTTAAGTGTTTCATGATAATGTGTTAAATCCTGTATTTGTCCTTAAAACTTATTTACATATTGGTTATGATTTACAATAAAAAAAAATGAAAAAGCAGGTAGTCCATTCTGGCTCTGGATCCTCCTTATCCACTAAGGAAAGGGAATTTTGGGACTCCTGGATGGTTAAGCATCTGCCTCACGTCATGATCCTGGGGTCATGGGATCGAGTCCGGCGTCAGGCTCCTTGCTCAGCGGGGAGCCTGCTTCTCCCTCAGCCCGCCACTTCCCCTGCCTGTGCTCTCTCTGTCTCAATCTCTCTCTTTTTCTGACAAATAAATAAATAAAATCTTAAAAAAAAAGAAAGTGTATTTCTAAATGGTTTGGTTTGGTTTCCAGACCTAGGAGGGCTGGCAAATGGCGCGTGGGAGATAGGACACTCATCCCGGCGCTGTTCACCTCCCGTGGGGCAGGTGGAACAAAGCCCCTCCCACCCAGGCCAGCCCCTGGGACCAAGAGGCAGATCAGGGCCAGTGACAGTAACGCTTAGACATCTATGAGCGTGATAATGGCTGACAGGTATAAAAGCAAGTGTGTGACGGGAATTAAGTCTCATCTCAGCAACCCTGTGAGTAAGGGCTCCCCGCTCTGCATGTCTTACTGGTAGGATACTGAGAGGTCCAGTGACAGGTTCAAGGTTACAGAAGTTCACAGCTGGCAGGGGGGCAGAGCTGAGGTTCAAACCCGGGCTGTCTGGAGTCTGAGCCCAGCCTTGTAAGCATTTACTGCTACTTTCCTGGGAAGACACACACCCAGACAGACCCCCAATTTCAGAACTCCCACAGTTCATCCCTGGGGCCCAGTCAGGGGGAGAAGTTCTACTCAAGCAAATGGAGTTGTTGACTATGGGTAAGGAGCATGGAGGTAATGAGCTCTGCCCCAGGGGAGGTATGTAAGCAGAAGCTGGGATGCCACTGGTAGTTGGTGCAGAATCGACATCCCGTGTAGATCAAGTGAATGAAAGCACGAATGAGTGGTGAGTCGGCCGAGAGCAGCAGGAGCCCGCTGGCTTTCAGGGGCCCGGAGCATGGGGACCCTGACAGCCCTAAGTCTGTGGACACTGCGCACGGTGGTCCAGGCTCTTGAGCACGGTCAGAAGGCAGAAAGGAGACAGTCCTTCTGGGATGGGGGTGGTAGGGATGTGCTCACGCAGAATCCTTGGAAGGCAGAAGCCTGGTCTGGAGCCTCCAGCCCAGCTTTGGGTAAAATGCAAGAGAAGGGCTTGGGGGAGACAGGAGTTCGGAAACGGGCAGAACAAGGGTTAACTGGAAGCAGACAAGGCCATGTTTGGAGCCTGGGGGTGGGGTGGCAGAGGATAGAGATGTTAACAAGGGTATGGAAAATTCCTGGGAACTGGAGCATAACCAGGGAGCTGGCCTGAAGTCCCGCAGAGGGACAGAGGGATTCTCAGAAAGCCCCTCTGCCCCTCACCGTCTCTCCCACTCTACCTCAGGGTGCCTGCTGGGAGCTGGAGCTGCCTCTTGGCCTGAGGTGAACTCCTGCTGGGAACAGAGGTCCAGGTTGCTGATAATGAGTCTTGCCCCACAGGGCACCAGCTCTTTTATCCTCCGAACACCACATGGCTCCCTGGTGAGCACACCTCTGGACCCGATCCTCCGTGTCTGTTCTGATCCAATCTGATCTGATCGAGGCCCTGTTCTTTCTGGTGGTGACCTGGGTCTCGGCTTCTGACCTGGGACTTTATCATGTTTGGTTACAGTGGAAGGAGCTGGGGAAGTGGCCGGGGGTATTTAAAACCCTTGACCTGGGCCTCCGGCTCCTGATGAGAAAAGCTGTTCTTGAAGCAGCCGGAGCATCCAGCCGGGTGACCTGTGGCAGGAGCGCGCGGGCCTTCCTGTCTTGGCCTAGCGGTGGGCGGTGAGGCCGTGAATGCCTGAGAAACCTCTGCCATCTTTCTAGACCCTCTTCCTGCTTTGCATTGCCCACCTTGGACTGGTCCCTGAGCCCCCAGATACCCCATGAGTCCTTGGCCTGGTCCATCTCCTCATTCATTCCACGTGCTGGGCAATAGGCCTACGCGAGACAAAGTAGCCATGAATTTTGCTTCCACTAGGTTCACATCTGAGTGGGAGGCATAAGACCCAGACTTAAATCACTAAAATAATAGGCAGAAAATGATCGTAATACTTAAGTAGAGCAGGATACCGAAAAGAGACAAGGTGCTATAGGCCATTTAGAAAAAAGAGCTCACTTTCAGGGAGCATCTGGGAGGTCTTCATGGAGGAGGAGGCATTTGAACTGTCTTAAGGAGAGTAGCTTAAGATTCCCAGGGAGTATCAACTTTTTTTTTTTTTTTTAAGATTTTATTTATTTATCAGAGAGAGAGGGGGAGAGAGCGAGCGAGCACAGGCATACAGAATGGCAGGCAGAGGCAGAGCGAGAAGCAGGCTCCCTGCTGAGCAAGGAGCCCGATGTGGGACTCGATCCCAGGACGCTGGGATCATGACCTGAGCTGAAGGCAGCTGCTTAACCAACTGAGCCACCCGGCGTCCCGAGTATCAACTTTTTACAGGCAGTTGAAACTGGCACAGAGTAGACATTGGGCGAATGGCTAGGCATCTCGACAGACCCTCTGGAGGGATCTTGTGATCACTAGGACAGGTAGAGGAGGCTTCGGGGTCTGCCTGGAGGCTTGAAAATCCCCCTGCTGGTGTGCCTGCCTCACCAGTCACCCTTCTCAGCCGGAAGCTGTTCTCTCTGTCCCAGGGCTGGCTCAGGTAAGCCACCATCCCTTCCCCTGCGGCCCTGGGGCTGTCTCGCCCCTGGCGCCAAGCATGAAACCATTTGCAAATTTCAAAACTTTTTATTTTGAAAATATCTCAGATGTCCAGAAAAACTGCCAGGCTAATGCCGCAAATTCCCATATATACTTCACCCAGGTTCCCCCATTATTAACATTTTTCCATTTTTGCTCTGTCTATACACACGTGCGCGAGCGCGCACACACACACACACACACACACACGGAGCATAATTTTGGTTAAATAGCTTGAGTCAGTTGTAGACATTGGCCCTTTACTCCTAAATCTTTAGTGCATATCTCCAAAGAACAAAGACATTGGCTTACATAACCACAACGCAATGATCGTATTGAGGAAATTTAACATTGACACGAGCCTAACACAACCTGACACACAGTATGTATTCAAATTCACCGGCTGTCCTAAGATTGTCGCATTTCAGTGATTTTTTTTTTTTCTCTCCTGACCCAGCTTTCAATCCAAGACCGTGCCTTATTTTTGGTTGCCTGGTCTCTTCATGTGCCTTCAGTCTGGAATAGCTCCTTGGGGCCTGCCTTTTGTTGTTCTTGACACGGACAGTTTTGAAGAGCACGGGCTGGTGTTGCAGAATGTACCTGGATTTGGGTTTGTTTGAGGTACTCTTACTTTTAGATCCAGGTTCTGTTTTTTTTTTTTTTTTTTTTTTCCAGGAATGTCACGGGTGCACTGGGGGTTCATCTGTCTCATGCTGGGTGCTGCTGACTTTGGTGACGTGGTTAAGGGTGGCACCTGCTGTCCAGATCGTCCATGTGGTTCTGGCACTGGGATTACTAAGGTGTTCTGTAGGGAGATGCTCTGTGACTGTGCAAATAGGCTGCTCCCTGTGAGACCTTCACCCAAGTCGAAGCAACCCTTCAGGTTGGTGTGTGAACTGATCATTAAAGTGATGGCTGCAGAGTGAAAATTTTCGTTGACATTGTTTGATTGGCAGCCTATGGTGGCGACGAGCTGTCCCTCACCCTATGCATTCATGGATCTCTTTGTATTTATTGATCAGTATGGACTCAGAGATTCTTATTTTATTCGGTGAGTTAAATCCGGTATTAGTTTTCTTACTTTTCATGCTTGATTGTTTTGGGCTTGGCCCCTGGAGCCCCTTGCAGCCGACTCCTGTATTTTTTTTGACACAACCCAGCAGCTTTTGTGTTTATCTGTGTAGTGGGCTGAATGATTTCCCCCTCCCCCAGTGTTTTCATATGTTTGAAGTCCTCGTCCCCAGAATTGTTGAATGTGACTGTATTTGGAGTCAGAGTACTTAAAGAAGTGATTTAGATGAAATCAGGACTGGGGCACCTCGGTGGGTCAGTTGGTTAAGCCTCTGCTCTTGGCTCAGGTCATGATCTCAGGGTCCTGGGATTGAGCCCCACCTTGGGCACTCTGCTCAACAGGGAGCCTGCTTCCCCCCTCTCTCTCTGCCTGCCTCTCTGCCTACTTGTGATCTCTCTGTCAAGTAAATAAATAAAATCTTTAAAAAAAAGGTGAAATCTGGACATATGGGTGGCCCTCATCTGATCTGACTGGTGTCCTTATAAGAAGAGGAGATTAGGGGCACCTGCGTGGCTCAGTCCGTGTAGCGTCCGACTCTTGATTTCAGCTCAGATCATGATCGCATGGGTCGTGAGGTCGAGCCCATTGTGGGGTACTGCATTCAGAGGGGAATCTGTGTGGGATCCTCTCTTTCTCTCCCTCTGCCCCTCACCCTGCTCATGCTCTCTATCTCTCTCAAATCAATCAATCAATCTTAAAAAATAAAAAAGAGGAGATTAAGACCCAGACACACACAGGGGGAAGACCATGGGAAGATACCAGAAGAAGGTGGCCACCTACAAGCCAAGCAGAGAGGCTTGGGAAGAAACAACACTGCTGCCACCTTAACCTCAGACTTCCAGCCTCTAAGACTGTGAGAAAATGAATTTCTGTGAGTCCTCCCCACCCCTAGCCCACGCTATTCGTCATGGCAGCCCGAGCCAACTGGTAACAGTTGGCAACGTGCCCACTTCCTGGTTCTGCAGAGTTGTACTCCGCGTGAATCAATGATGTGGTTTTCTTTTCTTTTTTTAAAAACATTTTATTTATTTAGTTGACACAGAGAGAGATCACAAGTAGGCAGGGAGGCAGGCAGAGAGAGTGTGTGGGGGAGGAGCAGACTCCCTGCTGAGCAGCAAGCCTGATGTGGGACTCGATCCCAGGACCCTGAGATCACGACCTGAGCCGAAGGCAGCGGCCTAACCCACTGAGCCACCCAGGCACCTGACGATGTGGTCTTCTTTCACGTTTTTAACATTTATCCCAGAATATACATGGAGCATCTCGCATGTCCCGAGCCCTAACTTAGGCACCGGGGATCTATCAAGGAACAAGATAGACCCAAATGCCTCCCTCACAAAATTCCACTCCAGGGAAGATGACAGAGAAATAAATACGTTATATTGTGTGTCACATGGTGATATTGGAGGGAAGCGAGGACGAGGAAGGGGACAGGGAGTGTCAGCCAGAGTTGACACTGTAGAGACAGGTGCCAGTGAAGCGCCCCCAACCCTGCCCCGCCAGGAGGTGGAGTACACACCTGAAGATGGTAAGGGAGGAGGGACCCACGATTCCGGCTGCATGCTTCTTTCTTTTTTTTTTCTTTCTTAGGATTTTATTTTTTTATTTGACGCAGAAAGAGAGAGAGAGAGACAGCGAGAGAGGGAACACAAGCAGGGGGAGTGGGAGAGGGAGAAGCAGGCTTCCTGCTGAGCTGGGAGCCGGATGCGGGACTTCATATCAGGACCCCGGGATCATGACCTGAGGTGAAGGCAGACGCTTAACGACTGAGCCACCCAGGCATCCCGTGGGTACATGTTTCTTTATACGTCAGTTTCCAACTTTTATTAGTATAGCTTCCCTGGGAAAATATGCATAGCTAATACATAATTTTTAGTAATATATAAATAAAAATAAAAATACATTTATATATGTAAAATCTGGAATATATTGTCTAAGTATGAACAGGGATTAGCAGTTCTAAAGGTGAGAGAGTGGATGTGATAATGGTTTCATGTTGCCAAAAAGCCACTCAAGTAAGTAGAGGGAACCAAGGGGACAGGCAGGTCCGGCAGTGACCTGGAAGCGTGCGTGTGCAATATCCAGTTTGGCCACTAGGTGTCAGCACGTCACAGTCTGTTCCGGGATGGATTTTCCAAGGGACTGGATTTATTTGTTCCAGCAAACCCATCGTCTTTTCTCTGTCGGAAGCCTTTCTCTTTCATACAATAACGCTTAGCTACACCCCCCCTTTTATTTTAATGACAAATCATCTCTAAAAAGATGGTACCAATTTACATTCTTACAAGAAGTGTTCAAGGGCAATCTTTGTCCTTTTTCTCTCCATCCTCTCTCACCAAAGGCTCTGTAAGTCCCTTGGGGGGCGGATGCAGTTGGTAAAGGATCAAAGTGGAGGCCGCCCGGGGGGAGTGGGGAGAGGAGGGGATTTTCACTTTGAAGATCAGAATTTATGCCCATGTTGGTGGCACAGGCTACACATACAGAGCACCGACGAACGTTCGGTTCATTAAAAGGCACCAGCTCCAGCTTTGAGCTTGGACTCGTCCAGCGGAGCAAAGCCCCGCCTTTTATGGTTGAAGTAATGGCAGTAAGCCACGCTGATGCGACACATCTCCCGCTGTGGATGCAGCAGCATGGGCTAGTGGGAACACTACCTGATTCATCTATTCCTTTATTCAACGTGTCTTTCCTGAGGCCTCGTATGTGTCTGTCCCTGGGAGCTGGAGCCAGGAGCTCGGACATCCTCCTCATCTGTACAATTTTCAGGGTGACATTTCCTGCCTCGCAGGGGCTCGCGGGGTGACAGTGAGCACAGGCAATTAACTGGACCTATTATTCTTGCTCTTATGGGTGGCTTCTGACCAAGAGAGAAGTGGCCAATGATTCCATGAAGACCCACTTGGAAAATGAGGTTACAAACTGTACACCACGGAGTCTTCATTAAATTTTAGATTTTTATTGTTTGAAAACATGACCGAGGGGCACCTGGGTGGCTCAGTGGGTTAAGCCGCTGCCTTCGGCTCAGGTCGTGATCTCAGGGTCCTGGGATCGAGTCCCGCATCGGGCTCTCTGCTCGGCAGGGAGCCTGCTTCCCTCTCTCTCTCTCTCTCTGCCTGCCTCTCCATCTACTTGTGATTTCTCTCTGTCAAATAAATAAATAAAATCTTTAAAAAAAAAGAAAACATGACCGATTCTGGACTTACCCTCCATCAGCTCGGCATCTAGTCCTCTTTTGGCTTCCCTGCACGTGATCATATCCCTCTGCCCTTCCGAAGAGGCTGAGCTGTAACTGTGGACACACAGCGGATCTCCTACGGGTGGTCACTGCAGGGCTTGGGGCTGTTTCTGGCTCCAGCGGCAAGACTGAGGTCAATGCCAACCCCCACAACCCTTATACTGGCTCCGCGAGAGAAAGCCCATCAGTCTTCCAGCCTCCTACTACCACCTCTATTGTTCCCCCACTGGCCCTCATGGGTGGGCGTTCTCATCTGTCTCTACCTTGGCCTTCTATCCAGGGGTCCCCCACAGGGCCTGGCACATAGTAGGTGCTCAGTAAATGTGTGGCAAAGGAAAGGATGCAGGAGGAAGAAACATCACTGTCACTGATGTCTGTCCCACTGGAATAATGGCAGCACGAAGGGCTGGGACAGGGTGTTATTTTCTACCTTTGATGCGTTCCTCAGTCTGGGCCTCCCTCCCTCCCTCTGCCTGCCTTAAAACTCCTGCTGTCCCCATCCTGCGCCTCCACCTGAGGTCTCCAGGTGGTAGGAAGTGATGCCTTCACCCCGAACTTCCCAGACCATGGCAGCTCACACCAAATGGTGTGATGGCCGTGTACCTGGAGGAGGCTCAGGTTGGCATGCTCTGGGAGGCTGAAGGCTCTGTGCACCCCGGGTCCCCTTTGCCATGGAGTCAAGTCTCCCCAGGACAGTCTCAGAAGGCAAGGGAAGGGCCCTGCTGGGCTTCCGAGGGGTGGGGAGGGCTCAGGCGTCCACGTGGGTCCAGGACTTGGGAAGCAGGACTGGAAAGGACACCGTGGGTGTGGGTGGCAGCGAGTTGGTGGCAGGAGTCCTTTGCCTGCCTTGCATGGGGGGCCAGAGTGGAACCATCCATCCGAGTTTGAAGGGCGTCACTCAGAGACCCTCTGCAGCGCAAGGCCACGGCCAGCCGGCCTTTTGCGGTCAGCAGAATAGAATCTATTTTTAGGATCCTTTACCATGCCTCTGAACGTGGAGGTGGTGGCTGCTGGGGACGTAGTCACGAACTTGCCCATCCGTCTACAACACACGTCTGCCCCTTCTTTTAGGGACTATCCCTCCTCAGCTCACACGGCCCGGTGGTTGGGTCAGAAACTGTCAATCATGCCCTCAGCCCCACATGACCAAGAAGAGCCAATCAGAGTACCCCAGGTCCAGCCCACAAGGGCTGGGCGAGGGCTGGACACATGACCCGAGTTGGAACAATCAGAGCCTTCCCTGATACTAAGCTGCCCTCCAGGGTTTCTTCCTTTGGCTTTGCATCCCTTAAGGCTAGAAAGCCCCGAGGCGGGCAGGAGCGAGGTCTTTCACCGCTCGCAGAAGACTGAAGAAAGAAACTCGCAGGGCGAAGAGGATCAAAGATGACAGAAGGGAAAGAGGAAGGGAGAGAAAGAATGAGCAGATGGTTTTGATTTCCTGGGTCACCGAGCCCTGTGGACCTGCTCTGGCTCTTGCATCCTGGGTCCCCAGGAGCCTTCCGGTAGCTCCCCCAGCTGGCGCTGGGCTCCCTTCACGGGCGCTCCCCGCTAGATTTTGGAGTCGTGCCCGATTCCGATGCAACCCCCACCCCGATCCAAAGAGAGGCGCTCATTCACGTCAGCACTATGGAAAATGAGGTCTTTTATTCTCTTCTGAGAGCGGGCTTTGCAGAGCCCCAGACGGAGCTCCGGCTGGCCCTGGGGCAGGAATGCCCCGAGTGAGTGCGTGTGTGTGTGCACACACGCGCGCGTGTGCGGGGCGGGCGTGGCTGCGTCCTGAAGCAGCGCCTGCATTTACACGGCCGGAGCCAAGCCAATCGTGTTGTTGGCGCGGTCGAAGACGGTAAAATACAGCCTCAGGAAGACATCACCCAGAATCCAGGAGTCCGAGACCAAGAGGCCGCCTGTGCCTTCATCAAAGTTGCTGTAGCAGGTGCCCTGGTGATCCTGGAGGAGACGGAAAGTCACCGGTCAGCCCGAGCCCTCACCTGCTGCCCTCCTTCAGCGCCAGCCCTTCTCCGCTCCATCGCCCTCCTTTCCCGGGAGCCACGTGGCTGTCTCAGCAGCTGCAGAAGTGCGGGGCGGCCGGGGGCAGCCAGGAACCAGAACTGCCTGCGGCTCCCCTCACTCTCCGCTGTGTCTTTCCTGTGACTCAGGCTGGGCTGTTCCCCTCTGCGGAGAATGCCATTCCTTCTCTCCTCCCCCTGACCTGCTCCCTAAGACTGTGCTCAGCCCCTTTCTAAGCAGCCTTCCCAGCCTCAGGGAGGCCCTTCACCCAGCAGCATCTGCAATGGTGTGGCTTGGCCGCCCCCCTGCTGCTGTGCCACATTCCTGCAAGTCCCAGATTTGAGGACCAGACCCCAGGGTTGTGTCCTTACCTCCCGGATGTAGGCACTGGCTGGCACTGGGTAGTCCACGCCGTTGATGGTGAAGACGATGTCAGGCAGAGTGTTGATGGCGTTACAGTTAATCATGTACTGTCAGAGAAAGAGGGAGAGAGAAGTTTGGCCCAGCCAATTCTTCCATATCTGGAGAGCCCCAGAGTGTCCCTGTGGCATGACCCATCACCTCGCCACTGTAGGACTGCTTGGCATCAATGATCTTCTGGATGTTGAAGACAACGTCAGGTGGGCCGATCAGCAACGAGGTTCCAGTGTCAATAATGGCCTCACAGCCACCATCACAAGCAATAACCTTCCCGTTCATGGAGATGCTGAGAGACAGGGGGATAAAGTAGGTATCAGGATCACACTGGGGGCTCCTGTCACTACTGCACTCTCCCTGGCTATCTCCAGAACAGTCCTTCAGCACATGCTTGCCAGCTGTTTCCCTTTGCTCTGATCATACTGACCTTTGACTTCCTTCAGTTCTTGAATGTCCCAAGCTCTCTTGTGCCTCAGGGCCTTTGCATATGCTGGTACCCCTTTCTAGAACCATCCTCACTCCCTTTGTCTGGCTAATTTCTCCTCTTCTTCCAGGTTCCAGCTTCACTGTTACTTTTTTAGGGAAGCCTTTCCCCCAGACTCAGTCAGCCTCCTCTCTCAGTCACCTCGGCATACTTTTATTCATTTCTGGCATGTATCAAAATGGTAATTCACTGTTTGTCTGACTTGTTTCAGGTACATCTGCCCTGCTAGATGGCAAGCTCTGTAGGAGCAGTTTCTGTCCTTAACACCTCTCGACATATTTTTGTTGAATGAAGGAATGAACCAGTAAGTGAGGGAGGGATGAGAGACCCCTCTCTGGTGTCTGGCTCGTTATGGGGCCCACGCAGTGAAGATGGAGGTTCTCTGAGCAGGTGCTCAGAATGACAGGAAGGGGGTCACCGGCTTCTCTCCACCAGCTCCCAGCGCAGATGCCGGGGGCTGGACTCGGGCAATGGAAGCTTCCAAAGGGCATTTTAAGCTTTTGTCTGCTGGTATCTGGAACTTGTCAGTAGGCGCAGGGCTATCAGAACCTGTGGGTGATGTATGTGTGTGTGTGTGTGTGTGTGTGTGTGTGTGTGTGTGCTTCTGTGTGCATGTGGGCGGGCATGACCTGGGGCTGCCCTCAGAGGGCAGGCTTACCTGTCCATGGTTAACTGCCAGTAGAGGGGTCTGGAGACGGGCACCCAGTTGAGGTCTCCACTGTAGTAGGAGTGGTCCACACCGCCGAACATCACCATGCTGCCCTCTTCCTCCTTTCTGAGGGGGGCAGTGGGAAAGGGCTCATTGTGAGGGGAAAATAACTGGGGGGTGGTAGCTTTTTTCAAGCTTAGCAACACACCAGGCACCGTCCAAGGGTGCGCTTCTCATGGCTCACTTGTCCACATGTCACAAAGCCCCATAGGGTAGGCTCTCCTCTGCTGTCTATTCTACAGACAGGAAGGTTGCAGCACGGCGGGGTGGAGGTCTGGCTAGTAGAGGGTGAAGCTGAGTCCGAACCTGGGCTGGCTCTGACCACCCCCTCTGCCAGTCCCCTTCGGCGATCAGAGCACTTGGCTCTGTGGTCAGGGGCCGCGTCAGCCAGAGAGGTCTGGCCTGTCCTCTTTCAGCAAAGCCAAGTGTCTAGGCTCACACAGGGTGCGGGCTGCACAGCCCCACCTCTCTGCTGTCCCTTCTTTGAAATTCCTAATACTTAAAACAAGGGGCCTCCTATTTTCATTTTGCACTGTTCCTGCAAATTATGTAGCAGCTCTTGGGAGCATGCTAAGATGTTAGTGTGGGGGGTGGGTGCAGAACCTCAGGGGAACCTTGCCCCTGTCTCCCTGCCAGGCTCCATTTCCACTCCCTCCTCCCCAGTGCTCCAGCCTCACTGGTTCCCTCGCTGGGCCTTAGGTGCTCCTTCTGACCATGGCACAGGTTTTTCCCTCTGCCTGGGACTGCTCCGTAGCCCGGCTCTCTCCCATTCCAGAGGCCTCAGCCCAGAGAGGCCTTTGCTACAGCCCGTGGATAGTCCCCTTCCTGGGCAATCTTGTGCAAATCTCCGCTCTGAGCCTTGTTTCCCCCATTGGTCAAATGAGGGACTTAGACTGCAGGGATCAGCAGAGTTTACTTGTGAAGGGCCAGATCGCCATGATTTTAGGCTTTGCTGCCAGAGGATAGCTCTTGTGACTGTTTCATGCCGCCGTTGTGGACGAGATGGAAACAGCCACAGACCAGATGGAAATGAATGAGTGTGGTTACCTCTCAATAAAACTTTATTTACAAAAACAGGGGGCGGGCCAGAGGCCCTCCCCCCCGCTGCCATAGTTTGCTCCCCGCTAGATGAGGCTATCTCTCCAGAAACTTCAAGATCAAGTAGTTTCCAATTTTTCATGTGACTGGAAGCATCTTACGGCTGATTTGGACAAAGAACTCATCCAACCCAGACTTACTTGCTCAAGTAGAAGGCGAAGAGCTCCTCAGAAATGAGACCTTGTTTCCACAGGTTGTCGAAGACGGGGGTGATCCCTCCGAGGCCAAGGCTGGGGTAGCCCAGGCCCAGGATGCCGTCAAAGACTGCATATTCCATGAACCTGCCGGGTTCCTTCAGGCTCAGGCCAAATCCCTGGGATTCATCAACGAGGCCCCCGAACTGTGGGAGAAGATGGTGTCACCAGGGAAAGGTTTGGAAAGCGGGGTTGGGCTAGGAGATGCCACTAACAGCAGGGAGAAGAACGGAGGCCCTCGGGGACCTCAGCTGGCTATGACAAGCCAGAACAGAGACACAGGTTCTGCATGCTGGGACCCCGTGGATTTTAACCCACACTTGCTCCTCCTGCTGACATCAGCTCTCTCTTACAGGTGGGGAAACAGACTCAGAGTGGGACCAAATTGTTGAGGACACAAGGAACAGAGAGGAGGATAGTTTCCTTTTGGGCATGACTGTGGTCTGATGACAGAAGTGGAGTGAATCCATTGCAATTCATGTGGATTCTTCATCTGCCCAAGAGGAGAAGCCTGTTGTACCACGTCCCGGCAGAGCGCTTATGAAAATTCGGCCGGGAAATACGCTGGTGTGTGTGCGTGCGTGTGTGCGTGTGTGTGTGTGTGTGTGTGTACATGCACTTTAGGGGAGGCAGCTTATAGCTTTTATTAGAGTCTCAGAGGCCCCCAAGGGTCAGGATCCATTTTTTAAGCCCCCCGCCTTCTGTGGTCCCTGCTTCTTTGCCTGAGTGCCTGGAGCCCCCATCGACACCCAGAGACCCCACATCAGCTCTTCTTGTTCCCCCAAAACATCCCCCATCTGTGTGAGTCCTGCTTCACACCCCCAGCTCTGCCACTTAGCAGGTGCATGACCTTGGGACCCTGTCCCTCGGTTTGCCCATCCACATGATGGCAGTGACAGTGCCTGCCTCGTCGGTTTGGTGCAAGATCAAACAAGTTCTGGCAATGAAAGCACCCAGCACCGTGCCTGCCACAGTCTGAGAATATAAAAGTGGGCCGTTGGGGCGTGGGGTGGCTCAGTGAGTTGGGTGTCTGCCTTCAGCTCGGGTCCTGATCCCAGGGTCCTGGGTTGGAGCCCCACCTTGGGCTCCCTGCTCAGCAAGGAGCCCTTCCTCTCCCTCTCCCTCTGCCTCCTGCTCTCCCTGCTTGTGCTCTTTCTCTCTGTGTCAAATAAGTAATAAAATCTTTAAAAAAAAAAAAAAGTGGGCAGTTTTCCTGCACCTCTCCGTGTTTCCAGGAAAATCAGCCTTGAGCTAACCATGGGGAAAGGAGCTGCAAATCACGCCCCCCAAGCGGCGCCTGCATGATGACCCACTCTCTGGGTTACTATTCTAGGATTCCATGTGTTGGGGGAGGCACTATCTCCCTAGGGACCCAGCGCCCCAGGGCAGGCAGCCAGCTGCTGGGGGACTTTGGGAAAGACAGGTGCTCCCACCTGACCCTACATTTGGTCCTATTAGCCCTCATTGTTCCCCAGGCCAGCCTTCCTCAGCCTCTGGTTTCCACGTTACCTGAACGTTGTCATAAGCAAGAAATCCTGACATCATCCCAGTGCCGTACTGGATGTGGATGGGCTTTCCCAAGGCCCGGAAGGTGGAGGACAGCAGAGGGTTGAAGACATTGTGATTAGCTGCAGACACAGGAGGTGAACATCTGTCAGCTTGCCAAGGACAGAGGACGGGGTGAGGGGGGCCCCGAGATGGGGGAGCAGGCACTCACAGCAGGCAGGGCTGGTGCAGTAGATGGAGGGCACCCACAAGTCCGTCGAGCCTGTGTCAAAGATGACCTTGAACTCCTGTGGGGGCGTTCCAATGCTGATGGTGCCGACGTAGGCCAGCTGCAGGGGCCGGGAAGGGATGGTTAAGGCAGGTTGCCCTAGTCCCTCCCTGACCCCCAGGTGCCTGCCTCCCTCAGGTGTCCCGTGTCTCCTGAAATCAGCTTTCAACCACTCTACCTTATAGCCTCTACTCAGGCCAGTGCCTCCATTTGAAAAGCTCTTCGGTGTCCCCTGCAGCTCTCTAAATCCTTTCCACCCACTTGGCCTAGCCTGAGTGCTTCCTCCTCTAGGCAGCCCTCCTGGGTCACCCCAGGCCACTTCTTTTAAACTCAAAACATAACATCAGTACCATGCAGGTGGCCCTTTTCCTTGACCTTCGCTTATGTTCTGCTAGTCTCTCCGGCTGGGCTATGCATTCTTGGAGAAGAGATGGGAAGTTTTGTTAACAATAATGATAACTGTAGGCGCTCAATAACTTTTTTGCCAGAGTCTTCCTTGGGGCTGGACCTGGTCACCATAGACCAGGAGTTGAGGGTTGAGGTGCCTTCTCCTCTGGGGATGCCGTCTCTGTTTTCCAGCGTCTCTCCCTGCAGGACCCCCAGCCCTAGCATCCCTGCTCCCACCTCCAGATGACCTCCAGCCCTTGGCCAGAGCCCTAGGGGGCTCTCTGGAGAGCCATCCCTGCCCTTGTCCCTGCCCCCGTCCTGCCACACTTACATCCAGGTAGTTCCTCATGGGTTCGTAATATATCCCCTGGTCCACATCTGCAGAGTCCCCAAACTTGTAGGCCAGGTTGTAAGGATGCTTCTCAAGGTAATCGCGAAGCTTGTCTTTCTCCCTGAGGTTTTCTCGCATGGACTTGATCCTTGTCAGAGGGATTCTTGAAGCCGGCATCAGGGAAAGAGAAACAAATGAGAGGGGGCGATCTTCATTTACAATGTAACTGCTACTTCTCATGCTGTAATCCTACCGCATATTTTCCAAACATTTTTAGGATGTCATCTTATTGGGGCAGGCCACCCAACACAATGGAAAAACTATGGCAATAAACTTAGGTTTGAATACAGGTTTCCACTGCATAATCTTGCATAAGCTATGTGGCCTTTCTGTACCTCAGTTTCTCCACCTGCAAAAAGGTGGAATGGTAATAATCCCCTCACATAGAATGTTTGGGGTGTTAAGCAAAATGATGGCTATCATGCACCTGGCTCCTGACGATGGCAGTCGTCAGTATTGCCACTGTCGTCTTACTGTATCTTTCTCAAAGAAGCTGTGGGAGGGAAGTAGAATGGAAATCATCATCCTCTCTCTTTTTTTTTTAAAGGTTTTATTTATTTATTTGACAGAGAGAAATCACAAGTAGATGGAGAGGCAGGCAGAGAGAGAGAGAGAGGGAAGCAGGCTCCCTGCTGAGCAGAGAGCCCGATGTGGGACTCGATCCCAGGACTCTGAGATCATGACCTGAGCCGAAGGCAGCGGCTTAACCCACTGAGCCACCCAGGCGCCCCCATCATCCTCTTTTTATAGAGAGTCGGTGACTTGGCTATGGTCACGCTGCTTGTTAGAGGTAAAACTGGGCCTACCTGTAGCCCTGTTGATCTTTTTTCAGGGCTCAACCAGAAGAGAGAGTTTATGAAGCAATGAGAGTTTATGAGGCAATGGAGAATAAATTAGAGAAATTAAGAGGGTAGAGTAACTAGGATTCGAACTAGAAAAAATAAGAGTTTTTCATGCAGAGAGACATCCAAAGAGACATATACATATGAAAATGGAGTGAGAGCAAAGAGAAGACCTAGAGACAAATGAAGGAGAAATGCTTCCTAGACAGGACCATGCCTACAGTTGCACAGGTTGTACACTGAACAATTCCAAGGGGTGCCATTTCTCACAGCTCATAATATATGACTGGCACTCCTGGAGCTGTACAACCCTTCAGGCCTGCCTCAAGACATCCGGACCTCACAGTGCACGTAGTAAGCTACTGATCAATAAATGGAAACTTGAACTTTAAGATAGTCTGGGAATCATCATATTCTCTCCACTACCATGGATGGGCAGGAGAATAAGAAGGCAAGAAAGAGCCCAGAAAGAGAGCTGGTGCCAACCGCAGTCCCTGTACTTACGTGACTAAGCATTCTGAAAGGGCCACCAGCCCGAGGACCCCAAACCACCTCATGCTTTCTTCTCGGGTTCTGAGCATGCAATGGCCAGCATGAGTGGCTTGTTATATATGCTGTGATCTGCCTTAGTCGTGCCCCTGAGGGTTGCTAAATGAACCTGATAAGACATATGACCCTCTCTGATAAGATCTCTATCCCCATCAGTGTTTGTGAGGAGGGGATTTAGAAAATTCACAGAATACAGAGATTTCTATTGTGATCTCTTCCTTGGGGCTTGGCTGGGGGTGGGGGGAATAAAAAACCAAACCAAACAAACAATCCTGAACCATAAATTCTAACAAAGAGTGGGGAGACTCTTTCTATCTTGGAGATAAAGGTGCTGCTAATAACATGCTAAAAGTAAGTGCCAGGTGCCATGCTTGACTTTCCTGATCTTGTGCAGTCTCCCCAGGGCCCGTGAGGTGTGCACTGATACCCTCGTTTGGAGAGGAGATTGCTAGGAGGAAGGTGGGTGCGGGTCAAGTGTCACTACGAAGACGCTGAGCATACAGGTGACTTTAGGTGGTGGGATAGTACAGACGGGCACTCAGGGTGCCAGTCTGCACGTCACCATTGCACAATTTTAATGCTAGAAGCAAAGGAATGCATGCATCCAGGAGACTTGTTATTCATACAGCAAACAATTACTGGGGCCCCGCTATGTGCTGGGGTCTTGGCTAGAGGCTAGAAAGTCAAAGTCAAACCAGACACAAGTGGTCCTTGGGGTACATGGCTGGCTCAGTTGGGAGAGCAGGCAACGCTTGATCTCGGGAGGTTGTAAGTTTGATCCCCACGTTGGGTGTAGAGATTACCAAAAACAAAAGCAAAAACATAAAACCCCACAAAACACTAGTAGTCCTTGCTTTCAGGAAGCTTGCAATTAAGGACACGAACTCACGATCCAGGAGGCGAGGGAGATGAATGGAAGGGCTGGACGGGCATCATGGGCACCGGGTAGCACGTGCCTCGCAACAAGGAGGAGGTCTCTCCCCTGCTCCCTCCAGCAGTTGCCACGCCTGGCTGGCGATGCCAGGCTGGCCATGTTTTCAAGAGATGTCAGGAGTCTGGATGTTGATGTGAAATCCTTATCTTCAAATGTAAGCAACTACTTCCCTAAAAAAACCCAAAAACCCAGAAAACGAAAACAGACCCGCAAACGTAGCATGAGCCAACTCAAACAGCTGTGGGCTGCAATCACCAGGTAGGCTCTACAGGTTTTTATTTCCAGCCTAGAGGCGGGAGTAGAGTGCAGACTGAGGAAGCCCTGTTCAGTTCATGCTGGTGGGATGAATGAGAAATTGAATGTATCCCAGCCATGTGAGTTTTCCTTGCATTTGTAAAGCAAGACCACCAAGGTCAGACCAACCAACAGACTTACCAGTAACCTCCATTTGCTGAGCACCTGACATAGCTCCCCATGGGATCCATACCTTGAACCATTTTGTCTGCCAAACCAAGTGCACAAAGGAAAAACTAATTTTTAAGTTGGTCAATCAAAGAAGGTTAAAAAAAAAAGAAAGAAAAGAGTATCCAGAACTTCTGCTTGGCCTGAGATGAACAAGGCTACCTATAAAACTACTATCATTCCAGCCAAAGTAAGGAGAATGACACTTTATGGCTCCTTCCAAGACCATTGGGGACACTGGGGTTCCTCTGTGAGATCTGTCCAGGCCTGACCGTTGAGTAGGAGGCTGGCCTTGTCCCAGGCCTGGGGGGCAGATGGAATTGGGGAGGCACTCCATCTCACCCCTCCATCCTCCACATTGTTAAAACTTAGTTTTGGGGTCCAAGGGATTTGACAGCATCTAGCAAATCACACACACACACACACACACACACACACACACACCCTTTTTAATGTAGCGATTCTACCTCTAGGATTCTAACCCAAAGATACATTTTGACAAAAATAAGAAACTCCTATGAAATAATTCAACCAAATCAATTTTAAAGCTCTAATTGGCTTTTGTAGACAATTCGCAGATCGGGCAGCACCCTCTAGCAAATAGAGGGGAACTCCCAAGGCATGTGTACAATGTGGAAAGTATTCGTGGAAAGAGGGTGGGGTAAGAAAGTTACCAGCAAAAGAAGAAGATTTTCCAGGTGAGACTGCTTTCCCTTGGTGGGGAACAAAGTAGTCTTATCAGACAGATGGTTTCATCTTCCTTGAGGGGATGGAGAGGGCCCATTGGGTTGACTCACTGGAGCGTGTCGGAAAATTCCTGACTGACCAGTTAAGATGCCTTCCTGGGGGAGGCTGACACTGCAGTTAGATTATGTATTGAAGCTTCCACTGGGGACTTGGCCTAAGTGATGCCATTTTGGGCCTGGGATTTTTTCTTTTTTTTAAAGGCGTGTGCACGAGCTCTGTACTGCAACGTTATTTACAAAAGCCAGATTTATTTATTTGACACAGAGAGAGAGCAAGCGAGCACAAGCAGGGGGAGTCCAGGCAAAAGGAGAGGGAGAAGCAGGCTCCCCACTGAGCAGAGAGTCCAATGTAGGGCTCCATCCCAGGACTCTGAGATCATGATCTGAGCCCAAGGCAGGGGATTAATCCACTGAGCCACCCAGATGCCCACGGTTATTTTGAAACCCTAAGTTAGAGGGTAAAGCCAGTGAGTTAGGGGCGCCTGGGTGGCTCAGTTGTTAAGTGTCTGCCTTTGGCTCGGGTCATGATCCCAGGGTCCTGGGATCGAATCCTGCAGCAGGAAGCCTGTTTCTCCCTCTCCCACTCCCCCCTGCCTGTGTTCCCTCTCTCTCTGTCTCTGTGTCAAATAAATAAATAAAATATTTTTTAAAAAACCAGTAGGTTATTAATTATGCGAATGTTTTCCTGCTGCAAGGCTTTCCATGGAAGAAAAAAAAAAAAGATGGAAACCCATGACAAAAAAGTTAAAGTACAGCCCCATCGTCTTAAAACTTGAATTGGAAGTCTAAGTTTGTACTCATCAACTATTTTTCTCTTTCTAACAAAATACATAGAGCTGACCGGTGAATCATGTGAGGTTTAGGGGCACTGACCCTCTCTCCCCAGGCTGCCCAAAATCCACAAAGAACTTTTGACTCCCCTAAAACTTCACTACGAACAGCCTGCCATTGGCCAGAAGGCTTGCTGATAACATAAAAAGTCGATTAACACCTATTTTGTATGTTATGTGTATTATGTCCTGTGTTCTTACACTAAAGTTAGCTAGAGACAAGAAAATGTTATTAAGAAGTTCACAAGGAAGGGAAAAATTGACAGCCCTGCAGCAGACGGACCGTAGAGATTCCGTGTGTAAACGGACCTGCACAGCTCAGACCCATGTTGTTCACGAGTTGACCCTATCTCTTGGCTCTGGCAGCTGAAAAACCTAGAAGCCATGATATGTGATAACAGGCAGTACCCTGAGGCCCGGCTTGTGGCCTCCAGATACCATTTACCACGAGAGCATCAGGGATTCTTGAAGAGATGGCTGATTCCAGGGCTGCACCAAGAAATGCCCAGGATGTCTCAAGGGTCCAGAAAAGCTCTCTGGAATCCTGTCCAAAGGTGCAGGAATCAGTAGGAAGAGGCTTCCAGGGGCCCAAAGTGGGACAATTTGAGCAACACATCAAATATACAACTCATGATTATGATGATAGAGGAAGGGAAATCATCGTCAATATTTATGCTGTTTAGGTCTGAGCAAATATTTCAGGTATATTTCAGGTAACTACAAATAATGCTGAAGGAAAGTTCTTTATTGAAGAATTCTAGAGAGGAAAGTCAGAAGGAATGGTTGAATGAAGAAATCACTGCTTCGCAGTTCCTAATAAAACAAGGGATCTAGGGGAAGAGCATTGGTGGATATTGGACCCGCAAGACGCGAAGCCGTAGGGGGAATTTCAACGGATGAAGGGGAGAGCCCCAGGACCCACGAATCAACCCTAACATCTATCAGTTTTGTGCCTATTGAAATGATGTAGTAAGAGATCCCTAGAACTATCTATGAAGTATTCCAATAAAAATTTTTCAGCTTAAGTCTGAATGTAACAAGCTTCAGGAAGTATGTAGATAAAGGAACAAGAAAGCAATCATGTAAACCCAGTAGTTGGGACATTCTGTAAGATAAGTGACCCCCCCCCCAGCTTAAACCTTTTTAAGGATTTATTTATTTATTTTAGAGAGAAAGAGAGAGAGAGAGCAGGAGGAGGGGCAGAGGGTGAGAAGCTGACTCCCAGTTGAGCTTGGAGCCCAACACTGGGCTTAATCTCATTACCTTGGCATGACCTGAGCTGAAATCAAGAGTCAGATGCTTAACCCACTGAGCCACCCAGGTACCCCTCCCTCCCTCACTTTTTGAACAACAAAAAAAAAACATAAGAAGGGGAAAGACTATTAGTTATTCAAAGTCTTAAGAGATAATAAGCAAATGCAACACGTGTAGATTCTTTAAATCCTGATCCCTAATTCAAATCAATAAACCATTAAAAGGCATTTTGAGCAAATTAGGGAAATTTGAACATGGACTGGACATTAGATGATATTAAAGTTATTGGTAATTTTGTCTGGGGAACAACAGCATTGTGGTTACATACATTTTTTTTCATTTATTTATTTTCAGCATAACAGTATCATTATTTTTTCACCACACCCAGTGCTCCATGCAATCCGTGCCCTCTATAATACCCACCACCTGGTACCCCGACCTCCTACCGCCCCCACGCCACTTCAAACCCCTCAGATTGTTTTTCAGAGTCCATAGTCTCTCATGATTCACCTCCCCTTCCAATTTCCCCCAGTCTGCTTCTAACTCCCCATGTCCTCCATGCTTTTTGTTATGCTCCACAAATAAGTGAAACCATATGATAATTGACTCTCTCTGCTTGACTTATTTCACTCAGCGTAATCTCTTCCAGTCCCGTCCATGTTGCTACAAAAGTTGGCTATTCATCCTTTCTGACGGAGGCATAATACTCCATAGTGTATATGGACCACATCTTCCTTATCCATTCATCCGTTGAAGGGCATCTTGGTTCTTTCCACAGTTTAGCGACCGTGGCCATTGCTGCTATAAACATTGGGGTACAGATGGCCCTTCTTTTCACTACATCTATATCTTTGGGGTAAATACCCAGGAGTGCAATGGCAGGGTCATAGGGAAGCTCTATTTTTAATTTCTTGAGGAATCTCCACACTGTTCTCCAAAGAGGCTGCACCAAGTTGCATTCCCACCAACAGTGGAAGAGGGTTCCCCTTTCTCCACATCCTCTCCAACACATGTTGTTTCCTGTCTTGCTAATTTTGGCCATTCTAACTGGTGTAAGGTGATATCTCAATGTAGTTTTAATTTGAATCTCCCTGATGGCTAATGATGATGAACATTTTTTCATGTGTCTGATAGCCATTTGTATGTCTTTATTGGAGAAGTGTCTGTTCATATCTTCTTCCCATTTTTTGATATGTTTGCCTGTTTTGTGTGTGTTGAGTTTGAGGAGTTCATTATAGATCCTGGATATCAACCTTTTGTCTGTACTGTCATTTGCAAATACCTTCTCCCATTCCGTGGGTTGCCTCTTTGTTTTCTTGACTGTTTCCTTTGCTGTGCAGAAGCTTTTGATCTTGATGAAGTCCCAAAAGTTCATCTTTGCGTTTGTTTCCTTTGCCTTTGGAGACATATCTTGAAAGAAGTTGCTGTGGCTGATATCGAAGAGATTACTGCCTATGTTCTCCTCTAGGATTCTGATGGATTCCTGTCTCACATTGAGGTCTTTTATCCATTTTGAGTTTATCTTTGTGTACGGTGGTTACATACATTTTGTATATTTAAAAAATCCTTACCTCTCGGAGATGTACAATAAATGGTAATCTGTGCCTTAAAATGTACCACCAAAAGTGAATGAATAGCAACATTTAAAAAAATGAGGGTCTAGATAAAACAAAGATTTGTGTAATTGCTCTGTACTGTGTTGTGTCTCCCTCCCTGCCCTCCAGATTCATACGTTGAAGCCTAACTCCCAATACCATGGTATTTGGCGGTGGGCTGTTTGGGGTGAAGTTGGGTTTAGCTGAGGCCATGAAAGTGGGCCCTTGGGATGGCATTAGTGCCTTTGAAGAAGAGAACCCTGAGAGCTTTCCTCAATCCCCCCACCATGTGAGGGCACAGTGAGAAGGGGGCTGTCCGCAGGCTAAGAAGGCGGCTGTCACCAGGAACGGAATTGGCCAGTGCCCTGATCTGGGATTTCCAGCCTCCCGTCCGTATGGTCTTCCATTATGGTGGCTTGGGCTAGGAAGTAGTGTTGTAATTCTTGACACCGAGTGATGGTATTGTGGGGTTCACGACACTATCCTTTTCTTACTTTTGTTACGTTTGAAATATTTTATGTAATCAAAAGTTTGACAATTTTGCCTTTTGAAATTTCTGCATTTAGTGTTACCCCAAGGGGCCCAAGAAGAGCGGACGTGGATGGGACCTCGCTTGACTGAGTCACTGGGAGCCTTCACGGCTCATCCCTCCAGCTCTTCCACTGAGAACTGTCCCGGTCCCTCCTACCCGGGGCTGCTTGGCCATCCAGCTGGAGACTATGAGAAGACACGCTGGCTCCTAGATGTGGAAGGAATGCCATTTTTAGGAAAAACCCAACAGGGCTGTTTCCTAAAGCCCCTGGGCCCCTCTTCTTTGGGGTCGTCTTCAGGGTGAGGGAAAGGCCTGGGTAGGGAGGGGGCCGAGAGGTTGAGGTGAGGGGTTGGGGGAGATTTGGAAAGGAAGGAGGGGAGGGGGTAACAGAGAGGGGTCAGCTTGGGCAGGACCCAGGAGGGACTGGGACGTGCAAGAAGTCCTGGGGAAGGAATGTACTGATCAGGGGTCCAGTCCCCGCTGGGTCTCCCAGCAAATGCTGGAGGTGGCATCCTATCCTGCTGGAATGGGGGTGATAAGAGCCATCTTCCCTGCTACTGAGTCCCAGGGAAGAGGGACAGCCACCGTCCGTGACTCTCCAGTCGCTCCTTGGCTGTCGGCATCCTCTCAAGCCGGACAGCAAGAGGGCAGGTGACCCGAAACATCTGAAATATTGTCTGAGGTAGCTGACCATCCTGTCGCATCTTGTCCCCAGAATCCTTTTATTGGAATTTATTCCTTTAGGAGAGGTGATTCATCAGCCTGACCCGGGTTTCTGCTGAAGAATCCACAGTCTTCTAGTCGGTAACATCTGCCTTTTAACTACTTGATCTCAGCCCACAGATTCCGAGGGGCCGAATGTTCTGCAGGATGGGGCCCCGAGGTCCTCCTGCTTGTGGTGGCACCTGGTTGACCACTGCTGCCCCCAGGGCAGGGCGGACCCTGCTAGGGCGTCTGAGCACTAGATGGGGCCTCGCTGTCCTGAGCCACCTGTACCCCGAGCCGCTCGTCGTGCTCACCAGCATTGGCACACCATCTGGACCAGCTGCTTTCCTGGAACAAGTCCCGTCCCCTCATTCTAGGGAGGAAGAAACTGGAAGCCAGGCAGTGTCCCTTACCAAAAGGTTGCAAGGTGAATTAGTGAAGGCATCTGGGACTCAAGGCATCTGGTCCTCCCTCCGGCTGGGAGAGCGCTGAACTGGGACAGCTCAGAGAGGGCTCACTGCTGCCAGCCCCCGTGGGCAACTCTCAGAGGCCCGCAGGTGCAGGGCTGAGGTCCTTCTCTTTCCTTCTTGAGTCTGGTCGGCTTCTGGCTCCAGCCCTGCTCTCCGGACAGCACGAAAGTGGCACTGGGAGCTGGCTCTCCCAGGTGCCAGGCACAGTGGGTCCAGTCTGGAGTGGCACCAGAAGGCAGCGTTTACAGCATCTGACTCATGCCCCCTCTGTAGCCCCGCGGCCCCCCTCCTCGTGCAGGCAACACCGCCCCTGACGGATTGCACAGCACCGGCCTGAATTTAGAGCAATGAACCATTTCTGCTCAGCCTTCTGCAACTTCGACGCTATGTCTGTTTCGCTCTTCAGGGACCAGGTGGCCCAGTCAGGAGGCTCCGACAAGCCTATGTTCAAGGGACTTGTCTGATGTTCAGGAAAGACCTTGGAGCTTTGAGGGCCCCGATGGGGGATGGCACTGCTCCCGCTCTATGGGGGCTGTGCTGTGTGGGTCTTGAATGTGGAAAAGGGCAGACCCGTAAGGACAGCCTGGGCATTACATTGGTCCCAACGGCTTATGAGTTGAGTTCCAGCCTGCAGGCCTCAGGGTTGGGTGCTGATCCTGATGTCCTGTGGCCGCCTTTGGAGAAAGGATGGAGAAACCGGATTCTGCCCAGGGAGCGGCCACCTGTGGTGACCCCGTGATCACACAGGGCAAGATTAGACAAAAGCATTTACTTTCCTCTTGGCCCTATCGGTGCGCGGGAGGTTCCGCCCAGGAAGACAAGCAAACCGAGAGAATCAGTCTTTGCTGGTGGCAGTGACGTCTCCCGGGTCCCCTGCGATAGCCAGCTTATCCACGCAACCCGGGCCCCGAGCCCACTTGGCAGTACGGCCCTGATTTTCCCGCCTCGGTCTGCAGCAGCCCCAGAGGTTCTGGGGAGGAAAGGGATGGCTCAGTGCTGCTGACTTGCAAGTGGAGTGCGGAGTGCGTGACGGGGTCATGCTGGGTGACGTGTGGCCTAGATGTCCCCTGGCGGGCAGTGGGTTGTCCAGGTGTGGGAGGAAGACGGGAGGCAGAAAAGTGGCCATTTATGGGATTTGGTTAGTTTGGGGTTTCGTAATTGCACTTCCCTTGTTTGGAATGTTCTTCGCCCAGCCCTTGGCCTGGCTGGCTCCTTCTGCTCCTCTCAGGGGTCATCTCCACTGCCTCCTCCTCAGCGAGGGCTTCCGAGGCCCCTCCAGTCTCCCAGGCCCAGAGCCTGATTCCATCAACGAGCCCCAGAGATCCTGCATACGTTCTCCCAGGTGCTTTCCACGGACGCCCTATGAGGTCGAGATTGTCCCCAATTTACAAATGGGGAAACTGAGGCTTGGGGCGTCAAGTACTCCCTCGAGGAGAAACAGCGAGTAGTAGAGTTGTGGTTTGAACCCAGGTTGGCCTGACTGCAAATTTCATGCTCTTGACTGCTCTGCTGCCAAAGAGTGCTGGGCCCAGTGTGGGGGAGGGAGCGGTCAGAAAACGATGTGGGGGACCAACAGCGGGGGGCGGGGGATGGGAGACGGAGGACATAATTATTAGATATGTTAGAGACTCTTCTTCACTTCATTTTTTAAAGATTTTTACTTTTTTAAAAGATTGTACTTATTTGACAGAGATCACAAGTAGGCAGAGAGGCAGGCAGAGAAAGAGAGGGAAGCAGGCTCCCCGCTGAGCAGAGAGCCCAATGCCGGGCTCGATCCCAGGACCCTGAGATCATGACCTGAGCCAAAGGCAGCGGCTTACCTCACTGAGCCGCCCAGGTGTTCCCTTCACTTCATTTTTAGAGGCGAGGGCATGCATGGGAGAGCAGGCAGGGAGGGGCAGGGAACCTCCAAGAGACTCCATGTTGAGCACAGAGCCTGATGAAGGGCTCGATCTCACTACCCTGAGATCACAACCTGAGCTGAAATCAAGAGTTGGAAGCTTAACCTACTGAGCCACCCAGGTACCCCGGAATATTATTTTTTTTTTAAGGTTTTATTTGTTTATTTGACAAACAGAGATCAGAAGTAGGCAGAGAGGCAGGTAGAGAGAGAGGGGGAAACAGAATCCCCGCTGAGCAGAGAGCCCAATGCAATGTGGGGCTCTATCCCAGGACTCTGAGATCATGACCTGAGCTGAAGGCAGAGGCTTAACCCGCTGAGCCACCCAGATGCCCCCCCAGCATATTATTTTAAATAAAAGTTACTTAAGAGACAGTCTGTGTAAGAAGGGCTTTCACACCCTCCCCTGACCCTGTGAAAGCAGAAAATAACTCTTCCTGGTGAAAGGTAAAAGATACCTGCCCTGTACTAGGAGCTAAAGAGAGCCTTGTCCCCAGAGGTGGGAAATTTAGATCCAAGAAGGCTGTATTAATGACCCTTGTTCCTTTTTACTAATTTACCCCAGCCCAAATTCTGGTTAGAATTCCTTTTTTCCCCCTAAAGGTTTTATTTATTTATTTGACAGAGAGAGATAGAGCAAGAGAGGAACACGAGGAGGGGCAGAGAGAGAGGGAGAAGCAGGCTTCCCGCTGAATAGAGAGCCCGATGTGGGGCTTGATCCCAGGACCCTGAGATGCACAACCTGAGCCAAAGGCAGACACTAAGGACTGAACCACCCAGGTGCCCCCTGTTTAGAATTCCTAAGCAAAGCTCTCAAAGTTAAGTTTTCTTTGTCCCGTCAATTCCTCCCAGATTTATTTTCTCTTTCCCTAAAAAGTAGAGAAACTGCCTGTCTTGGTCATTTCTTTGGATCTCAATTTCATTATTTGGCCTCTGTGTGCATATAATAAATCTTTTGGTTTTTATTTTTCCTATTAGTCTGTCTCATGTAAATTGAATTCTTAGTCCTGCCATGAGGCAGACCACGGGGGTAGAGAAGAATTTTTCCTTCCCTTCAGGTGCCCTGGGCGGAAAGTTAGGAAGCCTTCCTGGCAGAGGTGGCGACTGCACTGAGTCCCAGTGGATGAGAGGATTTTGCTGAGTCAGCATGGGGAGCAGAGAATGTCAGTCAAAGAGGGCAGCCTGGGCATCCCAGGGAACCCAAGGGATGGTCAGTAGCCAGGAAAGGTGGGATTAGCAAAGGTCATAGGCCCAAGGAACACATTAGATCAGTCAGAATGAGCAGCAACTAGCAACACCCCTACTTTTTTTTTTTTTTTAAAGATTTTATTTATTTATTTGACATAGAGAGATCACAAGCAGGCAGAGAGGCAGGCAGAGAGAGAGGAGGAAGCAGGCTCCCTGCTGAGCAGAGAGCCCGATGCGGGCCTCGATCTCAGGACCCTGAGATCATGACCTGAGCAGAAGGCAGCGGCTTAACCCACTGAGCCACCCAGGCGCCCAACACCCCTACTTTAAAAAAATGTTTCTTTCTTGGTCTTCCTGTGTGTCCATTACAGGTCATGGGGGGCTGTGATGGGAGGTGCTACCACTTGGGGACACAGAAAGATGGAGACTTCACCATCTACAAGTGCCACCAGTTGCCATGGGGGGGGGTAGGGTGGGAGAGGGCAGGTGCCAGCTCGCACACTGCCGTCACAGCCCTTGCCAGAAGTGATAGGTGTTGGCTACTGCTTGAATTTCATTGGTCTGAACAAGTCACATGGCCACACTGAATTTCAAGGGACCATGGAATTTCAAGGGACACTGAATTTCAAGGGACCAGCATGCGTTTAGAATGAAGACAGGAAAAACCCAGGAGGGCAGCCCTAATGACAGAAGGGATAACTCGGGAAAGGAGGACAAAGACCAGGTCATGGGTGGGCCTTGAATGCTATGTTCAAGAGTGTGGGATTTACCCCCCCGTGTTGGGGAGCGCTGAGTAGACGAGTGAGATGCCTGACCGCGGAGAGTGAAGGAGAATGGACCAGGACAGGTCTGCAAGAGAAGAAAGAGCTTAGGAGGAAGGGAGTGTGCAAGACAGAGCCTGGCGGCTGTGGAAATGGGTGGGGGAGGGTGTGGACAGGCTGTGGGAGAGGGGGGAGAGGGAGGGGTGCCGGGGAAGAGGCAGAAGGCACAGACGTCCTGGGGGGCTGCTGACCCTGGAAAATCAAGATTTCTGTGAAGTGGAAGGACAACCTCAAATCTAAAAGGTTTTCGCCAAAACAAGGGACTAGACCTACTCTATGGTGAATTTTCACAGTGGAAAAGGACCAAGTTCAGACTGTGAGAGGACAGATTTAACTTGCTTTTTGTAACACCTTCTGTTATCAACTTCTCCTTGTTACTTGAACTATTTGCCAAGCACTTTCCACAGAAAGGAGCCTGTGTGTAATATTTGGAAATGTTAATTTCCTTCCTGTTCTCCCAGCAGCAGGAGAGAAGGAATGACAGCTTTGCCGTGGTGTAGAACCACTCTGCAGAAAGCTCCCGCCCCAGCCCCGGCTTGGGAAGTGAAGTCACAGGAGAGCACCCACCGGCGGGCAGGTGGGCACAGAAGCGGGTGCCAGGATGGGAAGAAGGGGGAAGCCCTCTCTGGGGACCACGGGGGCTGGTGGTTTCCATGCACAGCCAAGGCTGCTTCTCCTCCTGCTCAGCTCTGCAGGGAGGGGCAGTGATTGGGGTAGGTGGGTGCTGAGCGTGTGGCTTTCAGAGAAGCTGGTGGGACCCCCAAGGGCTGGACTTGGTGGGGGGCACCTGTGTGACTTGCCCAGAGACAGAGGGCATGGGCATGTCACCCTCCGTAGCTGGGGGAGCTCTGGCTATTCGGGTAACCCCCATGTTGTCTGGACCCCACCTCCGTTTGTTCCTGAGCCCACCATAGTCTGCAAATCTCACTGGATTCTGTGGCCAGGAAGGGAGGAAAGATTGAGCTTGAGTTAAGGAAATGAAAGTATGTAACATTGCTTACAAAAGGAGAGGGAGCAGAGTGGAACACTTAAGAACCCAGTGCGGGGAGCCAGATGGACTGCGTCTGCATCCTAGCTTGGCCTTGACTCGTGCAAACTTGGACAAGTTACTTCCTTTCTCTCTCTGCCTCCCGTTCACCATCTTTACTTTGTTATTATTTATTTATTTAAGTAGGCTCTAGGCCCACCGTGGGGCTCAAACTCAGGACCCTGAGATCAAGAGTCCCTTGCTCTACCGAGTCAGGTGCCTGTCACTGTCTTTAAATAGGGAATACTAACAGAATCTCATGCTTTAATATGTGTAGGATGCTTACCCCCCCTTGGTAGGTGCTCTGTGACTATCACATAAAGTATTTTGGACCTTAATTCATACATGTTAGACAGCTCTGGGTGGGAAGCCTGTTCGGGATTCAGGGGTTAAGAGGGAGCTGTCACTTAGTGCAATGTTATGATTGAGGGGCCATCTGGTTCTATCTCTGGCTTTATAGATGAGAAATCAGGACCCAGAGAACAGCAAGGACTCAGCCAAGGTCACCCCAGACAGACCACTGAGTGGCAAAACTTACTGGAGCTCAGAGGCATGGTGAGGCCCATGTCTGAGGCCGGAGTGGGCTTCTCCCTAGCTGTGTGATGTTGGTTCTGGGGGTGTGTCTAGCCTGGGATGAATGGGTTGCCTTGTGGGTCTCGGGCCGGAAGCTGTCTCACCCTACTTTGGTGGGGTCTGCCTAGGGTCGGCTGCCTGCAGGAGAGGTTATCCTTTCATTCTGACGCCAGCTGGCCCTTTGGCCTGGGGAGCTGTGTTTGCCCGGGCCCTTATCATGGCCCATCCCAAGGCCGGTGAGGATAAAAGTGTGGGGAGCTGCAGTGAGACACCAAGGCTTAAAGGTCGGGGGCCCAAGCTGGAGACCGAGCCTGGCCTGTCTTGCTGACCACATCACCGGCAATCACACCACACCCTCCTTCTTGCTTTAAAAAAAAACTGGCGTGTGTGTGCATGCATGCGTGTGAAAGTGTGTAAATGTGTGCGCACACGCCTGTGTTTGTGTGTGTGTGACTGTGGGGGGGTGTGGGGGCATTTAATGCCGGAGTGCTACGTGCTCCTGGTCCAGCTGAGGGCTCCCCCCTAGTTCAGCAGAAGGGCTCACTCTCAAAACTAGAAGAGGCTCTTAGCCTTGGTGGGATTCTCGAGCCAATGCTGGCGAGAGCGGAGGGGGTGCAGGACACACCCACGTTATCCGAGGAGGCATTTCTCCTGGCTTTGGTGCTGCTTTTGTTTCTAGTAGCGCCTGTGACCTGCCTTGGGAAGAGGGACTACAATGGCCCCGAGGCCACTGCGCAGCTCTCAGAGGAGAGAGCCCAGCTCCCCTGCCTGGGGCTGGGCCTTTTCCAGGCCAGACTTCCCTCGTTCCCTGCAGGAGCAGCTGGGAGCTTCCATCCGTAGGATTTGTGCAGAGTCACAGCCAGACTGCGCTTGGTCCCTTCCCCGTCCTGTTTCCCCTGCCCCTCAATGGTTTCTCCAAGAGCAACTTTGAAATAAATTTCTTCGACATGAAACCTCATCTTTTGGCCTATTTCTGGGGAGACTGACCTGAAAAGACCTAAGATGGTCGTCTTCTTCTTCAGGCAGCTGATGGACCGAGACCTCGGCCCATTTAGGTTTTCCTTCTAGGTGCACCTGGGTGGTTCAGTGGGTTAAAGCCTCTGCCTTCGGCTCGGGTCATGGTCTCAGGGTCCTGGCATTGAGCCCCATCAGGCTGTCTGCTCAGCAGGGATCCTGCTTCCTCCTCTCTCCCTGCCTGCCTCTCTGACTACTTGTAATCTCTATCAAATAAATATATAAAATCTTTAAAAAAAAGAAAGTTTCCCTCCTATATCTTCCTAGAACATCCTGAAGTGTTCTCTGCCATATAGCTTTGCCCGTGCTTGATTTTCTGAAACCCCTGTTAGACCACATGCTCCGGAGGGCAGGAATCTCATTTGACTCATTCCCAAGTCCATGGAAAGACATTTGGTTGTTAAAAGATTTTATTTATTCATTTGAAAGGGAGAGAAAGAGAGTGCGAGCTAGTGGGGGGTGGAACAGAGGGGGAGGGGGAAGACCAGAGATTCTGAAGCAGACTCCATGCTCAGCGTGGAGCCTGCTGCAGGACTTGATCTCATGTTCACAAGATCATGATCTGGGCCAAAACCAAAAGTCAGAGACTTAACAAACTGAGCCACCCAGCTGCCCCACGAGATATGATTTTTATTCTCCAAAGTCTAATTGTCAAAACAGGCAAGCACATGGGTTGGGTAGTAGGTTACAGGCTCACCTTCTGTAAGCAAGGCCTAAATAACCAAGGCTTAAATAAAATACAATTTCATTTCTCTCTCATGTAATACTCCAGTGGCTCCCTTGTGATGGGGACCCAAATTCTTTCTTGGTGCTTTGATATCTTCAATGTGGGATATTTGTCTCTTGGTCTCGTGTGGCTGCTTGAGCTCTTGTCATTGCATCTGCATTCCAGCCAGCTGGAAGTAGAGAAGGGGAAGCAGGATGTACCCCGTTTCCTAACGGACATAGCCAGAAGTTGTAAATATGATTTCCACTCATATCTCATTGGCTCTAATGAAATCACAGGAGTACTTTGAGGTGAAGGAGAGGCTAGGAAATGTACTCTTTAGCTGGGTGGCCCTAGACTAGGGGTTTGATTACTGAAGAAAGAAGGAGACAATTAACATCCCCTGCTGTGCTCTCCTAGTTCAATGCAGATAAGCTGTTACACTGTGAGGACGTACAACCCCCAGATCTCAATGGGTCAACACAACTAAGATTTATTGCTCCCTCACATCTGACATAGGTTAGCAGGGGGCCTTGCTCATCACAGTCACTCAGGGAGAAAAGCTGATGGATGTGCCCTCTTGATGCAAGGGAAGGGGATGGGCGCCAAACTGGACTCTGGTTTGTGAAGGTGTCTACCTGGAAGTGACCTACAGTAACCTCAGTGCACATTGCAGTGGCCAAAGCAGATTCCACCAGTCTTGCAAACCTGGGGCGGGGGCTGGAGGGGGGTGGGGAAGTGTGATCCATCTGGAATATTTATGACAAGCCATTATGGTCTCCACCTTCATTCACGTGCCTACACTTTTCTTGGCTTCTCCCCACCCTGCCCCTCAGCCTCCTTCTGCCAGCAGATTCAGATTTGGATGAGATTATATGAGAGGACATATACTGGGCTGTTAATAAGTAGGGAAACCGAGGGCAAAAAATGAAAAGAAAAAAAAGAATCCCAAACCATACTTTAAAAAAGCATGTATAATTGCAATTTTGCATTGACAGAAGAGAGTATGTGTGTCTCTGTGTGTGTATGTGTGTGTGTAGTTTCTGTGCAAATTTAATAAAATAATAAAGGAAATAAATCCATAAAATATATATTTGTTTATCAAACCCAACCAAATAATGATAAAGCAGTGCCATATTAACCATAGCCATATCAGGTTTCAGTTTGGGCACTCATTACAAAAGATTTAAAGTGACCATGTCAAGATAAAACTGGATTTTTTTCCCTCTCCCTCCTAAACCAGTCTGGGGGTAGGCCATCCAGAGCCTGAACGGTTTCCACTATGTCACCTCATGGTCCAATATAGCTGCAGGAGTTCCAGGCATCACATCTGAAATTGAAGCAACAGTTGAGAAGGTGGGGAAGGCAAGAGGAGTCACCTCTCAGCTGACTCAGCTCCTTTAAAGCAGACTTCCAAGTAACTCTTCTCAATCCTTCTGCTTATATCACAAAGTCACTTATTTATTTATTTATTTATTTATTTAAGCAGTTTCCACGCCCAGTGGGATCCCAACACAGTGCTTGAACTCTCGATCCTGAGATCAAGACCTGAGCTGAGATCAAGAGTCAGATGCTTAATCAGCTGAGGCATCCAGGCGCCCCTAGTTACCCAGTCATAATCAACAACGAAGGAGTTTGGGAAACGCAGGTGTTTTGTTTTGTTTTTGGTTTTGTTTTTGTTTTTTTTAGCTACTGGGCACATTGCTATGAAATAAAATATACTCTAATTTTAAAGGAAAGCCAGAGAGTGGATAACTTTGTTGGCAGCTACCAGCCCCTGCCTCAGTGGCACAATTCCCTTCTGGCTCGTGCAGGCAGAAGTGCTGAGTGCAGAGGTGACGTGGGGGGTGGGCACCCAGTGGGAAACCAGCCAGACCAACCTGACATGCAAGTCCAGAAAAAAAATAACATGCAGTCTTCACTGAAGATCTCTTGAAGACCGAAGTGGGGGTCATGTGTACCACATGGTGAAACTTCTTTTAAAAACTGCTTTTCCATCCAGTTCCCAATCCCTCACTCCCCAATACCTCAGCTTCTCAAATATCTTCTTTGTTACACCTCGACTCTGACCTGTCCAGCTCTCCTCACTTCCTCTGACATGACTTCTCCAACCAATAAGTGGGCATAACAAGATCCAGTGCTGAGGAGCTAACCAGCCAACCAACCAACCAACCAACCAAACAAACAATCACTTTGTAGAAGAGGTTAGAGAGGAAACAATGACTATTTCAACTTTGCTGAGATATTTGGGGGAGCAGAGAGCTCCTGTGTCCTCTCAAATTCCAGCCAAGAATGTGACTTCCCTGAGGCTGGAGATGGTGTCTGTGCACCTTTCTGTCTGTAGTTCTTAGCAGTGAATGTATGGGGGTGAAAAAATGAGAGAAGAAGGAGCTGTCTTCTTTGCTCGCTCTCTCTCGCTCTGTGTGTGTGTGTGTCTTTTGCATCTGTCAGGCTGATTCTGAAATATGAATGAAGTGGGGGATAACTGAGGCACGATATAGGGGACAGAAGTGCCAGTGATAGGACACCAGGACCAAAGGCTAGAGCCATGGGCAGCTGAAAAGAGCCAGGAGTGGAAAAATGGGGGAAACACAGTAGGAAGAGCACCCTTTTCTGGTGCCACCGGCCTCGGATGACTTGAATTTCCTGCCACCTTTTCCTCCCTCCCTCCCTCCTTTGCCCTAATTTTCCATCTTTGGTTATTCAGAAGGGCCCACACCGCAAACCCAGATGACTTGGCAAAGTCCCGTTTGATGCGGAAAGTATGCAGCCGTGTGTCATTTCCCCTCGACACTCTGGGTGGAATCATTCTGTCTGTCCCCTTCACAAGTGGTTAGTGTCATTGTTTTAGGAATTTCTAGCATTTGCAGAAAATGGTGTATAAAATAGTTTCTGCCTGTCCTTCTGGAAGTCACTGTCCAGGGGGAATGAACGGTCAGTTACACAAAAATGTAGTAAATGCTAAGAAATGAAAAAGTGTGGGGTATCTGAAGAACAGACAAGAGGACACTTATCCATCCTTGGGGGCTTTCCAGAAATGGGTCTAACACCCAAAGGGCAGGAATGACAGGAATTCCCAAATAAGTGTGGCTTACGCAAGGTGGTTTACTTCCCTCTCCTGTGAGAGTCCGGAGGCGAGCACCCAGTGGGGTCACGATGCTCCATGGTGTCAGGGCTCAGGACTTTCCCTTATTTCACCTGCTAACACAGTGCCATGAGCGAAAGGATTGTTGAATATAGACTCAAGTTTATGAATATAAACTCAAGTTACTCCATCAGTAGTATTTTCTAATTTTTTTTTTTTTTTTAAGAGAGAGAGAGTGTACATGCACGTGCATGTGAGCGGGGGGCAGGGGGGAGGCACAAGGAGAAGGGAGAGAATCCCAAGCAGGCTCCTTGCTCAGCTTGCGGCAGGATGCAGGGCTAGATCTCACAACCCTGAGATCACCAACTGAGCTGAAATCAAGAGCTGGATGTTCAGTCGTCGGAGCCACCCAGGCACCCTGTGTTTTCTATTTTTTTTTTTTTTTTTTAAAGAGAGAGCACAAGCAGGGGGAGCAGCAGGCAGAGCAGGACCCTGGGATCATGACCTGAGCCGAAGGCAGACGCCCAATCAACTGAGCCACCCAGGTGTTCCTGTTACTTTTTTACCACCAAAGTAACATATGCTAAAGATTAACTATTATATAGCCCAAAAGGTTTATGATACAAAGTGAAGGTCATGTGCCCTGGTCCCCCCGCCCAACCAATCAAAAACAGTTTCAACCCACTTTCTGACAGCTGCTGTCAAGAGGAGCTGCTCTGACAGGTTCAAAGCTAGATGTTTGCAAAACCCAACCAGGATATCCCTCAAATAAACCAGTAGCTGAGACTGCCTTCCTCATGATCCTTCTGCTCTCTAGGGATGATCTCTGAGCAAAGTGTGATCATGTGGTCATTAATTCATAGGCTACCTGGCCGCCAGGAGAGGCAAGAAAGAAGAAGCTCTGCCCGACAGGCCTGGTGGTGATCACCAGAGCCAACCAGATCCATTCTCTCTAGAATTAGAAAGAGAAATTTTGAAACTACCTGCTGAAAGGAGTTTTGATGTCACACACACACAAAGAGCAGAGTCAAATGAGGAGGATGAAGCCTTGAATCCTGCTGTGCCCCCTGCTACCAATCCCCCTGGACTTTGTGGTTATGTGACCCAATCATTCCCAGTCTGCAGAAACTGGTTTGAGTTGGCTTTCCTTCACTAGCAATGTTGGTCTTAATTCAGTACCTAATAAGATTGCGAGTTTTGGGTGCTACGATTTCCTTGGTCTAAAGCTCTCCTCTTGGGATCCCACTTCTACAACACTGCTGTCGTGGACCCTCCTGAGCCAGGGGCGGGGATTCCCCTGGCTGTTCAGTACAGGCTGCCCAGGGAGGAGAGCGCTGACCGGCATCAGGCCCTTCTTCCCAGGTCATCAGTCTCGTGATTCCGGGCAAGGGAGGATGTATAAGGACGTCTGTCATGCACTCCCCACACGGAATGGACTCCAAGTGCCGTCTAGGGCCTCCGGAAACTACGCAGAGTTGTTCCGAGGAACCCACCAGCCAGTTCCAGACTGACAGGCACTGCTCTTAGCCAGGGAAGTGTACACAGACAGGTCCGTGGTTACTCCCGTGTTGGGGCCAAACGGTGTCAGGGCCACGGGCGTATGGTTGGCGTGAAGGATCCTCAGCCTGAGCTCAGACCACCTAGGGCGTTCCCCAGGTGCTGAGATTCCACTCATTTGTTCTCGGGCCCCTTTTGGTCCGCTCTGAGCAGTCTCCCCCAACGCCGAGCGGGATAAAACAACGCAACCCCTTGCTCGCCCGCCTGAGAAGCTGCGGGATGTTGGCGCAGGCGCACTCGCTTAGGGCGGTCGGTCTCCGCCCAATGGGCGGTGCCCCTCCCAGGGGCGGGGCGGAGGCCTTTAGGGGGCGGGGCCGTCCGTCCGCCGCTGGCGGGAGGGTCTCGCGGGGACCCCCGTGGGTGTGGCCCAGGGGGTGCTGCGAGTGTGTGTAGTGGGGGGGAGTGCAGGGGGCAGCGGTGTCGCGGTGACTCGGACCCGCGGGCCGTCCAGCGCGGCGCGGACCCCGTCCCCTGTCCCGGACGTTGGCGCGGAGTCACATCCGGCGGGAGGGGGCGGGCCTGCGGGCCCCGGAAGTGTGGGCGCGGGCCGTGGTTTAACCAGCGGCGTCGGTGGCGGCGGCAGCGGTGGCGGCGGCGGCCGGGGGCAGGTGAGCGGGACCCGGGGAGGGGCGAGGACGGGGAAGGGGGTGGCGCTGGCAGTGGCTCCCGGCGCGCCCCCGCCTGTCCGCCTCATTCTGGCAGAGGCCGGTGATTGGGTGCGAGGGGCGCGTGACTGCCGCCGGCGCCTCTGCCCCTCGCCGCCGAAGGGAGGGAGGCCGGCGCCCCTGCCCCTAGTGCCCTCCCCTCCCTTCCCCCTGCGGGTGGGGCCTCGGGCCCCGCCCCGCCCCCCCATCGCCCCTCTCCGCCCCCCACCGCCCCTCACCGCCCCTCTCCACCTCTTACCGCCCCCCTCCACCCCCCACCCCATACTTGAGCATCTTGCTGGGCACAGTTCTAGTGACGTTAGAGCCAGATCGCCCATTGTACAGATGGGAGCCAGAGGTCACACGGGGAGGCTTGTGGCAGATAGGGTCACAGGGACTCAGATCTGTGACTCCCTGCCTGTGCCCTTTCCCCAGGACAGTGAAAGAAAGAGGCTTTCAGCCTCGGGGCTCTGTTCTCCTTTTTTCTATACCCAGACTAGGAGTGCCCAGCGTCCTGACCGAACCCTACCCTTGGACCTGCTGGGTACAAAGGGCATTGGGGTGCGCGTGTGTCTATCCGTGTATCTGTATATATTTGTATCTCTCACCAGTATATATCCAGTTCCCCTTGGGTACAAATGACAGTGTGGCGTTTATGTGTCAGTGGTATCTCCCTTGGGTGCCTGGTTCCTCCTCCTTTCTTCCCCGCAGCCAAGAAGGTGCTTATCTTCCCACCTTATGGGTAGGAGAAGGAGTGACCTGGGGCTATGTTGTGAGTTACTGGCAGAGTTGACCCTGCATCTTGGGGTTTCAGTCCCTGAGACAGTGCCTTCTCAGTACAGTGTCTGGCCTCACCCACCCTAGAAATACCTCCTTTGGCCCTGGAAACCTCACAGACTCAACTTCCCTTCACTCACTAATCCTGTTGCTGAGTCAGGCCTTTTCCACTCTCTTCATTGGCCCCTTGCCTCTTTTCCAGGAGTTCTGTTTACTACTGGTGTCCCCAGGATGCCGCCACCTTAGGACTGTTGGCCCTAGAGCTGGAGGTGGCGGTGACAGAGGGAGTTGGGGAGGAAGGACTTTCTTCGGCTGTTGTGCAAAGCTGCAGCCCTGCCCAGGCCTGGACCTTGTGGTTCTGGGTGGGAGGAAGGGCTTGGGTGAACTTCTTGCTGCTGAAGTGAGAATTTTTGTTCTTGGCGGTCGTAGTGCCCAGAAGGGCTTTTTTCCTTGATTATCTTGGAAACTGGCTTGTTGCCTTTGTAATCTCCATTAGGTAGAACATTTCATTTTAGATTTCTTCATCTGGGCAGCTTCTGCTGGCTGGTTTTTAGGTAGCAGTAGCTCTGATTTCTTGCTTGACTGCCATGTGCTCTTGGCACTGTTTTAGGGGCCTTGTGAACATAGTGAATTCTGAGAACATGTCAAGGTAGGTGGTGATCCCATTTTACAGACGGCAAGGGAGTGGCAGAGATGTTACTTAATTGGGTCACATGGCCAGGAAGTGTCAAGTCAGGATTTTTTAAAACAATATTTTATTTATTTATTTGACAGACAGAGATCACAAGTAGGCAGAGAGGTAGGCAGAGGGAGAGGAGGAAGCAGGCTCCCCGCTGAGCAGAGAGCCTGATGCGGGGCTCGATCCCAGGACCCTGGGATCATGACCTGAGCCGAAGGCAGAGGCTTTAACCCACAGAGCCACCAAGGCACCCCTCAAGTCAGGATTTTTAACCCCTTAGTCTCATCTCAAAGCTAATGTTCTTACTGGACCTTAAGAATCATCTGTGATGCTTAGGACAGCCTGGGTGGCTCCGTCGGTTAAGCATCTGGCTCTTCGTTTCAGCTCCAGTCATGGTCTTGGGGTCCTGGGATCAAGCACTGTGTTGGGCTCCATGCTCAGCGAGTCTGCGTGAGGATTCTCTCTCTCTCTCTGTCTCCCCCCCCCCCCGCCCCTCCCCTCTCTCACGCTTGCCCTCTCTCTCAAATAGATAAATAAATCTTAAAAAAAAAAATAAAAAAAATTGTCTGTGATAGATGTTAAAAATATGGAGCCAAACCTCTGGAAATTGTCAGGAGGGGTCCAGAAATCAGGTTTTTTTTTTTTTTTTTTTTTTACATAGGCAATGAGTGATTCTTTTTGAAAGTGAAATTTGGGAAGCACCACCTTAAAGAGTTTGTAGATTTTTCTGTACTCGGAAGTGACATTGTTTCTAAGGAGTCTCGTTTTCTGTTTAGTTATTGCTGTGAAATTTGCTAATCTGGCATAAATCAGCCATTGAAAGGGCATTGGGCTAACTAGCCATGTGAAGCATTTCTGGATACTTTTGGCCAGTACCAGTAGGGTTTTTCCAGGCTGACATAATCAGGTCATTGAAGAACTTCTTTTAATCCTGCTCGATCTCTGTTGTTCTGAAAATCTGTTAGTTTCTGCTTAGACTCTAGAGTTTTCATAAGGTTCCAGTTTGTTCCGGGGTAGTTGCCCTGTAACTCAGAGATCGCTGTAAGGTGAGGTCTCTGAGCATTTGGGTGCTTTGTCAGGCATGTTTACCTCCCAGGTCCTCTCCTCCTGCTGCATTTCTTTTCCCCTTGGCTGGTTTCTGTGAGAGACTTGAGCAAACCCCAAAACAGGTTTGTCGTGATTTAGCTGGTGCTGACAAGTGGGGCCCCTGGGGCTTAGGATGGGCAGGAGAGGAGAAAAGGAGAGACTCAACCATGAACAGGTTATCAAACAGATAGCCCAGGTCAGGTATGCCTAGCATTGAAGACATTTAAATAACTTTTAGTCCCACTGCTAATGTATCTATTCCTTTCTTGGCAGGATTACAAGTAGCGGAAGATACAAAGTCAGCATTATAGTGAAACTTTCTCTTTCTGTCCAGTAAACACTGATTTCTAATTTAATTTCTTTGTAAACAAAGGATGTACTCTGTATGATTAGAGATGTCTTAATTTACTGAGAGTTGTTTTGTGACCCAGGATATGGTCCCCTGGTAAATGCTCTGTGAATATTTGGGGAAAATGTGCTTCCTGGTTTGTTGAGTGGAGTGTCATATAAATTGTCAGTTAAGTTGGTTGGTGGTGCTGTTCCAAGTCTTAACTGCTTACTGCCTCTCTGTCTGCTTGTTCTATCAATTAGTGAAAAAGGGGTCATTGAAATTTATGAATGTCATTATTGATTTGTCTATTTCTCCTCGTAGTTTTATCAGTGTTTGCTTCATGTATTTTGAAGCTCTGTTATCAAGTACATAAACATTTTAGAGTGTCATTTGTTTGATGAATTGACCCTTTTAATCCCTGGTAATGAAATCTACTTCATCTCATATTAATATAGCCAGTCCAGCTTTTAAAAATTATTGGATTGGTATCCAGGCTATGTACAGAACTACAACTCAAAATTAAAAAAAAAAAATGGGCTGGTTAAAATGGGCAAAGGACTTGAATAGACATTTCTCTGAAGAAGATATACAAATGACCAATAAGCACATGAAGATGCTCAGCGTCACTGATCATTAGGGAAATGCGAATCCAAATGACAATGAGATACCACTTTATACCAGTTAAGATGGTGGTTATCAGAAGAACCTGGAAGTGTTGGCAAGAGGATACAGGGAGATTGGAACCCTTATTATTGCTCTTGGGAATGTCAGATGCACAACTGCTGTGGAAAATGGTATGGCAATCCCTCAAGAAATTAAATATATAATTACCATATGATCTAGCCATTCCAATTATGGATATATGCCCTAAAGAAGTATAAGCAGAGACTCAACCAATTTATTTGTACACTGGCGTCCCTGGCAACGGCATTCACAATAGGCAAAAGGTAAAAGCAACCCAAGTGTCCACTGACAGATGAATGGACAGACAAAATGTGGTACATCCACATTATCTAGTTTTAAAAAGAAGGAAATTTTGACATGTGCTACGACATGGATGAAACTTGAAGGAATAATGCAAAGCAAAACAAGCCAATCACACAGGGACAAATATTGCATAAGTCCTTTTATATAAGATTCCTAGAGTAGTTAAGTTCACAGAGTCAGAAAGCAGAATGATGACTGCCAGGGGCCGAGGAGGGAAGAATGGGGAGTTAGTGATTCGTGAGAATAGAGTTTCAGTTTGGGATGATAAAAAATTTCTGGAGGTGGTTGGTAGTGATGGTTGTATAGGGGTGTGAATGTATTTAATGCCACAAAACTGTACACTTTAAAATAGTTTGGTAAATTTTATATTATATATGTTTTGTCACAGTTTGAAAATGGATAGTGTTTAGAAAAATCAACATTTGCTTGATGTATTTCTTTATATCCCTTTACTTTTAAATTATGTGTGTCTTTAAATGGGTTCTTGTAAGCAACATAAATAGGTTTTGCATTTTGTAAAATTCAGTTTTACAATCTCTGCCTTTTAATTGGGATGTTTAGAACATTTATGTTTAATATGATTATTAGTGTTATTGGGCTTAACTATTATCTTGCTGTTTGTTTTCAATTTGTCCGATTTTCTTTCTTCCCATTTCCTTTTTTTTTTTTCCCTGATCTCTTTGGGGTTGAGTAATTTTTATTATTTCCTTTTATTTCCTATGCTAGTTTATTAGCTATAACTCTTTTTTGTTTGTTTTTTTAGCAGTTGCCTTAAGATTCATAGTATGCATCTTTAACTTGTCACAGTCTATCACCAAATGATATTATACCATTTTGTATACGTTTATTTCTTTCCTTCTGGACTTTGTACTTTTGTCACATGTTTCACTTCTACATATGTTATAAATCCCACAATACGTTGTTATTATTTCTGCCATAAACAGTCAATTATTATGTAAAGAGATAAAAAAGAAAACATTTTATATTTACCTACATGTTTATCATTTCTGGTGTTCTTCATTCTTTTGTAGATGCATTTCATTTCATGTTCTTTCTGACTTGAGGACTTCCTTTAATATTTCTTGCAGGTGATGAATTCTTTCAGCATTTAGATGTCCAAGAAAGTCTTTATTTTGCCTTTGTTATTGAAAGGTGTTTTCCCTGAGTATAGAATTCTAAGCTGATCTTTTAATTTCTACTTAAAGATGTGGTTCCAGTGTCTTCCAGCTTGCATTGTTTGATGTGAATTATCAGTTGTCCTTTTTGTTTTTTTGTTGTTCCGTTTCGAGTGTGCCCTTTCTCCTTCTGCTTTTATCACTTTTTTTTTTTTTAAGATTTTATTTATTTGAGAGAGAGAGTGAGAGAGAGCACAAGTGGCAGGGGGTGGGAAGAGGGAGAAGGAAAAGCAGACTCCTCACTGAGAAGGGAGCCTGACGTGGGGCTTGATCCCAGGACCCTAGGATCATGACCTGAGCTGAAAGCAGATGCTTAACCCACTGAGCCACCCAGGCACCCCTTTTTATCACTGCTTTTAAACAACTTAATCATCATCATGTGCCTTGGTATAATTTTCTTCATGTTTATTGTGCTTGGATTAGTTGAGTTTTTTGGATCCATGGGTTTATAGCCTTCATCAAATATGGAAAGTTTTCAGCCCATTAATTCTTCAGCTAGTTTCTCTATTATCCTTTCTCTTTTTTCTTTCAGGACTCCAATTACAAGTGTATTAGGATGCCTGAAGTTGTTCCACAACTCTTTGATGCTTCATTTATTTTCTCCCCTGGTCTTCTCATTTTTTTCTTTGTGGTTTGTTTTGGGTAGTTCATATTGTTATTTCTTCAAGTTCACAGATCTTTTCTTCTGTAGTGCCTAGTCTGTTGTAACTTCCATCCAGTATGTTTTTTTATCTCAACATTATAGTTTGTGTCTCTGTGGCTTCGATTTGGGTCTTTTTTTATATTTTCCATGTTTCTACTTAACACACTCCATTTTTGCTTTAGCTTCTTGAGCATGTGGGATATGGTTGTAGTGACCATTTTAATGTCCTTTTATGCTAATTCTGTTATCTGTATTTCTGAGTCTGTTCCTGTTGATTGATTTTTCCCTGGTTATGGATTCCACTTCCTTGCTTCTTTGTATGTCTGGTAATTTTTGATCAATGTCAGGTGGTGCAAATTTTATCCCCTTGGGTGCTGGATATTTTGTATATCTGTGTATATTCTTGGCGTTGTTTTAAGACACTGTTAAGTTACTTGGAAACAATTTCATTCTTTAAAGTCTTTCTTTTAAGTTTTGTTACCTGGATCAGAACAATCTTTAGGCCAGGGTTAATTTTTCCCCACTAACAAGACAGCACCTTCTTCAGTGTTCCACAGATACCCTGTGGATTACTGTCTTTTTCCACTCTGGCTGAGATACAGATTATTCTTGGCTCAATTTGCAGTCCAAGGATTGTTCCCCCTAATCCTGATCTGTACTCTCAGCACTCAGCTGAAAAATGGAGGGAGACCCTTTGCAGATTTCCAGAGTCCTCTCTTTGTGCTGCTGTCTCCTTTCTGGTCTAGGCACCATAAAGTCTGGCTGCCTTGGCCTCCCAGGACTCCCAACTTCCTTTCCCCAACCTGGGGAGACTGTCGGGCTCCGAGATGATCAGGCTTTGCCTAGGCACTCTGTCCCTCTATCATGGCCTGGAACTTCTTTCTGGGCAGTGAGCAGGTCAGCGGGTGGTGTTGGGGACCAGTCACTTGTTCTTTCCTCTCAAAAATCCCTCTCCTGCAATGTCTGATGTCCAATGTCTGAAAACTGTTGTTCCATTTATTTTGTCTGGTTTTTAGGTTGGTTGAGGCAGGAGAGAAATCTGGTCCTTGTTCCTCTGTGTTGGCACAGAGTGGGTGTCTCTGTCCAGTCAGCACTCATCGAGTGCCTTGTGTTTGCTAGGCATTGACCTCGTGCTGGGGTGCAGATCTGAGCGAGCTGGCTCACAGTCTGGCTGGAGAAGCATGCCGGTTCCTATGTGCTACATTCTAGGTGGTACTTACAGACCATCGTGGAAGGGTGGGCTGATATCTGAAGGATGGGCAGGCATTTTCTAGCTGGAGAAGGCATAGGAAGGAGAACTCCAGGCAGAGGGAATGGTAAGAGCAAAGACTGAGGGGCAGGATCTCTGTCATACTGACCTATTTTTGTGTGTGTGGGGGGGAGTTTTGGTCAAGTGATTGGAAGCATGTTGCTTGTTCTGGGAAGAGTAGGTAGCACAGAGAGTTGGGGTGGGGGGAGCAGTCCTTGAGGGTGTGGAAGGAGATCTAGCCGAAAAGGGGGGTTCGGGGTTAGCTGATATAGGGCCTTGTATGCCAAGCCAAGAAGCACAAGATTTTGAATGTAATACTAAAGCACTGGGGAGCTGTGGAAGGTTCTAAGCAGGGATGTGCACACTCTGATTGGCTGTGTTCTCTAGCGATTCCTGGGGTCTGTGTGGGAGGGCTGGAGAGGGTGGAGTCTGTTAGAACCAGGCAGGCAGCTGCTGGAGAGGCTGGCTCAGAGTAGGCCTTTTGCTGGAGAAAGAAACTGAGTCCAGAGCCCAGTGTAGCTGCTGATAGGGAGTCTGCCTGTTTGATAATGGCCCTTGCGGGTTTGATAATGGAATTCGTGGCTCCCTGCCTGAGTCAAGAGCAGATACGAGGAGGCTCTGGCCTAGTTTCTCTTTTTCTGGAGCTCCACTGTTGCCCTCAATGGACCTGCCTGCCTCTGGGGAACCCAGAAGTTCATAGCATCAGACAGCACTGGCAGGGGGAGGGTCTACAGGTGCCTCACCTTCTACCAGCCTGGGATGGCCTCAAACCAGTGAGAACAGTGGTTTCGTTGTCCTGGCCTTTGAACAGACAGACCCTAAGTGACCTCATACAGACTCCTGGGTGTCTGCCTTGATCTTAATCCTGATCCTTCCTAAAGGGGTGGTCATACCTGCGTGCTCAGCTTGCCCTGCGCAGGTTCGGAAGTGTGGGGCAGGGGTAGGGACAAGGCAGAGAGCTGCAGCCCGAGATCCTTTCTGAGTCATCTGAACAGTTGGGGCAAAGGAGAAACAAAGTGGCCATTGGGTATGGAGTAGCTTAGGATGGTTTTCTTTTAGGCTGAGCCATGGGCCACAGGAGGAAGAGACTTTGCAAGGTGTCCCACTTGTGTTTTACTATCAGGAAGTTTCGAGAATGGGCTACTTATTAAATAACCTGTTTTTTGGCCATCGTATTGACTGAAGTGGAGCATTACTGATCTGTGTTAACATCCCGCCCCTGAAGTTCTCTGGCATCATTGATTGACGCTGCCTCCAGAAGAATGTCCAGTTCTCTGTCCTCCGCCTCTGCTGAGGGAGTGGGCTGGGAGGGAGCTCCGCCGCGGTGATGAAGGTGGTTCTGCCCCCGTGTTGAGCCTGGCCTGAGAGCCGGGCATCGGACTTCCCAATGCACTGATTCATTTCATCCTTAAAACAGGCCCGTGTCAGAGGAGAAACCAAGGTCCAGAGAGATGGAGTAGCCCACCCAAGCTCCCCAGCCAGTAGTGGCCGAGGGCACGGGTCTGTCTCCCAGAGCCTTTAGCCACTGGGCTTTCTTTCCCTGCAGGCCAAGGCCTAAAGGAGGCGCTGGGAGATCCGGAGCCCCGGGGTCTTGTGTGGCCAGCCTCTGCCCTTTAGAAGTCTAATGGAAAGATGTCAGCAAGAACGACCACGTCCTAAGCTTGTCCCCAGTTCTGGGCATTGTGTTGCATGGGCGTGCACTTGACTGAGGGGTTGGCACAGTGCCACGGTGAAGGGTCAGGGCCCCGGGGCCAGACCACCGCAGTGAAATTTGGGCTCTGCCACTTCCTTGTCATGAGACTGGGGTCACGTGCAAGTCTTCTGTTTGACCCAGGTTTCTCATGCGTAAAATGAGGAAAGCCGAAGGCCACACAGCCACGAGGGCCCGGTGTGAGGATCAGCCCAGCTGCTGCGGACAGAGTGCCTAGGACACGGCCAGGAGCATCGTAAGTGCTCGGCATGTGATATGTGGCGACTGTCATTGTTTGTTTCTCACTGGTGGCCCAGAGAGCCTTGGGGAGGGAGCCGAGTGGTGGCAGGAAAGCCTGGCTTGCTCCTGTCAACGAGGCGTTCCAGGCTGTAGCACCCAGGCTTTGCTCTTGCCTTCTGTGTGCCTGGAATGCTCTGCCCTGGGCCTTCCCCGTCCTGAAAAACCCCTGTCTGTCCCTCAGATGTCAGCTCCTCTGGGACATGTCCCTTGCTCTTTCTCTGAGAGTTGCGCCGGCCCCCGCAGGGCTCTGGAAGTGCCCAGGAGCACCCGCTCTCTCTCTGTGCCCTGCTGGTGAGCTCTCACAGCTGAAAGAGAGTCGAGGCGGGGGGCTTCTGGAGGGAGGGGTTCTGAGGAGGTGGCTTTGGGGGAGACTGAGCTGGAAGAGGAAGGCTCCCTCCTTTCCCCACCCCACGCCTGGTCTCTGCCGTCTGTTCTGTTCTCTGGGGGTTTGGAGTAATATTTTAAAGGAGAACTCCTTTAGAAAACGGGAAAACTCAGAAAACAACAGGGCACACCAGGCGAGTGGGTAAAGAGGTCCGACAGCCGGAGGGGTGGGGATGAGGGAAGGGGAGGAGGTGGCTGGCTTCCCGGGAGGCAGAGGGAGCTAGAAGCAGTGCTTCCGAAAATGACTCCACAGGTGGCGGGAGCAGTGACTAGATGAACCCTGGCGATGGGACAGGAGAGGTGTCGGGGTAGCCTGCAGGATTGGGAGCAAGGGCATGAAGCTGAGGGCGTGATGGAGATGGGGGGCAGGCGGGCGGGGCAGGTGGTCTGGGGGGAAGGGAAAGGTGAGTAGTGGAGTGGAGCCACCCCTGGGACGCGGGTGAGGGGAGGACATCATCAGGCTTGGGAGGGGCCCCTTTAGGGGTGGGCTGGGCCGTCCAAGGACTGTGAGTGGGGGGGGGGCGCCCACACCCTGCCCACCGTGCCCTCGGGCTTAGGGTCTGCGCTGTGTCCGCTACTGATGGACCGCCCTGGCCTGGCCAGCGGCCCACCCAGTAGATAAAGCAGTTGGCTGAAGTCTTGGTGCCACTCAGAGTGTCTCTGTGTTCGGCACAGGAAAGGGGCTCATCCTTCCTGGGTCTCCTCGCTTAGCGGCTTGCCTCGGGGGGAACGGGGGCTGTTGGATGGAGTTATTCAGTGGACCTGAGGAGCATGTGGTTGTTACATAATTATTTATGTAAAGACGACAATTGCTTTCAAAAAAGCCTTGTCCTTAGAGGTTGTGTACCCCCTCACTGGTGTGTTGGCATACTTGTATCTGGGGATCTTTGTGCAGATCGTTTTGGAGCCTGTTTCGGAAAGCCACACGCTTTGCAGTCCTGAGGACCTGCCCTCCCTCCCGAGCCTAGCTGGGTGCCTGGCCGGGGTGTCGGGCAGCATTTTGCAATGGTGGTAAGATATGAGTGTGCGGATTAATGCTACCTAGTGCCCGCTTGGTGGTTTTTCTAGCCCCTCTAGAGTTATCTCGCTTTTTTCTCTTTAAGTCCTTATAACCGCCCATGACGTTGGTAGTGTTAGCCCCATTTTACCAGTGAGAAGCAGAGTAAGAAGGATGGAATCATTTGCCCAAGGTCACAGAGCTAGTAAAAGGTCAAGCTGGGATTCCATCCAGGAATATTTGGGTCTTAAGCCCTGAACTCCCTCTGCTTCCCTTCCTGCTGTCTTAACTGTTCAGCACTGGGGGGTGGGGAGGAGTTCCCCGCCCCAATCCCAGGAATTCCCTAGAGAGAAAACTTAAGAAAGCTCCCTTCTTGTGCTTACATGGCAACTTTTCAAATTAAAGGGAAGGTCAGGTTCATGGTGCTTTGGACCAGGTGAGCAGTCCATGATGGTTTGATTTGTTTTTATTAACTTCCGTGGGAAGTCAGGTGACTGAAAGACCGGCCTGATACTTGGGTGCATGGCTAGAATCATTCTAGGGAAAGAAAACTAGATCAGGTCAACAAATCTGTCCTCATTAAGCAGCGGGAATAGGAAAGTTTCTATGGGAACCGCAGGTGTTTTGGACAGGAGGGGTGGGATGGGGCCAGGTCTCTATAACTCAGGCAAACTGAACTGTGCAGGTTGCTGTGGGAACTGCTTATGCTGCTGTAAGTGGATGTGGGAAATTTACAAGAAGCCCAAAGCCTTTGCAGCTCTCCCTGTAGTGTGATTTTGGGCTTGAAGTAGCTGGCGGGTCAGCATGGTCTCCTAACGGTGAGGAGAGGAGTGATCGGAACTGTGCTTTGTCTGTCAGGGGAGCTGGGGAAACAGAGGCCTCCTGCTCAGTCCCAGTTCCATCTTCTGAATCAGTAGAAGCCGTCACATTTGCTTGACTCAATATCGAGCCCTCAGAGTATCACGAGTTACCCCTAATCACTGGATGACCCCTAAGAGGCAGAGTAATTAATATTTGTTCAGTGCTCAGGAGGATTCAAAGCTCTCTCCAGGGCCGTTTGCTCTTCTGAGGCATACAGCCCCTAAGGTGGGATTACCGTCGTGGTGCCCATTTTCCAGATAAGGAAACTGAGGTTAAGAGACTTGGTCAAGGTCACACAGCTAAAGGGTTGTGGAGCCAAAGCACAAACCCCAGGCATCAGTCCACATTCTGTGCTTCTCTCTCCGTCCCGTCGGGGGAGAGCTGGCATTGGCTGTTCAGACAGAGGCAAGGGGCCCTGGGCATCGCCAGCCGTCTCCGGGGCTGACACACCTTATTCGGATCTGAGCTTAGAAAAGACTGCATTTTGCTTTCTGTCTTCACTTTTTAACTTTATCCTTGTAAAGGATCTAATACCCATTGAAGCTGTTTGTTTTTGAGCTCAACAGTCCTGCAAAGATCCACATTGGGCAAGCGCCATCCAAGACCTTGCTTTCCCCTCTTCTCCCTCCCCATTAAAGACAGATCTGGAAGAAGGCCCAAAGTTTGAACCCTTCCCAGCATCCCCCATCCACAGCTCCATTCTCCGTCCCCTCCGGCCCACCCCGGGGAGTGGTGGGAAAGGGCACTGCCTCTGGCCTAAGGCCCCTGGGGTGTAGTGGAGTCGCCTTTGGGTCTGCTATCCTCGCTAGATCCTGCTCCCCACGCTCCAGGCATGTGAGATGGACTGAGTCAAGATAGCAAGTGATAGAAGGAAGTTGAGACCGTGAGCTGCAGGGCCAGTGGCCTGGGACTTCCCTCTCTGTGGAAGTGTGTGCTGGAGAGGCTCACGGACTGCAGCCCCAAGGCTGCCCTTGGTTCTGCTTGCTGCTGCTCCAGCTTGGTCCGCCCCCAGACGCAGAGCTTGGTGGCAGGAGGTGAGCCCCAGGATGCCTGGGAAAGGTCTTTGTCACCTCGCCCCCCCACCCCTCTTTTTTCCTGTGGAATCTGTCCTGGGGCAGCCACGTGTCTGTCCTGGAGGGAGCCGTGTTGACAAGCCACACCCTGCCTGTTGTTGTTGTTTTACAATGTTCTAATTGGCGACTGAAATTTAAGAGTGGAGAGCAGTCACTTGGGTCTGGAGTTTTCTCTTCCCTGGGAGACCTGGCAGGTCTGGCCAAGCCCGGCTGCCCTCTTGCCCCTGGCGAGTGCCCGAGCTGGACTGAGGCCCCTGGCTTTCCAGAGGGACACCCTCCCTACCTTGTGGCTTGGCCTTGGCCGGCCTGGCCGTTGTAGATGGCCAGGTTCATGACCTCTGCCGTAGGGAGAGCTGCAGAGGAGCCAGAAGAAAAAGAACGTTGTTTTCCTTCTTGGCTTATTGGCAGGGAAACTGCGATTTTCTCTTCTTGCGGAGGGAACACAGATTAGGGCATGCATCATCTTTCCCACTTTGTTCCCTGTCTGATCTCCTTTGCGTCGAAGGTATCACCCCCCAGAAGAGGAGCTGTCTCCCTGTACCTGTGAGGGCTGTGTGGCCGCCTGCCTGCCTCAGCGGCCTCCCGCTGCCCGTCTCCCAGCCGTGTGGGTCTGCAGCGGCTCCTCCTGGGGCCCTGCTCTCACCTGCCGGTGGCCCGTGACTCCTGTCCCTGCACAAGGGCAGGGCCTCCAGCGAGGCCCGGCAGGCTTCTCATGCCCCAGCCCTCAGAACCCCTGCCTCCCTGCCTCTTGCTCCACCGCCCCCTGCCCCCGCGTCCCACCCCTTCGCACCTGCCCTCGCTGTGAGTGTTGGTGATGATTTTTGGTTTTTACCACGGAGTTGAGTTGGGGGAGTTAGCATCAGTGTTGGCGTGTTCGGGCTGTGCCTGGCTCGCAGTAGGAACCGGGCGTTTATTCACAGCCGTCCGCCCTCCTCCATCCTGCCCGCTCTGACGGGGTCCGTGCACTTCTTGGCGTGTAGTGGTGGCTCCGGGAGGGCCTGCAGGAATGAAGGAGAGCGTGCCGCAGGGGAAAGAGCCCCGTTCCTGCGCCTGCGTGTCTTGTCTGACTTGTCTGCCAGCTGATGGGCCTGTTTCCTCCCTTCCTGCCTTGGTGTCTCCTTCCCTGCCTCAGTCTCCCTCCCTGCCTTGGTTTCCCTCCCTGCCTCAGGCCCTCCTCGCCTCAGTCTCTCCCTCCCTTCCTCGGTGCATCTTCCTGCAAGCACTGCTACGAGCTGTCAGGGGCCTGGTCACTGTACTTGTCAATCCCTCCAGAGACAGAGCCCCTGGGCCGTGGGTCCCCAGGTAACTTCTCAGTCATGTCCCAGTTCTCTGTATGGTGACATCCCTGGCAGTTGTGGCCATTTTGAGAAGTGCTGGTTTGGATTTTTCTGGCACATCGGGTGACTGGGAGGCGGACACTGCTGGCAGCGGGTGCCCAGGCTTCAGGGGTGCCTGCTCTGTGGGCCTCGGGCAGAGTGTCCTGTGCTCTCCCGCCTTTTCTGAATTACGAACTCAGGGAGGGGTGTGCTGCGTTCTGCCTCACTGGGAGGCCCTGAGAATCAGGAGAGGTCTCTGTGACTTCGGAAGGAAAGGCATCGGTCACTTCCAGGGCTGGGCGATGCCCCAGTAAAGCCCAGGCCCGGAACTGTTGTCAGAGGGCGAGGATGTGAGCCACCTCCGTCCTGGAGGCAGCGACCAGATGGGCCTGGGTGATCAGTGGGTGACCAGTGGGCTTGCGCGGGATTGGAAGCTCTGCAGTTGGGACAACCTTGTAAATAAACCGTCTTCATGGCTCTCCTGCGGTGGGCGGAGCCGGTGGGGCAGACACCCGTGCTGTTCAAACACCAGGCACAGAAGGGGACTTGGATCTCCAGTGGTCTGACCTCAGCAGCTTACAGGACCTTGGGCAATATCCTTATTTGTTTCTGGGTTTCATTTCATCTCTGAGATAGAGGTAATTAAGCCTTCTATTTGCTTTAGTTCCTGGAGCAGTTACAGAAATTAATGGCGGAGTTTGCAAAGGGCTTTGATTTCAGAAGAAAGGAGCCATGTGACTGGCAGGGACTGTTTATACCCATTTCACAGGTAAGGAAAGTCCAGTTCCTGAAAGCGATGTGTGGCACTTTTGGGTGTGGACTCCCGAGCACACAGATTCTTTTGGAAGAAGTGGGGATACGTGGCTCTTACACGTGCCTGCTGTGACCGTGAGGTGGTGTGAGGCGGCCCGGGCACAGGGGAGGTGGGGAGCCTGGTGTGGAAGGAGCAGCAGGCCAGGGTCAGGCTCCCAGGCCGGGTGTCCCCTCTTCTGTGAGCACAGAAGGGAGATATATGCCACTTGGCCTCAGTGTCACCAGCTGTGGAATGGGCGTGGTAGAAGCGGCCCGGATATCGGGAAGTTGAGTTAGGGACCAGAGAGGGTGGAGTGGGAAGTGCCATGGCCCGCGTGCCGCTGTGGCCGCTCCTGCTTGCCGTGTGCCGAGGCCCACTTCCTGTCGCCTCTGGGATGCCAGAAGACCCAGGCTGCCCTTGGGAGTTTCCGGCTAACGGGGGTTGACCTACGGTGAAATGGAGGTGTTTCAGACCTGAAGTTCTCGAGGCATTTAAACTGTGTGTGGCCCGTTGTGAAGTCTGCTGTGAACGGGGATTAACCCAGGTGATGTTTCTTTCCTGCATGTGGGGGCGGTCGTCTTTTCCCAGTCAGGGAGTCACAGACAGGAGCTAGAACATTCTCCCAACCCTTTGATCTTCCAAGTGCAGGCAGGGGTGACCTCAGCTCGGAGTGCGCCACGGGGGATGGGGTTCCCCGACCAGGGACGTGCGGTGGGAGAGGAAGATCCCTCTGTTGCCACTTTGGGGAGAGTTCTCGCCGGCTGAAAGACCGTGATTATGCGGATCATAATCTGGAAGTTCTAGGGTTTTTGTGTCTCTGGGATTTCAAGGCCGTCAAACAGAACCAGGCGTGGGGCTTTAGACTGGAGAGGAAGACTGACATTTAGGGTGGTGGGTGGAGGGGTTGCACCCTCAGTGTGCCCCAGAATTATCTCTGATTTCTTGATTGGCCACCATTCTTTAACCCAGCCAAGTCCCCTTTCTAGCTAAATGTCTGCAGGCACTTACTGCCGCTTTGCTGCTAAGTTACATGCTTGGTGCTGTTGCCACCCCAGCCTTCGTGAAAGCAGCGGCAGCCCCACGCCAGTTCTAGTGACATTGGGCCCCTCTTCGTGTGACCTGGGGAGGGGACTTGCTTCCACAGACCTCCGTTGCACACGCACCCGCCCTGCTGGTCCCAGGATGGACACACGCGCTGGCTCACAGAGATGCCAGTGACAGCCTCGGGGAGCCCCAGTGAGGAAACAGTTCAGAATGGTACAAAATGCTTGAATGCTTTACAAAGTTTTTGTTCTGGTTCTGGTGACTTTACTCTAATGAAAATATTTCCTTTTTCTGAGGGAAAGAGAAAGAAAGTGGCTGGGGAAGGACGAGCCTGTCTTCTCGGTTGGCTGAAGGGTGGGTTCTGCGTCACTGCCTTCTGGTCAGGCGGCTCCCAGTGTCCCCGGTGCCCCCAGTGCCTTCTGGGCCTCGAGCCCAGCACAGACCCTCCCCTTGGTCTTCCCCTGACTTGGGCCCTGGGGAGAGTGGGTCTCTTGGCCTCTAAAAGCCCTGCAGTGTCGCAGGCGTGCTCTCTGTGGAGCTCCCCACAGAGCTGGCCAGAGCTTGGGGTGTCTTCTCAGGAGCTGTAGCCTCGATGTTCTGCTGGTTGGTCTGGACGCTGCCGTGTCTACACTGCCTTGCCTGGCCCCCCCGCTATGGGGTTGCAAATCTGGAGCTTCAGTTCCATCCCGTGCCCGGTCACTCTCTGCCTACACGAGGCAAGCCACAAGCACCCGAGAGACGTATGTCCGGGGTCCCGACAGAGGTCGCTCAGGAGCGACAACACAGGATCGAGCCCTGACTTTGCATCTTTCCTCCGCACGGACCGCTCGACGAGCCCCTTCCTCTCCGCGGTCTTCGCTGTTCCTCTGTCAGAGTGCCGGACGGAGGGCAAGGAAAGGCCACAGATGCCATACGAGTTGGGCCCTGGGTAGCTTAGTTGAAATGAAAACTTGTTAAAAGTCACACGAGGAGTCCTGGACAGTTCTGCGTCTGGAGGAGGACTCGGGACTCTGGCGATTTCGAGGGGCATGGTGCGAAGCCCCCGCGGGGAGGGCCCTGCCACTGCCCGGCTGCATGACCTCGGGCAAGGGACTTCCCCTGTCCAGGCTTCCGTGAGGTCAGGTCAAGGTGGCAGTACTCGCCACCTAAGCGGGTGGCGAGGGTCCTTGTAATGCAGGTGCTTACTCAGTGCTCTCGCTGCCTTCCAGCTACGGCGGTTCTGACAGAGAAACCCAGGCACGAAGAGGTCAAACAGTAAATGACAGGGAGGGATTCAGACCCAGGCCGTCTGGCTGCAGAGTCCATTCTCCTAACCTCAAGGCCAGCGGTTCTCAAAGTGTGTTCCTGGGGGCCCTTGGGTGGGGGGGTTCTTTGAGACCCTTGCAGGCTGCCTGTGAGATCAGAATGATTCTCATAATCTAAGGCATTATTTTGCTTTTTCCTGTGCTTCCTGCATGAATATACAGTGGTTTTCAGAGGGGACACAGAATGCGATCATGTCATCCTTCTGGTGGCTTCCGGCATATGGGTGCTTGCGTGGTCTTGTATTTTAACAATTTTCCCCCCTGGCAACCACGAGCGTGTTTTCCATCTCAACAACCTTCTCATCTTAAGAAGGTTATATAAAAAGAATCCTATGTTATATAAGCAGAATGTTCCATAAATGACTTTTCACTCAGAAAAAGTCCCTTGAGATCCATTCAAGTTGCAGACAATGATTTCTCCCTTTTTACCGGAGAGCCGAGCGTTACTGTGTAGCCGGAGTGCCGCTTTTAAGACTCTTGGCTAATTGGAGATCATTTGGGTTGTTTCCAGTTCCAGGCAAGTCCAGTGAAAGCTGCTAGGAACACTCAAAATAAACTTAAAAAATTTTTCACTTTTAATATCTAAGACGGCCAGTACTAATACTAAAATCCACATGAGGGAAACCTCTGCAGGTTCCTCATTACTGTTAGGGGTGAAAAGTGTCCTGAGACCAGAACGTGTGTGATCTGCCGCTCGAGGCTCTGCTGCCTTGTGTGGGACTTACGGAGCCCGGACGGTGACACCGCTGTGGGAGGGGCCTGGGGACAGGTGCTCTGTGTGTCGGAGTGCACCTACCGGGGCCTCCGTAGACACCCCGCTGACTGCGCAGGAGGTGTGTGGTCAACCAGTTGCCCGGGCCTGAGCTGAGCTGTCTGCACTGAGCCCCGACTGTGGGAGCCTGCGGACACCTGGTTCTGTGATGGAGCCTGGATTGGCGTGGGATCCGGGCCACGCCATCGGCCGTAGTAGTACGTGATTTCTGTGGTGTCGGAGTCCTCCACCAGCGTTTGTTCTAAGCCCGCACTGTGTCTGCGAACCTTACGCCAGCCCATTTTGCTGATGGAGAACCCGAGGCTCAGGGAGGTCCCAGCTGTAGGCGGACCCCTCCACTAGGAAGGGCAGGGCCGGGACTCAGACCAGGTCTGTCTCCAGAGTCCTGCTCCACTTGTCCACTTCTGCCCTGCTGGTGTGGTTCATGGCGGACTCCCTCGGTCTACAGGGTGGGAAGCAGTGTGCCCCAGAGTTCCTTCCCAGGGCTCGTTCAGCTGGCCGTTCCCCTGCTCTAGCTTTCAGATCAAGGGTTTTTGAGCAGCAGGGTAAGATGGGGACAGAAAGGAGGTCTGGATTTTCACTCTGTTCTTTACTAACCTTTCTGATGTCCACCTGTAAAGGGACAGTTGCCTGTCCCCTCCCCCCGCGATCAGGAGAGACCGCATGAGCAAAACTCGCTCGCTATTCCTTGCCTTAGAGCTTGGGGACCACATGGAGCCTTAGGAGATCAGAGATGGTGGTGGCCGCTCTGTTTGGCTAGCCCTTTCTCAGTGGGGTGACCCTATAATTTGTTGTCAAGAAACTCGTTTTGAGCTTGAGGAGGGGGCACCGGTCACAGCTATGCCTACATAAGAGGAGTAAACCAGCACTTTGGTGGCCCGTGGGAGGCTGTCACTGTTGGTCAGTTTCTCCTTTCCTCTTTCTGATGACCTCGGAGAGGCCGTTGCCTTCCATTCCAGATGGGGAAGCTAGGACCCGGAGGTCCCCTCTGGCCACACAGTTGCCACGTTGGTCCTTGATTCTAGAGTGCCAGGCAGCGTGGGCTCCTGCAGGCTGAGTGCCGGTGCCAGGGAGGACGGGGGCCTCCTGGTCTCGGTCTCTGGAACCTGGAATCTTTTGAGAGCGAACGTCACTCTGTAATGAGGAAGGTCGGCGTCAGGGCTATAAGGACGAAGACGGCCGAAGATCCCGTGAGTAGGAAGGAAGAGTGGCCTCGGCGCATCTGCGCTTCTTCCCCTTCGTCCCCGGGCTCCCTGCCGGAGCTTGGCTGTGACCCCCTATCACACAGACTGTCGATGGCTCTCTTGGCAGAGTGATGGGGGGGAGGGGCGCTGAAACCAGCTCTTCTGTCACAGCGGCTGTTCTGTTGGGATTGGTCGGTTTTCTTTGCCTTCCGAGTTCTCGGGGGCCAGTTTGATGACTTCTGTTGTTCTTCTCTGAGGGGGCCCTGCACGTGACAGTCCCTTTCCATGGCGCGTGGAGAGCGTGGTCGCTGAGCACAGTCGAGGGAAAGCCCAGGGGGTCGGGGCACTAAGCAGAACAGGCAGCGATGCCCTTGAACCTGGGATGCTGAAGCCGCACGGCCCCCAAGAGTGAGGGTCCAGGTGTGTTTCAGGCAGAAATAGACGCTTCCGGGGCGCCTGGGTGGCTCAGTGTGTTAAGCGTCTGCCTTCGGCTCAGGTCATGATCTCAGGGTCCTGGGATCGTGCCCTGCATCGGGCTCTCTGCAAAAAAAGAAATAGACGCTTCCAAGAGGGCCTGCTGGTGTCTGGGTCCACAGGTGGCCTTGGACCCAACTTGGTCTCTGTCCCCGATGGCCTGGCTTTTCCTCCTACCCTTTCCTGGGTGCTCCTCGGACGGCTTTATCTAGTACCCCAAGGAGTCATGGTGTTGCCTCTGGCTGCCGAGGGCTTTCCCTTATCCTGCTGCTCATGGTTTGGTGGAAGGAGTGGCTCCCTGGTCTCCCGGAGACAGGGGATGACCAGGTGGCCCAGTGCTTGGTGGGACCCTTGCCCCTCCCTGAGGCTTCCTGCTGAGGGGAAGCATCGTGAGAAACTGCAGTGTGGTCTTTCCCTCCGTTCTGTGTTCACAGGGAAGATGGAGACTCTGAAAGACAAGACCTTGGAGGAGCTGGAGGAGATGCAGAATGACCCGGAGGCCATTAACCGGCTGGCCCAGGAGGCCCCCGAGGTAGAGCGAGGCTGTCACGGGGCCCGAGGAAGGCTGGCAGATGGGACTGCGGCCCTGCTTCGGGACACCGGCTCAGTGGGAGTTGGGGCCATGTGCTCCTTCCTGTTCTGTGGCCTTCCCCCGGTTTCGACCAAGCCGGAGAAGTCTCCGAGATCTGAATCCAGTTCTTGGGCTTTCTAGGAGTTCTGGGGTGTCCAGGGTTCCTTTGTGAGTCCCCACTATTGTTCCAGCCTGACCCTGAGGCGGTTTCTGAAAGTACTGGTACTGTTTTGTGGCTGCCTTTCCCTAAGGGCCTTGTCGGGCCCTTCAGCTCTGGGAGGAGCCGTCCTTGGCCTGGGGTATGGGCTCATCTCTTGTTTGACCCCATTTCCTGTAATCACTGGCACCTGACCATTCAGCCCATCCCAGTCCCCATGGGAGTAAAATAACCCCGAGTGTGTAGAGCTTTATGCGTCATAAAGGCCTTCCCTGCCTTCCCGTCTCCTTGACCCCGTGACCCCTGCGAGGTCAGGTGGCTGGATGTAGCCAAGAGCTGGGTATACCCACCGTCCCACCTTGAGTGATTCCTGCCTGTCCCCAGCTCTGGAAGCCAGCCCTGGTGCCCCTCATGCTGGGGACAGACACAAGCACAAGCAATGCCAAGCTCATCGGATTAGCGTTCGGAATAGATTTTTATTTTCACTGATGAACAGGTATGGTGTGTCTCTGCTGGGGGTTCACGCTGTGTTCTCAACACGAGGGAGGCTACCCCGTCCGGCTTCTCCCCGCTTTCTGTAAGGGATGCCCCATGAGGCCACGTTCCCTTGCCCCTTCCTGCCTTGTGCTCTGGCTGCCCCCAGCTGCCCCACCAACCAAGTGAGCAATCTTTGCTGGTGGGGAGTGGGGTAGAGTAGGGGGCGGGGATGAAGTAGGAGGCAAGCTGGGAGGACAGGTAGGGGGACTCGGTGCGGCACATTCTGCTGCCTTGAGCCTCGCTCAGTGAGGACTGGAAGCCAAGCCTGCCTCAGCGGTCAGTCAGGCTGTGACCCGGCCAGGATCTGGCCCAGCCAGCACCGAGCCGGACTCCCACATCCTCCATTTATCTGTCGTGAATGAAGCACCGAGTGTTTCCTGACTCTGCCGTGAACACGGCGTTCTGGGAATTCCAAGGCCTGCTCTGAAGGATGTGTAACTTGGCTAAGTGAGCCTTGACACAGTGTAATTAATCGACTCCCAAGCCGGGCGGCTGTAGACTTGATGCCAAAGCACAGGATGGCAGGAGATGTAAGCGCAGACAACCCCTGGGGCTGAAAGCGACTTGAATTTTGTGGCGTGCAGCCAGCCCGACCAGTCGATGGGAGTTCTTGGAGGGCAAGAACACCCCTGGGATCGAAGGGAAGCGACGTAGGGTGAGCTCCTTAGATTTGCAGAACCTCTCTGGTGAGGTTTCCACTGTGGTCAGTGGAACCCAGTTTTATACAGCGCCGCGCGGCCGTGCAGAGACTGGAGCTGGTCGGTATGCGGTGTGGACGTTGCTTGGAGAGAAGCAAGCTGGCTGGTAGGGGGCCTCTCTCCACAGAGGGCAGTGATTGGGTGGGGGGTCCAGGCAGGCCGGTGAGCTCTTTTGGGCGGGGTGCCGGAACTGTCTTAAGTATTGCCCTCCCCTCAGGGACTGGTGGAGGGCGTCAGAGTGAATCCCGACGGAGAGAGATCGGGCGAGGACGTGGAACAGGCAGGAATGTGCAGGGCAAGACGCAGGGCTGAGTGACACAGCTTGAGTTACTGGTTGAGACCCAGGGAGAAGTCGGCACCTGGGAGGGCTGGTGGGCCCCCCGATCCCGGGGCCCCGGCAGCCGCCCTGTGGAGGGGAGGGAGGTATGGAGTGAGACGAGCAGGCTCCAGGCCCGCCCCAGAGCTCGGAGCCCGAGGCTCCATGGCTGGGAGCAGCAGGAGGGCAGGCTACGGGGACACCCCTGGCCAGGACTGGGGGGGCACCGGAGCCGGTCCCTTCCTCACGCGCTGACCATGGCGGCCCCTGCCTGGCAGGTGCTCGTGCATGGCCGTGCCCTCAGCCCTCTCCTGGGTGCTGAGCGCTCTCTTCTTGTGCCACACGGGGGTCTCGATGCACGGTCACGGTCTTGGAGTGGTAGGTCCCTCTGTCCACCCCACCTTGGTAGAGGACTCCTGGGCACGAGGATGGAGCTGCAGGCCCGAACAGGTCTGGGGAGGGCTCCTGGGGCTGTCGCCTCCCCTGCTAATCGTCACAAGGGACCTGGCTGAGGGGAAGGCGCTGCTTTGCTTGGGGACATGCTTTTAGGGGGACACGGCCAGGGGCAGAGGTTGGTGTATGGCCTCAGGTTGCCTGTGTTGGTGGGGGCCTCCCGCTGGCTGTGAGGCCCCTCCAGTTCTTGGGGGCCCCGCTGTTAGCTCATCTGCGCAGCTTCTCTGCAGGACTTACGTGTGGCCTGGGAAGCAAGGACAAGTCTCCCCGGACTCAGCGTCCTGGTCTGGCCATGCCCTTCTCACGCCGCTGAGTAGTCATCCTGTGCTCTGACTCAGGCCATCTCAGTGCACGAGAGTAGGCCTCTCACCTCAGAATCTCGGGGATAAGTAGTTTGGGATTTTGGTCCCTTCCCTCCTGGAAAGCCTCTGAGTTGTTCACATTAGTGGTCCCCCGGCTTGCTGGAGCTCTGCAGGGCTGCGGTGGGCCTGGCTGCTCCTCCTGTGACCTGGGCAAGCTGCTCACTTCAGCCGTGTCCCGGCTGTGTCCATGGCCCGGGGTGTTGGGTTCGGGATTCAGTGAGGCGCCCGGCTCAGAGCGCATGGCTCAGGGTTTGAACCCAGGTCCCTCGGGCCCTAGTTGCGGGTATTACCCTCTTCTCCCATCAGGGTCGATGAGTCCCAGAGGCCCCGGGTGTAGCCTGACATGAGGTGTGTCGGGGTGACGGTGGTGAGGTTCTCGCGGTCAGCGTCCTGTTCTTCCAGGTCCAGGACCTGCAGCTGGAGCGGGAGATGGCACTGGCCACCAACCGGAGCCTGGCGGAGCGCAACCTGGAGTTCCAAGGCCCCCTGGAGATCAGCCGCTCCAACCTCTCGGACAAGTACCAGGAGCTCCGGAAGCTCGTGGAGCGGTGCCAGGAGCAGAAGGCGAAGCTGGGTAGGGGCGGCCTGGGAGTCTGGTCTGGGGCGCTCCTCTGTTAACTTGGGGGCCCCGCTCGAGGTTGGCCTGGGAGGAGCTCCCGGAATGGTGCGGAAGGATGGGTTCCCTCTCCCTTCCCGGGGACAGGAGAGGGCCAGCCGTGAGGATGAGCCCGTGCCGGCCCCGTGCTGAGTGCTTTACGTTCGTTTTATCGCAACAGCCGGGAAGGGAGGGTCTTGTTTTTCTTGGTTCATAGATGAGAAGAATGAGGCTCAGAGAGGAATGTGGCCAGGCTTCCGGGGCTAGATTTGGGATTGGAGTCGAGAGCCTGCCTCCCGTGCTGTCGCTGGGCGACACCGCCAACTCGGCCTCTGTGCCCTGAGCAGCTGTGCTGGGCTCTCAGTGTCCTGGGACCTGCCGTCTGTGAAGTGCTGGGGGCGGCGGCGGGGAGCGCCGTCCTGGTCCCCGCCCTGAAGAAGCTTGGTGCCGAGACCCTGTGGGAGCCTTGCCAACCCCGCTGCGCGGCAGCACAGGGCTGGGGCTGCTCGCTGGGCTCTGATGCCCGAGTCCTTCATCCTGCTGGCATTGGGAAGGCTGGCTAGCCGAGGTCTGGGGGAGAGAGAGAGAGAGCCCCTCTCTGCTCAGGAAGGTGACCTCAGAGAACCGGGCTCCACGGGGCTCCGCAGCAGACCCCCTGGGAGCCATGGCTCGGCCTCTGAGCACACAGAGAACGCTCCGAGGGTCTTTGTTGAAAGCTCAGCTCCTAATGTGGAATTGAAAGGCACTTGTAGAATGTGGATCTTTCTGCCCTCCCTCCCAGAGAAATTTTCTTCGGCGCTGCAGCCAGAGACCTTGTTAGACCTCCTGCAGATCGAAGGCATGAAGATCGAAGAAGAGTCTGAGGTAAGGCGGCCGTCGCTGCGCCTTCTTCCGTGGGGGGGGTCAGGCCCCGGAGCGGGAGCCCTTTGGGGTGAGCGCTGAATGTCTGCAAAGCTGGGACGAGGGGGGTTAGCAGAGGTGGGGGACACCATTAGTCCGGGGGAGGCCCTCTCGGCCCGCAGCCCCGCCCCAGCTGCCTGGCCTCTGCTCTGCCTGCCTCTGGCCATGTCTTCAGTCTGTGGGCGGATGGGCTCCCTCCAGTTCTCCGAGCTCTGGGTGGAGGAAGCCACCAGGGCCTTCCAGCGCGGGGCCCCCCTGCACGAGCAGCCGAGTAGCTAGTGTTCGTCCATTTATTCGGACATGCGGGAGCCGCGGTGAGCCTGGCACGGTGCCGGGGCGGGGGACAGCAGTGGTCAGCACAGCCCCTGCCGTCCAGGAGTGGCCGTTCTGGTGCGGGAGACGGAAGACCCCAGCGAGTGCAGGTAGAATGTGTCAGCGGTGAGAAGGGACGCAAGGAGAAAGTCCTCGGTGGGGACCAGGGAAGGCAGGGAGCCCCTGCCTCGGGCTGAGGGGGAGGGCTGAGCACAGGCAGCCTGGATCCCAGGCAGTACCCTGTTGTCACCAGACCGTCTATCTTCTAGGCCATGGCTGAGAAGTTCCTGGAGGGCGAGGTGCCCTTGGAAACGTTTCTGGAGAACTTTTCCTCCATGAGGATGCTGTCCCATCTGCGAAGGGTGCGCGTGGAGAAGCTCCAGGATGTGATGAGGAAGCCCAGAGTTTCCCAGGAGCCGGCTGGTGACGCCCCTCCTCCACGCCCGCCGCCCCCACCTCGCCCGGCCCCTCCGGCGACACCCCCTGTGGCCAAAGAGCCGTCCCCGCCACCTTCAGTAGTGCCTCCTTACCCTTTGCCCTACAGCCCGTCCCCTGGCATCCCCGCGGGCCCCACCGCCCAGGGCCCGCTCCAGCCGGCCCCCTTCCCGGTGCTGTCCCAGCCCTCGTTTCCCTACGCGGGGCCTTTGGGCCCCCCTTACCCGGCAGCCCACCCGGGACCCCGGGGTGCTGCGGGTTACCCCTGGTCCCCACAGCGGAGCACACCTCCCCGGCCAGGCTATCCCGTGGCCCCCACTGCTGCCTCTGGCCCCGGGTACCCCTTGGCGGGGAGCCGGGCCCCCAGTCCTGGTTATCCGCAACAGGCCCCCTACCTCTCGCCAGGAGGAAGACCTCCCTACCCAACGCAGCCCCCGCTCCCGAGCTTCCCAGGTCAGCCCCAGCCCTCAGGACCCTCTCAGCCACCCTACCCCACTGGGCCCGCGCCTCCCTATGGGTTTCCACCACCTCAGGGTCCTACCTGGCCTGGGTATTAGACAGCATCCTGGCCCTCGGTCCTTCTCTCCTCCGACCTGTCCCACAGCCCTTGGCCCACCCGCCACTGAGATTCGAGTTTAAATTGGAAGTGGACTTGTGTCAGTACATGGGGGCCTTGCGGGGACCTGGTTGGGAGCGTGGAGGCCTGGAAAACACCAGGCAGGGTGACTGGCTCCGCCACCCCAGCGCTCCAGCGCCCTGGCCTCCCAGGGCAGGGGTTGGGGGTTGCGGGAAGGGAGCACCTCCTTTTAGTGACTGACTTAGGTTTTCTGGTGCTAGCCAGGCGGGGAGTTCGGTACCTCTTCGGGAGTGTCCCTGTGAGCGAGCAGGAGTACGTGTTTGAGGACATGTACTTGTGCCTGCGCTCGCGGACACTGGAACCAAATGCAGTGATCTCAGTGAGGCGGGGACTGGCCTCTGGCCCCTGCTCGCCCCCTCCCTCTCTCCTGGGATTTGGCGGGCTCATCCTGGTGCCCACAGCCTGGGATGCCACTCCGTGTCTACTGGTCCTTTCAAGGATGGCCTGCCCCACGCATCATGTTTGGGGTTGGATTGGGGGGGGGGTGCAGTTAGGAAGAACACTTGCTGACTTTTAAGTCCCATAAAGCCATAATTGAACTCTGCTAGGCCCGTGTCAGAGAAGCGTGTCCTGTGAGCTGGTCTGAACGGTGGCGGCGGAGCCAGGGCAGTGAGAAAGCTGGGGGCTGTGAAGGAGGAGCCCAGACCTTGCTCGCACTGGTTGGAGAATCCAAGGGGTCGCCTTGCCTGGATGGGAGGGAGCAGCTCTGGCCCAGGAGATAGTGGTCATGCCGGACTCATTTAGGAGTGGAGGGCCGGGTCACCTCCCTGCCACGCTCTTCTTGGGGCCCTCCGCTTCGGGTTGACTTCTGGGATTCCCAGCCCCCCAGCCATCCACTCCTCTAGTGCCTTGAATCTCATCCACAGCAGCCCCCCTCCCGCCCCCCGCCCCGTTCATCTCCGTCCTCTGGCTCCTGGCATTGCCCGCCCCCCACCCCAGCACCCCTCCTCAGACATCACAGGACGCCCAACAGTGACTTCCCACCTGGTGCTTTCTCAGACACCATCGCTCTGTCGACGGAGTCCGTTTCTTGGCTTTTCTCTTGTCTTCGGAATGTACAGGGCAGGGACTGTGACTCCGTGCCACTCGCGGCCCCCGGCAGCTGGGGGTTTTAAGCGCGTTCAGTAATAATGAAGGCAGTAGACCAAAGGGATGTGATGAATGAAGCATTAACTGGATTGTTGGGGATATGAACCGGGTCTCAAGGGCAGACTCCGGAGCTGCTATCAGCTAGGAAGTCACACGTGCCTTGCAATGTCCACTACTTGAGGACCCAGCGTCTGGTGGGGCCCGGGGTGCCGGGGGCCTGCGGGGAAACTCGACCTTCTGGTGCCTGCCCCCGGCCCGCGCCATCAGCGGGCGTTCTCCATCCGCGCCCTCGGTTGCTTGCCAATTGTGCTTGCTTCTCATAAGTTATTTATAGAGAGAAATCACTAATGGACTCTGCTGGTTCGAGAGCTTCCGGACCGGGTGAACGATCGCCGGTGTTTGTAGAATTCATTGCCATAATAAACTTTGATGAGTTACACATGGTGTGGCGGCTCCGGTGGGTTTGCGAAGTGCACCTGTGGCTGCTGGGGCGGGGGTTGGGGTGGGGTTGGGGGACTGGAGGGGGTGATGGTGGGGGGTGGTGGGAGTCAGGATCAGGCTCTGCTGAAAGGCCTCTTTGATCATGTCCACAAAGCCTCATCTACCTGGATGTCCTCTCTTGAGTGACTGCCTGCCCCTGCTCCTTTGCCCCGGGGCTTGGCTCTCAGTGGCCTTTTCCTTCTCCCACACTTTGGTTTTCCATCTTAGGCTTTTTGCGCGACGAGGCCTGTGGATTTGCCTCTTCCTGGGCCAAGCTTGGGCCCTGCCAGGCCCCAGGCCGCCACCAGGGGGCGTGCGGGGCCCAGCCTAGCCGGGGTGGCGCCGCATTCCTGCCACCTGCCGTCAGCTCCTCTAAAAGGACAGAGAGGGGCAGTGGGCCACGAAGCCCGCTGTGAGCCAAGTGCTCTTCGGCTGCCACCCAACCTGCCCCCTCCCCAGTCCACCCTGAGCTCAGCTGGTTCTACCAGGAGGTTTGGGAGGGCGTCTTCTGCTTTCGACAGGAAGGGCAGTTTGGGGGCTGTCGGGAGACGGGGCTTCTGATGGACCCTCCAGCCAGCCCTTCTGTCATTCCTTCCTGGCAAGGTGACAGGGACAGGCTGCCTGTGGACAACGTGCGGAGATGCTGTGGACTGTCAGGGGATCGCCGACGTGCGTGCAACATCTCACTGGGGCCTTTCCACAGCCTTTTGATCCCGAGCTCTAAGCAGGGAGGAGACTGCAGGATGGCGGGGTCAGGGACCTGGTCACACAGCCTGGGGGGTGGCGGGCCTGGGCCCTGGCTGGCCACCTGCCCCACCACCCCGCCAGGCCTTTGTGGTGTCAGAAGAGGCCACGGCCCTGAAGAAAGCTTGCGAAATCTAAGCCCGTGTTGAGAATCCCTGGGCTTTAGTCACATTTTTACTGCCTTGTGCCCCCTCCTGAACTCTGGTGGCGCCTGGCATGCGTCCGGGGTTCAGGACACAGGACACCAGGGAGAGTTAGAAGCCGGTCTGGCTTTGTCGGAGGAAGCTGAAGAATCGCACTCTGGCAACACAGGCTAGTCCCTGGCTTCGCCTCCGGTCGTAGAGTGCTGGTAGGGGGGCAGGGGGCCCGGAGGGGCTGGTGAGAAGCACTTAATCTGAGAGGGTTTGATGGAGAGAGCTTCGGCTGGTCACCCGTGCACGGGCACCCCTGCCGCGCCTTGCTCTCCCCTCTCCCTAGGCCCTCCCCACACCTCTCCCTGCCTTGCATCCACCACATGAGGTCACTGGGCACCTTCCCCCAGACCGCAATGGGCCCCTTGCTGCAGAGCCAGCTGCCCGAGGACGTGCCCTAAGCGCCAAGTTCAGGTTCCTAGCTTAGTGGGAAGGACACTTTGCCAAGTTAACTGGGGTGAGGCCCCTGGAGATGTCCCTTTGGCTGTCATGTTGGTCCCCTTCAGGATTTCCAGATCCGAGCGGCATGATGACTTCGAAGCTAGGCTTGTCCCTGGTTCCTCAGAGCGAGCTTCTCCTCTGGGTCCTCGGGCTCCTTGACTCAACAGGAGAACGCACCTAAATCAGGCTGCACGCTCACATGCCCCTGACAGTCGGGTAGGTCACGTAATTCAGGCAAACGGGCCAGTGTCGGGGTGACACACAGTGAGCTCTACCCTCTCCGGCTCAGAGGCGGCCGCCCCAGCTCTGCTGGAAGGCAAGAGGGTGGACCTGAGGGGGCCCAGGCCCCAGCACAGCCTCGTCTGCAGTGAGGGAGGCAGCCCATGAGTGGCTCGTGGGGGGAGCAGCCCCCTCCCGGGGCTTCTGGCCTGAGTCTTCCTGCCAAGGCCTGAGCCTGACCAAAGGCAACTCCAAGGCTGAGACGGTTCTTATCCAACTGTTAACCGAACACATCTTTGTGGGGTGCCCCACCCAAGCCTGCCACAGCTTGGAAAACAGTTTTCTAAAGGGACTTGCACCCCAGTGCAGCTCCTTTTTTGGGGGGGGGTGCTAAGTAGGTCTTGGTTGTGTGAAGGCCATGCACGGTGACCGAGCTGGAGAGCAGAGAGCTTTAATGCAGAAAGGTGCTGGTAGGCGACATTGGGCGCCTCACAGCCTCTGCCCTGTAGGGACCGAGGGCATGCCTTGCCAAGATGGGCCGCTTGGCTGGCCGACTAGTTTGAGCAGAGGGCAATCAAGACTCCGAGGGCTCACGAGAAACAGTTGCTCCTCCTTTAACTACATAGAAGAATCTAAATTGGAGGTCTTTCTAGAGATAAATTTTGTCTGAGCAGCCTATCTGTACAGCAGGGCAAACATCTAATTACCAAACATCTGGTCTTCTTACTGTCCCGTGAGGAACATTCCTTCCCTTTGCAGTCCCAGAGCCCTACCCCTCCTCCTTTGTTCAGGAGCGACGCAGAGCCCTCATCTGGCCTGTCTTTGCAGTTTCCGTGTCTGTGTGGATTCCCTGTCCGCGCTCCTACTAAATTCGATTTTCTCCCGTGACTGTCTCATGTCAATGTGATTCTTAGTCCCGCTCGAAGGACCTCTGAGGGGACCAGAATTTTTGCTCCCCAACACCTCTCGCTAAAAGCCGCTTCTTAGTTCCCCTTTGAGGAACCCCTCACGCCTGCCAAGTGTAGGAAGGTGAACGGGTGCCCCTGCTTCTGGATCCCTAGCGTGGTCGGGGCAGACCTGAGACCTGGTTGGAAGGTGTGGGCAGAGGGCTGACCAGAACCTTTGAGGCAATATAGTACCCCCGGATCCCCTGATTCTCCCCCACATCCTTCTAGTAACTTCCCATGTTGGCTTCTGTGACTTGGGCTGTGAAGAGCTGTTGCTCCCGGCGGAAACAGTGGCAGAGTGTGTGGAGGAAGCCCCAGACCCAGGATGCCTCCCTAGGACTGGTGCCCGAGGGCTTAGTGGGGCCCAGCCCAGCCTCTGCCTGTTCTAGATCTTCAAGCTCCCAGCGAGATGTGCCCCTCTCGCTCACCCTCCTTCCCTCGCTAAGGAAACCCGGGCACCGCAGGCTACCGTGTGTGTCTGGACGCTCTGACCAGCAGAGACTGCTTCCGCTGAGGGAGTGAATGATTTAACTTCCAGAAACGTCCAGTCCTGGTCTCTGACTCTCAGCTTAGAAGTTAGCTGTGATGGGTTGAAACCTCTTTAGCTTTGAACTTTAAACTGCTGTGTGAAACAGAACCCTACCTGGGCTAGGATTTATGAGGCGCCCTCTCCAGGCCCTGGGCTGGCACGGCGCCCTTGGGCTTGGCAGCCAGGGGTCCCAGAGATCTAGTGCTCTCCGGAAGGTGTCTTGGGGCGAGGGGCTGGGGGACTCGGGGGCTCACGGAGGGTGAAAATGGGGCTCCGCGTCAGGTGGCAGCTGCCTGCCAGGTTGAGGCACTCTGTCTGAGGTGCACAGCCCCTCTGACCACGGCTGTACCGCTGTCCCCAGAGGGGTCCTGGCGCTGGACCCTGGACTGCGGAGGGGAGGCCCTTTAGCTCACAGGAAGTAGAAAAAGTGTTATTTACAAAGAACATATTAAAAAAAAAACTGGAGAACTGAGCCCCCCCACCCACCCCATCCCGCGTCCCAGAACGGAGCTTCCTTGCTCGCTGGGATCAGAGTCTGAGGAGAGAATCAGGTCCTCCGGGTGCTGCCCCCCATATGGCTGCATAGGGAAGGTCTTGTTTCTGGGCTGTCCCTGTCACGGCTCCCACATGGGGAGGGATAGCCCAGCTGTGTTGGGGGTCTTCCCTGGGCTGGGATCTGACACCCACAGTGGCAGGGACAGAGGACATATCTGAAGGCCCCCTTGTCTCCGTCCATGTTCTAGCTGGGGCAGAAATCATTTCCAGGCAGCGGATGCAGACTGTTCTCAGGAGACAGGTCTGGCTCTTGATGTTTTATGCCTGGTGCCTGGTTCTGTGAGGAGAGAAGGAAACAGGTCAGAGGAGGAAGCCTCATACCCCGGAGATGGTCCACGGAAGTGGGGGATAGGCCCCGAGCCCCTGGTTTCCTAGCTTGCGCTCTCTCCCTCTCAAATAAATAAATAAAATCTTTAAAAAAAAAAAAAAAGAGTCAAGATGTGTAGAGTCTCTCATTCTGGATGGGCAGGATGGGCAGGAGGCAAGGACCCAAGGAGCTGGTGCTTCTCCGCAGGGCCGTTCAGGGGTCCCGGGGGCCCAGCAGCCGGGCTCACCTTTCACAGCCTCTGAGTCCCGTGCAGGTCGTAGTCACTGTCGGACGAGTTATCAGGCTGGGTGGAAACACGACGCAGGGCCCCTTCCAGAGCTGCAGAAAGGAAAGAGACCTTTTGCAGCAGGCATACCCCACCGGGCGACCCAGAGAGAGCCCCTGAGAGTCCAGGAGCCCGAGGGGGCCTGCAGATCACAGGGGCTTTACGAGCTGGTGGCTTGATAGTCGTATCTGTTCTGATCAGATCAGCGCTGTTCACTAATGATACTAAACTCCAGGCTCCCTGGGGCTTAATTGTTCATGCCAGACAGGGAGCACTCAGTACAGGGCTTCCACAGGCCCCTGCCAGCTCTGTGCTGCCTGGAAGGAATCCAAAGGGCCTCATTTACCATCCGGCCCACAGGGCCCTGCGGAGACACTGGCCTGTTAGGTCGCAACAGTGCTGCGGCTAATGGTGTCCCAGCCTACGCTTCTCCCGAGCTGAGCGGCTAACAGTCTTGGGGTTGGGGGTGGGGAAGGCAAGCCGAGGACGGTGAAGGCTGGATCCCTTCCATACCCCGCTGGGACAGCTGGCAAAGGGCAGTGAGAGCCCCCTCTCCCCCAGGGCATCCCTGCTCCCAGTGATCACGTGACCCGTGCTGCAGCCCGCCTCCTCCCCAGAAGCCAGGGGAGATGGCCGCTTACCTGCATAAGCAGAGACCTGGGAGTTCCTGGGCGGCTGACTGTATTCATTCTCCACGTGCGAGACAGTGGCGTTCTCAGCCCGGGACCGGACGGTCGCCGTGTGGTTGCGATGGAAGGACACTGAGCAGAGGCAGGGGACAGTGTCGTTAGCCTCCCTGCTCTGCCCCTCCTCCTCCTTCCTGGTAGGGGCTTGGAATTTCCCGCTGTGGGATAGGGGAAAGGCAAGGGCACCCACAGCTTCTTCAATGCATCCCTCTACTCCTTTCTCCCTAGGAAGGTTCATTCTTGCAGGGGCCGGACTTTTAGAGCAGCTTGGGGTTGGCCAGCAGTCTGGTGGGGTGGGCTTTCCGCCGATCAAGCATTTATTAAGCAGGGCATTGGAACACAAGTGCTAGGGCGATATCATCCCTCCTCTCCTGGAGCGAAGGGGCTTTATACTGTAAGAGACTTCCCAACACATCCTGCCTACCAAAAGGAAAGGAAGGATGTGGAGTGGGGAGTGGGACGCATCTTGCAAAAATGCCCATTAAGGTTCCAATAAGTCCTGAAATAAAGAACCAAGTCTAATGTTGCTTAACTCACTGATTTCTAAATCTATGTGACCATGGATACCACCTGGTAACATCTGTTGACCACAGTCCCACCTTAGATGAGTATAGGAGTGGGGATTAGAGGCCTCAGGTAGTTGCTGGCTTCCAAGATGGTCAGCAGTGAGCCGTGAGCCCCGTGGACACTGGCTGGGGCTGAGGGAGGACCTTGCCTCCCAGGACACTTACTGTTCTGGTTCATTCCTGTGGGGCCAATCCACTGGCGCTGTTTCTTCTGGCGGACTAGGAGACAGGAAAAGCCCATGAGGACGAGGGTGGGCAGCCATCCGGGGAGGGAAGGATGGGGAGATGCTGAGAGAAGGGAGGCAGGAGGCGGCAGGTGCAGCGGAAGGACGGACTGCTGGACTTCACCCCCTGAAGCCTTTCGGGGTCTCAGTTTTCTGATTTGCTCAGAGGGTAACTGGACCCACCTAGAGCTAAAGGAGCGTGTTGAGGGGGCTGCCTCTTCAGAAGAAATGACCATGGGGCATTAGAATAGAGCCTAGCGCTAGGGACCTAGCCGACACTGCCCATCACCAGGCCTTCTCTTTACAGCTCCTCTAATCCACTTACCATCTCTGAATAGTTTTTTCCAGAGTTCTGCGAGGCAAGGATACCAGCCCCTTATATTCACAAGGTGTGCAATTGCCCATTAGGCAGATGAAGAAACTGAGGCTCAGAGAGGAAGTGGCTCCATCCGCATCTTGCGCAGTTGCTAGGGGGTGGAGCCAGGTCCGGAGGCTGGGGGCGGGCCCCTGTTTGAAAATGGCCACGCCTTCTCCTTGGCCTTGGGGGGGGGTGCTTCGTGTGGGCCAATCAGCGTTTACCATGTTCCTGACTTTCTCTTTCTGTTCGCGAGGGCGGGAGAGGGGCGGGGCCGGGTGGCAAAGCAGAGGTGCCCCCCTCCCGCCTCCCGGGAGCTTGAAAGGCAGGGGTTTTGGGGCACCCGCACCTACATTTCTTCACCAGCTTCCTGTAGGCGTGAGGGCCGCACACCACCAGCAGCACTGCCAGGAGCACAAGGGCCAGAACGATGCTCATCACGGTGCCTGCGCCCAGGCCTGCCGGGTTTGGGTCCTGGCCTGGGGGAGGCAGAGAGGTCAGGGCGGTCCTGCCCGGGGCATCGGAACTGCCTGCTCAGAGGAAGGCTGCTGGCCGGCTGCCTGGCTTCCCCTGTTCCCCCTCTCCTCCTTGTAGTAATTCACCAGCGTGGGCAGTCATACACCCGCCTCTCCACGCCTCTCTCCAATTCTCTGCTACCCATCCATCTGTCTACTACCTACCATCCAGCAATTCATCACCCAGCTGTCACTGGCCCCTCTTGTGACAACGTTCTACCCTTTGCCAGTTGCTCATAAGCGATCACCTTGCCATCATATGCTAATAGCCATCCGTCTGTCCGTCCATCCATCCCTCTTTCATGCGCTATTCGATTACCATTTCTCCCTTGCTTTTCTCTCTTCCATCCTGGAAGACTAGAAGATAGACGGAGAGCTCTCTCATCCATTATGGCCAGTCTCCTCTTTACGGCTCATGTCCATTGCTGTCTGTGCACTGTTGCCAGCCCCGTCCCCCCCACCCCCCAGTTTGCCACCTTTCCTTCCTTTTCTAAGGCTCCGCAACTCTCTATCTAGTCCTGGAGCCCGTCCTTCAGAAACACGCTCACTGATTAGGTCCTAGAGGGAAAATCCAGAATGTCCCTCTGCCCCTGGGGCTGTGGCCAACTCACATGTGACAAACACCCTCTTGCAGCGGGTTTTTTTCTCTTGAAGCTGGTGGCACTGGGACAGCTTCTCCTGGGGACAGGAGAGGCCGTGGGAGGTCTTCTCCGCGGCATCCAGCACCCGGTAGGAGTTGACTTTGCCGCACTGCTGCTCCTGGCACACCTCTTCCCACCTCGCGGTGCCCTTGGCCCAGGAGACGTCACACAGGACTTCCCATTGCTTGCCCTGGCGCACCTGCACGGAGCCTTCACACAGACTGCTGCCCCCCACCAGGCGGCTCTGCACCTTGGGCTGGAAATCTGGAGAGGAGAAGCAATGGAGGGCAGGTGGCAGGTTTGGAAGGAGCTCCCTTGGTCCCTAGTCTATGTGCCTGACCACTGGAGCCATGTGTCGCCCCCTAAGCTGCCCGCCGCTGGCAGAGCCCAGCTGGGGTGGGGGGGTTGCTGGGATCACCTTCCTTTCTGTTCTCCCCTCCTTCTCACATCTTCTAGCATTTCCCCCAGAAGCTCTTTCCCTGGCATGTGTGGGCAACTGCTGGTACCTATCCTGAGATGTGACATCATGGGTGCTTTCAGGGAAGAAGCTGGCGGAGTGGCGATGCCTGTGGCAGCCACGGGAGGGGGTTGGCCTCCAGGCAGGGGAGGGTAAGGGAAGGGAAATGAGAAGCAGGCTCCCTCCGGGTCCACGTCCCTCTGAGAACCATCCTCTCCTTCTCCTGCTGCTCCTTGGGAGACGGGAGGGCTTTTCAGAAGGGAGAAACTGAGGCCCAGGGATGGGAAACACTTCCTGCTCTGGGTCCTGGAAGTTCAGGGGTGGGACAGAACCCAGGAATCCTTCTGTCCAGCCTCCGGGGTGGCTTTCATGAAAGGACTGAATCCATTTCTGCTTGTCGGGGTGGAGCCTGGGCTCCAGAGCTGAGGCACACCTGTGCTCAGGTTAGAGTGAGCCGTGATCACACCAGCTTGGCCAGTTTCCATAGCAACATCCATCTAAAAGGCCCTAGTAAACGTTCTATTTAGAACAGAATTTCAAAGGCAAGACCTCCCCATCTGGTTTTGCAGGCTGTAGACGGCAGGAAGGCAAGGTGGGTCAGGGGAAGAGACCCTGGGGGCCTGCATCTACCAGGAGGGGGCTGTGTCTTGCTAATCCAAACCAGGTATCCAGGGGCTGTGTGGGGTTGAGGAGTGAGGACCTGTGTGCTAGCGGGAGAGACCAGTGGTCCAGAGCAAGGCTTCCAGAAGTGTGCACACACCCCCCTAGGACCTTGCTGAGATGCAAATCGGAATGCACCTGCATTTCTAACCAGCCTGATGTAGCTGGTGCTTTTGGTAGCGGAGGCTTGGACCGCAGGCTCTGAAGTGACGCTGCTCGAGTGGAAATCCCTGCTAACGCTCTGTGATATTAGGCAAGAAATTTAAGCTCCTGAGCCTCAGCTTCTCTATCTGTAAAGTGGGGATAATAATAGCACCCACCTCCTCAGGTTGTGAAAATGAACGATCATCCTGGGAAGGTCTCTAGCACCAAGGAAGTGCTCAGGAAGTCTGACTTCTTATAGTCCGGACTGGTGTTGGGAGCCCACTCCCTCCCGAATCATGCTATGATTGTTCTTACTCTGATCTGTGGCCTTTTCCTCCTCTGTTCTTCCCGCGATCCTGGTTTTGGGGTCCCTAAGACCATCCTCTTGGGTCTCTTCCCCTCAGCCACACCCAGATTCATCAGTCTTCCTGTCATGGTTCCGGAGCTTCTTCGGGGAGCTCTGTGGGGACCTGCTTGGGCTCCTTCTGCCTGCTGTGCTGGGGGGACCTCCTACTTGTCACCCCTGCTCCGGCCCCATCTGTCTCTGGGATTTACAAACTGTCCTCCTGGAAGGCTGGTCCCCCTCAGTGCACCACCTGCTCTGATCCTTGGCACGAGTCACAATTCCCACCTAAAAAGACTTCTCTCCTCTGTCCCAGCAAACAAACCCCTGAGGAGACCTTGCCTCGTCCTGGAAGTCCTGGCTGATGCCACCTTCCCGAGCGGCGACCTGTGCATTTGAGCTCGTTCTGTGTTACTCTGCGGAGATTGCCGGGGACTTGGGTGGGAGTGTAGCCTTGCCCTCTGTTTCCCTCCCGTGCTCCTCGGTGCCCAGTGCCCTGTGCTCCACGCAGGGGTTTCCGGGAACAGGTGATGGTGGACGACCTGGGGCGCCCCGTGGGTCCTCACGCGGTCTCACTCACCAGAACAGACAAGGGCCAGAGCTTGGCCACCCTCATAGGGCGGGACTTTCCTGAAGCACTGCTCCAGGGACGCACAGCTGGCGTTCTGGATCTCCCATCGAATCGGCAAGGCCTTGCTCTCCCCCGGATCTTGGGTCCTGGTTGTCTCGGCCTCTGGCAGGTGCCTCAGGAAGGAGCCACAGTGGAGGGCCGCGCAGATGCGGTTCTTCAGGTCCTGGGTCCGGTCCTGGTCCCGCTTGTGGTAGCTGATGGCCCCCCCGAGGCTGCCGTAGTAGAACTCCACCACGCCGGCACACCGCAGGCCCCGGGGCCCGGCCACCAGCTGCAGCCTGGGAGGAGCTGTGGACGGACGAAGCGGGGAGCGGGTCTGAGTGTCGCCCGGCCGGCTGTGGGGGTGAGGGGGCTTGCTTGCTGCCGGCTTTTCAGCTCCAACACAAGGTCGAAGGAGAGACTGGCCGACCGCCGTGGGGGGTGGTGAGCTCCCAAATGTTGCTCAGGACCTACTTACACTAAACATCATGTTCACCTGAAATTCCAATGCAACGGGGCATCCCATGTTCTTATTGGTTAAGTCCCGCACCCTGCCCCCGGGAACCTCCGAATTCTCTTACCTGTGGGCTCTGGAGTGGTGGTGGGTGGGGGGCTCGTGGGAGGAGGTGGTGTCTTCGGAGGCTCTGCAACGAGATACTCCGGTGAGGGAGGGGCAGGAGCCCCGGGACGGAGGACTGGAAGTTGGGGGGAAAGAAGGTAGGGTTGGGGGAGGGTTGGGGGTACTGGATGGTTTGGAGAAAGACCTCGAGCTCATGATGTAAGTGCCGCTTGCCTCATTAGGCCCACTTGACCCACAAGTTGTCTCTAAGCATCCTGTTGGGGGGGGGGCAGCGCCGGCCCATTTTACCGTTGGTAAGTGAGGGTTAAGAGGAGATGCTAACATTAGCAATGGCAGAACCAGGTTTTCAATCTCTTCCAGCCTCCCCACCAGCCTTTTCCCTCCAGTTCCCCACCAGTTTATGTGTCTGGGGGTGATCGTTGTTGTACATTAGGACCCCCCTTCCACCTGCCGGCTTGGGCTCCAGATCCCAGGCCCTGGGCAGCCTCCCCCGGGGCTGGTGCTCAGGCCCAGGGGACCCGTGTGGCCGGCTAGTCACCCACCTTGGCAGATCAGGCCCAGAGAGCTCCTCTGTCTGGCCTCACTGTAGCTGCAGTTGGAGAAGGATCCCAGGCGACCGTAGCAGGTGACCGGTTGCTGGGGATTGTTGAAGTCAGGGAGGTGGGCCAAGATCAAGGCCTTCCCGCAAGCCAGGCTCCGGCAGAATTCTGAGGCCTGCGTGTAGTCCTCCCTGCGGTTCGTACCCTGGTTCCAGCTCCACCGAGACACTGTGTGCCATGTGGAACCGAGGAGGACCTCCAACTGGCCCTGGCACGGCGAGGTGGAGCCTGTCAGTCTCACCATGTTTCCTGGGGGTCAAAGAGGTGTGTGTTTGGGGGGTCCCCTCCGTGGGAACCCTCCTCTGCCCTCTTCCCGCCAGGCTCCTACCCAGCCAGGCTGTCTTCCATCCCGGGGGGCTGCCTGCCTGGCTCCCATGAGCTTTGTCCTTGGGGACATGGCAAGGAGGGGGGCTTCCCAGACACTCAAGCAGTCCCCCAAAGCTGGGCCCCTGGGGCTGGAGACCTTAGAGCAGAGGGAAACTCAGAGCAGCGGGCAAGGGGGTGCTCAGGACCCCACTGTCCAGCAGGATCGCCCCACTCTGCAAACTCTGCTTCATTAGAAATAGGGCCTGGTGCTTGTTCTATTTCTCTCTCTCTGATTTCTCAAACCAATGTCATTGAAGTACGATTTAGACCCAGTGAAACGTGTGCACGTGAGAGTTGTTCAGGGGAACTTGACGAACGCATGCAGGTCTGGAACTACTGCCACACTCAAGAGGTAGACATGTCTGTCACCTGGAACATTCCCTCGTGCCCAGGTATGGCCGATTCCCTTGCATCCAGCCTCAGGTGCCTATGGATCCGCTTTCTGTCGCCAGAGACGCGTTTTGCCTGCTCTCCGATTTTATGTATGGGGAATCACGCAAATCGTGCTGCATGTTTGTGTTTCTGTTGTCCTGTTTTCCTCATCTGACCCCCTTCCTTTGGCATTCGGAGTTTCTCTGATCATTTCACCCACCACGTTCCCTCTTGTTGTGGAATGAGGTCTCGCTGTGTGGCTGTGCCACGATTTATCTAGCCACTGTTCGGCTGCTGGGAACAAAGCCGCGTGGGACGTTCCTGAGCCGATGTCTGTCTGCGTGGGCACGTGTTCCATTTCTCTTGGGTAAATACCAAGGAGTGGAATTGTTGGATCGTGGGTCAGAATGGGACTAGGGTGATTTTATAAAGCTCCATGAAATAAAAAAATAAGGATATCTATATATTTGTACCTGCATAGATTCTAGAAGGAGAGAAAAGACAGGAATCCATGTGGTTGTTACCTGGGGTGTTAGGGTGGGGAAGGACTGGGCAGATGGGGGACAGAAATGGAAATGAGATGCATCACTACGGGTCTTTTTATATTTTTAAAGATTTAGGCCAGGCAACTGTGTTACCTGTTCATGATTCCTTCCTTCCTTCCTTCCTTTTAATGTAAAAGGTTTTTCCAAGTGATTGGGAGGTGGAGGTTTTTCCCTGTTGGAAACTTCTAGACAGGCTACCTTTTTCTGGGCTTGGGGCCCAGAGCACAGGGCTAGGGCTTGGCAAGGTCACTGGACTAGTTTGAGACAAAGGGGGCTTGCCCAACTCCTGGCATTGGCAGGATATTCTGCCCCTTTCCCCCCAGGGAGCTGACTCACCGAATCCTCACCCGGGAACAGATGTTCTCTCCATTTTATAGGTGGGGAAATTGGGGCTTAGAATGGACAAAGTACTTGGTAGAGCTCAGAGCTAGGATGCCACTGCAGGGCTCGAGGTCCTGGACAGGGGCCTGCTAAGGCCTCTCCAGCTCCTTCTGGTTGCACGTGGCTTCGTGAGACCCTCCAGCACATGTCTCCCAAAACACATTCAGCATGATGTTATCTCAGGAGACGTGAAAGAATGAGGTCTGGGGTGAAATGAGTCTGAGAACGGCTGAGTTAAAAAGTATCGAACAGCTTTTTTTCACTGCAGGACTTCTCAGAGCCTTTTCCAGGCCGGTATACGCAGTCAGTCTCCAGTGAGGGACGTCGCCAGTGTTGCCTAGCTTTTATCCAGTGCATTCCAGGAGCCCTGTTTGGGGAAACACTAGCCTCTTCACGTGTGATCTTGAAGGCAGGGCATTCCACATACTTTACAGTCTGGAGCAGCCCCTCTCCACAGCGTCAGCTGCCAATGCCTTTGATTAGGGAGACCTGGCAGGACTGAGTAGGAAACAGGACTGTGCAGGGTGCGTTATGGGCCAGTATGTTTTCTGTGCGTGGTGAGTGGGTCCCAGTAATAATTACCTCGAGAACCAGCATTCAGGTGGAGCTTTATGGCCATTGAGGGCATCTATAGGCACGCGGGCATCTAAATGTGTACGCTTGTGTGGGTGTCCATATCTGTGCGTGCAGGGGCGCTCTTTCGCTCTGTGGGGGTGGGGTTCACTCTGACAGGTCCCCCTACAGCCCGATGGAATCGTGGCTCCCCACCATCACCCCCTGGTCCAGGCCTCTGTATGGCTCTTCCTTACCTGAGTTCTCCTGGTAGGGCCCCCCGAGGCAGGAAGTGACTGCGGAAAGGAGAGAGGAGGGTCAGACACTTCCCTCTTGCCCCCCACCCCATCTCACACCCCCCCACAGCCTGAGTAGTGGTCTCTTCTGCAGCCCCCTGGTATGGGGTTCCGGGTTCCATACTACACATCAGAATCCCCAGGTGGGTCATGAAACCAACTCTGTGGGTTGCAACTATCCATGTTTTCCCCGTTTTAAAGCTTTACTTTTTATATAAACATCAGTAAAAAGGATTTTCCTCTGGTGCATAGTCTATGAAGAGAGAATGTTAGAATACACGGTTGGTTGTGAGGATAAGGGAGCCCTTTCCCTGCATCTGGCTACAGTGTGACACCCTCGTGAGCACTGCTTTCAGTCTAAGAGAGTCTGAACTTCGCAGCTATAGAGAACCAGAGGAATGACCAAGAGTGGGAGCCGCCAGCATCATTTGCTACTTTCCAGCATCCTGGTGGCAGGATGGACATGACAGCAACGTATCTTCAGTGGCTCAGCTTCTGGAGGAGGAAGTCAGCTCGGAGATGGGGGCGGGGTGCCGAGACAACACAGCCGGGCGGCACAGTGCTCGTCTGTGCCTGGGGCGGACGGAGGTTGGATTTGGGTGGGCCTTGGGGGAGGGTGCATTTGTGTGGCCTCAGAGCTCCCCTCCATGTTTGTCATTTAGCTCTGTCAGCCTTAAAGTAGGGGCTCTGATTTCCCTCTGTCTAACCCCTGGGCTGGCTCCGTAGCTGGGAGCCGGGACAGTCAGGGTGACGACTTTAGGGAGTAAATAGTTCGCTTGAAATTGCTTTTGAGAAATTGTTGCCGCGTGTTTAGGAAAAAAAAAAGTGTGTTTTAAAAAAGCCTGTTTTTCCCTGAGTGTTCTGGAGCTGGTGGAAGAATTGTAAGGGAAGACAGGCCCCCGCCAGCTGGCCCTTTCCTCCCAGCCAAGGCTCCCGGTAATAACGCCCGCATCGCACCAGGAGGTTTCCGCATCTGGTGCTCAAAGCTGGGGATGCTGGAGCCCGAGGGGCCTGGGGCAGGCCCAGGGAGGATAGTCAGGGAGCGTTGCCGGCCTGGGGTGCGTGGAGAGCCAGACAAGAGGGCTCACCACTCCTGCTTCCCACTTCAGACCTTCATACTCCCCAGTCAACATTCATTATTAATAGCAGCTACCAATAATTGAGCACCTACTGTGTACTCAGCACTCAGGGTCGCTCCTGATGGATATCATTGTTACTCTTCACATGGCTTCATGATGTGAGTCGAATATATTCATGGTGTCGATGTTGGGAGAGGGAGAATGCCCTGTCCAGGGGGACACTGCCAGCACCTGCCAGGGTCTGGATTGAAACCATGAGTCTGCCTTCCAAAACCAAGCTCGCGGCCACCTAGTTGTGTCTCCAGAGTGCCAAGTTGGGGTGCAGAGATGAACACAGCCCAGACCCTGCCCCTGAGGAGGCGCTTGAACCCCCAGACATTGGAGCCCTTGGGGACAGGGACTGGATCAGACCATTCTCGCAGATCTCACACAGGATGACCTACTTCAGAGAACATTCTTGGGAAAGACGGAACAAGCTGGAGAACCAAGTAAAATCCCCAAAATGCTCTTTGAGGAAGGGCATCTAGGAATCCCAAGGCTTTGGCTCCCTCTGGGTACCTGATGTTCTCAGTAGAGCAGCATTTCCTGGATTGTCCCTCCTTCATCATCACCATCACTGTCACTGTCACCACAGTCACCATGAGTACCATCAGCATCACCGTCACCATCACTGTCACCATCACTACCTCCATCACCCTCACCGTCACTACCATCGGCATCATTACCATCACCATGACGACCACCATCACCATCACCATCACTACCTCCATCAGCCTCACCATCACCACCATCATGATGACTGTTGGCCATCAACAACAACACCGCCATCACCATCACACCCATCACCATCACCATCAGCCTCACCACCATCATCATCACCACCGGAAACACTGTTAGAGTTCATAGGTACCAGGCATTTACATATGTTAACTCTCTCAAACCTCACCACAGCTCTATGAAGTAGGTACTATTTTTTTTTTTTTAAGATTTATTTATTTTAGAGAGGGAGGAGAGAGCATGTGCTAGTGAGGTGAGGGGCAGCTGGAGAGGGAGAGAGAATCCTCAAGCAGACCTCCTAGCCAACACGGAGCCTGACGTGGGGCTCCAACACCTGGCCCTGACATCACGACCTGGCTAAAACCGAGAGCCCGATACTTAACTGACTGAGCCACCCAGGTGCCCAAGTAGACACTATTATTTTAATCTCCATTTTATAGTTGAAGAAGTGGTGAAAGAATAACTAACTTGCTATGCCGCAGGTCACTGCTGGGGCTGGGACTCAAAGCCAAGACATCTGCCCAGACTCTGTGCTCTTGACTGCTGGCCCAAGGTGCCTCCCGTCCCTTCACCACTCTTGGTATGTTCACCGTGTACGGACCTGATGGTCGGGAGTGAACTTGGAATTGCATTCCGTTAGTGAAACATGCCTTCAGGAGCCTTTTCTGCGAACTTGCTCTGTGATCTTGGCAAGTCACTCAACCTCTCTGGGCTTGGTTTCCTCATCTGTAAAATGAGGAAGTTAGATGCCCCCATCCTCAGCTTCCTCTCTGTTCAGACTTCTCTGTTCTATAACCTTCAGGTCCTGATGTATCTCAGTGGCTGGCAGGGACTGGGCAGAAGTGGTCGGTGAGATGTGTGACTGACCCGGAGCCTTCTGGATGCTTCTTCTTTCTGTCCGTCCAGAGACATGCTCAGGTTTTCATTGTCCAAGACCTATTTTCATTCTCTTAGCTGCTCCTCCCAGGGGTGTGACCAGTAGCCTCCTTCCCTGGAGCCCTGCAGACTGGGCTCAGGTTCTCTCTGGGCCCGTCCGGGGCTGTGGCTTCGCCAGCCCCGCGTGTGGCTGAGGCCCATGGCTCTGTGGCTACAGGAGCTGCAAACAGAAGCTCGGAGACCCCGAGGCCCACGAGGGACGCCATGGCCATTTCCTAATCCGCCAGCCATGGCTGCAGCTGAGCAGCTGGGGCCAGGAATGAGAATCCTCCAAAGGCCCCTTTTCTCCCCTGCCCGCCCCCCTTTGGAGTCCCCTGATGTCGGGCTTGGAGTGGCCGAGCCCAGGCCGCGTTCAGGGCTGAGAAAGCCTGAGAGAGCTGGCCAGCACCTCTGAGGCACCCTACTGTCCCTCCCGTGTCTGGAGCTCCAGCTTCCAACTCGTGATGGGTTCTGCAGCAGAACATATGGATTTTCACATGATGTGGGAGGCATGGGGTTATAAATAGTCTGCTGTTTGTTCAGGTCAGGATTTGCACCAAAGGCGTTTTCCAGAGATCCGCAGAGTCGTTTGGGTTTGGAAATTGTTGGCGAATGTTCCGTGTTCGCGGTTCCCCTTTGCAGGACTCGGCAGAGCTAGAGCTTGGTCCAGGCTGGCCGCCCCGGGCTCGCTCCCAGACCCTGCTGGGACCCGCGCACGTCCTTTGCAGTGGCCACATGCCGGGAAGCAGAGGCAAGGCGGCGGGGTCCTGGTGGGAGCTGGGATGTGACTGATGGGAACAGTGAGAGTGAACCCTCACGGCACTCCTACTTGGTGCAACCCCAGGGCGAGCCCTTTGTGCGGGAGACCCCACTCCCGACAGCCTTACTGAAGGGGGCTGCCATCACCCAGTCTCCCAGATCAGGAAACAGAAGGACTTAGTCCGGTTTGGAAGTCAGATGTTCTATTTTTCCAATAATGAGTCCGTCTAATAGTCTGCAAACGTCTCATCAATTCAACGCGAACACCCCACGTCGGACTGCCTTTTGGGGGAGTTCTGGATTTTTCTTCCTTGCATCATCTGATGAGAGGCTGACTTGGAAGATCGGAAAGCCCCTTTTCTGAAACGACACCAGTCAGCAGAGCGGGGTCTACCCTGCGTCCGTATCAAGCTCGAAGGAAACAAAGATCACAAAGGCCCCAAATTCTGCTTCTCCGTGGAGCACCAGAGGCACTGGCTGGTTTTTGATCAGGAGTCTCTTTATGGGCAAGACACACAGAGAGTCACACCGAGCTTATGCCAGGAGAAGCCTGGGGACTGGCGCCTGCCTAAGGAATGGCAGATTCGGGCCTCTAATCCTGCTTGCGGGGCCTGCGCCAACCTGAGGATGTGAGCCGATCACAAGCACTATGGCCGTCACGGTCTACATTGTGATTGCTCTCTCGCTGGTGGCCTGCTGTGTCCAATCGAATTTGCATGAATTTCATGCCACATATGCATCTCCACTGTGACAGAAACGAGCTCTTTGTTTTGTTCAGAACTTCACGTATCCCAAAGTTTTTTTCCACCCACGGCCCTGTGAGGAAGGGCCCACGCTCATTCTCATTTTCAGATCAGCAAACTGAGGTTCAGAGAGGCCGAGTGACTTGGCCAAGGTCACACAGCTTGCTGATGGTAGCGTCAGGACATGAAACCCCATCACCATCACTTTACAGGACCCTACGGGAATCTACCACTGGGAGAACCTGGAGCCAGCTCACCCCAGGGTACAGATAGGGGAAACTGAGGCAAAAGAGGGAGGGGCTCACCCTGGGTGTTTCCATCGGTGTTTTTTGGGGCCCAGGACACTTTTTGCTTCTAACAGTCACCACCAATTTCCTATCCTGTTCCCACCGCATCTGTCCCAGCGGAACCCCAAGGGAAAAGGGAGTTTCAGGGTTCCCGTGGGAACCGGACATGATGATGGTGATGGTAGTATGGACGGAGGAAGTGATCTGGGGCTACAGTCCCTCATCTGCCCCTCAGAACCCCAAACCAGAAATCTTTTCTAGTGCACTTGGCGGGAGGATGTTTGCAGCCCTTATGAGTCTCTCTTAGGGTGTGAGTTCACGTTCAACTGAATGGGAACACGTTCAGTTAGCGGGTGTTGCGGAGACCGCGTTGGTGGGTGATGAGCACACAGTACACATGCAGTATGATCCATACTGGAAAATTCCCAAACACATCTTGCCCGAGGTCCGGGATGAGGGTGTGTGGACCTGGAAAGGTAAGGGGGACCATCTACCGTCCTGCCAGGGCCCCCACGGCATGCTCACTCACTTCCTATAAGCCGCTGCTCAAACATCATCCTCTCGTGAGACCCCCTGCACCCTCCCTGGGTAAGCACGGCGCCCGACACTGCCAACCCCCCAGCCCCACCCCACCCATGACCTCCCAGCACCCATGCCGTCACTGTCTCCCCATCACACCTAGACTCTTACGTTGGATCTGCCAGGGCGGGGATTTCGAAGGTTCAGTCGTGTCCCCAGCGCTTGGAATAGTGGCTAGCACACAGTAGGTGCTCAGTAAAGGCTTGCTGTTGGGGTGACTGAATGAACCAGATTTACAATTGCATTGACCTTGAAGGTGAGCGCCCTGGTCATCCCCGTTTTATAGATGAGAAGGCTGAGATTCTGAGAAGCATTCTTGTCATTGGTGAGGGGCCCTACAGAAATCATGCCCCAGTCTGCATGACCCCAAGCCCCACAGGCCTTCGCACACAGGCAGGCACACACTGCCCCTACGCACAGGCTCACAGGCACGTGGCACACACGCACACAGCATGCACACTGGGCTCAGACCTGTACCCACACACATGCACACACCCAGACTAGTGTTTAATCAGTTCCATCAGGGGGTTGAAACCCCTCCTTGGTCTCTGAGGGGATTACCCCGCTGGAGTGCTGGAGCTGGGCAGAGTGACCGGAAGGGCCAGTGCCGGCCCTGGAGCCCCCAGATTCCTCTATTCCCCACTGGGGGTGGGGAGCTTGGGCTGCTGGGTGCTGGATGCTTTTCACCCAGAGCCAGCAAGGGCCTCAGCTTCTGCAGGCCAGAAAAGCAGGCCGGGGAAGACTGCCCGAAGCTAGAGCCCCTGAGGCCGCCATCTCCTGTGGGTGCCCAGCCCTTCTTGGGCCTATCCTGCCTGCTGTGTTCGCTCTTGCCAACCCCTACGGGACGCATCACCCTTTTCTCTGCCTCACTCCTTCCTGCTTCCGAGTCTACGAAAAGACGCCACTACACTCAGAGAGACCCTCGGGGAAGAGGACTGGGAAAGAGAAGGCTCGATGGCCAGGCTGGCATCTGGCTACACTCACCACCACGTCCTACCCGACTTGTTCCCTGCTGACCCCGACCCTGGCGACAATGATGGTAATAGTAACTGGGACCATCGATGTTTACTGGGCACATAACTGCACTCGGACTGACTTTCCTACTCAGAGCCTATAGTCATTGATTCATTTAGCCCTTACAAATCTTTACGAGATATATACTCTTATTATTTCCATTTTACAGAGGAGGAAACTGAGGCTTACAGAATGGTCCAAGGTCACTCAGCTGGCAAGCGGCAGACCAGAATCCAAGCTGCAGAGCCCATGGCTTTACCCCAGGGCTGGCTTCTGCAGTCCTGGTGGGGAGGCATGACCCTCAGGGCTGCCTGTGCCCCCCACCCCCTGCCCCAGCAGGTGAGTCCCAGGCAGGTCGGGGCTAAAGGCAGCAACAGAGGGCACCAGCTGTTACTACCACCCCAGGTGCATCATGGGCATCTTTGTGCCCCAAAGGTCCCCAAGTCACAGCCCTGATGGCCAGCCAGGAGACACAGCATCTTCGGGGCTCCAGTGGCCAGGCGTCCCTTCCCGGAATGGCTCAAAGGGTATGCGTGCTGTTGGCGTGCAGCCCCAGCCCTGACCCTCGGCGTCCCCTGCCCTCATCATCCCCTGCCCTTGGTGAGGACATGTCTGCACAATGTAATTGTGACTCGAAGCCTTTTTCCTACTTGTGGGAATGGCTTTGGTGTGTTTGAGCTCTTAGGGTTGTAGGGGCCCCCAAGAGAGAAGGGGTGCTGGGCTGGGGTCGGCCCTGGTGCTCCCTAGATGCTGAGCCCTGAGCTTGGCTTCTCAGCTTTTCTAGAACTCCGGTTTCCTGACTATAAAATGGGGGACACTGGGCCCGCCTCCCTCCTAGGCTGTTGTGAAGCTTACAGAAGAAAATGGCTTTAAAGGCATTTTGAAAGCTGGGGGCCACGGAGCAATGGGAGTGTTTACCCTCCGCCAGTTCACACAAACGCACCGGAAAGCATGGGCTCCTGGGGTTCTAGATGGTTCCTGCACTCCTGGGGAAGGTGCTGCCTCCCAGTCTCCCTGACTCTGGGCTCTGCTGGCCTCTCGGAGCTGCCTGATCCTGCGGGGAGCCCGGACCCCTGAAGGGCTTCAGATGAGAGGCCCAGGGAGCAGGACCCCATGCCCATCCCCAGCTGGGAGCCTGGCCAGCTGCCCTACCCTGGTGGCGTCAAGGCCCCCATCTGAGGAATCTCCAGGGCCAAGGAGGCCGCAGCACCTCCTCAGGGGGGTCCCATCTCTGGGCCTCTGCCCTGGGGACAGAAGGCGTTTTGTGTGTCTTGCGCTCATGCGAGAAGAGCTGTGTGAACACATGTGCACCGGGACATCATCACAGACGCACGGTGGATGGTAAACCTGCATTTACGCACACACACACACACCCCTTCTCATACACACACACACGTACGTACCTACTCGCCCTACTCACCAGCCTGTCTCGGAGGGACTAAGCCTCCCTGATCAGGTAGCCAGTGGCCCCCAGGTCCTTTCTCTCCAAACCAGGAAGCGATAGCCCACCTGTTCCCACCTGGCCTGAGGTCAGCATCTCTCTCGCCCCGCAGACCCTCCAAACCCTTGCGAAGCGGTCAGACCTCATCCAGTTCACCCTCGACGTGTCATAAGTGGGGAGCCCGCCAGCTTCCATGGACTCCCTCCCGGCAAACAGGAGGCCCCAGGCTTGCCCACCTCTAGCCTGACCCCCAGCCAAGCTTCTCAGAGGTCCCAGATTCTTCCACACTGGCCCAAGTTCTGGAGCCCCTGCCCTGGGCCTGGAGTGAGAGCAGACCCAGTATGCGCTCACAGCCTGGCTGGCCCGCCGGGCTGCGGCTCCTCTGGGACAGAGTCGGGGGGACTTGGAACTAGGGGAGCATCTTTGACACACGCTCAGCTGCCTTCTCAGAGGCAGCCCCCACCCTGCGGCGGCCCACTGTGCTCAGAGTGCCATCAGAACGACCCAGCAGACCATGGGTGCCCTGGGTCTGGGTGTATCTAGGTCAAGTCTGGGCACTCAAGGTGGGCGGGGGGAGCTGGATGGGGGCTGAGAGTCTGATTTTGCCTGGGTCCCACCTGGAAGGGTGCAGGAAGACCCCCACAGTACAAGAACAAAGCCGAGCTGGGACAGGTAGTCAAGGGACGGTGGGGAGACAGGCAAGGTGGCCCCAACCCTCTCTGATGCTCCTGAGACGGGACATGTGCTGTGCCTGCAGCAGACCAAGTTAAGAACTGGCATCTCCCCACTTGAACCCTGAGTCCCAGGAGCTCGGTATGTGCCTCGGTACTCACCCAGCACCCCCAGCACGTACAGGGCGGCCAGCGACGGCTGCTGGAACCCCATGGGCGCGGCCTCCTCCTGCCTCAGCCCTGGCAAGCTCGGCACCTGTGGGCGAAAGGCGTCTCGTCCTGGGTCTCCCTCTCGGGGAGGAGGGGGTGGGGTGGGCAGGCGCGGGCAGGGGTGTGACAGGGAAGCAGGCGGTGCGAGGCCTGCGTCAGCCGTGTTTGAAGTTGAACTGTCAACTTCCTCCTGGTAAAACCATCTGCTCCAGTTCGAATGGCGGCCCTGGCCTCTGACAGCTTCCTGCCTGAGGTGCCCAGGCTGGGGCAGTGGCCCCGTCCACACCGTGCTGGGACGGGGCCGCAGCGTGGGGCAGCTCTGGGCCTGGCTGCTGAGGGCGAGGAGACCTGGCCTCCCTGCGGGTGGTTCTGAGGGGACTGGGGGGCGGGCGACAAGCTCCCCAGGCAGGGGTCTCACTGAAATGGCACGGAGCTGTGTTAGCAGGGGACAAGTGGGTGTGGGGGTGCCACACCAGTTCTTGCCAAAGGCACAGTGGTGAAAACACCAGTGATGAAACCCTCTGTCTCCTTTTTGCGGGGATGAGGTAGGAATTTGAGGTGAAGCCCCAGGTGGTGGTATTTTACCATAGAGCACGGAAGAGGGCTCCTCCGGGAATGCTGGGCATGTGTGTGTATGTGTGTGTGTGCACGTGTGTGCGTGTGTGCGTGTGTGTGTGTGTGTGTGTGATATCTCCTCATCGGTCTGCGTGATTTCTATGTCAGCATGTGTGATCTCCATGCAGTGTTGCTCCCACAAGGGCTGGAATCAACCTTTGGCCTGTTCAGGAAGAGCAGGTGGCTGGGTTTCTGCAAATTAGCTGGGGGACGGGGGTACCTAGCTCAGGGGAAGGGCTTCAGCCCCTGGGCCCTGGGCTGGGTTTGGTCCCTCTGCTCTCCAGGACGGGACAGACCCTGACCTGGGCTCCTTGGGGCTTTTCATAATGTGAGCCACACCAGGAGGCACACAATGGTTCAGAGACACCGAGCTGACTGTGAACAAGCGTGAAACCTGAAATGAGTGTCAAGGCCTCCCAGCCACACCCTTCTGACCCTCTGCAGCAGCTCTGGCTCCTGGGCCCAGCCTTCCCTGAGCATCCGGCTCCCCAGCATTCCACCCTGCCCCATCTTCCCTTGGGGGACTCCAGGTGCTTGCATCTGCTCACCAGAATGCAAGACTGGAGCCTGGATCAAAGACTGAGGACCTTGTGACAGCTGTCACTAGGGGCCCAGTGACCACCTCACAGGAGTAGGACACTGCGTTAGCATCAGCCTGTCCTCCAGGCCCTGCCCCCTGCCCTCACACCTGTCCTCCTGTCTTCGGACCCTGAAAATCCCAGACTTTAACATTTTTTTATTTTTTATTTTTTGGAGAGAGCACACATGCGTTTGAACAGGGGTGGGGAGGGGCAGAAGGAGGGAGAGGGAGAGAGAGGATCTTGAGCAGGCTCCCTGCCCAGCATGGAGCCCAACTCTGAGATTACGACCTGAGCCACAATTAGGAGGCCAACGCTTAACCCACTAAGCCACCCAGGCACCCCGGACTCCTAGACAAATTAACTCACTCATTCATCCGTTCAACAGAATTTTGCCCCATGCTAAGCGCCAGGGATGCCGATATGAAGGAGACAGACATGGGTCCCCTTTTGCTTACACTCCGAGGACCCCTCTGGATGATTTTTCTCTTACAGTCTCAGTGTTCAGCAAGTGTGTATTGGTCACACGAGCCCCGCGTGGCAAGTGGCCCTTCACAGGCCCGGTTCTCACTGGGTTTAGAGAGCTGTGCTGTGAGAGGGAGACGGCATTTTACCGAGCGCCTCGGCGAGCCCGGGGTGTGGCCTCTTTTATTTTTCCCAATCATCGCAGGCAGAGGGCGGCTTTCCATGTCCCTGAAGACACTGAGGCTCAGAAAGCAATGCACTTGGCCTCCGGAGGCCGAAACTAAGACTTGAACGCAGGTTACTCCCTCTCCCTGCCACTCCCCCCGCCCCCACAGACCCAAAGCAAAGAAAACAAACAGAAAATTTGGCTTTTTATGTGATCTCAAGTCTTCCTCACCAGCAAAGGTGGGGGTTCCAGTTTTTTGTTTTGTTTTGTTTTTGGAAAACTGAAGGCAGCTCAGGGCCTGGGGTCTTGGTCCCTGCCCTGTCCCACTGGAAGGGCACCTCCACCCAGGCCTTCCCCACTCCCCAGACCTGGTGGGCTCCCTCTTTGGCCTCATCCAGCCCTTCCTCCGGGTCCCATCCCCCTGGAGTCACCCCTCCCACCTCCAGGCTTGCTGTCCCCAGCTCAGGCCCCGGATCCCAGGCCAGAGTTTCCTGTTCTCATCACCACACTTTCCATGACACAAGAGGAAGTCAGCTGGGCTGGGGTTGGGTTTTCCAAGCAGCCCAGCAGCCGTGGGGCCAGAGGTGGGGGGCAGGGAGGGGGTGAGCCACCCCCAGGGCCCGGGCCTCAGTACCTTCTCGGCCTCTGTGAGAGAGGCACCTGCCTGCGCTGCCCTGGGCCCACACCAGGTAACCCCGGGTTGTGCGTGCGTCTGTCCGCTGGTCAGTCAGCCCCTCTGGGTTCTGTGACTCCCCAGTGTCCCCAGAATTGGCCCTCTTGCCAGTGCTAAGGGGCCACGGGGACAGATGCAGGGGGAAGGGGAGGAGCTGAGCACTGGGAGGCAGGGAGGACTGGAAGGAGGCCCAGAAATGTGACTGGTGCCTAGTAGGTCCTCAGTGTTTGTCGAATGAATGAAGGAATCTGGGGGATGGTCTGGTGGCCGGAGGAGAGGCCTCCGCTCTGTGAGTATTTGTTAAATGACTCAGTGACCTGAATCCTTGAGAACCTTGGAGAGGGGGGGCCCGCTGCGGGGAGCAAGCTTTGCAGAAGCACCCCGCCCCCCTCCATATCAGGAAGTGCATCCTTCCCCCAGCTGTGTTCCCGCTCAATCAGATCATTGGTGGGGGAGGGCTGGGGGGAGGAGGGAGAGCGTGGGACAGGATAGGATCGGATTCTGGTTCTGGATGGACAGTTCAGGGGCACGCAGGCATGGTGGAGGGGCTCTGGCCCAGGCAGGCACCTGCACGTGAACCCCAGCTCTGCCCCAGATGGCCAGGTGGATGCTCAGAGCCTCTAGATGACTTGTCCGCAAAATATGGGGTTGGATGATCCCGAGGTCCGTTCTCTTACTGTAGGAACCCTCTGGGGTTGCGTATCCGTTCTCTGTTCTGGGACCTGAAGGGTCTGACTTTTTCTCTTGTGTGAAAGGTGTCAAGTGCTGGGCTTTTGGTGAAGGGCCAAGGACTGAGGACGGGAGGTTGTGCAGATAGGGGTGTGCTGGCTCTGTGAGGTGGCTCGGTGTGTGCATTTCCCCCTGTCCCAGGTAGGTGGGGCTGCCCTCAAGGCCCTGTCCAGCCTGCAGGGACAGGTCAGGGCGCCTTTCCCCCAGTCTTTTTTTTTTTTTTTTCTTTAAGATTTTATTCATTTATTTGTCAGAGAGAGAGAGAGAGCGCCGTGGGTGAGCTCACAAAACAGCGGGGTGGGGGGCTGTGGGACAGCAGGCAGAGGGAGAAGCAGGCTCTCCACTGAGCAGGGAGCCCGATGTGGGGCTCCATCCCAGGACCCGGGGACTGTGACCTGGGCTGAAGGCAGATGCTTAGCCCACCCTACATCTCGCCCAGCCCCTCCTGGGAGCCTGGTTGTGCTCTCTGCTAATACTGGCCTCACACCCCGGTGGTGAAATCTTGGGGCCATGACTCAAGCAAGTTCCTGAGACTCCTTATCTATCAATCATGATGTTTTGAAGATGAAGTAGAATAAAACGTGCAAAGAGCAAAACGCACTCCTGATGCCTAAGAAGGCTTCTGGGAACCTTGATTATATTGTGGTGAACGTTTCGGGGGCGGGGAGTAGAGGGGTTTGGGGGATCTGAAAGCTGGCTTTCCCCTCTGACTAGGTGACTTTAGGCAGGTTGTTTTCCCTTTGGAAGGCTTCCTTTGTAAGATGGAGTAGGGAAGGAGCCCTGGTTCCCATCATAATGACAGGAAGGGTGTGTAAACCCTGGTGCATGCCCCTGAGTGTGAGGGCCGGTCAGCGGAGGTCTACACCAGCCAGCCCCAGGATCTCTTCACACTTCCTCACTGGGGCTGTGTGCGTGGAGGCCCAGCAGATGCCCTTGAACGGACTGATCTGGGCTTTCAACCCGGCCTCTGCCCCACACCCCCAGACCTGCAGCCGGCCTCCCCACGGCGGGTGTGTAAGAAACACGTCCCCAGCCCCTGGCCCACGGTGGGTGTGAATCATATATGTCAAGGACTCAGCATTCACGGTTTCTCTTCCATTGCTCCCGAAAATAAGAACGGACTTGTCACACCGTGGGGCACGAGTTCGGATTGAGAAAATAAGGCCACCTAGCAGAGAGAGTAGGACAAGTGTTAACCAAGCCCATTTTTCAGATGAAGTAATTGAGGATCAGAGAGGCATGGTGAATTCCCCAAGGCACACAGCCAACTGGCAGTGAGGTTTGGCCTGAACCCCCAGGTCTCCTGGGCCGTGGGCCACCCTTCCTGGGCACAGCCTCTCTGGCATCTTGGGCTGGGACCTCCCCTGGCCCCTGGGGACCAGAGGGTCCCACTGTGTTACAGTAGATTGTGGGGGTATGAGGGACCCACAGGTCAGCTGTGTGTCCTTGGCCCACAGCCTCTGCTCTCAGACACTCCCTTCTGATGGAGCATGGAGGAGGAGATAGGTCCAATCCAGCCTCTGGGAAAGTCAGGAAGGCTTCCTGGAGGGGGTGACATCCAAATGAGGCCTGAAGGGCAAGTCGGAGTTTGCCAGTTTGGCAAAGGGATGTTTTTCAGGCTGAGGGCAAAGGCTTCTGGGTCATGTTAGCACAGTAACTGTGTAACTACAAGTGAGAAGAGTTGAGAAGTTGGGGGGCCTGGGGGTCAGTCCTGACTCAGTCCCTCACTGGCTCTGTGTCTGGGGTGGAGTGTTTCCTCCAGGCCTCAATTTATTTATGAAATAAAGGGGCTGCACCAGATGGTCCCCAAGATTTCTTAATCTGTGAATTACGACTTGAGATCTTATTTCAAGGAATCTAAAAAATCGATACGGCCTTTTTTTGGGGGAAAGAGTATCAAAAGCCACAACATTAAAAAAACCCAAACCCTCATACACAGGGTTACCTTTAGAAAGCTCTCTTTTTCTCTCCCCCTGGGGGGGAAGGCAATACACACAAGAGGGTTTAGGTCACTTAGGGATCATGAAAACAGGGGAAAGCAGGGCAGCGGGCAAGTAAATCCCTTCCAAGTCCACTCTGGAGCAGGATACAGCAGGATACAGGAAGAGGACGTAGATCACAGTGTACCCACTCGGAGACACGGCCCTTCTGCTCAGGGAAAAGACTCACAATGTGCAAACTGCAATCTTACTTTCATAAAATAAAAATACAAGTGAAGTGAACAGCTGGACAAAATGTTTCTGTATGCACAGGAAAATGTTTTGTAGGACGTTCATCCAAATTATGATAACGGAGTAATTAATGGTCGGGGACAGGATTCGGTAGAGATGGGGGAAAGGCTGGGCTGGGCTTTCTTTTTTATTTTATGCACTTATGTATTGTTTAGCTGTTTTCAAAGAATGTATATTACGATTTTATGACAAATTAAAAAAATTATGTAAAAGGGATTTGCAGAAAAGTTTTTAAAGAACAAAGTCCCATGTGTGGTTATGTATCACATATCACATTTTCATATCATTTTCTGTTTTCCTTAAGAATAAAAATGTGTGTTTATTGAGAAAAATCAGCAAGTAAATAGAGTATAAAGAAAAAAATAAAACCACCTGAAATTTTACTGTTCAATATGACCACTGTTAATGTACTAGAGCATAGATTTGTATTATTTTTTCTGTTTATAATAAATATACTTTGTTTTAGGATTAGTATCACATATGTGATGAAAGTTTATATATATAAGATATGTATATAGGTATATTTTAAGATATATACACACAAAGATATATATATATAAAATATATATACACAAACATATGTATATATTTGTAACCTGCTTTTTTCTCTTATAGTATATTTTGAATGTCTTCTCATGTCATATACTTATATACCCTGATTTTTTAAAATGTTCTATACTAGCCAACGTATAAAAGTCCTGATGCTTATTTAACTAATCCCTATTAACTGGACATTTGTGCTGTTTACTTTTGTTTTCTACTATTAAAAATAAATCCATGATGAATATTTCTGCACAAGCATCTTTATTTTTTTTTTTAAAGATTTTATTAATTTATTTGAAGAGAGAGATCACAAGTAGGCAGAGAGGCAGGTGGGTTGGGGGGAAAGCAGGCTCCCCGCTGAGTGCAGAGCCCGGTGTGGGGCTTGATCCCAGAACCCTGGGCTCATGACCTGAGCCGAAGGCAGAGGCTTTAACCCCCTGAGCCACCCAGGCGCCCCTGAACAAACATCTTTAAAAAATATCCTTCCTTCCTTCCTTTAAGTAGAATTATTTGAATCAAAGATTATAGCCATTTTATTTATTTACTTATTTATTTATTTATATTTAAATTCCATTAATTCACATATCGCACATTATTAGTTTCAGAGCTGGAAGTCGGTGGTTCATCAGTTGCACAGGATGCCAGTGTTCGTTACATCACGTGCCCTCCTTAATGCCCATCCCCCACCCGCCTCTCCTCCAGCAACCTTGTGCGTTTCCTAGAGTTAAGAGTCTCTTATGATTTGTCTTCCTCTCTGATTTCATCTTGTTTTACTTTTCCCTCCCTTTGATTATGGCCATTCTAAGTACCAAAAGCCTTCGTATAAAACTGAATTAGTGACCCCCTTCACTCCCAGCTTAGTTCTAATAAATGCTCATTGACTGCATTAATTAACAAGGGTTGCACCCAGATAGGTAGACAGGTAGTAGGGTTTTCCTGTTCTGCATGTGGGCGCTCTGGGTACCTCCTGACAGTCTGTAGGAAGAGCCCAGGCACACCCCACGGGATGAATGTCAAATAATATTGGCACATTTTTGATGATTTACTGAGTGTTCAGAGCTCTCCTATGATGATTCCTGTGTGTCTAATGATCTGGGCCCATCCGGTGAGAGGTTGGGAGGGCTGGCTGTGATGTAGAGATGAGAGAGTGAAGCTCTCAGGGATGGGGGGTCAGGCCCGGGTGCAGACAGCCTTGACCTGCAGGAAGAGACAGGCCAACACAGGCCTCTGGAGAGAGACTCGCTCTGGCCTGGCAGAGAGAGTGGGAGGGTACAGCCTAGTGTTCTCTGTCCAGTGTGTACCCACATGGAGCCCTTACCTGGATGTCCATCTGAGCAGTCCCAGAACTGTCCTGAGTTCTTTAAGCTCTGCTGACGTCAGGGCCGTGTCGGGTTGGCCCCATGAGATGGATGGAAGCAAGTATTTACTGATTCTGTGTGTGGTGATAATGATGATGGTGATGGTGATGATGATGATGGTGGTAATGGTGTCAATAACAATGATGACAATGGTGAAGATGATGATGGTCATAGTGTTGGTGATGATATTGGTGATGATGGTGGTAATGACGGTGATGAGGTGGGTGATGATGATGGTGATAATGGTGAAGATGGTGATGGAGTTGGTGATGTTGGTGATGATGGTGAAGATGTTGGTGATGATGGTGATGATGACAATGATGAGGGTGATGTTGATGGTGATGACGATGAAGATGTTGGTGATGATGGGGATGGTGTTGGTGATGTTGGTCATGATGATGATGATGGGGGTAATGATGGGCACCACTTGCTAAGGGCCCTCACAGTCCTAGGAGCTCTGACTAACCCATTACCTTGGTTCTTCCCAGTGTGAATGTGCAGCCATCACTAAATTGGAGGATAATTGGAGGTGGCCCACAGATGACCATTTTTATCTTAATAATTATGTATTTAACATATGTCAATTGAATATATTAGAAGGTAGATAATTACCATACCAAATGCATGATTTTTGAGAGCAATATAAAATTTCACTTTTATGTTATTTAGCGAACACGGCTGAGTTCATTTAAAGGGAAAATACTAATACTTGGTGCTGGGATAAGGTCAATACGAAGGTGGAATTTAAATAGTTGACATTTAGGACCCTTAGAGGCAGAAACCACTGTTATCCCCATTTTGCAGAAGTCAGAGTGGAGAGAGTTTCACTGGCTGGAGGTCACACAATATGCAAATACTAGAGCTGGGTCTTGGCTCCTGATGCCGAATTTAGAAAATATTTTATTTAAATAAAGGAGACACACAGAAAAGGGCATGTATAGCTTCAGTGACTTCACAGATCGGACAAAGCCATGTAACCAGCCCCCAGAAGCCCCCCTCCGGGGCATCCTCCCAGCCCCTCACCACCTGCTCACCAGGGACCCACCAGCTGGACTTCCAACATTGCAGATTGCTTTTGCCCGTTCTTGAACTTTATCTAACTGGTATCACACAGTTTGGACTTTTTCTTGCCTCTGGCGATATTTTAGCCAACACCGTGCCAGAAGATTCATCTTTGTTAGGGCATATGGCGGGGGCTGGGTTTTCTTCCTTGCCATATAATATTCCACGGCCTGCTGTGGTCACAATTTTACCCCTTCTCCCACGACGGTCACTGGGGTTGTGCAAAGTATGAAGATCTCCTGCCCCACCCAGATACCTGCACACCACACAGTATACAGGACTTTCTCCAAGGAGCCAGAGACTAAGCAGGGTGTGAAACACACAAACCCACAATTATAGAACCGGTGCTTTCCGCAGTGCAGGTTGGCCTTGAGGTGGCCAGCGTGGTGAGTGGTTGGGACCATCATACTGCTTGTCTTGTGGCCTTGTACTTTATGAAGCGCTTTTCCCAGCAGCGCCTCGCAGCCCTGTCTGGTGGCGGGTGTCTGGGCTATAAATGAGGAAGGGGAGGCCAAACAAAGCGACTCCACCAGCACGTGGGGAAAAGGAAACAGAGCCCGGACCTGAGCTCAGATCTCCTGCCCCTAAATCCTTGGCTATCTGTACCTCCTCCCAGAGGCCTGCTACGTCTTGGCAGGGGGGTTGCTTACAAGGCCAGGGAGACCCCTGTGGCCCACGGGGGAGAGGGTTCCAACTGTTTTCTGAGAAGGATCTAAAACCAAACAGAGCCCCTGGCTTTTTGGAGTGAGAAGCTACCTTCCTTTGAGCCTGACTTCATTTCCTTTGCAAAATGGGGGGGGGGTGTCTGCCCCAACCTGGGAGGGCTGTGGTCACCAGGACCGACAATGCCTACGTGCCGCCCTCACTGAGCAGAGCCGTGAACTTTCACATTCGTTGTTGTAAGATCTCATAACCACCCTGGGAGGAAGGCAGGGCATGTCGCGTTTGCCCTGTATTTCAGAGGGGTAAAGTGACTCGCCCATAGTCACAGGGTCCTGGAAGGAGCCAACAGGGAGGGACTCAGGGCCCAGTGGGATACTCCCTTTTCTGCTATACTGGGCCTTGTCCTCTAGGGGAGCCCTGCTTTTAGGACCTAATCCGAACTGGGGCTTGGGGCCTGAAACACAGTGACGTGGGGGCCCAGTGAGGTGGGTGGTCTGCCTCGGGACACAGCATAAGAAGGGTCTGGCCAGCTGAGAACCCAAGGCTCCTGCATCCCACCGCCTGCAGGATGGGGCTGGGGTGGAAAGCCTGGAGCATGAGGGTCAGCAGAGAACCCCAAGACACATTGAGTCTAGGGTGGCCTGCCTGGTGGGGATAGGGGTTAAACGAGCTTCTAGAGCCCCTTTTTTTTTTTACTACCTGGAAAGCTCTGCCTGCTGAGTAAACTCAGTAAGATGAGAAAAAGAAAAGTATTTTCTGGATTGTCATGAGGATTAAATGAGTCAAGGCCCAGACCGGCCCCTAGCGCCGAGCACTCCCCCAGCCCAGCCCGCTAAGGAGGGCAGCTCAGGACGCGCATGCGCACGGCTGCCCTCTGTGCCCCCGTGAGGTTGGACTGATCGATGAGCAGGGCGGGCCCAGGCGCCCGATGAGGCAGGCTCTGGGGAGGAAGGGCTGGACCCAGGGCTGGGGCAGTGCACCCAGGGGTGAGGTCTGGGTGGTGCGTGGGAAGGAGTGTGGGGGCGGAAGGAAGCTGGAGCTGGTCCTGCCCCCACTTCTCCCCTCTGAAAGTCCCCACTTTCAGCTAGGTCTGGGGCCAAGGCTTCGTCCCCCAGGAAGCCCTCCTTGGTTTCCCTTCTGCAGTGCCCCATCTTCTTTTCGCCTCTCAGCTCCCTTCTGACTTCCCCTCTCTGATGAAGGGGCTGGAAAGAAAAGCCAAACATCGACAATTCTGTGAGCCCGAGAGCTCACCTCTTCCCAGGCTCTGCTAAACGCACGGTCAGTGTGGCCACAGGATGGACTGCGGGGTTTCTGGGTCAAATCCGGATCCCAGCTGGTGGAGAGAAGGGCATATTTAAAACACGAATGAGGATTTTTCTCAAGGGGTCCATTGTCAGCTCTGTGCCCTCCTGTGCCTGGTGCCTGTGTCCCTGAAGAGGGAGGCTACAGGCTGGGGGGGTGTGTGGGAAGGGGGGTGTCAGGGAGCAGAGGGGCTTCCGCATCATGTCGAGGTCCAGAATGCGGCAGGGCACAGAGCTGCCGTCTCTGTGGGTGGGGTCTTTCAGCCCGAGCTTTTGGGGATCCGGTTACCCACTGATTTCTAGTTGTAAGTGAATTTAAAGGGGGTTTTGGTGGCCAACTGAGGAACCCCCTTTTTCTGCCCGAGGGTTTGGGGGTCCTGGGAGAGGGGATGAGCCAGTCTGGGCGGTCAGGGCCCAGAGCTGGAGAAGAAGCTCTCAGCTTTGCACATCACAGAGAGCTTCCCGCCTCTAGCCTGGTGTCTGCCTCCTCTGGGGGGGGGGGGCGGCCCCAGGCTGGGGAGATTGTCCAGGGTGCCCTGAGCCCAGGGTGGGCGGGGGTCCTGACCACGGGGTCCACATTTGTACTTCAGGGTTCCACGAGCTGCCCAGTGTCATGGGTATTATTTGTGCATGGTTTTTGGGTTTTTGTTTGTTTGTTTTTTGTTTTGTTTTGTTTTGTTTTGTTTTGTTTTCCTGGGGAAAGGGCCACCCCTTGGGCCTTCATGCCTCCCTCGCACCTCACGAGGTCCCAGCGCCTCTGGTGCAGGACCAGGCGTGCACTATGGAAGTGTGGTTTCGTGCTTTGTTGGTTTGCTGGGTTTTGCTGCAGACAATGTGCCTTCTCTCCACTTGGCAAACCACGGCCGGAGGGCGCAGGCTTCGTGCTTTTTGTCTCTATTGCCGGGCTCTGTGGGCATCGATTGTTCTGTCCCAGATTACGGCTCAGCTTGTGCACGCACTTGTCCCCTCCCTGAATCCGGCCCGAGGAGCCTTTAGCACTGTTCTGGGCCTGGAAGTGAATTGAACCCGGGTGCACAGAGAAGGAAACTGAGGCCCCCACGGTCGGGTGGCCAGCACCTGTCCGGAATGGTGGCTGAGACTTCCTCTTCTGAGTCCTGGGTCCTTTTGTTCCAACATTTCCCAACCTCTCTGCCTTCCACATCGCCATGGCAACAAGAGACCCGGGGTGAGGGAGTTCGTATTTACTAGTACTTTCCATGCTCACCACAGCTCTGCAAGCAGCCTGGGATCTTGTCTCCGCTTCGTGGTCCCTGCCCAGTGTGGATGCATCAATAACCAGGCTTCGGTCCTGTTGTCTGGCCCTGGAGCCCCTGAGAGTCCCACAAAATCCAGCTGCTGCCTTGCATTTTTGTGACCTCCTCCTGCACCAGCACGGCCTTCTCACATGCCCAAGGGCAGCCCACTTGTTTCAAGCAAAATTCTATCTTCAGTGCCTCAGCATCGTGCAGACTGAGCAGGTCTGCTGCTGAGCCCAGTGCTCTGCGTTCCTGGTTGACAAACCACCTTCCCCTACTTTGTCTGATGCCCTGTGGGATCTGGGGGAGCTCGGGGATCGGAGCTGGAATCAGACAACAGAGCTCTGCCTGGTAGAGATGGAGGGGCCAAACCCCATGGGCGGGGGGAAGGGGCTCATGCCCCTTCCCATCATGGCCCTTTTGGAAGTTAAAAGGGGGGGGGTTGTTGTTATTTGTTTTTGTTCTTTTGCTTCTCTGCAACCTGTGGGTTTGACCAAGCTTGGAATGACTGGGCTGAGATCTGGAGGGGTCCTGGGGGGCCGGGTAGGGACAGCCACTCCCAGGTGCTCAGGGGGACAACGCTAAGGGGCAGAAATGGAATCATCTCTAATCAGCTACGTGGATCCTGATACATACATTCCTTTCCTATTTGCTCTCGTGGTGAAAAAACTCACAGACGTCTCATGGGGAGCTGGGAGAGAAAAAAGGGACACTTCCCAGTCCCGGTTAGCTGGCCTCATCTCCTGGTTGTGTTTGCAGCTGTGCTGTGTTCCAGGGTAGACGGGAGGACGGGGTCCAGCCCCCGCCTCAGGCTCAGCAGCCCCTGTGACTGTCCTCCTAACACTCAGCGCCACCCCCTCAGCTCCTCTCTGTCTGACTCAGTTTCCTCCCCCAATCGGTGTCAGGGAGCCTGCTATTCTTTTTAATTACGTGTGTGTGTGTGTGTGTGTGTGTGTGTGATAAGAAAAATTAAGACCTATTCAGTAGACACATGAAATACACAGAAAACAAATTTAAATCACCTCCCTGAACCCCATCACCCAGAGACGCAGGCTTAAATCTGACCTCCTGAGCACGGCCAGTTAAACTTAACATATTTCAGTGTCAACTCTTTGTTTTACAAGCATTTTTATTGTTGTAAAGTTTGCACGCTCACTGAGGAAAATTGGGGAAGCATGGAAAAAGGAGATTTTCTCGTTTCTTTAGCAAAGAAAGGAAACTCATAATCCCGCGACCCTGACGTGATCACTGCGTTTAGAATTGCTCCTAATCAGCTTTTGAACATTTTTTAGAGCGTATGCCCAAAGCGCATGTTTCCGCAGTTGCGAGGGTGTTATATAAAGGATTCTGGGTCCTGGTCCGTCCTGCAGTAGTGTGAATAACCATTTCCCATGTTAATAAAAATAGTGGCTTGTATGCTCTATTGTGTGCTGATGTTGCCCAGCCCTTTGCAGGCAACCGCTCGCTTAGTGTTCTCGTGACCTTTTGAGGCAGGGGCTGTTGTTCATTTCAGAGGAGGAAACTGAGGGGACCTTGTCTGAGGCTGGAGAGCTAGCCCTCCTGCCCCAAGGTCCGTGTTCTTAATCACTCCATTATGTCTCCTCCTCTGAATTTTTTTTTTTTTAAGATTTGTTTATTTACTTGACACAGAGAGAGAGAGATCACAAGTAGGCAAAGAGACAGGCAGAGAGAGAGGGGGAAGCAGGCTCCCCGCTGAGCGGAGAGCCCAATGCAATGTGGGGCTCTATCCCAGGACCCTGAGATCATGACCTGAGCTGAAGGCAGAGGCTTTAACCCACTGAGCCACCCAGGTGCCCTGTTCCTCTGAATTTTTAATAAGGTTTCTAGTTCCATAGAAAAGCAGCAAATGATCATCATTAACAATTCAGAAATTTCTGAACAACGTAAAAATATCCAGGACCCGTTGCACTGTGATGTTTATTTCTGACCTCTGTCAGCATTTTGTGCATATATCCTCCCCGTTTATTTAGAGTCTATATTATCCTAGCTGACTAGTTTTGAAATTTTTTTTTTTTTTTAAATCTTGTATCTTCGGTAGTTCCCAAGTCACCAGACCCTCTCAGAAAAAGCTGATTTTTATTGGTGATTCATCAGTTCATCGAGTGGGGGGGGGTCTTCAGTGGGTGTAATCACTTCCCAGGGGCTGGACTTTTAGGTTGGGTGATTTTTCTGAATTTATAGAGAGCCCAGAGATAATTAACTTGCTGCATAAAACTGTTCTGTATTTCTATTTTTTTTTTAAAGGATATATTTCCAGGAACTCAATCACCAGGCCAAGGGTTTTTGTTTCTCTTAATTTCTAGGCCCAATTATTTTACAAATGGTTGGTAACTCTGTTCTTGAATTAGCAGTGTTCACTTTACTCCTGAATAGATGGATATAAACTATGTTTTTTGTTTAATTTGCATTCCTTTTATTCCTAATGAAATTGAATTTTTAAATGTGCTTTTTAGCCACTTGTATATCTTCTTTTGTGAATTGTCCAAGCGCTTTGCAATCAAACTTTTTTTTTAAAAAGATTTTATTTATTTATTTGGCAGAGAGAGAAATCACAAGTAGGCAGAGAGGCAGGCAGAGAGAGAGGAGGAAGCAGGCTCCCTGCCAAGCAGAGAGTCTGATGTGGGGCTCGATCCCAAGACCCTGGAATCATGACCTGAGCTGAGGGCAGAGGCTTAACCCACTGAGTCACCCAGGTGCCCCTGCAATCAAACTTTTAATGAGGATAGGAATGATCTGTATCTAGAGTGTCCAATAGGGCAGCCACTCACCAAATGTGGTTATTGAGACTTGAGATGTGGCTAGCTTGACTGAGAAACTGAATTTTCAATTTAACTTAATCTAAATATAGATTTAATTTAGTTTGAGGATTTAATTTAAACCTAAATTTATAAATATAAATTTAAATGACCACTTGTGGCTGTTGGCTCCCGTATTGGATAGCACAGGTCTAAACCTTTCCCCAATTATATTCTGCAGTCTCAGTGGGTGTTTTTTATTGATTTGTATGAGCTCTTTATGTAGTACAGCTCTTAATCTTACATTACAGCTATTAATCTCTTATTGTATTTGTTGCAGATAATTTCCCCAGGTTGCTACTTGACCTTTACTTTTGTGTTCATGTTGTTTACAGAGTATCAAAATTAGGTAGCCAGATCTCGTGATCTTCTCTTTTGTGGTTTCTCCCATCGCTTTAGGCTTAGAAAGTCCTCCCCCTCACAAAGGTTTGATAAATTCTCTCATCAAGTTTATTCGAGTCTTTCTGTGATTTTTTTTCCCCTTTAGCTCTTTAATACACCCAGAATAATTTAGCTTTGTGTTATGTGGTATGGCATGTCTTAGTCATCTCGGTGCCCAGGGTAGAATAGATGTTCAATACATTTTATCTCAGATGGGATGCTTTGGTGCCTGTGGGTTAGGTTGGGTGGGGGGTAGTAGGTAAGCTGGGTGAAATTGAATAGTGAATAAAATACCACTACTTAAAGCAATTGTGATGTTTGTGAAGGAGTTAATGAATAGGAAAATGCCTCTAATACGGTGTTATTTTCCAGGAAAGATAAAAATCATACCTACAATGGACTATCAACTCCAATTTATTTATTTATTTATTTAATCTATTTGACAGACAGAGATCACAAGTAGGCAGAGAGAGAGGGGGGGGGAAGCAGACTCCCTGCTAAGTGGAGAAGCTGATGTGGAGCTCGATCCCAGGACCCTGGGATCATGACCTGAGCTGACGGCAGTGGCTTTAACCCACTGAGCCACCCAGGCACCTCGTCAACTCAGTTTTAAAAAGGTGGTGAAAATATTGGAAAAAATGTTCCAAAATATTAATAGTAACTACTGGTGGTCGGTATTTTTTTTCTTCCTGCTTCTTAGCATTTCCATACCAAGTACTGACTCCAGTATATGAACGATCAGAAATGTTAAGTGTTAAATACAGCTACAACGTGTTAGTACTGACTCCCACAGCCGTGGGGCCACGCTGTGGTCCAGGACCAGAGGGCTGCGGTGGGGAAGGGTCTTTTCTGGCTTTTGGTTTGGGCAAGCTGAGACTGAGTTCCTTCTTAACATTCATAGCATGTGAGTGTCTCCAGCAATTGACATAACCAGGGACTGTTTTCTTATCTCTAGAATAAAATTACTAGCGATTTTGTGTGTGTGTGGGGGGGCTTGTGAGTACAATTTTGCTGTTAATTTCTTTCTCTCTCTCTCTCTCTCACACACACACACACACACAGTATATATATGTACAAAGTCACATGTATCACTGAAACAAAGAGCCTCAACATAAATTTATTCTACAAAATGGGATTATAATCTACTTCTTACTATAAAATTGCTCCCCCCACCTGCCCACCGTGAATTGTGACTTTTCACGGCAGGACACAGGGATTATATCATTCTTTGTAACACCTGCCCATCACCCACGTTACAAATGTGCCATGATTTCTCTTATCTTTCTCTTTGTCAACATGTATCTGGTTCCTTGTTACAAGGAGAGCACAGCAAACAGCCTTCAGGCAGGTGTGTTTAGTTATCTTTTAGGATATGTTTCCAGAGGTGGTATTGCTTTGTGCCCAGATGCATTTACAGTTTTGGAAGGCGATGCCAAATGGTTCTTCTAAGACAGCTGAACAGGTGGACAGGATCACTGTCCAGATAGGAACTCTCCATGCCCCCGATGTCCTCAATTCTGGGTGCTGTTGGTAGTTTCAACTTTGATCACTATGATGAGTGTAAAACATCTTATTGTGTTTTAAATTTTAATTTATTTAATTTTCAGGGAAGGTGAACCCTATTTCATATGCTTTGTGGACATTATATTTTTTTCATTGGTTATTTATCTATTCTTTGCCTGGTTTTCTTCCGGGTTGTCTGTCTCATCCTTATTGATTCATAGAAGCTCTTTCATGGAATGGATGTGAATTATTTGTCTATTACACATGTTGCAAGTATTTTGTCCCAGCCTGCTCTTTTGTTTCCGACAATTTCTTTTTATGGTGTCTTTCACTATTCCTAAGTTTTAAATTTGTATGTGATCAGAATTCTTTTTCTTTCTTTTTACGGCGTCTGGTTTTTATATCAGGCTTAGAAAGAGCTTTTTCACACTGAAAATACAGAAATTTTCCTCTGTATTTCCTTTTAGTACTTTTGCTGTTTTGTTTTATTACACAGACACCTTTAACCCCCCTGCCTGGTTTTTGAGTCTGAGTGTGAGATGTGGCCCATATTAATTATTTAAAATTATCTTTAAAGTTTTTGCATTTTAATTCTTTTCCTCCCAAAAGGAAAGCATTTGCTTCAACATTGCTATTTGAAAACTGCATGTCTCCCCCCTTCTGATTAGAAACACTACCACACTATTGAATTTCCTTATACATTTGGGTGGGTTTTTTTTTTTTTTGGATTCTTTCTTATTTTCCGTAAATTAACCTGTTCCCCAAAATGATACACACAGTTTCAGTTCCTATAAATCTGTAGACTTAACTATTCTCTTGATAGGTGGAAGGATATTATTCTTCTTCTCAAACATTTCTTTATTCTCACTCATTTTCAGATAAATTTGTCAAGTCTCCCACCCTTGAAATCCCACTAGGTTTAAATCTCAATGAATGTACAGATGGATTTGCAGTAGAATTGACGTGGTAACAATGTGGGACTTGCCCAGTTGAGGCTCTCTTGCTAGATGAAGTGAAATTTATACACCGGGCCTCAGTTTCTCCATTTGTAGAGAGAAGATTGGATCAGACGTGAAGTGTCCTTTAGGTTCTATAACTGAAAATAACAGTAATACTAGCATTATGGACCTGAAACACCGTGCTGGGGACTAGGGTACAGATAGAGGGGACAAAATCCTGATGCACCAAGGGCTTTTCATGTAAGGGGAGATTCAACATGTGTATGAAATTATGGCCAGATGTCATGGACATTATGGTCAGATTCATGGACAAAAGTCGATAAAAAAATAAAAAATAAATACGTGGTTGGAGGGAGCTGTCATTGTCCACCAGCCAACGACAACATCCTTGGCAATGTTTTGTCCGTGGCACGAATGTTCACTATCTTTAGTGAAATTTCAGGTGAAACAATTAGCAATGGTTCCTGTATCTAAACTTCCGGACACCTGCCCACCATTTTGGGCATCTCTCTTCTTTTGGTAACCAGCTAGCTTGCAAGTGGCTGTTTTTCCTCAGACTTAGTCAGAATGTGTCCTGGCTTGGCCACTCAGAGCTTTTCAGGGTTGGATAGAAAACTCAGAGCGCCGAATCTTGATCGTGTTGAACAGGAAAATGAGGTCCAGAGAGGGGAAGGGACCTGCCCAAAGTCCCACAGCGAGTTGGAGCCAGGAGGATTCCGGAGGGCTCTGTGGGTGCCTTGTGGTTGATCCTCTTTCCCTCAGGGTCCTGGGGGCTTGAGGGCACAACCCTCCCTCAGTGCAAGGCGGCCGCAGCCCTGCACCCTCCCTCCAGACCGGGGAAGGCAGAGAAGCTGTGAGCCAACGGCTACGGGAGCAGAGACGGGTGTTAGTGGGGGTTGCCCCTACGGGCCAGCAGATCCCACATGCTCCTGACTCAGGCCTCTTGGGAAGCACTGACTTTTATCTAGAAAACTCTCCACAGGCTCTGGGGTGCTGGCTGCTGATCCCGGCGGGGATCCTGACCTGGGCACGTCTCTCTCGGGGCAGAAAGGCCGCTGCAGCTGGTGGTTCTGGATCCCCCACTGGCATCTGAGTCCTTCAGCTTCTCTGTCACACGTTGGTTCCATGGCCCTAGGAATCCGTCCTGCTGCTCTGAGTGTGACCACGGCAGGCTGTGTGTGCTGGGGATGATGGCGGGCCGCGAACAAAGCGGTGTCAGCATGTTGGTGACAGCTGGGGGTGGGGAGGCTCCCTGAGAAGCCATCTGGTTGTGCCAAGTGGCCTAACTCCCGCCGGCACTAAGCTCCTGGGATCTGCCTCTTTGATTCCCAGCACAGGGAAAGACTACCTGGGCTCAGTCCCTGTCCCCTTCCACCCCAGGCAAGGATCCCCAGGAAGCTTGACAGCCCTCACCCCCAAGTCTGGGCTGAAAAGCCCGGAGTCTCCATCGGGTGGGTGGACGCCTACGGAGAATGAGGCTTGGGCCTAGTTATCCTGAACCCGTGTGGACTGGCCTCACCCGCAAAAGGCAGGAAGCTGAGGCCCAGCCCGTCATTGTCACTTCCCTCCTGGGGGACTGCCCCAGGTGAGGCCCCACTTCTTCCCAGAAGCTGACTCCCCCTCCCCCTCCACGGTGGGGTAGGTAAAGTCCTCTGCCCCATCTCTGTAACCAGGCGCCCTATGACTCCAGATCTGGGTTCTTACTTCTCTCTGTCTTTCAAAACAGCTTTATTCCCCTCAGGATGGAGATGCGCTTCTAACCTGGAGAAGCTCATGAACGGAGATGTTGATGTTCAAAGCAGTGCTCTGGCTTATCTTTGCGAATGGCTCCCTCCATTCATTCACACCTTCATTCATATCTTCATTCATACCCTCGCTGATAAGCAGGCACCAAGCCCTTGGCCTGTGTTGGGCACCCCACCTACCGAGATGGGTAGAGCACAGTCAGATTCACCAGTTCTGATCCAACCAGGATGAATACCTTTCCCTTCGTGGCAGAAGTAGGGGTGGGGTCAGCTCCCCCGAAGCTGCTGGGGACAAGCCCAAGTGTTCCTTGTTGCTGGACAGGATCCCACCGGAGGCTCTGATGTAGGAGAGGCTCGGGAGACCCGTGGGGGATCCCACTGTCTGTGGCCTGGTGCTTACTCTTGCTTTGGAGCATATTCCCTACAACAGGGTCAGGCTCAGCGTTCCCCCGGGGCCCCGAGTGCTGTGACCGGGCTAGCCTGTGGCTGGCCCAGGCCCCCGCGGGGTCTGCACTGCTCCATGCGTCAGGGTGGCCCCCATTTGCTGAGCGAGCCTCTGGTTCTCACTAAGGTGGGCCACCCTCCCCCCCCCCCCCAGCGGCCACCCACGCCAGCTCCGCAGGAAGTGGTTCTTCGCTTTCTGCTTCCCCTCTTCAGTCTCACACAGGGCCTTGAGGCCACGGGCAGGAGAGGCCGGGCCCGTGGGCCAGGGGCTCTGCCTTGATTGCTCTGGAAGGGTGGGCGGCAGGGGCGACGCTGGGCCCTTGGGAAAGCCTTCGGAGTGTTTAGTGTTTTTTCCCTAAAATAGATGCACGTTTTGTGCCTTATTTACTAAGAATATTGATAGATGCTAATTGTAAATTATTCGTAGACTACAGAAAAGAATTTTTAAGAAAAGTAGGTTTCCCCCTGGGCTCACTAACTAGGGACCACCACTGTGGTCTTTCTAGACACTTTTCTGTGTAGATGTTCCCACCCTTTGAGACAGCAAGGACGGGCTCACACAGTACATGGCTTCCCGCTTCATGTCACGGCCGCCTCCCCGAGTTAGGACATGGCTTCTGGGAAGTCCTGATGCATGGGTCCCGGGCCCCTGCCACCGACACCCGGACGGTCATTGTTTGGTCTTTCCAGCACTGCTGGAACGGACACCCTGTACACAGCCATCAGGTGATAGCCTTGTGACAAATGTCTAGCTGTGGGGTTATAGGGTCACAAGGATGCACATTTGGAAAAAGGCCGGGGTGTGGCTTCCCACGTCTGGATCAGCGTCTGCTTTAGGTTGGCAGGAAACTAGTTCCCTGGGGTCCCCCAGACCTGCTTGAGCCCCCTCCTTCCTTCGGCACCCCCTCGCAGGAGCTGGTGTCCCCGTTTCTGGTTGACTTGTCCTTCCCCTGTGGCCAGAGCTGGTTTGCCTGTCCTTTGCCCTGCATGGCCTCTGGTCTCCCCGGCTATTTGCTTTTGCTGTTCTGGAAAAAGCAGGGGGCAGGGACAGGGCGACCGAGTGAGGGCTCTGCTGGGGTCGGCATGAGCGGCCCTCCTACCTTCTCCAATGTGTGTTGTTGGACCTTCTTCACCTGGGTCTCCTGGCCTAGCGACAGGGTGGCTGGAATCTTGCTCAGGGTTCATGCGTGGGTTCTGCTGACACCCAGAGCTCTTTGTAACTTGCAAAAGGCAGGACAGATGTGAGGGGGACGAGAAGGCAAGGGGCATCTTGGAGGTTGAATGAGGGCAATAGGGAGAGCCATGGGAGCCGAGGGGACACGGGAACCTGCTGGAGACACACAGCACACCACTGCTCTGCCCCAAGTGTGGGTAGGGAGAGGCCAGGGGGAAGGAAAGCCCCTGCAGCCGAGGCTGTGGCCCCAGATGGAGGTCGCTGAGCCTAGATTCATTCATTTATCCAACAAGTTTTCCAACAAGAGTGCCTCCTGTGGGCTAGACACTATTGGGGTTGGGGATACAGCCAAGAACAAAATGGAGCAAAGGCACCCCTGCCCTCATGCTCCCCAACATTCTCATTTGGGGAGACAGATGACAACACACAATATAAATGAAAACGTTATGTGTCAGTTGGTGATTAATACTGCAGAGGGGAATTGGGAGGGCCGCACACCTAAGACGAGAGAGGGAGTCCTGCGGATCCTGGGGGGGAACAGCTTTCCAGGCAGAGGGATTGGGCAAAGGCCCTGAGGCAGTAGTTATCTAGGGTTTGATGGCAGGAAGGCCATGTGGTAGAAACAGTGTGAGCAGGGTGGAACAGGCGTGGGATTGGAGACTTACAGGGGCCTTGGTACAGGATCATTCAGGGAGCCATGCGGCAAATGCCCCGAAGGGAGTAAGGGCAGGAAGTGGGGACCCGGCTAGGAGGTGAGACATGATGGTGGCTTGGACCAGCCCAGTTGCCATGGCAGTGATGGAAGTGGTCAGAGTTTGGCTACTTGTTGAACTGGAAGAAGCAGGATGTCTGGGTGGCTCGTGTGTGGGAGGTAAGAGAAAGAAGTAGCCAGGAATGACACTGTAGTTTTTGGCCAGGGTTCCTAGAAGAATAGAGGAGCCCTGTCCCGAGACCGGGCCTCTCTGGGGTCTGCTTTCGGTCCTGCAATGCTTGAGATGCCACGATGCATCCAAGTGGGGTGGCCGGGTGGGCAGTGGGAAGTGGGGATATGAGTCTGGGGCCTCAAAGAGGTCCATGGGAGGGACACGCTGGTGTCATCGCTGCAGATGTGGGGGGTGGGGCGGGGAAAGTGGTCATGTGAAGTCATGGCCCGGCCTTTCTCGGCCCCTCCGACCAGAGAGCCCGAAGTCCCACCCGGAGCCTGCCGTGCTGGGCCCGTGAGCCGCCCCTCACCCACCACTTCTCCTTTCGCAGGCACCCGCTGTCTCTGCGTGGGCTGTGGAGGGCTTTGCTATTTCGGGCTCCCTCCACCCCCACTGAATGGAGGAAAGAGGTTTGGAGGACAATCATGCCAGACCCAGCTCGCTCCAGAGCCAGGTCAGTCTGGAGCCCGGGGCCTCCACGCCATGTCTGTCTTTGATCCAAGATGCGTGGGGCCCGGCTCCCAGCTGGTGCCATCTGGGCCACACACGGCTCTGGTTACCTCCCTGGAGCTCAGAAAGCAGGTTCCGAGCATCAGCCATGGGAAGCGGCCTTGTGTTCACTGCGTCTCTGTGGCCAGATGGCCGGCCTTGCTCCGCCACAGGAGCGGGAGAGCTGCGTGCGGTGATTCTTGGTGTCATGTTTCACAGGAAGGACCCAGACTCAGCCAAACTGTCTCTGGCTGAGCCTTTTCATCTTTTGATCAAGCATGTAGCATCTATTGGGTTAGCACTGAAACAGATGGGTGAACAGACACTGCTAACGATTTTCAAGAAAGCTTAGAGTGGGACGTAACACACACATACACAACTCACACGTGCACATGCACACACATCCATGGTCCCACTGCTCTGCTCGGGAGAGTGTTTCCATCCCTCCTGGGAGGCTGTTCGGTGCCTCTTGCCCACCGTAGCCCCCTCCCACCAAGAGCACAGCCCTGTCCTGACTTCCATCACTAACGATGAGCTTTGCCTCTGCTGGAGCGTTCTGCCAGTGGAACCAGAGGAGTTCATCCGTGGTTTTGAGTTCAACGCTGGTTTCTGCTCGTGCGTCGCTGTGTTGCTTTCCATTGGGTGAGCACCGATGTTATTTGGTGTCAGTGATTTTGCTCTAAGCAATGTGAAGACCTAGATACTGTGTTGCTTTCAACATTGTATCCACAGAGCCTGGCATGAGCCCTGCGCAAAGTTTGCCCAAAAAACAAATGAATCCTCCTTCTTCAGTGGACATTAGCCAGGTCTGGACTCGAGGCGCAAGGTCACCTCATCCGTGGACGGCCTCATAGCCACGCTGGGTGGTCTACCAAAGACCAAGCAGTTGCTCTGGAAAAACCTCTGGGGAGGACCCAGCAGCCCCAATCCTTGTCCCTCCCCCTCCTCTGTGGAGGGCATATCCTCTCGTCCATCTGGGTCATAGCAGATCACCACCTTGTTATAATCCTGGTTCTGGGGTTGCATGAGCCTCTGATGTGACCCCTTGGTCCCCACCTTGGGGACAGGGGTGGGGACATCCTTACATCAAGTAGGCTGAAGCAGTGCATGCTACAGGGGTGACATGCCCAAGCCAGGGTGAAGAGACTGGCTGCTAGAGCCTTGCTGTGTGACTGTGGTCACACGACTACCCTCTCTGGGCCTTGCTTCCCTCGTCCGTGCCGGTAGTCTGGCTTTGTCTCACTCTGTCCACTGTTGCGACAGTTGGCTGCGGGACCAACCAAGTGGGACAAGTGGGGATGTTTCACAGTGTGCCTTCTCTGTAGGCTGCTGGGGTCCAAAGCTGCCACGCCAGAAACCTCTCCGGGTGGAAAGCCGCCGTTCAGCCTGGCATGCTGCCGATAAGACCGCTCTCCCGGCCCTGCCCTGGCCCTCGTCTTTGATGGTGAAATGTGAAATCAGGAAGCGGCTAGCTCTTGAGTGAAGTTGTATCGAAATGAATCCATCAAGGGAAATGGGATCTTGATTTTTTTCCGTTCCGTGGTCGCCGTTTCCTGAGTGGAAACCTGAAAGATGACAGGGTGCTTTCATTAGAAAACAAATCCTCGGTGGGCCGTTACGGCCAGACTCTCTCTGTGGGGAGGCGGGCTCCTCCGGCAGACCCTGGATCTTCTACCTCTGTGCTCTGAGGCTGGGTCTGCACAAGCCTGAGCATCGGGGGGCCCCTGCACGAGGAGGCCAGATATCCCGTCCACACCGGTAGCAAGGGCACAGCACACACGGGACCACTCTGGAAATGGGGCATCTAGGGTCTTGGGACATCGAAGGTGGGAACTTGGAGAAGGGAGAGGGGGAAAGTTGGAGGGCTCGACCCCCCGCCTCATTTCATTCTATTGGAGCCAGCCGGAGGTTCAAAGACAAGTACCAGTGAGGCCAACAACACAATGACATGCCTCTTGTGTCTGTAGGTCGCTTTGCAGTGTGCGAGCTGCTCGCCCAGAGAGCGACAGCGTGCTCCTCCTACCCTGAAAAGTATAGGTGTCCTCATGTTAAAGGTGAGGAAAAAGACACAGAGAGGTTCAGTGATGTACAGGGAGTCACACAGCCAAGAATGGCCCAGATCGTCCCATGGGACCCCCGTGACCCTCCCACTGCCAAATGAAATGTCCTCATTGATCCCTTAGTCATCGATTCCTTTTCTGCTTCTTGCCCAACCACGTCGCCAGCACGTCTGCCTGCCGCCAGCTGCTGACTGGGTCCCAACTGAGCTCGTTAATGACGTATATAAGATGGAGATAGATTCTGGATCCTAGACCTTTATCTGATGAGACACTTACAAATCTAGGAAATGAACTGAGGGTTGTTGGAGGGGAGGGGGGCAAGGGGATGGAGTAGCTGGGTGATGGGCGGCTAGGAGGGCACCTGTGATGAGGACTGGGTGTTACATGCAACCGACGAGTCACTGACCTCCACCCCCGGAACTAATAATTAACATACACTGTATGTTAATTAATTGAATTTAAATTAAGAAAAGAGAAGAAAGAAGGTAAGATGGAGATATATTTTGTCTGTCTCATTGGCCATTCCGTGGGGCTCAGCGCCATCCCTCTCCTTATGGGAAATGGCTTTAGGTCATCCCCTCCACGCCCCCCTCCCCACAGACGTCCTGACATGGCTTCCTTGCTTACGTGATGCTTCACGTTGAAAATGGAGCAGGCAAGAGAGGTTTTGGACGTGGGAGTGAAGTTAGTTCGTTAAGCACGCCGCCGTATTTACTGCCGTAGGGCCTTCGCGTTAACTCCCCAGAGCGTCTTCCTTCTTTTCCCTTTAGACTCTGAGTTATCATGGTGGGTGCTCTGTGGATCAGGCTTCCATCTGGGAATGGATTGCTTTCTAAGTGAGACGTACATCCTGAGCCCCCAGGGAGAAAAGGGAGAAAAGATTTTTCTGCAAATCCAATCCCCAGAGAAGTTCAGTAGAGGGACGGGGCCCCTCTTTATGCCTCTGCCAAACTGGATCCTGCGTGGGGTACTGGGCTCCGAATCGGCGGCCTCCCTCCCATCATGTGTTCTGTCCAGTCTTCCCCAGAGCCACTGGAGTGCTCCCTGAACGACAGAAATCTGGTCACGCCACCTGAGCCCTCCCCCCATTTAAAACTCTTTACTAAGCAATTTGGCCCCTCCCCCAGCATGCAGGTAATGCCAGGCAGCGGAGACATCAGGGAGTGGGGGGCACTGCAGTGAATTGGGACGAGGAGGGTGGCTACACCCCTCCTAAGGAGATCCATTCCTACCCTCTTGCCATAGAAGAGTATAGGCTTCATGTTCCCAGGTCCTGATTTTTCAACAAGGAAATCTGGGTTTTTATATGAAACTTTGCCCCTGACTTTTTTTTTTGAAGTAGGCTCCTTACCCAGTGTGGAGCCCAACACAGGGCTTGAACTCATGACCCTGGGATCAAGACCTGAGCTGAGATCAGGAGCTGAATGCCTAACCAACTGAGCCACCCAGGCACCCCTGAAATCTAATTTCAAATGTTGGTTTATAATTTTCACAAGGTGCCACATGGGCCACCCATAAAACATTTCTGTGGGCCAGATACCCACATGCTATGACCTTGACCCTGTGCTATATGTTCTCAAGATGTTGGTGGCTCTCCCCAGATGCCAAGCGATCCCCAAACATTCTGATCTGTACACTGTTGTGGTAGGTCAACTTGTCTTCTTGTCCTCATGCTGGATGGGTGACTTTGGGCCAGTTCCTTGACGTCTTGGGGCCTCCGTTCCCTCCTCCATAAAGTGAAAGTATCATGGAAGTCATCTCAACAGTTGATGACTGTTGAGTCAATCGGGAAGACTGCATGACTTGATGAACACGAAGTTGTACTGTGGGTACTAAGCCAGCATCAGCCAACGTTGTCACTGTCATTAACATATCATCCTTCTCTTGGTTGCCACCTGCCCTGATACATCTTCATAGATTCCTTAAGATCAGACATCCCCACCCTGCTGGATCCCCCTTCCCAGCCCCGACTCTCTGCATTGATTTTTGGTTGGCCTGTCCATCTCCCCCAGGCTGTGAGCCCCCTGAGTGGATGAACTATCTTTCTATAACACAACTTCTGGCAAAGCTTGGCCCAGCCAGAAGAGACCTCCGGAGTGCCTCACTGAATGGATGGTCCTGGAATCAGCGGTGGGGCTGGACGCCTGATGCTGCTTGATTTTTCCAGCCTGGCCAGGGATGCATGTCTTCTAGCACCCATTCCTCCCAGTAGCTCCTCTCGCTGGCGGGAGGAAGCCAGGAGACAGGAAGTGAAATTGACAGACACTGACCAACTCGGTTTCACTTTGGCTGTGAATGAAAGGAACTGAGCCCCCCGGGGGTGGGGATCGGGGTTTGGGAGTGGGGCGGGCCAGGGCGTCATGGTGTGTCATTGAGATTTTTTTGGATGTGTCTTTCAATTTCAAAAGCGTGAACCAGTCATACCATGGGTTGAGAACTTGGAGCGTCAGATGACTGTGTCCCCAAAAGGACATTGCTATCTGTGTCTGGTAAAGTACCTGGGAGTTTTCACTGTTCCCAGCTGTGGGGCCTTACAGTGATGTTATGATCCCATATAGTAGTGTTCCTGAACCTCTGAGGCCTGACTCATTCTTTTGCCCTTGAGCTGGTGTTTAAAAAAGAAAAAAAAAAAAAAAAACTCTGTGGTCGCAACCAAGATGTGATGATGATAGACTTTGAGCCCCGAGAGTCTCGCCCAGCCCACTCTGGCACGTTTCGGGGACGCTGTGAAACTCAGCCGAGCTGCCTGTCATCGTGAGAGAAGCAAGCAAGTGGGGGTAAGACATTCAGATCAGCACGAGTTCTGTTTCTCGCTACTCATACAAACAGGCCCTTGCCGGAAGCCGCCTCAGTGGGAAGGAGGTAGAGCTCTGTGAGGGCGCTGTCAAGTCTACGCTGGGAATGATGGAGGTTTTTCCGTTTTCTCATTTTCCATTACTCTAATACGGTTATGACCTGGGACTTTTTGTGTGTGGGGTCCCAGCTGAATGTTTGTGATATTCAGGAGTTCTGGGGTTCAGGGAGGAGTTGGCTGAGGTGTGGAAACTTGCCCCAAGTTCGTGTCCCGTTCATCGCTGCCAGTCACCCGCATCGTGTGGGAAGCGTGTGCTCAAGAGACGTGTGTTGTGGCTGAACGATTGTGGGATGTGGGGTCTGGTTCTTCCTGGACCACTTGGATGGACACGTTCCTCTCCCTCTCAGAGACCGAGTCTGTGTCTTTAATAATGCATTTGTGATATGGGACCAGCGGGAAGAAACTCAAGGGCCAATGTGCACACAGGTCCTGGAGCAGAGAGGGTGCCCTTCTGCCCCCTCCATGCCTCAGGTGGACCAGCCTTGGGACTGCTCGCTTGCCAGGATTCTCCACGGCCCTTTATCTATCTGTATTCGTGTCCTATTGGATCCTTTTCAAAGAAGACCCCCCGAGACTATATAAGCTATAGGCTCCACAAAGCCTGGGTCCATCCCGGAATATATATTGTGAATAATGAAAAACCAGGTCTATGGACTAAGAATCTTGGCTTAAGAGGCGCCTGGGCGGCTCAGTCAGTGAAGCGTCTTCCTTTGGCTCATGTCAGACCGCAGGGTCCTGGGATCAAGCCCCGCATCGGGCTCCCTGCTCAGCGGGGAGTCTGCTTCTCTTCTTCCTCTGCCTGCCGCTCTGCCTGCTTGTGCTCCCTCTATCTCTGTCAAATAAGTCAATAAATATCTTAAAAAACAAAAAGAATCTTGGCTTCATCTGTAGATAGGATCCAACTGTTGACATATTTATTCATCTTGTTTATTGTCATTATGAAAAGTATTTACTTAATACCCCAAACGAATGAGAATCAGACCCCTGGGACCATTCAGCCCATGCAGATAATAACTACGGATAGTCCTTGCTGGAAAACGACAGACTGGACGTGATATCCCTTTGAATTAGCTCAGTGGTAGAGAGCGTAGTCAGTGTGAAGGGCTTGGGTCTCCGTGAGGAGTTTCTCAGTTGACAGTGACTATTAACCCAGACATGGTCCCCTGCAAGATCTCACACGTAGGGTTTCAATGGGCTGTGAGTGGGGCAGGACAGGGGTCATTATCCCCTTTAAGCAGGTGCATAGACTCAAATCAGTCACGGAGCTCAGTCAAGGTCACATGGCCACTGAGAGGCATAGTCTGGGTCCAGATCCATTACTGAAACTCTAAATTCAGAGCTTTCAACCACTGCCGTGTTGCTTCGGCAAGAAGCTTCACATGAGAAAGACAGAGAGGATTTGCTTTTTATAAAGAGTGGATTTGCTCTTTGTAGAGAGTGACCCCACCTTTACTCTACCTGCTGTGGGTGGGTGAGTGCGGAAGTGACCGGAGGGGCTCGTGCCCAGTGGAGTTTCCAAGGCCTCTCAGTCCTGCCACATGCTGATGTGATGACCCTTTGATTTTGTGACTCTATTTTTCCCAGCGGCAGTTGACTTAACCACTCGGTATGGCGATGAGAGGCGATTATCTTGTATCTGGATTAAGGCTGCCCATGACCTAATAGGTCAAAGTTGGACATTCGCTGCCCCTTACCTGCCTATAGAGCTTCTGTTGGAATAGATATCATGCTAGAGACCCAGGCGAGGAAGCACCCCAGAGTGTCAGGACCGAAAGGGACTTCTAGAGGTGTCCAGTCGAGGGGTTGCAAGCTCAGATACCCACCGAGGACGGGCAGGTGACCAAGTCATGTGAATCAGGCCAGAGATAAGCCAACGGGGAGGGGCTGGACTGTGGCGCTCACATTCAAACGCTTCAGCGCTCTGGGCTGACCATCAGAGCTGTCCGACGAGCAAACTTGGCTCACTCGCGGTTTGCCTGCAGCTCGGATGTGGTCAGGCCTCCTCCCTCCACCACCAGGGGAACCAAGGTCCTGAGTGGCGGTGAATTCCCATTGTCCCGTGAGACCAAGGATACGACCACGAGTCTCTGCGTTGTCACTGGAAATTAACCAAACAAGACACCTTCCCTGCGCATGAGGTTTTAGAGTTTATGAAGCATGGTCGCACAGATTATTTCAGTGGGTCTTTATAATGTCCCCACTCTAAAAATGAGGTGACGGAGGGACAGAGCAGCCACCTTCCGTCCCATGTTGGGTGACCATTATGTCCTGCTGGCCTGGGACAGTCCTGATCTTTATCAACTGTCCCACTTTTGTTACTAATAGCCCCTTTCATCCCCAAAATGCCCTGACTCGGGGGGCTAAATCACACACCAGCTAGAAGGTCCCCAAGGGCTCTGGACTTGGCCGTTTTCCCTGACCTTCCGAGGCAGCGCTGCTAGCCACTGGCCGAGCGGCTCTGTCTCTTGTCTGGGACTCCCCGCCCTGCTGTCCCTTTAGGGGAAGGACAGCCATGTGGGAGCTGGTGTGAACCCTGGGGAGACGTGGGACTATGCAGCTGGTATGAAGGGCACAGGCTCTGGTGTCTGTCTGTCTCGGGTTCAAATCCAGCCGCTGCCCCTTAGCTGCCCCAGTTTCCGTATCTGTAAAACGCAGCTAAAAATAGCAGCGATGTCATTGCCTAGGGTTGAGGATCGACTGTCAGAATGCTCAGAGACCATGTAGCACACGGCTTGCATCGACATGGGTCATGACCACGGGGCTGTCAATGAGCATTTGAGGCTGTTCACGGCTGATATCATCACTGCTCCGGGGTGATGAGCAATGGCCTGACCCGCTTTCAGGGCTTGAAGCCCTGAGCTGAGCCACGTGCTCGGGAGTGAGGGTACCACGTGCCCCGGCTGTGTGGGAGCTGGGTGCTGTGGGGGTGGGAAGGGCCCCGCTGCAGATCCCTGTGACTCTGTGCCGGTCCCACGAGGGAGGTGGGGTCGGACTTGCTTTGCGAGAGTGGGAGGTGGCGAGTTGACTGGGACGTGGCGAGTTGACTGGGACGTGCTCCAGGAGCCGGCTATAATGTGTTTTCCCAAGAATTGCTGTGGCTGTCAGGGTACAGACGGGACGGGGGGCAAGGAAAGCTTGAAGCAGGTGAGCTTGCCGCGGTCACAGAACCCTTGGGACACGTGGGTTTGAGGGTGATCTCCAAAGAGTCCAGGGAAAAGCACCCGGAATGGGGCCAAGCTGCCAAGGAGCGGGAAATCCAGCCTGGCTTCCTTTAGGGCTCCCTTTAGGATCTCCTGGGGAGCTTAAAAAATTCCTCTGTCCAGGCTGTACCCCAGACCGGCTGAGTCAGGATTCCTGGGGTGACCACAGACATCAGGGTTCAGAGTGCTCTGAGCTCAGCTCCCATTCCACAAATTAGGGTCAAACCCATTTGTCACTGTGACTATGAATTCTTCCTGGGAGCAAACAGGGATGATGCTGGGAAAACACTGCATAAGCCATCAGGGGCGTGCGGACATAAGGTCAAACCGCCATGCGGGCACGGGGACTGTGGGGCAGCACTCGGCTGACAAATGAGTCCCAGCCATGACCGACCTCTGTATCTACTCTTCAGAGAGCCTGTGTCCCGTGTCTGGTCACACGTGGGGGTCATGAACATTGATGAGATGAGGAAAAGCACTTTTGGGGTCTTCATGGTGCTGGTCTCGGGTTTGGGGTTTGCACTGTCGAACTTGCAGCCAGTGGGGTGATGGCTGGTTTCATGTGGTCCACAACTCTGGGCTGGTGGGCCAGGTCTGTCAGCCTCCAGCCACGTGACTTCCCCACTCCGGGCCTCAGTTTCCTCCTCTGTGCTTAGGGACCCGTGTGCCTGCCAGCAGAGTGTTGCAAGCTTTCTGCTCCGTAATGCACTTTGCAGCTTCTGAGCTGAACGCATCTGAAGCCTTCGTGTCAGGCTGGGGCTTCTCAATTTTTATCACCTTTGGCACAGAGAGCTCACCATGATCTGCTGACATCTGGATCTTTCTCTATTTGCATTTCTATTTGCATTTCTGCTCCCCTGTATTATTTGGTGCTGCTCGTTCTCAGACTTCTGCAGAAGTACCTGGGCACACATTTGAAAATGCGAGTTGCCCGTTTCAGCCAGTTGGGGGTGGGGAGGGCCCAGGAACCTGCATGTTCACAAGTGTTCTCGGTGATTTCTATCGCTCAGTGTAGGTGGGGGAGGTGAGCAGAGCCTCTTGCCCTCCGTCCCTTCCTATCCTAGTTATCCCGATTCCCATCACTTAGCCATCGCTTGGGGGCACCTATTCTTGACCTTTGCTGAAGACAGAGCAGGTTTATCTCCTGCTTGGCTGTGTACTAGCGTGAAATACAGGACAAGGCGTCCCGTCCCTCTGAACCTCCTTGACTGTAAAACAGGGGGACCACTCGGGGGTAGTGCCCACTAGCCGATGTTAATTTCTCTGTGCCTTCCTGGGCTCTGGGCCACTCAACCTGCGTCTGCTCCCTGGTTCCAGACTGGCCCTGGCCCCCCAACCCCCTCCCAGGGACTCCTCCCTGCCCCCTGCCAGGGGCTTTGAGGCTGATCCCACATGGCCAGTGCTTGGGGAATGGGAAACATCCCTGTGACAGGCAGAGAGCCTGGATCTGGGCTGTTGTGTGGCTGTGAGGAAGCTCGGGTGAAAGACGGAGTCTAATCCAAAGCCCAAGGGACTGGACAGACGGCCATGAGCTGCAGAAGGGACACTGTGGGGATGTGGACTTACTTGTCTCCAGCCCTGTTCTTGGGGGGCTCCTCTGAGCTAGTGGTATAGTGATAACTAGGATAAGGTCGTGATGAGATGCTGGTGACTGAGCACACGGCCATTAGTGAGGCACGTGCTAGGCGACTTTCATCTTCACCTCATTTCTTCTCTGCATCAGCCCCGTGAAACTGTCACCCTCCTAGTTCTAGAGATGAAGGAGTGAGGCCCAGCCCGTGAGCACTAGCACTCGGCCCCCGTGTGCTGTGTGGTTGCACACTACTCGGCTGTGGTCTTATTAATCACAGGACTGGCATCTCTGGAGCACATTACGGTTTTCAAAACACTTTTTGTTCACGGTCTCTGACTTGAATCCTTACCATCTAACGCTATTCTTCAGGTGCTTTTTAAAAAGAGCTTTATTGCCGTATTACTCACGTAGCATAAAATTCACTGTGTTAATTGCACAACTTAATGATCTTCAGTGAATTTACAAAGCTGCGGGGCCATCGCCCCAATCCACTTTCCTGATGTTACCATCACCCCCCAAAGACCCTTTGTGTCGACCGGTCGCCTCCATTCCTACCCCAGCTCCAGCACCCCAGCCCGATCTCACCAACAGTAGTCGGGCTGTTACCGTGACATTTTATGGCAGAAGAACCTGCGTGCCAAGAGTTGTGACTGTCCCAGTCTCACAGCTGAAATCGTGTTGGTTAATCTACTAGGAAGTGTCAGAGCTGGTCTTGAACCCTGCCAGCCCAATTCTATGGTTCCCTAAAGCCCCTCTCTTCAGCCGCAAGCCTGGACAGCTCTTTTCCCATCTGAGTTTCAACATCTCCCCTCCCCCCCTCCCCCCACCCCTCCCCCCTCCCCCTCGCTGTCTCCTCTTCTCCTCCAGCTTTGCCACAAGGGAGAGACATGGCCAGGCTAGCCATTTCCTGCGGTGGCTGAGGCCTAGAAATCAAATTCCATTGACTGGTGGCTCCCTCTCTCCGGAGGGACAGGTGTGTTCATTTCCTGCAGCGGGAGGGGGGACAGGGATGTGTGGCTGGGGCCTGACCCAGCTTCCCTAGGTAGGTGAGCCAGCAGAGCACAGAACACTGCGTCTCTTGGGTGGTCATCTGTGAAGCTCTCAGGTGCCAAGGAACTAAACCCAGAAGCCAGACGCTCTGGGGCACGTAGACGGCATTTTCTGGTCTTGTTTCCCCCTCCATGGTGTTGGGAGATGATGATGGCCATGCCATGGACTGACTGGCTGTTCGCTCTAGCAACGTGCCTGGAACATCTACCTACCTGGGTCTCCGGCCCCCAGAGTAGGAACCCTTCGGGCTCCAGGGATTAAGCACTGGCAAGGAAGGGGTCCCCATCTGGGGATCTACCACTTAGCCCAGATCCCTATGGTCATGGAGGGGGCAAAGACTAGGCTCACATTATCTCCCCAGGTTTGGAAGATCTGTTCTGGGGGGCAGAGCTGGGTGGCAACAAGAGCCGCGTAGAGCCACTCCAGGACGACCTATGGTAAAATGTGGGGTTCAGGCTGTCATATGTGGGTACTGGCTTTTCCAGCCTTGGGTGGGAGGGCTCTGGTCAGGATCAGAGGGATGGGTGTGCTGAGGGTTCCCAACCCCTGACCCCCGGCACTGGCTGCCCTGAGCTCTGGCTCAAAGCTGCCCTCTTGGGAGGACATTTATCTCGTCATGGGGTAGGGAGGGCCCTGGACAGGGACTTGGCCAGAACTGGTGGGATCCTTGCTCTGTCATTGTCTGTGTGACCCTAGTCCGAGCATTTCTCCATTCCCAACCTCAGTGTCCACATCTGTAAAATGGGCACCAATACCTGCCATGCTTCCTGCTGAGCGTGTTTCAAACACCGTGCAGCCTGATCCTGAGAAGTCCCGTGGCTGCTGTGTGGCCCTGCCTGGGCCTCTCATTTTGGGGGGGGGACTCCTTCTCAGGCCCCAGGAAATGGTAACGGTGGGTGCCCGCAGGGCCTGGAGCAGGAGGAGGGTAGTTCTGCCTAAGCACTCGGAGTTGTAATGTTCATTCTTTCCTCTAGGGATGATTAGTTCATTTTAACTGGTGATTTTAAATCAAAGGTCCAAATGTGCAGAAGCCCACGGTAGTAAAGGTTTTAATGAGGCCAAAGGAAGCCTGGGTGAGAAGTGGCCTTTTTTAGGGGCTGGAACTAGGGATCTCTGTGATTCTCTTACCTTGGCTATATCTTTATGGCATTGAGATGAGCAGCTAGTTCTGTTAAAAATAAGAGATCCCGGGGAGAGAGGGGATGGCCATTAAAAGCCATGTGACAGCCCAGAGCGATGGGACCCACGGCGGACACGGTACGATGTGACACTCTCAGGCTAGGCCTGCGGATTTACACTGTGATCATGGCATCATATGTTTTAAGTTGTAATTTATGACTGTATTTTGAATTTATAAAATGTTAAGTATATAACATGCATAGAATTTAAATTTTTAAAATATCAGCTGCTAATCATTCACTAAAGTGGATGTTTATACTTAAATAGCTCCTATCTAGTGGGCCCTCCCTGTGTGCCGGATGCTCTAAACAGCTTGTTGTGTCTTATCTTATAGAATCTTCACAGTCTTGTGAGGCAAGTCCTCTTCTACCCATTGCACAGATGAGGTAGTGAGGTTTTAAGAAGGTTGAATGATATGCCCAAGGTCGCATGGCTAGAACTTGAAGGAGCCAGAGCAGTGGTACCGAGTCTCTGTGACTCTAGCTGCTCTGATCTTCATGTTGTCCTGTAGACACACATGTCATATATGTTGATGCAGAAAGGGGATGGGAAGGCTAGAAAAAGCAATGCCTAAGTGGGAGCACTGATTGTCTCAGGGGTGGAGACAATGGGCAATTCAATTCTTTTTTAGATATTTGTGCATTTTCTAAAATGTCAACATATCACTATGTAGGTGAGGTAAAAAAAAAAAACAAAAACCCAAACCAAAGTACCCTCTTAGGTTCAGTGCCAGAGGCATGTGAATCAAAATGATAAAAGAAAGGCTAATAGGAGAAAAAGTTTATTTTCATGAATATGAGGGCTTCATAGGAAAGAAGTAAAAACCCAAAGAAGTTAGACTCAGGAGCTTATATGCCATTTTGACAAAAGGTGATCAATTGTGGAGAAGTAACTAGACAAAGGAAGAGGGGTTGGGCTCCTAGAGGCGGTCTCTTGTGGGAAGGTAAGCATGCGAGGGAAAAGAATGGAAATGAAATGTTATTTAGTAAGGTCTATAGTGCCAGGTCAAGTTGGTGCCTTTGCCATTGGTAAGAGTCATCTCCAGTGATTAAGAGGTGTCCTCTTTCCTGTGTGGGGATGGAGACAACTTTACCAGTGAGAATTTATGGTACATTTACAACAGGAAATGTATGCCCTGCTTTCCGATGGAAAAGTGGGGGGCAGAGAGAGTTGCTTTCAGTTCAAAACAATCCTTACGCCAAATGGCCTACTTTGGGGTGGCGTGCTCTGATCTACCTTAACTATGTGTGTGTGTATGTATGTATATGTGTGTGTGTGTTTGTGTATACACACACATATATTGTAATGAAAACAGAGACAAAAGACAAAGCCGGCTTTCTTACCGATCGGTTGCAGCGACCCGTTGACCAGTTGTCTGGTGGCCTTGAAGGGGAGATCTCACTGGGGCCTCCAAATGTAATGCCAATAGAGTATTACCCCCACCTTAAAAGACCACCAGAGACGTGAGTCAAAGCCAAACAGCAAGGGTCGTTTATTGCAGGTTCGAACCTGGACCTCTGTGGCGCTCGTTGCCGATAACGCCGAGAGGTCCAGAGCTGGGTTGGTGCAGGATTTTTATAGACAGATACAAACAAGTTTCGGGTGGGGCTGAGCTGATTGATTGATAGTTTGAACAGGCATACTTGGCGTCAGTGGATTGGGTCAGGGGACCCCCGCGCGAAAGCAGACAAAGCAATCTTAACAGAAGCAGAACTGGCCGGTTAGCCCACTCATGCAAAAAAGCACTACCAGGATATTGAAGGCCTGGTTACTTATCAAGTAAAGACAGTTGGGAGTCTCCTGGTGGAATGTTACATTCCTGCTATCAAGCATCCTTGTTAATGAGATTTAGGTTTAGAAGAAATTTAACTTTATTTACTTTTCCTTCTACCTCCGCCTCCTTCCGTTTTCATGGAGGGGAGGGTGACATTAGGGCTTGAGGAACTGAGTTCTGTGTCCCTGGAAATTGGGCTATTGATAAGGTAACTTCTTTGTTGTAAATCTCAAGGACATTTGCAAACCAAGGGAGACTCCTACCTTGCAGGACTGTGATCTCTGCAAGTTAACTATTTATCGTTTTATGGCAGTCAGGGGTGCCTGAGGAATGCTACACATATGGAGGGGAGCTGGTGAAGGGAGGTGGTGCAAGGCGCCAGCCTTTGCTTTGTCCTCAGCCAGCCTCCTGCTCCTTCAATATATTTATATTTATATATTTCAAACCTTTATTTAATTCTAGTTGGTTAACATACCGTGCAATGTTGGCTTTAGGAGTAGAATTCCTTTAACTATATATTACATTTAAATCAGGATACGTGTGGTTACATTTCTTGTTTTAAATGTGCTAACTTGGGGCGCCTGGGTGGCTCAGTTGGTTGAGCGACTGCCTTCAGTTCAGGTCATGATCCTGGAGTCCTTGGATAGAGTCCTGAATCAGGCTCCCTGCTCAGCGGCGAGTCCGCTTCTCCCTCTGACCCTCTCCCCTCTCCTGCTCGCTCTCTCAAGTAAATAAATAAGATCTTTAAAAAAAAGAGAGAGAGAGAGAGAAAATGTGCTAACTTTAAGGAAACAATCTAAGGGAGAAGATCTCTGTGTTGAGACATCCACCGTGGACTTGACCCCTGGATAGGAAGCTGATGGGACACCTCACACATGACTAAGGGAAGACCCAAAAAGCCACTCAGATTGAGCAGCCATCAGAAATGTCTGGCTGGGGACACCTGGGTGGCTCAGTCTGTGAAGCATCTGACTCCTGATTTCAGCTCAGATCGTGATCCCAGGGTCATGACCTCAAGCCCCACGGCGGGCTCCACCCTCAGCCAGGAGTCTGCTTGTCCCACTCCCTCTGCCCCTCCCCCCACTTGTGCATGCATGCGCTCTCTCTCTCTCTCATAAATAAATAAATAAAAACTTGAAACAAAAACAAACGCGCGCTGGGAGTCTGTAGAGCTGCCTGGGGCAGGTTCTGGGATGTGACAGGAGGTGACATAAGGCAGAACTGAGTGAGGCCATATGGGGAAACAGAGTCAGAGAAAGCAGGACCAGAGGGCCAGGCTCAGGGCCCAGTGGCCCTTAGGGATAGAGAGCAGGCTCCAGGAGGCTTCTTTCCACTCTGGACCTGTGCCTGTCATCACTGTGTCCCACACGGTGGTAGAACCTAGAAGAGCCCCAGTCAGTTCATTTTGAAAAGGACAACAGAGAAAATCCAATGGAATGAATGATTTTCCATCACAAAGCCTTGTTTCCTGACCCAATGAGAAAGAATAGAAAAGCAAATCATCCTCTTCCCCCCCCCCTCCCCCCCGGGATGAAACCGGTGTGGCAAACAGCAACGTGTGTGCGTGTGCAAAACAGGCGTCAAGGGCTTTGAAAACTTCGAAGTAGTCCTAAGCCCAGAGCACAGACAGCGAGGGTTTACTGAGCACTTACTATCTGCCGGGCGCTGAGCTGCGAGCCCTCTCAGAGATGGCCGCATGGTCACAGGCATTTTGATGGTGACGAGGATCGTAACCGTGTCATCCTTGGGAGCGGGTGTGGGTTGTTCGAAGTGCCTCTCCCACTTTGGCTCGCTTCGAATCACCGCCCCCAGGGAGAGGAGGAAGCTGAAGGGAAGGGAAGTCAACGCCAGTGAGTCACGTGAGGTGGGCGCCAGGGTTACCTGCGGTCCAGGCTAGGAAGTCAGGCCCAGTGATAGTTTAAGGTCAAAGGTGCGGCCACAGTGACTCAGTGGGATGAGAGAATGAGTGTGCCCCTGGGTACACGGGGTACACTGAGGAGCATTTCTTTTTCTTTCCTTTCTTTTTTATTTTTAAAGATTTTATTTATTTATTTGACACAGACAGAGATCACAAGTAGGCAGAGAGGCAGGCAGAGAGAGGGGGGGAAGCAGGCTCCCCACCGAGCAGAGAGCCCCACGCAGGGCTTGACCCCAGGACCCCAGGATCAGGACCCGAGCCGAAGGCAGAAGCCCAACCCACTGAGTCACCCCGGCGCCCCTAGGAGCATTTCTTTAGAAGTGTTGTTTGGTCATGCTTGGCTGGGTGCCGGGGTTTCTCTTCATCTGGACCCCCCTGTAGACCCTACGGCGTAGAGAACTTGCCATCTCTCTCTGCCAAGGCCAGGCCTTCAGGACAGCTTTGAAATTCAGTTACAAAGGAAAGGTTGCAACCCGCCAAGCAGGTAGCTTTCTGTGATGTCACTTCAAACCCTGCTGGCATTTTAAGATCCGGAAGCAGCTTGGGTTCCAAATAAGGGGCGCCCCCTCCCCAGCCCGGCCTGGAGGTGGGGTGGGGAGCAGAGGGGCACCTGCTGTGAATTTCTGGCTGTGTCTCTGCAACAGCATGGGAGTCCTAGAGTGAAAGGCTTTGTGGCTTTGGCTTTGTGTTTTTTAATCAAGACTTCTTCTCAGTCACCTTAGAACCAGGTAGGCGGCTAATGCAGAGCTCTGGATTCCTGGCGGGGACGCGGCAGGGCACTTTCAAGGGCAATTTTAATTTCCCGACTTTGTTGCCTTACCTGGTGGGCAAGGAAAACAGGTCTGTTTTGATGGTTGAAGATGTGAAAAGAGGCCGGTGGTGTGCTTTGTTGTGGAGTTAGGGACTAGAGGTGACTCAGATCCGCTTGTGACTGAGCAAAGTGACTCCTCCTCTTCCTCAGGTGACCCAGTCATGGAACATGGGGAAGGGGCTGGGAGTCCGGGGACCTCGGCCCCGCCTCTGACTTCTAGGGTTTAGTCACTTCCCTTGTTCTGCCAAGGATCTAAAGCGGCAGTGGATAAGAGGGGACAGGATAAAAGCTTAGAAAATCTGCCTGATAGGAAACTAAGGACAGAACGTAAGATGATTTTGGGGTGAGGTTGTCCACGTGACACACTGTGCCACAGGGTCTGTCCATTTCATAGGTGGTGAAACCCCGGTTTGTTTCTGAGTTACCCGGTGGCCAAAACAAAAAATCCAGGGGCCTGAGGACACTCTCTTCTATCTGGAGAGACATTCTCGTCCTCAGTGTGAACAATCAACAGCAGGTTTCATGGGGCTTTTTCTTATGAAATCCCTCAATGCCTACAAGTCTGCCCCAAAGTACAATTCAGTGAAAGCAATTCTTTAGGGACCAAACCAAATTAATTCCTATGGAAGAGGCCTTAATTATGGTCCCAGGAAAGATTCACATGTTAGACAGAGGACTGAGTCTTTCTAAGCCTGGTTTCTAGCATCAGAAACACTATGTTAAGCTGGGGTTCTTTTTTTTTTTTTTTTTTTTTTAAATTTAAAGACTGATTTATTTGAGAGGGTAGGCAAAGGACAGAGGGCGAGGGAGAGTTTCCCCTACTGAGTTTCCCTACTGTTTCCCTACTGAGCGTGGAGCCCAGTGCAGGATTCGATCTCATGACCCTGAGATCATGACCTGAGCCAAAATCAAGAGTTGGACACAACTGACTGAGCCATCCTGGAGCTCCTGAAACTGGGATTCTGGATGAGGGTTTTCCCTGAGCACCCCAGGAACTGCCAAGCCTCAGAAATAAAGTGACGCCTGAGCTGTGCTTAGAACAGTGTCTCACACATAGTAGGTGCTCAGTTAGGTTGTATTGTGGTTGCTGTGGGGTCAGTGCCATCGCGCCCAGCGGGCCACTCTCGTGTTTGCTCTACAACATCCGAAGCTCTTTGCAAAGGAGAGGCCCGTCTCGGGAGTCTCTGCAGCGGCTGTCGTGCTGCTAGTAGGGGGATCACTAGGAGACTTGCTGCAGAGCCAACACAGAACTCAAGGCATCCTAGGGCATGTGTGTTTCAGGCTCAAGGAAAGATGCGGGGAAGGAGGGCAGGACCAAGGGCTGGGTGTCGGTGACTGGGTGGGCAGCAGGGGACCGAATCACCCCCACACCACTCCTGGGGATGCTGCCTGGTTGCAGACAGAGCTGCCTTCCCAAGTGTTTATGGCCCAAGACGGCCTGGGAAGGCACTTTCCAGCCACCCTCCAGATCAGGAAGTAAGCGTGGCAGAGAGCTGGGGCCTTTTGCGGTGTCGTTTATCAGACGAGCACTATTTTTAGCGGTGCCATTTACTCTGAATTGCACCAAGCACTTCATGTTCTTGAAAAATCAGCCTCCACCTCAAGAACTCAGGGATTGCTGCAGCTGGAGGCATCTCGGAGCTCACGTGACATCCTCTGCGTCCTCATCTCGCAAAGGAGGAGGACTGAGGACATGATGGGAATAGTGAATTAGCAGTAGATACGGCAGCTAGCTGGAAGGCTGACTTCCCGGCCGGCTCACTTTCTGATAACGTTACTTACTGCGTGAAATATTGCAAACAATTTGTGCGCCTCGGTAGGGGATTAGTTAAATAAATAATGGTCCATCCACCCCCAAGATGTGTGAGTGGAAATATTATAATGCCGGTCATTAAAAAATAATGAGGTCAATTGACTTTTATTGATATGGAAGGATGTCCATGACATACTAATGAGTGAAAGGAACAATTTGCCAAACAGCATTTGTGTGTGTGTGTGTGTGTGTGTGTGTGTGTGTATCTGTGTGTCTGTAATATTTATTATTGTACAACCAAATGTTAGAGGTGAGTCTCTCCAGGTGGCAGGATTTTAGATTGTTTAAATTTTCTTCTATATATTTTAAGCAGCATTTAGCCTTTTCTCTTTCAATGAGTATGGATTTGTTATAACAAAAGTGTATTAATTTTGAAAACCACTAATGGCTCATTTAAAACAGGTTTTAAGGAGGGCCTGGGTGGCTCCATGGGTTAAGCCTCTGTCTTCGGCTCAGGTCATGATCTCAGGGTTCTGGGATCGAGCCCCAAATTGGGCTCTCTCCTCGGAGGGGAGCCTTCTTCCTCCTCTCTCTCTCTGCCTGCCTCTCTGCCTACTTGTGATCTCTCTCTGTCAACTAAATAAATAAAATCTTAAATAAATAAATAAATAAATAAAACAGGTTTTAAAAACCATAAAAAATCATATACTATTTTTTTAAAGATTATTTATTTGACACAGAGAGAGAGATCACAAGTAGGCAGAGAGGCAGGCAGAGAGAGGGGGAAGCAGGCTCCCACCGAGCAGAGAGCCCAATGCGGGGTTTGATCTCAAGACCCTGAGATCACGACCTGAGCCGAAGGCAGAGGCTTAACCCACTAAGCCACCCAGGTGCCCCGGAAAACTATTTTTTTTTAATAGAAAGAAAAAAGAAATCCATCCAGCCGCACCACCATTGTTCGTTTACTGGAATTTATAGAAACGGACACTTCTGAAAACCCCCTAAAATTCTATCTGATCCACATTCCAGAATTCACTGAATTCATTTTCCTAGATGCCGGGCACCTATTTCTAGTTTTCCTTTGCTCCAGATGCTGGAGGACATGCTTGTGCGTACATGTTCATACACTTTATGTTCTTAGCAGTTCCTAAACTTGGGTCTCCTGATCAGAGACGCAGGCATTGCTAGCTTCAGCAAATATTCCCCAATTGCTTTAAAAAGCAGTCTATCAATTTATATTCCAATGCAGCAACTGTCTTTTCAAAATATTTGCTAAATGAACCCATCATCTTGAAGCTGTTGGAGCTATGTCACGCAGAAAATTGGGAGGCTGGTGCGTAGTTCCGGGGTGCCTTGGCACCTACTGTTGGCTTCATGACGTCTTATATCCCATCTGGTTCAAGCCAACAGACATCTAAAGGGTGTGAAGGGAGGGTTGGTAGAAAGGCATCCTGACATATTGGATGGAAAGACCAAATATCATACCCTAGAGGTTAAAGACAATTCTCCCCAAACCCATATGGTATCGATGTGTGTGTGATGGGCAGGAGGGTGGATTTAAGTAATTTTCAGGTTCACCCAAAGGATAGACTCATGAGAATTACCAGGACATTTTCGAAAAAAATGGGAATGGTAAAAGAAAGCTTGCCTTTCCAGCTATTAAAATTCTAGCGTTTTATGAGAAGAGAAGTAGAGACTAATATAGGCTTATGTTTTTCTGATGGAAGGATGAAGAAAGGAGTTTTTCTTTTTTGTTAGCATTGCACACCACTTTTTCATTTCATGTTTTCATTGCACTCCATTTCTTTCAATAATGGGGAAAAAAAAACACAAAAAGAAAGCGGAAGTAGATTTTAAAGTTCCGTAAGTAAATAAGCTTCGCGAGCAAAAATGTCAGCTATTCCATACCTAAGCACGTACCTGCATCATAGAACGGGAATGCGAACTGGTGCAGCCATGGTGGAGAACACTACGGAGTCCCTCAGAGAATTAACAAGGGAAGTACCCCATGAGCCAGCAATCCCACTTTTGGGCATGTATCCAGAGAAAATGAAAATGTTATACACGGTAGGACACGTGCACCCCTGTGATTCACTGCAGGATTATCTGCAATAACCAAGATGTGGAAACAATCTGTGTCATCAGTGGGTGAGCAGATAAAGAAATCACACACCCACACACACACACAGGGACATATTATTTTGCCATCGAAGAGAATGAAATCTGGCCATTTGTGACAACATGGATGGACCTTCTACATGGAGGGTAGGGGTGGGGTGGAACGGGTGAAGGGAATCAAAAAAGAAAAATGGTAGGTGGAGACATTTTTTTTTAATTTTTACTTTTTTTATTAACATATAATGTATTATTAGCCCCAGGGGTACAGGTCTGTGAATTGCCAGGTTTACATACTTCATATGTCCATAGCCCAATCACCCTCTTCCTACCCACTTCCCCCGACCACCCTCAGTTTGTTTTGTGAGATTGAGAGTCTCTTATGGTTTTTCTCCCTCCCAATCGCATCTTGTTTCATTTATTCCCTTTCTACCTCCCAACGTCCCCACGTTGCCTCTCAACTTCCTCATATCAGGGAGATCGTATGATAATTGTCTTTCTCTGATTGATTTATTTCATTCAGAATAACACCCTCTAGTTCCGTCCACATCATTGCAAATGGCAAGATTTCATTTCTTTTGATGGCTGCGTAGTATTCCATTGTGTATATATACCACATCTTCTTTATCCATTCATCTGTTGATGGGCATCTAGGTTCTTTCCGTAGTTTGGCTATTGTGGACATTGCTGCTATAAACATTTGGGTGCACGTGCCCCTTCGGATCACTACCTTTGTGTCTTTAGGGTAAATACCCAGTAGTGCAATTGCTGGGTCATGGGGTAGGTCTATTTTCAACTTCTTGAGGAACCTCCATACTGTTTTCCAGAGAGGTTGCACCAGCTTGCAAGGTGGAGACATTCTGTACAAGTCTTATACTTTCATAGATGATGAAATTTCGATTAAAATAAGATTGCTCCCTATAGTCTCATCTTTTAAAATATTGCTTTTAAAATATTGCTATAGAGCTAATTATGTGTCAGATATTGTGTTAGAAAATGGTGTGAAATGCTAACAAGAAATCATTTCTTCAGTACACTGTATTAGAGTTAATCATAGGGTACCTGGGTGGCTCAGTTGCTTAAGTGTCAGACTCTCGGTTTTGGCTTGGATCCTGATCTCAGGGCTGGGGGATCAAGCCTGCATCAGGCTCCACACTCAGCGGGGAATCTGCCTGAGATTCTCTGCTTCTCCCTGTGCCCCCCTTCCTGCTATCTCCCTCTCAAAATAAGTAAATAAATCTTTTTAAAATTAAAAATTTTTTTTTAATTTTTTAAAGATTTTATTTATTTATTTGACAGACAGAGATCACAAGTAAGCAGAGAGGAAGGCAGAGAGAGAGGGGGAAGCAGGCTCCCTGCTGAGCAGAAAGCCTGATGCGGGGCTTGATCCCAGGACCCTGGGACCATGACCTGAGGTGAAGGCAGAGGCTTTGGCCCACTGAGCCACCCAGACGCCCCAATAAATCTTTTTAAAAAGTAACATCGCACCCATGTTTTCCTGCTGTTTACACTGTATACTGGTGATCCAAGAGGCTATTCATGGGGAAAGCCTTATGAAGGGCCCACAGGAACTCAATTCTGGCGGTTAACTGTCAATCTATTTCAAAATAAAAAAGGTAATGTAAACAAAGTATACAAAAAGCATCATGAACAAAAATTTAAGCCATTTAAAAAAAAACCACTTCTCTAGTAATCATGAACATGCAAGGTAAGTCAACAACGAGGGGATGGACAGGTGGCTCAGTCGTTAAGCGTCTGCCTTCAGCTCAGGTCATGATCCCCGGGTCTTGGGATTGAGCCCTGTGTGGGGCTCCCTGATCAGCTGAGGGCCTGGGTCTCCCTCTCCCTCTGCCCCTCCCCCCAGCTTGTGCTCTCTCTCTTGTTCACTCTCTCAAATAAATGATAAAAAAACTTCACCAAAAAAAAAAAAAAAGAAAAAAAAAAGAATGAAGGAAGGAAGAAAGGGTCTTGTCCAAAGTTCTTAACATTTGCATAGTAGTTTAATAAATTAAGGTGCATTTGTACATGAACTACTAAGTAGACATTAAAAACCTTATTTTCTAAGGAGTTTTAATGACATATTACTAAGTGAAAAAAAGGATGTAAAATCCTGTGAATTTTTAAATTCTATATGTTTAAAAGTACTGTGTTCCTGTATGTGTAAGAATGGAAAGAGCTGAAAAGGCAAATTTTGACAAAGTGCACAGCAGTTTGTTGACTTTGAGGAAGACCTCTTACTTCTATTTTAAAACCAGTATTCTGGGGTGCCTGGGTGGCTCAATGGGTTGAGCCTCTGCCTTCGGCTCAGGTCATGATCTCAGGGTCCTGGGATTGAGTCCTGCATCGGGCTCTCTGCTCGGCGGGGAGCCTGCTTCCTCCTCTTTCTCTCTGCCTACTTGTGATCTCTCTCTGTCAAATAAATAAATAAGATCTTTTAAAAAATGCAAAAAAAAAAAAATAAAACCAATATTTTATTTCTGAATTTCTTCTAGGAGGAGGTAATGCTTTTGTAAATGAGGAACTACATTAGGAAGTTAACAAAGTACAATTAGCATCATGAGACCCACACAGCCGTCTAGCAAAACACACAAGAAAGAATTCTAGCATGTTGATGATTAGGATTTTGAACCATCCTTTTATTCTCTGATATGTTTTCTGAATTTTCTACAAAATAAGTGCAGCTCTCATGGCCAGGAAGTAAACCACAGCCTAAAATGTCCAGGTGAGCCCCCAAGTTATTTTTGCATGCTCGGGGTGTTGGAAATCTCAGGATACAGTCTAAGCTTATTTTAGACCAATGTTAGTTACATTTCCTTCAGCCCTCTAGATGCTTTTTCACGTGAAGGGTCCCTACATCTGAAGTAACGTGTCCAATTGCTAATCTGAAAAAAATAAAATAAAATAAAACCAAACGCTATTTCATGTGCATTTCTAGACTTTCTGGACACTGTTGCCCTGGAGGATAAAGAAAAACATCAAGCACGGCATTTGTAAATTTAACGTGTTGTTTAAAAATGAGTTTAGCGGGCGGAAATATAAACGTGGTACAGCCACTTTGGAAAACAGTTTGGCCGTGTTTGGTACAGTTAAACATGCATCTACCATAAAACACGATAACTCCACTTTTAAGTATTTACCGGAGAGAAATGAAAGTGTATGTCCAGACGCAGCTCATACAAATTTTTTTGCAGCAGCAATGCTCGTAATAGCTTCAAACTGGAAACTTCCTAGACGCCCACCCATAAGTAGAGGGATAAACTGTGATATATTCATGTATCATCACAAAACAATACAAAAGAACAAACAATGATAACACAGTGGCACAATGAACCTCGGAACAGGGCACCGTGGGAAGAAGGCAGAAGCAGGAGTGTGTACTGCACATTCTATTCTTGGAGAAGTCTGGCAAGGACAAGGTCAGCTATAGTGCCAGAAAGCCGGTCCGTGTTTGCCTGGGGCTGGGATGCAGGGGCATGTCTGGGTGGAGCAGGAGAGAACTTTCTGGGGTGATGGAGATGTTCTCCGTCTTGATTGTGGTGGTGGTGACATTGAGACATGTTCGTGAAAATTTCTTCACCTCTCTATTTAAAATGGATGCACTTTGTCGTATGTAAATTATACCTCCGCAAAAATGATCTTTTTTCTTTTTATTTTTTTTTAATGTTTTATTTATTTATTTGACAGAGAGAGAGAGAGAGATCACAAGTAGGCAGAGAGGCAGGCAGAGAGAGAGGAGGAAGCAGGCTCCCCTCTGAGCAGAGAGCCCAATGCGGGGCTCGATCCCAGGACCCTGAGATCATGAGCCGAGCCGAAGGCAGAGGCTTTAACCCACTGAGCCACCCAGGTGCCCCCAAAATGATTCTTTTTAAAAAGATTTTATTTATTTATTTGAGAGAGAGCAGGGAGGGGCAGAAGGAGAGGGAGAAAGAATGCAAAGCGGACTCCACACTGAGCTCAGAGCCCGAAGCAGGGCTCGATCCCACAACCACGAGATCATGACCCGGCCTGCAACCAAGAGTCGGACACTTAACCGACTGAGCCACCCAGGCATCCCAGTTAGCAGGGAGCCTGCTTGTCCTCTCTGCCTGCTTAGCAGGGAGCCTGCTTCCTCCTCTCTGCCTGCCTCTCTGCCTACCTGTGATCTCTCTCTCTCTGTGAAATAAATAAAAAATCTTAAAAAAAATTAAAAAAAAATCCTTTCCAGTGTCACTGGCCAGCCTGTGGGTCTATTTTTCAAGTGAGTTTATTCTATGCACCGCCACTACGGAATTAAGAATTATGAATCTGGTATCAGAACATTAAACCACGCACAGAGACTTTCAGAGTTCAGGGCCCGGCGCAGGTCCTACACCCATGATGAGTACCTGGGTTCTGTTTCCTGACTTTTCAGATACTCTTGTGCGTGTGTGTGTGTGTGTGTATGTGTGAGAGAGAGAGAAACACACACACACTACTTTACATAAATGGGATCACACTACAAATGCTGTTTTTAATTTTATTTTTTTCCTCAAAAATATGCTGAGGTCTTCTCTCTGAACCAGTAAATCCGGCTGGACGTGGTTCTCCAGAGAACACTGCACGGTGGGCCGTGCACTTGTAAATGAGTAAGCAGTCTCCTTTTGATAGCGTTAGGATGTTTTCTGTTTTTCGTGGTACCAGCACCCACCCCCACTGTATGGGGCTCTGTGCACAGAAATTTCTCGGCCCTTTCCCAGCAGCCCGGCCCCTCCCCGCCAAGGCACCCTCTCTGATGTGCCTCAAGATTGTTTGCCTTTCACATTTCCCTTCCCACTTTCTTTTTCTTTTGAGCTTTAGAGGGGGTAGGTCTCTGTAATCAACTTTACCTCATAGGATTCTGACACCACAAGGTGAGGACCGCAAGGCTCGACGTTGTGCAAGAGGGGCCCCTCAGGGTCAAGCAGCCTGCGGCCCTGTGAGTAGGGGCCCTAGGAAGTGTACCGAGCCTCAGGATTTCCAGAATCTACCATGAGAGGATGGCCTTGTACCCCCACAGAGAAGGGACCCTGCTACATTTCAAAAGAAGGGAGGTGTTGACTTACATTTTTACCGTACACAGCTTGATGCTGGCTTTCCACGCCCAGAACAGTCTCTCGGGCCTCTTGGGCTGCTGGCTTCAGAGTGGGCCGAGCTCACGGCTGTGCGCGGTGTGAGGGACTCCGAGCTGCCCTCTGTCAGTCAGGCAAACATTTAGTTGGGTCAGGCCACGCAGCACCATTTACAACCAGCGGGGTGGTTCGAAATGGAAGAGCCTGGTGACCTCTGACTAGTTCTGTGGCCTTGGGAACGTCCCCTGGTCCCCTCAGCTTCCACTTTCACTATACAATGTGACCCGGGCACTTAGATGGTCTTTCATGGTCTTTAGGGTTTCTTCCAGTCCCCCGATATGAGGGTCCTGTCTCTCCTACCCCCAGACAGGAGTGGCTTTTCTAGGCTTGGCGGGACTGGGCTGTGTTGTCTCTGAAGGAGTCTGCCCTGGGCTCCCCAGAGGACCAGCAAGTCACTCCTGGGCTAACCGAGGAGAGGCCGGGGAGGAGGGGGACCCCCAGGGAGCCAGGATGGGGAGGAGAGTCCAGTGTCAGCCGAGCTGCACTGCCGTTCTCACAGGCTACCAGGTCATCTCAAGAGGGGATGGGGGTGTTGGGAGAGGCCACTAGGGGTGGGGGGCTGGAGCAGAGTCAGGAAGTGAAAAATGACAAAAAGCAGGTGAGAAGGGTTGGTGAATGTCAAAGCGATCAGGTCACCCAGTGTATGCTAAGTGGCATTCATCAAAGTTAGGATTCTACCTTGAGACAGGGAGGCAGAGGTCTCATCCTTCCTGACAATGGCATTCAGAGGAACGGCTCTCACTCAGGTCCTTGAGAGACACAACCCTGGTTGGAAGGAGATGCATGTACAGTTCAGAGGGACAGAGAAAAGATTTATAATTTTAAGGTGGTTTTTTTTTTTTTTCCCCAATAAATCCTCCATGGAAAGTGAGCTAGCCTTGGGTGTTTTCTGGAACAAATGGTAAATTCTTTTGGCCACCTGGAGCTTTTGCAGACAGGAGCTCGGGGGACTGGGTCACCCCAAGGATGTGGCCATGGGCTGCTGGGAGCCATGAGAGCTTGGTCAGTCCCCTCGTGCAGGGGCTTGGACTGGAAAGTTCATGCGGAGCATTTCTGCAGCTCTGAGCTCTCCGGCCTTTCTTCATCTTTCTACCAGGCTGCTGGTCTTCAGATGGGAAGGGGCCCCAGGAGTCTTCAGGGACTCTATTTTTAGCAACCTCTGTCCTCCTCCCAGACCACGCCCTTTCATGCTCTCTCATAATTTTCCCTCTTCCCCTTACCGAAACCGTGCAGACCTAACCCACCCCCCAAAAAACTACTGGAACACCCACAAAGGGACGATTTGAAGTGTCGGCCCTGGTGACGAGGAATTAAATGACTCCAAGAGAAGAAGTTGTTTTGCAAGTGGGATGGGTTCTGGTTTTTATCTTCAACAGAATCTTGAAAATCGAGAAGTAATTTGATGCTAGATTACTCTGTGGGGTTTGGCCTCTAAATTGGACACAGTTGGAAAAAATCAAGCAGCATCACTACTAAAAAAATCCCTTCCTGGGGCGCCTAGGTGGCTCAGTGGGTTAAAGCCTCTCCCTTCGGCTTGGGTCATGATCCCAGGGTCCTGGGATCGAGCCCCACATTGAGGCCCACATCGGGCTCTCTGCTTAGCAGGGAGCCTGCTTCCTCCTCTCTCTCTGCCTGCCTCTCTGCCTACCTGTGATCTCTCTCTCTCTGTGAAATAAATAAAAAATCTTAAAAAAAATAATAAAAAAAATCCTTTCCAGTGTCACTGGCCAGCCTGTGGGTCTATAAAAAATGAAAAACAGGATGCTAATGCCCGTCTTGTTTTAGCAAAAAATAATACCCTTCCACGGATACAGTAACTAAATGAGGGGGAAAAGATCTTGACACCCAATTCAGAGAGAGATACATTTCCAATAAAATGTAACCTTTGTAGCTAATAATCATTCATCAAAATTATAACACCTCTGTTATTTTCATTTGTGTGCTAAGGATAATTGTAACTACAATTGTGGTCAAGGAGGGGAATTTTACCCAAGCCTTCTGACCTCTGGAAATGGTAAAGTTCTAATATTTTAATTTATATATATTTTTGTTTCAAAACATGATAGGATGATTATTACAGACATAAAAGTGTGAGAATATATGAGGATAACATTCTATGGAAGGAGCAGAATAAGTGTTCGAGGAGGAAAAGGAATGATGTGGAAACACTAACTGGTAAAGAAGAGCTTGCTCATGTACAATCGATTCTTGCCCAACACGGGTGTGGACTGAACGAATCCACTTACACTCAGATTTTTTCCCATCAGTATATGAACAGCACTGTAAATGTATTTTCCCTTTCTTATGATTTTCTTAGTAATATTTTCTTTTTTCTAGTTTACTTTGTTGCAAGGATACAGTATATAATACATACAACATAGAAAATACTTGTTGATCGGCTGTTTATGTTATTGACAAATCTTGGGGTCAATAGGAGGCTACTGGTAGTCAAATCTTAGTGGGGGTCCAAAGTCAAAAGCAGATTTCCAACCGTGAGGGGGCAGGGCGAGCGGGTTTGCCACCACTTCCCCCGTGTTATTCAAGGGTCAACTGTATTTTTAAAACATATGAGGTTATCATCCCAGGGTCGTGGGATCGAGCCCCACGTTGGGCTCTCTGCTCAGCAGGGAGCCTGCTTCCTCCTCTCTTTCTCTGCCTGCCTCTCTGCCTACTTGTGATCTCTGCCTGTCAAATAAATAAATAAAATCTTATTAAAAAAAAAAAAAGATGATGGTTGTACACTGTCCAAGAGGCAATTTTTTTTTAAAGATTTTATTTTATTTTATTTTTTAAAGATTTTATTTATTTATTTATTTGACAGAGAGAAATCACAAGTAGATGGAGAGGCAGGCAGAGAGAGACAAAGGGAAGCAGGCTCCCCGCTGAGCAGAGAGCCCGATGCGGGGCTCGATCCCAGCACCCCGAGATCATGACCTGAGCCGAAGGCAGCGGCTTAACCCACTGAGCCACCCAGGCGCCCCTAAAGATTTTATTTTTAAGCGATCTCTACACCCAACGTGGGGCTTGGACCTGCAACCTCCAGATCAAGAGTGAGCCAGCCAGATGCCCCAGGGAAGGCATCGTGGGTTTCTGGGTGGGCCTGACAAACGGACATAAAACGGATTAGTTAGCAGGAGAAAAGCACCACATTCACCAAAGTTACATGCCCAGAAGCCCTTGTGAAGCCCCAAAGATGTCATGAAACCTGCTTGATTCCACAGCGGGCTGAACAAAGGGGGAAGTTGTTGGGGAGAATCTAAACCATAGGAGAGGCTAAAGGAAGATAATTATTTCAACAAAGTCTATTCATACAGAATTTTCTCCATCTCAACTTCTGGTCCTTGATGATAAGAATGCTACTTCGCTTCTGGTGTGGTAAGGAAGACGTCTTCTCATATGGGGATTTCATCTCCTGCTTTTAAGAAAAAGAAAGAAGGTCAAAGCGTTTTTCTCGTATTTGCTGTTTTCCCCGTATCTTTCACTCAACATAATCCTTATGCCAGGCTGGTTTTTTTTTTTTTTTTTTTTTTTAATCCCTCCAACACCCCTGTTCCTGGCAGCACTAGTCATCACAACGAAATGTAGAAGCGACCCTTTGACAGACGTGAACGGGTGAGATGTGGCCTACACCTCCATGCGATTCGGCCTCAAAGGTTCAGGACAAAGGAAGGGGTTTCTGACACCCGCTATGTGGACGGACCTGGAGGAGGTTATGGAAAGTGAAATGAGCCAGTTGCAAGAAATTAAATCCTGCAAATTCCACTCATGTGAGGTACTTAGAGGGGTCGAAATCACTGAGACGGAGAGTCTGATGGGGACTCCCGGGGACTGGGGAGTGGGGAGGAGAGTGCATGTTTAGTGGGGATGGAGTTTCAGTTCTACAAGAAGAAACAGGCTGTGCAGATGGACAGTGGGATTAGCTACACGTTATGAATGTATTTAATATACCGAACTGTGCCCTTAAACATAGTCAAGACGTTAAATTTTGTGTCGTATAAGTTTTACCACCAGATAAATAAATAAATTAAATTAATAAATAAATAAAAATATTTGGAAGGAACATAGGAGGACGGTGGATATCAAAGTTCTCTTCCACGAGGTTCATTTAAAAGGATGATGGCAACAGTGTTCTTTTAAAATGTCGGTGTTTAAAATAGGACACTGAGTAAGAAATGCGAATCACATCCTGCTTCATCAGACTCTTGGTGCAACATTTTAGAAAACAAGCAAAGAAGATACGAGGGCGTCTGATGTAGCTTTTCTGAAACCCTTACCTGGGAGGGAGGGCCGTGGGGGGGCGGGCGGCAAGCCAACTCGTGCCCTCGGGCTGTCCGGCCTGGGGCTTGGTTGCTGATGGCCTGCAAGTTAAGAATGGTTTTAACATTTTTAAATAAAATAAGCACAAGGAAGAGCATTTCGCGACACATAAAAATGGTATGAAATTCAAATTTCCGTGCCCATAAATAGAGTTTGTCTGGAACTGCACCAACCTCATTCATTCCTGTCTCGTCTCTGGCTGCTTTCCCAGAACTCTGGAAGAATTGAGTGGTTGTGACACGGACCATATGGCCAGCAAAGCCTGGAGTAATCGCTCTCCGGCCCTTCGCAGAAGCCGTGTGCCTATCCCAGACTAAGGAAAACCGCCTCGTGGTTCTGGCTCTGCTCCTCACCGTGGACAAATCATCCCACCTTGCTGGGACTCGGGCTTCCCATCTGAAAAAGATGTGCTGTTTGGATACAGTGGTGTTGGAGTCCTCTACCGTCTCTAAAAATCAGGCGAGTCTGGGAAAGCAGTTCGTACTCGGGTCCTAATGGTCAATACTTCCCAGGAGTACTCGCTTTTATAAAAATGACCCCTGTGGGGGGTGCCCAGATGGCTCAGTTGGTTGAGCACCCGACTCTTTGTTTTGGCTCAGCTCATGATCTCGGGGTCCTGGGATGGAGCCCGTGTCAGGCTCCGCGCTCAGCGCAGAGACCGGCCTTGGCTTGGTGCCCACAGTTTTGGTGAGGGGGACTCTTTCCAGCGTCAGTCTCAGCGTTTGTGGTGAGCAAGGGTTTGAACAAACTGTCCGGTGACAGATATCCAGCAGCATCCCTAGAGGCCATCCCAGTTCACTCCCAGCCCACGGACTTCCCGTGGCCGCCTCAGGGAAGCCCAGGCGCAGAACGGACCTGAAACTGGCGCTGAGCTCGAGCAGGACGGGGCAGGTGCTTCTCACCCCCACCGTCTCCGTCTACGGAGAGCTGGCTTTCGTGTCGGGCTTGCAGGGAGGGCAGATGGGCCCTGTGAGTTACAGGTTGACTAGGGACAGGCCCTGCTGCCTCAGGTCCCCTGGAAGGCTGCAATGCCCCACCCACTATGTAGGGGGTGGGGGGTGGCGCTGAGCCCTGGGGTCTCAGAGGGAAGCACAAGAAACAGAAGGAAGGGAGAGGTGGGCGGTCAGGGTCTCCCTTGAACTTGCCGCAGCTTCCCCAGCCAGGGTATCAGCATGTTCTGTTTCCCCATGGGTCCAGTGTGGCCCACCTGGCTTTCCTGGAGGGACAGGCCTTGGGCAGTGGGGCAGGGGTGACCAACCCAGTGCCAACAGGGTCCTAGTCTGGGTGGCAAGCAGCCCTGTCTCATCTCAAAAGGTCTCCTCTCTGGCCACCAAGCTAGCTTCAATGAGCCCAAACATAGGTCAAGCTTGGGCTCCAGGCTGCAGGATGGAGGCATTTGAGAAGACAAAGCCTAAGTCTGGACTCTGGAGCCAGGATGGGCCTCTGCTCTGGTGCTGCACGTGTGGCCAGCAGGTCTGTCACTTGAGGTCCCCAGAGCATCAATGTCCTCCTTTCCCAGGTGGGACCTTCATCACCCACCTGGCAGGCATCCTCACAAATGTCCCTCTTCTTTGGGACTTGGAAACGGGCAGTGTCTCCTGATGATAAGAGAAATGAAGTTGGGGCCGGTTATCTGGTGGGTGGGAGGCGCGGCCCACCTCTCCATTTCTGGATGCTTCTGGAAGGGCGGGCGGGACTTACCGGCTAACTGCTTCATTTTGCCCTTTTAGGCACTGCCTTGTGGGCCCTCCACCCACCCGAGGAAGCCTCTCAGACGGGAGATGCTTAGATCCCACTGATCGAGACCCTGGGGAGGGGGCGGCGGCTCAGATGGCTCTGATAACATTGTTGTCTCCCGCCACTGTTTTCCGGTTTTCACGTGGGCGTTCTCCCCTTACAGGAAGATTAGCTATGGGTCCACCATGACTTCCCCGCTGTGGGCTGTGACCGTGGCCGTGATCGTGACTAGCATGAGACCATCCTCACAGGTACAGCCGGTCAGGGAGGTGGCAGCCCGCCGGCCCTCCGCCCCACGGATCTGGGTTTGAATCCCGCTCTCTGGCAGGCCTGCGTTGTTCCATCCGCACGAAGGAGAGACAGGAGCGGAGGCTGTGGCAGAGGGCTGTCAGGATCCCTCAGGCCCCTCGGGTGCCCAGGGCAGAGCACGTCTCTGAGGAAGAGCAGGTTAAAACCGGAATGAAAGCAAACGGAACGAGCGAGAGAGAACATTGGTTCTAAACCCCAGCTATGAGAGAATTACTTCTCTCTGCGTTTGGAGCTTGTTCTGATCCTCACCGCCACGCCCCAAAGGCTTGTTCTCTAATTCTGTTTTATCTTTCCGTCTTGCTTAATTAAGGAGTACTACACGCAGGGACTTTGGTGTTCAGAGGCCGGGCTCACGTTTCTTGCTGGGCTCTGTGCCTGCATGGGGGTGGGGGTCTTCTAGCCACCACCGCCCGCCCCCCCACCCCAGATGGGGCCTGGGCTCCTACAGCTTGGGGCTCAGTGACAGTGAAGAACGACCTTGGGGTGGGTCTGGGACCTTCAGGAAACCGGGCGTGTCCCACAAAGGCGGCATGATGAGGGGGTTGGGGGGGCCAGCGGAGCAGGAGAGGAGCAAGGCTGAGCCCTTTCATTGCTTTAAATTGCGGCAGAAATGAGGGATGGCAGTGACAACCATTGACAACTTAAAAAAAAACCCTTTTGGGGACACAGATGTTCAGGTTGTAGCGCTATCTATTTATAGAAACACACCTCAAAGGAACAAGCCTGCTTCTCAATGTAGAGACAATTGAGCAGAGACCTCCGATGCTGGGTGAAATCTACAGAATGTGTTTCTCCAGGGCTCCTGAGCCCGTTTCACCTGACTCAGTCCAGTGAGGACCTCTTCGTCCCATCCCTTCTCGGCGATAGGGAGAAATCGTGACATGGGCTGGCAAGCGGGACCTCAGGGCCAGTTGCAAGGGTTTTCCCGAGAGCTTCTCACAGCCAGGGGGGCAGACGGTTTCTATTTTGCCTTCCCTGCACCGGATGACCGACCTGGTCGCTTCTTCTCTCTGCAACTGACCCCTTTCCATTCTCCATTCATTTGCTAGAATGATGCTTACAGTGGATCAACATAAGGGCACAGGCAAACCCCTGGAGGTGGATAGAGGCAGTAGGAGTTCTAATTCTCATTCATCTACTGACAGGAGTGGTTCAAGTGCGGCACCAAGACGGCACACGTCTAGACTAGACGTGTCTATGTGTGAGGAGCCAGGAGTAAGGGTCTGAAAGGCAGTCGGACAGAAGTTGAGGACTGCTCCCCTCTCCTCCTCCTTCCGTCAGTTCCTCCCTCCTATTCTCCTCCCCCCCTTCTCTCCCTCGATCTCTCCCTCCTTCCCTTCCTCAAACACTTACTGAGCATCTACTATACGCCAGACTGTGCTCTGGGTGCTACGGATACAGCAGTAAACACAGTAGGCAAAAATCCCCGCCGGCATGAGCTGAAGCTCCGTCCCTCTCTTTCTTCCGTGGTCCTCTGCTTGTGATCTGGAAGTCTTGTGGTGCTGGGCAGGAGCCAAGATCTTCCGTTTGATGTTCAAAGAGTATTTACTGGCAACGGGAGCAACTGGGGAGTCAACACCCTATTCTAGTCATCTCTGCATTCCTAGAGATGAGAGGAGAAAGTGGCTCATAGCTGACGCTCATAAATGTGTTCGTTACATTGTTTCTGCTTGCGGACATGCAGCTAGACATTGGTGTGTGGGGAGGTTGAGGGCAGAAAACAAACCCCCAAAATGCTCAGACTTTGCCTTTGAGAAGCATGAAAATGTTTAGATGAAAAATCTAAGAAGGGAAAATAACATAGAGAATCAAACAAATAAGGAAATGGGTAGCAGATGGGGGAAACAGCTTCCTGCTGCTGGATGGACGAGAGGGTTTGAATGACCCCATGGTACTAGACTAGAGTTGGGGGCATTTGCATGAGCCCATGTTTATTTTCACATGCGGACAGGCGGCAGTGTTGGAAGTGTTCACGGACTTTTTGATACACACTGGTGAGCCCACATACATGTATTTCTTGCTCTGTTAGCCGGGAGGACATAGAAAAAGACTCGCCCTATTTCCGAGGTGGAGGTTGCACACAGAGACTCCCTTCCAGAGAGTGCGGTGTAGAAAGAGGGAAAGAAGGACTGTTGGGTGTGGAGGCGTGACAGGTACTGCCGCGGCCATCTCCACATTGTCAGGGGTAAGTCATGGTCATAGATGTACCACTGATGGCTTCGGGTGAGAAGGGCATGTCACCTCTGGTCTTTCTCCCGCAGACCCGTAACACCAGGGTAAGGTCAAGACGAACATCAGACAGATCATAATCGAGGGTCATTTTACAACATACCTAAACGGTACTTATCCAAACTGTCATTGTCATCAAGAACAAAGTCTGAGAAACAGTGATAGCCAAGAGAGATCTAAGAAGACTCATAATATGTAATGTGGCATCCTGGGTGGGACGCTGGGCAGAAAAGGATGTTAGTAGAGATTAAAGAAATCCAAAGAGTGTATAAACATTCGTTCCTAGTAATGTATCAACACGGGCTCATTAATTGTGATCAATACGCCATTCTAACGGAAGATGTTAGTAGTGGGGGAAATGGGATGGAGTGTAGAACTCTACTGTCTATGTAATGTTTTCTGTAAATCTAAATTACCTTGTAAAGATTTATTTATTTATTTATGTGAGAGAGAGAGAGAGAGAGAGAGCATGGGAGGGGAGAAGGTCAGAGGGAGAATCAGTCTCCCCAGGGAGCTGGGAGCCCGATGCGGAACTGGATCCCCGGACTCCAGGATCATGACCTGAGCCTAGGGCAGTTGCTTAACCCACTGAGCTACCCATGTGCCCAAATCTAAACTACTTTTTTAAAAAATATTTTATTTATTTATGTGACAGATGAGATCACAAGTAGGCAGAGAGGCAGATAGAGAGAGAGAGAGAGAAAGAGAGGAGGTAGCAGGCTCCCTGCTGAGCAGAGAGCCTCATTCGGGGCTCGATCCCAGGACCCTGGGATCATGACCTGAGCCGAAGGCAGAGGCTTTAACCCACTGAGCCACCCAGGCGCCCCTCTAAACGACTTTGAAACAAGAAAGTTACTTTTTAGAAATGAGATATGTCATCAGAAAAGTTGGGGGGGAAGCCTCCCTTGCCATCCGAGGAGGGAGCAGCACGGGTGTGGGGTAATGGGGGGAGTCAAACAAGACATTAAAGACTGAGTCGACTCGGTTTGCTCTGTCTTCCTGGGTGTGATGGGCTGTGGGGGTGGATCTCGCCACCTTGTTTCTCACACGCTGGTGATCTCTTTTATTCCCCAGCTCCCAGTGGGCGCTGCTGTGTGCCCGCTGCTGTGGGCCTGCTCCCTGGGCACCTGCTGGCCTCCCGGAGTCGCCATCTTTGGATTCTGGGGACTTTGGGAACACTGGATTCGAAGATGTGAGCTCTCCTGGGACCCCTTTTGGTCCCAGTACCCCCCCTAACTGTCTCGCCCAGCTGTGAGCTCCCCACGGGCAGGGACCCTGTCCTCTCTCTGTGCCAGAGTTGGCACTGAGGGTGCCCATTAAACAAACTGTCATGAAGTGAGTGTCCCTGAGCTCAAGGCCATAGGATGGGACTCTGACATCAGATCACTTAGTGAGAAAGCATCACCCTTGTCAGCCCTGTGCCGGCCTTTCTCTGACAGCAAGGAGAACGCCTTAGGCCAGAGAGAGGACATCTGAACACCCTCCCGCCCTTGCCCATCCCCACGTGGAACCAAGAACTGGCAGGTCTAGGCTCACACTCAACCGACTAATGGATCTATAGCAAGAGCAGCCGCCGGCTTTGAAGGGACTTACCTTTGATTTGTAGCAAGTGATACTGGTTTTCCCCTTAGAACAACATCATGTTTCCTTTAAATGTGCGCCTGCTCCTTGGATTCCCTTTACATGTGTTTTAAATTTTAAAACAATCTCAGACTTAGAGAAAAGTTGCAAGAATGAAATAAAGAATCCCCAGATACCCGTCATTTCTGGCTATCCTCCAGGGTTGCTATTTTACTACCTTATCTCCCCCTCCCCGAACACAGCCCCTGCCCCCATGCAGAGATCACTTTTTTCCTGAACCAATTAAATGGAGGTTGTCCCTTTACTCCTAAATCCGTTAATACGTTCATGTGCATTTCTTAAAAGCCACAATATTTTCATGCATAACTAAAGCTCACATACAAAATCAGGGAGTTAACACGATACAACGCTATCTAATCAGCAGACCTCATTTGCATCTCACCATCGGCCCCTGTGACGTCCTTTAGAGTAAAAGGAAACCCGAGATCACATCTCGCATTCAGTTGCCAGATCTCCTTAGCTCTTTTGGTCTGAAATAATTCCCGGATCTTTGTAGTTTGGGATATTAGCATTTTTTGAAAAGCACATACCAGATATTTTGTAAGATGGCTAAATATTTCTTTAACAATACAATTAAGTTAAAAAAATATATATGAATGCATCTATAGAAAAACTACAAGCACACCTAGGATATATCGTAGGTTAAATACAGACCACTGCCGTAAGGTGAATCTTGAAATAAAGAGAGTCCAGTGAGCTTTTCGGTATCCTAGTATATGTAAAAGTTACATTTGTGCTACTCTGTGGTCAATTAAGTGTGCCTCAGAATGATGTCTAAAAAAAAAAGTGTATATACACCTGAAAGTATCACCCCAAAATGCTGACCATCATCTGAGCTTTCAATGAGTCATCATTGCCACCCGTGGACGGTCTTACCTCCATGTTGGTGGCTGCCGACGGGCCGGGGTGGTGGGCGCTGAAAGCTGGGGTGCCTCTGGCAAGTTCTTAAAATGAGACAACAATAAAGTTTGCTGTATTGATCGACCCTTCGTCACTAGAACACCTCTGGGTCACCGTGAGCTTGTTTATTGCCAATTTCAATATTGTCGCGTCTCAGGGACCAGGGAGGCCGGAAGAAGGGGAGAGGGATGGAAGAGGCTGGTCGGTGGCACAGTCGGGACACACACAACACGTCCAGATAAGGTTGGCTCTCTTATGTGGGCACGGCTCATGGTGCCCCAGAACAATTTCCAGGGTCACAGCAAAGGTCACTGATCATAGGTCCCTGGAGCAATGATCCCGATAATGAAATACCGTGAGCACTACCAACACGCGATGCAGAGATACGAAGGGAGAAAACGCTGTTAGCCAAGGGGGGCTGAGGGGCTTGCTCGATGCAAGGTCGCCACGGAGCTTTGATTTGCAGGAAACGCAGTATCTGCAAAGCGCGATAAAGCAAAAGCGGGATACAAGGAGATATGCCCGGATTCAGTAACCGAAGAGCTAATGATCCGCTGATATGGCGAAACCATGAAGACACACGGAAAACTGAGGTTGGAGAAAAGTTGGTTTACATCAACGTCATCCTCCCCCGGCCCCTCACCCCGCTGGATTAGACTGTGGATCAAGGGATGAGACAGAAGTTACTCTAGATTGCTGGGCAGGAATCTTCCTGGAGGGGCGGGGTGCAGGGCATGGGAAGGGGGGCGCTGGGCTCCCTTCTGGGGGCTGGTCAGCGGCTGGGAAGAGGGCAGGAGCCCAGAGGTGGATCTCAGCTGCAGGGGGCACCGGACACACAGCCCATAACACTGAGAACGGAGAAGGAAGCCGGACGAGGCAGCTGGAGGACTTGAATGTGGCCGGGAGAGATGAGTTTTCTGCAACCAGGGGGAACGTAGCTCAGGATTTTTACTGGGCAGCTTCAGAGTCAATGCTGCTGCCTCGCCCCACACTCTGGAGTGTTCCCCAGCAGCCAGGGGAGCAGGACAGCCTGGCTACCACGGTCTTGCACTAGTTGCTGGGGAGGGTGCCCCGGGGACAGCAGGTCAGATGGCCTTGCGTGATCTGAGACCCCACAGGGGCTCTCTCCAGGGAAGGGCTGTTCTTGCCCCAGGGGGAGTGTGGGCATGAGCCTGGGGGGTCCTGTGGGTTCCCAGGAAGGGGGAGGCTTGAAGGGGCCAGTAGGAAATGGAGCCAGCTGCGGGAAGTCGGGGCGCTGGTGCAGAAGGGGCCGCAGGTTTGGGGGAGAAGAGGGAGGCTGTCCTGGATAGTATCGCTGTGTATCAGGCACACAGGAAGGTTGGAGGGTGAGGACTCCAGCTACCTTAGCGTCTCTTCCTCAGATGACAGCAGCCCCCACTGGCCTCCATGGCAGGTCCCGGGGTCTGGGTGAGGCCCATGGGAGGGGTGGCCGTGCCTCAAAGGGGAGGCTTTGGAGGGAAGTAAGACCCCTGCCTCTGTCTTGCAGAGGGCAGTGGAGTGTGGCTCACAGACCTATGGGGGAACATGCTTGTGAGCACAGACGTGAGTTGTTTTTCTCTCGCTGCTGTGAGGGACTGGAGGGGATGAGGACCAGCGGGAGGAGGGGTGCAGGAGACCTCACAGGCAGGGGGGTTGCTCAGAAGACCGTGAAGGTCCTGGAGGACGACTCTTCCTCTGCCTGGGTGGGTAGGAGGAGTCAGAAAGGGTACCTGCCTTCAGCTAGGACAGGACTAGGGTCCCGCCAGTGGCGGGGAGGGGGGCAATCCCTCTCTAAGAGAAGTTGCTTCACGATTGTCCCTGCGCCCCTAGCCTGTCCCCGTCATTCTCCAGCCTTCTACTTGTCCATCTTTCTCCCTTTTCTCTTTCCTGCTTACGGGCGGGAGCCCCTACTGACTGGCCCTCCCCCGGGTCCTAGCTGGGTGGCGTGAACAAGCTCCATGACTTCTCTGGGCTTTACTTTTCTTCCCTGGAAGGAGAGAGACTATCTTGTTGCCCTGAGAGCCCTTGAGATTGAAGTAAGTGACCCTGCATGGGTCAGGGACTCAGGGCAGTGCCCAGCTCCGGGGCGGGGGTGGGGGGTGACATGGGATGGAGGAGGCTTTGACCTTGCTGTCTCTCCCACTGTCTGCACAACAGCACGCTGCCCCCCGCTTACCTTCCTCCCTGTCCATCATGCACCCTCTCTCTGCTCCCTGCCTCCGTCTCCCTCGTCTTTGTCTTCCTCTGCTGCTATTTCGGTCCTTCCTCGGTGATGCTGGTGAGGGGTGAGCCTCTTTTCATGTCAGGATGCCAGAGCCGCGTCAAACTGGTAAACAGCTGAAGGATGTGGTGGGAGATGAACTTTCCACTGAGGCTACTTTGAACTCATCCCTGCTTCGACGGGTCTCCCCTGTTCCTCCCCGTTTTGGAGACTCCATCCCATCTTTACGAAGCCAGAATTGGGGTCTGGGGGCATGGCCAAGTGCGGCCCATGCCGAGCGGCCACGCGGGGCTCTGGCCACCTTTGCCCACCTCGGGGACCGTCGGGAGGGTCTCAGGGAGGCATAGAAGTGGAAACTGCAGAGGGGGCGGTGGGCCTGGATGGGAACCTCAGCTGGGCTTGGCAGATGTGCCTTGGGGGCGAGGTTTCCAGTGGAAAAAGTAGGGTGCCCACAGGAGATGCCTGGCCATGGCAGGGAAGCCCGAGCCCATGCCCCCACAGAACCACCTTCTGCAGCCCGGGGAACAGACCGGAGATGGGCCCCTGGGAGGAGAATCATGCCCAAGCCTCCTCCTGGCCTCCACCCTCGGGCTCTCTTGGAGGTCTGGAGGATGCCATGAGTTGAGAGGTCTGAAGCATGAAGGGTACAGCGCTCCTGGCTGGGCATCGGGTCAGTAACCACAGACATGAGCCTTTGGCGTGGCCCTTCCCACCTCGGGAGGCCACGTGGAGTGGTGACCAGAGTCTGGCCACACCATGACCAGTTGCCAGCCCGGGCAGAAAACTCTGAACCTTCCTAAGCCTGGGTTTCCTTACCATGAGATGGAGATGATGCTCACGGAGCCACTGTGAGCACTGACGCATCAGCACCTGGAATATTCCCAGAACAGCGCCTGATGCATAGTAAGTACTGGGGGATGGGACCTGCGTTAATGTCACTGTCAGCGCATGACTGTGGCTGGAGGTGCCATGTAAGAAAGTCGTCTCCTGTGTACGTGGCCACCGGCCACCACCTTCCCCAACAGCCACCCCACCCCAGTCCTGGCCATCAGTGCTTGGGGACCAGCCCCAACTGGTCTCCCTCCAACGCAGCAGCGATCTTTCTAGAGAATCCGTCTCATCCAATCACTTCCCTGCCTTAGAAACTCCTCAGGACTCCCCAGCACCTGGAGGACGACGACCAAAGCCTTGGCTAAGGTTATAGACCCTCGGAGATGCTCCCTGGGGTTTTTTCCCACGTGTGGACTCCCTGTCCCCTCCCCGCTCCCCCCAACAAGCACCATGCTGGCCCGTGTTGTGTTGCCGCTGGGAACGCCCTTCACTCTCCTTCCTGTCCAGAGAACTCCTACGCATCCTCCAATGTGTCCTGCTCTCGCCAGCAACCTGTCAGAGCGGGTGGCTTCCTCCGCTCTGTCCACACACCCCTCTGGAGCACTGTGTCGGAGTCGCACAAGAAGCAGAGGTTGTGAGCTTGGCTAGCATGGGGAACAAACCTTGAATGTGGCCAACATTACTTCTGATAATCCCTCAGGAGAATTTTCTGGCATGCCTTGGGAAGTGAGTAGGAGCAAGGAGCCTAGGGGTGTGGTTAGAACGCCTTCCTTTTTTTTTTTTTTTTTTTTTTTTTTTTTTTTTTCTTTCTTTCTTTCTTTCTTTCTTTCTTTCTTTCTTTCTTTCTTTCTTTCTTTCTTTCTTTCCTCTTCAGTAAGCAGGGGTGAGGGGAAGCAAGAGACACTCGTGTTTGCTTGTCTTTGCAGCAGAGAAACCAGCCTGTTTACCTGGGGAGGGCCAAGAGCGAGGGGAGAGGGCAGATAGCGGGGTGACAAGATTCTCATGCTCAGCCTTTGTGTGCTGTTTGGAGTGTTGAACCAGGCAACTGTTTACTATTTAAAAGAAAGAAGAGGAAAGGAGGAGAAAAAGAAAGAGGAGTGGAGGGAGGAAAGGCGCGAGGGAGGCGGGAAAGGAAAAGCAGGCTCCCTGAGGAAGCCTCTGGTGTCTGAGCCCGTCCTGCATGTCTCCAACAGAGACCGCGCTCCCTCCCGCGCTGGATCTCCCAGATGAAGGGACGGGTTCGTGTTCAAGCTCACTGTGCGTGAACCAGTCGAGCTGTCAGTGACTAAAGTGGCGAGATGCCCAGTTGCTCTGGGGAAAGGGAGGGCCCCCCAGCTCCCACGTCCCTCCTCCCTCCGGTGTCTGTTCACTGAGGGCGGCTGTGGGCTCCACGGTTCTTTTCCTCTCTCTTTTGCTGCCGAGCGCATACGGGGAAGGGCGTGTGGGTTAAATGTGCCCATGAGAGGCCCCCATGGTGCAGTGCCGTGGTTCCACACGGGGCTCTGGAGTTAGGTAGAAAACTTGTGCTACCTGCCGCGCTGTGTGGCTTCTGGCTGGTCACTTAGCTTCTCTGGATCTCGTTTCTTTACTTACAGGGTAGGGAGGATAGTACCTTCTCCGAGAGCCCGTAGGGGGACTGTGTGAAATAACGTATGCCTGGCAGGTAGCCAAAGCTCCTCATGGCCACCATCACTGCCACCCCTGCACCCACGCACACCACAGCTGCTGGCATCTGTGTGTCTCCCCACGGTGAGGGCTCGGTCTCTGTCCTCTCATGCTCCAGGGCCAGGGTAGACCATGGTCCCATAGAGGGGCCCAGATTGTGAGTTAGTCTCCATCCCTGAGCCCAGAATCCCTATAGCCAGCGTGTCTGTGCTGTTGGTGGACAGACCGGCCAGTGTCTCCAGACCTCAGAGCTAGGTTGGGGCTCTAGCTGTGCTCCCGTGGGCACAGGGGCAGGAACAGGTTTCTGTTGGAAGTACCATGGTTAATGCTCAGACTCTGAATCCAGACAGCAGAGAAAAGCTGTTGCTTTTTAGCTGTGCAATTTGGGCATTTTAATTAACCTCTCTGGGCCTCCGTTTTCTTACCTACAAAAAAGAGCCAGTATGAGAACGGATTGTCCTCAGCCTCTGCTCTTATCAGGCTGGACCACCCTTTACCTTGTGAGCTACCTGGTTTCTTGTGCTATCTTTACCCATGCTATCCCACTGACTTGGAATGCCCTTTCCCACTGACAGCAAACTCCTATTCATCTTTTACAACCCACCTCAGACACACTGCCCACACCCCTACCCCAGACAAAGGTCTTTCCAGATGGCCTCCCTCCAGCTGGGTCAGGGGCTCTCCTGGACGCCATTCCCTGGGCTCATTGTCTCACTGGCTTGCAGAGCCATAAAATTCCTGCAGGGCCTCCCTGCTCAGATGGAGCCCCCCCCCGCCCCCTGCCCCATCGATGTTTCTGAAATTGATTCAGCTGCCACACCCATTTAACATCCTGGTGTTTCCTCTCCTAGATCCTAGAGGCCTATTATAATGCCTGGTCTCATAAGAGTGGAGGTGAGCACACCTGCTTAGGTTTGGGACTTCCCTGCCCAACTCCTGTTCTCCCTCCTTTGGATCAAAGCTGATGTCCTTGATCGCTGCCTGTCCACCTCCAGCAGAGGGTCTGGCTCCAGAAGCAATGGTCTCAGTCCCCTGGAGGCATAGACATGGCTCGGAAAGGCCTTGTCTGTGAGCAGCCCCCATCACCCAACGCAGGGGACTGGCTCTGATCAGCAGCCGTCAGAAAGCCCCCCCCGACTTATGTGACCCTGGTGCAGCCAGGCTCCCTGGGCAAGGGAGGACTTGTCTCAGAGTTTACCATTTTCTCTCAGACCGGTGTGGGTGGGTGGAGAGGCCAGGGAAGGGGAGGTGGCTTGAGAGAGAGCTCAGAAGGTGTCTCCATCTCCAGGTCTGAGCCCCGGGGGAGGGGGAAGGGAAGGGAGGGCTGAATGGGGACTCAGTTATTAATTCTGAGTGACCTTGGACAAGTCCTTTGCCTCCCAGACCTCTGTGTCCTCATCTGGAAAGTGCGATGCTCCCCGTGCCTCCCCAAACAGCACCAGTGCCCGGGCACCCCTCTGGGGATCGCTGGCTGTTTTCTCTTCTCCTTCTCTTTCTCCCTTCAAGTAGCTCTTTCGCCTCTACCGAGAGAGAACATTGATTGCTAAGCCTCTACCCCTTGCAACCAGCTGTGTGGCACCGCGGTGCCTGCCTCACAGACAGACCTCACAGCAAAGGCTCAGAGATGTCGAGTGGCTTGCCAGTGGCCACACAGAGAGGAGATGGGATTTAAACCCCGGCCGTCTGACAAAAAAGGCTGCGCAAACCATCCTGGGACGCCAGGCCACCCCCGCCACCCCAGCACTGGTTCCTCCCCTAGGAATCCCCCGGCCTGGCTGGGGAGGGTGCAGAGGGCCAGAAGGGGGCCATCGCCGGCAACCACATCCTGTGACGGTTGCCCTGGGGAGCGCGAGCTTAGTCTCCACCTCTGGGACAGGTGAACGGAAAACGGGCCTTACTCAGCCCCGCAGGGCAGGATCCACAGTCCGGCCTCCTCCAGCACCTGCCTGCTCTGGGGAAACCCAACCCCCAGCCCTCACCCCGAAGGCAGAGCTGGGCATTGGCCTTCGCAGCCAGGCTGAATTCCCAGCCTCAGAGCCCATGGAGGAGGACACAACCTTAGCCCATCCCTGCTGTCCATACGCCCGCCTCCTTGCCAGTTCCTTCCTCCTGGCCTGGGACCCATTCTTTGCCAGGTGGCTCTGGGCATACAAATCCCCCGGCATGACTCTGAAACTCTTGGAGCCAGTGAGGCAGGGCCTGAGTGGGGCAGAGAAGAGGCGGGGAGCCGGCCGCTGAACGCACAGGCCTGTGAGTCCTCCTCCACCTCCTCCAGGGAGGCAGGCCCCGTGTCCTCCTGTTCCTGTGTCCCCAGCATTTTTCATGGCCCTGGGCCATGGGAGGTTTCCAGGTCCCTAACATTTCCAGTTTGATGGATAGGGCTACCCCTACAACACACACACACACACACACACACACACACATGCATAGGCACACGCATGAACACACATGCACAAACACATACACAGAGGCCTGGGCATTGTAGAAGCTCAAGGACGTGTCACTCTATGGCCCGGTTTTATTCAGCAATGACTTTAATCTCAGGACACTCAGACCAGGACACTGGCAGCCGGCTCTGAGCCCTTGGGCCTCTCTCTGGAGGCCGCCTGGACACGTCCATCGCTCCGGGAGAGACACCGCATAGTCACGTGCTCCTTGGGGAAGCTCCCAGCAGTCCAAGCAGACAGATGAGCACGGGGGCTTAGTGCAGCCTCTGGGCCCCTCCTGGCAGACGACTCTGTGCTTCTGCTCCCGCTGGGGCTGGGGGCCCGACTCTGCGTCCCTGGGGCAGCTGGGCTAGGGCATCTTTGGAAGCCACAGGAAGCTCAAAGTAAGGATCTTCTGTCCAGGCCCTGTCCGTGCAGAACAGGGCTGTGCTCTGGTGGGTTCCCAGCGTCTCCAGAGGGAGTCCGGTGAGCAGCCCCGGGATGGGGCCCCTTTCTGCTCGCTCAGTACCTCCGGGCCTTGAGCTGTTTGAGGCTCAGACGGCCGAGGATCAGGAGGGGCCTCAGGAGTCATTCAGTACAACCCCTCCTCGCAGCCGCTGAAAAGTGGCTCAGGTTGCTCATCCATCCCTGAGACAGAGAGCTCACTACTTCCCGGAGGCAGTACCCTCCACCTTGGGGCTGTTTGGGGCGGAGGGAGGCCTGGGCCAGTAGCTTCTGTTTGATGGATGGAGACTGAGCGGTGAGGGCAGGGTGAGCGCTTTCCCTAGATCTCTCCAGGGAAGGCCTGTGAACCCCTGGGGGACGATGTGGGAGGGCAGGGTGGGAGAGTGGGGGCAGGGAGAGCAGGAGTCCCACAGAAGGGAGCCCCCTGGGGCCTCGCTGGGCCCAGCCTAGGCTGCACCGATGTCGTCGTAGTCCTCACTGTCAAGGGAGTCAGGCCGCGCGGCGGGGGACCCTGTGTGGCCGGAGGCTCGGGTCAGTGGGAGGCTGGTCACGGCCCCTCCTGTCCCATGGGACACAGCCCTCCCCTGCGATGCTGTGTGAGGTGCAGTGACCAGACCCCCTTCATGGCATCTTGTTCGTGACCATCTCCCTTGCTAGAATGTCAGTCCAGAAGGCAGAGCCTCCGCCGTGCCGTTTAGGGCTGTAGTCTCCACGCTCACAGGAGACGACGGGCGACCTGACTGCTGGCACACTGCCTGCTACCACAGTCTCCCCCAAGGGGCCATCGGTTACCTCTGCTTGAATGCCTCTACTAATGGGGAGCTCACTTCCTCTCAAGGCATTCTTTGGAACGTTCTCTGTCCCATCCACATCCATTTTTCCTACCTCCTCATATTCTTGTTTTTAAAAAAATCCCTTTCCTTGTCTACTTTCCCTCTTGGGCTAATGAATCCAGTGGATCCAGAGTTCCCTCACGCATACGCCCCCTACTTCCTGTCCATTCCCCCCCTTCCAGGACCACCTCCCTTGCCGCTGGCACCTGGACATTCGAACTGCTCCGTCGAGGGAGGCTGGGGCGGCGGCTGGATGTTCTGGTACCACTCTCCGGAGGAGGTGCTGGAGCTGTCATCGGCCGAGGGCCCTGCCGGAGACACCCAGAGCCGGTCACTCTCTGCCTGCAGACAGCCAGCGCAGCGCGGGAGCTGCCAGAGCTGGGAAGCCCTGATGGCTCACAAGAGTCAAGTTCCTGACTTGACCATGACTGAGGAAATGAAGGCCCAGAGAGGGGTGGAGACTTGCCCCAGGTCTCACAGCAAGGGGCCACAGAGCCCGGGGCCAGAATCCTGGACTCAGCCTGGCTCAGGGCGTCCGGCTTTATGCTTGCTCCGGCCAGGTCGGCTGTAGGACCGGGTCGGAGGCGGTGCTGGGGTGCGCACGGAATCCTCCCGGCCCAGCTTACCTGAAAAAGTACCTCGGGAGCCAGCCAGCTCCAGGCTGGGGGGCTGCTCCACGAGGGGGCTTCTCTCCGCAGAGAACACCTGAGGTGTCCACGGAGGGAGCCTCCTACTGGGGCTATTACAGTAATCTTCCCCAGAGGAGGTGCTGGACCCACTGTTGCTCCTGGGGCGGTGCTGAGAGCCCATGGATGGGGCGTCTGCCGTGTGGTGTCTGGTGCCGACCGGTGGGATCTCGGAAGGACGCATGTCTTCCAGTCCTGGCCCAGGAAAGGGGGAATGGTGAGGGAAGCAGCAGCAATGCCTCCAGAGGGCTTTCAATTAGACTCAAGGAAGAACTAACTGCCAAGAGGAACTTTTAGAATCAGGAAGGACCTGCTGGATGGAGGGACAGGGGTTCCCACTGGCATTTGTCGGGGTGAGCTGTTATCACTGTCTCCATGCGCCCCTCCCCAGCCCCACTCACCTTCCTCCAAGGGGGGCATCCGGAACCGGTTCTGCTGGGCCTCCTCCTCCGTCACGCGGTGACGCTGAGAATCTACAAGCAGGGGGGTGGTGAGGAGGGGGGCAGGTCCACCTCTTCCTCCCAGGAGCCTGGACTTGAGACGGTGACTTGGGACAGTGCCCTCAGGCTGAACAGTGTGCGAGGACCACCCCAGGGGTGCAGAGGGGCTTAGCACTTGCCATCAGACCCCCGGCTCTTGTTCTAGTCCAGTATCTAACCAGCCTGGGGTCAGGCAGCCACCCCCGCCTTCTGCTTAAGGAAACAGGGCGAGTCCTGGCTTTGCGCCCCGGAGGTTCTGGGCAGATAGTGCCCCATCTAGGAGCCTTCCTGGAGCAGAAGCCAGAAGGTCTGGAAACCGCTCCTCCCAGGCTCTGGGGTACCCTCGCTTCAGAACAGAGAAGATGCCATGCATTTGTTGCGTCGTAAGGACTTGAGTGTCTGGGATCTTGGAGTCTGCTCTCCGGCCTGTACCACTGAATCTGAGTCACAGGGTTGTAGGGTTTTGGACTCTTGGTCCTGCCTCTTACAGGCCTGGGCGTGGAATAGCAGGTTCTCGGGACCTGCTTCATGGCGTGGCTGATGGAATTACTCACTTCCCGCCCCAGAGGCCCTGGTTCAGCAGGTGAGGCACAGACGACTAGCTGTCCCCTATATCCATTTTCCCCTCCTGGAGCGGGAGAGCCTCTGGCCTTATCTGGGTACATAGCTGCTCAGGACGGAGGCTTTGTCTGCCGGCCTCTGTTGCAGCTGGTGTGTGTAAGTTCTGGCCTGTGTGTGTGTGTGTGTGTGTGTGTGTGTGTGTCTATGAATGGGAGTGATGTGAGTGTCTCTGGCATCCTGCCTTTTGGGGTACGCCCTACCCCACCTTCCCTTGCCCTCCTGCTGCCCAGGATGTGGGCATGGCAGTGAACCATTCTGGACCATGTGGAGGAGGGCAAGGTCCTAGGGACTGCACAACAACAAGAAAGCCGGAGCCTGGGCCCCTGCCGACTGCTCAGGGCACTGCCGTTTGGGGCCTCGGTCACACACAGTCAAACTCTCATCCCAACTTACATCTTGGGTCCTGGGGCGAGCTGGGAGGAATTGGACAAGCTCCCAAAGGAGTCACACCATAGGTGTGAGATTCTCTGCTCTAACCTCTGGCATTGCGGGGGCCCTGCCTTGAGTTCCGTCTGTCCTGCTCCGATCCCTGGTGGGCAGGGAGGAGAGCTGGAAAAGCCGGCTAAGAGGCTCAAGCTGGGCTCGCCATGAAGGGAGGGGGAGGGCTGAGGCGAGGGGCAGGATGGGACACAGAAGGGGTGTGAGCACGTGAGAAGCCGTCTGAGTGTGGCTCTTTCCTGGACTTCCTGGTCCAACACAGACGCAGCCCCCTGTAGGTGAGGTCGGGGGCGGGTCTGAAGACCCCACATGGCCAAAGACAAAGGTAGAAAAAAATGAGGCTAGAGACATGGAGTTGTCTCTAGGGTCACAAAGCACTTGGAAAGCTTCAGTGCAGGACCATGTCTAGGTCACTGGGCACCCAGGGGTGATGGGGTGGACCCCACTGAAGGCCCTCAGCCAACAGGACCCTCTCCCTGGTTGGGGCAGGTGGGCCCCCTGGGGAGCCCCGGCCCAGGCACTCACTGTAGAAGGTGGTCAAGGCCACGGGAGGCTGGGTGCTGAAGTCATAGTGCTCATAATCTGAGTCCGAGCTGGAGTCCGAGTCCTTGGGAAGTGGGGCCTGGACCTGGATGGGCAGCTGGGGAACTGGGGAGAGAGCAGAGTCGGGGGCGTGGCCAGGTGGTGGCAGAAAGGCACAGGGAGAGGCAGCAGGGAGTCGGGACCAGGGACAGAGGGGCAGGGAGAGCCCATCTTGTACAAGACCATCCAGCCTGGGTTTTCCAAGCTCCCCCCACCCATTTCAAACACGGGGAACTATTAACATCTGTTTCTTTCCCAAACACAGAGCCGTCATCGCATGCAGGGCTCTGTTCTGACATTTAAGAAACCATCTCATTGGGATTCTCATAGTGACTCTATGAAGTCCATACATCCGTGTCCCCATTTTACAGCTGAAGGAACTCAGGCACCGGGGGGCCCTGGCCTTGCCCAGAGAGGCAGGCAGTGTCGCTCCTAACCCTTAGCCTGTAATAGTCACAGAGCAGGTGCCTTGAGCCCAACCTGCGGGCAAGGTTCTGTGTTCATATTCTTCCCTTGAATACTTGGACACCATGCACGGGGGATGTTTATATTATTTGGCTGAGTTTGGTATTGGTTTTCCTGTCATTGAATGCTTTCAAATACGGGTGACTTCATACAGTCACAATGCAATGTGACTGAGCTTGACTAAGTTCCTTTACAAGAATTGCAAGAACCGCAAACCCCCATGTTGTAAAAGATGGATGACCGATTCGATTTTTCGTTCATTCCGAAGATATGAAATAAAATTATGTTCCAGGAAAATCTTGATGGGGCTCTGCAGGAAGGCCGATGGGGCGGGGCCATTGGAAGGGGTCATACTGTCCCAAACCTACCAGCCGAGGAGCAGGGCGGAACTGTCCTCTGAGAAGTGCCCTGAGCCTGTATTGTTCCAGAACTCTTCAAAGCCTAGCCTGGAATGACTACCCTGGAAGGTCCTCTGCCCCTCAGGGCCCAGATTGAGACATGACACGTTCAAGGTCCCACAGGCCCCAGTGGGCTGGCTGAGGTCTCCTCTCCAGCAGGGCTACTGTTTGGACCTAAACAGTACTAACCCTCCAGAAAGGATACCCTTCCTGTCCTCCCCAACCCTCCCCACCCCCAGGGTGGGTGACATCTTACCTTCTTCTTTGGGAATGGTGATGGGAACATCTTGATAACTGTTGATCCCATCTGGGGTCGTGTTGAGTAGGCGCTGGTCGTTCACCATTACGGGCAGGGCTGAGGGAGGGGGGGCCAAAGACTCTACAAGTCATTTTTTGCTCTGTCCCAGCCTTCTTGGTCCTATTCTCATTTAGACACCTTCCTCCTCAGCCCTCACCCCAAACACACACTCATGTACACACAGAGTCTGGGCGGTCCCTCCATGCACGGACCACTTCTGCTGGGCACGTGAGAAAATCCTTCCCATCAGGAGGTGCCCTTTGGGGCCAGGGCTGGGTGGCCATTGCTGGATCACGACCACTCCTGCTGGAGTCCCACAAGGCCCACCTCCCCCTGAGAGGGCCACACCTCAGGCCTGCTTCTTTCCCTCTCTGGGTCTTTCCCGTGGCTCCCAGAACTCTGAACCTACCGTATTTCCCCTTAACTTTCAAGAAGATGATGGCTGTGAAGATGAGTAAGCCAAGGAAGAGAATCCCCAGAATGATGCAAAGGATGAGGAGCATTAGTTCCCGTGATTTCCAGTCCTCTGTTTTCAGGGTCACAGAAGATTCTGGAAGCAAGAACCCCACGTCAGGGAGAAAGAGGAATGGACATAGACTTCTCCTTGCCCTTCTTGCTCTCCAGCCTCTCTGCAGCTCACCCTCTTCCTTTTAGGACCTATCCTCCACCCCTCTTCTTTTTTGCTTTTAGGAGCTTGGCCTATAATAGTTGCTCAAGAAATGCATAGTGAATGAATAGTTGATGGAAGAAAACTTTCCCCTGGCTACCAGCCCACAGGGCTCTCTCTTTCTGCTCAACAGTTATTGAGTGCCTACTGTGTGCCCTCTAAGCCCTAGGGATACCAATGTGACATCGGCATCACAGGCCTTGAGGGCGCTGCCTAGTGGAGGGATGGATATGTCGGCTCAATCCACTATGGTGCCACACTTGCAGGGAGGAGGTATGGGCGGCCATGAGGACCTACAAGGGGCACCTACTTCTCTAGGGGGCAGACCAAGGCTGGCTTCCCAGAGAAGGTGACTTGTGGACATCTCTGGCAGTGAACAGGCCATCAGGAGAGCAAGATCTCCTTTCTGTGCCCTGGATGCCTCTTTCCTATAAGACCTGTATTCAGCTGTATGACGGCTGTGATTCTGGACCTCCCAGCCCTGCAGCCCTGGTGTGGCTCACTATCTTCTCTCTCGGCTGTATCCCTGCTTCAAAGAGCCCAAAGCCTGGACAGAGGCTGCAGGGCACAGGTGCACGGAGCCCTGGTCAGAGGGGAGACGGGAACCACCTCCTGCTCAGGAAATAAGGTCTGGGCTGTGTGGCCCAGGGTAGTGACAGCATCACAGGGGGCCACAGGGATGAGATTGTCCTGACTCCCTGGCTGGGGACAGCGTCTGCTCCTCCCCAGAAATGACCCCCTCCTTCTCATTTTCTTCCCTCTTCTCCGTCGGCCAAGGGGGTGACTTGGACCAGCCTGGGAATTGGACTTAGCAGCAGGAAGTGGGTGCACGAGAGAGGTTGGGCTGTGGGGGATACAGGGAATGGGGGCCCAGAAGGACCAGGGTTGAGGGAAGGGCTGTTGGGCCAAGGGCTAGATAGAGTGTGGTCTGGGGAGATGGGCTCCCTGCCCTGACCTCGGTGAGAGAGAGCATTCCAGCGGGTGCCTGTGGTCCTGGCTGGAGCTCCCTACAGACTGTGCCATGCCCAGCATTTTGTTCCCTCTCTGTGCCCTCATCCACAACCAGGTTCTCTGTCAGGACTAGGTGCCCCTCCACTCCACACCCAAGCCCTCGTCCACCCTCCTCTGGTGGAAGCAGGGGACGGCATAGAGCCCGTGAACCTGGGCCAGCCCCTGTGGCCATCCTGGGGTTGCCGAAGGGCTCCACGCCTGGACTCAATAATCAGGAGAATAACTAATGCTCAGACACGGCTTATTGCGAACTCTGCCCTGTCCCAAGGGTTTTAGAATAATTAATTCAGGGGCACGTGGGTGACTCAGTGGGTTAAAGCCTCTGCCTTCAGCTTGGGTCATGATCCCAGGGTCCTGGGATTGAGCCCCACATCGGGCTCTCTGCTCCGCAGGGAGCCTGCTTCCTCCCCTCTCTCTGCCTGCCTCTCTGCCTACTTGTGATTTCTCTCTCTCTGTCAAATAAATAAAATCTTTAAAAAAAAGGAATAATTAATTCACTGGAGACTCAGAGCAGCGCTAGGAGAAAGCTACCATGATTATCACTCCCATTTTACAGTCGTGGGATCTGAGGCTCAGAGAAGTGGACACTTGCCCACCATCCCCAGCTAGTGGGAGGCACGGCTGGAATTTGAGCCTCAGGAGTCTTCCTGGGAGGCAACCAAGCGATCCGCAGCTGGTAGGCAGACAGCGTGGTGCACATTCCAGCCAATGCTGGCTGGCCATGCCTTCACCCCCTGAGCCTGAACCTCTTTCTCTGTGTAAGGGATCTAAGGAGACCTCCCCCATGGGGATGCCAGGAGGGTTACAGGGCCAGGAAAGAGTGTCGGGAGAGCTCTGGGCCAGTGCCTGGGATGTGAGAAACACACTGACTGTTACCCTTGGTGCACCTGCCACTGGCCAGGGGCAGACCAGACCAGCACGGGCTTTCTTCAGCTCTATCCTCCCCCGCTGAGCAGGAGCTGACAGGAGAGTGGGCTCCTGTCCATGAAGTACCAGGATTTGGGGATCTGGGGCTCTGACAATGCAGGAAGGTGAGGGGAGAGAACCAAAACAGCCATGCAGCAGGGTGGGGGCCATTGTCTGGAGGTGGGGGATGGGGAATCAACCTCCGGGCCCCTCCCAGGTGCACACACACGCTCACACGCATGTGCACACTTGCACGCATGCACCCACCTCTCTGAGAAACCGAGAACAAGTGATGCTCACCTATGGTGACCGACTCAACACTTGCAGGGACTTCAGGAGTGGACAGGTTGAGCAGACTCCGGGAGCCTGTCAGAAAGCACAGGTCATGCCCTCAACACATATTACAGAGCACCTACTGTGCGCCAGCCCTTGTGTTAGACACTGAACAAGACAGACACATGACCTTGAGTGATGGGCGTAGTCCCATGGGAAGCAGGGCCGTTGGGGGGGGCATATAGTTAAGGAAACCTGCCTTTTCCACCCCTCAACAATAAGGAAGAGCTCATGGACTAGACGCTGGGAAGTTTGTTTGGTTAGAATAAGAGGTAATAAAAAGAAGTATCTCTTCTTTCTGTAAAACTCTGCTACAGACCACAGATCCCTTTCTCTGTTAAGTCTTGGGTTCGCTCTTCCCATTGGCCTTGGGAGCTGCGAAGCCGACATGAGGATCATTACCACAATCATTTCACAGGCAAGGCATGGAGCTTACAAAGTCCCTTGGTAGATATTCCCTGATTTTCTCTCTCCCCTGCGGAGTGGCTAGGATCGGTGTCCACATACTCATGGCACGGAAGCCTCCCCCTGGGTGAGTGACACAGCAGGAGTTCACGGCCACGTGCCTCAACTCCACAGGGACATTAACGCCATATTTCTTTGGGTCTAACACATTTTAACATCTCTGAAACTGGGGAGATGACATCAATCGCTACAACCGATGACATGCTGTGACTTTATTTTGGCCGCATTTTTGCCCTTTATGGTACATAAAATAATAATAGTGTGACATATCCATGTCCCTTTAGATCTAGTGAAATAGGGCAGGATTCAATTCATAACGTGGACATGAGGCTTCGATGAGGGAAGAGGTATCAGGTGCTCCCCAGGGCCTGCCACGTGATCGGGGCTCCAGACTCTTGTCCCCCAATATTATTTTCCTATACCCACCTACGATCACCAGCCCAGCCCTGGCACAGCAGCTGGTTTCATCTCCTGAGCCAATTCCAGTCAACAGAGGCCACTGCTTAACATATGATAAAGCCTTAGTAAATATCTGGGGGCTGAGTTGAGGTTCTGTGGGCAAGAATGACCTGCTTGATTAGCCCTGTCTGCCTGCTCGTGGTAAGTGCCGGCAAACAATGGCCCCTCTAATGTGGGCACCCTTGTCATTCCTGACCTAGTGCAAGTTCTCAGGCTTCCGATTCAGGTGCAAATCTGGGGGAGGGGGTGAAGCGGGGGCGGGGAGGAGGGGGTACCTGAGCAGAGGACTTGGGCTGCGCTTGACTGGCTACAGAGGTTGGAGTTGTTGAACCGCCAGGAGCAGTCGGACAGGGTGGACTCCTTCCCCGTGCACGAGTAGTACATTCTACCGGGCAGGGAGTGGGGCCGCCCGCTGGGGATTCTGACCACGGTGCCACAGCCCAAGGCCTGGCAGAGCACGTGGGCCTCCGGTGAGTACCACTCACTGTTACACACTGTGCTCCAGACCCCACGGAAGTGTACCTCCACCTGCCCCTCGCAGGGGTCACGGCCCCCAGTCAGGCGCCAGGACTGGTGCTCTGCAGGGGAGAGGTGGGGCAAGGGGGCAGAGTCAGGTGGGGGTGCTTTGGGCCGAACCCCGCACCAGACCGGACTCATGAATGCAAACACCGGCAGCCGGTCAGCCGCTGGATCCCGAGTGTTTTCCCTCCTCCGTCTAACCCCCCCTCCCCCATCTGCTCTGCCCGCTCTGGTTGGCATGGCAGGCCGGCCGGCTACTCAAACTGTGGGCCGCGGACCAGCAGCGTCAGCATGGCGTGGAATCGTGTGAGAAATGCAGTCTCAAGCTCTGCTCGGACCTCTTGAGTCAGAATGCATCTTTCCCGAGACCCCCACTCCCCATTCCTATGCACATTTAAGAGAAGGTCTCACCGGACCAGAACTTCATGGCCTCCTCTGCACTGCCCACGGCCTCCTCAGGGGCCTCCCTGCCTCTGTCTCCCCTTGTTGTTCTGAATCAGGTGACCAACTCGCACTGGGGAAGAGTCTCCCCTCTCATGTGGATTCCTCCAGGAGGTGGACAGGCTTGTCCCTCCAACTCTGGATCCCCCGCCACCTCTAAACTCCACCCGGCTTCCTTCCCCAGGTTGTTTATCACTCTGTCCCCCGGATTGCGCTTGCCTGGATCTTACCCTCCCTGGGGGACTGGACCTCACATCAGCAGGGGCCATCCCTCCCCCGCACCCAGGCCTTCCCTATGGGTTGGGGGCTGCCCCGAGGTTCTGACCCCCACCCCCCTCTTGCTGACCTGAGCACACCACGCCAGCGTCCTCCTTGTGGCCACAGTACCCGTCTCCTGGCAAGCCCGGGCAGTCCCACAGGTAGGTCTCTTCCCCTGAACAGTTCACCTGGTCCCGGTGGATGGGTCCTTGGCCAGGGGCGAAGTGCAAGCCGGGCACGGCCTGAATCGCCCAGCCGCAGTTGAGCTGCCTGCACACCACGTGGGAATCCTCCAGGTCCCACGTGTCGTCGCACACCGAGCCCCACTGGCCTTGCTCCAGCATCTCCACGCGGCCTGCACACCGACTGCTGCCGCCCACCAACCGCAGGGCGCGGTTCTCTGCGGGAGGAGGGGAAAGGGTTTGCAGGCGGTTGAGGAAGGGAGGAAGGGAGGGTGGCGGCTGTGGATCCAATGAGAGGAGCAGGTAATTCGGTGGGCAGGACTGGGGAACCCTGTTAGGACTGGGGTCCTGATGGGCAGAGGTGGGGAACTCCTCAGAACTAGGGACCTGGGGGCGGAGCTGGACACCCATGGGTGGGCGGCTGGAGCTGGTGGGAGGGGCTAGTAACCTGGTGGGCGGGGCCTGAAGAGCAGGTTGGGACTGGAAAGTGACAATGCTAAGGGACACTGCGGAACCTGTAGGGGGGAGGTAGGGGCAGAGATCGAGGTCCTATCTGAGAGAAGGCGCGGGACCAGTAAGGACCAGAGACCCAGTAAGGATTGGGGACCCAAGTGGTCAAACGGAAGATCTTGTAGGGGAGTGGTCTGGGGCCTGATCAGAGGACGTGCTTGGAGTGGAGATGAGGCAATGCTGCAGTCCTCCAGTGTGGGAACCAGCTCTGTTTGCGACTGGGGTGGGGTGGGGTGGGGGACGGGGGGACGTTTGGAGGGTAAGGCTTGGGCGCAGTGGCGAGGACTGGGGACAGGAGTGAGGGACAATGGCTGAAGGCCTGAAGGTGGGGCGGGTGGGGCGGGCAGGGCGCAGGGGGCGGTCCGCGGGTACCTGCACAGGTGACCTTGGCTGGCATCCCGCTGCTGTTGCACGCATGTTCCACCACTTTGCACAGCTTCCAGTCGGGACTTCTGCACAGGACGGCGGGCGCCAGGGCCAGCGTGGAGTTTGGGGCCACACTGGAGTTCCCCACTCCTGGCCCAGGCAGCTTCTCCAAAAACGGCAAGGTGGGCTGTGTGGTTTCCCAGGCGCCCCCGCAGCCCAGTGCAAGACACACGGCTTCAGAGGCCAGGCTGTCCCAGAGCGCCCCGCACACGGGCTCCCAGGACAGCTTGAGCCAGACCTCCACGGTCCCGCTGCAGTGGTTGCTCCCGTTCACCAGGCGGATTCCGAGCCTCTGTCCTGGAGGTGTAGGATGCCAGCTGAGGCCTCCACCCATCGGGACAGCATGTCTCAGGGATGGGAGTGGGCATGCCCGGCTGTCAGGGGCGCCACTGCCTTATCTTGGACAGTATCCCCTGGGCTCTAGAACTCAGCCTTCCAATCTGCAAAATGGGGCTGGGCTGGTTCATCCCTGAGCCCCCTTTTAGGCCTGAACCTGGTTCTCCTTAGAGTCAGGAGAAGGGGGCTAAGGGCAGCTATTGTGGCGCACAGCTTTGTACAGAGGAGGAGTTTAATAGATATCTGTTGAGTTAATCAAGGACACATCCCACCCGCACCAAGAGTCTTTTAGCTTGTTCGCAACAAATCCCTTTAAAAGGCTCACTGAACCTTTTGCCCCTGCGTATGTGACCCTTGATCAGGGGCTTTTTGAAAATGGTGGCTTTAAGCTCTCAGAGTAAATGGAACAGTGGCACTTTGGGCATTGATTCAGGAAGAAGTGTTGTCTGAAGTTAGGGAGCCTCCCTGATCCCTTCAAAGTCCATCTCCCTTTCCCATCACCCAGGACACCATCTGCTTGGTCTCCATAAGCGGGCTACGGGCCCCCAGAAAGATTCTCTCCTCACCTGGCTCCAAGCGCTGGCTCTCTGCTTGGCTGGTGCTGGGCTGGTCAGATGGTGCTGGAGATGGGTGACCTGGAAGCAACCAGCAGCAGGCGTGGTGGGTGAGCAAGCTCAGGGGTAGAGGGTACAGAGGCGCCTTGAAGGTTAATAAGGGCCACTTTCTGGAGCAGGGGCTACATGGGGATTTTGAAACACCTCGGGCAGAGTTGCCTCCATTCAGGGTAGGGAAATTCTCAAGCTCTGTTGTTGCTGCCACATCTACTTTGTCTTTGAATTGAATGAATGCACTCGGAGGTCTGAGTGGAGGAACAGTGGTGGGCTTTGGGGCCAGACCTACTTACTGGCTGAGTGACCATGGATGGGTGACCAACCTCTCTCGGCCAGAGTCCCAGTTTGTTGGCCACAACACCTAAGGAAGTTGTGTTTTGCTAAGATAAGTCAATGTCTGTACTATCCTTGACATACAGAAGCTCCAAAATGGGGGTTATTGTTAGGAAACAATATAGTTAGGAAAAACATTTTCATTTGGGAAATCTGTTTGAGACACTCATGCCAGACTTTAGGGCAATTGGTGCATCCTGGGGTGGCACCATCCCGCTGTACAGCACTTTCAGATACAGAAAAACTCACAGTCGCTGAGGGCCGAACACATGCCAGTACATGTGTTTTTTGCACGTATTATTCCATTTCCCTTCAACCACACCATTAGATAGGAACATTCACTTTTTACAAATGCAAAGCGAGGCCCAAAGACAGAAGTCCATCTCCTATGCCAAGGGATGTCCGTTCTTCCCTCCAGAGCCTCTGTCCACACGGCCATGATGGGCTGATCTTTTTTTTGGACTTTAGTTTCAGTTTGGCTCAGCCAATGGGGAGCCACAGCGGACCTAGGAGGGAGGGAGGAGAGGGGAGTGGCGGTGCTCATTCCCCTGTCTCCTTCTCTGTGAGGTCCCCCACTGAAGGTGGTGGCTCCTCGCCTTGACTCTCTCCTTCCGGTCTCACTGACCACTCCCTGCTCTCGCCTCCTTGGGCCCTGGGTGGCAAGAGCTCCTTGGCTTCCAGTTCCTGCGGACCTCACCCTTTGTAAATAAGCCCCTTCAAATGCTCCTATCTTGATCGTGCCACCCATTTCCTCGTGGGTCCCTGACCAGTCCATGGCCTGAGGCCGCCCAGCTCAGCAAGAAGCAGAACCTGGTTCTAAACTGTCTCCAGATCGGCTCCACACTGGGCAGGGACCGTCCAGAGCAGAAGCACAAAGAGGGGGCCATGGCAGAGACCGTGGTGCTCCCAGAGGAGCTCGCCTGCACGCAGGGTCTCTTACTTAGGCGGGGCCATTGCTGTCTGGGAAGAAGGACATGCGCTCCCTGCCGGGTCGATGGAGGTAAGAGGTGGTGAGGGTCCTCCATCTCTTTTTTCTCAGATGTGCCCCTATTTGAGGCCCTAATGCGACTGCAAGAGGGCGGGGATGCTGGCCACGCTAGAATCTTGCATAAGAAGTGAACCTGTATTCCAGTTCAGATCCGGGTGCCCCTCAAATCCCCCCAAAACTAAAAAAGAACCCAAAAAAGCCTAAAACCAGAAAGTGAACCTTTGTGGGGTTAAGCCATAAAAATTTCAGCCTGTACTTGTTACCTGAGCCCAGCCTGGCCTGGCCTGATGGAGAGAAGCTATAGGCTCTGGGGGCTGCTACTAGTCTCAGCCCCTCCCCACACCCCGAGCGGATACTTTGCGCTCAAACCTAAATGTGCTGGCAGGAGCGCCCACACCCCTGCCGGCTGGCGCAGCTCCCCTACAAGCATCCATCGGGGCCACTCCATCACTCAGACAGAAAGTAATCAGGCCTAGAATTGCCTGTCCTCACCAACTCCCTGGTTGGCTGCCCAGGCTGACCCCCTGGAGGGGACTCAGAATTCAGAGCACAGACTCCATGGCTAATGCAATATTCAGAGCAAGAATTCAGAGGCCCACAAATTAGGATGGCAGAATCCCGGTTCCCACAGCAACGGCCCCAGAGCCCCAGAGTGGTTTTCAATCCACGCACGGGGTGGGCACGGGGGAGACTAGGGTGCTGGCTGCAGTGTGTTTGCACATGTGTGTGTGGTTGTGGTGGGGCGTGTGAGTGCATAGCTGTGACCATTTGTGTGTGAGTGTCTCTGTGCGTCTGTGTGTGAGTGTCTCTGTGCGTCTGTGTGTGAGTGTCTCTGTGCGTCTGTGTGTGTGTGTGACCGTGTGTGTGTGTGTGTGTGTGTGTGTGTGGAGGGCTCTCTGGGTCTGGGGAACCACTCTCTTATAGGTGAAAATTTACGCACCTTCTGCTAGACCACAAAACTCTAGAGAACAGGGCCCAAGGCTGAACCAGCCCTGTGTCCCCTCCCCCCACCCACCCCGCATGCCCACCTCAGTGATTGTTGATTGACTGACTGATGGAGGAGCCAGCAGGAACCATCAGTTGCAAGGAGAGCTGTCACCAAAGCTGTTTGTGCATACTCAGGGGTTTGTTTTTGTTTTTCTGGGTCACAGGCATTTTCCTGTCCCCATCCCAAGAAGGGATCCTGGCATTTGTGTTTTCTGAGCCCTGTGCCTATAGGAACAAAAGCAGAATTTACCTTCCCCTCCCCTTCCATCCGGGCCTCTGTTCCCCGAGGGCCCAATGTAGGATGGGCGCTCCCCCAGGAGCATTACTGCCTTTGCCGGCTTGCACACTTTACAGTTTTCTTTAGATCGAGTCACTTTTTGATGCACTAAATTTATTTAAAAAGGAACCGCTACCTTTTCCTGGGAATTTGCTTTACAGCGTTAAGATACTTGAATATAGAAACATTCATTGCAGGGGCATCTGGGTGGCTCAGTTGGTTAAGTGTCCGATGCTTGATTTCAGCTCAGGTCATGATCTCAGGCTCATGGGATCAAGTCCCATGTCAGGCTCTGCGCTCAGCCCAGACTCTGTTTGATATTCTCTCTCCCCTCTGCGCCTCCCCCGCAAATAAATTAAAAAAATGGTTTTTTAAGTGTTCATTGCTTTAAAAAAGCGACCATGGTTCTCAGATAATTAATCACTGGAAACAGACTGAGTGCTCATTCGTTGGGAAAATGGAATGAATTATGGTCCATTTACAGCATGTCAGCTTCTGTAGCCTTTATAAAGAGTGAACTGGAGTTACACCAGTTGGAGGGATTCCCATGCTATGTTGAGGAATGAAGCAAGACACAGAGAAGAAAATGTAGTCTGTTACAACTTTTCTAAAGCAATGGTCGAAAAACCCCAACCAACGGAGCCACCAGGCACCCCTAAATATTTTTCTTACCACACATTATTCAATACTAAGTTCATCTACTAAGTTCCGTTATCCTGTGTGCCCCAGAAAATCATCTTGAGTTGTGCCCCCCATTCTGCAAAGGATAGGAAATGCAGGGGTGGGTGTCCACATGGGAGAAGAGAAAGCTTCCCCCCAGCCCAGGGGAGTGGCAACTTTTCAGGCCACAGCCCCAAGCAGAACAGAACAGGACCTCGGACTGGGTAGCCTGGGCAAGATGCCAAGGGGACATGAAACGGAGGTGACTGAGGACGGGAGAAATGAAGTCACCTTGCCTGGAGCCTAAGAAAATGGGACACTCATCCTCTAGTGTCTCCCAGGCCCGTGGGAGTCCATGGAAAGGAAGGAGGCATCAACACTGAAGGAGAGGCTGAGGCCCCCGTTGGCTGGCGGGGAAGCTGTCAGGTCCTGTCAGGGGCTCAGCTGAACACCGCCCTGGGGCCCTGTACACCGCACCCAGCATGGCCATCCAGGGGTGCGAGAAGCACTTGCCGCCCCCGCTCCAACAGACGTGCTCAGGAAAGCACAGGCACATAGTCAACGCTTGCTGAGTGGCTGATGTGGGAGGGATGCTGCTGGGTTGCATTTGGGGGGCAAGGCAGGGTGCACAGAGTGGACTTACAGCCACGCAGAGGGAGGGCCCCACAGGGAGAACCAGCGTGCAGAGCCTAGCAGGCATCCCCTGCCACAAAGCATGTTTTCTTTTTAACATTCGTGTGGGGTGTCGGGAGCCCGTAAGTCAACAGCCCTAAGGACCGCAGCAACAAACAAAGCCCGTCTGAGCCAGCAGTTTCACTTCTGGGAACCTGTCCTCCAGAAATAACCGTGATGGCTGCATAGAGATTAGAGTCCACATGTCAGAACTGGAACGTTCTAGATTCCTTTCTCCAGCTGGATCCCTCTCACACCGTGTGACTCAGGCAGATCATTTAATGTCTCCTAGCGCTGGGCACTCGCGCTGCAGACCGGGAACAATAGGCTCCCCACTGCAGCCCGTCATAAACATGAAATGAGGTGACTCCAGGGACCTTCCTGCGGCCAAGACTTAGAGACGCTGCCCGGTAGACAGTCTTCCCCTGTCATTTCTAATAGTAAAAACATTAAAAATCTCCCAAGCGGAGACAACGGAATTATCTTAAAAGCATGTGGGGGATTGGTTAGGAAGATCCACATTTAAAGTATTTGCAAAAAAGGTTCACAAAAAGGGACACCTGGGTGGCTCAGTCGGTTAAGCATCTGCCTTCGGCTCAGGTCATGATCCCAGGGTCCTAGAATTCAGTCCCGCGTGGGGCTCAGCGGTGAGCCCATATCTCCCTCTCCTTCTGCCTCTCCCCTGCTTGTGCGTGCTTTCTCTGTCTCTCTCTCTCTCTGACAAATAAATACATAAAATCTTTATATTCACAAAGAGTTTTTAATGATGTGGGGAATGCTATAAACATGGTTACGCTCTCCCCTCCAGCCCCTGCCCCCGCCCAGCCTGGTTTCAAGCTTCTGAAGGTCTTCCGGGACCTAGAGGGAGCCCGAGTTCGGTCCCCCATTCTGCCCTCTCCTCGAACCCTGGGACCTTTTCCCTCTGTGGCCCCGGCCACATACAAGTACGGTTCTTTGGGTGATGAACCGTGGATTCCCATCTATCCCGCTGGATTCTCAGGGCCATGGGGACAGGGACTGTTTCTAGTTTCTATTTTGTTCACTCCCATATCCCTGGCACCTGGCACAGTGCCTTGCCCAGAAGAGATGCTAAAAGGATATACATAAATGAAACCCAATCTCTCCTACAGAAAAAAAAAAAAAGCTTCAGAAAAATATAAACACTAGTAAGAAATATACCCATACAGTGAGTTTTGGCGTTCTCCTTTTGTTGCTCTAAATTTTTAACATCTACAATAAAATGAAAATTAAAGGTCTCCAAAGAAACAAATGGGCCTTTTTTCCTGGGGATACAAGGCTATCCAGCAGCACTGGTACAATGAGTTTTAAGTCAACCGTCCTTGCATTCTTTTCCCCGGAGCCTGCAGAGAGGGCCTGGCGGAGGGTGTGGCCATGTCAGCCAGAGCCATCCTTGCTCCTGGGAGGTGAAATGAAGACCTCAGGTGCTCAGTGGGCCAAAGTGTTTCCTCTCCTGTAAATATCAGCATTGTCGGGGGCAGCGCGGAGAGGTCACCGGGCTGAGCATTAAGGAAGTGGGTCTCAGCTGATTTCTATCATTAGTTTTCTTTGTGACCTTGGATTGGTCTTTTATACACCCCAGACTTGTTTTCTCACTTGCAAAACAACAGGCTGATAGCTTTCTGGTCTCTTCTAGTCCTTCTGTCCTTCTATTATAATTAAATAAAATATATAATGAAAGATGACGTCTGTTGAGCACTCACTGTATGCCCCTATAGAGGGTAGCCTTGTGCTTTATCCACTGTACTGGTTATTTGAATCCTCACAACTCCTCAGTGAAGTGGCATAGGGGAGAGAACTCTAACACAGAGAGGTTAAGTAAGTCACCCAAGGTCACCCAGCTGGTCAGTATTGGAGGCAAAACTAGAACCTGGGCAGTCTGGCTCTAGAATCCACTCTTTTAAACCACTACATTGTACAACTTCCAAAATTTTATGGAGATAGATGGGAAATCTGTCCTCTTCCCTCAGTCTATCAGTTCAGGGGTGGGTTCATCATATGCAAAGAGTTTTTATGTATAAATGCAGCAGAGATATAGAAATCTGGACATGTTAGAGATTGTTTTGTCTGAAATGGAGGATTGTGTAGTGCCGGGCTGTCCAATATGGTGGAAATTTTCATTTTATTCAGTTCATTTAAATTGAATTTTAAAAACTGATGTTCAATCCAGTCATTGGAAAACGTAACTGAAATGTTCGAGCCACATTGACCTGCAAATCTACCTTTCCCATAGTAAATTTTATGAAATCTAAATACAGATTAAGTCCTGCTGATGAAACTTTAGTGTCTGGATTGAGGTGGGCTTTAAGCACCAAGCATACACCATGTTTCAAAGACTTGGTAAGAAGAAAAACCAATACCACAAAGAATGTAAAATAGCTCATTAATAACGTTTTATATTGACAGCATGATGGAAAGATATTTTGGACATCTGGGTTAAATAAATATATCATTATGTTAACTTCGTCTGTTGGTTTTTACTTTTTAAAATGTGGCTCCAGGAAAATTTAAAATGACAAATGTGACTCATCATATTTGCACCAGACAGCGTGGTGTGTTGGAAACCATGGGCCTTGACAGCTTAGCCATGAGCTGCCCAAGTCCCTTCAGCACCAGCTCTCCAATACAGGCTGGCTCCTACCCCCTCGGAAGCCCCTGTTTCAACTTGGAGGAGAAAGGGACAATCACAAGAGAACCAACCACCAACAGAAGCAGGGGCATTCGGGGGAGGTGTCCTGACAGGGAGGGGGCCGGGACCATGTGAATGTTTTTCTTTCAAGAACTTTCCTTGAGGTTGCTAATGGGGGGTGATCCATGGAACTGGAAAGAAAAAGGAACAACATATAATTCCATTAAAATTGGAAAGAAGCGTGGTACAGGCTCACACAAGTAACTTCGAACCTGATCCTGAACAGCCAGCGGGGTTCTGTCTTTGAAGGAACTTGGAGGAGTTGTGACACCCAGCAGGGCTGAGTTTACTTTGTCCCAGAGACTGAGGCTGGCTGGGAGGCTTGGCTGGACGGCATGGCCCTCGTTCACAGAGGTGACTGGTGTTGGGCGACTGTGAGGAATGGACCAGGCTGCACCTGCTGGGAATCTCCAAGCCCAGGAAGGTTGGGGTGATCTCTCTCCCCTTGGAACCTGGAGACAAGTTAGTGACTTGGTGTTTTGGCCCTAGGTTACCTTATTTGACAGTTTTTGTTATTTTCATACTTTCCTCTCCTACCTAGGAAAAGCTTGGGGACACAAAGGAAACTCAATATGCATGCTATGAACGGGACCTTCGTGCCCCTCCCAATGCATGTATTGAAGCCCTGTTCCCCAGTGTGATGGGATTGGGGGGGGGGTTTGCCCCAGGGTGGAATTCCCATCCCCTCCCCCACCAAATCCAAGGGGAGGTCAAGGAGAGGTCAAGGAGAGATCAAGGGCAACAGCAACTCATAACCTCCACTGAAAGAGAAGAAGAGCTATCATCAGAATAACGCAACATAACCAGCTCCGGGGTCTGCCAGAGTTCTGGAACTCCCCCAGTCTCTCTCTTGCTCAAGAAAGCGAGGGAGTGTGAGTGACATTAGGCTGGGAGCCGAGAAATGAGTCTGCGGCTGACCTGCATTCAATGCCATGAACGCCCACGGACCATTCACCACGTGTGTGACTAGAGCAGGTGCCGGGGAGACGCGTGAGGCCGGGAAGATTCTGGAAGTGGGAGGGTCTGTGGCCTTTCCCACGCATGAGGACACCTCTCCAGAAATCCTTTTTTCATTATCCAGAATGCAGATTTGGGGGACAGACAGAATCGTGCCCCGAGCCCTCTCTGCTGATCACCGGCTATGTGACCTTGGGAAGGTCCCTGAGCCCTGCCAGACTTCTGCCAGGTATGGCGCCGTGTATGGACAGGGGAGAGCATCTGGTCCTCGAATGCACATTCCGTCCCAGGCATAAAGATGACTCTGAGGGCTCTTCAGCCTTCTCCTCGGCGAAAGGACTATTCCAGTTCCCCCAGAGACTGCATTCTTTCCTCCTTCCTCCCCATCTTTCTTACAAACCTTCGCAGAGCTGTCCCACACTCACGTCTGGTGGCCCTCTTCCCTGGCTCTATAAGCATGGTGCCCGGTCGTCCTGGAGATGAGAGGTGGCCTGCAGTTGCCATGGGAACAGGAGTTCCTCCAAAAGCAAAGGCTTCTGCAGTTCTGACCCCAAGGCTCGCTCAGGCTCCCATACCAGACTATATCTTCTCTGCAGCTTCCAGACAGTGAGACTAGACACTGCTGAGCACAGAGAATCATGGGCAACTCAATATAAATCCCAAGGGAGAACAAAAAGATGGGGTTCCAAGAGAGACCAGCAGGCCAGAGACACTGACTTTTCATGGGCCCCCACTGCTTGATTTCCCATAAAATTTGACCATTGAGTGCAGGAGGTAGAAGTTGAGCCCCTCCTCTAGAATTCTGATTCAGCAGGTCTGGGGTGGGGTGCTTGAATCAAACTTGCCCGGGTTGGACACCCAGCTTCCTCTGCGCTATGGGGCTGTCAGGCAAATCTCATTACATGCCAAGCTTGCTTCACAGGTGTGAAACCCTCCCAGGACTGAAGTCCCATGACAAGAAAGACCCAACACCCAGCCCACAGTAAGTCCCTAAGATCTTGCTGAGTCAACGTGTACAAAGCGTGTGTGCGATAGACTTGGGTGTGTGCACGTACACGTAGTAGATGGATAAAGCAGAATACAAAGAAATTATACGTGATGATCATATCCTTAAAAATAGAATGAATAGTAACACGGCCAATAATACCTTAAAAAGTTGAAGACGGTCATGCCTGGACCCCAAAATTATATCTTTCCTTATATATCCTAGAAAAATTTCTCTGGCATATTCACATGCAGACATGCACAAAGATTTTTACTGTGGCTCTGTTTGTACTGGAAGAAAATTAGAAGTAATCTAGCAGGGGCGCCTGAGTGGCTCAGTCAGTTAAAAGTCTGTCTTTGGCTCAGTCATGATCTCAGGGTCCTGGGATCAAGCCCCGCATGGGGCTCACCTCCATGATGGGGAGTCTGCTTCTCCCTCTCCTTCTGCCCGGCCCCCCGCCCCAGCTCATGCACTCTTTCTAAAATAAATAATCTTAAAAAAAAGAAAGTTAATCTAACAGCCCACCAGCAGGAAATAATTAAAGATACTGTATTATATTCATAGACCGGATTGTTTAATTAAAAGCATGAACTAGATCTGTATCCACTCGGATAGACCTTGGAAGCATAACATATAGTAAATTCTCAACAAATCCTAGCTACCGTTATTTTTAATAGAAGTCTCTGTAGAGACTCACCTCCACCCACAGTTCTGGGATCGTGCCATGGCCAGACCTGCTCTGGGGTCTGCTGCGGGAAGGGGGCGGTGATGAGGGAGCCCCAGGCTGGCCTGTAGCTTGGAGACCAGCCAGGAAGCCCAGGTGCCAAGAACTGGCTGAAACCCTATCTCTCCGGCGGCATGAGGGTCCTCAAGGAACGCAGAGGAGAGAGAGTCCGGAAAGTGACTGCTGGGGAGGCGACCTGTGGCCCAGACCTTAATGGTCAAGGCGTGTTTCACGGGGGCAGGGGGAACCGACCCGACCCACAGTGACTGAGGATTTCCTCTGTGCCGCGTGTTTCACAGACATTGTTGTACAGAATCCTTGTGACAGCCCTGTGAGGTCCCCGCCCAAGGATCCAAAGCTGGGACTTAACAGACCCAGAATTCAAATCCAAGTTTGTTCCCCATATTTTGTCTTTCCCCTACTGCGGGCAGCCTCGCTGAGAGGAGGCAGAAGGGCATTCTGGGTAGGATCTCCAGCATGGGCAGAGGCCTGGAGGCGGGACAGGGACTAGTGTGCTAAGCTAGAGAGAATTCAAGAATAAAATCCCCCAGAGCTCAGCCCCCTGTGCAAGGGGCAGGACTGGGTTTCGGGGTTTCAGTGGAAGCCAAAACCCTGCTGGGCCACACAGGGTTTTCCAGGGGGCCTGTCCCCACCCACTGGCTCTCTGGAGGGACTCTGGTTCGAGTCTCTGAGAGCTGCTGGAGCAGCAGTTTCTGGGTGAATGAAGCTCAAGTGTGGGCATGGGATGAAAATCCCCCCGCTCCTAGGGGCGGGCCTGGAACTTTCGGAGGTGGGCTAAAGCCCCCTAAGATAAGGGAACCTTGATATCAGGCCCCAGAGTTGCTGGGAGTCATCAGTCTCCCTCTGAGGAAGGAACCAGGGTTTCCCAAGCAGGTGACTTCAGGCTGGGACCAGAATACGATTTCAGGTCCAAGTCCAAGCCCACATTGCTACCTGCCAGACATCACGGTCGCCCCATGTCCCCCTCCACAAGTCACATGCAAGGTGCTTTTTGAGGTGGCTCATTAAGACCTCCCACATTTCTGCCTATCTTAACCCTTAACCAAGAACATGCATTCATTCATTCCTTTATTCATTCTCACTCTCGGCCTGGCTCTGTGCCAAGCCTCCCACCGTGGTGGGGGACACAGATGTCCTCACAGCTGATTATAGTCAAGTATAAGGGCGATCGCAGGGGTCAGAGCAAAGGGCGCTGGGAAAAGTAGAGGTGGGAGAAAATAACTTTGAGTCCAAAGAGGGGGGCACAATTGGAAAGGGTCTTAGAGGATGAGTAGGAGTTCGCAGGGATGAGAAAGTGATGGAGACAAAGAGTTATCCAAGCCTTAGATGACCTGCGAGACCTAACCGGCCCCTTTCCAGAGGTGAGTGGGTCAGGAGGAGCAGCGGCGACCCTCCTCTCTCTGCACACCACTAGTTCTCCCTGCCAGTGGCCTAGCATCACGGGGCTTCCCCCATCATTCTCTGCAAAGGTGCTCGAGCCCTGACTTTAATAGGGGGAAGCCTCAGCCCCCTGCCCCAGTGATGGCTAAGATCTCCAGTCAATGCCTGTCTGCATGGTGTCCAGGCTTTAGACTTCAGTCGGGGATGAGTAGAAGACTGGCTGAATGTTTGATCAGTACCAAGGTACGATGGACTCTTGGAAAGTTTTGCAGAGGTTTGACTCGAGCATCCCAGGCTCGGGCCACCAGCACCCACTGCTTTGGGCAGAGGGTCTGGCTCAGCCATCTCATCTCACACCTACTCACTCCCAGCTGCGCTCCGCCCTCCCAATCCATTCCTCTGGCTTGCGACTCGGTTTCCAAACTCCAGAGTCTTGGGGATCAGAGAAACCCAGAAGTCACCCCCATAGGGTTGGGGGGCAGCACGGCAAAACTGGAGATGGGGGAGCCGTGGAGTCAGACGGATGTGTGTTCAAATCCCAGCTCTTCCCCTTCATACCAGGATCTGGATTTCTTAACCTCTCTGAGCTCCGGTGGTCTTTCTCCACATAAATGGGGGTGGTAATATCACCTTCATGGAGCAGCCAAGAGATTGGCAGAGAAAGGCGGCACAGGTCAAGCACAGTCCTTTACTGCCATTCAAAAGCCCCAGAGACCCTCAAAGTAAAAGAGTTTTCATAACTCTGGTGGCGGCGACACGGGATGCAAGGTGCCCATAGTCTTTGTTTACTCCACGTGGTATGGAAAATCATGCATTTTGCTGCAGAAATATTAACGTATTTGGTTCCAGTGGCTGACCAGACTCTGGCCGTGACATTACAAAGTACCATGTCCCCTCTCTGAGATCCAAATATTGTAAATTCTGCGTTGTACCTGGCTGCGTGGACTCCAGAGAGAGAGTTGGAGGACCTGATGTGGTTTTCTGTTTCACAGTTACTGAAAGGGTAACTGTGCGGGTCAGTCCTCTAAATCTAAGGCCAGGAAAGTTGCCCTAACTTCCCCTCCCTCTTCTCCTCTCCTTACCTTTCCTAATGGAAACCTTCCTCCAAAAAGAAGCTTGTGTATAAATCAATAAGGAAAAGGCAAGCAATAGAAAAATGGGCAAACGGCCGGAAGAAGCCTTTCAGGGAAGGGAAACACACAAGACCCATAAACTTGTAGAAGGGATCCAGCCTCACAGTCATCAGCCAAATGCAAAGTAAGGCCACAGGGAGATACGATCTTACACCCACTAGATTGTCTATAATTAAGAAGTGGGGTAACACTGAGTGTTAAGAATGGAGGTCAGCGGGGACTCTGAACATTGCTGGAGGAAGCAGAGTCAGGACAACCACTTTAGAAAACATTGCCATAGTCGTGGCCCAGAAATCCCACCCTTGAGGTGTGTGTGTGTGTGTGCATGTGTGCACGCACACACACACACACACACACACACACACTGCTGGGTTGAATTGTGGAGTGAGTTGTGTCTCACAAAAAAGGTATGTGGGAGTCCTGACCTCAATACCTAAGAATGTGACTTTATTTGGAGAGAGGGCCTTCGCAGAGGTAATCAAGTTAAACTAAGTTCATTAGGGTGGGCTTCAATCCGACAGGACTGGGGTCCTCATGAAAAGGGGTAATGTGGACACAGGTGTGTGCACATAGGAAGAATGCCGTGTGAAGAAGAAAGCAGAGATCGGAATGGAGCTTCTACAAGCCAAGGGATGCAAGGAACACCAGCAAATCACCAGAAGCAAGCAGAGAGGCCAGGAACAGACACTCCCTCACAGTCCTGAGAAGGAACCAACCCAGCGGACGCCCTGATCTCGAACTCTCAGCCTCCAGAATTGAGACAATACCTTTCTGTTGATCACACACTGATCCGTGGTACTGAGTTATGGTGGCTCTAGAAAACTGAGTCACCCACATTTGTGACAAAGGTTGCCTCCAAGAGGCAGGGGTTGGGGAGACCCCGTGAGAGCGTCTAGAGGATTCTGGGAGGGAGAAGAGGGGAACTTGCAAGATATATGCATGAACCCCTCCTTCACTTCAGATGGCCAGACTCTGACCTCCCATGTGCTGCCTGGGACCAGTTTCGTGGCTTATGCTGATGTGGCTGTACCTGAGACCAGAAAGGTGGCTGGAAAGGGCCTGTGAGGCTCTTCGGAGAGGATATAAAGTCCATCAAGAATGTAAGAACGGAGGCACTGGCATTTGGGTGGACCCGTTCTTCCTCAAGAGTGTTCAGGAACTTGCCCGGGGCCACCGAGGAGGTGCTGGCTCCTGGGATCAGACACTCGCCTGCCAGACCCCAGCATCCACGTTCTCACTGCCACCCTGACAGACATGGTTCAAGGCCAGCACCATGCCTGTCCGCACACCCCGGCCCCACCCCCAGGCTGACGGGAATGAACGCCCCCATTGCTCGGGGAACTTGCAAACTCCCGCCATCCAGAATGAAAGGCCGAGCTGTGCGAGATCTCTTTACAAGTGGTTGTGGGAACGTTTTTACAATCAGGATGATGGGGGCACCTGGGTGGCTCAGTGGGTTAAAGCCTCTGCCTTCAGCTCAGGTCATGATCTAAGGGTCCTGGGATCGAGCCCCGCATTGGGCTCTCTGCTTAGCAGGGAGCCTGCTTCCCCCCCACCCCTGCCTGTCTCTCTGCCTACTTGTGATCTCTGTCTGTCGAATAAATAAATAATCTTAAAAAAAAAATCAGGATGATGGGTGTGTACGGCGGGTGTGAATTTTCAGCTGGAATTGGGTGGGAGCCACCAGGGAAGATGGTGGAATTGAGACCAGCCTTTATTAGGACCTTAGGGACATCCCTGCCCCTTTTGGGGGCCTCAGTTTCTCCAGGCTAAAATGGGCCAGCTGTGGGCTGACTGCTGAAGTGGGAGGAAGCTCTCTGGCCTCTGCCTGCTCCTGGTTTGGGGGTCCTCCACGGACTGCCTTTCCCTCTGTCACAGCACTGCCCCCTCTGTCCCCACGGCCCCCGCCCTGACCCGACTCTGCCATCAGCGCCTCGTTTCCCAAACCAGACAACTTAAATGGGTTAACAAATAGCACTGAATCCCACGGCAAGCAGCTTCATCCTTTTGCAGCAATCCAGGGCTTGGGGTGTCAAGTCCGGGCTGGTGCGGCTCAGCTTTGAACACCCAACACCCCGTGCAAGGGGAGAGTGGCCTAGGCTTGGGGAGCAGGCTCTTTGACACCACCGTGTTTCCAGTATTTTGTTTATCACGGACATATTCTATTTACTGAAGTAATATTTGTTGGAGCGGTACAATGGTGATAGAAGGTTTCTAGGCTTAAACAAACTGACTTAGGTTGAAATATGGAGTTGATCATAGACAAAGGTCGTTCAATAATTGTATATGCATAAAGGCAAATCAGATCACGTCCTTCGATACCTAAAACTCTCCAATGATTTCCCGTTTCCTGTGGGTTCATTCCAAGCCCCTATGTGCTCTGTGTTCGCCGACACCAGCAGCCTGTCCACCTCTCTCCTGCTCCCTCTCTGCAATCTTGTCCTGCATGCCCATCAGCCAACCGTTCCACTTCAGGGCCTCCACGCCTGTGTTCCCTCCACCTGGAAGGTCCGTCCGCTGGATCTCTCCATCTCTCGGGATTCCAGACTAATCTCATTACTCACATCTCTGCTCAAATGCCTCCCAGAAGCCTTATGGGGACCCCCATCCCATTCATTCTCAGTCTGCCTTGCTTTGTTTTATTTCCCTTGCTGCATATATCTCTCTAATATGATACTATTTTTTTAAAGATTTTATTTACTTATTTGACACAGAGAGAGAGAGATCTCAAGTAGGCAGAAAGGCAGGCAGAGGGGGAAGCAGGCTCCCCGCTGAGCAGAGAGCCCACTGCAGGGCTCAATCCCAGGACCCTGGGATCATGACCTGAGCCGAAGTCAGAGGCTTTAACCCACTGAGCCACCCAGGTGCCCCCAGTATGATACTGGTTTAAAACATGCTTGCTCATTTCTCTATTTTCCCCACTAGAATAGAAGCTCCTTGAAGTCTGAGGCTTTGTCCTGTATCTTTAGTGGCTGAAAAATGCTGCCCCACATGGAGCTAGAGCTCAACAAATCAATGGCAGGAATTGTAGGTGGGGAGAGAAGTGGCCCTGGGAGCAGAGAGGAGTGAACCAAACTCCAGTGTCTGAGGCCGGGCAAGATGGCGGCCGCTAGAGGCTCAACCCGAGGGGCCTCATCAGCTCCAGCCTTCCAAGCACTGAGCCAGTTGGCGCCTCCTCCTGAATCAGCAAAGCAAGCCAAGTCAGCGACTAAACTTGTATTAGGAGTGATGGAGATCTAACATCACCATCCAGAAATGGTGGTGATAATAACCAGCTCAGGCCAGAATCACCCATCATGTTACAACTAGTGGGTAAAAGTCTGCAGAGGGGCTAAAATTTTTACATAGTCTCAAAGAATGTGCCCACAAGATACATATGTGTTAAAAAGGAGAAAAGAGTCGCTTGACCTAGCAGACATCTTCTTAGCCAAGCACTCAAAATTAGAACACTAAGATGGGACAGGCTGATTCGGCGTGCCTCTTGATACAGCGCACTGAGAAGAAGAACACTGAGCATGTCTGTGCTATTCCTGCCACAGGAGGCATGACTAATCATGAGGAGCCATCAAACGAAATATGACTAGGGATATTACACAGATTAACTGGACTATTAGGGGCTCCTGGGTGGCTCAGTCATTAAGCTTCTGCCTTTGGTTCAGATCATGATCCCAGGGTCCTGGGATCCAGCCCTGTGTTTGGCTTCCTGCTCAGCAGGGAGTCTGCTTCTCCCTCTGCTTCCCCACCCCCTACCCCCGCATGTATACTCTCTCTCAAATAAATGTATAAAATCTTAAAAAAAAAAAAAAAGGAGTAACTGGTCTATACTCTTTAAAAGGATCGATGTCATGAAAGAGAAAGAAAATCTGAGAAAATGGTCTAGGTTAAAGGAAAATAAAGACAAGAATAAAGCATGGTACACCAACTAGAATTTTCTTTTGCCTCGATGGTCATTATTGGGACAATTGGAAAAATCTGAAAAAGGTCTGTGGATTATCTACTAATATTGTATTGATGTCAACTACCCTATTTTGACATGTGTATTGCAGTTAGATGAGAGACTGTCCTTTTTTTAAAAAGAAAAAAAAAAGACAGATGGAAGTATTTAGGAGAAAGGGGCCTTATGTCTACAACCTACTCCCAAAGAATTCAGGCCAAGAGTAAGAAACAGACAGACCAAAAAAACGGGTAGGCTGAGAAAATGTAAAGCAATTGTGGTAAAATGTTAACAGTTGGGGAATCTGAGTGACGAGCATATGGAAGTTGTAACTTCTCAGCTGGTCTGAAATTATTTTGAAATAAAATGTTGGGGAGAAAAAAAAAACAGAGAGAAAAAGAAGACAGAGGCTGAGAACGGGTTGCCATCGAGGTGTGCAGGAAGAGTGGGTGTAGGAAGCCAGCTCCTCACCTCACCGAGCTGACATCTCAGAGCCCAGGTCACCTGTGCTCGCCTCAGACCATAGTGGACCACAGCCCGAGGCAGCGAGAGCACAGGAACCCCCTCCCACCCAAACCGCCCCTGCCCACCAGGCTGCCCACCCCAGCTCTGGCTCTGTGACCTTGGGTGGGTCATCCCCACTCCCCCCCACCACCAACCCCGCACTCTGCACCTTGGTTTTCTCCTCTGACAAAGAGGAGTCGATGACTGGCAGCCCTCTGGGGTTTCTTCCAACCCAGATACTGTCATGATATTTCTAGCATCCTGTCTGGAGAGTGTGGCACATTTCTCCAAGGAGTTTAATTCGTTTGGAGAGTGTCTTTACTTTAGTTCAGCCGATGGAAGGAGGGGAAAGTGAATCTCCGGGCGCAGAGTGGGGGATGGACTTCCTTCCCGTCCGGGTCATGGTTTCCCACCTCTGCCCCCGGCCCAGCCCAGCTCCCGTGCACTCCTCCCAGGCAAGGTAAGCACGCTACCAAAATTCATAGTAAAGCATGGATAAAATCCTTCCCCTAAGCTCCATTTAGAAAGAGGCAGTGGGGTGGTGGGAGGGTGGGCCGTGACCAGAACGTGACTCTGGTCCCACTTCTGCCATGGCTGGAGCTCTCTGAGCACCAGTTAGTGCTTCTATAAAGGCCAAAGCTGGGCTGGGCTTTGTGCAGAGCTGTGAGGACAGAGTGACTTCTCTGTGTCCTCCCTCGCTCAGGGCTCCACAGATGACTTCCAAATTAGAGGTGGGGTGCTCAGGTGAGACCCCCAAGACATGTGTAAGCTCCTTGCCCACACAGCCTGTGGCCCCCAGCATAGGCGCCCTGGGCATCTGCCAGGATTGCCGGGAGAGCCCAGACCAGCTTGGCTATGATGGAGTGGTTGGGGGAAGCCTGGAACACAGGGTGGACCTCCTAATGTGCCCTATCACCTCCTAACACAGGTGGAGGCCAGGGAAAAGCCAGGGGGTCACTTTCCTATAATGGGATCCCAGTCTGTGTCTCCCCAGGGCTCTCGCAGCCCCTCCATGCTGCCTCCCTCCTGAGGCTGGCCTCCTCTCGGAGGCTCCCTTGGCGGCCATTTTCTGGCAGAAGGCATTCAGGCCACAGAAATCTACAAAATGGTGGGCGGAAACTGGGGCTTCCCTCTCGTCTTTCTCTGCTGTCCCCGTGAGCTCTTACTGTGGCCCCAGACCCAGCAGCAGTTATGGCCGTGGAACTTTTCAATACCCCCAAGGAGCCCCAGATTTCCCCCCAATTACCTCATGGCCAATGTCTCATGGAGCCTCATCTCAAACCTGGGTTCTGGAGATTTCCATCAACCCTGTTTTACAGCTGGGGAAACTGAGGCTCAGAGAGGCTATTCATCCAGGAAGTGATTTCTGACTCAAGAGTAGCTTCATGGTTTTTTGTTCGTTTGTTTGTTTTTATCCCGGTTCCATGACAGCCCAGCGCGCAGTGGGTGAGAGGAAAGCCTCCAGAGAATGCAGAGAACTTTCCTGAGAAATCTTAAGGTGGATGGGGTCCGTGGCCCAAACCCTGCCTATTTTCCAGGGCTGGGAAAGAACATAGATTAGGAGTCATAAGGTCCAGTTAACCACCTACCAGCTGGGCATCTATTAGCTGTGTGATCTAGGAAAAGTCACTTCACCTCTCTGGGCCTCCGTGACTCCCTCAATAAAATGGAGGTAACGACTCACATATCATAAGGCTGCATGAAGAGATACTTATGAATTTACAGAGTGTGGCCCAGGAGGCCGTTACCCCTATGATCGCCCAGCAAACCTCTTGAAAGGTATGGTTTATGTGTGTAATTTCTGTGTGCCGGTCACTGTGCTTGGCATTCTCACGAGTATTACCTCCTTGAAGCTTCCTCACACAGCAGTGCGGATGAGTCAGGAGAAAGAAAACAGGCCCTACAGGACCAGCGGGGCGGGCCGGTCGACCCCTCCCTGCAGCCAGCCCCGTTACGCTTTTCCATTGCCTGTTGGACTTTTAGGCTTCTACTCAAATCAGCCCTTCTGCCTGGAATGCTTTTCTCCCCTTTTGAACTTGACTCCCAAGAAGCTGCAAAACAGCACAGAGAAGGCCTGTGTACCTCGCCTGAGAGTGACATATTAGGTAACTAACTAGAGTAAATGACCCAAACCAGGAAGTTCGTGTTGATGAAACACAGCTATCTAACCGATATACGTTCACTCAGACCCCAGCAGTTTCTGTGTGCTCTCATTTCTAACCGTCTTTGTGCCGTCCTTCTCTATCTGTCTAGCCCCCTGAGACATCCGTGTCCCTGTCTGGGAAGTCACCCTGTGTCTCCAGGAGGCCTGAGCTCTCCCTCCTCAGACTCCCAGCCCCTGAAGGCACTATAGCCCCGTGATGGACAATGTGGGTTTTGGAGACCTACGGACCTGGATTTAAGCTCCACATCAGCCACCAGCCTGGGACAAAATACATAAATTTCTGAGCCTTAGTTGACCTACCTGTAAAATGGGGGTGATTGCCCCAATGTCAGGGTGGGACGGGCTCAGCTTAGCTGCTGCTCAGAGAACGGAGAGTCCCCTGCAGTGAGTGGTGCTTGTAGCTGTCATTGGATTGTACCTGTCGCCGTTACCTATCCCAGGCTGACCCTTGGGTGTTTTATCGTCTTCCTCACGACACTTCAAGTGTTCAAGGGCAAACCTTCATATCTTACATCTCACTGTCGAATGGGGCCTGGCATACAGCAGGTGCTCAATAAATGGACCTAGATGGAGCTTCCTGTCGGGCAGGCTTTCCCGGGGCTCATAGCGCCTTGCTAGCTATGGTCTCGTTCATTTCTGGCCTGGGTAGGCAGGGTAGGTGCCCAGCAGACCCTGTGAGGGCTGGGCCTTGGTAAGAACAGCCCCATTTGACCCCATTTGTCCCCAAGAAGCCTTCCAGGGGACCTCAGAGGCCCCTCCGGCTGCAAGCAGGGGGCCATAGCAGCTGGGGGAGGTGCCTCATATTTGCATGGAGCCCCGAGGGCAGCCAGCCCCGAGACAAGCCAGGCCACTCCTTGTTAGGAAAGACTCAGAGCTGCTAGTCGGGACATGTAAGCTGAAGTCCTGACATTAGCTACAGACTTTGGGGCCAGTCTCTCAGCCCTGAGAGCCCCTCCTTTCCTCATCTATACATGGGGTTGTGATGTGGGTAAATGAGCTTGCCGTGCAAACTGCGTGTTAACCACTAAATCCTGTATTCACACACGCAAGAGCCTTTTCTTTGCTCTGTAGCATTTATAAGCTAACATTTTAAAGCCCTGCTATGTTCGGGCACTTTCTGACGCATTATCTAAATTAACTTTCATACCATGGAGAGGGAGAAGCAGACTTTCCACTGAGCAGGGAGATCCACGCGGGGCTTGATCCCAGGACCCTGAGATCATGACCCAAGCTGAAGGCAGATTTTAACTAATTGAGCCCCCAAGTGCCCCGAGGTGGGTGTGTTTAGCTGCAGCAGGCAGGCAGACAGAAGCTAAAAATCACCCCTGGGTCACACAGAGCTGGGACTGAGAACCCAAATCTGATGGATGCCAGGTTCCCTGACTTCATGTGGCAAATGCAGGTTGGGGTTACCATGTTGTGCCAAAACGGGCTGGTTCGTTCCTTCCTTCCTTCCTTCCTTCCTTCCTTCCTTCCTTCCTTCCTTTTTAAAAGATTTTATTTATTTGAGAGAAAGAGAATGAGCAGAGGGGAGTCGCAGAGGAAGAGAGAGAGACGTAGACTCCCCGAGGAGCAGGAAGATGTGTGGCTCCATCTCAAGACCCAGAGACCATGACCTGAGCAGAAGGCAGATGCTTAACCAACTGAGCCACCCAGACAGCCCCACGGACTGGTTTCTAACAGCCAGATCTCCACTGCCCTGCCCATAAATGGTAAAAGCCTTAAGGAACAGACACAGAGTACAAGGATTTTTCGGCTGGGTCTTTAGTGTTCAATGAAGAAAGCAGGGCCAGAGAAAGGAATGAGCCTGCCCAAGATGACCCAGCAATCGAGAGTGAGAGTGAGTTCTAAGAATCCACCCCCATCTCACCAGTCCTCCAGGTTCTTTCTCCCCATGCTACAGGGGCTCAGTTCCCAGAGCTGAATTGGGGGACGTGAGTCTGGGCACCCTCCCTGACTTCAAGGCTCACCAGGAATCCAGGGGCTGCCTAGGGGGCCTGGGGACAGCCTGATATGGGGCCCCTGTGTCCAGGGTGTTGTCCCCTGGGAAGGTGAACAGAAGGCTTCCCAGGGCTGTGTCCGGTAAGGGGAACAGACTGTCTAGCCCCACTGTCCTTTCTCTGGATCCGTGTTTCCAAGGTGTGAGGCACACGCACAAAGGTTTGAGAAAAGGTTTAGGGGGTTGCTGACCTGGTCTTACATTAGCAACATGAAGGAAGTTATGCCCTGTATTTCCTTTTCAGCCGTTCTGAGTATTGGGAGGAGAAAATCTCCCAGGGCACTTGTCCGTAAAGCCTGACATCAAGAAACCCTCCCGTCTGAGCAAAGGGAAAGCAGCCACACGTCTGAATTTAGTGACATTGTTTTGTTTCCATGACATTTATTTTCGCCATTACTACCATGAAGGTGATGTACAATGGCTTTATCTTTAAGGGAGCAACATGAAATTTTCTCTAAAAATGAACGTATTTACACTTTAAAAAAACAATTGAGAGTATTAAGTCAATAGTCAGATAGATGGCAGATTTCGAAAATACTGGGAAGGGGCAGGAACGAGGGCCCCCAGGAAGTGCTGCCCTTAGTAGCTCTGGTTGCCCTGGCCCCGGAGGGTCGGGGTTGGTAGGTGGGAGCTAGTGCCGAGGGTGGGATAGAGGGTCTGGGGGACACGGTGAGCAGATAGGAGGTGGGCCTGGGGACTCCAGACCCAGTGCAGGGCTGAGCATGGCATGGGTGGTGGTTGATGGTTTCATGGCTGTCGAGGAAGCCTGGTCTTTTCTTTCAAGTCCCTGCCCCACAGCCTCAGTTAGCTGAATCCCTCCCTGTCTCCAAGGAAACAACTGATGCTTCAGTCTTGAAATCCAACAGCTGGGGACCTAATTTAATTCCTGAGGTTTCCTATCAGAAACTGAGGCTGGCTCAGAGTGGGCCTCGATCTATACAAAGGAAACTACTACTTTTAAAGTAGTCAGTAGTCAGTCCTCGATCAATACAAAGGAAACTGTGGACAGTGTTTCTTACTCGCTCTAGATCCCTCTGTAATAACCCACAGTAGCCCAGGAGCTGCCTCGTCCCACATCACCACGGCGGTGACCGCCAAACTAATGCCCCCGCCAGTCACTGGCGCGGGACCAGAGATCCAGACTGAGCAGGAAGAAATATACAAACGCCGGTCATACATTATTTACACATCTGTCCGTTGCAGTCTTGCCAGCAGGGAAAGTAGTGAAAGGATAGAAGAAAAGAATCATAAACACATTTGTTTCATTTAACCCAATCAAGTGGTCACGCCCCTTGAGTTGGACATGGGGGACATTGAGAATTAGGTCTGTAGAACTTGGGTCCAGAGGTCATGGGTTGAGGGACCAGCCCGAGCCGAGGGCAGAGGCTATCCAGAAGCACCGTGCACACCCGTCAACTGCACATGGGAATTATTTCTTACATTAGGGCAAAACAATAAAAAAGCTGACCTCACAGCAGTCCACAGTGATAGAGACACTCCCATCGGCTGGCAATCAGCCAAGTTAATGGCTATGGACAATCCTTTTCTCCACGGTAAGTGGCTTTGAAGCCTAAGAAGATTTGATTTTAAAAATAAAGGTGGTGGAAGTACATAAAAACCCCTAGTAATTACACATTCATGCTCAGTGTCAGATCAATTGTGTGGAGCCCTGGATTGGTGATGTTTACCAACACTTGGCTGCTGGCATTTCTCATGTGTGTGACCGAGTAATTGACCTCGGTTGAAATTTTAATTTAAAAATTTAAGAAAATTTGGCAATGTCTGTAAACATTAGAACACTTAAGAGAACTTAATATTCCCTCTGTTTAAACATCAGTTTTTTAGATTGGAAAGTATTCCCTGAAATCCTTAGAAAAGGCTTGTTTCTTGGAGGTATTTGCAGCATTTATAGGAGAATCAGATTCATTAAATTTGCAAATGCAGTTCAGACAATCTAAGGCAGTGATCTCCAGTAGAAACATAACCACAAGCCACATAGGTCATTTACAATTTTCTAGTGGCCATGTTTTTTACAAGTCAAAAAGGAGAAGGTAAGCTGAATTTTAATAATAAAATGTGTTTAACGCAACCTATGCAAAATACGGTTTCAACACGTAATGCATATATAAGTTATTAATGACACACTTGATGTTCTTTTTTTGAACACAGTTCAAAATCTGCTCTGTATGTCACCTTCCCAACCCTTGTTCACTCGGACTACCGTGTTTCAAATGCGTAATCTGTTGGTCGCTGTACGGGATATCACAGATCTAAGGGCACTTAATTAGCTGCCTTTGTGAGCAGTATTTATTATTTAAGGACGCTTATTCCGTTTGAACTGATCTGCTGAAATATTAATCAAAGGCTCCCTGAGAGTCACTGTTAAAAATTACTGGACTTATAAATAAAAATGAGTTTCGGATGGTGAATTTACAAGTGAAGGAAAAAGCCAGATTTTTAAAAATTTGATTGTTCAAGAAACTTCTAAAGTAGTCACAAATGGCCTTCCTAGTGCCCAACAGCGGCCCCCAAGGACCTCACCGACCACGGTTCAGATGGAATTATAGTCACCGACCTCAGCATGGCCCTCAGAGGAAAGGTCTGGTTATTTGTTACTATTTCACACACAGAATGTCAGATCTGATGAGCCCTTAGATGATTTCTGCCCCAAGCAACCCATTTCACTGGTAGAAAAACCAGATCAGAGAAGAACGCGTGCTGAATTAGAGGCCGGGCCCAGGCAATGGCCCGGTCTCCTGACCCCACCCTGTCCTCCCCAACCAAGGGCTTCACGTCCGTTCTCTCGGCCTCTTTGTCCCCAGCTGGCTGATCAGGAAATGGATGCACACACCTGGAGGGCAGGGGGACCAACTGGTCCTGGACCCGGGCCTCTAGGGAGCACCAGCAGAATGAGACAGTGTGGTCCCCCCAACCCCACATCATTCATCAGTCAGCACACACCCGAGCCCAGAATCCAGGCCAGCCTGACCCAAGAAATAGCTGTCGTGAGGCCCTGGATGGAGCCTGGCACTGGGACTGCAAAGGAGAGCAGGCGAGGAGAGGCCATGACCGGGTCTGCCAGGGCCCCGAGGTCCAGGATAACCCGCCCAGGGCCCACAGCTCTCGGGGTCACACAGAGTCTCTCTCCTTCTCCCAGCTCCCTTTCCTCCCTCTTCTCTGTTGTTTTTCTTTCCTTTTTTTTCTCTCCTGGGAAGCCCTTGCTTCCTTTAGGCAACCTGATCTGCCCAGCACACTGATTTTGCCAGGAGGAACCCCACAAGCAGATCTGGGGTCCACCTTGCCCGCCGAGGGCTGGGTTCCGCTGGGGTTGGGAGCCTGTTGGACCTGGGTGGAGGGGAAGGACCGCCCGGGCAGGCGGGAGGAGCGGCCTCCCAACAGCGGCCCGCCCTGGCCTTGCCTGCCCCATTCCCCGGGCTCTGGAGCACACGGTGCTGCCTTCCCGGCCCTTCCTGCCAGGCTGTAGTTCCCAGCAGGAGACACACACCACCGGGGACCCTTCAGAGGCTTTAAAGAAGCAGCATTTAGTGCAATGAAATCTCATGGTAGGGAGGCTCCTCCCTGCTCCGAATGCTATCAGTCCCCCTGGAAGGTCAAGAAGAAAATGACAGTTTGGGGACAGGGTATCTCTATCGCCGTCCCCCATGTCCCCTTCAACAGGGAGCTCAGGTGTCGGCTTCAGGCTTCAGGGTCTTTGCATCCTTTTAACTTTTTGCTAGCACGTAATAGAAATCGGTTTCCATCCCCATTTATTTTTATGTTTACCTTCACCTCTTACTTAGGACATATGATGTCAGTTTTCCACTTACAATAGTGACATGAAGTTTCCTCTCAACACTTGTTAGTAATAAGGAAGGCCATTGACTATAAACATAGTTTCAGAAACGTGAAGTAAATGTCCGTACAGGGAGTGGGGTGGGCCAGGCAGGAGTGTGAGGAAGGGATGAAAAAGACTGGGGGTTAGGCACCGTGGCTCCAGGAGACCCTTCGTCTCGCCCTCCTGAGCTCTGCGGGGGCCCTGGGTTCCCACTTGCTGTCAGGCACCACTCGAGGCCAGTTCCCCGGGGCTCTGGCAGCAGACCCCTATGTCCCAGACTTCATTCTGAGCCGAGGCTGGCGCCTGGGGCTCATAGAAAAGGACAGAGGGTGGCAGTGATGGAGGTGGGGAAGGAGGGGCGCCCCTCTGACCATCTGTCTGTCTTAGCTCGGGGCAGAAGGTGGTTGAGTTCCAGGTGCTCTTGGCAGAGCCAAAGCCAAGCCACCCCACATGGAGCCGAAGGCTCACATGTTCCCGCTCCCACAGTGAAATGGCTTTCCCCGAACGAGTGTCGGCTCAGGAGCTCATGCCTCTAGATAGGGGTGGAGAGAAGAGCTGCCCGCACCCTAAAAATCTCCCCAGTTCTCCCCATTCTCCTAGTCGACTTGGGTGCCCCGCCCGATGGGGACTCTCTGGGTCTCCTTCTGAAAGCAAAGTGAAAACACTTGGTATCTCCACTGCCAGGTGGGCCCAGACTCCTGGGTCCAGAATTGTTTCCATGCATTCCCCCCATCCCCAAAATGCAAGGTTCTAACAGAGGTAGGATGGGCCCCTGCTCAGTTCCTGCCAGACTGGACCCCACAGAGGCCAATGTCCTCTGATGAGCACAGCTAGCCCCTGAACTTTCTGGCCACCTGGTGTCCCAGCCCAGATTGCAAAGGAGGAGCCCACATTGCACCCAAGAGGAGCTCAGGATGGGGGAGGAAGAGCTATCCTGTTCATTTTTGCCCTAAACTACCCCTACTCTGGCTGCACTGGAGCCATCGGCTGTCCTTAATGTCCGTTGGCTTCCCTGAGTTCTGTTTCTGGACAGTTCTACCGTGAATGGTAGAAGCCTAGTGAATCGAGAACCTCAGCTTTGGGGTTGAAAATACAATCCCCAGTGGTCCTACTTCTCTGAAAGGCAGTCTGCTCCCTCCTGAGAGTTGCCAAGAAATAGGGCTGGGGAGTTCCCAAATCTATGGTGGGAGGCCTGGGGCCCTCTGTGGAGACACTACTTCTGCTGCCCACACCATCTCATGCCTGGGAGTCTTCTAGCACTGTCCAGGCAGAGCCCTGGCCCCTCCGGGAGTTTCCTAGACCCTCTCCAGGTCCCAGTCGCCATTGCCAGAGCTGGGGCCTCCCTGGGACAGTCTTGGCTAGAAGGCTAGAAAGGTGAGTGAGAAAATGACCAGCAAGGGGGCCAAGAGGAGAGGACCCAGATCCTCCAGCACGGGTGGCAGGGGTGGGAAAGGAGTCCTACCTGAGAGGGCTGCTGTCAGCAATCCAACGATCACAGAGAAGAACCACATGTCTGGTGCCATCTCTGACTGCTATGCGTGCCTGCCCACGGGAAGGGCCATCCTGGGGTCCAGAGGGGGATGTGGCTGCTATGAGCTCCTCGTACCCGCTTGGACCTTTGCTGCTCCTGTTTATAACTTTCTGTCTGCAAGACAGCACTCCTTTGCACGCATGTGACCAAACCCAGCCTGTGAGTGTCTCTAACGCCTCTGCGCTCTACTTGTGGTTTTGGTCTCCAGGAAGCCAGGCTGGTATCACAGGGGCTGAGAGGGAGAGCCCAGCTGCCTCTGCTGTGAGCCCACCCAGCCTGGCTGAGGCCAGGAGTCACAGAGTAGGACACACACATACACATACACACACACATTTCCTCCTAGTGTCTCCTAAGGAAAAGGGAAGTGAGGGCATTCTTCCTTTCTGGAGACCTGATTCATAGTAGATGCTCAATCAATACATGTGGGAAGAGTGGACACATGACCCAAGGCCTCTCCCGGTCCCTGGAAATCCAACTCTTCTGGGATAAAACCCCAAGACTTAACTTTAGTCCTTGGGTGTGTTAATGGCTGGGCAGGAGGGTGTGGTCTTGTACTTTTGAGAAGAGAAAGCCTCAGATTCCCTTAAGAGAATTGTAAGTGGAGAAGATCTGAGAGATGGTTGGTCCCCATCTCCTTACAGGCTGGAGGTGTCCCCTGAGAAGGCACAGGAGACTATAGGACCCGCCATTGGTGAGCACTGGGCTGGGTATTCGTTCCTCAAGCATGGGGGCTTGTCCAGGAAGGACAAGCAGCGTTTCAACAGACAGAGGTGGTGGAAGGCCTCTGGAAGGTCCAGAAGGAATAGCAGGAGCAAAAGTCCAGGCTTTTGGGGAAATGCTGAGTTGTTAGGTTGGTCTGTCATGGATGCTCTGTGGGTTTTTATTTTTTAAAGGTTTTATTTGTTATTTTAAAGAGGGGGAAAGAGCATGAGTGGGAGGAGAGGCAGAAGGAGAGGGAGAAAATCCCAAGCAGACTCTGCACTGAGCATGGAGCCCGAGTCAGGGCTTGATCTTACAACCCTGAGATCATGACTTGAGCCAAAAACCAAGAGTTGGACGCTCGCTCAACAGACTGAGCCACGCAGGTGCCCCTAGTATGTTTAATTTACCACTGTACTCCCTGTGAGGCACACTGTAGATGCTGCGTGAATGTTGCTGAGTGAATGAAGGGACATATAACTTAGTTTGGTTGTATAAGCAGGACCCTCAAAGAAACTGAGTCCAGAGGAGACTGGTTCCGTCCTGGCCCTTCCCTATAGGACCTCATCTCAGCTTTACCTGTCCTGGCCTGACACTTGCTTCCTCCTCGTTTGACTTCATTTCCCCATCTGTGGAATGGGAAGGATTTCTCCACTGGGACCCAGTCCAAGGGGCCATCTGATGTTGCAGGTTTGGGAGCCACAGAGAGCTAAGCCCCTCTACCTTAAACCCGGCCCAGACTTGTGGGGTGAACCAGACCCTGGCACCAGTGGAGGCTGCCCTCTTGTGGAAGGTCACTGGTAGCACAAGCCGCCGATGGGGACCTCCATCCCCTGGGTTCGCCTCCATTCAACTGATGCTTAGGGGAGACTTTGGTGTGGGGAACTCTGGCATGGGCTCTGTGGATGGTGAAGACAGGAGGCCGTATCCCTGCCCTCAAGGAGCATGGAGTTCACAAACCCAGGTGACCAAACCACAGGTCAGTGTAAGAGAACACAGCTAAATGGGCTGGAGAGGATAGCTAGGCTTCCATTTCTGACAATATGATAAGCAGCATATACTGAAAGTTCTCCTGATACAAAACACACAAAAAAGAGTTGGGGGGACAAAAGTATTTGTAAAACTTTTTAGAAATGCAAAGTTGAGGTGGCAAGAAAGTAACGATAATTATCAGAGCCTAAAATAACAGGAAAGCACAAATCCAAAGAGATCATTGAGAGCAGAAGCAGAGGTTGCCCTGAAGTGCCTGCTGATCGCAGGTGGCCAAGGTTTTCAGTGTAATGAGACAAAACCTATAGCCAAGCAAATGAAAAGCAAAATCAGAGGCCTATCTCCTACAGCAAAACAATGAAAAACAACACCCACAGTGAATGAATGAAGAAAGAAAAAAACTCTCAAAGGGATCAGACACAGAATGTGCTTGGATCAGCATTGACTCTGAGTGGAAGAAAAAGAAATGCTAACCCTAAATGCTCTTAACCACAAATCCACCTGCAACAGGGTCTGAGAGGGAATTCACAGCCCTTGTGAAACACCACCACCACCACCACAAAGAACAACAGGATAATTTAAAGCAGATAGCATGGGGAGCCTGGGTGGCTCATTCATTGTCTGCCTTTGGCTTGGGTCATGATCCCAGGGTCCTGGGATCAAGCCCTGCATCAGTCGCCCTGCTCAGTAGGAAGCCTGCTTCTCCCTCTCCCAGTACCCCCCTGCTTGTGTTCCTCTCTTGCTGTCTATCCCTGTCAAATAAATAAAATCTAAAAAAAATAATAATAAAGCAGATAGCAGTTCCCAGGGCACTTTGTAGAAATAAATGCAGAAATCCTTTATGAAGTAAAGTAACTCACCTTAAACTTATGCCTCAAAGAATTCCCACAGAAAAGTTCCCAGGAATATAAGCTCACACGTACAGGAAGAAATAAGTAAGTAAGTAAGTAAATAAATAAATAAATACAGGACACAAGTGTATTAATCAGGGTTTTCCAGAGAAACAGAATTAATGGAATTTATGTGAAAATTTTTTAAAAAGATTTATTTATTTGAGAGAGAAAGAGAGATTGTGTGTGTGTGTGTGTGTGTGTGTGTGTTGGGGGTGGGTGGAGGGAGAGAATCTTCAAGCAGACTCCCCACTGAGCACAGAGTCTGACACAGGGCTTGGTTCCATGACCCATGAGATCATGACCTGAGCCAAAACCAAGAGTCAGATGCTCAACCAACTGAGCCCCCATGGACACCCCATATGAAATATATTATAAGGGATTGTCTCAAGTGATTTTGAAAATTAAGTCCCAAGATCTCATTTGGCAAGCTGGAAACACAGGAGAGTTGGTGGTATCATTTCAGTATAGGTCCAGAGGCCTGAGAACCAGGAAAACAAATGGTAAGTTCCAGTCAGAGTGTAAGTCGAAAGGCAAGGGGAAGACAGGTGTTAACCTGCAGACAGGCAGAGAGAGACAATTCTTTCTTACTCCTTTTTATTCTATTCAGGCCTTCAACGAACAAAGTTTATCCACAGTGGGGAGGGCAATCTGCTTTATTCAGCCTATTGATTCAAGGCTAATCTCACTTCAAAAGCCCCTCACAAACACACCCAGAATAATGTTTAACCGGATATCTGGGCACCCCACAGATCAAACTGACACATAAAAGTAACCATCACAACAAGGCATTTTAAGTGAAAATTGCACAAAGCAGTAAGTAACAGATCCAGGCCATCAAACACTTTGGCTACTGGACTTACAGTATACATAATATAAAATAAGGATGTTTCATATGCTTAAAAAAATAAAGTTGGTAATTGAGGCTGCAGATAAGGAACAAGAGACTATAAATAAGGAACTAAGTGACCAGGAAGATTTAGAAAAAAAAATACTTCTATAAATGAAAAATATAATCTTCAAAACTAGCAATCCCATGGACAGATTAAGCAGCAGATTAACATAGTAGAAGAGAAACTAGTGAGCTGGACAGTAGGTCTGAAGAACTCTCCCAGAATGCCGCACAGAGTGACAAAGAAGTGTCTAAGAGAAGACTATGAAGCAGAAGTTAAGAGACACAGAGGATGGAACAAGGTGAGTAGGTCAAATCCCAAACTGATGAAATAAATACATAGCCCTCAGATCCCAGAAGCTTCCCCAACCCCGCCTTGTTAAATAAAAAGAAATCTCTCTCAATAAAACTTGGTGGGGGGAATAATTTTAAAAAAGGAATAAAAATGCTTTCATACACACATCAATCAGTAAATAGATCTACACCAGTCACTTGTGGAAACAAGATTGCTACTCCCTGGAAAGAGGAACTGCAAAGTAGACTTACAGCTGACTTTTTCATCTTAGATAGAAGCTGGAAGACAATGGAACACCATCTCAAAGTGCTACGAAAACAGTCGACTTTAACTATGCTCCAGGAATGAGATCGAAAAATCTACAGAAAGGGAGAACAGATGTGCAAATCATATATCTGGGTTAATATCCATAATATGTTAAGAATTCATACAACTCAATAGCAAATAAAATAAATCTGATTTTAAAATGGGCAGAGGATTTGAAAAGACATTTTCCAAAGAAGACATTTGAATGGCCAACAGACACATGAAAAGATGCCCAACATCACTAATCATCAGGGAGATTTAAATTAAAGCCACAATGGGTTATTATCTCCCACCTGTCAAAATGCCCATTATCAAAAGGACAAAGGATGTAGAGGATGTAGGGAAAAGGGACTGTCTGTATACTTTTGCTGGGAATGGAAATCGGTGCAGCCGCTATGGAAAACAATATGGAGTTTCCTCAAATAATTAAAAATAGAAGTACCATACGACCCAGCAATTCCACTTTGGGGTATTTTTCTGAAGGAAACAAAAACACTAACTCAAAAAGGTATATGCAGCTCCGTAGTCTTTGAGCATTATTTACCAAAGCCAAGATACAGAAACAACTTGAATGTCCATCTGTGAAGGAATGGATCAAGAAATGGTTGGGTGCCTGGGTGGCTCAGTGGGTTAAGCCTCTGCCTTCAGCTCAGGTCATGATCTCAGGGTCCTAAGATTGAGTCCTACATTGGGTTCTCTGCTCCGTGGGGAGCCTGCTTCTCCCTCTACCTCTCTCTCTGGCAAATAAATAAATCTTAAATAATAATGCCATAAGAAGTCAGGACAGGAAAGGAAAAGAAATGAAGGACAAACAGAATGATGGTAGGTTTCCCTGCAGAGGGCACAGAGTAAGTCAAGGCGGGACAGCATGGGGGAAGTGTCCCTGGGAACTGATGTGACACCCCTCAGTCACCCGTGTTTCATGGACATGACCCTCTGAGCAGGAAGAGTAAGACACACCCGGCTGGGTACCCAACTCCATGAGCTTTTATTATTTTTCTGAAGGGGGTGACTGGGGAGGGGCAGAGGGAAAGACTCTAAGTCTTAAGCAGATTCCACGCCCTGCATAGAACCCAATGTGAGGCTCAATCTCACGAACTTGAGTTCACGGCCTGAGCGAAATCAAGAGTTGGATGTTTAATGACTGAGCCACCCAGGTGCCCCTTAATAAGCTCATTTTTATTTATAACTCTTATAGCCAAGACTTTTTTGGGGGGACTTTTTTTTTTAAAGTAAACTCTGGGCCCAACATGGGGCTTGAACTTACAACCCCAAGATTAAGAGGCACATACTCTGACTACTGAGCTAGCCAGGGGCCCAGGAGCCAAGCTCTTTTGAACTCAATTTGCAAGGACACCTAGTGCTCCCCCATGCTGTGGACAGCCCAGGCATCTTTCACTCAGACAGTGTCTCTCTCCTGACCTTGGCCCAGCAAAGTGGAACATGTAACATTTTTGAGGGACGTAAGTCTGCCTCTCTGGCCAGAAGGAAGGGGAGCCCTAGACCTGCATCCCCCTGCCCCATATGGGACAGGGGAAAGCCTCCTGCTGACTGACTCTAGTGAGTGCAGCCTATTATGACCCATGCTTTGAGTGGAGTCTGCCCTGATTCTCACAGCAGTTCAGGGGCTCTTTCTAACACGCCCATGCAGATCAGGAAACTGAAGTTAGAGACACAGTTTGCTCAAGATCCCACAGCTAAGATGTGGAGTAGAGTTAGGCTCCAAACTCAGGTCTGTCCACCCCAAGACCCTAAACTCTTAACCATAGGCAGTTCAGTCTTCAGCATGAATGCTTTGGCTGAACCATGGCCTCTCAGACAGGAGGGCTCTGGCTGTATGGGGCTCTGAATCTTGGACCAGCCTTGCCCCACCTCGAGTCAAGCCCAACTCCTGTCTCTGGAGTCCTGAAACTGTCCCCACCGCAGCACAGCCAGCTCCTTGTCTTTCCTGAAGTCCAGCATTTTCTTCCACGGTCTAAACATCCAGCACCTAAATGTACATACATTAACTGTTGTCACTTGGTCACTCATTCAACAGAGATATCATGTGTTCTAGGTGCCGGGGACACAGGACTGAACAAAACACAAATGTTGCTGTCCTTGGTCACACCATAAACAAGAGACGTAACAGATAAGTAAATTAGACAAGAAAAGGAGTGGAGCTGAGTCCTGGGTACTAGGAGGGCATGTAAACAGGGGGTCGGCTTGCCCCTCTCAGAAGAGCCTTGCTTGCAGGTGGGTCACTAGGGAATGCGATCCCAGGGAACAGAGAGGAACACAGAGGGGTGACAGAGGAAGACAGTCAGCAAAAGGGCACACCATTGGGTTGGCCCCATTCTAGCGGGTACTACTGGATATCAGACTTAGGAGATGGTTCTCAGAATGGTCTGCCCCAGGGATAACCCCATTCCTGCCCCCTGCTGCACCGCAGCTGAGGGAGAGAGAAGTTGGCATCCTGTCGCCCCGCTTGCTGGTGCCTCCCATGGGTAGACCTTCTCTGCTGGGCATTAACACAAGACACAGAGCATTGCATGCTTGGTCCCCAGGCCCCACCCAGGGGGTCATGAACAACCATGTCTTCAGCCCCTCTTCCACAGGCAGCAGAGGACCCAACGTACTTTCACATCTCTGCCTTGTTCTCCCACTCCTGGAGGACTTCCATTTCTGGTTAGGATCCGCCTACTCCACTGTCCCATTTGTGAACCAGGCCTGAGGTTTTCCTCCTCCGTCAATGGCAGCTCCACCGCAGCCCCTCAAGTCACATGATCCATGGGTCAGAGAAGAATTGCTAAGGATAGTCTATGCTCCAAATTCTAAACAGGCCCACTGCGTACTGTGCCCTGTTCTTGGTGCAAGGGGATATAAGGCGCAAAGTCTGGGTCTTCACCATAGAGGCAGTGTCTCGGCAGCCCCAGACCTTCGGATACTTAAAACCTTCCCCAATACAGCAACCACCTCAATCTCTGTGGGGCATGTCTCCCCCTTTCAGCCCATAGAGAGTAGCCGTTCTCCACCTCGTCAGTCTCAAGCCTCCTCTATATTCTTAAAAATTATCACCACCCCCCACCTCTTGCTATCTGTGTCTCTCTGAACTAAATAAAATATTTTAAAAAAATAAATAAAATAAAATAAAAATAAAAATAGTAACAGGGAACTCACCACGTGTCAATGTAAATAGCACTTAAAGAAAAATCATTATATATTCCGAACCAAAAAAATTATTGGGAAGAGGAGCATGGTTTTACACATTTTCAAATCTCTTCAATGTCTGGCTTTATAGAAGATGCTTGGATTCATATATCAGCTTCTTCAATCTGTTGAGAGGTGTTGTTTTGGTCAAAGTATACAGTAAAAAAATCTGGCCTCATAATATGCAATTGGGGAAAGGAGGAATATTTTCATACCCTTTTTAGGTAATTTTAGATATTCTCTGATATTGCCACAAAATTTGACAAGTGATGTTTTCTAAAGGTTAGTTGTAGTATGAGATCTGAAACTGTATCAGTGAACTTTAATCCACTGTTAAATTAAAATCCATTGGCTTATCTTACAGTTTGAATGGGTCTTTTATCCACGCGTGTTTCTGTAATAACATGCGTCGGTCATTCTGGAACATACTGGCTCAAAAAAGTTACGCGGATCTTCCGAAGGTTGACATATTTCATTATACGGTATCAAAGCAATCACATTCATTAATATCATCAGTGAGCTCATCAGAAAACTTTTAAGTCCTGGGAAGCTGTCAAGAGCACGGTGGCAGATAAGAGTTTTTCTAAAATTCAAATTTTCACTTAAAAGCTCCAATTTCATCACTGGCAGCAAATACTGTCTTGTGCTTCCTTGGAAATAACAGGTTTCCTTTGCTCGGTTTCAAAAAATTATCTGCCAAATTCTCCAGTCTGAATAACCATAGTTTTTGAGTAAAGATGGTGTTCCATGGGGGGATGAAAACCCCACAAACCCGGCCAGCTAGCTTGTTGGCAAACCAGAGAGCAGCAGCAGAATTCTGCTTGGTGGTGACAGCGGCCAGCGGAAGAGCACTCTGGCTGGTCTCATCCTGTCACACCGAATCCCAAGAAACTGGGCACACAGGGTTGTGCTCTAATCATGTTAATGATTTTAACTGCTTCGTGGAGGCCATTTTTAAGTAAAACTAGACGTTTTTCCCCCTGCTTGTACTCTGAGCAGAGGGTTGAAGAATTCAGTGGCTTCTAGAACAATCTTATGCCACTGCAGCTAGCTTTACCCGTTATGGCTTTTGTACCAGGCAAATGAGGTCATGGAAAAGGCAAACGGTGTCTTCAGATTAGTACGAAAATAGTTCTGACCTCCTAGAACCCAGAAAAGGTCTTGGGGACCCACAGGGTGCCCATGGACTCGACTTTGAAAACTCCTGATTCCACGGGAAGGGCTGTGGGGCTCAGAATCCAAACCTCACGCACCCTGAAACCCTAGCTCTTCTCTGAAGTGCTGCCTGAGACACAGAATCCTTCTTCGTGGGGCACCTGGGTGTTACAGTCAGTTGAGCATCTGACTCTTGGTGTCAGCTCAGGTCCAAATCTCAGGGTTGTGGGATCGAGCCCTGAGTCAGGCTCTGTGCTCAGTGCAGAGTCTGCTTGAGATTCTCCCCATCTCCCTCTGCCCTTCCCCCTGCCCTCTCTCTCGCTCTCTCTCAAATAAATAAATAAATCCTTAAAAACAAAAAATAAAAAGCCCCCTTAGAGGGGCAGCCTTGTGGACATTTGGCAAAAGGGACATGCTGACAATTGTCTCTTCTCTCCCATGGGCAGGATTTCAAGATCTTTCCTTCCTCTGATCACTCCCCATTGCACTTTCAAGTGTGGTACCCGCTGGACACAACACTCTGTTGAACCCAACCTGGAGTTGAGCAGAAGGATACCCCCCAAACCAAATTTGATCTTTGCATAACAAACCCTTAGAACCACACTGAAGCAACTCTGGAAATTTAGGAAATGAAAACAAATCATTATACTCTCATCACATTGACAACTGCTGCTCTGTTGTGACCTCAGGTGGCCCAAACAATGTTGACTCATCCTGAATCTGTTGATGAAATCCCCAAGGTTTTTATTTTTTCCGTCCTGTTACCACTAAGCCACGTCATCTTGACCCTTTGCATGTGGGGCCGGGTGAACCATAAATAGACCCTGACATTCACATCTGTCTCCTGCCCTGTGGACATCTTCTGGTGTCTGGAGTCTAATGGCCAAAGTTTTTGTTTGTTTGTTTGTTTTGTTTTTGTTTGGGTGAACTTTTTCAGCTTCGTGTGATCTGCAAATGAGTTCACTCTCATCCAATATCAGCAAGCTCTTCCATAAATTCTCGGATGGCCATTTGAATCTAGCATCAGAACGTTCAATGTTGAAACACACTCACGGATGATGTATACCTTCCCATTAGTTTCCCAGGGCTGTTATTAACAAAATACCACAAATCTGGTGACAGATGACAGAAGTGGATCCTCTCACAATTCAGGAGGCCAGAAGCCTGACATCAAGATATCAGTAGGAACAAACTCACTGCAGAGGCCTTCCCAAAGTCTGCCCCTTGTCCCCACATGTATTATGGTGGCCCACGTACCTTGGCATTCCTGGATTTGCAGCTGCAACATCTGCTGTCAGCCTCTGTCTTCCCAGCACCTTCTCCTCTGGGCGGCTGTGTGCTCTCTCCCTCTGCTTTGCTCTGATGAGGATGGTTGTAGATGGCCTTTAAAGCCCACTGGGATAATCCAGGATAAGTGCCTCTTCTCAAGATCCTTAATTTAGGCGCGCCTGGGTGTCTCAGTTGGTTAAGCATCTGCCTTCAGCTCAGGTCATGATCCCAGGGTCTTGGGATCAAGTCCTGCATTGGACTTGCTGCTCAGCAGGGAGTCTGCTTGTCCTTCTCCCTCTGCCCCTTCCCCACCCCTGCACTCATTCTCACTCTCTCTCTCTGACAAATAAATAAATAAAATCTAAAAAAAACAAATAAAATCTTTAAAATAAATAAATAAATAAAAATAAAAAGCCTCCATTGTTGTCTCCACGTCTCATTCCAACTTTACCTTTCATTATAGCCTTTATTATATGTGACACTAAATGCACCCTCTGTTCAGTTTTATTCCCCTCTCTTCCTTTGTTCCTTGTCTGTCTCCCTAAGCACTGGGACATCACTGCCACAAGGGCAGAGGTTGTGTCCTTTTTGGTCCCTGCTGTATCCCCAGCCCCTTGAACAGCACCCAGCACATCGTAAGCAATCTCCAAACACTTGTTTTCTTTGTCAGCTAATTAAGGTGCAGACATTTCCTGAGCTCTTATGACACGTCAGCCACGGGCCTTGATTATCTCATTTTAATTTTTTCTTTAAGATTATTTATTTATTTATTTGACAGACAGAGATCACAAGTAGGCAGAGAGGCAGGCAGAGAGAGAGAGAGGGGGAAGCAGGCTCCCTGCTGAGCGGGGAGCCTGACATGGGGCTCGATCCCAGGACGCTGAGATCATGACCTGAGCCAAAGGCAGAGGCTTTAACCCACTGAGCCACCCAGGGGCCCCTATCTCATTTTAATACAAAAAAGCCTGTCATCAGTAAGAGACCACTTCATAACTCTTAAAATGGCCAAAATCTAGAACAACGACCATAGCAAAGGCCAGCAAGAATATGGAGCAACAGGTACTCTTCATTCACTGCTGGGGAGAACGTAAAATGGTACAGTCACTTTGGACGACAGTTTTGCAGTATCTTATACAACGAAATATACTCTTACCATATAACCCAGCAATCATGCTCTTTGGTATTTACCCAAAGGAGTTGAAAGATTACATCCACACAAAAATCTACATGAGGAAGCGGATAGCAGCTTTATTTGTAATTGCCAAAGCTTGGAAGTGTCCAAGATGTTCTTCAGTAGCTAAATGGATCCACTGTGGTCCATCCAGACAATTATTCGAAAGAAATGAGGTCTGAAGCCATAGAAAGACATGGAGGATTCTTAAGTGTGTGTTACTAAATGAAAGAAGCCGAGCTGTCCAGGCCACCCACTGCACGCTTCCAGCTATGTCATGACATTCCAGAAAAGGAGCAAAGATAGTAAATTCAGTGGTTACCAGGGTTTGGAAGTGGTGGGGGTAGGGAGTGGGCACATAAGGAGGAGGAGCACAGAGGAGGTTTAAGGCAGTGTAAAATATACTCTACTGATGTTAAAATGACGGCTACGTGTCTTATACAGTTGTCCACACAGTGTACAACACCAAGAGTGAACCCTAAGGTAAACGACAGACTTAGGGTGATTATCATGTGTCCGTGTCAGCTCATCCTCGGTAAACAATGTACCATTCTGGTGAGTGATGTTAGCAGAGGGGAACAGTGGGACAGGGGGTGTATGACGATCTCTGTACCTCCCTCTCAATCTGGTTATAAACCTAAAACTGCCCTAAAAAAAATAATTTTTTAAAAGATTTTATTTATTTATTTGAGGGCAAGCAAGAGCAAGAGAGATCACAGAGGGAGAGGGAGAAGCAGACTCACCACTGAGCAGAGAGCCTGATGCAGGACTCGATCCCAGGACATCAGGATCCTGACCTGAACCAAAGGCAGATGCTTAACCCACTGAGCCACCCAGGCGCCCCTAAAAAAGATTAATTCTTTAAAAAAAGAACAAAAAAAGACAAAGTCCTTGACTCAGTGGAATATACATTCTATCAGGAAAGACAATAAATCCGTAACTGGATGAGTATTGTATGCCCTGAAGACACGAACACAAGACAGAGTGACAGATGGAGAGTGCTGGGGATCCAGCAGGCAACTACTTAGGACCACCAGGACGGTCTCTATGAAGAGGAGACATTTCAGCTGAAATCTGAGTAAAGAGAAGAGACCAGCCATGCGGAGATCCGGAGAAGAGCAGTTCTGGGAGAGGGCAGAGCTCAGCAGTCAGGGAAAGAGAAGGAAGGGGCCTGGGGCCGGACTTGAGCGGCTGTGGGGCTGTCCTGAGGTTGGAGGAGGGCAGAGGCACGCACTACAGGGCTCCGCCGAGGGAGTGCTGAGCCCAGTCTAGATGAAGTCTGAGGGCCGACCCTTCCCAATCTCAACTCACTTGTGGGCCCTCTATGATGCCACATGCTTCCTGAAGGTGACCCCACTTCCTTCCTCCCAATAGCAGTTACACAAGGTGAATTGCATTCGGAGAGCTTCCCATCACTCAAGAGCCCCAGCAGGGGTTTACCCTCAGCTCAGTTATCATCAACAGTCATCCGCACCCTCCCTTCTTACAGGTTCTCTGGGCCTCCGTTGCTGCATCTGTAAAGTGGGCAGGGACAGGGAGGGGGGAACCAAAAAAACAAAAAAATGCAAGTGGCCTTTCCAGTTCTGTTGCTGTTGCTTTGGACTGTGATTGGAAGAAGATGCAGCCAAAGCAGGATGGAGGGATGAAATGAAAGTGAAAGATGGAAACAATTCCTCAGGCTCCGGAGGCGGAGGGGGGTGGGGGTAGGAAGATTAGGCTGGGGAAGAAGGGAGGTTTTTAGAAAGCTGGGCAGACAGGGACCCTGTGACCCAGGCTTTCATTTCTCCTGTGCAGCCCACGGCACCATGTGACACAGCCCAGCCACAGAAAGGGGAACCGAGAAGAGACCAGAATTTCCCAAGAAGCAGAAAGCTGGACAGAGGCTGAGCGGGACAGAGAGCCAGAGGGGGCCAGGGAGGAGGTGGGGGGGCAGAGGGGGAAGCAGGGGAGGCAGGGGAGGCAGTGGAGGGGCCAGGAGGAGGCGGTGGGGCAGAGTGAGCCCTGTGGGAGGGTCCCCTCCCCAGAGTGTAGGCCAGGTGTCACAGGGGTAAGGGACGACACTTCAGCCGGGGCGACCGGGGAGAGCAACAGGAAAGGAGGGGGAGGGGCAGAGAGGCGGGGCGAAGAAGGGTCGGCCGCGAGGGCAGCGGTGTTGAGAGGAGGGGGAGAAAGGGTGGGGGGTCGGAAGAGCCAGGGTGGGTGGAGGAGAGAGGACAGAGCCCAGGGTCAGGGCGGGGAGGTAGAGGCTGGGTGGCCACTGAGGCCGGAGGGGGAGAGAAGGCGAGGCAGAGAGGGGAGAGGGGCAGCCCCAGGGGCTGAGAAAGGAGGGCGGCCCGTCCGAGGGTGCGGGGCCGCAGGGCAGGGCCGCAGGCGGAGGATGGCCGCGCGGGGAGCCCGGGAGGAGCGCCGGCCGCTGGTGGCGCGCAGGCCGCGGGCGCCCCGACGGTGGCGGCGGACCGCGGCGGCCGCGGTGCTGCTGGTGGAGACGCTGGAGCGCGCCGCCTTCTTCGGCGTCTCGGCCAACCTGGTGCTCTACCTCAACGGCGCCAGCTTCAACTGGGACGGCCAGCAGGCGTCCCGCGCGGCGCTCGTCTTCCTGGGCGCGTCCTACCTGCTGGCGCCCGTGGGCGGCTGGCTGGCCGACGCGTACCTGGGCCGCTCGCGCGCCATCGCGCTCAGCCTGCTGCTCTACCTGGTCGCCTCCAGCCTGCTGCCCGCCACCGCCTTCGTCGACGGCCGCCGCTCCTTCTGCGGGGAGATGCCCGTGTCGCCGCTGGCGCCCGCCTGCCCGTCGCCCGACTGCACGCGCGTCTCGCCCACCCCGTACTGCGCGCCCACCCTCTACTCCGGGCTGCTGCTGCTCGCCCTCGCCGCCAGCTCCATCAGGAGCAACCTCACCTCCTTCGGGGCGGACCAGGTGAGTGGCGGGCGGGCCGCCCCGCGCGCCCGGCGAGGTCCAGGGAGGGCGCAGGGCCTGCGCGGTTCCTGGAGCTGAGACCGAGAGCCAGCAGCGACCTCAGGCAAACCACTTCCCCCCTTCTCTGCTCCCGGTTTCCTTACTGGAAAGAAGAGGGGGCGCTAAGTCTAACAACAATAACGATGGCCGTGATGGTAATAACCGTTGTTGGCTTTCTTGGACCATGTGCTGCTTTCAATGTTTTAACTCCGTTAATCCTCTGAACTACCCAGGAGGAAGGTGGTGTTGTTATGCCCACTTTACAGATGAGGACGCTGAAGTTTCAGTATATGAATCAACCCGTCCACGGTCACATAGGGAGCAGGTCAAGGGGTGGGAAGGGTAGCTGGAATTCGGGCCCCTCCAGGAGCCCCATCTTTATGTGTCCTAGGGAATCTGGGGGCTAGGGAAGGAGTAAGCTCCTTCCTAACCAGCAGAGCCAGAGGTGGGGTCCCATAGACTGGTTCAGATCCCAGCTCTGCCTCTCACTAGCCATGAGCACTTGGGCAAATATCTCAGCCTCTGAGGCCTTTCTCTCTGCTTTTGGACAGAGCGTGGCACACAGGAGAAATTCAATAAATATTTACCAAATGAATGAGTAAGTGCCTAATGAAATGACTATATATTTTTTCTTTTTTAGAAAAAAATGTTTTAAAAGATTTTATTTATTTGACAGAGCAGCAGGCTTATTTATTTATTTGACACAAGCAGGCAGAGAGGCAGGCTTGTGGGGAGGGGGGGAGGGCAGGGAGCAGGCTCTCTGATGTGCAGAAAGGCCGATGCTGGGCTCAACCCCAGGACCTTGAGATCATGACCTGAGCCCAAGGCAGAGGCTCAACCCACTGAGCCACCCAGGCACCCCTGATATGGCTATACTTTGATAGCTTCACTCAGTGGGATATTAGACAATAAGTTTAAGTAATATGTAATATGATTAAAACAACCACAGAGGGTGTTAGGAAAAGCAAGGCAGTACTGAGTACAGAATATGATTACAGCCCTTTGAAAAGACTAGGAGTCAGCTAAAATGAGAAACAGGAAAAGGCTGTCACAACAGTGTGATCAGGCCACAGAACTTGCTGTACTTCTCCCTTATTGCCTCTGTTGTTCAAATGTTCTTTAATTGTATTTATCCACCATCATAAAGGGGATATTTTAAAAGAATCATTGCATCCTACCCAGTTTCCATTGTCCTTGCCAAGGACTTACTCATCCAGGCTATTGGGGTTCCTTTGATGTCGGGGGACTTGGTGCCCCCAGGGCACCCTCTCCATTCCTTGGCTACTGTTGATTTCCTTCAGACGAGGAGACTCCCAGCATCTGCCGATAGGAATCTCTCTCCTTCCCTTCATTCTGCTCTTTCACTGATGTGCACTACACCCCCGGGTGCCCTAGGCTGCCCTTGGGAGTCTGAACCTGACCCATAGGACAAGATTGGAAACACTGAAATGATTCCAGGCAGGGGTGGACATCACTGGATTTGAGTTCTTTAAGAATGTCTCTGGCTGCAGTGGAGAGTGGGTAGGGACAGCAGGGGCGGGTACCCCAAAGCAGTGAGGGACTGCTGCAGAATTCAGGAGGGCAGTTAGATGGAGGGTGTGTGGGTGGGAAGGGTTCGCACCATCTGGCAGATAGCCATACCCAGAAGCCCTGTTTTTAACACACTTGCTGATTTCAGAAAGGGCCATCCATCATTCTTGACAAAGTGCTCATTTTGGGAGAGCTCATTTATATCCTGAATGGGCTGCCTGGTCTTCCCTCTTAGAGCTGCAATTGTCATATTAATTTACATCCGATTAATAAATGGAAGTGCCTGCACATAATGGGGCTTATTCAATTTTCTGTTTGGAAGTCAACAGCAAAAATTCTCGTGCGGACATGGTCTTCCCCCTCTAATGCCTAGAGGAGCCCTCAGAATCTCTAAGACTATGCTTCTGTATAGACTATAATTTTACCTTTAGAAAGGCAAAACAAAAACAAAAACAAAAACAACTTACCTTTTCCCCAACACCATCACAGAATGTCAAGCTTAACAGAAAGGAAAACCAGTGGATTTCGAGATGTGGTGGTTTGTTGAAAAGGTGACAGACGTAACAGAGTACAGAATCGCCTTGAAAATTGACCTCTAGTCTTCGCTGCTTTTTAGAAATGCAGGTGCCTGGGCCCAGCCCCAGACCTGCTTGGGCAGGAACTGAGACCAGGGTCTGGGCGAAGTAGAATCAGCCAGCACTACTGACCTGAACCAGCAGACCGGAAGGGGGCCTGGGGCTTGACAGTTGCAGATTGATCCAAATCCTGGGTAAAGATTTTCAGTCTTTCTGCCCTTGCTGGGGGGGACTGATTTCTTTTTTTGTCAGGCCAGAACCCGCTCTTGGGGCTGTGTCCGAGACTACCTCTGCTTTCCCTGGTAGGCCAGCCTTGCTTGACTGGGCTTAAATCAGAAGGAGCAAGAGGATGGGAAGGGACGGGCCGACGGGTCACAGGAGAAAACTCAGCACTTCCAAATTACAGAGGAAATTCTCAATTAGACTTTTAACTGTTCACCACATTTAATAATGTGAAATAGACCTGATCTTTATGGGCTTTCTTCTAATTATAAAGGTGATGCATACTGTAGGCCATTCAGTCAAAGACAAAGGAATAAACCAACCAGAAATGAACAAAGTGACATCAAAGACATCTGTTGGGTGCACTTCTTGGTGAAAATTAAAAAAGCACGGTGTGCCATGGGCATGAAAAAACAGCTGTGCCAAACTATCTTGGTCATTAACAAGTGACTCCCAAGGGAAAGGCTTATTCATTCTATCAACCAATATTTATTTAGTGTCTATTTAGTGATCAGGGACCAGGAAAGTGCCTCTGTGGGAGAGGGGGTGCAGTACCTCGTGGCAGGGTGCCCCCGGTCCTCCCTTACTCTCACCCCTGCCCTGCAGGTGATGGATCTTGGTCGTCATGCCAGCCGTCGCTTCTTCAACTGGCTTTACTGGAGTATCAACGTGGGTGCCGTGCTCTCGCTGCTGGTCGTGGCTTTTATCCAACAGAACGTTGACTTCCTGCTGGGCTACAGCATCCCCGTGGGCTGCGTGGGTTTGGCCTTCTTCATCTTCCTCTTTGCCACCCCCATCTTCGTCACCAAGCCCCCCACAGGCAGCCAAGTGTCCTCTATGCTTAAACTCGCTCTCCAAAGCTGCTGTCCCCGGCTGTGGCCCCAACACTCTGTCAGGTGAGAAGGGGGCTCTTGGGGAAGAGGGCCATGAAGCATGGACATGTGCTGTGCTCCTCCGGGGGGAGGCATGGGCCAGTTGGAAGGACGTTTGGGGTCAACGCCCGTGGTAGTCCTCTATGACGGCCTGCTGTGCTGGGGGCTGGAGTGGCAAGGGTGACTCAGGATGGTGACCGAGGTCAAGGTGGCAGCAACAGTGGTGCGGCTGATGGGCTCACTGTAGAAAGTGGGAGGCTGTTTGTGGCCCTGATGGTGATCACACGATCGAGGTGGAGGTGTTTGTTAGCAGCCTCGGTGAAGCGAAGTCGGCGGTGACTGACGAAGGCAGTAGGGCTGGCTGGTGATGGAGACGATGGTACCAGTGCAGGCTGTTGGGATATAATATAAGTAATCCAATGCCACACTGGTATTAAGTGTAAGAAAGTCTAAGAGGGCACCTGTGTGGTTCAGTAGGTTCAGCGTCTGCCTTCGGCTCAGATCATGATCCCAGGGTCCTGGGATGGAGTCCTGCATTGGGCTCTCTGCTCAGCAGGGAGTCTGCTTCTCCCTCCCCCTTCACCCCTCCACCTGCCCATGCTTTCTCTCTCCTCTCTCTCTCTCAAATAAATAAAAATATTAAAAACAAAAGAAAAGGGGCACCTGGGTGGCTCAGTGGGTTAAAGCCTCTGCCTTCAGCTCGGGTCATGATCTCAGGGTCCTGGGATCAAGGACATCAGGTATCAGGCTCTCTGCTCAGCGGGGATACTGTTTTCTCCTCTCTCTCTCTCTCTCTGCCTGCCTCTCTGCCTGTGTGTGATCTCTGTCTGTCAAAAAAATAAATTCTTTGGGGGAAAAAAAAAAGAAATCCACCAAACTTGCTCTCCCTGAGTTAGCCGGCAGCCCAGAGAGGAAGGTTCTCAACAGCCTCTCACAGGCACACCGGCTTGCTTCAGCCCCTGTCCTTCTTAAAGTTAATTGACGATTTACGCTAAGCAAACCTGTGTCTAGACCCTGGAACCGGTTACGGAGCCTGTCAGTAGGATCTAGATGGAAAAGGGGCAGCACATGTTTGTCCGAGCTGGTGCACTGCTTTGCTGTGGGGTTTCCTTTTAACAATCCAGTGTATCCCAGCAGACTGTCGTGGAATTCAGTGGCTGAAGCCACCGTGTTTTCTTACCTGTCACAATTCTGTGGCGACTGGGCTCAGCCGGGCAGTTCTTCTACTTGTGATGTCATTGTGTGTGTGTTGGGGGGGGTCAGTCATCTGGCCAAAGGGGTTAGAACATCCAAGATGGCTCACTTACATTGCTGGTAGTCCAATCTCGTCCCGCATCATGTGGCCTCATGCCTGTGGCTGGAGCTCCTCACGGCAAGGTGGGTTGTAAGAGAGGGGGCTTTCAAAGAGTGAACGTTCCGAAGGAAAAGAGACAGAAACTATTGGTCTTAGAGTCTGATATTGGGCTTGGAGTCCCCGAGCCACCATTTCTGCTCATTCCGTGGGTCAGCCACAAGGCCAGCCTGGATCCCAGGCAGGGGAGCGAACTGGCCGTTGGTGGAGGAGTGGCATCCCACCATGGGAGGGGAGAGGCTAATAGTGGCCATCTTTAGAAATGACTGCACTGGTGTTTCCCTTTTTGGCATCTCAAAGGATGAGGCAAGGCTCTAGATCAAGAAGGGATTAGAAACATGCCCAGACGAAGGGCAAAAGGGGAAGGTCGCAGCAGTGGTTAATCTATCCTGTTTCCTGACCATTTCCCCTGCACCCCTACCCCTCCGCTGCCTCCGTCCGTAGGGAGAGGGCTGTAATGTTGCCTGTTGAGGAGGATGGACTTGGTGATGGCAAATGGGGGTGCTTTGGGGTATGTCAGATCTGGGACACCCCTTCTCTCTGAGTCAGGCTTGGACTGGGACTTCCCTGCTGCCCACGGGATGCCGGCACTGAGGCCAAAAGTCCCTCCACACTCCGCTGGCCGCAGTCCCTGGTCTTCCTTCCCCCAGACCGCTGGGCTCCAGCTCCAGGAGGGAGGGCTCTTGATCAGCCACCTGTGCGAGAAAGGAGGGGACAGTAAGCACAGTGACAGGGAGTGTAGTGAACAGTTGGCAGGAGGTTGGCTTTGGGGGGAGATCGCCTCATCCACGATGATGATGACGAGGATGCTGATGACGGTGATGACCGAGAAGGAGATGCTCCTGGTGGAGGGAGGAGAGGGGCGGGCTCAGAGGTGACCACTGGTGATGGAGGGGCAAGATAATGGTGGCCGTGGGGGTGGTGATGGCTGCTACTTTATCTGCTGCACCCCATCACCCCACAGAGACCCTCAAGGCACCCAGCCACTGCCTAACCAGAGGTCTCCCCAGCCTGGTCCTTCCCCCCAAGAGGACATGGCCAACTTTCAGGTGCTGGTGAAGCTCTTGCCGGTCATGGTGACCCTGGTGCCTTACTGGATGGTGTATTTCCAGGTGAGCATCCGGGTCTTAAGCTCTGGGAGCACAGGCTCCCTGGTCGCCTGACAGGCCTCCGCTCTCACCATAGAAGCCCAGAGCTTGTGGAAGAGGAGGCAGGGGGTCGCAGCGTGACCTGTGGCTACGCAGGGCCTGGCACAAAGCCATCCCGGTAATGAATAGCGTGAGGAACTCTGGAGACAGGTTTGAGGCCCAGTGCCCCGAATGTCACCCCGTCTGTCTGGGCCTCATGTGCAAAACGGGAGATGTAGAGCCCCCCCCCCCCCCGCTCAAGAGCAGTCAGATCCTCTGATGTGGCAACGGAGGCCCAGGGTTGCCCAACGCCACATAGCCAGTCAGGGACGAGCTCCGTGAGTTGAGTCCCCCACCCGGGCTGTGTCTCAGAACCGCCTGCAGAGCTTTTGAAACTGATTCCATGTCCCACCCCAGACTGTGGGGGGAAGGCTCTAGAAGGGTAAACTTCTCAGGTGAGACTGGTACCCAGCCTGTCTGAGAGTCTCTGCTTCCTGCCATCTCCTCAGGGGAAGGCTGGTGGTGCTGGGGGCAGGGGGGGCGGTGGGCAGCAGCTTATAGCCCCAACATTTAGCCTCCAGAGGACAAGGCCTTTGCCTTCCGTACCCCCTTCCTAGGAAACTTGTTGTGCATTTACCGAATATGGGTGTCGTGTGGGGCCAGCCTGCTACTTGGGGTGACACAGAGGCGAGGGGACAGGGACATGAGGAGGGTGTGTGCATGCGTCCGCGGCTGATTCTCAGAATACGGACATCCTCATACATCAGTTGGTGCATAGCTGCTGTCCTGAGCACCCTGAGTGCCCTCTCCTGCCTCAGGCCCTCCTGGGGGGATTCTCCTGGTCCCCCAGTTTTATAGAGCAGCTAAGAGGGTGATGCCCAGTGTGGCAGTGGGCCCCCTAGATCCTGCCCAGAGCCATTCCGGTGGGCCAGGGCCTACCCGGGGCCTGTGCTGTGTCAGCCCGTGGGATGCAGCTTGGCCTCAGTGTCAAGGGAGAGCTCCCCGTGGGGACAGCCATGTCATTATCTTCCCCATGTCAACAGACATTTCTCCACACCTCCTCTGTGCCAGGCCCTGGAGACACCAAATGTGAGTCAGACCAGCTGTGCCCAGGCTCTGGGATAAGGCTGCACACAGGGCTCATGGGCCTGGAAGCAGAGAGAAGGAGGCTCCCTGACCCAGCCTGGCTCCTGAGGAGGAAGGAGAATGGGGGAGGGGGGGGGTCGGTCACGTCCCCTGAGGCTGGGAGAGAGGACAGCTGTCCGCCTGCCCGGTGCTCCTTCTGAAGAAAGCCCATCGAGGAGCTGGCCGGCTCCCGGGCTGAGGGGAGGCGGCCAGTTCTGTGCCAGCCACGGCTCCGCCCCTCTTGGCAGATGCAGTCCACGTACGTCCTGCAGGGTCTTCACCTCCGCATCCCAAACATTTTCCCAGACAACCCCGCCAACAGCTCTGCAGCTCTGGGAGCTCAGCCCGGCGGCTACAAGGTAAGAGGCCAGGCGGGGGTTCAGCCCCCACGGCAGGTGGTACAGGGTGTCTCCTCTGTAAACAGAAGGCAATGAAGCTGTTTTCACGCCCAGGGGTAGGGGGTCCTCAGGGAACAGGGGTAGGGGGTCCTCAGGGAACATAAAAGCACCTGGAGGATGGGTCAACTTGTGCCCCAGCCCAGGCATCCTGCCAAGATGCTCAGCTGTTCCAGAGAATTCGGGGCCAGCTTTGCTCCCACTCACTGCCGCTCTGAGGCAGCCCTCAGCGCCTTCAAGGTGCACTTGGGTCCCTCAATTTCACCTTGACTTCCCTCACTCTCTGGGACGCCTGGATGCCCAGATGTCTGTCTTTCACCAGAACTTTCCAAACCCGTTCCTTGGTGTGTCAAAGACTCATAACATCAAAGACCTTCAGAGCTGAGGGTGTGACATTTGCCACTATACCTTCATTCCTTGCCCAGGACAGACATCACTAGACCATCTTCACATGTTTTCATGTGGAGCCCGAGAATGTTCCAGGCAGCCGTTACCCACTGATAGAAGCCAGAGGAACCGATTTGCCATCCTCTGATTTAATCCCACCCCTGACTTACCCAGTGGAGGAAAGTACATTCCAGAGAGGGGAAAGGGGCTGATCCTGGATCACCCAGGAGGCCAGCGCTCCCCGCTCCTGTCCAGAGCTCCTTCTGCACTGCTAGCCTGTCTTGCTTGGCCCCCTCTTACCCAGATCCCAGAAGCCTGGCTCCTCCTGGCCAACGTCGTGGTGGTGCTCATCCTGGTACCTGTGAAGGACCACTTGCTGGACCCTTTACTGCTGCGGTGCAAGCTGCTTCCCTCGGCCCTGCAGAAGATGGCCCTGGGGATGTTCTTCGGCTTTGCCTCTGTCCTTGTGGCAGGTGTGTGGGCCTTAATGGAGGGACATGGGGAGGGAGGCTGGCTCTGCTTTGGGCTGATGCTGGAACCGTGGGTCTAGGCCATGTACACCCTCTCACCGTGGGTGTCAGTCTTGGCTTCCCAGGGGGTGTGAACTGAAGGGGACCTTCCTCCTCTAGCCCCGTCTCTGCTCGTCAGATGAGGGAACTCAGGCCAAGAGATGCAAAAAGATTTTCTCCAGTGTCGTGGAAGCTCCCTGAAGACAGGTTTTTTTTTTCTTTTTCATTCATTGCTATGAATAATGCACATGGCATTCAATCAATGTGTTGGAGAATTTTTCAGACACTCAGACACTTGAAAAAAAAAGAATTTATTATTTATTCTCTTCCTTCTTCTAGTTCAAAATGATTTGAAGCCATTTATGACAAAGGGGTCCTGGTGACAAAGCCTTTCATGCTACTGCACAAACCTCCGTCCCTTTCACTCAGCAGCTCAGTGATCCCGAGGTTACTAAGCATCTTTGAGCTCCGTCTTTGCAATGAGGATAGTAATTCGTTCAGCCCCAGAGCAGGACCCGAGTTCTGCCTCATGGAATGTAGTCTAGCCGGAGTGTTGTGCGGATTAAAAAAAGGCGAAGTCTGTGAGACGCCCAGCACTGTGCCTGGATTATGAGGAGCCAGGGGAACCAAAGCTCAAAAACCAGGATTGTGTTGCAAGGATGAAAACCAAACTAGGTTCTTCTTCAACCCGTGCCTTAATGCAGTTTGTCCTAGTTCATCCCCATAGCAATCCTGGCTTTTTTTTTTAAAGATTTTGTTTATTTATCTGGCAGAAAGAGACAGTGAAAGAGAAAACACAAGCAGGGGGAGTGGGAGAGGGAGAAGCAGGCCTCCTGCTGAGCAGGGAGCCAGATCTGAGTCTCAACTGGACCCGGGATCATGACCTGAGCTGAAGGCAAAAGCTTAACGACTGAGCCACCCAGGCGCCCCTTATCCTGGGATTTTTATTCCTACTTTTTGCATAAGAGCACTGGGTCTCAGGGAGCTTAAGTGATTTGCCCACGGTCACACAGCTAGCCAGTGCCCGGGCTCAGGACTGGAACCTACACCATCACCTCCTACCACATCCAGTGTTCATGCCACAACAGCACAGCTGCCTCCTAAGCAACAAAGGGGAAGGAGGTATAAATAAGCTTGAGAGCCAGGTTAAAAACTCTTCTGGATTTCCCGTGGTATCAGGGAAACGGGGCTAGCTGTGATACCAGATGCTGGCTGTGACATCAAATCCAGCGCCAACTCCTCATCAGCTTGGGTGACCCTGGGCTGGTTGCTTAGCCTAAAATTGTCTTTCTTCATTTGCAAGAATGCATATTAAATGCCCAGCACGTAACAGGCTCTCAAGTAACACAAGCTGTTCCTGTTTATGAGTGCAAAACTGCATTCTTAGCAGTCAAGGCAAAAGTCGAAGAGTTGAAGCTCAAATCTCGGACCTCCAGCCTGCTCCCAGGCCCGTGTGCTTTTCCTTTGCTGCCACTAGGTCCCTGGGGACTTAGTGAGTACCAACCACGAGACAAGCTCTGCCCTGGGCTAAGCTTCCGATGCTGGGCCTGGCTATTTATATTCCCCACCCCCACCCCCTTCCACCCAAGGAGGCCTGGAGATGGAGCGCTTACAGTACGTCCATCGCAACCAGACGGTGTCCCAGCAGATCGGGAAGGACATGTACTACGCAGCTCCGCTGTCCATCTGGTGGCAGATTCCTCAGTACCTGCTCATCGGGATCAGTGAGATTTTTGCCAGTATCCCAGGTACCCTGGCCCCCTCCCCTGCTCTCGCGCCAATGACGGGCTCTGCCTGGTGCTGCCTCGAAGTCGGATGTCTCACGGGTCCAGCTTCTGGAGTTCATGGGGGTAGAGGAAGGCCAGGTTTTCTGGGTGGGGCCGAGTTCACCCAGGGGAGACTCACCAGCTCCTGCTTTGTGCCAGGCAGTAGACTAGGCACTGGAGGTTTGCAGGTGGTTAAGACATTCCCTACCGACTTCCCACATGGTCCCTGGTGCTGTGTTCATCCCTCATGTCTGTGCGGGTGCTGTTCCCTGTGCCTCAGGTTCAAAGTGAACCCCGCTTTCCCCATCACTGCTGAGCCGAAATGCCAACTCCTCCATAAAGCCCTTTCCAAGACCCCTGGGCAGAGGGAGTCCTTCGAACCTTCTTTCCTTCATCTCTGTTGCGGGTCTCTGTGCTGTAATAACGCAGGACGTTTGCAGCCCCCGCCGGGCTGTGAGCCAGAGCTGTGGAGTGGAGGTTGGCTCTTTGCTCAGCCAAGTACCAGGAGCAACTTGGCCGGAGGCCCACGGCTAGGCTCTTGTGGGACTCACTCAGAACTGGGTAGGGGGGCGGTCACGAAGACAGTAAACCCAGGGGAGGGCTGTAGTGGTGACTCCAGGGTGTAGGGAGAGTCCCTGGGTCGAGGTGGGGAGCCGGCAGGTGGGCAGGGAGGGCAGAACTCAGCTGGTAGCAGGAAGGAGGTTTGCAGGCAGGGGGAACAGCAGATGCGGAGAGCTAAGCCTTGTGGGGAGTGCGCAAGGGCTGGGGAAGGTCGGGGCCAAACCTGGATGGATGTTGCCGTCTCTCCCGAGGGCAATAACAGCTCCTCCCCCCCCAACAGGGGACTATGGCAGGCAAAGGATCCCGATCCCATTAGAGTTTTTTTTTAGACAGACCCATCTGGCTGTGTGAGGAGGAAGACAGGAAGCAGGGGGGTGGTTTAAGAGGCATTTGCAGGGACCGGACAGTAAATGACTGGGGGCAGCGCTTTGGCCTGGGGCAGAGGGAACAGAAAGGGGGGCTGACAAGAAGTTTCTCAGGTTAAATCAAAAGGATTTGGCGATGATGTTGAAGGAGGGTGGAGAGGGCGGGGGAGAGAGAGGTGCTGTCCCTGAAATGGGAGACCGAGGAGGAGGGGCGACGGAGCAATGTGGGAGGGCATCCAGGCGGAGGTGTTCAGCCAGGGGACTAGATGAGCAGGGCAGAGGCAAGGGGGCACGGGGGCACGGGGGTCATCCTAGCCTCGTGGTGGGCAGTCATGCCGGGGAGGCCAGGATGGAAGCTGGGCAGGCCCCATCTCTGCTCCTCCAGCGGACGCTTGGGTCTCCCCCTGTCCCTCTGCAGGCCTGGAGTTTGCGTACTCGGAGGCTCCGCGCTCCATGCAGGGCGCCATCATGGGCATCTTCTTCTGCCTGTCCGGAGTGGGCTCGCTGTTGGGCTCCAGCCTCGTGGCACTGCTGTCCCTGCCCGGGGGCTGGCTCTATTGTCCTAGGGACTTTGGTGAGTGTGGGGCCCTCCCTGGAGAGTGGGGGCCTGGGTGGTGGGAGGCTTAGAAAGGAGGTGGCAACTAAGTGCTTTGACCCCAGGCCCAGTGAAATAGCAGCCTGGACTCAGAAGAACCGGGTTGTAGCCCTACCTTGGCCAGTCGCCCATGTGGCCTCCCCGCCTCGGGCCTCAGTTTCCCTAACTGTCAAAAGGGAATCCGTGTACTTGACAGACCTCCAAGCTCCTTCCTGCTTCTGGAAGTCTGTCGTTCTGGCTGAAGGGTCACCTTTCTCTGGGGTCTTTGTGTTTTAAACCCCGGAAAGAACATCTGATGGGGACTCACAGGCAGCACAGGACGAGAGGGCTGTCTGTCCACCCACTCCCCACACGGCTTCAGCCGCCAGTCCCTGGGGATCCCTGCTTGACCCAAATGCCAACCCCTCCTTTCCCCAGGGAACATCAACAATTGCCGGATGGACCTGTACTTCTTCCTGCTGGCCGGCATCCAGGCCGCCACGGCCCTCCTGTTTATGTGGATCGCTGGCCGCTACGAGAGGGTAGCTCAGGCCCCAACTTCCCAAAGCTGTCCCAGTAGGGACAGGGGCTGAACACCTTCCCCGCCCTTCTCTCCCCAGGACACAGACAGTCCAGGCCCAGTGGAGGTTCCTTGAGTTTATTCTGTACCCAACGTTAGGATGAAATGGTTCATAAATAAGGGGCATAAGCCCTTCCTTACGAGCATGGTCCATGATGGGGGTGGGGCAGGGCAGAGGTGACCTGGGTGGGCGTCCTTTGGAGAGACCAGATGAGGGACTTGGATCCGCAAGCACCAGAGGGTGCTGGGGAGGCTGCCTGGGCTGGCGGCCGACGAGGCGGAGCCAGGCAGGCTGGGGAGGGGTCAAGAGCTGCCCCGGATCCTCTCCATGTAGCTGCGCAGCTCCTCGGGGTCCTTCAGTCCCATGTCCTCACATACCCAGCGGATGTCCTCCTCGCCTGCCACCAGGATGGACTGCACGGCAGGGGCCCCTACGGGCTCCTCAGACGGCTGGGCTTGGGGGGCTGTCGCAAATGTCACGAACTCTACGCGCTTCCGCCGCCCCCCGGCTTCCTTCCGGGCCAGGGTACTTGAGGAGCTGGTGGTGCCCCCAGAAGGGGCCTGGGCCATGGTCAAGGCTTCCCCTCCTGCCCCAGTCTCGCAAGGGCAGCCCCCCTCCCCCTTGGGCAGGCCGGGGGACTGGCGGTCCAGCTGGCGGCTCAGTTCCTCCTGGTCAGTGCCCAGCCAGACCCAATTGTGGGGCTGGGGGGAGGCAGGGTCGGTGGCACCGTCAGGAGGCTCCTTGCGCTGGTAGCGCAGCACGAAGACCACACCGTTGACCAGGAAGATGAGGATGGCCAGACAGAAGATGCCCAGCAGAGCGTACATGCCCAGCTCTAGGTCGGTGACCCGCTGAGGGGCAGGGACCATCTCCTCCTCTTCCTCCTCCTCTCCAGCCTCTGCCTCCTTCCCAGCCTCCTCCTCCGCCCGCTCAAACTTGCCCCTCACACCCCCGTTGCCCCCAATTCCACCCGCCTCCCATCGTCTCCCTCCCATGCTGGCCTCGGTGTCTGGTGAGCTACGGGCGGGGCTGGATGGGAGGGCAAGGGCCGGAGTAGGAGCAGGGGGCAGCCCCAGCCAGGCAGTGCCAGAGGCCAGGGGGACTCGGTGGCGGCCCCGGCGGCAGGGCTCCGGCGGGTGCAGAGCCACGTGCAGAGGCAGCCCCTCGGCCCCTGCCCCACTCACCACCACCCCAAGCTGGGCACCCCGCTCCTCGGCTGGCAGGACGGCACCGGGCTCCTCGGCTGAGACAGACAGTCCCAGGTCATGGTGGTCGTAGAGCTCAGCGGGGGCCAGGGTGTGATCAGAGAAGGACAGCCAGAGGGAGAGGGCCACCTCCTGTGGGGCACACGGACACAGGCAGAGACACGCGAAGGCACGCACGCATGCACACAGAGACCACTCCCACAGAGACAGGCCACACGGAGGAGGAGAGATCAGAGAGAAAACAGACACAGGCAGATGGACAAAACACAGGGAGAGAGGGGACGTGTGTCAATCACCTGTCTGCCACTCAGCCCTGGGGTCTGAGTCATTGGGAGGGTCCTCAGAGCCATCTAACCAACCTCCCACTGCCACACTCCAGCCGGCCACTGCTTGATCACCTCTATCCACAGAGAGCTCACTACCTCACAGGGCAGTCAGTCCTCATTCTGAAAAACCCTAAGGTGAGGGGTCCAGGTGCCTCCCATCCCCCTGTCATTAGCCCCCACTTGGAGATGTTGACCTCATCCCCCTGACCCCTGGCTGTCACCTGCTTTGGGGCGGGAAAGGCTGACTGTGCCCAGCATGTGGCCGTGACCTCCCCGGGGTGGGCAGTGCCCCGGCTCAGGGCCAGTGAGATGCCCATCACCGGCTGCACCCGCAGCTCCAACACCGAGACCTTGTCATCCGTCACAGCCAATGCCTGCTCTCCCAGAATGGAGTCAGTGAGTGGGGAGCGCACCTGAGGGTGAGAGGGAGCTGCAAGTTGTGGGGGGCCAGAAGAGTACACAGACAGCCCCTCCCCTCCGAGCCCCATCCTCTGTATACTGCGTTTCCCCACCCTTTGCCCTCCATACGACCAATACATACCAGGACCCCGATCCCATGCCTCGGGAACAGTTCCCTCCTCTCTCAAGTCCTGGCCCCCACATATCCAACCCCAGCCCTTCATGCTTTGAGGGTGTCCCTCATTACATGGGCCATCACTGGGTTCATACCTGCTCAGGTACACCCGGGGCCCATTCTGACATTCTTCACACCTACCCATGAACATTCTGGGGGCCTTGGGTGGGCTCTACCCACCTCAATGGAGGTGACGCCAGGCTCCCGGCCCACTAGGATGCGGCCGCCCTCCAGCGAGGCTATGCGTGGGTCCTGCACACGTGCGTGTGGCGCCACGAGGTGGGACACGTCCAGCAGCCAATCGGGGCCAAGCAGGTGGGTGAGGCGGCGCCCGCCGTCCAGCGGGTGGGCCGCGAAGGGGACAAGGAAGCGCACGCTGGCCCGCTGGTACTGCAGGCGGCAGCCACGGGCTCGCCGTTCGGCCTCCTCCGCCACCCCAGCGGCCTCGGGTTCCGGTACCCTGGGGGTGGGGGTAGGGAATGGACAAACCCGGGGGAGGGCCGTCGGCTCAGGCTCCACCCCAGCCGCAGAGGGTCCCGGCCTCTGGAGACACGCAGCTGCCCCTCTACTGTCCCTCTACGTGTGGGTGCCCTGCCGCAGCCCTATTCCTAATTGGTGCCTTTGCCTGTCCATCAGGCCGCCCTCCTCTTGCTCTAATCTGAATTCCTGTCTCCAGGGGAGGTGGAGAGACCATCTCTGAGCAGGGAGACCTTGGGGTGCTCATTGTCCAGAAGGCCTGGCTCAGATTCCTGAGACTGCCTCACCATTGGGCTCTGGTGGGACCCTCTCGATCTTTACTGAGCTAGGTGCCATCTTAGGCTTTGAGGACCCAGCAGTGAACAGAATAGGCAAAATCCCCCGCCTTTAAGGTCTTACATTCTCAGGGAGGAGAGTGAAGGCAGGTGGGGTTAATCAGGCTACCCAGTAATTAGGAAATGATCTGGACTTCGGAGAAGGGGGAGAGGGAGCGTGGAGGTCCGTGATCACAAAGTGGCCAGAGGCCGGTTGGTGACAGGCAGGTGGGTAGGAGGAACCAGAAACAACGGGGCTGGTTTTTTAGACCCCTGGCCGTGTTCCCTGCACCATCTCTCTGGTCCCAGTGCGACTTCACCAAGGCCTCCACTCACCCTTCAGCTGCGCCGGGGACCCTCCAGCCTCGGACCTGCTCCAGGGTGGTGTCGCTCAGCTCCACGCGCAGGGGCAGCAGCGGGGCCCACACTGTCAGCCGCAGCGAGGCCCTCAGCCGGCGCCACCAGAAGTCCACCCGCACCCCGTGGGCGCCCCGGCTCTCCTTGCCAGACACAAACACAGCATCACAGGTCTCCGACACCTATGGGAGGGCAGGAGCTGGGCTAAGCCTTGGAAGACAGGGCTTCGCCATGAGGGGCAGGGCTGAATTTCATCCTGCATTTACTGGCATGTCTTAAGAGTAGGAAGATTTCAGCAAGGGGCACGTAGGTGTCTTAGTTGGTTAAGGGGGTCTGCCTTCAGCTCAGGTCATGGTCTCAGGGTCCTGGGATTGAGCCCCATGTGGGAGCCTGCTTCTCCCTCTGCCTTTGCCCCTCGCCCCTGCTCATGCTCTCTCAAAATCTTGAAAAAAAAAAAAAAGGTGGGGGGTTCACCATGCCTCCAAGATTCAATCTGGAGGAACCACCCATTCCTCAAGTTCACCCAGGGCTCAGCTGGGGAAACCAGCTATTTGCCTACAACAAAATCATTCTCTTGGTAGTGGAGAGTTCAAACCACGAATTTGGCTCCTCGTTAGTGCTGACCTCTGACTTTTGTGTGGGAGCCGCCTGGCAACCAACTGCAGGAAGGTGGGCAGAGGCAAGACAGACCTACCCACCCGAGAGCCCTCAGGAGGGTGTCACTCACATAGGGGCAAAGTGCCATCGTAAGTGGCAAGACATCTTTTCCAGACTGGCAGCCAGGAGCTAAGAAATGCAAGCTCTGGGTTTCCCCTCTTAAAACTTCAAAACAGAGTAAGTTGCCTACCCTTTTTTTAATCTCATGGATCATTACAAGGCTTTAATAATTACCATTTTTAGCATCCTATAAGTATTACATTGCATTAAAAGCTGCCGTGGCTTCAGCTGCTGCTCTCTGCTGCTTTAGTGTCTTAGGGTGATTTTAATTCATCTTTTTCCTTTTTTAAGAGAGGGAGAGAGTTAGGGAGGGGCAGAAGGAGGGGTAGAATCTTAAGCAGGCTCCATGCCCGGAGCAGAGCCAGATGTAGGGCTCAATCTCACGACCCTGAGATTTTGACATGAAATGAAATCAAGAACTGAGCCATGCAGGCACCTCTGGGAGCTTCTAATTCTTACAACAGTCTAATATATTCCCATTTCAAAGCTTAGAAAACTGAGGCTCAGAGAGGTGAAGAGACTTGCCCATGCTCACACAGCTAATTGATAACAAAGATGGGTTTTCTCCTCTCTCTTTCTTTCTTTCTTAGATTTATTTATTTGACAGAGAAAGCGAGAGCTAGCGCATAAGCACAGGGGGAGCAGCAGTCAGAGGGAGAGGGAGAAGCAGACTCCCCACTGAGCAGGGACCCCCCCCCAATGTGGGGGCTCGATTCCAGACCCCCAGATCATGACCTAAGCTGAAGGCAGATGCTTAACCAACTGAACCACCCAGACACTCCCAGAGATGGGTTTCAAACTAAAATTTGTGGGTCCCAACATATATACTCTCCCTCTTTTTTTTTAAAGTAGGCTCTAGCTCTGTGTCCAACATGCGTCTTGAACTCAGGACTCCACGATCAACAGTCACATGGCCTACTGACTGAGCCAGTCATGTGCCTCCAAAGTATGCACTCTTAACCCTCCCACATCGGATCATTTGTCAATGAACGTGGAGGTGCCTAACCTGGGCTGCTGGAGCGACACAGCTCCCACCTGACTGTGGAAAAAGGTGGTGGGAACGAATGAAGTTGAATCTGTGGCTTACCTCCACGAGGTTTCTGGTGTGAAGAAACAGCTGTTCTCTTGGGGACCCGAGTGGGGAAGGGGTCCGTGCACCCCCGTGCATACAAGGGTATACTCACACGGGGCTGGCACTCGCTACTCACCTGCAGGACCTGGGTGTTGGCTGACTCGCAGCCGATCTGCTCTGTCACCTCCACCAGCGCCCCCCCGCTGTCCACCGTGACCAGGCGCACGGGCACACGGCGCGGCTCTCCAGTCAACAGAGCTGTGTTCACCAGCTCCTCGGCCTGGGGGCGGGTGGGAGGGGTGCAGGAGGAGCTCAGCTCCTAGCTCTTCCCCTCACTTGGCCCCAAGCCTGGCCAGGCACAGGAGGGGACTCCTTACCTTGGCCAGTGGGACGAGGGCTCTTATATCCCGCTCTGACACCAAGATCTCCCACACCATTTTGTCCTTCTCTGCTTCGGGGGCCTGGCCTGCATACTCCAGCTGCCATGTGACAGGGCGAGTGACCGCCACACCCCCACTCGTGCTATTCTCCACCAAAAAGTCCACCCACAGGAACTCTGAGAGTTCGAGGGGGCTGCTGGCCGGGAGAGAGAGAGAGAGAGAGAGAGAGAGAGAGGCTGAGCACTTGCTAGTGGCCAGGTGCTGTTGTCAGCACTTCTAGATTGTGAGCTAGGTCCTAGGATAACCCTCAGTTTGCTGGGGAGAAAACAGAGGGACGGAAGTCATATAACCTGCCCAGAGTCACAGAGTGAAGTGGCAGGGCTGGGATTAAACTCAAGCAGCCTGGCTCCAGACCCCCAGCTCTCATACACCCTCGGCCTCTAGAAGATCCACGTAGCCACTTTGCTACCCTCCCTGGAAAGCTGCTTGCCCTCCTGCCTCCCTACTCCCCCGCCACTCAAATATCCACCTTCCACAGCCATTGGGTGGTGGGGGAAGGCATAAAGCAGCCGGGGTCAATCTCTACCCAGGAGGAAGAGTCACTTCTAAGGCCCAGGACTGGCACTTGACCCCCTGAATCATAACCCTTGCAGGTTCCTTTGATCAAACACTGGCTGGGTGCTTGCTCTATATTTTATTTTCACAGACCCTAGGGTGTATATTATCATCCGCACTTTACAGGTGAGGAAACTGAGGCTCTGGTCAGGAGAGGAAGTTATCGGGGGAGGTTAACCAGCTTGCCCGTGGTTATTCATCCAAAATGTCAGAAACAGGATTCAAACCTGAGCTACCACAGTCATGGCCTTGGCCTAGGCTCAGAGCACCAGTAAGAGTTCATAAAGTTTAACCACAGCTGAGCTGTTTCTGAAATAGTAATGGCCCCCAAAAGGGGACCCATTTCATGTGGCTGTGGGAGACAGGGTGGCAGCTGTGAGGGCTGTGACTGAGCCGTCATGATGGGCTGGCATCCCCTGGAACTAGATCATAGACACTTGCTGTCCGGGGGCATGGATACACAGTAGCTGAATAACTTCGCTGTACTGGGGCATGGATACACAGTAGCTGAATAACTTTGCTGTACCCAGACATGGATACACAGTAGCTAAATGAATTAGTATCTGCTCTGTGCGGCTTCCCTGAAGGAGTGCTCTGTGCATGCTCAGATGGGAGTAGGGAGGGAGGCAGCCCGGGAGCCCCCTTCCATTGGGCCCCAGAAAAAATCTGCTCTCTCCTTTCTCTGACACCCAGGGAAAGAGTTGCCCACCTGGAGTCTGGCCCTGGGGTTCCGGCACGGTGGCAGGTGATGAGGGTTGTATGGTGCTTGGAGCCCTTAAAGCGGTCCAGCTTGGCAGTCCAGAGGCTGGGCTGGGCTGGGCGGGCAGCCGTCACATGCAGCCCCTTCTTCACCTTGATCCTGGGAAGGGGACAGAGGCCCAGTGTGTCAAGCTGGGTGCTGAACCACGGACTGAATGAGGGACACAACTGTCGAAAGACATCGGCCTTCCGTCTGGGCTCCCCAACTGCGCTCTGAATATTCTGCTCACCGTCCTCCGGTCCAGAAGGACCCCATCTCAGTGCAGGTCAGGACACAGAGCTCTCCCTGCCTCAAAGACCCACTGCCCACAAGGTCAACTCTAATCCGGGCATCGAAGCCCTCCAGGATCTGGTGAAGTTTTGTCTTTAGCTGTGACATCCCTCTGTCACTCTGCTTCAGCGACACCAAAAGTTCTTGCCCCTCCACACAGCTCATTTACGCCTCTGAGTCCTTGCTCAGGCTGTGCCTTCAGCCCACCCTGCCCTTTTTTCCACTGCTCATTCTTCAAGCCTCCAGCAACTCAAATACTGTTTCCCTTAGAAAGCTTTTCCTGTGCAGGATGAATTTCCCCTCCCCTCCAGCCCTCACCCAGGCCCCACCACACCTGGGACCTCCACCAGAGCACATAATCCAGTGCGTGCCATATAGCTCCTTCCCCTACCGCTGGGGCCCTGCAGCACCAGGTGGGGACTTGGCCTTGCTCCTCTCTGTAGCTCCAGAGTAGAGGGAGACACAGGGCTGGGCACGTTTTAAGTGTCTGAGAAAGATCTAATGAGTGTGCAAGTGGGCACAGGAGAGTGGGAGAGGCACCTGACACAGGACACACACAAACCCAAACAGGGGAGAGGAGATTCATACTCTGCAAATCCTTGTCAGTGGAATTGGGTTGGGGGGCCACTTTGGGAGAACTTCCTGCCGGGAGGGACACAAAAAGGAGGGCCTTCCTGTGGGGAGGAGTGAAAAGGGACGTGCAGCCAAGGGGCAGGCGGGAGAACATGCAGATGAACTTGACTGGAGCAAACACTGTTCCTGGGGCATTAGAGCATTAGCCATTCCCAGGTACCGCACTTTCCAGTTTCTAAGTCCTCTCCTGTTTTCCCTCCCCGGAGCCTCACAGCTGCCCTATGAAGCAAGCCGTGTTAGCCAGGGGAAGGGGAGCTTCCTATTTCTGACTCCGAGTTCGGGGCTGTGCCCATGGCCAGGTCTTGCCGGACCAGGAGAGACTGGGGTGGGCCTGTCTTTGCAGAGATCAAGGATTCCAGTAAGAACCCCTAAAGGAGAAAGCATCTGTCCAGTCTCCCTGCAGAGGTTCCTGCCTTCAAACCACCGCCCCTGCCCCCAACCCTTCCAGGAGCCCAGAACTCACCGCAGAGTCAGGACACTGGCTGTGAAGTTGTGCCGAAGCAGGACGGTAGCACTGAAGAGCTGGCCGGGCCGCACGGGCACATCAGGCACCCGCAGAGTCACCGCCTCGTCCAGGGGCACCTCCTGGTACTGCGGGGGATCTGCTGGGCGCAGCTCCACAGCACCCACTGGGAGGGCCTGTTCCCTGGGGTCCTCCTCCCCACCGGGGCCGCAGCCCCCAGGGCCCTCAGCGGCGGGCTCCAGCGTGTAGGCCAGCTCGGCCCTCGTGGTGGAGCCCTGGGAGAACCAGTGGGAGGGAACCTCCAGCTCCACCACGCAGGCACCTAGGGAGGGCTGCAAACACACAACGGCCATGGTTGACCCGGGGCAGGGGAGCGGTTTCCAGCACCCACACCAGGAAACGCAGAGCTGGAGGGGGTTCATGAAAGGCAGGACCAGCACGGGCCAGAGACATGTCCCAGGTGACTCAGTGACTTGGGCTGGGTCTCCGAACCCATCCAAAAGCCACACTTCGACTTTGGGGGACAGTCTCATTCCAAAGAGAGCCAATCCCAATGCCTCCCCCTAACAATGCCCCAGGATCACCTGGACAACATCTCAGGTTTCGAAGAATCCCGAAGCCCGCAAAATACCTCTCCCTGGAGGATCCCGGCGCCAAAACAGTGCAAAATGCAATTATAAGAGCAATTCTAACAATAATGCAAACACTTGCTGAGGGAGTACTCTGGGCCAGGCATTGGCATTGTACTAAGCTATTGCACTCATTTCATTTGCTCTTTATTCCAGCTCCATATGAAGTATGATCTATTATCACCCCATTTTATAGATGGGGAAGCTGAGTCCCACAGAAATTAAGTTACGTGTCCAAAGTCGTATACAATAGCTCAACTTGCGTAAGGGGCCCTCAATAACCCTTTCAAAGGGTCCCCATGAAAGCTAGCAGAGCGGGAATGGAGTCAGCTTGTCTGGGACTCTGAAACCACCCAGAAGTGGTAAGCTCTTTCTTCCCTCGCCCAGGACTACCCTCTGGCTGGCACAGCAGGTAGGGCAGGCCTAGGTAGGGCCTGCCCACTCACCTGGAAGTGGCAGGCGCGGTGAGCAGTGCCTGCGGGGTGTGTGGCGTGGAGCCGGGCACAGGGCAGGCTGCCAGGCCCTGGTGGCCAATCCTGCCCTTTGAGGTGGAAGAGGACTCGGGCATGGGGCTCCGCCGGAGTCACAGCCGCTTCCACTGACACGGCCCGCACATCCCAGGGCACTGGCCGTTGGTGGGGCTCAGTGGCCCGTGGGGGGACCACCTGGAGGGAGAATGGGGTTGCTCAAGTAAACAGGGAGTGCAGGGAAGCAAGACCTGGAAAAAGGGGATCCCAGGCTTCCAGGCCTGGTGCGGCGGAAGAGAGCATTTACAGGCCTCAGTTTCCCCCTCTGGAAAATGTAGAGCACAGCTGGAGCTGGGGAAGAGCCTTGAGGCACGCACAAGCAGACCTCAGCTCTGAGTCCTGTTAGCCTGGGAGTCGGTTCCTGGGGTCCTCTCCTTACCTGCTGAGTGGCGAAGGGTGGGTAGGAGGCCCGGAGAAGCGGCTGGGCCCTGGGCCATGGCTGCAGGAGCAGAAAGGTCTCTGATCGGGAGCCCAGAGAGGAGTTGGCGGGTGGATAGTGACCCACTTGCTGCACACGGAAGTGCTCAGGGGCGTCAAGGAGCTCCAGGGCTGCGGGCAGGTAGACGGGGCCCAGGGGGTCCTGGTCACAGCCCACTGCAGAAGGAGAAGGCGTAGCGATGATGACAGCTCCAGAGCTGGCCAGGGCTGAACTACGCTCCAGCCTGGGGCACAGTAGCAGTGGGCAGTGGAGGAAGAAAAGGTTAGAAATGTCCCATCCCCCCAGGATGGGGGGGAAGTTGTCCCATTTCACAGAAGGGGAAATGGATCGTAGCACAAGACAGGACCAGGATGTGAATGTATATCCTGGCCCGGATGCCAGCTTCCAAACCTTTCCTTCGTCCACCTTCCATAGGCTCAGGCCTTCCTTCCCTGAGGAGAACCTTCTCAGCATCCCCTCCCCATGCCTGCCCTCTACCTACATGCCTCTGGTATCAAGCCATCTGTGGGGCACAGTTCTCCCCAGACAGGGTCTGCGTAGGGAGATGGTGATGAGGGGAGCTTTGTAGAAGCAGAGACCCTTTCTCTGTCCCTGGGTCCTTGGCCAGACTCATCCAGGCACCCACCCTCCCTCCACTTCCATCATCACCATGGAAACCGCACACTGGTTTCCTGAGCTTGCTCCCTTCCTCTCTGTCCCAACTGGGTACCGGAGTGCAAAAATGGGATTGGGATTGGGACTTTGGGGGAGGAGGGGACCACGACCCTGGGGAGAGCCCAAACATTCAATGAGTAGGACAAAGGACTCCTAAGACCGTATTTGGTTTGTACCAACTATTGGTTAGCCCTAGTAATAATAAACACTTTCGGACACTAACTATATGCAGATGACTATTTAAGACATTTACATATATTAACGCTTCAATTTGTGTAATTAACTCTGAGAACTAGGTTCTATTGCTATGAATTCCATTTTATGGATGTGGAAGATGAGGCTGAGGTTAAGGGACTTGCCTGGGGTCCCCCAGCTGGAAAGTGGGGAAGCTGGGAGTCAGAACTGATATTACACCCAGAGGGATACCCTGCTTCTCCCCGTGGCTGTTTTCAAGGGTGAGCACCTCCAGCCTCACTCCCCAGACTGTGGGTCTCTCCCCTCGCCCTTAAGGTCATGTTGTCTCCTTAAGGAAGCCCTTCTTGATTGCTTGCCCTCCCACCAGTCCCCTAATTGCCTCATCTGAATTGGCTGTCTTCCTGTCTATTGACAGGGGGACTTGTTGTACTCATTCTTGAATCCCCCAAGCTGGGCAGCTCTCCCTGGACAGGATGTTCTGGGAGCCTGGAGGGCTGCGTTTACATCTTAATTCTGTCTCAATAAAGCCTGGGTCATTTAACATCTCAGAGCCTGAGTCCTCACCTGTAGAATGAGCATTTAGCGACAACTGTGAGTAGGGGAGGGCTTTGTAAAGTGTGGCGCGAAGTCTGGAGGAGGGGTTATTGCTACTGAATAATGGATGCGACAAGGCTTCCCTCAACTCTCTGTGTAAGAGGTTATTAGGGCTCCTGCTGGGTCCCCTGGGGAGGGGAGCAGGTGGCTGAAAGGAGCCCTAGAGCCAGCTCCCTCTCTGCCCCATCCTGGGCCGGGGCACTTCACGGTTTCAACCTCTTTCAAGATGTCCCCATCAAGGAGCTTGTATCTGAGACAGTCCACACATCCTGCCCCCAAGTGTTAACAGGTGAGTGACTATGGCTTCCTGGGGGCAGCCCTTGACCTCGGTTCCTCCTCCTGTTCGACTGCCTGGATAATTACAAGACGCTCTGTGGCCTGACTCCCACGGACTCCCAGCACTCAGTGCTCGGCTCTTGCGGTGAGAGTGAGGGGGGCCTAGAGAAAGCCTCACTATCTGCCACCCCCCACCAAGTTCTGTGGTGTCATCCGACTGGTCTGACCCCCATCCTGGGCACACGGGAATCGCTCCCCCTTCCTCCAGTGATAGGGATCCCCACAGAATTCAGGAAGGCACGGATGGGGCAATCCCGGGAGATTCCAAGGTCAGATCGCTCCTGGGGGCAAGGGGAGGGCGGCTACGCACCTCGCAGGTCCCAGGCAAAGGGGTTGCTTCCCAAGCCCGTGGGGGCAGGTCGATGGTGGGTGAGTGGGTGGGGGAGAAGGCTAGGAGCTCTGTGGACCGAAGATTAGGGAGCGGGTGCGCCTGAGCCAGGGGTAGCCGGGTTAAATGCCCGGGCGGGAGGGGGAGCTCGCGGAAGGTGCGTGGGCTGGCGGTGAGAGCCCCGGACTGGCTGGTCCTGGATGAGGAAGAGTTGCCAGGTTCTGGAAGTGAGGGAAGCAACAGAGGAGCTCGACTGGAGGGAAGATCCGTTTGGGGGCGGGGGGTGGTGAGACCTCCGGTCCTCAGGGCAAGCTGCGGGGCGACCCGCTCCGAGCTTAGTCCGGGAACCCGCAGCTCCCCGCTGGCCGCATCCCTCCTAACCGGCCCGGGCCGGGCCCTAGCCACCCCGGGTCCCGCCCATCCCCTCCCCTCCCGCTGACCTCTCACGACGTCCAGGGCCAGGGCCACCAGGAGGCAGAGCCAGGGGCCGCAGGGCCCCCGGGGAACACATGCCGCGAGCCCCGCCATCCCGGCGCACATCCTTCCCGCGGAGGGCGGGGACTAGGCGGGTGGCTCAGGTGGCCCCCGCCCGCCCGGCATCTCCCGCGCCCGCTCCGCGCCGCCCGGACCCGGCCGGCTGGATCCCTGCCGCCGCCCGCCCGGTCGCCTGCCCGCGGCCGCAGCTCCCAGACAATGGAGCGGGAGCCGGAGCAGGAGGGTGGGAGGGAGGGAGCGCGGCACAGGGGCTGCCCCTCGGCCCCGCCGGGTCCTAGTGCCCCACGGATCCCCAAGCCCCGAGCGCCCCCGCGCTTGAGGTCGGGAAGAAGGCCGCTGCCCTGGAGACTGACCCGCCTTACTGAGAGGGCCTGGAGGCGTTCGGCTGGCTCCCTCTTGCCCCTGGAGGAAACAGCCACTTCCTCTGCCTCATGCCCGCCCCACAAGTAACCCACCTGTAAAGGCATCGCACTCCGGAATCTGAACTGGTATTGGGGAAGATGGGGAACCAAACTGCGGGGGCGGAAGGGCGGAAAGGCAGAGAAAGCGGCCAAAAAGGGCTGGGTGACAACCACCTGGGCCTGCCCTGACAGAGCCCTAGGCCACGCCGGTGGAGGGAGGTCTCGGGCGGAGTTCCTGCCCAGCCCCACCCCTGGGAGAGGCCCCTCTGCCCCTGAGGAAGTCCCACCCACCAGGTCTGGCCTCTGGGCCCAGCCTTGGCTATCAGGCAGTTAGGAGAGGTCCAGACGAGGGCACCTAGCAGCACGTTAGCATCTTCGTGGCGGCTTAAAAAGAAAAAAGCAAAAAACAAAACAAAAAAACAACCCACCAAAACAACCACACCTGGGACCCTAGAAAACCACCGATTTAACCTATGGGCCAGTTGGAGAACCACAGTGCAGGAAACTCCCATCTGGTGAGGGAAGGAGGGAAGGCAGGCAAATCTCCTGGCTGTCTTGGGGCCAGCCTTTCCTACTCTTGCACACAGCGGCAGGAAGGGGTACCCTTCCTTCCTCTCTCCCACATACACACTACTCCAGCAGTGCGGGTCAGTTCCTGGAAGTTTTGTAAAGGGGGCACGACTTCCTCATTCCTCACACTCCAGGAGGGAAGGGTACCTGGCACCAGCCTTCTTCTTGCCCAGCCCCACATCTCCCACCCTTTCCACCAGCTTCACGCAGCCCCTGCAGGGAAAAGTCAAGAAAACTGAGCAGCTCTGCAGAAAAGGATTTAGCTGTAGGGAGAAATGAAAGCCATCCAGACTTTGAGTAAATACATTTTATATGGAACGAGATAATAAAATAGCGTGCATTTTATTTAAAACCAACCAAGCGCTGATAAAAATACGTATTACTGCAGCTGTGATTCCACATCAAACCTTGACAGTAAGAACCGGGCACTGAATTCATTCTTCACATGATGTGCTAGGCCTGGCAGAGGATGCCCACCTCCACCAGAGCCCCAGAGGAAGAATGAGACCCCTGGTGGAGAGGGCTCGGGTGACAGGCACCCAGCCCTGTCTTGGAGCTTGGGAGGGGAAGGGGCCATGTGTGCAGCTCTGGTTTGTCTGCCCTGCACTCCCCCTGGGCCACTGGGGCCAGGGGTTCCTTAGTGGCAGTGAGTGGAGGGAGACGGGTGGAGAACTGTCTAGAGCGGCGCAGACCAGAGGCGTCCTCCTCCCTCCTTCAGTGTCTCTGAAATCCCCACAGGGGATCTGATGGCCACTGCAGGGTCCTACTTGCAGCCACAAGCCGATGAAGCAGTCACCTTTTGCTCTGGCTGAAGGGGAATCAAGGTTCCGAGAGGGACAACTCTCTTCTTGACACAAAACAGCCACAGTGCACTTTCCTACATACAGTACAGCAGCGGGCAAGCAGAGGGCCCTGCTGGCTCGGATTAAGGCACTTAATGAAACTCAATGTATATCCTCATTCCCAGCCCCCGTGGGGAACTCCACCCCCGCCCCCCCCCCACGAGCCCTTCCCCTCAGGTCCATATGCCTTGCCTCTTCCCCAAGGCTAGGCAATGGAGAGCACAGGAACATGCCTTGAGGGGCAGTGGTTTGGGCGGAGTGCTGGGCTAGAAGAAGACAAACAGGAAGGAAGGGGGGACTTGGCAGAGGAGGAGCTCCAGAAGGACAGGAGAGCAAGAGCATGGGGGGAAGGCAAGGCGGCAGCAGAGGGGAGCCGGCTGAGTCACGGGGGGAACCATGGCAGTGATGTCCACTGAGAGCAGATGCACAAGCCACAGGGGGGCCCTTCCAAGCTGGCCTGACTGAGGCAGGCAGGGAGCAGAGAAAGGGTTAAGACAACCAATCCCAGACAACCTCACAAGACAGGGCCCCTGCGGACCAGCATGGGGCACGGTCTTCTTCTTTCTCAGCTAAAGGGTCTGGGGCAGGGTTGAAGGCTCTGACAGTTCAGAGACAGGGCAAGAAAGGGGCGGGGGCCTGGAAGGAGTGCTAGGCGATCCAGAAGCAGTGCAGCTCTTTGGTACGACGAAGGTGTCCTCGTCCGGCGGCCTCCTCACTCCTCCTCCACACTCCGGGGCCCCTTGGCCGCCCGCCTCTGCCGCCAGCGCAGCTCTTCCACCTGCCGCTCCAGCCCCCGAACCTTGGCCTCCAGCTGGGCCCCAGAGGCCCGGGTGCCAGTGAGCCGGCTCAGCAAGGCGTAGAGGGTCAGCAGGGCCAGGAGGAGCAAGGCCCGGGTGGAGGGGTCGGGCACAGACCTCACCAGGGCCACAAAGCCGGCAAGGAAGAGGACAAGCTTCAGGCCCCACAGGATCCGCCCCAGCAAGGCCAACACCAAGCCAAGGAGCAGGGACAGAAGCCAATAGACGACTAGGGCCCCTGCTCCCCACAGCAGGAACGTCTGGACCTGGCTGGGGCTGAGCTTCAGGCCCTGCGTGAGGTGGTCTCCTGGAAAAGGGAGAGTCACAGAATCAGCCAACCTGGGGTGGTCAGGGCACAGGGGGCCAGGGCCAAAAACGGGGGAGGAGCTAAACCCCCTTTCCCACAGGGCCACCAAGATAGGAGCGTGAATCTCAGCGCCTGCTGGCTGGGGGTAGATTACTTCTCTTGGTTGAACCAGTTCCTCTGCAAAAGTGGGAGTGATTCTCTGGGTTGCGGGTAACAGTTAAATGAGACACTGTGGCTTAGCACTGCGCTCTGCCTCACATGAAGCAAATGCCTGGTAGGTGCTGGCAGTCATTAGCCCGTTCTTAGGCTTGCCTCTGGGGAAACCTGGCAGGAAGGTCAAGCAGCTAGGGAAAAGTCTGGGCCCTGAAAAGATAAAGTCCCACCAGCAGGAAGTGACAGGCTAAGCTCCAGGAGCCCTGAACAGTTCTCTGGCGCTCACCATCCAGTCCCAAGGCATTCAGCAGCTGCGCAGTGATCCCGGACAGTGCGAAGAAGGCCACTGAGATGGCCGAGGAGATGGCCCACATCACCTGAGACAAGGTCTGTGGAAAGAGCAGGGCAGGAGATGAGTCTGCAATCAGTCACGCTCCTTCTCCTTCAGGCCTCCCAACCGCACTGTGTCAAGGCCTAGAAGAACATGTCCCACCTCGCTCTCAGCCAGGGCTTTGTCCACCAAGCCTAGACTGCAGGTCATGTGTCCTTCCTGTACTGGAACTTGGGACCTCAGGACATCCGGGCCCTCATTCAACCGATCTACCAGAATACTCTGGTGATGGCAGTGGGTTAATGTGCATGGGGAAATCATCAAATCTCTCCAGTGGTCGCCCTGTGAAGCTGGGGTCCTCCCGGGGAGTCATGAAGTTGTGTGAAGCAACATATGCGAAGGGCTAGGACTTTTCAATGAAAAAAGCTCAGGTACCAGCTCTCTCAGATGCTGGGTTTTATAAATGATCATTTCAACTGTTTAGAACGTCCTATGGGAAGTATGCGATGCCATACCTGGGATGCCCTAAGTGAGAAGAGACAGCCCTGCCTTAAGCCCCAGAGTCAGACCTACTTCTACCTCTACAGGGGAACGAACGGATTCAGGTCTTGATAATTTGCCAATTTAAGACTTCAGGTCAGATTTAGACCAAAGTCAGACTCTATCGTCATCCAGCAACATGGATTTATAAAGACTGGCTCATTTCCCAGGCTTTCTGACAAGAAAGGGCAGGAAGAAGGGAAAGGGCTAAAGGCTCCAGAGCAGGAATCAAACAAGGCGACTGCAAAAAGCAGGTACTGGCTGGCTTCATTTTGTGGAATGAAGGGACTCTCTGCACCAGGGATTGTGACACACAGAGGATGTGGAGCCAAGACGGGGTGACTGTGAACGTCTCCTCCTTTCTGCTCTTCGATGTGTGTGCTCACAGCAGGGACCACCATCCTTACCTCGGAAACCAGGTGCATGGTCTCTGGCCCAAGCCAGGCATCCAGTGTTCCCCGCATAGAGCGGCCCATCTGGCTCAAGAGATCGACTGGGGCCTCCTTCTTCTGCTGGCCTGGGGGCACAAAGTCTGCATGGGACTGGGATGATGCTGAGTGGAGAAGGACGAGGGCCACTAGGACCACCAGGATGACTTTGAACACATGCTTGCCCCACGGTGAACTGCTGCCTGGGCCTGCCATGGCTGGGTCTGCCAGGAAAGAAGCACAGAGTGAGCAGGAAGCCAAAACTGGCACAGACAGTGGCTATCCCAGCCATGACCTGCCCCAATACCCTCCCCGACCCCATCCTGTTAGCTGAGAAAGGCAGAAGTGGGCCTTTCAACTTCAGCCGGGCACAACCATCTGATTCACGGGTTCCTCCTTCACATTCTTTTACCACCTGCACATTAATTAACCAGCAAGTACTCTTCAGTGCCTTCGGGTGGGTGAGAAGATCTAGGATTATTCCAGTTCTAAAAATCCAAAGGCCCATCTCTGGGTCTTAGGTGCTAGGAGTATAAAAGAAAGCATAAGACTATAAAGCTTTGTCCCCAGAGAGGTTATAATCTACTTAAGATAAAGCTGATATATATATAAAAAAAAACCAGCTTAAAAAATAGCACACAAATATGATTACTGCTGTGTATTGATGTAAAGGGAAGCGCTCAGGGACGTGCTCAAGCAAGAAAATACAGCATATATGCCATCTGCTCTGCAGGACCATTGTACGAGGTAGGCATTAGCCTCCTCACCCTCCCGGTGACAATGAGAAGAAACTGAGACTTAGGAGTTAGGCATCTGCCCAAGGTCACTGGGCTAAGCAGAGATGAGAGGATTTGAACCCCGGCCTCTGCTTCCAAACTACTGATGCTTCTTGTCCCGAGCCCAGAGGTCCTGGTGTCACTGGGTGTGACTTGGGCTTAGACCTGCCAAAGCTCCCCAGGGGATTCCACAGCACCAAGCTGAGATGCGCTGACAGGGAATGGTCTCAATTCCCCAGCCTCCAAGGCAGGCAAAGGGTTAAAGTGCAACCTTTAGGGAGAGATTTTTTTTTTTTAAGATTTTATTTATTTATTTGACAGAGAGAGATCACAAGTAGGCAGAGAGGCAGGCAGAGAGAGAGGAAGGGAAGCAGGCTCCCTGCTCAGCAGAGAGTTGGATATGGGGCTCGACCCCAGGACTCCGGGATCATGACCTGAGAAGGCAGAGGCTTTAACCCACTGAGCCACCCAGGTGCCCCTAGGGAGAGATATTAATAAAAAGTGAACCATGTGCCACCGACTTCACACAAGCACCGCCGCAACAGGGAGGCATTGTCACTTTCCTCCATTTTACTGAAGAAACCGAGGTGGGAGAAGCAGTAAGTGGGGAAGTCAGGATTCGAACCCAGGTGCACCTGATAGCAGCAGCGCCCTTGCACATGCCACTCAGCTGTGTCATCTCCTAAGTCAGTCTCTAAAGTGATTTAGAAAGTCACACAATAGATTATTCACGAGCTACAATCAACTTGGCATCTGCCAGTCATCTCCGTGAATTACTGGTGACAATTCACTTAACCGCTTTGTGCTCTGTGCTCGCCCAACGGGATGCTACAGGCAAGTTAAGGCCCCAGCAAGCACCGATTCACTGAAGCAGGTATGGATTAGCCAAAAAGAATGTTCACCAAGTCTATCTTCCCTTTGCCACTGTGCTTGAGAAATGTCAAACAGCACCAGCAAATCCCCTGTTCTTTCAGGCTGTGCAATGAACCTGTAGCTCCAGGGAGTCTCCATGATTCAAACGCGACAATCAGAGGCTAAGCCATGCCCCTGACACAGGGGCAGCTAGGAATCTGGAATGTTTGCAGTTACCAGAAATAGCCAGAAATGAGAGGCACTGGGACGGAGGAGAGGGAAGATGTGCCCATTCTTACTTAGTGGGAAGGAGAGTCCGAGAAAGAGTTATAAAAATATCACATCGGAGCATTTTCTGGCCCAGAAACAGCTGCCCTAAGTTCCTCTTGGGGTCTGTGGAATCAAGCAAGTCTGCAAAACATGCATTCATGGGGCGCAACCTCAGGCTGGGAAGCCTTTTATTCTACTCTTTGGCATAAATCAAGAACCAGATGGTTCCTGCCTGCCAGTGGTCAGACAGGAGGAAAGCACAGGTCAGTTCCTGAGCTATCTGGGTCATAACCACCCTGGGAACTTAAAGAGCAGGGTTGCTATCTTGGGTTGGGTCCTATATCCAAGGACCTCCACCAGGACGGATCAGATGTCGTCTCCTCTGTTCTAGAAGGTCATGGTGATGCGAGCTGCTCCCCACAAGGCAGCCTCCGGCACTCTGTGCTAGCCTCAACTTTCAGGCAGCCATCTGCCCCAGTCAACAGGAGCTAGGGGACCTTGGAATAAACCCTCCCCATGAGGCCATCATTGCCTTGCCAGCTGATCTTTTGAAATGCACCAGAAACCAAATCTAGCAGGATTCTAGAGCATGCCCTTTGCAGATAAGGGTGCAGATCACTGGCTGGTCCATTTCTTCCAGTTGTTTTATTTAACAGGCTTCCTTCTCATTTCCTCTAGGTCATTTCTAGGCAGCAAGAATCAGACTAACTGTCATTACACCTCCTCACTGCAGCCCAATCAAATACTTTCAATAAAGAAAAGCCACAGCAATCAAGATCTGACTCCATCTCGAGCTCTGAGGCGAAGTAGGTAGGTCTTAAACATCATCTCCTGCAATGCCTGGCCTCAAATGGTAGGCATTCAACAACAACAAATTGTACAAGTGTGATTGTGTGTATTCACATTTATATATGCAAGCGGCCATCTGGCCCAGTTGAGTGTGTCTGTATCTTGTTAAGCATATGTTTGTGTATGAGTGTAGTGCTTTATAATTTAAAAGGGGCTTGTCTGTTCTTGTCATTGAACTCTTACGACAACCTGATAAGTTTCTGTGATTCCACATTTTACTCAGAAAATCATGGCTTACAGAGGTCAAGTGACTTGTTCAAGCTCACACAACAGAACTGGGCCTTGCCTGCAGAACCCAGGATCTAAATCTTGCCTCTTGGCTTGTTCCACATCCCTCTGCTGCCTCAGACAGACACAGTCCCTGCCCTCAAGGCACTGAAAGTTCCACCAAATACCAATGAGCTCAGAGTGAGAGGACATCCAAATTCCTAATGGGAATGAGGACGGAAAATGGTATGAGGACGGTAAATATTGAGGGAGACCTGCCCCTTCTGTCCAGGTATCTATAAGATGGCTCAGGCAGGGCCAGGAGAACCCGGCTCAGCTAGAAAACTGCTTCACTTAACTACCGTAGTGAGGAGGCATATATGTTCAGCTGTGGTTTGCCAAGAGGGGCAGGGTGGGGCAGCCTACACACCCCCTGCCAAGGCTCTTTCCTCTGGTTAGCTTCCTTTCACACCATGAATCACTACATGGCAGGAGGGGCAGCTAATTCAGTGCCCTCTGGTGGCCCTGATTTTCCCCATAATTGCCCAGAGCTGCCCAGGTGTGGCAGGGCTTCTGGGCTCTGGTCGCTTGTGGAGCCTGTTCAAACACGGATGTCTGTCCCACGAGGGGCCACCTTAGACTCTCCCAAAGACAGGGATAAGGATTTTGTTTGTAGAGCCCCTGGAAGATTTCTGATGCATAACTAGACAGCTGCCGCAAGCGACCAGCAGCGCAGGAAGTCTATTCTAGGCAAAGCCTCCAAAGTGTGGCAGCAGACAAAGGAACTGAGACTTGCATCCCAGACTCAGTTCTGCCACAAACTAGAAGACACTACCTTATGCCTATTACTTAATCTGAGTTTCAATCTCCTCAATGCAAAATGGGGTTAAGCAGGGTTAAGAACTACTGCGGATTTCTGCAAAGCTTTGTAGACCTTAAGGGTCAACAGAAATGTTGCAGCACACAGACTGCCAATACACCACTCATTACATTGTAGCATAATCTAGCAGTTTATAGGCCAGCCTCCCCCAGGAGACTTTGAGCGCCTCTGGTTAGACTTGTCAACTTTTTTTTGGAAACCTCAGTGCCTAGCACAGAACAATGACTAATAGATGCTTGTGAAATGAATATTAGAAGCCCGCCAAGAAGTGCGAGAGTGGCAAGGGAGAGGTGGGAAGAGAAGGCTTATTTTAAAGTTGATCCAAATAGGCAGCGGCCACCGGAGAAGCACAGCTGCGTTGAAAGGAAGCTCCTTGATGGGGTGAAGCTGCCACTGAGGAAAATGAAGTCAGCATCCCAGCAGGTGGGGGCAGCCCCCGCTAAGCCCCTAACAGCTGCTGCCCAGCAACTGTTTGGGGGCAGGGCGGCGGGCAAAGGGGCAGCTTCCTCCCCAGGGCCCAGCCTCCCCCAGACAGGGTGTCAGTAGCATGTGCTATTTCGAACAGCAAGTCCCCTGCCAAGCCCTGCTGGGTGGTGTCGCTGGCAAGGGACGCGGCGCGGCCCATGGGCTCGGGGTACCCCCAAGGGGCTAGGGGTACCCCGAGGGGCTCAAAGCATGGCGGTGGGAAGTTGGGCCGGGGGAAGCTGGGCCATGGGGTGGGATCGAGGGGCTCAGCGCTAGCCTCCTACCCCAGCCTGGCAGCAGCCCCGCCTCAGCCGGACCTCTGAGCAGAGAGCGCCGAACCCTCTTCACCCCGGAAACGCGTCCCTCCCTGTTACCTAGTAACGACGCCCCCTGTTGCATAGCAACCAGGATCCGGGTCCCCAGTTTGTTTCCCCCGCCGGGCGCCGTCGGACCCCTCCCCACGTGTGTTCGCCAGGCCTCGAGGCCGCGCCTTGTTCCCACCTGCAGCGGTTGCCGCCTGCCCGTCCCACGTTCTGCCCCCAAGCCCCGGTCTCCACTGGCACTCACCCGGCTCCGGCCACTACTGCCCTTCACGTGCGACTTCGCTAAAAAGCGCCACCAAACCCGCGCCTCAACTCCCGGGCGTTGGTTTACCGTCTGCGCACGCGCAAAGCGGGATGAGCCCGGGACCAACGGGTCCCCCTCCCAGCCCAAACCCTGTGCCTTGAGCGCATGCGCCCTACCCTCTTGCTCACGATTCCCACCCCACCCCCAAGCATTCCCACCGAAAAAGAGTGAGATCGGAAGTTTCTGGCAGGAACGGGGGAAGAAGTGACTATAACTGGGGTGTGAAGTAAATAAAGTGGATCCTCGAAATTCGGAGTCGAAGCCTATCCATCTCTTCAATACCTCAGCATCCCGGGCAATGTAGTTTCGGGCTAATCAGTGCCTCGTGGGGCATTGTGGGAGATGTAGTTCTAATTTAGAGGTACCTGGTCTCTTGAGGAACTTTCCCGCTAAAAAGGCACAAAGGAAAAAGGTGTTAGAGGTACTAGAGCTGGGAAGTTGCATCTGCCCCTCTGAAAGCAGTTACACACCCAAACCCTGCAGATGGCTCCCAAATGTTCATTCGATGTTAGAGAAGGAAAAGAAGTAACACCCAGACCCCATTTCTATGAAAAAAGGAAAGATCGTGAGGGCAAACAAACAGGAGTTTGGGATGAGATGATCCTTTGCCTACTTTGTCATTCTAGGCACTTTGCTTCATCCCTCTTGACCTCAGCTTTTCAGCTTTCCTACACAATCCTAAAAGTACCACTTCATTTCACAGTAGGGTGTGGAGAGTCCATCAGTAATGAGAGTGAATATTAAAAAAAAAAAAATCCAAGTCACTATCTGAATACCTCTCTCACATTGGCTGCCTTAGGGAAGCTCCCCCTTAGATGCTAAAACAATTCTCGAAGCTCAACACCCTAAAACAGAACTCTTTACTCCATCCTTCCTGGATCAGCCTTCTAACTGTGCCTTCTTCTCAGACTACACAACTCACTGGCAACCAGCCCATCACCTCCTCCAGTTATTTCTTCAGATGTTTCTCAGCTTCACCCATCTTCCTGCCTGAGCTAAGGTTCTCTTTCCTGGGCCTCACCTTCCAGCTTTCCTAACAGTTACAAATTTACATTTGTTTGTGAAATGTTTTTGATTTGTAGGACTACCAAACTCGTCACAGACTCTTGTGCAAGAAATATAACTCCTCACCCTCACCCCCATCCCCACTATTTCAAATCACTTTGTTTTCAGCTCTTTTTCATCTGAGTAGTAGAAACAATTCTCAAACAGTTTGGGGTTCTTCCCACCTTGGCTTTCAGAGTGTACACCATGTTTGGAAAAAATGGGGCCAAAGTGCCAAGAATCCTGTCAGTTAAACTGCACTGTTTTGCCTACTCTTCAGACACTTTTCCACACAGGTTGCCACTAACTCTACCAGAGAAATGGAGCTTCTTCTGGGTTACTGGCCAACATGTCCCCTAAGTTCCCTAAGTTCTGAGTAGCAGCAGCCTTGGCCGAGGAAGCAAGGCATAGAGCTCCTCCCTTGGGGTGTTACCTATGGCTATCCATATATCCCTTTTTTACTATGTCTTCCTTCCCTGCCTAGGGGATTTTTAGCTCCTTTGTGGGAGTTTGAGACTGGAAGAATGGGGAGAATTCTGAGATCAAGTTCTTATCTGTAATATTTACTCCAAAATTTATTTCCCTATATCCTTTCTATCCCTGAGGGGCTGGCTTTTGAAATTCACAAGGCTTGAAAGGACTCCCTGTTTTCTCCTTTCTTCAGTCACAGCCCTAAACTCCCCAGTATCGGGACACCTCCGCTTTCACTCACAGTGGTATCCCTAACGCCCACGATAGTGCCTGACTGGCACACAGTGGGTACTCAACAAGGATTTGTCCAACTAATGAATTCCTGGCTCTCTTCCTCCACTCTGGACTCCTCCAAGCCATCCAGGGTCTTCTGGAGGATTCTTTGGGAAGTGTAGCTACCACTCCACAGTTTAGCTCCTGTTCTGCTACCAGCCAGATCAAGTCTAACTAGCCTCTGGTTCAAGGCCCTGACTAAATGGATCCATTTTATTTCCTATCACTTCCAAATATTCAAGACACTTGGTGTCGGACAGCCTGTCATTCAACCAACAGCAGCTATGAAGTTCCCGCTGTGTGTCAGGTGCTGCGTTAGACTCTGAGGGAAACAGTGACCAGAACAACAATGGTTCCTGGTATCACAGAGTTTACAGTCTGATGGAGAACACAGAGATCAGACGCCTGTAAGCAATTAAATCATCAAATGATTATAGTGTCCAGAACGGCTTGAAGGAGAATTACAGGGTGCTGTGGGGGTGTCAACTTCAGTCGGGGGTCAAGGAAAAGGCCCCAGGGGAAGTGCCATTTAAGATGAGATGGAAGTTCACTTTGGAGGGAATAGGTGGGGAGGAGAGAGGAGGAAGGTGTGCCAGGCACAAGTAGTGGTACCAGCCAGAGGGGCTAATTTGAGGACTTGAAAAGCCAGTGTGGCTGGAGGCAAGATGAAGTGTGGTGGTGGAGGTCAGTAGGAGCTAGATGAGCTAGATGATGCAGGACTTGGGGGCAAGTTTTCTCTGCCAGAAACACTCTCCCTCATTCAGGTCTTGGCAAAAATATCACCTCCTCAGAGATGACCTCCCTGAATACCCTGATTAAAGCAGCCCATCTCTCCCATCCACACCACCTCCTAATTCATTTTTCTCTGATTTGTTTCATTCTTAGCACTTACCTCTCTCTGGAATTTTTTTCTGATGTGTTGACTGTCTTTGCTACCTCACCACCACCACCCCAAAAGGAATGTAAGCTCCAAGAGAGCAGAAACCTTGTTCACCATTTGTATCTCCAGTTATCAGAGCAGAGTCTGGCACTTAGGAGGCACCCAATTAATATTTGTTGGATGAATTTGGAAAGCCTGGGGAGTAGCAGGAATAGATTTTTCATGGGAAGAGGATCACTGGCTGTTCTGTAAAAAGTGGATTGGAAGGCTAGGCTGGAAGCAAGACCAATGAGGATGTTAATTTACTGCTGCAGGGGAGACATAATAGTTTGTACAGTCTTGCTTGGATTCAGGGATAGTAATAAACACGAATATGTATATCATACTTACTATGTACCAGGCAATGTCAAAGCTCTTTTTATTTATTTTTAAGTAGGCTAGAAGCGGGGCTTGAACTCACAACCCTGAGATAAAGACGAGCTGAGATCAAGAGAAGGACGCTTAACTGACTGAGCCACCCCAGCGCCCCCCAAAGCACTTTTTAAATATTAACTCCTCACAACAACCCTATGAGCTAATTTAACCTTTGGTATTATTCCCCCTATTTTACAGATGAAGAAATAAAGGCCGGGAAGTTCATACAGTTTACTAGCTGGGTGGGTTGGGATTAGAGTACAGGCGATCTGGCTTCAGACTTCAGACTGCTCTTGGCTCTTACGCCATGCTGCCCTTCATACCTGCAACTTGTTCTCTTCTCTCCAAGCTTTTCCTCAAGCTCTTCCTCTTCTTGGGATCCGTGTTCTTCCCTTCTATCTAAGTATTGCCTACCTGCAAAAATCCAGCTCATTCAGCCCTCTTCAGCCAAGACGACGTCACTAATTACACTTGGATCCCTTCTAGCCCACACCACGTGTTCCGTCCATGATTCCTTAGAACCTCTTACAGACAGCCACTTAGAACCCGACAGATCTGAGCTGGAAGGGGCCTGGCAGTCATGCGGGAAAGGGGCACAGAAGGTGATGACTTGCCCACGATCCCAGCGCAAATTGGTAGTAGAGGCAGGGCCAGAACAGTTTTTCCCTCAGGGCTGGTTTCTCTACCCCTCTGCACCTGTGCTTTCTTTTCCGGCCACCTAGCCGCGTGTCTCAAAGGGTGGCCGGAGATACACCTGCCTCGGAATCACGTGGGGCACGCACTAAAAATGCAGACTAAGGCAGACCCCAGGAAGATGCATTTTGAAAAGTGTGTTAGGAAATTCACTTACACTCCAAAGTATGTGCGAGATAACGTCCCCATGGACCAGCACAGCACAGGTCTCCCCAAAGTGTTGTTCAACGCAGTGGCTTTAAATTCCCACTGCATCGTGGGAAATGTAGTTTAGAACCTCCTCTGCCCCCGCCCCCGGGAGCGCTTTACGGAAGGCGCCGAGTAGGTCCGGAAATGGCCGAAGGTTCCGTGGCGGGCCCTTTCCTGCCCGGTTGCATTCTGGGAAAGGGCAGTTTCCGTTAGGTGGTGGAGGCTGAGGCGCGCGAGCGGCCGCAGCCCCACGTGAAGCGCTACGCGAACATCGCTCGGCGGGGTCGCTCCCCGCTAGTCGCGGAGCGTCCCGGAAGCAGCGGGAGACCGGAAGCGGCCCGCGGGGGCGCAGAAGCGAATCCCGGAGCCCGGTGTGAGGCGCCTGGGAGCGCAGCGACGGCGCCATGTCCCTGATCTGCTCGAGTGAGTGTCGGCTGCGGCCGATCGCGGGTCGCAGGGGGCCGGAGCGCGGAGCGGGAGGAGCTGCGGGCCTCTGCGGCGCGGGGGTCGGGACGGAGGCGAAAACAGGGCTCCCTGGGGGCAGGGCGGCGGCCTGTCAGCGCGGGGGTCCTCCTCCTCCCTGGCGTGGGGTGCATTTGCGCAGCGCTTCACAGTTTACATAACGCCTCAAGTTTATTGTCGCAGACGTCACTGAGGCCAAGCACCTCGTTTACGCAGTGAACTGAGCCCTGGATGGAGGGAGCTGGTGCAGGGAAGCAGCTGCGGTGTAGGAATCGGGCTTGTGCAGGATCTCCCTCCCGATTGGCTTTGTGATCTGGCGCAGGCTCTGGGCCTCAGTTTCCACACCTGCTAAAAGAGGGTATTGCACTGCATGACGTCTGAGGTCCCGCTCGGGTAGTCAGAGATTCTGCAGTTTGCGAAGGTCACACGGCCAGTGAGAGGCAGTGACAGGGCAGGAATCCAGGCCCCTGGCTCCCAGCCTCCCAGGCTCCCTCTGTACCAAACACAGCGCACATTTGTAAAGCCTTTGGTCGACGCGGCGCTTCCCAGTCGGTGATCTCATTTTATCCTCACAAGAATTCTCCAAAGCAGAAAGGAAGATGGGGGTTTTACAGATGAGGATGTAAGGCTGGGAGAGGCTGTGGCCGAGCTGGGTGGTGGAGGTAGTTTCTCCCACCCCAGATCCATGCTTTTCCCCCTTGCCTTGTAGGGGCTTTCCTTTTGGTATTTTAATGCGGCACGCAGATGTTTTCCATTCTGTGTCATCAGGTTACTAGAGCATCCCTTTCTCCATTTGCTTCCAGCTTCGGGAAGCCCTGTGCTCTTCTCAGAACCTCTCCATGAATCCAGAACGAGGGAGGAAGGAAGAAAGGGAAATGAGGGCCAGAAAAAGGAATTTTTCATAGTGAAGAAATGGAAGTTTGCAAAATATTTTCACACTGATTGTTTTCTTTCAGTGTCGAGGAAGGTTTTTTCCCCCATATTCCCAGCACCATCCTTCTTTTCATTTGATTGTGCTTAGATGTTTTTGTTAGATGTTGACTGGATGCCGGCTGGGCATCTGCATTGTGCTGGAAGGCAGACCGCCTGGAATCCCTGTCCTCAGGGGTGCATAGCCTACTGAGGCAGGCGCGCCCATGGTACCTCTGTTGGGGGTTGTTGTGAGGATGAGTGAACCTACAGAAAATGTTTACAATCAGGCTTGGCACTTGAGAAGGCAGTTGAAGCGTTTCTTCTTAATGTGACATATTCACAGTGCTTTGTAATTTCGTTGTCTGATTATCCGTCTTGGTTCTAGACTGAGATTTGAGTGGCCATGTGTCTTTCTGTGTCCCAGAGTATAATGGGAGCTTGTCTTTGTTCCAAACGGAGATGGGCGGGGATTATTGACTGCTCTGTAGGTATGTGGCCCATAGTAGTAACGCAGTAATTGTTGGTTGACTCTCTGTCAGGGGAGTGATGGAGAAAGAAGCTAGTTATGTAGCTGGAAAGATGCTGAGGACACTGCAAAACTAGTGTCATGTCCTGCTTTCTGTCAGTTGAATGTGGGGAAGTGTGGTTTTGTCGGGGCCAGTTGCCTGTGAGGCATCCCTTTGTCCAAAGTCCCTTTCACCACCCCAAGCTGATTGCCTGCCTTTTCTCCACAGTCTCCAATGAAGTGCCAGAGCACCCGTGCGTGTCCCCCGTCTCTAATCATGTTTACGAGCGGCGGCTCATTGAGAAGTATATTGCAGAGAACGGCACAGACCCCATCAACAACCAGCCTCTGTCTGAGGAGCAGCTCATCGACATCAAAGGTGCCCGGTGGCTGGCCTCTGTCCAGAGCTTTTAGCTCAGAGCTTGAGAGACTGGGAGGTGGGGCCAGTGCACTGGAGGAGGAGATGCTGTTCTGTTAACATAGGGGAAACAGGTGGGGGAGAGGAAGAGTCCCTGAGTTACGATTCTTCATACGCACTCTCCCTCTCTTGGCAGTTGCTCACCCAATCCGGCCCAAACCTCCCTCTGCTACCAGCATCCCAGCCATTCTGAAAGCCTTGCAGGACGAGTGGGTGAGTCCCTGGAAGAGAACTGATGTCTCTGTACTTCAGAGGGGATCACTGCTATAGGACTTGGGGTGGGAAGGGTGGAGTCTTGTTTTGTTTTGCTTTATTTTGTTTTTTGAGGGGCAGGATGATAGTGGAGGAGGAGCCTGGTTGTTGAGCTCACACAGATCTGGGTTGCACACTTAGCTCCCTTCCTCACTTGCCATATGACCTTGGGCAAATTGCTCATATGTGAGTCCCAGCTTTCCTGACTAAAGGACAGGGTTATACCAATCTCTCAGGGTTTGGGGGAGAATTAGAATAAGGTTAGAGTAGAAGGTGACATCAGGGATTTTTTTTTCCTTAAGATTTTATTTGAGATAGAATGAGAGTGAGACAGCGAGAGAGAGCGAGAGCACACAAACAAAGGGAGCAGCGGGCAGAGAGAGAAGCAGGCTCCTGCTGAGCAGGGAGCACAGTGTGGGGCTCGATCCCAGGACTCTGGGATCATGACTGGAGCCAAAGGCAGACGTTTAACTGACTGAGCCACTCAGGCGCCCTAGGGATTTGTTTTGTTCATCAGTGTATCCCCAGCACCGAGAGCCGCACTGTATGTAGAAGGCTCTCTGAAAGACGAATGAGTGAACACATCTTGAGCGACTGTCATGTATGGCACCCGACACAACGAGGGCAGTCGGTAAAAGGCAACAGCAGCCTTACTCTTCCCCTGTTGGGGAGGAGACGGCATGATGTTGAGATTGGCCAGGGAGTTGGAGAAGATGGGGTGGGAAAGAGTGGGCTCCCAGTGCTCCCTGTGCCCAGTGTTTGGTGTGCGGTGGCAGCTCCTGAGCAGCTGCTAGCACGCTCCCGGCCCCTCCTGGACCTCTTGGGTTACTGATACTGGTCCAGGCTGGGGGAATACGGGGCAGTATGCTCTTGGTCAAGGGCTGACTCTTCCACCGGGTGCTCCCTGCTCCTCCCCACCCCCTCACGGTGGTGTTTCCCTTCCCCAGGACGCAGTCATGCTGCACAGCTTCACTCTGCGCCAGCAGCTGCAGACAACCCGCCAGGAGCTGTCCCACGCTCTGTACCAGCACGATGCTGCCTGCCGCGTCATAGCCCGTCTCACCAAGGAAGTTACAGCTGCCCGAGAAGGTGCTGCCCCTGCCCTGCCATCCCCCACTCTGGGCTGGTCCTGCTCTGTGACACCCCATTTCTAATGTATTCTTCTCTCTCAGCTCTGGCCACCCTGAAGCCTCAGGCTGGTCTCATCGTGCCTCAGGCCGTGCCAAGCTCACAGCCGAGTGTCGCGGTGAGTGGACCCCCGCCCCCCACCATGAGCAGCCCCTGTGTGCAGTGTCACATGTGGCTCTCTCGCAAGGGTCTTTGGCTTTCTGCGCCTCCCTCACCTTTAACTTTCTTGTCTTCAGGGTGCAGGCGAGCCGATGGATTTGGGCGAGTTGGTGGGAATGACCCCCGAGATTATCCAGAAGGTAAGTTGTGGGAAGTCACTTGGTTGGAATGTTTGTGGGCCCTCACTTCTCACCCTCTGCCTTGAGTCCTGTCTGACTAGAAAGCCCAGCCATGTGGGACTCAGGCAGAGGGGAGCAGAGCACAGACTCAGGCCACACTGCCTGTGTTCATGCTGTGTTGTCACCTCTTAGGAGCTGGCTGACCTTGGGTTGACTTAACCAACTCTTTATTTCGTTTTCCTTGTTTCTAAACTGAGAGTAACAGTGTCTACTTTATAGACTTGTGAGAATTTAAAAGATTGTAATTCCTGGTAAGTGCAACTTGTAGCTCTTACTGTTATGGGGGTTCTTTGCAGATTGTGAAACACTTTGTTACACATTCTCATGTGTTTTCTCTGAGGGAGACAGAATGGGAATTACCATTTTTAGGTTTACAGATAAAGAACCGGAGACTAAGATTCAAGGGCAGAGGGACGCATGGGTGGCTCTGTTGTGAAGTGTCTGTCTTTGGCTCAGGTCAAGATCTCAGGGTCCTGGGATCGAGCCCTGGATCTGTGGGAAGCCTGCCTCTCCCTCTCTCATCCTGTTTGTGTTCCCTCTCTCACTACGTCTCTCTCTGTCAAATAAATAAAATCCTCAAAAAGGAAAAAAGATTGAAAGGTACAGCTCACAAGAGGCAGGGGGGCGGGATTCCAGGGCCAGTGCCCTGCTGTACTCACAGAACTCGCCTTTTGTAGGAGTTGGTGGTTTGTGTCTTGTCTGTGCTCACCTCGCATCTCCCCTCTCTCGATGGTGTCGACCTGGTCTGGGGGCTCAGCAGAGCTGGTTCAGGTGCTCGCTCTGCCATTTGTCACTGCTGAGGCCTTGGGGAAGTGCCCTCACTCCTCGGAGGCTCAGTGTCCCCTCTATGAAGTAAGGTCAGCAGCGCCCCCCCTCATCAAATTGGGGTGAGAGTAAGAAGAGGGAATGCACGTAAGCCCTTAGCTCAGAACTGGCAGATCGTGAGTGCAGGTGGCGCTTGGAGATGGGACCGACATCCAGCTGGCCAAATCACTTGTCTCAGTGTTGCTGTTCTCTCTCTCGCCCAGCTTCAAGACAAGGCCACTGTGCTCACCACGGAGCGTAAGAAGGTGAGTCTTCCCGGAGCCAGGGGAGCCAGGGGAGAGCTGGACAGTGGAGGCGGCGGCCGCCTTCGGGGAAGTGGGGGGTCGCTGCATCCTGCACTCACTGCTGCTCTTGTTGGGGGCCTTTTGCTTTTGCTCAGAGAGGGAAGACGGTGCCAGAGGAGCTGGTGAAGCCGGAGGAGCTGAGCAAATACCGGCAGGTGGCCTCGCATGTGGTGAGTCGCCAGGTTCCTGCTAGCTGTGGGGCAGGGTGCCCCTGTGGTATCGGGTGGGCAGCCAGCGTGGAGGGCGGTGGCCATAGAACTGCACAAGGGCCCCAGCTTCTTGCCCCAGTGCTGGCCTTCCCAGTAATGCCGCGAGGGCGGCGCTGTGTCCAAGCAGAAGGCCAAGTGCAGTGGATGAGGGACAGAAGTCACTCTTGTTCCCCAGAGCTGGGGATGGAGTGGGGGAGTTGTGTGGCTCTCTGGCAGGTTTGGGTTCGGCCACAGCTGGGTTTGATGTCGTACTCTCTGCTCAGGGCTTGCACAGTGCCAGCATTCCTGGGATCCTGGCCCTGGACCTCTGCCCTGCCGACACAAACAAGATCCTTACTGGTGAGAGCCAGCTGGGCCCAGCAGGCCAAGGCGGGGAGGGTGGCAGGGAAGGTGCATGCTCCTGTTCTCTGCATGGCCTGGGGACAAAAGTACCTTTTTCAGCAGAGGACCCAGGTGGGCGTGACTCATTTTTGGATCTCATCTGGGTCCTTTTTAGGTGGGGCGGATAAAAATGTTGTCGTCTTCGACAAGAGTTCTGAGCAAATCTTGGCCACCCTCAAAGGCCATACCAAGAAAGTCACCAGTGTGGTGTTTCATCCTTCCCAGGTAAAGGGTTCTGCCAGTCACCCGGGCTCCTCCTTCCTGAGCAGTGGTTGCTGTTGCAGTGGTCTGGGTCGCAGCCCAGTTATCCAGTGCCCTGCTGTGTGCTCCTGGAAGTGAATCAGGCCCGAGGAAGAATGCTGAGCCTTTAGAGTGGGCACTAGGCCTTTGTTTGCAGTCATGGGGTTGCCCTGTACTCTGTAGAACCTCCTAGAGCAGTGGCCTTTAGACCAGGGGGAAGAGAGGAAACGGAGAGCTTGAATAAGCTTACTCATAGACCTACGTTATGTTAGGGAAAGGAAAAACCCTACGCTGTTTGTAGTACGAACTGGAAAACAGAACTCAGCGACGTCTTGAGTAGACCAGATTACTGACCTTAGAGGATTTGAGTCTTGAGGTCTGGGTCAGTTTGGGTCTGAGCCTGTAGGAGAGCGGCTGAGTCTGTGCTTCCCAGTTAGCCTTTTCCCTATTCCTTAAGGAAATTAGAAATAGATGATGAACATGAATTTTTTGTGAAATTAAATGTATTTATTTGTTTTTCATTTATTCTCTTCAGGTTTTTTAAATCTAATCTCAACGTGGGGCTCAAACTCCTGACCCTGAGATCAAGGGTCACATGCTCCCCTGAGTCAGCCGGGCACCCCAAAACTAAATGTGTTTCAGGTGGAAGGCATTCCTTCTTTGCTGACTGGGTGCTGTTATTTCTCTTAATGAGATCATACTGACGAAATAGGGTAGTTGGTTGTACCTTACAGTTTTTAATGTCCTAACCCAAATAATTGGTGGCTGACACTATGGAGGTTCTCTCTGCCCCATATTTTTCTGAGGATTAACTTGCCCCTGCAGAGCTGAAGTTGTGGGGGGGGTCCTGGTCCTGCGGCCCCTCCCAGACCCAGTGCTCAGACCCATGCCACCCATGCCACTAGCCATTAGCTAATGTGTGTATTTAAGCAAAGTAAAATAAACTAAAAATTAAAGATTTTTAAAAAAATTTATTTATTTGACAGATCACATGTAGGCAGAGAGGCAGGCAGAGAGAGAAGGGGGAGTAGGCTCCCTGCTTAACAGAGAGCCCGACACGGGGCTCGATCCCAGGACCCTGGGAATCATGACCTGTGCCGAAGGCAGAGGCTCAACTCACTGAGCCGCCCAGGCGCCCCAAGTAAACTAAAATTTAAAAACTTAGTTCCTCAATTGCATTAGACACATTGCCCGCTCTGGTCTTAGAAACAGGGCATGGGAAACTGCTCTCTGGTACAACTGTCCTTCTTAGCACTAGATAGGCTTCCTCATCTAGGCCGCTGCTGTTTGAGTTACCATTTTAAATAGCATTTACTGTCGGCTCCGTTAGGCATCACTGGGTGGATGGATGATGCTAGGCAGGACAGGACTGAAAGAGTAGCAGTTGTTGGGGTTGTGGCTGTCCCCGGTTTTGTAAAATTGTATGGTCCATCTCTTCTGCTTTCCTTTCAGGAGCTGGTCTTTTCTGCCTCTCCAGATGCTACTATCAGGATTTGGTCGGTCCCGAATGCCTCTTGTGTGCAGGTTGTTCGGGCGCACGAGAGCGCTGTGACAGGCCTCAGCCTTCATGCCACTGGGGACTATCTCCTGAGCTCCTCTGATGACCAGGTGTGGTGCCAGCCTGGACACTGCAGAGGCCTGCTGGTCTCCGAGCTTGAACATCCTGGGAGGAGGGAGCATCTTGCCAACACCAGCTGGTTCCCCAGAACCCCAGAGGAGGACGTTCCTCTGCTCGGAGGGCCTACCTTGGCCAGGGTTTGCCGAACAAGGGTCCCTGCCTTCCTGAAGGGCACCCGCTTTCTTACTGGCTCCATTGTCTCTGTTTTTTCAGTACTGGGCTTTCTCTGACATCCAGACAGGGCGTGTGCTTACCAAGGTGACAGATGAGACCTCTGGCTGCTGTAAGTTGCTTCAGAGGTGCTGGCCTCTGTCTTTTGCTGCTTCTCATTTAGTTTTATGTTTTATTTTGTCATTTGTTCATTTTTTCTTAAAATACATTAACCGCCAGCACCTGCCAGGTGCCAGGCATTGTGCTGGGCACAGTGTGCAGCGTGAAGAGCGAGGGACTTTTCTCTGTGCTTGTCTGTCCGGTGGGCTCTGACCGCAGCTCCGTCTCCCTCTCCCACAGCTCTCACCTGTGCGCAGTTCCACCCCGATGGACTCATTTTTGGGACAGGCACCATGGACTCGCAGATCAAGATCTGGGATTTGAAGGTAGGACATGGCAGCCTCCATCTAAGGCCCAGGTTCTGAGCCCTTGACTACGCAGTGTGATTAAGGTCTGATGGCACCTGGCCCTGGAGTGTGTGTGTTGTGTGTGTGTGTGTGTGAGAGAGAGAGAGATGTGATGTGATGTGATGTGATGTGATGTGATAGGTGTGGTCTGGGGTTCCTGGGCTGGGCTGTCTGCTTCCACCATTCCTGCTCGTGGTCCTTCCCTGAAGCGTGGAGGAGGATGGCTCAGAGGTGGGCATTTGGCGAACTCCATCTTCTCCCTCTCGTGACCAGTGGGTGATGTTGTACTACCCATCCTCCAACTGTAGGAGCGCACTAACGTGGCCAACTTCCCCGGCCACTCGGGCCCCATCACCAGCATTGCCTTCTCGGAGAATGGCTACTACCTCGCCACAGCGGCCGATGATTCCTCTGTCAAGCTCTGGGATCTGCGCAAGCTTAAAAACTTCAAGACGCTGCAGCTAGATAACAACTTCGAGGTGGGCCCCTCCTGCCCCTGCTCTGTCACTGCGGCTCCTCGGTTGTTGGTTATTCACCGAAGTGATCCAACTTCTGTGTATCCCTGACTGTTCTCATGTGACCTCTGTCCTGTTTCTGGCAGGTGAAGTCGTTGATCTTTGACCAGAGCGGCACCTACTTGGCGCTCGGGGGCACGGATGTCCAGATCTACATCTGCAAACAGTGGACAGAGATTCTTCATTTCACAGGTAGGGTCTGACCTCTGGGCCCCCAAGGCCCCTGGGTGCCCTGGCCCAGGACAAAGAGGGCAAATTCCACTGGGCTAGGAATTTCTAGGGGGCGTGACGTTGCCTAGGCAGCTTTCCATCACCACCTGAGACAGTAGAGTTGAGTGGCTAAAAAAGTGAACTCAAGTGTCAGACTGCTAGGCCTTAAATGCCGGCTCTACCACTTCAAGTGCACTTCAGGCTGTGTGACATTGGACAAGTTGCCTAGCCTCTCTGGGGAATGCTGACAGTGTGTACTCCACCGGGTGGCCATGAGGTTTAGGTGAGTTTGTACACATATGGAGTTAACTGTTTAGGCGTGCACACATCCATATATAACAGGAAGTAGCTATGTATATGACATGCATCCATGTGTATACACACGTATGGTTGTAGAACGTAGAACAGTGGCTTGGAGTAAGGATTTGCCGTTGCTCAGCTCTGCACCTGCCTTGGGAGGGAGGTGGGATGGAGGCCAGAAGCACAGCCTGGGCTCTGTAGTCGGGGCTCCAGGTGTTATCCCTAAATCTAGAAGGAATTTGCTTTGTTGCTCACGAACTACCTGAATCCAGGGCTGTGTGTCACCCAGCCTCTTCTGCCCTCGGCCCAGTGCTGCTCTGTGTTGGGGGCCCAGGTTCCCTAAGTGGGAACCCCGAGCTAGAACAGGCTAACGGACTGTCCCAGTGATAAGCAAGGAGTTAGAACTAACTAAAAAGTATAAACATACACCAGCTGGCTGAGCAGTGAGGTTTTAAACCGAAGTGAAAACTTAGCTAAATCTGTAAAACTGAGGTTGTGAGAAGGCAGAGAACCAGACTGCGCCCTCTGCCAGCTCTCAGTGGCTTCTAGCCCTTTAACGGAGCAGAATTGCAGTTGCCCCGAGAGCTCAGGTGGGGGCGCTGACGTTCCTCTCTGCACTCAGTGCACAGGTGCCTGCTGTGTGCCAGACGTGGAGTAGGACCTGTGGTGTGCAGGTCGGACTAGCACCCTGCCCTCAGGGGCGTAGAGGTGACTGGGGAAAGAGTACACGAGCACTGACCCGGGAGCGCTGGATGGATTTGGGAGCGTGTCCTCAGGGTTAGTGCTCGACCCCGAGCGAGCAGGAGAAGCCTCACTACTGCCTCTTGTCTCTCTCCTCAGAGCATAGCGGCCTGACCACAGGCGTGGCGTTTGGGCACCACGCCAAGTTCATCGCTTCAACGGGCATGGACAGGAGCCTCAAGTTCTACAGTCTGTAGGCCCTGGCCCTTCGCATCTGGGAGCCGGGCCTCATCTCAGTAGAGGGGTAGAATTAGGGTGGGGGGTGGGGGGAGGAAGGGGAGAGACTACTGAGGGAGGGGGGTCTCGGGGCGGGGCAGTCACATCATTTCACTCTGGTCCGGGTGGTGGTCTGAGAGCCACAGCGGCTGGGACCACCCTCATCCATGCCACCTTCAGCCTGACAGGAAGGATCATGGGCGGTAGAACTGTCACCCTGGGAAGGCTCGGGTCGGAGCCCAGGGCCTCTCCCCTCATGGCGTTCATGAGCTTCAGTCCCTGGGAGATGGGGAGAGGCTGAGCCAAGGGAAGTGTGACGGGGATGGGCGTGAGGGCTCTTGCAGGTTTTTGTAAGCAGTGATTTAGTTTCATTAAAAAAAGAAAACAATAAACATAGCACCCCCCTGTGTGTGTCTGTAAGAGGAAAACCACGCTGGGAAGGGCGGGGAGGGAGCACATTTGCCAGAAGGACACTTTCACGGCCCTGCAGGCCTTGACCTTGTGTTTCAGAGGGTCTCCTGTCACTCTTATGCAGCCACTTCCTGTGGGGTTTCCTTCCACAGCAGCCAAGAGGGGAAGGGGACATGAGGGCAAAACAGCCTTTTCTTAACTGGTGAGGAAGTGTGAGCAAATCATGAAGGCATCATTACTATGGGTGCTGCAAAACCTGTCCCAGGCCGGCTTAAATCTGAAGGATTTTCCAAACTCTGGCTTTTGAACATTGGAAGTAGAGCCGGTTGCAGGGAAGACGGCCAGTACAGTAAATAAACACAGATCAGGTCGCTGATGCCTCTCCTGGGAGAGGAAGCAGAGCTCCTTGGCTGCTGAAGGCGGGGTGGCCTCTTTCACGCGATGACGAAGCTAAAACCTTAATGCTTATTTGCCAAAAGGGAGGAGGGGTGTTGGCAGGGGAGGTGTCTAAGGGGGAGTGATGGAGGTGTGCGGAGGGGAAGGAAGGAGAGCCCCGGTGTTCGTGGAGGGGCAGGGGTGGTGGGCCAGGGACGTCTTCAGGACCCTGGACAACGACAGTCCGGGAGCCTCTTGAACTGCAAGCTTGATGGGGGCTTGTGTGGGAGTGGGGTGGGGGGCATGATTTGGTGAGGTACTGCGCTGGGGCCGGGGCAGTGGCGCAAAGCACAGGGGATCCTGTTAGAGCCACAGAAGAGCTCCGCGTGTGTTCTGCTGGGTCAGCGTTCCGTGGTCCAGAAAGTTCAGGCATGCTGTTCTCTGCCTTGGAGGCCCACAATGCTTGCTAGGCTAGTAAGGCCTTTGAAAACTGCGAGAAAGAAACCTTTTAACTTATTGCCCCAGTTTTCACAGGTATTTGACTAGCACAGCCTTTGTGTGTGTGTATCTGTCATTGTCCCTGGAACTCGCCTTTGGGACCCACGGCAGAGTTGTAGCTGTTGGCAGAGGGTGCTGCTGAGGGCGGCTCTGAGCGCTGGCCTCCTGGTAGTTCGGGTCAGTTTTCACAGGAGATGCCCAACAGTCAGTGATGAGGCGGCGTTTGAACACCTAGAACTTTTCCAGTATTTGCCAATCAAAGGTCAATTTTGGATATTCTGGTTTGAAAAATGTGGGATTGTCCCTTTTTAAGAAAAGAGCGTTCATGCAGTTCTCCTGAGACCGTACACCCTACAAAAGGAGGACGGGTTGGAGCCGCGGTTTGCAGGTGGTGGGGCCTCGTGGGCAAGATGGGGAAGGGCGGAGCCGGACCTCCCCTAGCCGGGCCCTGAGCCCTTGGTTGGTTCCTGGCTAGACGTGAATGGGCGCTGTTAGGTCGGCTTTGTTGCCTGGAAAACCACTGAAGAGATAAAGGGAGGTTCTTGGGGACTGCGGGGTTGGGGGGGGGCCGCTGTGTTGTGGAGCCTATGTCGTGTCCTCGCGTATGTGCTTTTTTTGGTGGCGAAGGGGCTTGGCATACATCTCAGAGGATCTCAAAGGGACTGTAGTCCCACCCTCACCCTGCTCCAAACCCCTGTCCTGGACCTGGAGCCTGGCCCTGCTCTTCTGGCCTTGGGAGCCGCACGTTTGGTTAGAAACCCTGAAACGCTTTCCACGCCGTCCTGCCATCTGTGCCCTCACATCAGCTGTGTGCTGGACACGTTACGTCCGTTCTCTCATTTTATTCTTGAAACAGCCTGGCTTCTGGCTGTGCAGCCAAGCAGCTTCCCTGCACCCCCCAGGAACCTCAGGCTGCTCCTTTGCAGTCCAGGATAGAGAGAGGAGCGCAGAATCCCAGCTGTGGCACTTAGGAGGCTGGGGCCCTCGGCCAGATTATTTGACTGACTGTCTTTCTTTCTCCTTGCTCTCTCTCTTTCTTTCCTTCTTCCTTCCTTCCTTTTTCTTTCTTTCCTTCCTTCCTTCTCTTCTCTTTCTTTTTTTCTTTCATTCATTCTTTCTTTCTGTTATTAACGTATCATGTAGTATTTGCTTCAGGGGTACAGGTCTGTGTTGACTTCTTTCTGTTCCAGTTTCTTTGGAAGTTGGGGATATTGTAAAAACTGAATTAGAGCGTAGAGAAGTTTGTAGAATGGTGGGTGCACGTGGTACACGCTGTATGTATTGTGCCTGCTGCTGCCGCTCCAGCTGCCACCCCCGCTACTGCTGCTCCTCCTGCTGCCGCCCCTGCCTACTGCCGCCCCTGCCTACTGCTGCTCCTACTACTGCTACTCCTCCTACTACTGCTGCTCCTACCGCTGCTTCTCCCCCTACAGCCTCCTTCCCCCTACCGCCACCCTTGCCCCTATTGCTAGTGCTAGCACTCACTCTGACCGCCTCCTGCTACTAGCACTCCTCTCTCCTGCTACTCCTCCTCCTCCCACGGCTGCTACTGTGACTTTTATAACCACTGCCACTCACCCTTGAACAACTCAAGTGGGAATTGTGCACATCCACTTACACAGGCTTTTTTCATTAAACATGGTACGTACTGGGAATGTATTTTCTGCTCTGATTTTCCGAACAACGCTTTCTTTTCCGGAGCTGACTTGGTGGTCAGAGTATAGTAGACAGGATGTCTGCTTGTAGATCTCAGGCACCTGTTGATGTTATTGGTGAGGCTTCTGCTCAGCACACTTCTGGGCTAGTAGTCGTTAAATTGGGGGGATGTCAGAAGCACAGATTTGCAAGTACTGAGGGTTGGTACCCTCTCCTCTGCGTTGTCTGAGGCTAGCGTCCACGCCTCCTGCCAGCACCGCTGTCAGCATTGTGACTGTGTCTACTGGCATGTCTGCTTCTGCTCTGCTGTTGCCTTTCCCTGACGACTACTTCTGTCCTCCACCATCTGCTGTCCCCCACAGTCCTCCTCCCCATGGTCAGGCTCCCTCCAGGAAGTCTCTGCTGCCCACCCTGGGCCCCGCAGGGGAGCTACTTCCTGGCTCTGGCACAGCTCTGTGATCTTCGAGGGGTTTAGGCATTCGTGTCTCAGCTAGATTTTCATTTCGAGGGGCGGGCCCTGTACGCAGTGCTGTCGCTCCCCCTTTTACCTTATGTCACGTGGCTGCTAAGTGGCAGACCAAGAGAGTCAACCCTGGGCCTCAGAACGGAGCCTGGTCTCTGACTCTCTTCCAAACACAAAAGCCAGGGGATGACAGACCTGGTTGTTTTGGCCAAAATGGAATGGAGAGCCGCCACCCCTGCCACATCTCTCAGACCGGGCTCAGCTGCCCTGCAGGCGAACCTCTGGGCGGTCGGTCTCAGCTGGTGGATTCTCCGGGGTCTCACCTTTTCTGGACCCGTGTTATCAGGCTCGTGAGCTCATAGTTAGGGTCCAGAAGCAGATAGTTCTAGGTATCTGAAGGGAGATCGTTCGGTGGTGTCACCTGGGCTTCTTGCAAGAAGCCTGCATGAACTTGAGCTCTTTGATAGTCTACACATGGGCTTGTGTCTGGGGCCAAGGGTCCAAATTCCTTTTCCCTTCCACTGTAGAAGGTTGCTTGGCCTTGGAGCCCCGACCAGGGCGGCCACCTGGGGGCACTGTGGCTACATTAGTCTCTCCAGGAACACTGGTGCAGGACACCTGGATACAGGCGGACCACCAGTGGGTGCTCTTATCCCCATTCTACAGACAGGAAGCAAGCTCAGAGAGCCTTAGCTCCCAGCCACCCAGTAAGTAATGAGCTGGGACCTTAAACCATTCTGCTTCAGAGACCAAGCTGACCACCCGTCCTCTTTGAAGACAATGGGCAGCTGACAACTGGCTGTAAACTTTTCTGGGAGTATATAGAGTTGTGGCCAAGTGTGGGCTCTGGAGTCAGAAGCTGAGTTTGGATCCCAGCTCAATAGCTCTCTATGACAGCGTCAGTGTCTCAGTTTCTGCATCTGAAACCCTGACCAGCAGGTGCCTGTTTCATAGGCTTCGCAGGGGTTAAGTGAGTGAACACATGCGGAGAGCACACAGTGTTGGCTGTGGTTTTCCCTGCTTCTCTTGGCACTGGCATCCAGTGACACTCTACGGGTCACGGTGGGCTGTGGTGCTTGACACCTGCCTATGTTACAAAGATGAAGGCCCTGGAACCTGGGCCAGTGAGGGAGGTGGCAGCGCACAGATGGCTAGGCCTACGGGAGGAGTTCTGAGAGAGGTGCCGATCTGCAGGAGGGGGTGTGCCGCTGTTCTGCACGTCAGGTCGGTCTGGGGAGAGGTGACAGTTCATTCGGTGGACCGTGGGCAGAGGAGCAGAGTGGGAGTGGCTGGTGAAGGAGGGGACACTGCAGGCCCCCTGCCTGGCTACAGGGGGAGGGCTGGGAAGGGAGAACGAACTGTGTGCACGGTGGGGGACAGAAGATTGGAGAACTGCCCAGCAAATTGTATTTAGGGGACGAAGTTGCCGGTCTCAACCAGCAGCGTGAAGTCGAAGATCTCCCCTGATGCTTTTCAACAGCGGAAACAGGTCTTTAATATTTTTTAAATTTCTTCTTGTGAAACATTAGACAAGTGTCTCAAAAATACCTTTGCAGTTCAAAAAATAATAAGCACCCTTATATCCAGCACCGAGCTTAAGAAGGACAGTCTTGGGGGGGCCCTCTGTGTTTGTCCATGAATGCAGAGGAAGTCACTACCTGAGATTGGGGTGATCATTTCTTCACTTTTCCTTTGAATTTTACCTCTGTATTGTGTGTGTGTGGGGGGGGGTTGCTTATTTTTTAACTTTATAGCATGAAATCATCAGCTTGCTTGCTTTGACTTCATTTGCTCAGTATTGTTCTTGAGATGTACGTGTGTTAACCCACGCGGTTATGGTTCACTCACTGTTGTGCGCGTGCGCACACAGAACTCCTGGTAACCAGGCTGCTGGAACAGCGCTCCTTGGAGATGGGTGCGTCCCACCCGTGCATCGTGTGGCCCCTTCATCGCAGGGCAGTGCGCTCTGGGCGGGGAGTGCCTGTCGTGGCGCGGTGGTGCATTGAGGTGCGTGATCGTGAGGCACAGCTCCACCATTGTCGCCAGGGGAAGGCATACAGTAAGTATGATGTGGCCGAACCTTGGTTCCACCCTAATCTGCCAGATCGTTCGCTTGGGGGAGGCTGCACCAACTCTGCCCCTTGATATAGTCCTAGATCTACAGTCCAGATCGTGCTCCCGCAGCTGTCCGACATAGCTAGCCAGCGGCAGGATTTACTGCATTGACTGCTGGCCTGGAGAAGCACCCCCTTCTGAACTAATTAGGGGGCTGGGGTCCAAGCTTTGTAATTGGTCGGTGCCTTGGGCACTTGGCAATGACTGGACTCCATGGAGCCTTGTAAGAGGCCAGCTCCGTGTTTGGGGAGTTTAACACTGCACCTGTTACACCCAAACAGGTTGACCCTTCCTCTCGTTCATCGGGGGAGTCCATCATCAGACTACACCACAGTGCACTGATGCATCCGTTCATAACAGACACATCGATTGTTTCTAATTCTTCTGCTATAAACAATGTTTCTGTGAACGTTCTAGAGCAAAGGTTTTTCCTAGGATGCTAACTTAGGAGGGGATTTGTTATATGGATAATCCCGTCGACAATGATGAGCTCTTTGTCGACATGGTTCTGTCAGTTTGGACTGTGAGTCCCATGCGGTTGAGCACTCCTGGCTTCATACCCTTCACCAACCCTTAGTATTTGCTCAGTTTTAAAATTTTTGCTGGTCTGGTGGGTATATAATGTTACCTCGAAGTTCAGTTTTCACATCCAGGATTACTAATGAGGTTGAATATCTTCATATCTAGGCCATTTATCTTTCACCAATCGCCTGTCTTGCTCTTTGGCTTGTCTCACTGATGTGTAGTTTTATACATACAGATATATACAGACACATATTTTTCTATACTAATCCTCTCTCTGGGTGTTGGAACTGTCTTCCCAGTGTGTGCTGTTTTTCACTCTCTAGTGTCTTGTGATTTTGGTTTGCAAAGTGCTCATTGTATTGTGACCATGAGAATTCTTTGAGACTGGCTGAAATCACATTTTTTTTCCAGACAGGATTTGCATTTGCTTTTGTCCAAAATCCAGGGATCACTTTAAATTCAGTGGTGGAGCTTTTTCCAATTGAAATTTGAGTATTCCCACTCCTGCCGCAGTCTAGGAATTTGGACAACACACACCAGAGAAGAGGGAATTGTAATCCCCCGGGGAGTACTTTTGTTTTTTGTTTTTTTTTTTCAAACGATCCAGCATGGAGATCATGATCGGCAAGACCCTTGCTGTCCCTCTCTGTGCAGTGGCCTTGTTTCTCCTTCCCTCTCCAAGGAAAAAGCCCTCTGAAGCCCCAGTTTCCAGAGACCTAGAGCTGGACTCCCACCTTTGGCAGTCTGTAGTCCCATGCCCTCATTAAAGCAGAATGTCAGGGCCACCAGGGTTCCACAGAAGCCCCAGAATAGAATCTGGTTTTACTTCTCAGATCTTTTGCTTTTATTTTTGGCTTATATGCATGACTTTTTTTGTTTTTAAACCCCTTTTGTGTTGCTCAGCAACAATTTAAACATGTTTTTAAAGTGTGTATATAATCTAGCATTTTAGTTATTTACTTCCGAAGGTTAATCCGGGCCCAGAGGCTTTCTGCTGCTGGGACAGAAGTGGCACTTTTATAGGAAATGCCCTTACAGAGAGGCCCAGGCATGTGGCCACACTTCAGAGAGTCACATTTTACCAGAGCTGAACTAAGACTGAAGGATTCTCCCCCCTTCCTTGCAGGCAAAGCACATGGACTTCATCTCCGTCAAGTGTGGTGGAGGCTGAGGGTAGGTGGAAAGGTAGGCAAAGAGGTAGGCGAGACCCTGGGGCCTCACCTTGCCGCAGCCATAGCCCTTGCCCCCGCCCCCCACACCCTCCAGAAGGGCAGGAAGAGAGCCAACCTGAGAGGCCCCTGAGCAGCTCTGCTTCCTGCTACAGGTCAGCACAAGTGGCTTGTTATCATCCCCATCGGGCCTGACCCAACTGTTCTCAGGGCTCAGGTTCCTGCACACACTGGGTGGCATAGGGGAGGGAAGAAACGTTACACTGGGCAAGATTTGCACTAGATTTTGAGGCTAGGAAAGTCAAAGCTGAGACTGCCCCCCCTCTCTAGGCAAAGCAATGGAACCTAGTGTGGCAGGGACCCTCCCTGATCATACATTTTGGGCATTTGTTTCTGCCAAGAGAACCCTCGGACACAAGGAGTGACAAAATCTGTGTACAAGGCCTGACTGCCAGAGGTATCGAAGTTCTCATGCCCGTGTACCCCGGCCAGGAGAGAAACCGCCGCAACACCAGTCTCCCTGAAAGCTATGGCGACTTTAGGGTTACGTAGGGCAATGCCGCGTTTGCCATATCCACGGATCAAAACCCGAGGGGAAAATTACAGAGACCTAATCCTCTGGAACAAGATGGAAGAGCTCCCCCACGGGGAAGGGCAGAGGCCAACTTGGCGGGAAGTCTGGGAGATGAAGATGCCCCCGGACTTAGGAGAGCTTTCCGCAGGCAGGCAGAGAAGTTCAGGAGAGCAGACGCAGAGTGGCAGTTTGGAAGACGCAAGTGGCTCGAACCACGCCTGTCTTCTAATCAAAGAGGCATATCTAAAAACGTTTTTTTGAGAAAAAAATCTTAAAAATAAAGAAGGACGCCTGGGTTAAGCCTCTGCCTTCGGCTCAGGTCATGATCTCAGGGTCCTGGGATCAAGCCCAATGGCGGGCTCTCTGCTCAGCAGGGAGCCTGCCTCCCCGCCCCCAGCCTCCTTGTGATATCTGTTGAATAAATAAATAAAAATCTTTATTTTTTTATTTTTATTTTTTTTTAAAGATACTAAGTAATCTCTACATCCAAAGTGGGGCTCACACTCAATCCTGAGGTCGAGTCACAGGGTCCCTGGCAGAGTGTACCCCCACAGAGGTACAGTTCAGACCAGCAGTGCTGTTTGGCTGACGAGGCTCAGGAGGCAAAGCTTTACAGGACACTGATCTGTGGGCGGCCAGGCTGTGGGGGGCCGGCGTCCCGGTGTTCCCACAGAGACTGACAGGACTGACTGCCCCATCAAAAGCCGTGCCCCTTTTAAGAACTTCTGAGAAAATAATCTACAAAGAATTACAGGCTTCAGTGAGGAGAACCAGCGTTCAGCACCAGTAATAGATTTGGTTTCCATCAAAAGGAGATAAAATATATCACAGTTTAACTGCAACATGGAAGATAAGGCGTCTATTAGAAGTGATAGTTAACAACACAAGATCGTCTACCTTTGTGGTAAAACACACCCGGGCGAGATGAGTCAGTTACATGATGGGATTCCATCTGGTATCTACACAATCAGGCTTCGTTTAAACACAGCATCGGTGCAATTCACAGAACCAGCCTTCCGTGCAGTCTGAAATGCTTGCACGAGCTGGGATGCTAGAGGCAGTGGTGAGAAGAGGCAGAGTTGGGGGTAGAAGAACCGGCTCCCTGACCCCTTAAGAGCCAGTCAGCCTGGCTCCTCCCATCACCAAGCTCCGAATCCTTGCGCTTTCACACCAGCCCCGAGAGTACCGCCTGGGGCACAGGCCAGGAGGAAGGTGGACTGACCCGGCCAGCCCCACTCACAGATGGCAGGACGGGCCCAGATAAAAGAAGCGATGCAGTTCCATGCCAGAGCAGGCGTCTGAGGCTTCCAGCCCCAGTGTTCTGCCACCTCCGGCTAGAAAAGCCCAAAGCACAGCATTTCCCCAACCCCTCCTCATCTGGGCTATAAACTGGCCTTCATATTAAAAATAAATAAATAATTAAGAATTTAGGGAAGCATGAAGTTTGGCATAGGGGAAAAAAAAATTCTAAGAAATAGTCAACATTTACTGAATGCTAGGGACCATTCTAAGGACTCTTACCTGCTAGTTTATCTAGCATCCCTGTGCGGATGGGTATTCTCCACATTTTATGGAGGAGGAAACAGGCCTAGACAAGTTCAGTAACTCAACATCACACTGCTAATAAGAGAACCAGGGTTGTAATGAAGCCTGGCTTGGGAGTGGCTGGAGAGGACCAGTATCCTAGAGACGGAAAAGCTGGAGCAGGCCCTAGCTGAGGAGCCTCTACCCAATGTCAAGGCCACCGGCCTGACCTGGGCTCCTCCACTTCCTCTCGTAGCTCAGCCTACCAAAGACAGACCTTCAGGAAAAAGTCAAAGGCCAGGTTTTGACCCCCTACCAGATTATTCTCTCTCTCTCTTCACCAGAGGCTGAACCCCACTCCCACCCCTCACCCCTTCCAACTGCTACCCCTTCCTATCCTAGACCTACACATCTGTCTGGAAAGGTCTTTGCTGCCAAGTCCAAGGTGAAGGCCCCAAGTCCCACACAGGCAAAGGAAGGTCAGCAGCACCGACCTATCTGGTGACCGTGCCCGCTGTGCCAGCATCAGGTCCCCACAGGCTGCTGTGCCAACGGGGGCAGGACCTAGTCCTGAGGGGCCGAGGGGGTCTGGGGCTGAGAGCAGTAGCCCGTATCCTTTGGTGGGACACTGGGAGCTCAGAGCAAGAATGAAGAGCTCTTTTAAGTTGGGCTCAGCCCTTTTGGTCCCAGGAGATCTGGGCTTCCCCTAGTCACAGGGGAGCTGAGCATCGTGACTGGAGGACGCCCAGGACCAGGGCCCCGTCCTCCGGGTTCCCTTTCTTCATCGGTGCTCTGACTCAGTCAGGGTTTTACCGCGCTCTACCTTCACTTGTCCAGTTTTCTGTCTGGAATGCCAGTTCTCCTTGCTGAGAGACGAAGTCTCCCAAATTCAGCCTTGGGAGACCCCAGACCCTACCCCACTTGCGGCACATATTACCCACAGAAGAGGCCAGTTCTGAAAAGACAGAACTGGTGCTAAGGAACACGCTTCTAGAAAGAAATCCTTCCAGTTGCCACAGACCGCTCTCACACGTGCTCGTGTGCTTGACACAACGGTTTATTGAGCCCCTTCGCCCTCTGTGGCCTTCCTGGAGCTTCCGCACTTGGCTTGGTGCAGGCCCACGAAAACACCGACCCCTAGGACCAGGGCAACAGCCGCCAGCAGAAGGACCACCCAGAGGAGAGGCCTCTGGTTGACGTTCCTGGGGGAGCCTGCCAGAGAAAAGGGGTTTGAAGGCTTGCGGGGCTGAACGAGGCTCAGCGAGGCCCCCCAAATGGTCTCCACCCCCCTGGACCTTTGTGACCACGCCTGGCAGAGCTGAAGCTGCCCATCCAGAGAAGGTGGACTGCATCTCTTTGCCTCGTTCCCCACTGAAAGCTGTTCTACCCTCTCCTGCCCGCACAATGGCCGAGCGCCCCCTGGCAATACACGGGCCCAGGGCCTGAGGGCCCGTCCGCAGTGCTGGTACCTGTGGGCCCCAGCGCAGGCTCCTGCCTGTAAGAATCCTCAAAGCCCACGGGCCCTGGAGAGCTCACAAGGTTCTGGGGCCCAGCAGCAGTGCTGTGGGCAGGAGAGGATCGTCGCTGTCCTGTGAGGGGGGAGTGATAGCATCTAGCCTCGCTTGTCTCCAGCCCCTGGTTGCCCAGAAGGCGGGAACAGGCCTGCAGACGGAAGAATGAAGGCCAGCCCCCGCCACGGCCCCTGCCACGGCCCCCTCCAGGTGTCCTAGCCCAGACTTACTCGAGGGCCCAGAGCTGCACATAGTGGGGCAGGTCTCCAGCCCCGAAGGGGAACAGGCAGAGGCACTGCAGAAGAAGTAAACCTGTGGGGGAAGACAGAAGGTCAGGGCACGGGGCCGGCTCGGACCTACAGTGGGAAGCACCAGGCCAGGCACCCAGGGTCCAGGACCCAGGCCAAGTCCACACTGCTGCCAGCCAGCCAGCCAGAGGGAGGTCTGGCCACGTGGACCAAGACCAAGACTGCAGCCCCTCCTGTGGAGACTCAGAGCCACAGGTGTGCCTTCCTCCATTCCCCAGGACCCAAGTCTGTAGGGGAGTTCCTTGCCAGCAGGCAACCCTGCCCATGACCGAGCCCCTGCCTTTGCCTGCTCCACCAATGATCGCCTGACTGCAGGGACCCCTGGGCATGCTGGCCTCCAAGAAGGGGGCCCTTCACAAGACAACAGGGGCAGAGGTCCCAGTGACTGGGCGCAAAGCAGGGGACAGGGTACCCCCGATTCTGGAAACAAGGCCAGAGACAGCTCCTAGAAGGAGTAGAAGCAGGAGGAGTGGGAGGAGCTGAACCAGTTGAACCAACCAACTGAGGCGCCTTCGTCCAGCAGGGGAGGGTCTTGGCTCCTGGAGAGGTGCGTGGAGGGGCAGAATTAAGCCACAATGAACAGGGCTCCCCGGTGAAGTCTGCCCACATCCGTGTACTAACAAGCAGCTATTACACGGAGGTCTGTGTGTAGCAACGTGAGAAACAAGTATTGTTCCACAGAACAAGTTATAGGGTCGCCCATGGCCTGGAGGGACCGTTTGTGTGGAAAACCTAAATATAGGAGTGCTAGCGTGGCTCAGTCAGTTAAGCTGCTGCCTTCGGCTCAGGTCATGATCCCGGAGTCCCAGGATCGAGCCTGCATCCGGCTCCCTGCTCAGCAGGGAGTCTGCTTCTCCTGCTGACCCTCTCTCCTCTCATGCTCTCTCACAAATAAAATCTTAAAAAAAACCCTTAAGCCTGTACCCGAAGTTTATCCATTTACCTACCAGAGAAGCTGGTTGGTTCTAAACATTTAAAGCAGATCTATGTTGAACAGTTTCTGGAGTCAGAAGCAAAGCCCTCTAGAACATGGTGGCCGGGTTCAGAGGTAGGGGTGGTCGCGTCTACTTTCCTTCTCCCTCTTGAACACTTTGCGGGTTGCCTCTGGGCTGACTACCCTCCAGGAAGCCCCGTCTGGGACCTCGGTCTGCTCTAGCTCGCAGGGCGCTGGAGGGCATGGGGGACCAGCTTCGACTGAACCGATGGGGAGCAGGCATGAAGAGGCATGTGGTGCTTCTTACCCATCCCCTGAGGGCCCTCTGGGAGCCAGGGTGCAGGAGGGCGAAGGTGGCAACGGTGAAGCGCCGGTAGTGGGATGGGAAGGAAAGCTCTGCCCCGTCCAAGGCTACCAGTTGGGTCCTGTAGCTGTCGCCATCAAAAGGACACCTGGGAAGGAAAGAAGTTGAGGAGGCTGCAGAGGGATAGGGGCGGCAGGTGCAGGGCACTCCTGGGAGCCCTACTGCTACTCACCCGTCGGACAGGATGGGCCACTGAGGCTGCTGGAAGGGGCTGGCCCCGGGAGTGGCCCAGCACTGGTGCAGCAGCAGGACCAGACTGGGGTCTGTCCTGTGCAGGAGCCGGACCTCCACCGGGACAGGCTCACGCAGCAGCCTCACGAGGGGGTAGTCCCCTTCCTCGTAGAAGGAGCGGAAAGTCTCATCTGTGGGGTGAGGGGCTCATGAGCCTCAGTGGGCTGGTTGGGGGGGGGCGGGGCAGTGAGAGAAGACCCAGGGACCACGTACCCTTGGCGATCCGAAGCTGGAGATGCAGGGGCCCGGACTGGGTCACAGGGGCTGGAGAGGGTGGCGGGAAGACGGATGCCTGGAGCGGCAGGAAGTCACTGGCGTTGAAGATGCAGCGCATGTGAAGCCTGAGGTCAGGTGCGAGAGAGCACGTGGGGGAGAGAACCCAGTGTTGTGGAGGCCAGCTCGCTGGGCAAACCAGACATCAGCTCCGAGGATGCAACGGGGCGCAGCCCAGCAACGCAGCTGGACGTCACTGAGCACGTGCTAGGGGGACCCGAGCCCTGCTGGCCTCATCTGGCCAGGACCACTCAGGCTGGTCCCAGACAGCCCCCCAGGGTTGTCATGGTCCACTGGGACTGGGGTCTAGCCTAAGAGCACACACTCTTAGTGGGGGCCCACGCCTGGCGCCCCGTGTTCTGCAAGGGAAGCTGACCCCATCCTACCCAGCCATCTTCACCTCCAGCTCCTAAGGACTTTCCTTTGACCTGGGAGAGGAGCATTCCAGCCTGGGTGGCGTGCTCCCCGGGAAAACACGCTGGAGACGGGGCCTGGCACAAACCAGGTGCTGACAGGCATCGGGATCCCGGCCTGAGCTGGAGACCTTGTCTGAGGAGCCACCCGCCGACTTCTGCGGGCTCGAGTTGTTTCCCTCTCGGCTCCCTCTCTCTGAGAATCCCTGGCGCCCTGCTGAATTCTGGCTAGCGCCCCCAGCTCCTAAATCCCAGGGTTGAAAGCACAGTGGACCTATCCCTCCAAAACCGGGCCTGTAGGTTCTTAGAATTTTAAAGCAAAAGACATTGGGACCCGCACACGAGCAGCCCACCCCAGCCCTCCTGGCAGGGCAGCTGGGGAGAAAGACTCTGGGCAGCCGCGCGGGGCCAAGCAGAGTTTTGTTTACGGATGCATTAGCTCTGTCTGACAGGGTGACCAGGAGGAGTCCTGGCTGGGACCCCTAGACTTCCAAAATGGGTGCGACAAGCACGGGTGCCCTTGGGGCACCCCCACTGGCATCCTGGGCACCGAGGGTGGTTCTGCCACCGGAGTCCACGGGTCCTAGTGGCCCCTTTCAGCCAGAGGTCCTCCCTCGGCTCCTGCCCCATCATACCCTCAGACAGCTTCTGCCCCCAGGTATCTTCTGCCCCATTTGTGGCTCCGTGACCTGAGAGGAAGAGGTTGCTACACCCACACACACGGACCCCACTGTTTCTAGGAACCTCGATGGGGGTGCTTGCTGCTTAGTTTCTGAGTTCAGCTCTTGGCAGGATAAAGGCCAGTGTTCCTGGGGACCCCTGCCTGCTCATGCACTGTCCAGTGTAGGCAGACCCCACTTTGTGCTCCTATCAGAGGGCCATCCCCCCACCCCCAGCCTGGTAGGGGAGGCCTAGAAGAGCCCAGAGGCTCTCCAGACATCACACAGCAGGGAACAGTTGGGGTGTGAACCCAGATGGCTCCAAAGCCTGTTTGAAGCTCCCCTGTGCTCCCTTCACACCCAAGCCCACAGCCCAGCCTATTCCCGAAAGGCTCCCTCTCACCGGAAGGTGCTGTCCCTCGTGATGGAGCCCTGTGGCCCCGTCCGAGCCTCGATGTCAGACACCAGCTGATTCTCATAGACGAGCTGGTTGCCAGCCACCTGTGGGGGCGACAACTGGGTGAGCCCTCGAAGGGGCGGTCCTGGGCACCCACCCTGACCCCGCTCCTACCTGGGCTGTGGTCCCACAGTGGGAGAGGGGGAAGCGGAAGACCACGAAGGACCCAGTCTCCTGGGTGGGCGAGCAGCCGGTGGGGGCATAGGCCATGTGGAGGTTGGCCAGCGTGATCCCGTGCGCCAAGGCAGTTTCTTGGGACACCACCAGGACAAAGTGGCCATTTCTGAAGCACTGGACAGTTGCTGGGACAAAGGTGGGTCAGAGAGGCCAGTCAGGTCCCACAGGTTAGTGCCCGTGCAGCGTGGACATGGGGAATGGGCTGGGGGACAGTATTTAAATGTTGCCCTGGGACTCGGGAGACCTGGGTGCTCATACTCTGTGCCAGTGTTGGCTCGAGGAACCCCCGGACAGACCCAGACCTTCTTCCGCATGACAACAAAAGAAACTACAGAAGTATGAGCGCCACTGAATTTCTCTCTAAATTGGGCTGTTCCAGGGACACTGGGCTGGCTCAGTCGGAAGAACATGGGACTCTTGTTCTTGGGGTTGTGAGTTCGAATCCCACAGTGGGTGTAGAGACGACCATAAAAAAAAAAACACAAAAACTTCAGAAAATAAACTGGGATGCTCTAGATAGAAAGGTAGGGGTGCAAGTAAAGAGAGCTACGACAGGGCGCCTGGGGGCTCAGTCACTTAAACGCCTTCGACTCAGGTCATGATCTCCGGGACCTAGGATCCAGCCTGGAGTCAGGCTCCCTGCTCAGCGGGGAGTCTACTTCTCCCTCCCCCTCCCCATACTCTCTTTCAAATAAAAATCTTAACAAAAACATGAAAACCCAAACTATTGCTAGTTCCCTGGGATGATGGTTATCAGCAAGCTGGGGTGTATGGGCACCCCACCTAAAGGTCCCTTCTGCCGCCACTCTGGGGCTCAGGCTGTCCCAGGAACAGGGTAGGCAAGGCTGCAATGCTGGAGGAGGGGGAAGAGGAAGCCCTCTGAGGCTTCAGGGTTCAGGTGGGAGAGCTATACCTGTGTTGCCATAGTAACAGGGAATCGCTCTGCTGTTGTCATAGCAGCAGCCAGCCTGCTGGCAGGCTTCCTTCGAGTTTCTTCCCACTCCACAGGGGATGGCCCCCGAGGGCACCTGGCACAGCTCTGGAGTCAGAGGTGCACCTGGGGGTGTAACAGAGCCGTGAGGACAGGAGAAAAGGCCGCACCGGGCAGCTGACTTCCAGGGCAATGGAGGGACTTGGCTTCCTGCGCCCAGTCAAGGGTGATTAGGCTGCCCAGATACAGAAGTCCTACATACCTGGGTATGATGGCTCGTCAACCCCCCAGGGTCTCAGGGTGCCCCCCTGGGGTGGGGCCTGGGTGGCATGGGAGGTGGGTCCAGGTCCGAGGGACGGCAAGGCAGGGGTCGCATGGACGAAGCTGTGCTCTGGGTTGGGGCGGAGGGACCAGGCCTGGGGGGTGGGGCGGGAGAAGCCTGTGCGTGGTGCCAGGTGTGGGTCCGGAGTCCAGGTGTGGGCAGGTTTAGGACAAATCAGAGTGACATCTCCTGTTGCCTCAACTTGACCGTTGGGCAGCACGGCTTCGATGATCACCTTCAGGTGGGAGCGCCCGTCCTGCAGGTGAGGAGATAGGGGAGCGGCGAGGGGAGGCCTCCCAGCATCCCAGGCAGGGGCGGGGCGGGGGGGTCAGGCAGGGAGGGGATTTGTGGGCTGGTCCCGGGACTTAGTGTCCCTCCCTACCCCCCACCTACCCAAAGGCAGGACGGATCCTGAGCTCCCTCTCCAGCCTGAGGCTGTGCGAGGCTCCCCTGGGCAGTCCCTACCTTCTCCAGCACGTGGCAGCCTTTGTAACCAGCTGAGAAGACCGCGTGTCCCGGGGGCTTGGTGGTGACCCAGTGGTAGCAGGCAGAGCAGTTGTTTACCTCAAATTGGTTCCCAAATTCATCTGGGGCAAAGGGGAGAAAGACGGAAGGAAGCATCGGAAATGTTTAAGGGTGCAGGGCGCCTGGTGGCTCAGTCGGTTCAGCGGCTGCCTTCGGCTCAGGTCCTGATCCCAGGGTCCTGCGATGGAGCCCCGCATCGGGCTCCCAGCTGGGAGCCGGCGCCTCCCTCTCCCTCTGGCACTCCCCCTGCTTGTACATACTCTCTCTAGGTCAGATAAATAAAATCTTAACGTGTTTAAAGATGAAGCCAGAGGCTGTTAGCATCTGCTGAGAAAATCACACTTGGGCGCAGGAGACCCCGGCTTCAGGCTAAGCTTTGCTACCGGCGACTGACTGTAAAGGAATAGCTTTAGCGGGTCCGATCTTTCCAGCCACGCTTCCTGCCTGACAGCACACAACAGCAAGCAGGAAGGAAGACACCGGTGAGGACAGGTTAGCAGGGTCTCAGGCCCTGAGGTTTCTTGTAAACTCGGCTCTCCACATTCAGTGCAAGAGGCTGCTCAGACGCCGAGAGGAGCTTTCCCAGGTGTGCACGAGGAAGGTCCGAATGACGGGAACTTGGGCTGTTGTAGCCGGGCTGGGGCAGGCATCGGGGAACACACGCTAGGTACGCAGCCCCCCATGTCAGCCCAGAGCACCAGGGCGCTCTCTGGGTGCCAGCAGGCTCCTGAACTCCTGTTTAGTTCATACCTTGCCCAGGGCAAGGTTGGGGTCACCTTCCCCATCTTACGGTTAAGGAAACAGGGGTTAAGAGAGGTCAGGGGAGTTGCTGAAGAACACAGAGCTTAGAAGGTGCAGATTCACGTCCTTTGAAACTCCCTTTTCTCCACACCAGGTCAGGCCCACGGGGGCCCTGCCCCTCAGAACAGCCTGGGGGCCAGCAGCCTGGGTGTCGGCTGGGGTCCCAGATGCAGAGCCTGGGCTGAAGCAAAACCCGCATCTCAGCAAGAAAGCCGGCGCACACGTACCTGGGAGACCAGGGAAACTGAGGCTGGCAGCTCCCCTTCATGGTGAGGGAGTGGGGGCCCAGAGGCCTCTCCTTGTCCTGTTCCTGGTGCAGGGGAAAGGCCCTAGCCACCTCCAACCCTCCCCTGGTCATGCATTCCGTGGAAAGTGCGGACCCCGGCTTAGCCACACTCACCTACCACCTTGAAGCGGATTGTCTGGCCTGGCCCCGGGAAGGCCCATAGCTGCATGCCCTTGACCCCACAGTCATAGCCGTGCCACAGGCCTGAGGGACCAGGTTCGGTGTGTGGCCGCTGCGTCAGCCCCAGAGCAGCCACCAGCAGCAGCGCCACGCAACCGTCCCGGAGCCTGGCCGAGATCCCTGCCATCGGACACACCAGGGCAACAGCCCACCCCACCCTCAGCCCCAGGTGAGGCCCAGGACTTATATGGCGGAGGAAGGCAAGTGGGAACTTCCAGGGGCAAAGGGCGCCCACCTGGAGAAGCTCTGCCAGGCTTGCTCCCAGGGGCTCTGGTGAAATTCCCACCCTGAAGGCCAGGGAAGGCACCTCCCAGTCAGGAAGCTGCCACTCGCCCCCACGTCCTGCCTTACAGCTGGGGCTTGAGGCCGCCTCAGTAAGGGCGTAGGGTGGCAAACAGTGGATTTCAGGCTGACTGGGGTCCCTGGAGGGGGAAGGGCTGGTGAGGTGGGTCTTTCCTAAAGGACAATGGAAAAGCCTTTAAACTTTTTCTTTTGACATAGTTTCAGACTTACTGAAAAAATTCCCATATACTCTTCAGCCAGATCCCTCAGATACTCACGGCTGTTAAAACAAGACAGCAGACTCCCAGCTAGAGTCACTTAGGCTAAGCCTCACGTCAACAAACTAAGACTTAATTACAGTTTTGGCTCTCCCAGAAATGGAATCTTAAACCAGCCAAAAAAAGGAATGGCCTGATGAGCCCTAGCTAGTACTCTGGCCCACATACCCCTGCAACGAACCAACCCCCATTTTTGCCAGTGTAAGTTCCTTGTTCCCGCTCCCTTCTGCCTATAAAGGTCTTTCTGGAGAGTTCCTATCTGCTAAACTGGAGGCTAGATAGAGTTCCTATCTGCTAGACTGCCTAGAAAGATCATTCTGGAGAGTTCCGATATCTGCTAGACCAGAGGCTGCCTGATGGACGGTTGCACAAAGCCAGGAGACTGAATAAAATTCACTCAGTTGAGTTTTGTTTCTTGACAGTGTCTTTTTACACATATTTTCTCTTTTTCACTCCTGGTCTGTACACAGACACCCACCTCCACACTTTCTTCCGTAACATTTGAGAGCTGTTTGCAGATGGTTCTCCTTTTACGGCTGAATACTGCAGTGTGTTCTTTCTGAAATACGAGTAAGATGCTCAAAACCAGGAAGTCAACACTGGTGTCACACAAATGCCCAATTTACAAACCTTATTCAATTTACCAATGGTCCTAATCAAGACTTTTAGAGCAAAGGAGGAAAGTGTTTTTTCCCTAGACCAGGATCTAGCGTGAGACCAGGATCAGGCTTCTTAAGTTCCTCCAGCCTGGGACCGTCTGTCCAGCTTTGTCCCTCATACCCTTGATGTCTGGAGGAGTAGGGGTCAGTTACTTGACAGAATGGCCCTCATGCGGGTTCATCTGGCGCTTCTTCCCGATTTGATTCAGGTGATGCCCTAGGGGCAGGTGTATTAATTTTCAAGGACTAAATAGCAGAGCCGCACAGGTGCCTTCGCCAACAGACATTCTCACACAGCTCTGGAGGCTGGAAGTCCAAGGTCAAGGTGTCAGCGGGCCTCGTCTCTTCTGCCGCCACTCTCCTTGGCTTGAGATGGCCACCTTCTCCTTGTGTCCTCACGCGGTCTCTCCTCTGTGCGCACACATTCCTCATGGCTCTGTGGGTCCACGTTTTCTCTCCTCGTAAGGACACCTATCAGCTTGGATTAGAGCCCGTCCTCACATGCCCACGTAACCTTATCATCCCTGAAAGCCCCACCTCCAGATATGACCACATTCTAAGGCTCCGGGGGATCAGGCTTCCACATACGAGCAGAGGGCACAATTCAGCCCATCCCAGGCCCGAAGAGCCCAGAAGTGACGCCTTAACCTTCTCAGGGCATTCTAGCCGGAGGCTCCTCTCCCTGGTGGGTCCCATGACTGCGGATATAAATTTGAAAATCTGGGTGAGGTGCGCTCTGCTGTCTGTCTTTCGACACAGGAAGTCCTTGATGGGGAGACTCTTGGAGACTCCTGTAGGCGACCCTCCTGGTCCTCACCCTGGGGGTGGCCATTCCCTTCCCCTGTCATTCCCTCCACACTGCTTGCTTCCTGCTGTAGCAGAGCGCTTGTCCTGAGGGGAAGGGAGGATGGCTCAGGTGGCGGAGAGAGCCCCAGCCAGAGGAGCCGAGAGCCTGGGTTCTATTCTCCCGTCTTGCTCGAGAACCCAGGGACCCCCCAACCCCCGCCCCCGCTCTGTAAAGCCGGTGGGGACTGGAGATGGTGTGGGGGGGATTAGATAGAGGGCGGGGTGTCTCCCAAGGCCCTAGAAAGATGAAAAGAGCAAGGGAACCTCCTTGCGGTTAAGGGCAGAAGGATGCCTTCGAGACAAGTTGTGCTATACTGTCCTGGGGAGGCGGAGCCCTGAACCCTGGGTTATGAGTCCAATTCTTGCAAAAGCCCACAGGTGCCAGAGCTCACCAGCCTGGAAAGGGTGCCAGCTCCCTCCGCTCCACCACCAGAGACCTTAGAAAAATCACTTAACTGCTCGCTGACTCCATTTTCTCATCTGTGTAATGGGGCCAGTAACAGCACCTAACCTGTAGGCTTGCTGCAAAGAGGAAATACGAGGACCCACGGACAGTAGGGAGGGCAGAGCCTGCCTGGTGTGGACACAAGAGCAAAAGAATCCATGGTTGTTTCCACGGCTGAGGAAAGAGGGTCAGATCAGAGCAAACTGACTTGCAGGTCTTGGCTTCCCACGTGGCCTCTTTCTAAACAGGTTTGGTCTGTCTCTTACCTTTTCTATTTCATTTTTATCTTATTAAAATGGGGGCTTCAATTCCGTAATCTATAGAATGGAATTAAGAGCAAGAGCAACCTAGTTGGGGTGGCGTGAGCCTGAGGGGCTCACTACGTGAGCTTTCCGCCCTGTCTCGCCTGCTCTGGAGAGCCAGGGACAGAAGGAGGGTGCCACAGCAGCACGGGGCCTCTCCAGGCTGGAAAGACCAGGTTCTGTCCCATTGCCTCTCTGCTGCTTGGGGGCTTTGCCAGGGCCTCGCGAGTCGGGGAGTTGGAGGACTGTAGGGCAGGTCCGCCCTGTTTCCTGCCATGCGTCTCACTTCCTCTTTGATTAACTTCTGTAAAAATGTCAGAAAGGAAAATGGAAACCTACTTCCTAAGGCAAGAGCAGAGGGAGAACTGGGGGACACATTCCCTTGGGGCCCATTCCCTGGACCGTTGGTTGAACACAGCTGATGTCCTAGGCATCCTCTTGGTAGCCCGAGACACTCCGGTCTGGGAAAGAGGACCTGCAGAATAGGCAGGTGATGGGAAAAGGGTCTTCCAGCCAGCAGCCATGCAAAGGCACTGGGGTAGGTGGAGAGGATGGGGAAGCTGGGGATGAGGGGCAAGGTGCAGGCTTGTGGGCCATATGTTGGATCCGAGTACAGCTCCCAAGGCCCATGGAGACCCAGCGGCGGTCTGTTAGGCTCCAATTTGTCTCCTGCCCAGGGTAGCTGAGGTTGACACCGAGTACCACCCTGTGATGAAGCCTCGCCCTTCCCTTGGCTCCCGTTCTGTCTGGCAAGGCATTGCCCCACGGAGGTCCGCATCAGCATCACTGCGGACAGTCACAAGGGATAAGCCTACTTAGACTCTGGAGCTGGGGGTAGACTTTTCTTTCCTGGGGATTGTGGGCTTCACCTCTCTCAGGAGGGTCTTCACTTGCTTCCAGAATACGGATTTTGGCAGATACGCGCGTGGCAAAGGCAAATGTAGGGTCTGGAGTCAGGAAGAGGTTGACATGGAAATGCAGCACACTAAAAATAACTAAATAAGATGCAGCTGGTTTTTGCCTTGTCACTTGGTGGCCTGTGGCCGACTCTGAGCAGAGGGCTGGGCTTACCATCTCCTTGGACTTCCATAGCGGGGAGGGGAGGCATTCGGGGAAGCCCCGCAGCTAAGTGTGCTCTCCCAGGGAGAGCTGCTTCTCCCTGCTCCGAGCACCCCAGGCCCAAGCACCCCAACTCTCTTTTCCAGCAGGTCAGCGTTCTCTGTGTACCCCAGAACCAGCAGCAGGGGGATCTGCGGGGGAACCTGATGGAAATGCAGATGCCCAGGCTGCACCCTTGACTGGCTGGGAAAGAGACCCAGCAGCCTGGGTTCGGCCAGCCCCCCTGCGAGGTCCCGATGTGCACTTGGTGGAGAGTCACTGGTCTGTATGCATTTAGGCCCTTCCCAAAGGCCCCGGTCACCCTCCCCCCGACTTTCCCCTCTGTGAAGGCCCATCGGCAGTCTTGGTGTCCTCCTGGCGACACCAGCCTGACACCATGGAGGGCTCCCCTAAGGGTTCTCTGATTTCTAAACTTGGCCTGAGCTCTTGACCCCTGGCCACTGGAAACTCCTGTCCTCTGTTTCCAGCCAGCAAGCCTCCACCCAAGGCTCCTTCTGCTCCCGTGTACCCCCAAGGCTCTCTCTGATGGGCAACATGGGCTCCTGTTTCCTGACACTCTTGTCTCTCTGTCCCAGCATCCTATGCCTGAGGGCCTAGGGACTGTGGCACTGGGGAATATGTGCAGAGAGGTTTGCCTCCACTGTGAGAGTACAGTTGGGGGGCCCCCTCAAGAATAGACATCACTGCCTTCTTCTTTAGAAAATGTCTCAGGGCCCTGCCCATTGGGACTACATTTTTGTTTTAGCAAATTTCATAAATTATCCTCAGGAAGGGTTGGGGGGGCATCTACAGTGATTACAGGATGGGAAACAGGGGTTGGGGGAAAGGTCTGAAGAATGAGGGTTTCAGGGAATAAGCCCCTTAGCAGGGCCCCCATGAGAGGTTGTGCAGGATGTTCACTGCACAAGGGTACCTGCTGGAGGAGGCAAGGGAGGGCTGAGGTCCTGAGGGCTGGAGGGCTCAAGCCTGATACTCCCCTGCCAAGATGTGTCCACAGGAGGGAAGGGGGGTTCCTTCTTCGCCCCAAGAGCAGTCTATGCACCAAACCTTGCACTTTGAGGCAGGGGTTTGTGCAGAAGAAGTCCTTATTAAAAAACCCTCCTTTCCTGCTGTGAAATTACTTGCCCGAGGTCACAAAGCTTGGGAACGGCAGTGCCTGATCAAAATGCAGTCCAGCTGCAGAGTCCCTGAGCTCACCCCTCCCACAACCGAGCCTGCATGTCCTTGGAGGATGTCCATGGGCCATCAGGTTGGGGCTAGGGGTGGGTAGGGATGGGAGGACTTCCCCCAAAGCAGAATGGCAACATCTGCCTGTTTTCTAGGGAGGGCTGCAGGCACTTGTCTTTGGAAGACCAGGCGCTCCGTGACCGCCAGCACTAACATTTTGGCTAATCAAGCTGCTTACTGATCTGCCATCTTGGGCTGCAGTGAAAAATACCATCTCCATCCCAAGGTCGCAGTATTTTAGGCATTCTTCACTTGGGATTGCAGGCTTCTTGCAAGTTTATTATGTGCCATGCCAGACCCTGTGATGGAGCCTGTGTCCAAGCAGAAGAGTCAATCCCATGGGAGCGGGAGGACTTGCCTCGATATGGGAGTTTGTTAACATGTTCTACTGAGCCCTTCCTAGGTGCTGTGACGCTGAGTTTGGAGGAATGCTCCCTGACCCTGGGAGGCTTGGTCAGCAAAGACTTGGGGAGCCATTAAATGCAAATTCAGTTTCATCCACTCACCGTAAGGCTCTGCGTCCATTTTATTTTATTTTTTTAAAGATTTTGTTTATTTATTTATTTGACAGACACAGATCACAAGTAGGCAGAGAGGCAGGCAGAGAGAAAGAGGGGAAAGCAGGCTCCCTGCTGAGCAGAGAGCCCGGGATGCAGGGCTCTATCCCAGCACCCTGGGATCACGACCTGAGCTGAAGAGAGAGGCTTAACCCACTGAGTCAGCCAGGCGCCCCTCTGCACCTATTTTAAATAAAAGCTGTATTGCCCTTGCCCTGTGGGGTCTCCCCCTTGGCTCCTGCCCTGGAGGAGAAAAGGACTAATTTCTGTGAGCACCTACTGTGTACCTGGCACTCTGTGAATGAAGGCACCGTGCTGCCAAGCCTTTGGGACAGACACAGTGGCTGCGTTAGCAGATGGTCAGACCCCAGGGGAGGGGCTGCGCGGGCAGCCAGGGCTCTGCTCTTCCCGCTGCGGCGCCCTGCCTGCCTCAGGATTATGGGGTCAGGAGAGGGCAGCCCAGGGCTGTGGACCCATGCACGAGATGTCCTCCCTTTCATGGACTTCTCCTACACAGCGGTCGCCATCAAACACAGCCCCGGAGGCATGCTCCCATTCCCCCACCCCCTTGCAGGGACCCGAGGCTCTTGCAAAATCTCTGGGGCTTACAGGAAGGGGGCGGGTAGGGGCTGCCAGCAGTTTTGTCCCTTTCTCATTGATGGAGACCAATGTTACTGGAATCCCGGTGGGACAACTCACCCTCCGCTGTCCCCGCCTCCCCCAACCCCACCCCTAAACATGCATGCGCGCACACACACACACACACACACACACACACACACACACTGGGGCGGAGGATAGCCATTTCCTCCCTCAACCTCACTCCCCTTCCTCTGCCTGCCCTGTGCGGTGCTTCATTGCCTCCTGGGCAGGCTGCCACCGGGAGCTGACTGTCTCCAGGGCCGGAATCCTGTGCTCCTCCTGTGCCCAGGTAAGGGAGTAGTAGCCCAGGGGCTGGGCAGCATCAGTGCCCTCTCTGCACCCACAAAGGAAGGCGCAGATTTGCCAGGGGAGATGCCCCTAACAACTAGGCAGAGGGATGGGTTTACCAAAGACTGGAGGGGAAGAGCTGCTCGCAGAAGGGAAGGCGCTAGAAGTCAGGCGCGGTGGTAAACCACAGAAGCTTCTCTCCATACTCACAGGCAGTCTGGGGTGGGGTGTCTTAGGACAACTGACCCCAAAAGCTTGCATTCTCTGCCCCTGACCCCCACCAGAGTAGGACCCTAGCTGCTGGGCTCTCAGAGAATCCCAGGAGGCTGGGCGCTGGCTCCCTGCAGCCAGAAAGCCCAAATTGGGGTGTAGCAGGACTGTGCTCTGCGAGCAACCCCAAGGGACCTGGCTAAGAGGCTGCTGGACTGAAGGGAATGTCCCTGCAGAGAGGGGACGGCACTCATCTGTCTGTTGGGTAGAGTCTCAGACGTTGCTCTGAGCCTCGGTATCCTCCTCTTGAAAAATGGGGTCTCACTGGGTCACTGTGGGTGCAACTGCTCAGCAAGATCTAAAGCTTAGGAAGCATGAGCCTGCTCAGGGAACACAGGTTCCAACTGCTCCCCACTCCCCTAACTGCGATCCCCAGCTCCAAGGGCTGGGCTGCATGGAAAAGTCTAGTTTGAGGTCCTGGAGCCTCACCTCACAAAGAACCGTGGTACCCGGAGAAGAGTCTGGGTTTTCTCGTTCTGGTCAACAGTGTTTCCCCTGGAAATGTGAGCGCTGAAGACCACCTCTCCACCCGCCCCCCCACCTCCGCCTGCGCTTGCTTATAGCCGCCTGGTGTGGGAAAGGGAACAGGCTGACCGCTGCACTGCTGCCACTCCATTCGTCCATGTTGCGTGGGTGGCCCGGGCCTCAGTCTCCTCCCTCGTACAAATGGGACGAAGTGAAGTTCCAGCACCTTTCTTCTCGAGTCCTGAGCAAGAGAGCACCTATGCAAAGGGCCTATCGTGGTCTCGGGCACATTGTGGGGCCCCAGGACAATCTGAGTCTCTAACTCCTGCTCCCTGTCCCCTGCCTCCTGCCTGTAGCCTCCCACCCCTCCCCCTCAGCCCTCACCCATCTCAACCAGCTTCATATCAGGTGGGCTCGGGTTTTTTATGAGGCTGGGGGTGTGCACATCTGGGGTTCCTGCACATCTGCCAGAGAGTGGTTTCCCCAGCCCTTACCTGAGAAGTTCTTGAATAACTATTTGCCCAATGAGTGCGTCACTGAGCAAACAAACAAGCCGGCAGGATTTCCCCTGGGGCGGGGAGATGGGCTCGGCTGCCCCCTAGGCAGGGGAACACTCCTCCAGCCCCACTGGGCCTCCAGGGCCCCAGTCCGGTAGTTCCTCATGCCCAACTCTCTCCTTGCTCTTATCTTATTTCCTCTCCAACTACCAGAGAAGGGGCCGGCTTCATGGTTGAAGGTCAACACACCCAACCTGCCACTGCTGTGGGAGCAGAGGGCCACCCAGACAGGCTGCAGAGGCAAGATGGGAGGGTGCACCCGTGGGTGTGGAGGGTGCATCCCTTAAAGGCAGAGACTTCTCCCACTCCCATTCCCCAGACCGGCTGACCCTGGGTGCCCTTTAGGTGGGACCTCGTTAGTGCCCTAGTGCTCCGGGGATGGGGAAAGGGAGTCCTGCTGGGCCTGGCCTCCTTTCTCTTTCTCCATGTGACCCCAGGGGACACCTGATTATTATAAACAAGACGTATGTAGTGTTTCCTGCACACCCCAGGACTCTGCTCTAAATGCTTATGTATGTAAACTCACTGAACACTCATAACAGCCCTAGGAGTCCTGTTAGGGCAGACATCCGCATCACAGAGGAGAAAACAGGCTCAGGAAGGTTCAATGGCTCGAGCAAGGTTGCAGTGAGCGGGCGTGCAGCTGGGATGCTATTCCCCCACCTTACTGTCTCTGCTCAAGTTCACTGATCCCTGGGCGGGGGGCGGACGCGCTCCTCTATCCCACTCACCGGTAGGGTTCAGATCTCCTGCAGAGGGTCCCCTGCTGTCCCCGCCCAGCCAACCTCAGCGCCTCCTTCTCTCCACGGCAGAGCTCACCATGTCCGCCAACGTCACCCTGAAGCCGCTCTGCCCGCTCCTGGAGCAGATGAGCCGCATCCAAAGCCACAGCAACTCGAGCATCCGCTACATGGACCACGCGTCCGTGCTGCTGCATGGGCTGGCCTCGCTGCTCGGCCTGGTGGAGAACGGACTTATCCTCTTCGTGGTGGGCTGCCGCATGCGCCAGACTGTCGTCACCACCTGGGTGCTGCACCTGGCGCTGTCGGACCTGCTGGCCACCGCCACCCTGCCCTTCTTCACTTACTTCCTGGCCGTGGGCCACTCATGGGAGCTGGGCACCACCTTTTGCAAGCTGCACTCCTCCATCTTCTTCCTCAACATGTTCGCCAGTGGCTTCCTGCTCAGCGCCATCAGCCTGGACCGCTGCCTGCAGGTGGTGCGGCCAGTATGGGCTCAGAACCACCGCACGGTGGCCGCCGCCCACCGGGTTTGCCTGGTGCTCTGGGCCCTGGCGGTGCTCAACACGGTGCCCTACTTCGTGTTCCGGGACACCATCCGGCGGCTGGACGGCCGCATCATGTGCTACTACAACGTGCTGCTCCTGAACCCCGGGCCCGACCGCGACGCCACGTGCAACTCGCGCCAGGCGGCCCTGGCTGTCAGCAAGTTCCTGCTGGCCTTCGTCGTGCCGCTGGCCATCATCGCCTCGAGCCACGCGGTCGTGAGCGTGCAGCTGCGCCACCGCGGCCGCCGGCGGCCCAGCCGCTTTGTGCGCCTGGTGGCGGCGGTGGTGGCGGCCTTCGCGCTCTGCTGGGGTCCCTACCACGTGTTCAGCCTGCTGGAGGCGCGCGCGCACGGCGACCCCGCGCTGCGGCCGCTCGTGTGGCGCGGCCTGCCCTTCGTCACCAGCCTGGCCTTCGTCAACAGCGTGGTCAACCCGCTGCTCTACGTGCTCACCTGCCCCGACGTGCTGCACAAGCTGCGGCGCTCGCTGCGGAGCGTGCTGGAGAGCGTGCTGCTGGACGACAGCGAGCTGGGCGGCCCCGGCAGCAGCCGCCGCCGCCGCGCCTCCAGCTCCCGCGCACCCCGCGCCGCCCGCGCGCCCCCCGTGTCCTGGCCCGTGCGTCTGCTCGCCTGGGTGCGGGGCGGCGGCGCAGAGTCCACGCGGAGGGCCAGCTCCCGCTCCCAGGATGAGAGGGGCCCCCTCAACAGGGTGCTGAGCACCACATCTGGGTAGAGGATGGCGCGGGGGTGGGGGTTGGCGATCCAGCGCGAGCGCGTCCCGCAGGTGGGGGCAGGCCGGACAGGGAGCTGCCTGTACAACACCTCCCGTGACTCGGTTCCCCTCTCGACCATCAGCGGGAGGGACGCCGGCCGAGATCCCGCATTTCCGCCGAACTCCCAGGAAGCAGGGCAGGGCTGCTGGTCAGCGGACCCCATGCGGACCAAGGAGGGGTTAAATCCACAAGATTTCTCAAACTAGGGTGCAGGGGATGCCCCTTCCAGGAGTGCAACTTTACCAGATGGTGGGAGGGGAAAGGGAGGTAAGTATTTTTCCATGAAACCAGGGATGCGTTTTGGAGTAGAAAATGGAGAACAAAAGTTTGGGAAGCACCGGTCCGGTCTAACTCTCCATGTAGTCCCCAGCCAGCGCTCACTGAGCTGGATGCCTGATCCCGCAGTCTACCCACGATACAGCTGCGATACATGGGCTTAATCCACTTGACCCAAGTATAGCGTCTGCATACTCACCAGTAACCATCATGCGGTTCGATTACCATCCAGTGAGTGAAACAACACTCCCTCCACCCCCAACATACCCGAGGTACTGAAGGTCTTGGCTGTGAGAGGCCTGGTCTCTACCCCACCCATCCAGCACCAGCTGAGGGGTTTCTAAGGTAGAAAGAGCAAGGGCTATAGCTGTTGGTCTGGGCTAATCCAAGTGCAGTGGGCATATCTGCTGAAGGTCTTATCTGTGCACAGCAGCCTCTGAGACCACAGCGTATGACGTTTCCTCAAGAATCTGACATCTGTACAGCCCTGGTACTTCACGGGGGTGCCCTCTGGGCAATGCTGGTAATCCTCAAATCTTTCCAAAGCTCACCTCCCGACCACACAGAAGCTGGGCGACTGTCCCAATCTGTAGCAGCGAGGGCTGTCGGACCTCCATACAGCACATCCAACTCTCCTCTGCCCACCACACGCTAGAGGACAAAGACCACTGCACTTGAGTCTGTCCCTGGGCCCACGGGCAGAACTGTCGCTGATAACTGTTTGGTTAGTGGAATGTCGGTCCAGCTCGGAAGCGCGTGGCTGGGGTCCTGAAGGCTGGGCTGGCCGGCTCACTGTTCATCACCGCACCGGGCCTTGCTCACAGCAGGTGCTCAGCGGTCGGACGGATCCGCCGCTGGCCGAACCAACGTCCATCCTCACACCTCCCCACATTCCCTGCTACCTTCCACTTGCTTCACTCTTGGCACTTCCCACTTTTTAACTCAATACTGTTTCCCTGTTTATTATGTTTTTTCCATCAGAATGAAAGCTCCTTGGGGGCTGGGGCCTCTGTCTGTATTCCCCGGTACGTACATTTGTGCCTGTATAAAGCGGGCGTCCAATAAATGTTACAGACAGGATGGCGTGAGTGAATCAGATCTGTGGGTCTCCTGCAGAGTCCGGCACAGGTGAAGGGGAGCTGGGGGGTAGGGGCGGGAGGTGCAGACCTCACTTCCTGAAACCTCCTTAACCTTTCAGTGTTGAAAAGTCGGGGAAGCCGGGTTCAGCTGGCCGGGCGACTGGGCCAGGGGGCTGCAGAGACACCCCAAGGAGCCTTTGGGATGGTGTGAGGGAACCTGGTTCCTGACTGCAGTCTCCTGGCCTGGGTTGGACCCATGACTTTGAGACAGAAATACACGTTTTAGGGAGTCACCCTCCAGTTGTCAGCTCCCAAGGAACCAAAGAATTTACCCTTCTTGGCTGCAAGGCACTTGAGGAAGGAGGAGAGGGGAGGAAGGAGGTGGGGGTGGGGCTGACCCTCTTCCCTCCTCCAGTCTCTGCCAGGCCCCCGGTTCCTCCGGGCTTGTGTGCCCTTGAAGAAACCCCCTGGGGCAGAGTGGCATGGCGCTAGCGCTGGAGGGCCGTGGCCCGACAAATGTGAGTCCGACACAGCAGCTGGCCGCAGCGCACTCAGATCTTGGCCGCTGGCCCCTGGGGTGGCTGCTTCTGCAGCAGTGCCAGCGTGTCCCGCTTCTGAATGGAGCGAAGCTGCTTCTTCTTTGCCCGCTTGAGCTTGGCAGGGTTTCGGATCTGGGGGTGGTGTAAGGAGAGGGCATTAGTGTGGTTGTCATCTTTGCCCTGTGCCATGGGGACAGGGAGGCCACCTCGTGGGGATGGGGGGCCGAGGCATCTTGAGCACAGCGCCTAGCCCAGCCATGGTTCAGATCCCCCCAGCAAGACAACACACTCACCACTTGGACAACCTCTGCCCTCCGCTCATTCTCCAGGCGACGTTTCAGGTTCTCAGCCCGGCGCTGTTTCTTCTCCTAGAACAGAGGCGATGGGGATCTGAGGCTCGGAATTGGGGCAGCCCTGGTCTCTTAGGCCTCAGAGGAATGAGAACTGGCTGAGTTCCCAAGGACAGCAAAGACCCTCTCGCACCGGTGCTACTGTTGCTGGCAGTGTGGGCCAGTGAGGCGATAAGCCCTTGGCCTGGACTGCGACCGAGACAGGACGGTGGGTGGGAGGAGGGAAGACACAGGTGTCTCCCCACCTGGAAACGGCCCCTACACCATCCCCCACCCCGCCATCAACTTCCAGGGGGGAAGGGGTGGGCTGGCGCTTTCCCTCAGTCCCACCCTCTCAGGGTCTCTAAGGTTCATCCAGGTGGGGAGTGGAGACTACAGGGAAGAGGCTCCTGGGCTATCTGGCCCTGGTTCAAATCCCAACTCTGCTGCTTCCAAATGAGTGACCTTGGCCAAGCTGACAAGCTCTCTGGGCCTCAAGCCCCATCTTGAATGTGAAGAGGCTTCCACAGAGCTGTCCTGAGGAATAAGTAAACACACGCCTACACCGGCCTCGGGGGATAACCTGGCCTGGTGGGCACCCTTCAAACATGGATTCACTGGGGTCTGTCTTAGGCGTGGGGAGTCCAGTGGCTCTGGCTATGCTGACTGCTGTGGGGGCAAGTGGGTGTCGGCTCCAAGGTCCCTGCATGGTCAGGGGCCTCTCCCGGTTTTGACGACTCAGGGGAGAAGGGGTGGCTTGGCTTGGGCCCCTGGGGAGGAGAAAGGAGAAGTGAGATTTGGGCTCCTGTCTGGGGAAGGGCCGGTCTGGGGGTACTGCCGGGGGGAGGTGACAAGAAGTCTGTCTTGCCCAAGAGGTAGTCAGGGCCGCACAGGAAGTAAGATAAGGACCCGGCACACAGCAGCAGCCACACAGGCAGCAGGGCCTTGGCCACAGCTGCACAGGGTGGCTCAAAGCAGAGGACAGATGACTGAATTGACTGGTCCAGCCCCTTCCCCTGCTGGCCAGGCTCAGGGTGAGAGGTCTGACTCCTCCTATGCCCTTCGGATCAGTAGACAAGTGACATTCCTCTGATAACCACCGTCCTGAAGGGGTGTTGTGGAGGACCCTACGTTCTCTGGGTGCTGCCTGCTGGGGCTTCCTGGAGACTGAAGGGGGGTTGGGGGGGATACCTCTAATGGGGCATTTCCGGCCTGCGGATCAGGAGCAGGGAGGCAGCTGGAGGAAGGTGTGGGGTATCCACTTTGCTGATGTGTGGTGGCTGTCTCTTGAGGAATGACGGCACCAGTACCAGGGAAAAGGCTCACCTACCCGACTGACGACCCTGAAGCCCATCTCGCCAGATGCTTCCATCAGCAGTGAGGGCCACTGCAGGGAACTTGGTGCGGGGCTCCTTCCCACCCTTGAGTCTCTTATGGAGCCCTGGGCTAAACTGGGAGCCGCACTGTGCTTCCCCACCTCGTGGTCCTAGATGGCACTACTGCTTCTGGCCAGGCTCCCCGCTGCCCCAGGTCCATTCCAGCAGTCACCGGCTCAGCCCCCTGAGCTCCAGCCTCAGCCCGGATGGCTGCTTCCTCACCTGCCGTCGCTTCTCCTTCTCCTCCTCTAGGTGCCGGGCGAAGTCCTTGGCCAGCTTCCTCTCCTGTCGTTCCTTCATCTTCCGCTGCCAGGATGTGCGCAGGGGCTTGTCCTGCACCATTTGGGAGAACCTGGATGGGAGGCAACGGGTGCTCGCGTCGTCCGCGGGGGATGCCCGTGCCCACTTTCCTCTCAGCTCTGGGCCTTCCTCCCCAGAACCCAGGCAGAATTGCATCCTCCCCTGCCCGTTTGCCAGGCAGTCACCCCTCCGGGTCTGCAGGGACGGGCCCTAATCATGCTGCCATTTCTAAAGCCCTAGTTACGTGTCCCTACGATGGGTGCTCTTGTTCCTCCCATTTTAAAGAGGAGCAGACCAAGGCTCAAAGAGGTTAACTGCCCAGGTCACCTTCTACCTGAACAGCCATCAAAACTGAAACCCCTGTCTGTCACCAGAGTCCTGACCACGGAGCCTTTCCGTAAGGTTCTGCTGCTTCTGCCCAGCAAGCTCAGCTTGGGCGCTAATGCTAGGGTTCTCTCCCTCTGGGGGTGGCCCGTTCCATTCCAGAACAGTGTGGGGAGGTATGTGAAAATGTACTGGGCATGAGAGGATACTGGAGGACATCCTAATTTTCGTAAGAGCAGCGCTGCCAAGCAGAACTTCCTGTGACGGTGGAAAAGCTCACTAGTCACTGGCCGGTAAGGCAGCCCCTAGTCACACCAGCAGCTGAGCAACTTGAGATGCGACTGGTGTGATGGGAGGAATTGAATTTTTAGGCTTTTAAATTTTAATCAACTTACTCTGAAGTTGCCACCTGTGGCTGGCGACGACGCGATTGGGACAACACAGCGCCAGAGCATCAGTTCTACCGGGAGGTTAAGGGCAGAGAGGCCTGGCTTTCAAGGCTGGGGTCTGCCTCCTACTACTTGGGTACCTTGGGCAAGGAGCCGGAGTTTCAGTGACTTCCCACGTTAAACAAATGAGAATGGCTCCTGTTCCAAAGGGTGGTGGGAGGATGAGACAAGGCTGGAAAAGCATTTAGCACAAGGCTCTGCACAGGGGAGGAGCTTATAAACCCCAGCCTTCAGAGGAGGGAGATGGCACACCCGAGGAGCACTGTGCAGGTGGCATCTGGCCTGAGCTCGGAAGAGAGGGCCGCAGCCGGGCTTTCCCAGCCCACTGCAGGTGCTGTGTCCACTATCTCTGGGCTCTGCTCACCATCTGCCGAAGCTGCTTCCTTGAAGACCCCAAACATCAATTAAATGACCCTTTGGCCCTTATCCACAAGACCACCTGAGGCTTCCACATGTGTTTTAGTTCTACCACAGCCGCCACTTTACTGGTCTCTCTGCTTTCACCCCTGACGTCCTACTGTCTAATAACCCCGATTTCTCTGCTTAGTCTTGAGTTCCCCTTATGTAAAATGAGGATAATCCCAGCATCAGCTGCTTCATAGAGATGCGTGCAGATTCAAGGCCATGAGGCACGCTGGTCCCTTTGTCCCTTTCCCTGTCCCATCCTTACCAAGATGCTCAGCAGTGTTCTACACGCTCAGTGCTCCATAATACTTTCTAACACAAGGGCAAATAACTGTGATGGATACCAGCTGGTGAAGACCTCATAGCTTTTTATCAAGTTACGGCTGGTTTACCTGCTTCTGCTTCCCTCACTGGAAAGTAGGCAGAGGGAATGCTTGTGGAATGAATACGTAACTGAGGTGCTCTAGGAGAGGTACACAGGTACTCTGAGGAGGAAACCATCACAGAAATAACCTCTGAGGGCTGGTCTCACCCACCCTGGGATCCCAGAACATTTTACCACAACCTGATTATAACGGCCTGTTTGTGTGAGACCCTCCCATCCCCAAATGTGAGCTCTCTCCACCCCTGGTCCCATCACCAGGTTGCACTGGTGCCCCAACACCACAGAGAACCACACTCCTGCCCAACTGTCCCCAGCTTCACCTTTTCTTGGAGCGGTCCTTCCACACCCGCCCCGATTTGGGCTTTCCCATAGGGATTACAGGAACCTCCTCCCCCGCCTTCAACTTCTTGGATGCTGGGGTCTGGGCTGAAGAACTTGTCCGCTTCTGCGCCCCGAGGCTGCTTCGCACCGTCTTCCCGTCCGGAGGTGGCTTGCTCGGCTCGCGCTGACCCCGGGGGGAGGCGGGTGACTGGGCTGTCGGCTCCTGGAGTGGCCGCGAGGGCTCCGGACCCGGCGCTTGCTCAGCCAGGTAAGGCTCAGGGGATCCTGGGTGCAGATGATGTCGGGGAGACCCCGGGGCCAGCTCCTTCTTACTCAGTGACAACTCCGAGTCCGGTTTTTCCTGGGTCTGGGAGAACTCTGTGGACTCCCCACTTGGCTTTGGCTGAAATCCGGGGGGTTCTGGACCCGACTCCGGAAGTGTTTGGAGCGACTCCAGGCCTGGGTTCTGCTGGCGCTGGAGGGACGGTGGGCCCGGCTCCGGCTCCCTTCGGGGGGCCCCCAAACCTGCACCCTGCGGTAGAACAGGTGACCCCGGGCTTGTCTCCGGCTGACGTCGGGGGGACTCCAGGCCGGGTTGCTGAGCACACGGAGACTCGGGCTCCCCCGTCTCCTTCGGGTCCAACTTGAACTCCACAAGGGCCTGTCTCGCCCGCAAAACTGAGCTGGGGGTCTCGGGGGATTCAGGGTTTAGGCCTTCCAGCCTCCGGCTGCGCCTGAGCGGCGTATCCATGGCGGGTCCTGAAAGTTTCCAATCTCAGCCCACGTGCAGCCTCCACCTTGTCAGGGACGACCGGCGCGGTCCTATGACGTCAGGAGCCGCCCTGCGTGAGGGAGGAGGGGCCGTTGCCGGGGAGACCATGTTGGTGATGGGCAGAGAGGCGGGGCCCGAGTCGGCTGGGCTTACAAAGCGCGTGCGCAAAGCGCTGCGGCGCATTTACTCGCTGGGGAGATCTAGCTTGAGGTCTGCGTTTTTCTTTCGTGCAAACTCATTCTCCGTGGTGGAAAGAGTGCGCAAATAGAGAAAGGAAGGGGGTGGAGGACCCACTTCAGGGAGAGAAGAGATTGGAAAAAGGTCCATGGAAACTTTCTTTGGACCTCGGTTTTCTCATTGGTGATCCGGGTAATTCTGCACAAGCTTAGTGTGTCCAACGTGATTCTCTCAGAGTCCTCTTAACTGCCAGAGTTCATGCTACCTGGCGGATCCTGGAAGCGGGAAATCTCTTAAGGCTTGAGTTATATGATAAATGTAACCCCTTCCTTCCCTTCTCCCATCCTGCGCTTAAATATCAAATCTACAGCTCTCTCTTTTCAACATTTACACCATTCATGCCTGAAGCTGAAGTGCTTACTCTTTGGTAAGATGCACTATATTTGTGTCCTGGACCATTCAGCCCCAGTTCTGGAAAGAGCGATCAAATCATCACTGACCTTCTTTTCAACCAAGACAGAGCTCCCTGCCCCAGCGTGTGAGCCAGCCAGCCTTTTCCCCTCTGCGTGAGACCCAGGAGGAAGTTTTGATTCACTCACAGCATGTATCTGAGGAAGGAAAGAACGTCTTGGAAGCTGCCCAACCGTATCCCAGTGCTTTTCAGTGATTCCTTAGAACTGCAGGGGGATGGCCTTCAGGGATCCCAGGACCCCTGTCCAGCTGTCCCAGGGACTTCTTTTACAAACTGCTGTTTCTCCCAACTGAGGGGTTATGAGAGGGCCTGGGAAGCTGTCCAAGGGTGTTCAGGGGACAGAGAAAGAAGGCGGCCCAGACAACCAGGCCCTTAGCCTGTCTTCAGGGGGGACGCCTGCCTCTACCTGCTGAGTCACTCCACTACTGACACTGAGCAGGAGTGAGGTCAGATTGCCCCCCTGCCCCCCATGTCTGGAGTGCTGATCAAGGAGGAGGTGAGGAGGAGGAGAACCCAGGCAAAGGTTCCTGGAGAACGGAAAAGTGGGCTGAGAATCCCTTAATACCTCTCGCCCCTGGGCTGGTGCCACAGCACAGAAAGGGCACCCTGATGAGTTCAGTCTGTTGAAATCTCTTGCCTAAGGGTAAGGCGATGGGACCTCTTCTCCACTGTCCCTTCATGTCGTCGGAAATAGTTGCACCCCTGTGTAGTAATCTCGGGTCAGCCTCCACCTTTCTGGCCGTTCTCTGAAGCTTTGTCTGTAGCCTCAGTGCCCTCCTCCTGTTCCTGGGCTATGGAGAGCCTGGCAGCTCAGCTTCCCACTGCAGAAGCAGCTAGGACCCCTCCTTGCTCAGCACTCCTAGCCCCCAGCTCTTGGCTGCTTGAATTCTCTGCGGCAGCCTGGAGGCCGGAACGGCCTCCACTCCAAACCAAGCCCAGTGTGCATTACCAGGAGGGCTGGAAGAGACTCTATACCACTGCTGGGTGGGTGCTCTGCTCCAGGCCACTCTTGGCTCCCTGCTTCCTGAGCTCCTGTCCCTCGCTGGAGGGATTGCTCACAAAGGCCAGGTGGATTGTATACCAGCTTAAAATACTTCAGAAGGGGGTCTCAGATCCCTGCCAGGGTGGTGTGAGGAAGGGAGGTGGGTTTTTTTTTTTTTTTAATTTTATTTATTTGACAGAGAAATCACAAATAGGCAGAGAGGCAGGCAGAGAGAAAGGGGGAAGCAGGCTCCCTGCTGAGCAGAGAGCCTGATGCAGGGCTCGATCCCAGGACCCTGAGACCATGACCTGAGCTGAAGGCAGAGGCTTAACCCACTGAGCCACCCAGGTGCCCCGAGGAAGGGAGGAGGTGTTTTATAGACATTTTTTGAATCAGGGTGGAGACATCGAGCAAATTGTGACCCCGAACCCTCCACTCCCTCCTGAGCTTGGTGTATCAGTATCATAATCAGTGGTGTTCAGAGACCCAGGGGAGACGCCTGCATTTTTCAGAAAAGCCCAATGTGACAGTCACTGCTGGGACTCCTTTGCTTTCTACTGCAACCGTCCCAGCTTCCTTGCCTTTGGGCATGGGGAAGGGCTGCTGAAGCGTTCTCTACCCTCCACAGAGCCCCCCAGCAGGACCAAGCCCCAATTATCTGCAAAGGCAACCTGGTCGTTCATGCACCTTTTTTTGGCTTCTTCCCGGTCCCTGCCTCACTTTCCCACTTCCTTACAGGTGTGTGCTGGGGTCATTTTCCGAACAGACTATTTGCATGTAAGTCCTGTCTCTCAGTTGGCTGTGGAGGAACCAAGCCTAAAGCCCTGGGGTAAGCAATATTGGGCCAGGCATTCTTTCAAGGTCTCTCTCTCTCCAAACCCATTCAATCCTCATAAAAACCCTGTGAGGTAGGTGCTGTTGATATTACTCCCATTTCACAGATAAAGATACTGAGACACAGAGAGGCTGGGATGCTTGCAAAGGTCGCACAGCAAATAAATGGGGGAGGTGTGGTCCACACCAGCTGTCTGACCTCAGAGCCACAACTCTTAAGAGGAAGTCTCCCTCTTATCTGGCTGAGGAAATCGAGGCACAGAAAAGCTAAGGAGCTCACCTAAAGTCGCACAGCTACACATTGAGGTGCCAGGATTACTAAACTGGGATGCTTAGCCACCTTGCTCCCCTGTTCCTCACACTATTCCTGGTCTGTGCAATCCCTGGGAGGAGCTGGGTGCCACGTTGCCCCACAGGCCACGTAGGGTTTGGTGTACCACATACAGCGGGCAGAGCCTGCCGAATCAGCACCACACGGCTTATGTGAGATCTGCTGACTGAGGAAAACCACGGGCCCATGAAGATAGGCATCAGGTGTTCTTCTCCGGGCATTGGCCCCCCATCCTGCCAAGGGTGCTGCAGTGAGGGGGGTGACAGTCTCCGGATGTTGGGGGCCTGTATCTGTACGGTCTTCTGCTCGGCGTGGAGACTGGGTCCTGGGGTCGCCGGTGGCGCTAACCAGCAGTCGCTAAGTGCCAGGCCCTCTCCTGGGGTTTCGGGGGGCAGAGGGCTATCACGGGCAGCTGCTCCTGGCTTGTCGCTGCTTGCTGAATGAGGGAGCAGGGGAAGGGATGCCACCTCACAGGGTGTGGGCCAGAGAATGATCGCCTGTGCCGCGTGAGAGGCGAGCAGCCCCATTTTCCTGACCGGGGAATCCGAGGCTGGGAGAGGTTGTGATCTGACTCAGGGTGCGAGGCCAGGACTGGGATTTGGGGCTTCCTGCCGTCACACCCACACTCTTGCTCTCCAGTCACCGAGCCGGGATTGGAAGCAGGGGGAGCTGAGGGTGTGGAAGGACACGGCGGCGGGGGGTGGGGTGGGTAGCTGGCAACGGACGCTGGGGGGTGTGCTGGAGTGAGGACAGGGTCCTGATGAGGTAGAGATGTCCTCTGGCTGGGCTGCCCTTCGCTGGGCCCCACGCGTCCAGGCGGCCCTCTCTTCCTCTCAGAGATCTCTTATGTGTTTGAAGACCGTTTCCCTGTAGCTTCCCCAGGATTGTGTTTTATCCAAGCGAAACACCTTCTGCTCTTCCCCTTGTCCTTCTCATGACAACACAGTAAGCCTTCGGGAAAGACAGCAGCGCTTCTCTACAACCCTTCCAGAACGTGCTGTCCAGCACTCCCTCAGGCACCCAGGGCTGACTACCCCACAGAGAGCTGAGGACCTTTGTCACCTGCCTACTCCACGATTCCTATCAGCGTGGCCAGGTCCCTGTCCTCTTCCCAAGGGCCAGCCATCCGTTGAGACCCTCAGTCCGGATCCAGCTGCCATCCCCTAGATCCTGGACACGGGCTGTTGGTTTTTCCTGGACTGGTGCAGGCTTTGTCACTTGGCCTGGTTGCATTTGACTTTGACCTGCTGGAGAGCCAGCTGTGCTTCTTCAGTACCTGCTCCCCCTCCCTCTGTGCATGTGTGAACCACTGCTTCTAGGAACCTGTGCTCAGATCCTGCCGAGAACGTGCGAGAGGACCAGTGTTATCGCGTCCGTTCTTATCACGAGTGCTTATCTCAGAGCTTCATCTCTTCTGTGGGTTCCATAGCTCGCACTGACTTTCAGGTCCTCAGGAGGAGGGGGGAGAGACCCTAGCAGAGGGCTATAGGGGTGAGGACGGAGTGGCCCTTGGGGCCTTTGGTGTGAGGCCTCCCTCTGCCAGCCCCGGAAGCATGTTCTCCTGCCCAAGGCAGGTCAAGGAAGGGCTGTGAGAGTGGTTGGACAATGTACCCCTGTGGCAGGTGGGAGCGTCCCCGCGGAAGGGGTAGAGCAGGTCATACCCCACGGTGTCCAACAGCCATGCTTCTCAAACTTTGGGGGCATCTCAATCCTATGGAGGGCAGTCTTGGGCCCTGACCACAGACATTATGACTTGATAAGTCTGGGGTTGGCCTGAGAGTCTGCGTTTCCCTAAGTTCCCAGGGGCTGCTGCTAGTCTTTGGGCCACGTTTTGAGAGTAGCAATGTGCAAGGGGAAATCAGTGGTTCAGGAAGAGCTTTCCTGCTTCACTTTCCCAGAAAGGGCAGGGGCAAGCTCACCATCACCCGACCATTTATTTACCCACCACATATTTATGGAATGTTTACTCTGTGGCTGGAGCTCAGAGTAGAGCAGGGAACGGGGCAGTTGTGGTCCCTGCCAGAGGGTGCGTATGTACGTTGTCTTGGGCATGGATATTAAACACTTAAATCTCAAAACGTTCCTTCAGGGAAGGCTGAGAAGAAATCATTTTCCCCGTTTTCCAGGTGAGGAAATAGCACTGGAGAGAGGTCACATGACTTGCAGAATGGCAGTGGCAGAACCTGAACTCAGGACATTACTCAAAAGGGGGCTGCTGTCCCCTGGCTGGGAGCCATCTCTACCTTATGGGGCTGGGCTTAGGGGGCCAAGCTACAGGCCCTGGTGTCAGTAGGTGACAGCGGGAGGCTTCATCCTTATGTATGGAAGGAGAGCTTGATAGATATTCATACACTCCCATGCCCACACCCGCGACTCTCAGTTCCCAAGACCTGCATAGCTGCGGAGTTTCACAGTGAGTCACTTCCCCTCCCTGCCTCTCTGTTTGTTAATTCCTCTCCTCTCATTTCCCCTAAAGTTTGTTTTTCCTAGGCTCTGGCCCTTCCTCAGTGCGATATCTGCTCCAGTGAAGGATGCCTCTCCCAACCAAGATGGCGGCCTCATCTCCAAGGCAACCCCGCAAGACTTTGCCTTGGTGATCAAGTGGCAAATTATGAGACCGCTTTCCTGAAGCATGGACCAGCAAGGTTCCTGCTTGAGAACGGGCTCTGCAGACCCCATGGATGGGAACTCTTGGCTCATCCTACCTCTGCAGACTCTAGCCAGGCACCACAGGGACTGAGCTGGCTTGATGAATGCCAGCTTGGTGAGAGGAGGTTTCCTCTGAGTCAATAGTCTTGCTTCTCTGTTCTTCTCACGCACCTTCCAGAAGAACCTCAAGCTCTCCATGGGCAAGATGGGGCAGCTGGTCCCCACTCCCCCCGATCAGCCAGGCTGATTTTTCTGGGTCTCACATCCCAAGGCTTGCTCTACCCAAGGACCACTGTGGAAACAAACAGAACTGTTCCCCCCAAAAGACCCTTCATCTGTTTACAGATCTTAAAAGCATAGCATTTATGGTCAATTTTAAGGACATAAAAATTGTGGCGACATTGGTGAGCAGAAGATATCTTATTGCAGTGGATACACAAAACCATAGCAATTTCCCCGGAAGTTCAGAGAGATGGTAGCGCTTCTGTCCTAAGTGGCTACCAAGCACCAGGGACAAGCGTGTGCTGGGATTATCTCATTTAATCCTCATGGCAACTCCCTGCGGAAGTTGCTCCTCCCTCCCTGGTTTTCAGAGAAGGAATCTGTCCAGAAACAGGCAGTTGGCAAAAGGCAGAGAGAGGATTTGAAGGCAGGACTCTGCCCCCACACCTCCCTGCCTCTGTTTTTGCCACTTGACTTACATCAAGAATAAGCCCCCAAACAGAAATTTCAGGTCATTAAGGAAGCGTATGCCTTCCAGACAGAGCAGAAGCTGATCCATAGTTACTCTGCTGCTCTTTTACTTTCTGTTCAGAATAAAATCTTACACAACACTCAGATAGTATCACTCTGTGCGCGAGTGGTTTCAGCCCTCTACCTGCAAGATGACTCTGGGCAGATCTAGATACCTGGCTTTTTGTTGTTGTTGTTTTGAGATTAGACACAGAAAGGGGTAGAAGGTTACATTTTCTTTTCTTTCTTTCTTTCTTTCTTTTTTTTTTTTTAAAGATTTATTTATTTATTTATTTGACACAGAGAGAGAGAGAGATCACAAGTAGACAGAGAGGCAGGCAGAGGAGAATGGGGAAGCAGGCTCCCTACTGAGCAGAGAGCCCGATGTGGGGCTCAATCCCAGAACCCTGAGATCATGACCTGAGCCGAAGGCAGAGGCTTAACCACTGAGCCACCCAGGCACCCAGAAGTTTACATTTTCTAAAGTTGCCTGCAACAGGGTCTGCTATCCACATAGTTTTCTTCCAGTGCGACCTTGACACCCCTTCCCTTGAGGAGGCGGGTCTACATCTCTTCTGCATCCAAACCTGGAAAGACCTCTGTGATTGCCTTGGCCAAAAGAGAACGGCAGAACTGTTGCTGTGGGACTTGAGACTGGATGATAAGATGGTCATGCGCTTCCTCTTGGCTTTCATGGCATACTCCCTCTTGGACCTCAACTGCCGTCTTGCTAGGAAGCCTACGTGGCCATGTGCAGAAACCACATGAAGAGCCCAGGGAAGGTGTTCCAGCTGACAGCTCAGCTCAGGTCCCAGTGGACAACCACGTCATCTTCCAAGATGCCTCCAGGCATTCTGAGATGCCTCCAGATGCTTCTAGCCCCCACCTGTCAGGTCACTTTCAACTTTGCATCTTCCCAGCAGGGGTCCCCAAAACCATAGAGCAGAGACAACTCTGCCTGCTTTGCTCTGTCCAAGTTCTACACCTCAGGACCTGTGAGCATCATAAGGTAGATGTTTTGCATCACTGGGGGTTGGGGTTGTGTGTTACACAGCAGTGATAACTGGAACGGAAGGTGTTGGCTTACATTCAGGTGTCTGTCTCAAGGGGGAAAGTCTCGTGCATCTTCTCTTGGAGCAGATGTGATTGGCAGGGATGGCAGCCCATTAGCCCCATGACTTCACTGGAGAAAGATTAGATGGACAAGCCCTTCCTTGTTCTTTAGTTACAATAAATTAATATATTTTACTTGCTTCCTTGTTTATGATTTCCCATTGGCTAGAATGTTCATGCCCTCCGGAGGGGATCTGTTGTGTTCGTTACTGTGTTCCCAGAGTTCAGACTAATAGGGGGTATTTCGTAGCTGCCCAATAAATAATTATTGAATGAATGAATTAACGAAAATAAACATCAAGTGGGCACAGTTTTTGATAACGATTCCTCAGGAGAATTTTGTTAACTTTCCACAGGCTAGTTGTTATGATAATGTAACATTATTTTCTGGACAATGTCTAGCTCACACTGCGACAGGAATTTCTTGAGGATCATAGTACAGACTAGGATAGAGAAGAGAGGAGAATAGAGAATGGTTAACAGCATCAAGAATTAATAGTTAAGAATAGGAAAGAGTCCTAACATTTTCTCGAAATTAAAAAAAAAATGTTAAATGTGAGTGGTAGGGGGCCTTGGTGTATACTAAGGAGTTCATTCAAGATGTTTCTAGACATTCTCTAAGGGGATATAGATTTGGTCAGCAAATAACAGTTGATTCAAGCAAACTTTGTTGCCTGGCATGTTCTGGGTGTCATGGGTCCACAAAAAAGTGTAAGGTGGGGACACTGTCCTCTAGACAGCATTGAGTGCCATGCTGAGTCCAGCTGAAGCGTCTGAGGTAGCCAACTCAGGGAGGTAAGTGAGGTTCAGGCATAAAACCGATTGGGTTTCAGCAGCTGAGTTTCCTGAGGATGAGGGAATATCAAGGAAGACTTCTCGGAGGAGGCAGGTCCAGGCGGGCAGCTTTCCCAGGCGCTCAGAGGAACGCTGAAACCCCATAGGGATTTATCAGAAATCTGCCTGTTAACTCAGGTTTCCACCTGCAGATTCTCACAGAGCTGGTGGAAAGGAAATTAATGTCTCTTTTGTTAAAATGCTCTTAAACAGTTGAGTACGTATTTACGTAGGTAATATCCTTAAATAGAAAGAAAACCTTCTCCTCCCTAGCAGCGGTACATGTCCTGGGGGAGGTGCTGGCGGGTAATTTTGTGATGTGCATTGCAAGTTGCTGTGTCTTCTGGCCCGTCTGGCCGTGTGACTAGCCGACTGGCCGTCCCTGGGGTGGGCATTGCTGGTCAGCCAAAGTTCCGAAACCAACTAACGTAAAGCAAAGGGCTGTATACCAAGATCATAGCTGCAAGCCTTTAAATGTTTCCTACACAGTCATTTGGTTGCAAAAGAACCTACAGAGAGAAGAAAATATGATAGTAAACCATGACCACCTGAACACAGGGGATAGCTCTCTTTCGAAAGAGACTTGTTTGCACCCCCACCAAGTCACTCTGCTGTTGGTGACTGAGTAAGGCTCGCTGGTTCTGTATTACATGCCCGAGAGGAGAATGGGTAGAGGAAAGACCATTCCGAAGAAACTAGACTTCTGTTTGCGGCATGAAATATGACTCCATTTTTATTTATGGAAAAACTATTTCTTCCCATCCTAGGTTAACATTAAACAAATACTGGAAGATTATTAATTTTTTTTTAAGATTTTATTTATTTATTTGTCAGAGAGAGAGCGAGCGAGAGCGAGCACAGGCAGACAGAGTGGCAGGCAGAGTCAGAGGGAGAAGCAGGCTCCCTGCGGAGCAAGGAGCCCGATGTGGGACTCGATCCCATGGCGCTGGGATGATGACCTGAGCCGAAGGCAGCTGCTTAACCAACTGAGCCACCCAGGCGTCCCGAGGAAGATTATTAATTTGAAGCATGCCAAGGATTTCTGGTCCACACCACAGAAAGGACAGTCTCTGCCAGGTCACATTGTCCTGTTGGTAAGCCTAATAAAACATGGGGGATAATTTTAGAACCTCCCAGAGGCCATGATTAGTGCTGTGGTCAAGGTGAGCACACCTGGAGAAGTGGGTCCCAGGGTGTGTCCTGGGAGAGTCCAGGAAGGCCCCAGGTGTCTCTGTCCTGTGGTTTGTTCCTTCTTTGGCTGGCTGTTTCTTCTTTGACCAATTCTGTTCCTTTCTGCAAATAAGTATCTTTTGGAGTGCAGCCTTGAGCAGTGCTGATCCACTGGGACCACCAACCTCCATGGCCGCCCAAGCTCAGTGCTTGAGGCACACCACCTCCTGGTGGCCTCTTGTCCTATGTCCTTGGGGCTTTCTGAACGTCAAGAGCAAGTTCCCCATGAGCTACTGTGAGCTGATAACTTATCATCCAAATGAGAGCCTTTGTCTTAGTAGGACACCTGGAAGACAGGTGTAAGCTAGACATGTCCCAAGGACACGTGGTCCCTCTACCTTGTCAACTCCCAGGTACTGGGGCGTGCATTGTGTGACCTGCTGTCATATGACAGAGGTGGGAACCAGGAAGCGATGCTCTTCTGAATGTCTATCAACAGATCAATGGTACTTTCTCCACCAGGGGGAGGCACTTTGTTCATGCCTATTCACCACCAGGTTTGGATCATTTGGGATCAGAGATACTGAACATTAATGTAGCTGGCCGTGGGGTCCAACGGTTTCAGCTCTGTGCTCGCAGGCTGTGTGACTCCAAGACCTGGTTTCCTCTAGTATGAAATGGGGTCCAGATTGGCTCCTGTGTCACCGTGTGTTGGGAGGAAGGACTGAGCTGCGTGGGTGGGGACCGGCGATGGAGACCAGCACCCCATCCTTGCTGGGGCAGGATGCTGTGAACCTTATGGATGACATCACCGTCAGAATCCCTGACATCAGACATAGGCTCTTTTCCTCACACTGTTTTCCGATGCAAACCAGGTGAGCTGAACAAACTTAGGCTCTGTTCTATGGAAGGATTTGTGGTGGGAGTATTTAGGGCAAAATCTCTCCCATGTTGTCCTTGCTTTGACTATGTGATCTCCAGCAAGCCCTCAGCATGTGTTTCTCTCCTTCTGAAGGACTCCCCCCATTTCCCTTTGCCCAGGGGGCTTCTAGTCCTTTCCTAGAGGCCAGCTTCAGTGTCCCTTCCTCTGTGCTCCTGTTCTACACTGGAATCCCCCAAGTGCTGGGAGTGGCTGAGTTCCTGGTGGTCTCAACTAGATGCCAGGCTCCGCTGGGGGAGACTACCCTGCCTGGCCCTCCCTGTCTCCGGAGCACCTGCATGGGGGTCTGGCACAGAGTGGGGGCTCATACGTTTTGTCCATGAGGATTTGCTCCACAAGGATTCTTCTCAAGCAATCGGTCAGAGAACACAGATTATCCCTCCCGAGACTTCTACTGGCTTCTTCTGTGGAGAGTGGGATATGGCACCATAGGTAGTAGGATGCCTTGCCTGGGATAAGTGGGTATTGTGATGATTGATTTAATGTGTCAACTTGGCTGAGCCACGGTGCCCAGAGAGTTGGTCAAACATTTTTCTGGATGTTTCTTTGGAGGGGTTTTGGGGGAAGAGGTTGACACTCAATAGATTGCCCTCTGTAATGTGGATGTGCCTCATCCAGTCAGTTGAAGGCCTGAACAGAACAAAGACTGACTTTCCTCCAGCGAGAGGCAATCTGCTGGCAGATTGGACCAGAACCGCAACTCCTCCTAAGTCTCCAGCCACTGGCCCTACCCTGTCAGATTTTAGACTCACCAAGCTTCCCTAATCACATGAAATCAGTAAAGATGTTGAAGAAGAAATCTCAGGAGGGATTTCTCTCCTTCTCCACTCGCCATCCATCTGAAACGCTTTTCTTCCTTGGGAGGTATTATGAAACAATCACACTTTTTTTTTTTTTTTTTTTTTAAACAAGTGTATTTACATTCAGGACTTGCTACCTATAGATTGTCTTAACGTGGCGTTTTTCTGAAACTTGCCTGGTGTCCTTGGGTGGGGATGGGTGGAATGTATCCTACGTTTCCCACGCATGTTCACAAAAATATTTTTATTTAATGGCTTCTCATTTAACATCAGGGGCCAGAGAAACAAAATCGGGTTAAGTGAGGAATGGGCAGATAATCGTGCCTGCTTGTATCTGTGCCTGTGGACATGATGCCCAGGGTCCCCAGACACCCACACATGGACAAGAGACGAAACTTCAGTCACTACATCCAGACAGATGTGACTCCAGCTGAATGTCCACCTTATATTGGTAACAAAGCAGCAAGGTTGGGTAATGTTTCCAAGATACCAAGGACAGGCCTGTCTCCATGCCAGTGTGTGTGTGTGTGTGTGTGTGTGTGTGTGTGTGTGTGTGCGTGCGTGCGCATGTGTAACTGGGGGAGTGATTTGTGGAGCTGGAAGTCCAGCCCCGCAGAGACAGGAATGGAGAGACAGCGGAGCCTCGGAGAGGCCTGTGCCGGCGAAGAGTCCTTGTGGGCCATGTTGAGCTCAGCTCCCAGAAAAGTAGGGGCTCTGGGCTCAGGCAATGCCTGGGGGCTGCTTCACCTGCTGGCCTGGGCTTTCAGGAGGGGCTGCTAAAGCCACGGGCATATCCTCGGCTGAGTCCAGGTACTAGAGTTGGGAGAGGAAGGAAGAGCTAGGCTAATCGCCTCCAGTTTGCCCTGAAGCCCCTGCAATCCCATGATCCTTTCAGATCCTTCCAAGCGCACTCTTCTTTGACCCAGGCCTCTCCTGCTGCAGGCCAGGCCACAGTTGCTGGGCCCCAACCATGGGCTTGGGCAGAGTTCTGCTCCTAGCCATGGCAGCCCCTGGAAAGAAGGTTGCCCAGCAGTCATATATGGATTCTAGAGTTGGCTGGGACCTCAGACTCTCTGAATCTCCCACTCCTCTGTGGCAGAGGCATCACAGTCCCTTTCTTGCCGCTGGAGGCTGGTCATGAGGGCTGGGGCGCTGAGCTGTTGGAGCTGTCCTCTATGGCACAGACTCCTTTTCAGAAGGCATCTAGGATCCGAAGCTATCACCCTGGGGGAATCCCCAGAGCATCCCTCCCAGCATAGATCCAGAGGGGCTCATCCTGGCCATTGCCCAGAGCCCCCTAGTGTAGACCAGTGGGGTTCCTGGCAGCCACTGCACAGGAGCAACCCCCAGTGAAAACAAGTGAGGCTCACCCTGGCCTTGTGCAGAGCCTCCCCGTGTATATCCAGAGGGGCTCGCCCTGGCCACTGCACAGAGTACCCCCCCCACCAGTGCCAACCAGAGGGGCTCGCCCTGGCCTTGCACAGAGCCCCCGCCACTGCCAGTGCCAACCAGAGGGGCTCACCCTGGCCTTGCACGGAGCCCCCCCAGTGTAGACCAGTGAGGTTCACCCTGGCCTCACATGGAACCCTGCCCCCCAGTGTAGACCAGAGGGGCCCACCTGGCCTTGTACAGAGACCCCCAGTGTAGATCCCAAGGTTCTCACCCTGGCCACTGCACAGGAGCCTCCCCAACCCCATACAGAGTCAGTGGGGCTCATCTGACCACTGCACACTGAGAGAGGATCCTGTCCCCTCCCCTCAACCCCAATGCTCGTGCTGTCCCTTCTCCCTTTGCTTACCCCATCCAGGCTCTGGGGACAAGGTGAAGGTGCTCCGGTCCTGTCTTGTGGAGATCTCTCTGGCTACGTGTAGCTGAAGGTGGCTCGGAAGCCCAGGAAGGTGGTCAAGGAAGTGATGTCCAGCTCCAGGACAGAGGAAAGCAGCAGCAGCAGCACCAAGAGACTCTTCTGGGGCACCTGGGAAACCAGTAGCAGGAAGACCCTCCCTCTGTACCTCTGGGAGTCAGGCAGCAGATCTGACCAGGAAAACTGTCTAGGTACTGGGCTGAAGATTGTTATGGGGATGGGTACAGGAAGAGAAGCTTCCGAGGAAGGGCCAGTCGTCAGCCATCCACTGAGCACCTGCTATGTGCTCATTTAAATCCCAATCACTTTCTTGGGTAGGTGCCATTATTAGCCGCTACTTTCATCTTAGGATGAAAGAGAGGTTCAGAAAAACAGAGCCACACAGAGCATCAGGTATTGTATGTGAGTGACGAATCACTAAATTCTACTCCAGAAATTGAGATGACACTATACGTTAACTAAGTAGAATTTAAATACAAATTTGAAAGTAATCAAAGTGATTAAAGTGATCAAAAAGTCAAAAAAAAAAAAAAGGAAGGAAAGAAGCAAAGAAGGAAAGAGAAAGAAGGAAAGAGTAATAAAGAGAAAAAGAAAGAAGGAGAGAAAGAGAAAGAGGAAGAAAGAGAAAGAAAGAGAAAAAGAAAGAGAAAGAAAGAAAACCAAAGCCACAAGCTGGTAAATTAAAGCTGTCTGTTTCCAGACCCCACGTGCTCAGCCACACAGGCTTCCCCCAGCAAAATGTACAGCGAGGTCAAGTAAGCAAATACAGAGAAGAGTGTCCCCAGTGTGTCTGGCATTAGATCGCTGGTGACCTCCACACCAGAGCTGGGGAGACGACGGGTGTGAGGAGGTGTAGACAGTGGGAGAATCTTGGCTGTGAAAGGGGAGAGAGGGAGGAGCCGGCCAGCCAGAGCTGTGGGGTCTCGGAACTTAGGAAGATGGGAAGGATGGAGGAGAGAGGGAAGGTAGAAACAAGGCACAAGGGCGTGGGGCGGGGGTAGGAGGAACAACTTGTACTCTCCTGGCAAGGAAGGCAAGGATGGGGCCATGTGAAGATTCAGGTACATTTGGCGGCAGGAAGGGAGGAGTCTTACGGCTGGGGGTGAGGTCAGGATAGGGCAGCAGCGGACTGTGTGTTTCTGTCCTCCTGTACCCAGGTTGTATGTTGGACCCCATCGTGAAGAGTGGCCTGGTCCGTCCTGGTCCTTTCCTAGGACATAAACAGACGGGACTCCAACTAGTGTTCCCACCCTCTATGCTTGCCACATGGGGCTTCATGGTGGTGACTGCACAATGCATTTGTGGGTCGTCCTGCAGATTAGTCCTGGACCCCAGTCAGGAGAAGGTGACACTCACTGGTGAAGCCCGGTTACCTGGGTAAAGCCCAGAGTGGACCGATCTGGGTGCAGTTCTGCCTCACAGGCTCTGCAGGTATGGGACAGGATAAAGCAATTAATCCCATTCCCCGGTTCTGGCTTCGGTAAGTGGGAAGTGGTAAGACATCTCTGGGGAGTGGTTTCTGGGATGCACTGGGGCACAAAAGGGCGGTGCCTGTTCTCTGCCTCTACCTTTTGGGGCGGGGGCTCTCACCTGGGTATACGTGCTGCCGGTCGTCAGCTCCACCACGAAGGCACATATCCCAAGGCTGGCAGCCAGCAAGCTGACCAGGTTCATCCTTGTGCTGACCTTCACCTGCCAGGGAGATCAGAGCAGCGGTCACCATCCAGTCCGCAGGGGAGGGGGCCAGCCTCAAGTGCCATACATCACAGGCTTCCTTCATGGGCTTTTGATCTGGGGAGAACTGTTGACCTGCCCTGGGGGGACTAGGATGGATCATTAGAGGTAAGAAAGATGTCTATGGAACCCCATGGGGCATGGATACCAGGAGCTATTGGTGGCCCTAGAGGCTAAGCCAGCTTTAGCAGCCAGAGGACCCCTCAGTGCCTGTGGCCCACATATGGCCCCTCTGTCCTGTGCCATGGCAGACGACACTAATTCATCCTTGTAATCCACCACAGTTGGCATCACTCTAAAAGCTACCTGCCATCTGTTGTGGGTTTGTGCCCTCCAAAAAGACAGGTCAAATTCCTATGAATGTGATGGGGACCTATTTGGAAATAGGGTCTTTGTGGATGTAATTAGGTTAAAATGAGGTCATATGCATTGAAGGTGAGCCCTTAGTCCAATACAACGAGTGTCTTCATGGGCAAGGAGGAGACCCCGGGTCTGGTGTCTGGTCTCCCGCCCCTAATGAAGGAGGCAGAGGGGAAGTACAGCGGTCACAAGCCAAGGAAGGTCTGGGAGTGCCAGGTACCCCAAGAACTCGGGAGTTGCAAGGAAGGATTCTCCCCCAGAGCCTCAGAGAGAATATGAGCCTGCCACCACCTAGATTTGGGGTGTCTGATCACTGGATTTGGCAGGTTATGAATTTCTGTTGTGTTTTAAGCCCCCCAGCCTGTGCTATTCCATTCCAGCAGCCCTAGGGAATGAGCGCCCCATCCCACTGCCCTAGATTCAAAATCACGGCTCTGGGGCTACTCAGGGAAAAGATCTCCTGCAAAGCCCTGGCCAGATGGGTCTGTGTTCCCCCTGTCCCGGCAGGGGCAACGTGGTGGCTGGTGTGGGGGACTGGCACGTTTCCCCGACAGGCACCAGTGGGTAATCAGGTGTTCACAGAAGGCAGGCAGTTTTTTGAGAGCTGCCCTCCCCACCACCTCGTACAAAGGCTCCCACGAGCATCCGCCTGCTTTCTATGTTTCCCAGGATGAGTTGTGCCTGGGGGTAGAGGCAGGGGCTGAAAAACTCACCCAGGGAATTGTACAGGTGGCCGTGGCCATCAGGGTGGCCAGTCCTGTAATGAAGAACTAGAGAGAGGGCAGGAGGACTCGTGGCTCCCAAGAACCTGGGGCGGCTCCGTCTCTCTGTAAAACCCTTGTGCCGGCAGGTTCCCTGGGGAGTTTGCCATCCTCGAAGGACTTAGCCTGAGGGTGGACAGCTATGGCTCATCACAAGGTGGCCAATGAACAGGGAGGGACAGGGTTACGCCAACAGAGAAGGACACGCGGTCTCCCGCTGGGCTCTGCAGAGCTTATAGGACAGATTTCTAGAAGGTGACCACTAACAACTCCTAGGTAACTTGTCCACTACTTCTTAAGTGATCAGAGCACACAAGTAGCTTAGGTGCTTGTTAAAAGGCAGACTGATTTGGTCCGTCTGGGTTGCAGCTGAGACTCTGCATTTCTAACAGGTTCCCTGGGGCTGCAACGCCCCCGTCCAGAAACCACACTTTCAGGAAGGACCAGCCTCCTAATACGAAGATGAGGAGACTTGGGCAGCTTCTTCCCTTGTCTCTGCCTAAGTCATGGGGCTGGGAAGTGGTAGATCTGGGTCTAGAAAGCAGATGTCTGACTTGGGGGGTGGTTTCCATAGCAGGGGCTCTCTTTCTTGACTTATATACCAAATGTGGGACCCCCGTCCCCCCACCCCAGGAACCTTGTCTTTCTTCTTCCTTGGGCTAAACCTACTGGGGTGGGGGCCCTTCTCCATGGCTCCCATCCTCCCGCGCCCCACATGCAGGGAAACAGCTGCAGCCTCCGGCTGGCCAGCCTGCAGCCTCCGGCTGGCCAGCCTGCAGCCCAGCTCCCAGCCTTGGGACACCCTGCACAGGTGTGTGAAGGGGGCAATGAGAGCATCCCCTGGAGCTCAGGACCATCCACATCCTGCATCTACACCCCCATTTCAGACTCAAACTCTTCCCTAAGGGCTCAGGGAGGATGTAGAGTTCCCAAGTCCCCCCATTGCCCCTCACCTGGTTCCACAGAAAGCCTGCCTCTGGCCACCACCAGGCAGGGTCTCTGGGGTACTCACCAGCACTCCGCTGGCCAGCAGGTATCAGCAGGTACCAGTGGGAAACTCCACAAAATTAGGGGCAGCAGCCAGGATACCCCCACCGCTGATATGCAGCAAACCAGTAAGGATCTGTACGGCCTGTGGGGCATGGGTGGGGATGAGCTGAAGCCCTGGGGGTCCCAGCAAGGACTCTCTGAGCGACTCAAACGGTGGAGCTGAGCAAATCCTTGTCCACGTGTCACTGCCCAAAGGGATCTCAGACAAACCTCCTCCACCTGCTGACGTGACCCTGGAGAGAGGGAGTGCCTTGCCAAGATCGCCCAAGGCAGTGAGAGGCAAGACCCAGGGCCCACTGCCCCCAACTGGGCCACCACTGCTTTGCAGAACTCTTGAAGCCTTGGGTTAGGACCATCTTGGGCAACCAGCTGGGTCCTCCTTCGTGAGATATCATCAGTTAGCATGCTGGTCACCTCCCATGTGCCAGGCTCCGAGTGTCCTAAGCACTCTATGTATCTAATTGTGAAGCTATCAGAAGCCCAGGAGGCCGGCACCCTTGTCACTGTGATGCAGACGGGAAGCGAGGCTCAGCAGTGCTAGTTCCTTGCCTGAGGTCTCCGAGCTGGTCTCCAAGCTCGTGTGAGCCCCAGCGGAAAGTCTGCTCCTTGCTTGCTCTGTACGGCATCTGTGCGAGCATGCTGCTGGTTTCAGCCTCGCCTTCCAGAATGCTGGGTTGACTCAGCCCCACACTTGTGGTCCTTTGTTCCAAGCTGTCACCGGCCGCCTCCTTAGGCTTCCTTGACCCTGAGAGTAGCACTGTGACCTTGCCTTCGGACATGCTGCATCTCTGAGTATCACCCAAGAGGAGTAGCTTCTCCCAGGCTCCCTCTGCTTTCTCTGTCCTTCCCTGCCCATTGCCAGCAAGGTAAGTGAGCTCGCACTGGTGACCACACGATTTGGGATTCAAACGTCTGGCTCAGCTGCTACTCTGACATCCATGCTCAACAGTCGGCCGTGGCTCACGCTTGCCCGCTGCGGACCAAGACCCACTTGGGTGTGGTAGCGAGAGCCACAGGCAGTTGTGGGACATTAGAAGGGGAAAGTCAAGGGGAACCAGAGGGAAGCTGACTTCTTCTTCTTCTTCTTCTTTTTTTTTTTTTTTTTAAAGATTTTATTTATTTATTTGACTGAGATCAAAAATAGGCAGAGAGGCTGACAGAGAGAGGGGGGGGGAAGCAGGCTCCCTGCTGAGCAGAGATCCCGATGTGGGGCTTGATCCCAGGACCCTGAGATCATGGCCTGAGCCCAAGGCAGAGGCTTAACCCACTGAGCCACCCAGGTGCCCTGGAAGCTGACTTCTTACCCCAGAGTGGCCAGAGGAGGAGGTGACCCTGCTCCCTCCGGGTTCAGCAGCCGCCCTCCAGGATATGGTGGCTGCTCCAGCCCTTTTCTTTTTTTCTGAGCTGGAGGTTATGCAGGGACAGCTCTGCAGATCTGTCTTGTTTTCCCACTGTTTTAACTTTCCTACGGGGATATGCCTTTGGCCCTATAAATCCTGCCCACTCTGTAGCTGCTGGGATTGGTGGTGGCTGTTTCAGGTCTACCTTGGAGGGAAGAGGGTCTGTGGGGATGAAGTGGTCCACTTACTCCCCAGGTGGTTGGCTGTCCCTGGAAGAAGAGGTCCTCCCTACTTGGATGCACAGTCTCCAGGGCCTGGGGTGGCAGGGAGGGCTCCTCTGGCCTCCACCACGGTACCCTTGGGGTCCTGGAGACAGGGGAATATGCCTGCCTGCTGCTCCTGGCTTGTCACCACCGATGAGCAGGCTTCTGAGGGCAGCTGGGCTCCGGGCTGGGCTGCCTCCCGCTTGCCGGAGGGAGTAGGAGCTGGGGTCCTGGAGCCTGCCATGTCAGACATCCTCTCCACGGAGCACCTGGGCACACACACAGGTCATCCGAGGAGGAGGCAAAACATTCCCGAGCAGGTCCCCATTTCTGGGTTCCAGTTCCTCCAGCTGAAAAGTAAAGCGGCATGGCCAGGAGAGGTCATTAGTAACACGTGGGTGAATGTGTCATTGCAGCAGATAAAGGCAAAAAGCTACATGTCTGTAGAGAGCGATGGGTATGCATCTGAAGCAGGGCTGGGTAGGAAATAAAAGTCAGAAACAGAACGAGATGTCAGAATGCCATCTGTATAAGTGAAATAGTGCATCCTGAACAGCGCACACACTCACTGTAATACACTGAAGTCGGTGCCCGGGGCTGGGGGACGAGGGCCGGGCTGCAGGTACAGGTGGGGGCAGGTGTGGCCCCGGGTGACCACCTGCCCTGGGCTCCCACTTACCTGCAAGCATTTACAGTTTGATAAACCCAATCTCCATTTCACTTTCAGCAGCTAAAACTAGCTTGCCCGGATCCCACGGTTAATAAAGACCAGAGGCGGCCTCCACATCAGGACAGGTGGCTGCAGACCCTGAGCTTTTCCTACTTCCGGGCACTCCTTCCATCCCCCTCCACCCCCAGCCCTGACCTTCCCGCTCGGCCAGGCGAGTTAGTAACTCCACCAGCTCCACAGCTCGCTCCTGTGTCACAGCTCGTCAACCACTCACCGGTGCCTTCGGGTAGGTCCCCTGGCTTCATTACTAAGCATCCCTTGAGTTATGTAGGGCCGGGAGGACCACATCCACTTTGCTCGGGTCAGACAAATGTAAATGGGGGGGGTCTACACTTGCACCCATGTCTTCTGAGCCCCCATGTCCTCTGTTCAGTCCACTGCCCATGCTGCCTCCCTCAGCAAAAATGGGGGACGTTGTAAAAAAACAACAGAAACCCAGAACACCTCAAATTATGAGTGAGTTCAGGAGCAGAGATCTGGGAAGTCCCTGGAGTCTGAGGCCTGCAGCCCTAAGCCTTTACCTGACCGTGGGGCCCTTCATCCGTAGCCGAGGTGGCTCCTCACTGAGCCCCCCAAGATGGCCCCTTCTCTGCCCCAACCTGCAGCCTCCCTGTGCCTAGCTGTGCCTCAAGCCTCGCTGGCAACCTGTTACTGCCTTCCTGCTCCCAGGTGCTTCTGCCCAGCCTTATTGGATCCCAACCATCAGCTGGGTGCTTGCTAAATGTCACCTGCTCCTCACTGCAGGCCTGGCCTTCCAGATCAGCCTCTCCTGTGGAGGGTGGAGGGAGCCTGGGAGTCCCAGCCTTGAGTAAACCCCAACCACCACCCATCCAGTCCTCTAGCCCCTGCTGCGTCGCTGGGGACTCACGAGGTCTCCCGTCTGTGAGCCTCCGCATGGATGTCTCAGCTCCCATACCTGAGCGAGTCATTTGGCCCCTCTGAGCCTCTGCTTCCTCACCTCGAAAATGGAGGGAAATATCTGTCCCAGAGGATCCCATGGGATGTACGATGCTAAATTCAAAGCGCCCAGCAGTTTCTGGCTGCATGCGTGTTACCTTCTCCTTCCCGCCAGGGGCAAACTTTTAAGCCTTCCTGAGGCTTGAAAGTGTAGTCCGCCCTTGGGTCCTGTAGACCCGCCCCAGATGGCCTCCCAGATGCTCACCTGCCTTCCCTGGAAAGGGCTGGGAGTTTCCTTTTATAAACGGTGTTTGCCGATCACCTGCCAGACTTGTGTCTTCTCAAGGCCATGTCTGGACCTTGGCAGGTGATGATCAGGCCGGCATCCCTACCCCTCTGCCTGCTGGAGGCATCCAGAGCTCCAAGTTCATGGCCTCACCAAGTGCATTGCAAACACCACCGCTTCCCCTCAAAGGTCAACCCCAGTTCCATTTCCTTCACTTGCTGCCACATTCACACTTTTTGGGTCTTTTTTTGGGGCGGAGAGAGAGATTATTTTCCTAGACTTTCTTCATCACCTCTGCAGGCCATGACCATGGAGAAGCTGTAGGCGGCGCCTGTGTGGGGCAGAGGGCTGGTGTCGGAGCTGGCAGAAGGGGACATACCACGAGTTCAGTGGGAGTAGGTGGGTGACAGTAGAAGGAGCACTGTTGGGAGAAGGGGGAGGACCTGGTTTCTTCTTCGACTAAAGGTACTGGCTTCCTGTGTGCCTTTGGCAAAACTCTTCCCCTTGTGGGCCTCAGTTTCCTCATCTGGAAAAGGGAGATGTTGGACCAGATAATGAGGCCCAAGGCCACTTCCAATTCTAACTGACATTCTCAGTCTTAAGTATACATTGTATAATTGTAATTGTTATTGACCCAGGAAATGTAATTGTAATTACAATGTAATTGTTACTGGCACGGGAAAAATGTCCATTGTCTGAGTGTGTGTGACTTCCATGTCGAAGGTTTCCTTTTTGTTGTTGTTGTTTTTAAGTTTTATTTATTGATTTATTTATTTTAGAGAAAGTGTGCGAGCAAGGGGAAGTGTGGAGGGAGAGGGAGAGAGAAGCAGACTCCCGCTGAGGGCGGAGTCCACATAGGGCTCGATCTCATGACTCCAGTATCACGACCTGAGCTGAAATCAAGGGTCAGCGGCTCAACCAAGTGCACCACCCATATCTGAATCCCTGCCTGGACTCTGCCAATATTTCCACAGAATGTTTGTGTCTCCCCAGAATTCACTTGTTGAAACCAGACCCTCAACGTGACAGTAATTGGAATTGGGGCCTTTGAGAGGTGCTATGCCCACATGAATGGGATTAGCACCTTTGAGAGAGGTCCCAGCAAGTGCCCTCACTCCTGTCATGTGAGGACGTAGCGAGAAGACAGTCTATGAACCAGGAAGAGGGATCTCACCAGGCATCGAACTGGCCAGCCCCTTGATCTTGGACTTCCAGCCCCAGAACTGGGGGAAATAAATGTCTGTAAGTTGAGCCACTCAATCTCTGGCATTTCTGTCGCAGCAGCCCAGCAAAGACATCAACTTTCAGCAGGTCTAGGGCTCACCTGAGTTAGCCAGTGATCGTTCTAAGAACCGCACTGGGATTCCAATAAACATGCTCCCTCGTGAGCAGGAATGTCACCACTCGGATGCTCAGCTTCCTCATCTGTGTGCTGGGAGGATATCCTCGTTCCTGGCCCCAGGTGGGTGCTGAATCAGATCCCGCTGGCTCCCCTCTGCCCATCCACGCTGGGGAGGGGGTCGGAGCCAAACCCTGGCCACATGGCTGTTTCCTCCTTCAGGCTTCCCCAGACACTGGCCGAGAGAGAGGAGGACAAAGTCAGCAGATGTCACTTATTGGAAAATCCCAACTGGTCCACGTGCAGCACAGTTAGCGCCTATGGAACAGCAACCACCCAGATTCAGCTTAAAAAAGAAGAGGTTGGCCAATCTTCTTAGGAGAGGATTGGCCCCCAAAGGTGATTAATAAACGGGGTAGAGGATCCAGGAGGATCTCAGGGCAGGAGAAGGCACCATGTCAATGCCATGTGTCCATCGTGAGGGAAGGAACAAAGATGGAGTGTTTTGGGAACCCGAGGGACACTGACAAAGGTTCACAGAGAACAGGCGTTTGCTGGGATTTCCTTCCTGTGCCATCTCCAGAAGAAACACGGAGAGATAAACCCCAGTGTCTGCTCCCCAGGAGCTTGTTGGGGGATCAATAACAAGTTCAAGTCCAATAGTGAAGTTCGAGTCAGCTCTGCTGCTAACATACTGTGGGTTAATCCCTTCCCTGGGCCTCAGTTTCCCCATTTGTAAAATAACGGGGATGGGTTGGAATGGTTAGTATCGTCAGAGTTCTGTGTGGGCTGTCAGCCCCGTGCACATTTCTGGGGCCGCCAAGCATGTCCCTGGCTCATGCTGACTCAGAGACGGAGAAGAATAAAGATTTTACCGCACGTGCGACTGGAGACGCCCAGGGAGCAGGGAGGCTGACCTGGTCGCTACAGAGCTCCCAGGAAACGGGTGCCGAGGAAAGGGAGCAGAGCGTTCCCATGAGAGCCAAGACACCAGTCTGGAAATTCAGGAACTCTGACAACAAGGCTGCGTCACCCTCTGGGGCTGCTAATCTGTACCCAGACCACAGCTGAGATTGGGTGAGCGCGGAGTCCCACTGTGGGTCGAACGCTGTTGCTCTTAACTGTCTGCGTTATCAGGCAATCAATGAAGGACACCCCACTGGAGCTTGGGGCCGAGCGGGCAAGACGTCCACAGACCAAGGGGTGAGGGTCTGTGGGGCTGGACCTAACTCCCTGATTCACGGGCCTTGTCTGACTGACAAGGACTTAACCTAATCGTTTGCAAAGTAAGTGACTTTAGGAGGGAAGCCTTTTCATTTCCTCTCGACTGATACCTTCTTTCTCCATTTATGCCACTTACTTGGCTCCTGAAGGGCTGTGAGTTTGAGACCCTTAAAAATAAAGGGTCACCATGAGAGCCAGTGAGCGGTGGGGGACGGTGGAGTGTGTGCAGGCTGGGTGGGGGGTAGGCTCTGTGGAGGAGCACGTGGGCCCCGGAACTTTCCAGGCAAGAGAACCAGACAGGGCAGTGGAGACACAGGACACAGGACGTTCCGGACTGATGCCAGATGTGGCTGGAGGGAGACAGTTCTGGAAAGGAGAGGAGGCTTGTGGGATTCTGCAACAGCCAGGGCGGCAAAGACCTCCCCCTGGCTTTCCCCTCTCCTCCAGAAAGCAGCCACTCCTCAGGCTGGTCAGCTGTCCCCCAGAATCACCGGTGAGAGGGGCCCAGATCAATGTGGCCGCTGGGGGGCGCTCTGCTCCCTTCTTCCTCCCTTCTCTCTCCTCAGAGCCCTCTCAGCCACCTTCCCGCAGATGAGCCCGAGCGTCTGGCCCTGGGAACTCCTCCCAAGGAGTCCTTCCAGGATTTGGAACGGAAGCAAGAATGTGGGACAGGTGGCAGGCAAGCAGCAGTGGCCACAGGATCCCGAGAGGGGACAGCCCTGACCGCAGGGAGGGCAGCAGGCAGGGGGAGGACGAGGCGGGGTTGGGGCTAGATGGTGTCGCTCTGCCCCACACCCCCCGGATCCTGACACAGTCCCCTCAGCCTCGCCCGGCCTCAGTTTCTCCTCTGTGGCCCTGGAACAAAGGGCATGCTGAATGCAGGCTTCGCAGGCCTCACCGCCCGGACCCTGCACCCGGCTGTCTGAAGGCCACAGGCAGGGGCCGGTGCTTCCCCACGGTCGGCACGGAGCGGGAGAGGCAGACGGGACTGCTTCTCATGCCAGGGGGATGGGGCAGGACAACCTGCGGGAGAGACGGGCTCGGCCCTTCCTCTCCACCCTCCAGACAGGGACAGAGAGGGGGGTGCCTGGCTAGGAAATTCCAGTGGCCCTTCCTGGGGGAGGTGGTAGGTCTGGGGACAAAGGAGATGGTGTGAGGGTTCAGGGACGGTGGTCACCCAGGGCCAGGTCCCCAGCACCCCAGCCTGCAGGGCAGTGGGTGGGGGGAGGCTTGTGGGGTTAGCCCACCCCACACCCAGGGTGTGAGGGGCATCTCCGGGGTGGGCAGCAGCCTTGGACACGTGGGCAGCTGCCAACTATTCCCAGGATGAACCCCTGGACTTTCTACGTGACCCAGTGAAGCTGAGCAGAACCCCGGTCCTGACTGATAAACGATATCCCGGCTTTCACTATCATCAGACTGAATTCGAGACAAGTGAAAAAAACCCAGAATGCTTTACTAGCTGCAGATTTACCGTCCTCTGGGGAGCTTTCCCACGTGCAAAGGGCAGGGGAGACCCAAGAAAGAGGCAGACCCGTCCAGGTTGGCGGGGGGTAGTTTCAACACCAGCAAACGGAACTTAACAGAGGAGCCTTGCCTTGGGCGGCACACCCATCTTCCAAACCTAAAAGTTTATCAGGAGGCCTTAACTGGGCTCGGTCACGGACACCTTGCAGGGGCTTCTCAACAGTATATTGCAGCTCAAGGCTGCAGCCTTGGGGCAGCCTGTGGGGGCAGGAAGCTCACACGGAACCCATATTCCAAGGACAGAGTTGGGGGAGTGTGGGGGAGCGGGGTGAGGAGCCTCCTCATGGTCAGGGTCCCGCTCCGGGTCATTGTCAGTCACGTCTGTTTTGATCACGTTCCCTAATGCTCCCCACGATGCCCTTTCCCTGTGCTCTCCCTGAGTCATTCAGAGGAAGTTACTGTACGTGAGTAGGAGCTGCTAACCGGGCTTTGGGGGGAGAGGGGCGGGGACTGGGCAAGACATGCCCACAGGCGCCCATGGCCGGGGCAGGGGTGGGGCGCCCAAGAGGCTCAGACAGACTCTTCTTGGGCCTTTTTGCCTTCCTGCTGCCGCAGGCTTCAGACCACAGCCCCTCCTGCTCCCCGCAGTGGTCCCTCCTCCTCTGCGCCCCCAGTGGCCCCTGCGATGCTCTTCTCTCAGCTCTGCACCACCCTGTCGCCTTCCCCGTTCCCACCTGTCCACGGGGGCTGGCCCCGGCTTTGCTGGCCAGTGAGGCGCCCTCTCCACTTGCAAAAAACCTGGGCCCGTCATTCCTTTGTTTTTAACTCACGCACATGTCTTCTAAGAGCGTACTGTGTCACTTGCTGTAATTGGGAAGCCAGTGTCACTTGCTGTAAGGAAAAGACAGCAGACCCAGGACAAGGCATGGCCTGGGGAAGTTCTGCTTGATGTCGTGCCTGCTGCAGAGGCAGCTGTCTCTCGGGGAGAGACATCATCTTGCATCAGAGAGGTGTTAAAGACAGGACAGTCCCCAATGGAGACTTTCTCCTTAAAGAAATCCAAGAGATCCACGGAGCTTGAGGAGGAATTACCTCCCTCCACATGCAAGCTGATATCACGTGTCACCACGTTCTCGAACCCTACACCGCTCCCCTCCCCGTGTCTATACTTCAGGGGAACACAGTGTCTGTACTTTCACACCCGAGGTCTTCTCTGACTCTCAGGACCACTCTGTGAGGGAGGAACAACCATTCCCATTCTGCAGATGGGAAATGGAGGCTCGTTTCCACAATGAGTCAGAGGTGCAGGATAGTCTTAGTCCAGAGACCTTCCCATCCCCCAAGCATTGCCCTCCGCCCCCAACCCTGACCAGGACCCTCCGGGTGTGCTCATTTCTCGGGAGCCCACCGCTCACAAAACTGGTCCCTCCCTGGGCTTGGGGTAGTCGGTGGTGTCCTCACTGGGGACAGAAAGGCACTGACCCCTACCTCCTGCCGGCTCATGGTCGCAGAAGCCAAGCATGCTGGAGCTCACCGGGAACCCAAGGGGCATCGAGGCAGCTACCCGCAGCCCCTAAGCTCCTAAGTCCCTTTACGGGCTTGGTAACTGCATGAACCCGGGCAATGAGTCCTGTTACTCTTCATTTGTGCATGGCATACCACAACGAAGAAACATTAAGTTTAAAAAAATAAATAAAAATTGAGCTTACATCATTGTCTTCAGTATATAGTGTATCAAGTTCGTGTTTACTATATTGAAGATTTATACACTATAAATTCAGCTGTTACACCTGTTTTCTGTTACAGAAACATTTTGACATTTCCCTGTTTAATAAGTAATGTGAACTGTTTTCTTTTCTTTTTAAAAAAGATTTTATTTATTTATTTGACAGAGAGAATGACAGAGCGAGCAGAGGGACAAGCGGAACCCATGTTGAGCGTGGGACCTGACGCAGGGCTCGATCCCACAACCCCGAGATCATGAACTGACCCCAAATCAGGAGTTGGACACTTGACTGAGCCACCCAAGCGCCCCTGTTTTGTCTCCTTAAAAAAAAAAAAAAAAACAACAAAAAACAAACCAACTGTAGGAAAAGGCAGGTATAAAGACTGATGAAGCAGTGGCAGTCTGTGACAGTGACCACCATGCCTGGGATCACTACCTGAGGGACAGGTGGGCCCCAGAATCCGAGATGGGACACAGTGAGAAGGTCCCAGCACCACCACTGGGAAGTTCTCCCCAGCGTTCACCCTGCATCAAACCAAGCCTCAGGGTCACAGCCAGGTGACAAGCAAGAGGGGGACGGGGGACGAGTGAAAGGCACCGAAACAAGCAAACATTCCCAGACAACTGTTCTTTTCATGAGAGAAAGTTGGGAGGACTGTTCTAGATGAAAAGAAAACGAAGTGACGCGACATCAGATATAATGCATGAAACTTGATTGGATCCAGGTTAAACCTAAAGCACAGTAAAGGGCATTTTTGGTCCCATGGTGGAAATCTGAACATGGACAGCTATTGGTATTATGGAATTATTTTTAATTTTCTTCATGCAATGATACCTTTGTGCGTATGTAGAATGCCCAATATTCTTGGGGGAAAAATGCAGGTGGAAGACTATGAGGATGAAGGGTCATGGTATCTGCAACGAACTTTCTTCTCCTTCTTGTTGTTATTATTATTAACAGATAATGTATTATTTGCCCCAGAGGTACAGTCTGTGAATCATAAGGGTTACACAATTCAGAGCACTCACCATAGCACATACCCTCCCCGATGTCCAGCCCCCAGCCACCTGCAACTTCCTTTCAGATGGTTCAACAAAAAAGCGTCTATACGGATGTACATGTACGTATGGGTGTGCACATGAGGGGTTTGGATGGAGAAAGAGGAAACAAGTGTGCAAACTTGATGCTTGTTTAATCACTGTTCTATCCCTTTCATTGGTTGATTATTCAAGCAGACCACCATCCTAGTATAACGTCCTATGTTACAAATGAGAACGCTGAGACCCAGTGAGGCATGGGGCTGAGTCAAGGTCACCGAGTAAGTGACATCCAAGCTGGAATTTGCATCTGGGTCTCCTGACAGCCAAGCTGAAGTTCTTTCCTTCATGTGCCTTGTCTTAAACATGTGCATGGCTCTCAGTTCTCTGAGGCTCCCTCTGAGCCCAGCGGCTTCTACCTTGCATTCTTCTCCAAAGCCAGCTGGCCACAGCCTGCAAAACCGGCCGACCAGAACACGGAGAAAAGAGATGGACAAGCCAGTGACGGAAACCAGAGGGGACAGCCAGAAATACAACAGGGGAGGTAACGATAGAATTCAGACAATGTTGAACCCTGGGAATGAACCCTGGAATGAACCCGGAGTGCCCTTGATTGGGAGGGATCTCTACACATAGGGTTGTTGAGGACGGCTAGCCTATACAGCCTTGAACCTGGGCTACCACACAGTAAACAGTCTGTCTGGGAGGATGGAGAACCCATGAGCTTTGAGGGCTGATTCTGCCATGTACACCGTGTGCTAGCTCTCAGATGGGCAAGTCTCATCTGACCCGGGACAGCACAGAGCAGGGAACCTCCTATAAACATATCAGTGCTGTCGGGAGGCCAGCACTTCCGTTTGGAGCCAGAGTGCTCAGGTCCAAATCCTGGCTCTGCCACTCACCAGCTGGGTGCCTTGGGGCAGGTTGCTTGACTTGTCTGAGACTGTGTGAAATGGAGATAGTAGCAGAACTACATCACAGATGGATGGGACCAGCCTCAGCCCAGAGTCAGTAGCCCAACAAAGAGTCACAGAGCGAGCGCTGCCATAGCCCCGGGGAAGAGAGTCCAGGCAGTAGAAGGGCACAGGGTGGCTCAGCAGCAGGGCTGTGCTTGCCGCATCGGTGGAACCTCAAGGTTGCCAGGGCATCTGCAGCGGCTGAGAGAGAGGTGAAGAGCCAGCAGCTGACATCACAGGAGCAGGTGGCAAGTTATTCTTGTTTCTACTGTGTTTACAGTATTTTTTTGTGCTTAGCTTCTTTTTATGGAAACTTACTGGCTTCCTGTTTATTACAGATACAACATACCCCTCCAAAATGATACATTGTGAAAAAGAATCCATTTATGGAAACACAAGAGGAATGGAGCACAGTCCACAAATAACAGAAACCGCAGACTGTCCTGGGACCACTACATTCTGGAAGAGGGAAAGGCGGCTCTCTGTCACTTGACTTCCTCGAGGGAGCTGGTGTGGACGCTGGTTTGGACACCGATCCTGCAGGTTCACAATGGGAATCCTGAACTTGACTTCTATCTCAGAGCTTTCCAGCGGGGGATGGGGCCCGATGGCTTCAGCCACCCACCCTCTTTGTGGTACAGATGGAGATACTGAGGCCCAGGGAGGCAGGGAGATGCATTTACAGTTTGCTGGAAGAATTGGTCACAGTTTCCCTTTGACTCAATCCAGAATCCAGGGATTCGGACACAGATGCCCCCCAGACTTGCCCCACAGTCCCACAGGGACATGCTTCCTGTGTGTGTCCTGCCAGTGACTGGAGAAAGCAGACCGAGAGGGGAGAGGGTGTGGACAGGTGCCCGGGGTCTGTTCCTGGGTGGGCAGGACCTTGTTGTGCTCTGGGCCAGTCAGTCAGGTGCTGAAGTGTTACGGGGGGCTCGGGGCCTGGGGTGGGGGGTCCCTCCTGTGCCTGAGTGGATGGGGACTGTCCTCACCTCGGCCACCAGCACAGGGCAGGCCATTCTAGCAATGGCACCATTTGCCCCTTTTGGGCAACTGCCCCCTAGGAACTGGTCCATGTCTGAGCAGGAAGAAGGGGCCAGGGGGTGAACTCTGAGAGTTGGGGGGACCCCCGGGTGTCCATCCCTCTGAGTTTGCCCATCTTACATGCCACCTAGAGTCGCATCCTCATAGGATGGCGGAGGACCCATGGAATACTTCCTGATTCTCACTGGTGTGTCCTGAACAAGGATCAAGTCGTCTTCCTGCAAAAAAGGAGCCACCGTCCCAGCTGCTCACAGTCGCACAGCGAGTGGCCATTTACAAAGCACTGACCCACCGGCTCCCTTGCCGTCTCAAGGTTCCCATGGAGATGGGGAGCCGGGAGCTCATGGAGGCGCTCTCAGAAGGACCCTGTGGGCCTCTCTCCATCTGCTTGTCCCTGAGGAGGGAGCAGGGAGAGCCCCACTGGGAGCCAGTGGACCGACCCTTGTTCCGGGCCTGCTACCAGTGTGTACGGAAGACCTTGGGCGCACTGCCCCCCCAAGTCCCCCATCGGCTTCCCAATGGGGCTGGGCTGGGGCCTTGGCCAGGATCCAGCAAGACCCATTCAAACTGCTGACGTCCAGAACCATAAGACCTCACAGCTGTGTCTTTTTAAGCTGCCAAATTGGTGATAATTTGTTGCCACGGCAATGGGAAGCCACGACAGCAGCTCCCAGGGGTGCCCGGCCCACGGCAGATGCCAGTCAGTGGGAACGGTCCTTGTTAATTCCTGCAACAGAGAGGGGGCCTCGGTCTCCCCATCCCGAGCCATCCTGAGGGCTTGGCCTCAGGGACTCAAGACCTCTCCCAGCTCTCCGACCTCTTAACGAGATTTCCTACCAGACAGCAGGGCCCTGACTGGGACAACCAGCTCAGGCCCACAGCTCCCATAGGAGCCGTGGAATCTCCGTGGACAGACGGCACCCATGGAAACCAATAGGAGATTCAAGCTCACAGGATCACGGGGCATTTGGAGCCTGTGTTTTCACAGTGCTCTCAAGTTCAGGTTCTAATAGGAACTTTCCTCATTTATAGAAGTGAGCCTAGAAAATCACGTCTGGTCAGGGTCACTGGCGTGGGGAGAGGCCAGTCTGCTCCAAAACGCACCTGAGCCCAGCCTGGCATTCTGCCCGCCCCACGGGCGGTCAGGCCTAGCAATGGGTTAGGCACACCTCGGACTGAGTCCTGGATTTCCTTATGGGCTGACTAGCCTTGGGAATGGCTGGGACATGTCTACGCCTCATTTTACTTATCTGTAGGATGGGGAAGTAAGTACCCATGTAGAAAGGCTGTTGAGAAAATGAAGCTAAATCAAGTTATGGGGTGGGGGAGGTGGTGGTGGTTGTTTTAAGTTCTATTTTTCTGAAGTGCTCAGTAGCAGGTGTGCCCCGTAACCCTGGAATACGAGGTCCCTTATGACACACCTCGCTTGCTCCCTCCACAGCCAACCCCCCCCCCCCCAACACGCCACAGCTCTCTTGACTTTCCCTGTCTGGTCCCCGAGCCATTGCCCATGACCTTGCCTCTGCTGGAATCCCTTTTCCCATTCTGACTGAGGCGGGCATCCTTCCCGGGCTCCTGAGAGAGCTCCCGGGGCCTCTGGCTGGAGAGCAGGGGCTGCTGTTCTGAGCGCCTGGGGCCTTCTCTCCTGGGTAGCCTGCCATTACCACCTTGAATCGCCCTTCCTGCCCTTGGGCCTTGCCTCCCCTGCAGAACCGCCTCTGTCCGGGGCCCCACAGTAAATGCTCACCCACCCGACAAAGGAGGGGGGACTCAAACTCGCTCCTCCTGTGCCCCTGCCTGCCGCCTCCCCTTCCCCCGTACCCCACCCGTCTCTCTGCGGCTGGTGGCCCCAGGAAGGCCTCACCTCTGCGGGCCGGCAGTTAAGGCGGCACACGAAGACAGCCGTGGAGCCCAGCAGGAAGAACTCCAGGACCGTGAAGCAGAGCAGGGCCAGCGCCAGCCTCTGGATGTGGAGCTGGAGGGGGAGGGGGAGAGGGAGTCAGGGCAGGGCCTCACTGGGTATCTGTACCCCTTAGGTGGGCTCAGCAGGGGTCAGACCCAGCCAGCAGGGGGCAGTGGGGGTCTCAGCTGCAGGTGTGCCCATGGTGGGGGGGGCCGCTGCCCTATACTCCACTGTTTGGCACCCCTGGTTCCACAGTGACTATTTGCCTACTGTTGGAGGGCTGGAGGATCTCCAAGCAGCTCTGGTGGAACTGTAAGTAGCCTTAGGGGGCATCTCAGCCAGCCCCACTTAGATGGGGGACACTGAGGGTCAGAGAGAAGGGGCATTGTTTATAGCTGGGGAGGAGCTGGGCTTAGGGACCATGCAGTGGGCACATCTCACACGGCATGAGCGTTTGTGGGGGAGCGTGTGCGTGTGTGTGTGAGTGTGTATGTGTGTGTGTGTGTGTGTGTGTGTGTGTGTGTGTGAGTAGGCCTGCTTGTGTGCCCACACCTGTGTGCACATGATGGAGGAGCCCAGCACCACGGTCAGAAACCTGACCCGCAGCCGCCACGCAGAGTGTCCAGCCTGCCTTCTGCTTTAGGGGTGCCGGGTTGTGCTGAGAAGGCACCAGGCTCAGAGTCATAGGCCCGGCTTTGAGTCTTCCCTGCACCCTTCCTGTGTGGCCCTGGTCTGCTAATGCAGTCTCTCTCTGGACGTCAGTGTTCACTCTCCTAAAATGGGGGTAACAAAGTAGACTTGGCCCGGTCTGCAAGGCTGCTACGACTCAATCTCAAGCAGGCCCTTCTTCCTCTCTGGTCCTCAGTTTCCCTACCCATCAAAGTGGGACTGGACCCAGTGACTCACAGCCTCGCTCAGCTCCCTAACACTGACCAGGAGAAGACAGCATCCTTTTTTTGTCCTGTGCCTCAGGAGGGAGGGGTTGGGAACAGATTGCCTGTGGGCCCTAGCACCTGTGCCTGGGCTCTGGAGGTTTCCTGAGAGCCAGAAATCTCTGCTAGGCCAAGTCAAGGCAGCGCCTTCCCAGGAGGGAGAGGACCCTTGGTGCCGGATACTCACTGTGCTGCTGGGGTACGGTGTCCAGATCGGGAAGTCAAAGGGACCCTCCAGGAAGAGATCTTTGGCGATGACAAAGAGGCCAGCTAGCACGCAGAAGCAGCTGACGGCATGTGCTATCAGGCAAAGCCTCCTCTACAGGCAAAAGTAACAGTCACGACCGTTGTCCAAAAGTTAGGGACCCAGACCTGGGTCCTGTGTCTAGGCCTGCCAGGTGCTTGCTCTGTGATCGCAGAAAGACTCCGCCTGTCCCTGGGCCTGAGGGTCGTCATGCGAACATGACTTTCTGAGCTAGCTGACCACCCGGGCTGTGGGGGCCCAAGCGGCTTCCACCTTCTCTGGGACAGGACTGGGGGAACCCAAGGGCTGCCTCCCAACCCACAGACTTGGTACTAAAGAAGGATGTTCCCGCCACCGTCTCCTTCTCAGAGCCAGTCTTAATCATCCTGGCATCAAATATGTCGCCTGCTCAGTGACCAGACCCCCAAATGGCCCCTCAGCCATCCCCTTCCCGACAGGAAAGAGCAGGAGGAGCACCGAAGGGGCGCCGGCCTCGCACACCCTGCCTCCTCCCCCACCGGCCACGCCCTCCCTGAAACGGCTCCATTCATCACCATCTTGGGTTAAGCATTATTGCAAGAGCCTGCAAGAGCCTGGCACCTCCAGCTTATTTTAGCAGAGCAGACCTCTCTGCAGTAGGGTCTCCCTACAATCAGGCAGAGGAAGGGGGAGCTTCTGGTTCAGAAAGGGGCTCAGCCGGGGAGAGACGGGCAGATCTTTCCCATGTGTCTCGTGCCTCTGCTGGGTGGATGGCACAATGCCAGCCTGTGGTCCAGGCCTCCTGAGAAGGCCAGGGACAGCCACTGCCCAGCCCAGTCTGAGGGGCCCAAACCTGGACCAGACCAGGCCTTCTGGGGCAAAGGGTGGTCCGAGACCATGAAGTAGGGATGGTCCTTCCATTGCCAACGTCTGTCTGGCCAGTCTGGTGGTGTTGTCTACTCCGGGCCACTCCAGCCCACCTGAGCTAGAGAGACGCTCGGACACCTGCTGCCCACACGGCTTAGCAGCCGCTGGAGATCACAGGCCGAATCTCCAGCACGCACACACAGAGGAATTTTCCAAACCTGACCGCGCCTTGGGACAGGAGGGAGTGTTCCAGCTTACCAGGTAAGTCTTCCGAAACAGCTCCGCCATGATCACCAAGATCCCTGAAATGTGGAACTGCCGGCCAGATTTGCAACAGTCATAAGAGAGGTCGGGGTTCCTTGAAACCCACACATTTGCTTTCTTCTGGCTACTCTCCAAGAAGACCAGATGCTCAGCGGCTGGCCGGTAGTGGAGAACCACTCCTCTGACAAGGGAGATCCCCTGCCCAGCACACGGCCCCTCCCAGGTCTGCTCTGGCTCCTCTGGTCTTCCCTGGGTGCACAAAGCCCCACGCTGGCCCTCCTGGCCCCGCCCTCATCCCCCATTGTCCCCCTGATCCCTCTGGATCAGCCAACTATCTCCTCCACTCTGACCCTTTGTTCATTCCCCGATTCCTGCAGTCTGGAGCGTATCATCTCTTCATTCTGAGGTCCCTGGTGTATTTCTGCAATGATCCTTCAACCATGAGCTGAGTGGCTGCTCTGTGCCAGTCCTGGGGACCACAGGATGAACAGATGCTGCACGTGGGGACAGTCCTATGACTGAGCACTGAAAACCCGGTGCTGGGGCCAGTTGGGGGAGGTGGGGGGGAATCAGGACACCTGCCCAAGAGGGCTGCGTGGGAGCTGGGACTCCGTGTGTATGCAGGATTCCGGGGGGGACCCAGGGTTGGGGAGGATGCCTTGGGTGCCCTCGGGAAACAGTGTGTGCTCTGGTCTCCCCTCATCTCCCCTCCTGGACGATGGCTTTGGGAGGACAGGAGGCACCCGTCACAGGCTTATGTTCCCGCAGACTCAGCCTGACAGAGCCTCAGGCACCAGGGACAGGTTGCTGGATCTGCAGGCAGCCTGGCTGCCCCCCTCCACCACCCTGCTCGCCCTCCATCTGCTGGAGGCACCTGCTGGATTGGGGGCTGGGCAGAGAGCCCAGGAATGCTCCCCTGGGATGCAAGTCTGAAGGGGTCTCCTGGGCAGCACTGAGGACACAGAAGCAGAGGCAGGGGACTGGAGAAAGGGGCTTCCCTCCTAGTCGCTCCTTCTGACCCACCAGCAGCTGGCCGCAAACGCCAGGGTCCCCTGGGCCTGCCTGCTGACCCCCACATCCCGCCCACGTTTGGGCACCGACTCACAGAGGCAGCCCCCCAGAATGGATACCACGACTTCAGCACCACCAGGTGAAGACCCTTGACTGTGGAGACCAGGCAGCTCCCGAAGAGCAAGTGCAGCAGAGCAAGGACAATGTGGAAGGCCTGGGGGCGAGAAGGGGCCGGGACGCCACGGTCGGGGGACTGGGCCCCAGTGCCCGATGCCAGCTGGCCGGGCCGGGGCCGCTTCGCCCCTTCCGAGGGACCCTGGTGGGTCTGCAGGGAAGGGCTGACTCCTTGGAAAGGCGATAGGAATCATGGGAATGGAGTAATTGTACCCTCCACCCCTGTGGTCCGCAGGGGAGGGGGGCCCTCGGGCAGGTGGGGACAGTTTGGGGGAGGGAAGAGGTGAGAAGGGGAGGGGCTTCTGTTGAGGCCTTCCTCTGAGCCACACCGTGCCAGTGCTGGTGCGGGTGTAGACAGCCCCTGCGAGCCCTCAGGGCTTTTTCAGTTCTAGCTGGAGTGTTAAGTAGGGCACCTGGAGGCCTCTCTCTCCCCTCAGGGCTCCCCTTCCCTCTCTCCCTGCCTACCCTCACCAGGGTGCCAGGAAATAGGCACTCACTACCCCCACGGGGGTCCCAGGAAGTGGGCACTCACGCCCAGCAGCTTGAGAAGGCTATTTCTCTTCCTGGTCTGCTGCTGGTACCAGGCGGGCAGCGGGAAGCCGGGCGGGCTCATCTGGCCAGGCTGGGTGGGACCCTGGGCCTGCCATGGCGGGAGCTCCCCCACTTCTGGCCTGGGAATCACTTCAGGGGCTCCAGAGGCTTCTTCTGCTGTCAGTGCCGGGACCGAGGACATTGGCTGCAGGCGAAGGAGAGAGGCTGGGTCAGAACCCATCCCGTTCCTGGGGCTCAAGCCTGGGTGAGACTCAGTGACCGTCACCTCTGCTCTCTGAGCCAGGGCCTCCCAGAACAGGCTGCCTTGTCCAGTAACCCCTGAACTGGATTTGACCTAAAATAACCTGGCTTCTGGGCCCCTCGAGGCCTCTGTGGTACTGGGGGGACCTTGTTCCATCTGGCATAGAAAAAAGGGTCAAACTTCCCAGCCATTGCAAGACAGAACACCCCCTAACTGGCGATGATGGTGCCTCCCAGGTTTGGGCAACTTCTGTGGAGGACCTACTACGAGCCGGCATTGATTCAGGAAGTCCATATTTACCAATGAGTCAACGTTTATAGACATTCTCTCTCTGTTCTTGGCAGTGGGACCAGCATTTTACTTGCATTATCTCATGTTATCCTCCTCCCAAACGTCTGAGGTAAATACTGTGCTTGCTTCCATTTTGCAAAAATGAGGCCCAGAGAGGTTAAGCTACTTGCCCAAGGTCACCCAGCCAGGAAATGTCTGGGCTGGGACTCAAACCTGGCAGACCTGCTTCAGAGTGTGGGCTTCCGCCCTCCAGGCACTGCTGCCTCCGTGAGTGAAAGGAAATGTTCTGGGAGTTTTAACAGGCGTGAGAAAGAGCTTGCGGGAAAACTTCGCTGGGGACTGAAAGTCCCACTTGCAGAGGGGCCTGGCCACTATTTCTTACACTGAGCTGAGGCACAGAGGGCCTGGGGACTGCCCGGGGACCTAGCGAGAAAAGCGGACTTTTCCTAGGAGAACCGAGGTGGGATGGGCTTGGGAGGAGCCGGTTCATGCAAATCGAGGTAGGAGACAGTTCTCCATGGGGATGGGGTTCTTACTCTTTCTGGTAAAAAAGGGGGTACATTCCCCTCACTTCTAATTCCAACTGTATGAATTCAGGGGGTCCCATTTGAATACCCCCATTTTGCAGTTTTTCTGCATGGAGGTGGGGACGGTAGCGTGGGAAAGAGCTTTGGAAGCTTGGGAGGGACAGACAGCCTGGACAGTTAAATCCCAGACACGGAGGAAAGGAAGGGGCAGAGTCCAAGGGCCAAAGGGCCCGATAGGGCCTCATAGCTGGAGAGCACTGGCTCTGTGCTAGGCTGGCCTCCCTCAATCCCTGGGAATTGGCTCCATTCTATGGAAGAGGAAATAGAGGCTCAGGGAGGTCCAGGGCCTTGACCGAAGTCACACAGCCAGAAAGGGGCTGGGATTTGGGATTGTGTGTGGTCAGCCAGGCTGCTGGGCCCTCTGATAAGCGTCTCCACTGGTCTGTAGTGACAGTCCCGACTTGGTGGGGAGGGAGGGGACTCCAGCAGCTGAGCGCAGACGCACATGGATGCATGACTCTCTCTTCTGTGACCTGACTTGGCTGCGCTTGGAAGTCTGTCCTCTTAATTCCCACCACTTCAGGGCCCCTCTGACATAGCCGGCTGGACTGACGGATGCAGCTGGAGGCAGAGCCTGGCCAAGTAGTCACCGGCCACAAATAGACTTCTCTGGTACCCCTGGGAGGACAGAGCATGGACCTGAGCCTGGACCACGCACCCCCCCACCCCCTGGCCCCTGGGAAGCACAAAAGAAGAAAGACTTGTTAGCAGAGGGGTCTTGGATGGAATAAGTTGTCCAGGGAGGTAGTGAGCACTCGGCGACGGGAGGTGTGCCTTGCACCGGGGATTTCACTTTCCAGAATGGGACAGGGAAAGGGTTCAAATATCTGCTCGAGAGCCATATTCAAGAATGCGGAGTAAGCTTTCTCAAAGTGTGTTTCATGGAACACTGGCCCCAGCAGATCTGCAGCAGAAGGGTTCTTTGGTCAAGTAAGTTTGGGAAACCCTGCATTCTGGCTTCCCCCTTCTTTAGCATGGTCAGGTTCCTGAGAATTCCTGCAGAGGGTACTCTATTTTATTTTATTTTATTTTTTATTTTTAAAGATTTTATTTATTTATTTGACAGAGAGAGAGAGAGAGAAAGAGAGAGAGAGATCACAAGTAGGCAGAGAGGCAGGCAGAAAGAGAGGGGGGAAGCAGGTTTGCTGCTGAGCAGAGAGCCTGATGCAGGGCTCGATCCCAGGACCCTGAGATCATGACCTGAGCCGAAGACAGAGGCTTAACCCACTGAGCCACCCAGGTGCCCCTGGAGTACTTTATTTTAATCTTAAGGGCATCTCCCAAACTTAACTGGCCGTGGAAGCTTTTTTCTCAAAGGCCGTTGATTCTACAGTTGTTCTGTGGGGAACACTTTGGGGCAAAGTGGCCTTCAACTAACAAACTTCTGGTTCTGGGGGTGTTTTGACCTCACACTGGTTTTCTCCTGTGCAGATCACAGTGGGGCTAAGGATTAGACTGTGGTCTCAGGGGCCATGTCCAACGTTAAGCAACTGTGTCCTGGGCAGGCCACCAGAAAGGAGGAGTGTGAAGGGAGGGACTCAGAGAACCAGAGGGGCAGCCGGTCTGCCCTGAGCTTCCCACCTCCGGAGGGAAGCATGAACTCCAAGGCCTTAGAAGACTTACGCCCTGTTGCCCCCGACCGCCCTCTGTTCCTCCTCAACCCCCATGCAGGGCTGTGTGGGGCGGAGGTCAGCGGACCCTCCAGTCTTAGCCTCTCCCCCGCCCCTCAGCCAGCTCAGGACCCGCAGGCCTAGCCGCCCTGACATCCCCAGGGGACACAGCCAGGGCTCAGCTTCCCTTTGGTCCTTCAGCTCCCGGAAGGCAGGGCCAGCAGGGACGGAGCTGGGGAGCCCCCTCTGGCTCCCCGCAGAGGGGATCACATTGTGAGCTCGGGTTATGGGCAAGGCTGGCTCAGATTCTGGCTGTGTTCCCAGGAGCCTGGACCTTGGGCAGGTTAATGACATCTCACTCTCTCCTTGTCCCCTGGGGGGTGGGGAGCCTGTGCCTCTCCTGGGCGCAGGCGAGAGGGTGAGTGTTACAAGGATCAAATGGAATAATGTCCGCAGAGTGCAGGGCCTGGCGGGCAGCAAATGCTCAGCGAACATCAGTGAGCCCCATGCCTGGGATCCCGCCACCCAGGCTCCCTTTGGTCCTCATCCATTTCTCTTTTAAGACTTGACCCGTCCTGGGCACCTGGGTGGCTCAGTTGGTTAAGCATCTGCCTTCAGCTCAGGTCATGATCCTGGAGTCTTGGGATCAAGCCCCACATTGGGGTCCCTCCCTGCTCAGCGGGGAGTCTGCTTCTCTGTCCCTCCCCTGGCTCATGCTCTCTCTCTCTCTCTCTCTCTAATAAAAAAAAAAAAAAAAAAGACCTGACCCATCCTATCCTCATCGCCCTCAAGTGTGGTCATGGGGGATGGGGTTCGACAGCTGAGGGCTCCTGGGGAAGGGGGAAAGGTGTGGCAACGGTGGGAGAGGACTGAGTGTACCAAGTGTACTGGGTGGTCTGAGATTCATCCCTGGAATCTGAGCTGAACACTCCAGGGACCCAAGCAGCAGCGAGTGAGATCTGGCAATGGGAGGTTGTGGTCGAGCAGACAGAAAACCTGAGGCCCTGATCTGTCTGTGCTGGAGAGGCCTAGAGGACAGGGCAGCTTCTCAGGGTGTGTGTGTGTGTGTGTATGTGAGTATGTGTATGTGTGTACCTGTGTGTATATGCGTGCACGTCTGTGTGTATGCATGTATTCGTGCACACACCAGTGTGCATGTGTGTATACATGTGTGTATGTGTGTGCATGCCTGTGTGTGTGTGCATGTGTATCAAGCAGAGACAGGCCAGAATTGAGAGCTACTGAGTCACACCATGTGACAAGGGGCCAGTGGGAGGGGGGGGCCATCCCTAGAGGAGTGGGTTTTAGTGGCTGCCAGTTAGAAAACAGGGGAAGGTCCTCCCCCCACTCCCCGGGGCCAGCAGGAAACAGAGCCCTTGCTCTAGGGTGGAGTCAGGAGGGTTGGACTCTAGTACCGGCTCTGAGTGGTCCTGGGCAATTCCTTTCCCCTCTTTGGGACTCTGCTTCCTCCTAAGCGTGTGCATGTGAGATTCTGGGATTGGGACGGACATCGCTGTGACCCCTCCCAGCTGGCAGCAGGAGGCCTCTAGGTGGGGACTTCCTTGCTGGGGTAGATGCTCTTGGTGCCCCCACTTCCCATTCCCTGGGGGTGGGGGGCGCCCGTTGCCGGCCACTGCAATCCTTGGTGCTAAGGATTGCTCCCTCCTGGTGGGGGAGGCTTAGTTACAGCCCCTCCCCTCCAGCCTGCAGTCAATGACCAACTGGCATGGGGTCTGAAAGGGCAGCCCCCTGGCTTCAAGAGGGACTAAGCATGTGCTCCTGAGCACCGACGGACAGTGGGATCAGGCTGAAGCTAGCAGTTGGCGGAAACCACCTCCGTCCTCGGCTTGCTTCACCTGCCCTGTCCTGCTTTTCACTCTTCTTTCCGGAGCACCCCCTCATAAACCAGTTGCCCAAGATCCTCATCTCGGGCTCCGCTATGACCGAATCTGACCAAAGACATTCCCCTCCTTGTTCCTGGTGTGGGGGAACCACTCACCGGGCCCTGGGACTTCCCCTCGGGGCTTCCAGCCATGTTCTGCTCCCCCGATCAACCTCAGCCCCACGGACAGGGCACCAGAGGATCAGAACATCCTTTAACGTTAGACTTTGGATCTTTTCCCTCCTGGCCCCACCCAGCAGCCGGCATCTTCCCCACCCCCCAAGCCCAGGCAGGTGGAACTCTGCACTCTCTTTACAGCTAGAAATTTCCTTCCACAAACCATATCTGTTGACAACTGCGTCTGTTTCCAGTGCGGGACGGAGGGTGTGAAGATGACTGCAGATCCTTCACAGAGTCCTGGGTTGCGCCTTTTAAAATATCTTTCTAACTTTGGACCCTTTCAGACATTTCCAAAAGTAGAATGGCCCAGTGAACAGCCATGTACATCCCCGGCTGCAGGGGTCAAGGGCGTGCAGGGGACCTTGCGGGTCAGCTCCCACCCCCCCACATCGGGGAGCCATACCCCAGCATCCCACGGTTTGTAAACATCCTCGTATTTATTTCTAAAAGATAAGGACCCTTTAAAAAAAAGACTATGATCAGGGATGCCTGGGTGGCTCAGTCGGTTAAGTTGCTGCCATCGGCTCCCAAGGTCCTGGGCTGGAGCCTGGAGTTGGGCTCCCTGCTCAGCAGGGGACCTGCTTCTCCCTCTCCCTCTGCTTGTGCTTTCTCTTTCTGTCAAATAAATAAAATCTTAAGAAAAAAAGAAAAGACTATGATCATCTGTCACAACTAAACAAAGCGCAAGGAGTTTTGGTGCCCCCCCGCCCCGCCCGGAGGTGCCCTGATGCTCAGGAGGGTGCACTGTGTTTCTGCATAACTACCCCTGTGTGGCCCAGAAACTTCCGCCCAGCTTCTGCTACCTCCCAGGCTTCAAATATCGGGTCAGTGTCCAAGCGTCTCTGATGGTCTCAGGAGCCTCTGGTTACGGCTGTTCTGTGTGACTTGGGATCCAGGCCCACCAACTCTGTCAGCCAATTGGGTGGGGCCCGGACACCCGTCCCCGCTCTGCCCCCGAGTATGCACTCTCAGGGCGCACAGACCCCGAGGACGCAGCTCTGGGGTCTCCCGCCCAGGGTCCTAACCCATCTGGCTTCTCCTCCCATGGCGCCATGCCGGGGCAGGGCTGGGAGGCAGAGTCCAGCGGCCGCTCCCGATGGCCGCCTGCCAACATCCCCTTGGTGAGCACAGCCGAGTGCTTCGGGGCTGACAGCGGGCCCAGGGGGCCCGAGTTCCAACCTTGATATCCCCACTTTGTAGCTGTGAGACCTATGGTGCATTATTTGACCTCTCGGCCTCAGTTTTCCCTTCCACAAAGTGGGGGTAACTTTACCTCTTGGGGGGAGTTGCCAGAGGGTTCCATGAGTTAGTTAAATTGCTTACAGCGGTGCCTGGCCTACGTCTGGTGCCGTGTGTAAGTGTGCTCGTCACCGTGCCCTCACGAGGGGTCCCTGATGCCCCATCGTCATCCCTGCCCCGGGTCGCACACACAGCCGTGTGGAGCGCAGCCTGCCCTCCGTTCACTTCGCTGTCACGCCCACTGCAAGGTCACTCACCTTCTCTCGGGCCTGCCGGGCTGGGCAGCCTTTCTGAGGGTGGTGGGGCCGGGCCATCGGCAGTTCTGGAAGGCCCGCTGGTCCTGGCAGCACACCCGCCCACCGCGGTCTCCAGGCGGCCCGTGCCCCGTGACCTCCCGCGGCGTGCGCACCTGTCAGCAGGTGCTCTGCCCTATTCACCCCCCACACCTTCAGTTCCTGAATCGTGGGATAAACATTTTTCTAAAAGTCGTGGCTTTTCACTGGGTTAGAAGCTTCTGCTTTGCCTGCCACTCAGTCCCGTACAGCATCTAACACGCACACACACACGCACGCACACATCGACCCTGCACCCTTGTTCATGAACAGACTCCCTCATTCACAGACGCTTTCCTGAGCACTTAGGATGGGCCAAGCACAGGACTGTGTGGAGGTTCGGGAGTGGAGGAGACACTGGCCTGGTGCTGAGAAGCTCAGATGCTGACAGGAGGAATAATGGTCCCCAGCGACGTGCACGGTCTTAGCCCTGGAACCTGGGTCTTGTCGCCTTCCACAGTCGAAAGACTGGGCAGATGCAATTCAGTGAAGCATCCTGGGAAGGGTGAGATTATCCTGGCCTACCCGGTGGCCCCCATGTGATCATAGGGTCCCTCCCTGAGGGAGGCAGAGGGAGCAGAGTCAGTGACCGTGACCGGAAGGGGCGGGGTTGCTGGCTTGGAGGAGAGAGGACAGGGTCACAAGCCAATGGATGCCGCTGTCCCTTAGGCTGGAAAAGCAAGGGAACAGCTGCCCCCAGGAATGCGGTCCTGTCAATACCCTGATTTTAAGACTTCCGACCCCCAGAACGGCAAGGTGGTAAACATGTTGTTGAAAACACTAAGTTTGTAGTCCTTTGTTACCTCAGCAACAGGAAACTGAGAGAGTCCAGCGGGAAAGATGTCAGGGAGTCAGGCAACTGTGGTGGAGAGGGGGCAGGACCCTGGACTGGGGGTATGGGAACAGCCCAGCAGAGGTCACCTCACTAGACAGGGGAAGGGTGAGGAGAGGGAGGGCTTCCTGGAGGAAGTGGCATCTACACTGAGATCTGAAGGCAGCTGGGAGTTCAGTGGGACAGGCTGGAGAAGGGAGGGCAGGCAGGGGACTGCACTCCAGGGAGAAGGATTCCCCAGGCTCAGCGTGGCTCAGGGTCAAGTACAGGAGGATGGGAAGGCGAGAGAAGAGAGGTATGCGGGCTCTGTCTCTGTCTCTGTTACAAATACATGGCTTTGTAAACACTGCGGCACATCTGGACTTTAGCCTTGGGGCAAAGGAGAGCCCCAAGTGGCACAGCAGTAACACTATGGTTTCTGGTCCTGAGATAATCCCCCCTGGCTGTTACCTAGCCTTGAGATGGCCTGGTCCAGCTAACAGCTGGGGACATAGGCTAGGTCAGCAGGCTGAGGTCACAACACAGGTGCTAAGTGACAGTGGTCCAAAGGTGCTGGGAGGACCTAGAACGGCCCTCGGATTCTCCTTGGGCACCGACGGACACAGGGAACATAGGAGGGAGAGTGGTTTGAGTTGGAACAGAGACTGAAAGCTCCTTTTCAGTGGGACATGAGAGCAGGCGCTGAAGCTGGCTCACAGAAGTTCGGGTGGGAGGCAGATTTGGGAGCTGCTGGAGTGGTGACAGATGGCCAACAGAAGCTCCATGAGAGCAAGGACTTTGGCTCATGCCCAGCGTCCCCACAGCCCGGACACCCAGCGGACGCTCCATAAGGACCTGCTGAAGAGTGTGGAGGGCACCGAGGAGTCCAGGGCCGGTGAACTTGAGGGTAGATGGAGCTGTTAGTGTTCATACAAGGCTTTTTAAAAGCCCATTGATCTTGGTGACATTGAGGTCAATGACAGCAGCCCTGGAGAGAGAGGTTTTGGCAGAGTGAGCAGGAGGAGAGGAAACAGACTCCATCAACAGGAGAAAAAGAAGCCCTCGTGGAAGGGCTTGCCAGGGTCAAAACAGACCTTTGAAGCTGGGAGGGAGTGGAACATGCTCCATTTTCACACTCACAAAGTTTAATTGGGCAAAACTCTTGGATCCAAGTCCTCCAATCTCGTCTACTGCTTCTGAGAGCTGGAGCTGTATGGAATCCCACTGTCACTCTGTGCCCACACGACCTGGGGACCAGAGCTTCCTTCAAGCGGGCAGATGGCTGAATGGCACTAGCCAACCACCTGCCTTTGGGAAGACCTCACACAAGGGGCAACATTAAAATAGGGTTTTGAAGGAGGAGCAGGAGTTTGTTAGATGAAGACGTGGGCTGTTGAGAAACGCAGCCCCATCCCAGTCTTTGAGATGAGGAATCAAGAGGAAGGAAGAGAAGGGTTGGTGGAAAGCACTTCGGTTTGGACCCGGGGAGCCATGTGGTGAGACATGGACTCTGACGTTGGCTGGAACTGAGTTCAAATCCCAGCATTGCCTCTTATGAACTCAGCGGCTTTGGGCACCTGATTTGATCTCCTCAAACTCCCGTGTCCTTGGCTATAAAATGGGGTTATGGATGCCTGCTTGTTTGGGCTCGAGGGGGAACAGACCAAAGTGCCAGGATCACACCTCACAGACCCCTGCTCCCAGGGATGCCTCCATTCTGTGACAACGGGACCCCGGTCTTCTGATAAATATGGGACAAGCCTTCAAAACCCCTGAGATTAAAAGGAAAGTCATCGCCATGAGACCAGCTCAAACTGTAGGCCACATTGTTTATTTCCCTCTGTGGTGCGGAGGAGACGACCATCCACCAGCACCTCTGACATCGGGTAGAGGGGCAGAGGTGGCTCCTTTGCCTCAGACCCAGCCCAGCTGATGGTGACGTGCAGGGGCAGCTCTGCCCCGCAGGCCAGGGGGCGGGGGGTTGCTGTGGCTGTGCACCTGCAGATGCCGACTGGGGTGCTCCAGGGCTGGCTTCAGCTGTCCCCCAAAACCTCCCCAACCTTGGGAGGTGGGCAGGGCTGAAGACAATACCAACTCCATTTTATAGATATGGAAAACGAGCTTGTCCAGCGGCACAGGGCTGGGGCGTGGTGGGGGGAGAGATACTGCCTGACTTAGAACAGGACTTTGGGGAGCCCTGGGGAGCTGGAAGGGCCTTAAATGCCATCTAGTTAATGCTTGAGTTCTCAGGAAAACTGAGGCCCATGGCACAGTGACAGATGACAAAGCACAGAGCTGGTCTTGGGGCCTGGACACCAGAGGTCAGGCGACGGCCAGCTGTGTGGCCTCAGCACCTGGACTCAGTCCTCTTTCCTGGAGGATTCTGAGCTCCTGAGCTTAATGATCTTTCCAAGGCCTGAGGCAGCCATTGAACCTGTCTGCCAATGGGGCCAGAGCTGCCTCCCAATGAGCAGAGAGGAAAACAGAGCAGCAGGTGGGGGACACACACCCTTGACATCAACTAGTTCTTTTAGGAAAGAAGCCACCGAGGGAGATGTCTGGGACAGACGTCCCCGGGGAATGTTTCACTTGGGTGCCACAATGTGAGGAATGGGGTGGGGGGTTGGGGTGCCCCCAGATTAACGCGGTGCGGGCTGGGGAGGCTGGGCCCACAGGGGAATGGCTGGCTTCCAACCCGCGGAGGGACCTCTACTCGGATGACTCCTTGGGCATATAGGCCACATTGTCATAGGCGGGGGGCGGAGAGGCTGCGGGGCTGGGGATGTTGAAGTCAGTGCTGAAGGCGCTGGGCAGGAAAATCACAGGCTGCAAAGAAAAGAGAACCCCGACAGTCGTGGAGGGCGCCCGCGCCTCCGGGCGGTGTTACAACAGTGCCCCCCTGTGGGCATCCTGAGAACAGCGCCCTCGTCGTGAATTCCGTAAGCCACTTGGCCGGTTCGACTAATATTTCAAAAATATTTACGGGGGCCAATTACGGCCCAGGCGTTGCTAGTACAGCAGTGAACAAAACAGATACAAGTCTCCCTTCTCTAGGACCTAAAGGTCTGCCGTTCTTTCTTCCTGAGCTTCCCCTGCCCTAGGTCCTTCCTGGGGGTTCAAGGTTCAAGGCGATCCCGCGGGACTGGTTTCGCTCCCTGTGCACACGCACTCCTCCGCACAAAGTCTTGCGGTGGCCTCACCTTCAGTTTGCAAAAAGCCACCTCCCGAGCAGCACCCACGCCCTATGGCCCTCATTTCCCGCCTGAGGCCGCCTTTACTTTTCAATGTCCTCCTCCGCTTCCTTTCTGTCCTCACTGTCCTCCAGGTTTGGGGAAACTAAGCTAATTTCCCCCGGAGTCGGCTTCAAGGCCTGTGAACTCCTGGAAGGTCCCGCCCCTCCGTGTGCAGCACTGCCCCGGTCCCCTGCGCCCCAGCCTCGCAGAGCCTCCGGCTTCTTGGTGCCGGCGCCCCCCTGTGGCCGCGAGGAGAATAGCTTCCTCAAAGACTTGGGGGGGGGTCTCTGACGTAAGAGGATGGGGAGCGGGTCGCAGCGCAGTCCCTCCTAATTGCTAGACCGAGGGAAGAAGCAAGAGGCTGGAAGAGGAGGCTTCCCAGCCAGCAGCCTTCCTCCGAGGTCCCTGTAGGGGTGGACGCTGGGTGGGTGGGGGAGGAAGGCGGTGGGATGTACTCACCGTGTTGGCTTGAGCGCGGGTGGCTTGGCACCCAAAGTGGGTGGCAATGACCGCGATGAAGAACTCGAGGATGGTGAAGATGGTAAGCACGGCCAGATAGCCCCTGCCCACATCCTGGGGACACACCCACAGTCAAGGGAAGCCCCGTGCTCTAGAGCACAGGAGGAAAGAGCCCCAGAGGGACAGTAACTCGCTGGAGGTCACACAGCCAGGGCTGGCAGAGCTGGAGCCAGGACACCTGCTGCCTGCCCCGTGCCCTCCCCTTCCCTCTACTGGGCTGCCCCTCCGTGCCCGCGGGGCCCATTCCTGGGGTAGGTCAGGGGGTCAATATCCACATGGGATCTATCAGGACTGACAAGCCCTGCCCACGCCCAGGACCCCGGGGCTCTCCGCTCTGCACACTCCACCTTCCCCACCTCCTGGATGTGTCTCTAACAGGGTCTGAGTGTTCCCACTTCTGGGGGCGTCTGACAACACACCCAGTTAGTGACGCCAAAGTCCATGAGCAGGATGGCCGTCCCCGCAAAGGCCGCCATGGCACTGAGAATGTTGGTCCCCAGGCTGCTCCTCACCTGCAGGAGGGAGACAGGAGGAGAATGGAGAAAGGAAGGAGGCGGCCACCCTCCCTCCCGCGCCAGGGCTCGGGGGCTCCCCAGTCATGTTCGAGGTGTGGTTCCTGACCCCTGTCCCTGCTCCCTTCTCCCCGGGGGCCTCTGGGGGCAGCCCTGCAGCCTCCCTTACCTCTGTCATCTTGGAAGCTGCCAGAGAAGGCAGATTCCTTCCGTGGCCTCTCTGGGTGTGGTCTGCTGCAGGCTCCGGGCCCATCCTCACTGTGCCTACCCCCCCCAGGGCCCAGCACCCTGCAGGAGCAACTGCCCCCGGGGGCTGGAGTCACGGAGGCTCTCTGCTATGGACACTGAGGGCCAGTTGGGAGAGGTGATGGGGTCATTTCCATGACGTGCCGGGTGGGGATGGGCAGAGCAAGGTGCTGCAGGCCCTGGGGGGCACTGGGCAGGGGACAGACAAAGAGTAGGTGCGGAGGGCCCTAAAGTGAAGGCAAGACAGACCTTCCCATGGAGGCACAGGGCTTCAGGGCAAGTGGCTCTCTGGGTGGTCTGAGCGACCACTCAGGGCTCACCCTCCCTTCGCAGCCAGAAAACCCAATGCTCTTTTGACCCAGTAGTGGGAACCTGTGGCTAAACAGCTCTGGCCTTAATTTGGGGACCACTTGTGGGTGGGGTGGCTGGGACTCTGGGACCCACTCAGGTTCTAAGATCTCTGACTCCCCTTTTCCTTTTTCTTTTTCCTTTTTTCTTCTCTTCCCTTTTTCTCTTCTCTCCTTTCCTCTCTTTTCTTTTCTTTTTTTAAGTGACATCAAGGAGGTCATGGAGACCAGAGCTCACAAAGCACCACAAAGCACCTGCAGGAGCCAGGCATTGTCCCAGGAGCTGTGAGCGTGAGGACAAGTCAGGTCCCTGCACTCCTGGACTTCACAGCCACTGGTGGGGGGGGGTGTCCCCGAGTTCCAGTCCTGCCCAGGTCTGATCCGTTCTTCACTCAGTGCCCAGCACTGGACAGCTCCCAAGAATGCAAGTAAGACAAGGAATCTCCACTTCCATTCTCAGTGGACTCCCTTAAACAGTGTCCCTTAAAAAATTCCAAAGTCCTCTAGGCCCAGACTCCTCTCCCTCCCTTTCCCCCTCTTGGCTGTGTCCTCGCTCTCTGCTGCCTTCACCCCTGTAATCTGCCGTGGCTCCTTCTGTCCCCATGCCCAGGCTCCTCCCCATGCTCTCTTCTTGCCTGTGATGTTGGTTCCCAGGCTCTTCTGTGACTGTCCTGCTCTGAACAGTGAGCTTGGTGGCATCTATCCTGGGAACCCAAACTGTCCTTGAGGAGTGGAATGACTGTCACGTTACCCCCTGTGCTTTCCTTGTGGCACTTTGCACACTCCCTAACTACGTTGTTGCTTGGCTTTGGGTGTCTTACAAGACCCTGGAGTGTAAGGTCCAGGAGGGCAGGACTTGACCTTCACTGCTGTGTTCTCTGAGCCTGGAGCATGCCGGATGTGCTCCCCTTCAAAGCCCGCATTGCCTCCCACTGCCCACAGAGGGGTCCGAGCCTCCACCATGTCGACCCAGTGCATCAATCCTCTCGCTTTCCAGACCTCTGCCCTGCTCACACGAAGCCCCACATGGTTTCCTCAGCAACCCTGCCCATGACTCCTCCTTGCCTTCTTGTGCTTGTCCCTCACTATTTCTAAGTCCTCCCCACACACCAAGGCCCAGATTAGCCATCTCCTCTTCCAAGAGACATTTTGGATCTTTCTCTAAATGACCACGAGTGCTCCGTCTGCAGACCCTTACTTTCTGCCCTGTATTGCAAAGTGTGTCTCGGTTCCTCCTGTCCTGTGTTGGGTGTCCTCCTGTGCCTGCCACTTAGCAGGCCCCCAGGAAACGTTTGTTGAATGAGTGAATGGCCAGGAGGGGCAGAATAGAGGGGAATCAGTGGTGGCCCTGGGGCCCCCATTCAGACTTACCAGGCAGCTGGTGTGGCTCTTCTCGGCTGCCACTGAGAGCGACCCAGAGATGACAAACTGTGTGGGGAAGAGGGGATCCTGGTGAGGCTGGGGCCAGGACACTGGGCAGGCCACATCATGCCTAGGCTCGGTTGAGACCGGGGAGATGGCAGCAGCCTGTGGGCTGTCACCTGCCCTGCCTCCTGGGATCTCTCTGTAAGGGTGTCCCCTGGTTGCTGGGGGACCCGTCCACGGAACTGGGGCCATAACCAGCAAGGTGCATGTTTTCAGTGACATCCCTCATAGGTCACACAAATCTGGCTCTCTCTGAAGGCAGAACTCTTACAAAATGAGAGTCCCCGTTTGCGGCAGAATCAAGGCTTGGGAACTAGTTCCCACATGCATTAGCTTTGGTTTCCTCAAACTCTGGGGTAGGCGGGGCCAGGACTTTGCCTTTTAGATGAGGAAACTGAGGCTGGAGACTACCTAACTTGCCTGAGGGACTCCATGGTGACACGCAGTGGCCGTGGAGCTGGGATTTGGACCCCACTGGCCTCACGCCCAAGCCTGTGGTCTCCCGGGGCAGCTGGGAGACGCAGGTGGGTGACGCAGGTGCAGACGGGGCTGTGTGAACACTGAAGTGCTCTCTTGATGTTGGAGATTTACCAAGAACCATGTGCTTCCGGATTCTGCTGCAGGGGACGCGGTGGGGGCCCGGGGCGGGGGTTGCTGGCCAGACTGGCCGGTGGAACGGGCAGATGAATGGACTGGGGGGGCTCCAGAGCTGGTCACATCCCAGTGGACAGAGCTCTTGGAGGGCTGGGGCCCACGAGGGAAGTTGAAGGTTTCTGCAGGCTGGGGTTTGGATGTGCGGTGAGTTTAGTATCCAGATAATACAGGTGGCTAGGACCCTTGATCCCTGCCCTCATCCCCTGCATCCCACCCTTTTTGGGGTCCTTCTCTGTGCCAGGGTGGCCTGTGCCCAAAAGAATGGAAGCGGGCGGGCGCAGAGGGGAGAGGTGGGCCCCAGGTGGCCCCGGCACTCACGCAGGCTCCTCCCCAGAAGGGGACGCCTCCTTCGATGAAGAGCATCCCCGCGTGGCCGCGGCGGACCATGAGCAGCACGCTGCCGAAGCCCAGGTGGATGAGGCCGATGAGGATCTGGACGGTCTGCGGGAGCCGGACGCGGCTCAGCCGGGCTGGCGGGCCGGCTCCACACCGCCCTCTGCCGGCCGCGGGGAGAGCGTGCAGAGCCCTGCGCGCCCCCGATCTCCCAGCCCCGGGGAAATAAAACCCCTGATTCTGCTCTTTTGAGGAGACATCCCCAGAGCAACCCTGAAAGGCTGTTTTAAGAGGGAAAGCCAGCTCGTACATCCGCGAGACCACTCCCGCCTTCCCCCGCCCATTTCCATGTTTCTCTGAGTCGGCCCCTGCTTTGTGCTCTGACCGTGGATTCCAGGGACGCTCTGTATTGCTACAGAGTTTTCTCAGCTCTCATTTCAATGGCACAGCAGTCCCTGCGCCGAGGGCCTCACCATCCCCCACCTAACCACCCACCTCTCCCGCGGCCTGCAGCGAACCTGTCCTTGAGCGGCTCTCCCAGTTGGGCATCATCCCTGATCCATGCTAGCCTGCTGTGAGCCGAGCTGCCTCGGACCAGAGCTGACATCGGGCGGGATTTTCTTCTCCCGGTGGTTTGCCAGCACCCCACAGATCCACTCCCATAAGCAAAACGGTTTTCCCAAGGAAGGGGGCATGTGTGCTTCTGATAAGCTCTGCCCTATGTTTTTTCTTGTGTTTTTGGTAAGGAATGAATTCTAGAACTGGGTGGGCACATCACAGGCCCCCATATTCAGTCTCTGCTTAACCCAGGAGCCCTTTCCAGCACCTAACTTCTTAACAGAACCCCCTCAGTGGGGTTGCTTACCACCACTCAAGCCATGGTGGTCCCTGTCCAGGCAGTTGTGACTGTAAACGGCTGGAATAATTTTCTTGGGGTCCTGGGGAAAGAACCATGTCTTTCTAACATGAGTGCCCCCAAATTGGATATTTATGGGCATGGCCACCTTGCATCTTCTCTCCCATTCTCTTTCGAGCTGCATGTCCTCCTTCTTTCCAGGTTGCTTATGTGGCCAGCTCCGCTCCCCTCCTGCTTCTGGACACCCCCACAACTGCGAGCCCTGCTCACGAAACACCTGTTGCCTCCACCCATATGCCTGTCTACACTGAGCAATGTGCATCTCCTTTAGTCCTAATATGATGAAGTAGGTATTATTATTCTGACTTGGAGGTGAGGACACCAAGACTGAACCCGAGATGTTCAGTAACTTGCCCGTGGTGTCCCAGTGATGGAGTGGGAGGCCAGCCAACCTTTGAGATGCTGTTCCTCTACTGAGTGTCTCCCCCAAGCACCTATTTATAGTTTCCCTTTCTGTGTTTTCCAGCAGTTTCTATGTGTCTTGTCAAATCCCTTTGGCGATCATGGCTTCCCCGGACTGCTCTGAGGCTCAGGACTCCAGTGACTGATGACCCCATCTCTGTTCACTGTCTCCAGTCCCTTCATGCACCAGTGGACACAGCGTAGCCTTTAGTGTGGAATCTTGAATTCCAGTGTGTTCAAGCCAGAGTTCCTGAGTGCTGCAGAGCAGGGGACTGAAAGTGGAACTGTACAGTCAGGCCAGCCTGAGGTACAGGATGTCGCTTAGCAGCTGTGTGGCCTTGGGCCTTGACCAGCCTCTGTTTCCTAATCTGTCCAGTGGGAATGGTGGTCCCTGTCTCACAAGATGGTGATGAGATGTAAGCAGCCAGTGTGTGCACATTCCATGGTGCTGTGGGTGCCCCTCTTGGGGGTGCCCAAGAGATGATAGCTCACCGCCGTCATCATCACCACCATCATCACCACCATTATCATCACCATCATCATCACCATCATCACCACCATCATCATCACCACTATCATCATCATCACCACCATTATCATCACCATCATCATCACCATCAACACCATCATCATCACCATCACCACCACCATCATCATCACCACCACCATCATCATCATCATCACCATCATCACCACTATCATCATCACCACCATCATCATCACCATCATCACCACCATCATCACCATCATCATCATCACCATCATCACCACCATCATCATCATCACCACCATCATCATCACCATCATCACCACCATCATCACCATCATCATCATCACCACCGTCATCACCATCATCATCATCATCACCATCATCACCACTATCATCATCACCACCATCATCATCACCATCATCACCACCATCATCACCATCATCATCATCACCACCGTCATCACCATCATCACCACCATCATCACCATCATCATCATCACCACCATCATCATCACCATCATCACCACCATCATCACTATCATCATCACCACCATCATCATCACCATCATCACCACCATCATCACCATCATCATCATCACCACCATCATCATCACCATCATCACCACCATCATCACTATCATCATCACCACCATCATCATCACCATCATCACCACCATCATCACCATCATCATCATCACCACCATCATCATCACCATCATCACCACCATCATCACCATCATCATCATCACCACCGTCATCACCATCATCATCATCATCACCATCATCACCACTATCATCATCACCACCATCATCATCACCATCATCACCACCATCATCACCATCATCATCATCACCACCGTCATCACCATCATCACCATCTTCTGTTTGGAGAAACTGAGGCCAACAAATAGAAGACACTATATATGTATGTATGAGGATGAATATGTCTATCTGTCTACCTGTCTATTTGATATTTTCTTCCCGCCCAGAAACCAATATCACAGCCATCTGCAGTTGGCAAAGACCTCCTGGGACCTCTTTCACGGCCCTGCAGGAGCTGGCCTCTGCCCACCACTCCAGCTTCATCTCACCTCCCTCCTTCCTTTGCTTATTACATTCCAGCTGTGTTAACCTTCTATTTTGTCCTTGAACAAGCCACACGCATTCCCACCTCAGGGCCTTTGCACTAGGTGTTCCTCCACCTGCTGAGCCTCCCCACCCCCATCTACCCTTGGCTTTCAGCATCCAGGTTTTAACCTAAATGTCACCTCCCCACGGAGACCTGTAAGTCCTTCCTTGCTAGTGTTGCTCTTCCCACATCCATCATGTTCAACCTCATTACCGTCTTTGGGGTCATCTTAGTGCTTTGTCTGCTGGAGTGCCCTCTGCCAGCCCGACGGGGAATGGGTCTGTAGGTCTGGTAGGCCGCTGAATGCTCAAGCCCTCACTAAGCATTTAGGGACCGCCTGCCCCTCTCCAAGGTGCACATGAATGTTCCCGTGCTGGAGCTCTCCCTCCCCGCCCAGCACCCCTGCACACACCCATGCCTCAGGTGGTCTGGGGAGGCTCTTCTCACCCCTAATGCTTTGGGCTCTCCGGTCAGGAACGTCTCCATGGGCCGCAGGTCGGGCGGCTGCGCAGCCCTTGGCGTCTGCGCCCCCAGCGGCGGCTCCTCGAACTGCAGGGCCCCGGGGGGTTGGCACAGGGAGGTGGGCAGGATGGCTGGGGGCTGGCGGAGGCCGCTGGCGTTGCTGGGCGGGATGACGACAAACACCCCGTTGCTGGCCGGAGCGGCGGACATGGTGCTTGAAGGGCCTGGGAGACAAAGGTCAGACAATGCTGCTGCTGCTCGCACACTCACGTGGGGCCTTTGAGTTTATAAAGAGCATGCCTGCCTGCATAGCCCCCCTCACTGCCGTCCCTGAGGACGGCACCCACATCTCTGACCGTCGTTCACGGAGCTTCACTCCGAGAAGTGCAGGAGGTCCTGGATCATGGGCCTCTAGGTGAGGCAAGGCCAAGGCCCCAGAAGCCCTGATCTTACTCTCTGGGCTTTATTAGGTGGAAAGGACCTTCAGGGGGAGCACATACTTAAACTACCTCCTTTCTCCAGAGAGGGCAAGTGACTTGCCCAAGAACACACAGCCAGTGTGAGGCAGAGCTGAGGCAGCACAGCCCTCTTCACCCACAGGTTGGAACTCACCTGACATTTCCTGTCCCTCAGCCCGGGCTGAGGAGCTTGTGTCCCTAATGCCCGTGGGTCATTTCCGGCTCTGGAGGCTTTCTCTTTAGCCACCCAAACAGTTGCTATTAATGTATCTGGGAAATGCATGGATTATGGGAGCACTGTGTGTGGCTGGCCCCAGCAAACACTTTGGGCAAAAGCAGCCAGCTATCAGAAGATGAGCTTACTAGGACACCAAAGAAGGATAAATGAACTTGCCAGATCAGACAGTGAACTTGAAAAAGTCAGTGCTCCCATTGGCATTAATGGGTTCAGTGCCATCTGTGGAGACGCATGTCAGGATTTGAATCCTGGCCCCTCTTGCTACTGTGAGATGGGACATGATGGCCAGCTCTCTCCTTGCCTCAGTTTCCTTACTTATGACGTGGGGATAAGGACACTGCTACCAGTCTCATAGGGCTTGGCGTGAATTAAATCGAAATAATGCATGCACACTTGATAAAAGCCAGCCTTTGAGTGCGATTTGTTGTAATGCTACTTGCCTAAAATGTTTTCTTGAAAGTAATGTGTATAGAACAGTCACGAGGAGTGGTTCAACTTTTAACTGTTTTACAGTGCATGTCCCCTGTGCTCTGACAGCTGTCACACCCTCTTCTCCAGGGAGAGTCAGCTCGCAGACCGCACAGCAAATTCTCTGTGGCTCTGCAAAGGCTCTCAGCTGACGAGGGCTCAAGCCTGCCTGTTCTGGGGGGATGAAACTCGCAACATGTATGTCTTCTGGGGAGCCCCTGAGCCATTTATTTGTACTGTGTCTGACCTACATTTGTGGACAGAGTGTTGACTTGCTGCAAAGAAACAGAGCCAAGGCCACCCACAGGCTGTTCCACAGGTTTTCCACAACTGGAGGCATCGCCTAGGACTCAGCTGGAGGAACATGGGGTAAAAATCGGCTGGCACTTAGGGAGTGACAGAAGGCAGCTGTCATTTTGAAGGGGTTCCTCCCTGTCCCCCTGCAGCCTGGGAGGAGTGACGGCATGCCGTGTGGCGGACGGATCTGCCCACGAGTTATGCTGGGACTTCCCCATAAAACGCCTACTCTGTTGGGAACTCTCATTTCTAGGGACTCACACCGAAATGATTATTCCTAGACATGCATACTGCTTGGAACAGGGCTGGCAAACTGCGTCTGTGAAGAGTCGGGGGGTAGATACCGCGCTCTTCTGTTGCGACCCCGAGCCTTCGACAGTAGCCGGAAGCAGACACAGGTAACACCCCCGGTGGTACAGCCATGCCTGTCCGGCTGCGGTTACAGGGACAACAGGTGGGCTGCCTCGGATCCGTGGCCTGCCGTTCGCCAACCCTGTTCTTGGAAAACTGCCAGGCAGGGTGCTCGGCATAGGAAACGCTCGGTAAATTTTGGCTACAGCCTCAAATATTGCTTCTGTGGATTATTTGCCGTGGTTTCAGGCAGGATGCGAAACTGCACTGAGCCAGGCTACGTTCCTAGAAAAGGGCGAGGTTGAAACACAAACATGGGTGAGAAAGTCTCGAAAGCTCCCCAAGTGCTGGGTGTGTGTGTGTGTGTGGGGGGTCCCTTTAGGGTTCCAGTTTCAAAGCAATGTTGCCATGATCCTATCTCAACATGAACTTTTCTGGAACTTTCTAAACCAAATTGCAGTCACTGAGCCCCACTCTGCTTCACGCTGCCAGGCACCAGGTTAACAAGAGCCTGTAACAGACTTGCTTTTTTTTTTTTTTTGAGGAATTACTCTTTTCCAGGTACTTCAAATATGTTTTTTCTTATCCTCACAAGGATAATTCCTGAAGGTTCATTTTATGGGTGAGACAAGGGCCACTCTGAGCACTGGAGGGATTGCTGGGGGTGACCCAGCTGCTGGTTGATGGAGTCAGGGTTCACGTCCAAGTTAGCCCGTCTCCAAAGCCTGCCCCTGTCCCTGTTGCCGCCCCAGGGGTCCCAGCTCTTCCACCCTGGGTGCCTTAATGTTTGTGTTGGCCACGTGACTTGGTTTTGCAGAATAAATGTGGTTGGAAGGAAACACGCGGCTTCTGGGTAGAGGCATTGAGCTTTCAGAGAACCCGGACCCCGCAGGGCTCTTTTTCTCTTTGTCACAGTGACTCACAATGTCCTGGGCAGGGGCTGCTCCATCCGCCCTGCTCCCTGAGTGAGGACCGTGCGGGGAGAAGAGCTCTCAGGGCACAGGAACCCGAGGAGGAGATAAACCCTCCCCAGGTGAGGTCACGGAGCTATTTGTGACAGCAGCAATATTGAGCTGCTCCTGACCGTGACCCTTTCCCCAAATGAACGTAAATAGGGGTTAGACACAGAGTCCATGTCCTCCAGGAGCCTAGAGGCGAATAAGAGAAGTAAGGGAAGTTTGCCAGTCAGGCCAAAAGACAATTACTGAGCCACCATGATGAGCACCAAGTGTAGGGGCTGAGAATACGGAGGTGAATTAAGACCTTCCTGCATCTCTCAAGGGAGAGGTCCGCGGAGCGAGGGGGCACGGATCTGACCTGACTGAGGAAGGGATATCCCCAGGAGGTTACAGACCTTAGATAGTCCTTAGAGGTGCTGCTTTCCTATGGTCTCCTCCCTCACCCCAGGACAGTCGTTGTTCTCTTTCTCTGCATCAGTCTCCTTCTCTTCCCCACGCACTGGCCTCCCCCACCTGGCCAGACATATCTGGGAAGCAGACCCAGTTGCTGAGGACACTAGCAATGATGTCCCGGCCTGGGAGTCCAAGGAAATGGAAGAGGGAGTGAGACAGCAGGAAGACAGGAGTCTGAGTGGAGGAAGACCCCCTGTCCCACAGGTCCTTGCCGAGTGGGGTGCAAACCCTGGACGCTGAAGCCCTCTTCTCACTCATAGGGAGAGATAGGCCTGGGCTATTAGCTGTACTTACAGATGAGGAAACACAGCACCTCAGTGGAAGAATTGGTTAGGTCCTGGATTCCTGCTGACTTTAAGGACCTCACTCACTCCTAGGTTTGAACCCTGCCTTTGGGGAGGGGGCTGGCACTTGTGCCCCACTCCTGGGACTAAGGATGCTAAAACGTCCCGAGTCCCCAGAACAGCATCTTAGAAACAAACAACTGAACGAGCCTGCTGACTTTCTGCCTCCTCGAGGCAGTTCATTTAAAGCGATCACCCGTGTTCTCATCGGCGACCAGAAAGGACATGTAACACCCGAGGGGAAAGAGGGATGAAGTTTTAGAGTAAAAGGAGAAAGGACTTCAGTAGAACAAGTGCAACTTGGTGAAAACCTCGCTGCTTTGCCGATAGCATTGTCATGTCTCAGGGGACGGCCGAAAACTGCCGACACCCAGGGCGGGTTGGGCGAGCTGCTGAGCCTTCCCTGGGGTCCGTCCTGGGCACCGAGCAGCCCCAGAAGGAAGCAGCTGGAATTAGCAACATCTCTCTCGGGCAGGAGGTGAGAACGCGCTGAAACCGAGACCTCGCCCTCCTCCCGAGAAGAGAAAACACCTACAAAAATAGGCTCTCTGCTGCTGAGGCTGTCTGGGTGGCAGTTCCGAGCATGAAAGTGACATAATTCCCAAAGGTCACAATCTCCCTTCTCGACTCGCCCCTGCAGATGAGACAGCCCCTCGGCACCCTAGGGCTGGGACCACCCCTCTATCACATTCTGAGGACCATCTGGCCCTTGCCGCTTGGCTCTGTGATGCTCAGAAGGAGAACTCTCTTTTTTTCTCTCCTACCAACCAATCAGCCAGTTTGACCTAAACACTAATGCATGTGAACCAGCGTCAGGCAGGTGGAAAAGAAAAGTCATGGTCCCCTGCCTCCAGGAGTTTACAGGGCACCCACCAGTGGAATGGCTGCCTGTGACAGATGCAGAAGGCTCCAGACACCAGCAATAGGCATGTTATGAATGGCTAAATGAGTGGGGGTAGTCCTGGCTCCTCTTATGTACCACACTTTACAGTTTGTAAAGAACTGTCATCTCTATGAGGACTATGGACCCTTACAGCAGCCCTGTGAGGTAGGTGTTATTCAGTCCTTTTCGCAGATCGTAAAGTGAGGGTCAGAAGTAGCAGTGTGAAATCCGTAAATTCATACGGAACCACAAAAGAGCCTCAGTAGCCAAAGCTACAAGGAAAAACAAAAGCTGGAGGCATCACAATTCTGGATTTCAAGCTCTATTACGAAGCTGTCATCATCAAGACAGTATGGTACTGGCACAAAAACAGACACATAGATCAGTGGAACAGAAGAGAGAGCCCAGACATGGACCCTCAACCCTGTGGTCAACTAATCTTTGACAAAGCAGGAAAAAATATCCAGTGGAAAAAAAGACAGTTTCTTCGACAAATGGTGTTGGGACAACCGGACAGCGACATGCAGGAGAATGAAACTGGGCCACTTTCTTACACCACACACAAAAATAAATCCAAAATGAATGAACTACCTATATGTGAGACAGGAAACCATTAAAATCGTAGGGGAGAAAACGGACAGAAACCTATCTGAGCTTGGCGGCAGCAACTTCTTGTTAGAGACATTGCTGGAAGCAAGGAAACAAAGGCAAGAAGAACTATAGGGACTTCATCAAGATAGAAGTCTTCTGCATAGCAAAGGAAACAATTAGCAAAACTAAAAGCCTATGGAATTAACAAAACTAAAAGAAGATATTTGCAAACAACATATCTGATAAAGCGTTAGTGTCCAAAATCTACAAGAACTTACCAACTCAACACCTAAAAAAGAAATAATCCAGTTTAAGAAATGGGTAGAAGACATGAACAGACACTTCTCCAAAGAAGACATCCAGATCGCCAACGGACACATGAAAAGATGCTCAATATCACTGATTGTCAGGGAGATACAAACCAAAACCATAATGAGATGCCACCTCACACCTGTCAGAATGGCTAAAATTAACAACACAAGAAACAATAGGTGTAGGTGAGGATGCGGAGAAAAAGGGAACCCTCTTGCTGTTGGTGGGAATGCAAACTGGAGAAACCACTCTGGAGAACAGTTTGGAACTTCCTCAAAATGTTAAAAATAGAGCTACCCTATGATCCAGCAATTGCTCTACTAGGTATTTACCCAAAGGATACAAAAAATACATATCCAAAGGGGTACATGCACCCTGGTGTTTATACAACGTTATCAACTACAGCCAACCCATGGAGAAAGCCCAAATGTCCATTGACTGATGAATGGACATTCATCAGTCAATGGACATTCACTATGGAATATTACTCGGCCATCAAAAAGTAAATCTTGCCATTTCCAATGACGTGGATAGAGCAGGAGTGTATTACGCTAAGTGAAATAATTCAGTCAGAGAAAGACAAATAGCATATGATCTCATGCATATGTGGAATTTAAGAAAGAAAACAGATGAACATATGGGAGGGAAGAACAGAAAGAAAGGAGAGAGGGAAACAAGCTATAAGAGGCTCAAGAAGGAGGACAAACTGAGAGTTCATGGAGGGAGATGGTGGGGGATGGGCCAGATGGGGGGTGGGGATTAAGGAGGGCACTTGTTGGGATGAGCAGCGGGTGTTGTGTGTAAGTGATGAATCACTGACTTCCGCTCCAGAAACCAATACTGCACTGTATCTTAACTAAGTAAAATTAAGGGAAAAAAAGAAAGAAATGGCAGTGTGATAGAGTAGGACAGGCTGTGGATCTTGCCCTTGAGCATACTTGTCAAAAATGTTAAAACCAGGGTCTCAGCTGGGGGGCACCTGGTCATTGCAGTCAGTTGAACGTCAGACTCTTGGTTTTGGCTCAGGTTATGAACTCATGGGTCGTGGGATTCAGCCCTGTGTCAGACGTGCTCAGCAGGGTGTCTGCTTGAAGATTCTCTCCCTCTGCCCTTCCCCCTCTCTAAAATAAATAAATCTTTTTTTTTTTTTTTAAGATTTTATTTATTTATTTGACAGAGAGAGATCACAAGCAGGCAGAGAGGCAGGCAGAGAGAGATGGGGAAGCAGGCTCCCTGCTGAGCAGAGAGCCCGAAGCGGGGCTTGATCCCAGGATCCTGGGATCATGACCTGAGCAGAAGGCAGAGGCTTTAACCCACTGAGCCACCCAGGTGCCCCAATAAATAAATCTTAAAAAAAAACACAAAACCATCAAAACCTGAGATGATGCTAGGGTGAGCTGTGCCACAGATGGCCCTGGTGGGGGGGGGGTTGCAAAGCAGGGGACTGAGGACCTATTACATGACTTGACACCCTCCTCTGCAGGGTTGGGAGTGGAGATTGAGAGAGAGTTTGGGAGAGAACATTGAGAATGATCTGGGCACTGTGTGTGTAAAGAAGGGGACACATCGCTATTTACGAAACAAGACAGGGAGCTGGCTTTAGGGAGGCTTGGGGAGGCTGATAGGCATCCCCTGCATTTGGGACCTGAGGATGAAGCTGTGGGGGCCTCCCAGAAGATGGGGGTACCTCCATAGATATCATAAAAACCCCCCTGCAGAAAGTGGGTCTGAACACTGGCGGCCTCAAGGCGGGTGAAGCCAGCTCAGTGGAATGGCAGTCAGGTGTCTGTCTCCTGGGCCTCCTGGGTCTCCTTCCCATTAACCAGAAACCACAGTTGCCCAGCTGGGGGAAGGCTCGAGGAGGGGAAGCTGGTGCAACCAGCAGAGGAGGCCCACCAAGTCCTCTTATTCCCTGCCCCATGCTGGTTTGAGGGTCAGGGCCCCCTAAATCTAGTTGTGACATGACACAGGATGGACCACTCGGGTGAGTAAACCGGGGCTGCTTGTCTCACCTGAGAGCAGCCAGGAAAGCCACGGGACTGCCCCGATTCCCAGGTGGCCTCAGTGATCCCCAGGGCACTGATTGTACCAGCTTCCCGGAGCTGACCCGAGGACCCCTGGTCTTTGACGGCACTAACTTATGGACCTTATGCTGGGCTGAGCCCACCAGGCAGCCAGGACTTGTCTTGTGAGCATCTTGGGGCATCATCTTTATTTACGAGGAGCCAGAAGCAGTTTTGCTCCTTCACAGTTGGAACAGCATGGGGAGGAGTTACCCGCTGGAGGAGAGAGGCTCTAAGGAGGATATCTTGGATGAAATGTAACTGGGAGGAGGGAGCTTTGCTTAGTGGTTAAGATCATAGGTCCCAGGGTTAGCCTGGGAAGAATCCATCTGAGCACCTAAAAGCTTAATCAGCTGCGCGACCTACTTCCCCATCTGTTGAGTGGATGACTGTAATGTTGGTGGCGAGTGAGGTGCTGTAGCCTTTCAGGGATGCTCCGTCCACTTCCCCTGTCTACCAGTCATGCTTCCTGACCCCGCCATTGTTCACTAGGCAGGAATGTGCTCCTTCTAAGTCTCACCCTGGGACACTGGGCTGCCAGGAAGCCATCCAGGCTTCTCCAATCCCAGCCCTCCAGGGCGACTCAGACCTACCCCACTGGCCTGCAAAGGATGCCAACAGATGCACAACACAGGATGGAGTAAGGCAGGCCCCCTTCCCTGATTCCCACACCCTCCCGACTGGCCCACGCCCTCAATAGGGGCCCACTCTGCTGCCCACACCTCACTGAGGGCCTGCGGGCCAGGGCTGCCCCTTCCCCTTGCTGGACCTCCCTTTCCCCGTCTATGAACAAGGGTCCAGACAATATTTGCCCCGCAGCCCCTTTCTAGCTCAGTATCCCTGCATGTCTGTCTCTTTCCCTGGGAGAAGCAGGAGGGCAGGGTGACTATGCCTGGGTTGGAATCACCTTTCTGCCCTACTTGGGGTCGGGGTCCAGGTGGAAAGGAGGACTCTATTCCCCTGGGAGGATGATTAGGGCCCTAGGGCCTCTGGGGATACCCGAGTCATCGCAGACATGCTTTGAGGAATGAAGACAGATACCTCTTCTTTCCCTACCACTGGTGGGTCCTGAGCCGGCAGGTGCGTCTCAGTGGGAGGCCCTGGGAGCTGTCCTCCCTGCTCTCAGTGCCAGGTGGGGCAACACCCCAGGTCACAGCATTCTTGGTCCAGGCTCTCCATCCCTGCCAGATCTGACGCCCTTGCCCCCTTTCCCAGTGCGCCCCAGGGACTAGAAGGGCAGTGGGTACTCACCGGGCTGCCTCGGCCGCCGTGCCCGCGCCGCTTGCTCCCCGCTGCCTCTGCTCGCCCGCAGCCGCCTCTCCTGAGTTCACACATATTAATGTGAAAGCCTTCCTACTCGCGTGTGGGGCTTGGAAATCCGCTCTGCGGGGAGCTGCCGCCTCTGGGAAGTTCGCAAGCCCCTCCTGGCTCTCAGGCCTCCACCCACCAGGCCCTCTGGTGGGGCTGAGATGGCTGCTGGTGGATTGCCCAGGCGTGGGGGCGGGGGGTTGAGCTCCTTCCTTCAGCGTGCAGAAGGGGAAACCGAGGCCCAGAGAAGCAAGCGGGCTGTTAGTGTCCCAGAGTTAGCACCAGAGCTGTGAGTGGGATCCACACTGGCCTTCACCTTCCTGCGGCCAAGGAGGGACCCTCCGATAGTAGCCAGGAGGCTGGATGACTTCCCACTGAACTTGTCTGACATTGGAGAAGAGGGGCCGGCTGCACAGCGTTGCAACGGCAGGGGGCAGTGTGTGAATGTGGGCGTGAAAGTGTGCAGGGGTAGGCATGCAAGTGTGAGTGTGAAGCCAGGTGCATGACTGCGTGTCAGTGAGAGCACAGTGGGTGTGTGTGAGGTACGTATGTGTGAGTGTGTCAGAAGCATGTGTGTGAATGTGTATGAATGTGTGAGCAGGAGCAGGTGTGGCACGTGAGTGTACGTGTGTAAGTGTGAGCGCACGTGATGTGTGCAAGTGGATGGCAGAAGGTACTGCATCTGAATGTGGGTGTGAGTGTGTGACGCGTGTGAGTCCCTGGATGTGTGTGAGCACAAGTGTGTGTGTGTGTGTGTGTGTGTGTGCGCACAAAGAGTGATACTCAGGTGGCACACGCGCAGAGAATTTGTGCCTCAGACTCTGGATTCAGGTTCGCCCCACTGTTGCCCCAGCGGCCTCCGCAAAGTCAGGAAGGTGACTCAGGACTTGTGGGCCCAGGCTGGTGTGGGAAGGGGTCGCAGGGGCCTGGCCAGCGTTGGCCCTCACGGAAACCAGGGACAGAACCGGGTGGCAGGTTCACTGAAAAACTGCCCCCATTCTCTACCTCTTCATGGACCCATAGCTTTTCCAGACCTGGAGTCTGTGTCCCCAGGTTCTTGAGTCTGGGCTGCCTGGGGACATCCTTTGGCAGCAGACTGAGGCGGAAGCAGCCTTGTGTCCGGTCTGACCGGAGGCCTCAGGAGGCTTGATGGCCTCCCTTCTGTCCTGGAAATCTGCAGTGGCCACAGGACATGTCCAGACTAGCCTGTCGGAGGACTAGGTATATGTGGAGCAGAGCCCAGTCAGTCCTATGGGCCCCACTGAGGGCCCAGTCGCATGGGACATGGTGTTGCCGAGGCGGGCATGGCCATCTTGCTGACCCTCAGCTGGACACAAATGCACACGAGAGTCCGGCCAAGCTCAGATCTGGTTGGGAGACCTGCCCAGCAGACCCGTAGACCTGTGAGCAAACGCACATGTGTCTTGTGGTCTGCCTTGAGGTTTCAGTGCTGTCTGTCCATGCAGTCCTGTCATGGGGACAGCAGACTGAAGCCACCGTGGCTTTACAGTGGCCTTTTCCCGACTCACATCAGCAGCCAGAGGCCAGGGACCAGACACCCAGACCTTCTGAGAACTAGAAACCGCAGGGAAAATGGAGAGTCCAGACTGAGCCAGCGCGAAGCCCCAGCTTGTTCCTTCCCGCGGCTCCCTGCTGTCACCCCCGCGGCTGTCCTGTTTACCTGCTGCTTGGGCTGCTGTGGACAGAGCAGAGCGATTCCTGTCCTTGCTTTTCCTTTCTCGAATGCTCGATTCTCTGTTAGTTGCCAGTTTTTAGAATAGCGGGTGTGGCTTTTGGCAACTTCTAAAGGTGACCAGTGTTTAAAAAAATACCATGATGGGGCCATGAGTTTCAGCTCAGCTTGGGCATTGTTTTGTGATTCTGATGGCTTCGTCCTTATTCTTGATGAGCTTTTTTGGCCAGTGGAAGCGCCTTTAAGCCAGCTCCAGCATCCTTCTGAGCGGAGCCCTGCGGCCGCTGGGGGTTTCCTCTTGCTGGCACAATGTGTTTCTACACTTAATCTGTTCTCCAAGGAGCCCTCCCTCTTTTTAGCAGGAAATGTTTAGAGACTAAAGTCTGGGCCTGACGGGTATTTATCAAGTTGAGTCGTTATTGTTTCGAGTGTGTTTTCAGTGGAAAAAGCTGTCTGTTCTTGTTAGAAGGAGAAAAATAAAATATGTTTTTGTGTTTCTAACTCAAAATTTGTTTCATATCAGAAGACGGGCTCCTTTTGACTATTTCTGCTTTCCCAGTGTTTAGCCCCGTTTTGGGGGGGGTGTATTGTTGCATGTAATTGGATCCCATGTGTGGATTCCTGTCCCCGTCACCGCGATCAGGACACGGAGCTGTCCCATTGCCATGAAGAAGCTGCCGCATGTCGCCCCTTACCCCTCACAGCCTCTTTCCCACCATAACGCCCGACAACCACCCATCTGTTCTCCATCTGTAATCTCGTCACTTCCAGAACATCGTATAAATGGACTCCTACAGGATGCACCCCTTCGGACGGGCGGTTTCCACTCATGATATGCTTTTGAGACCCAAGGTGTGCGTGTCTGTAGCTTGCTCCTTTTCCTTGCTGAGAGGTGTTCCACTGAAGGGACGTGGCCCAGCACCTCCAGGGTCCCCCCAAGGAAGCCCATTTGCCTCATTTCTAGTTTTGGGGTCTTCCAAATAGAGCCGCTAAGGGCATGTGTGTACAGGTTTTGGCGGGAAAACAAATCTCACTTTCTCCGGGATAAACACCCAGGAGAGAGAGTAAGCATCCGTGTAACTTTGTAACGATGGAAGAGGCTGTTTTCCAGAGCGGCTCTGCCATTTACATTCCCCCCAGCAAGGCGTGGCATTTCCAGTTGCTGAGCGCCTACGTCCCTGAGCTGTGTTCCGTGGTGGAGGGAGGGGTATTTTGTGATGGTAAATGACTTCTGACAGCCTTTGGACTGACCTTGGGGGAAGTGTTTATAGAGTTTTATTGGCCTCTTACCTAGACAAAGTCTAATCTTGTTGCTCCTGCCTTCTTTCCCTGGCATTTGTCCAGTCTCTTTCTAATGACTCCTGGTTCCTGATCTAAGTTTAAGAAATATATTAGAGGGTGTCTGGGTGGCCCAGTCGGTTAAACACCTGCCTTCGGCTCAGGTCATGATCCCAGAGTCCTGGGACGGAGCCCTGCATTGTTCTTCCTCTCCCCCTGCCGGTCCCTCTGCTTGTTCTCTCTCTCTACAAATAAATAAATAAATAAAATCTTTTTAAAAAGTGTCATTAACAAGGCAGGAAACAAAAAATGTTGGAGAGGATGTGGAGAAAGGGGAAACCCTCTTACACTGTTGGTGGGAATGCAAGTTGGTGCAGCCACTTTGGAAAATAGTATGGAAGTTTCTCAAAAAGTTAAAAATAGAGCTACCCTATGACCCAGCAATTGCACTACTGGGTATTTACGGATGTAAAGATACAGATGTAGTGAAAAAATAAAAAGGGCACCTGCACCCCGACGTTCATAGCAGCAACGTCCACAGTAGCCAGACTGTGGAAGGAGCCGAGATTCCCTTCAACAGACGAATGGATAAGGAAGATGGGGTCCATGTACACAACGGAATATGACTCAGCCCCCAGAAAGGATCAATACCGACCATTTGCATCAACATGGATGGAACTGGAGGGGATTAAGCTGAGTGAAATAAGTCACGCCGAGAAAGACAATTATCATATGGTGTCACTTATATATGACACATGAGGAATTGCCTAGAGGACATTAGGGGAAGGAAGGGAAAACTGAAGGGGGTCGAAATCAGAGGGGGAGACGAACCATGCGAGACTATGAACTCCAGGAAAAATCTGAAGGTTTCAGAGGGGATGGGTTAGCCTGGTGACGGGTCTCAAGGAGGGCACGTGTTGTAATGAACTCTGGGTGTTATATGCAAATAATGAATCACGGAACATTACATCAAAAACTAATGATGTACTGTATGGTATACTGTATGATGTACTGTATGGTGATCACATAATAATTTAAAAAAGTGTAGTACTGGTATGCTGAAAGTAAATAAAAAATAAATTAAAAAAAAAAGAATTGTAATAAATCTTCAAAAAAAAAAAAGTGTAGTTGACAGTAACCTCACCTGCGTGGGAAGTAGGGAAGCCAAGAGAGTGTGAGGGACTTGAGCCTGTGGGAGGCTTTGGGAAGAAACGGATGGGCAGGGACCGAGTCTTATCCAGCACTCTGTACTCAGCTCCAAAGGGGAGGGTCACCCTTTTATCTTCTAGGTGATAACTTGGGGAGTGCCTTATCTAACTTACACATGTTCATTCTTTGGCAGGGCTTCTCAATGAAGTCGTCTAAGGGCGGTGTGGGCTGCGGGCTGTCTTTGGAGACAGCAGGGTAACGTGCCGCACCATATAAGAGGAGAAGGAAAAATCACTTACGAAGCATCTGTGGAGAATTCGCAAACTGGACCGAGCATTAGAATCACCTGGCAGGCTTGCTTCAACACCGACTTCTTGACCCCGCCCTCAGCACTCCTCAGTAAGCAGGTCTGGGGAAGGGCCAGCGGGCTCCCCGGTGAGGCTGGTGATGCCGATATTATACATGGGGGGGCAGTGATAGAGGATAGTTCAGTGTCAAAGAGAGGTTACCTTTAAGTTCTTGGCCACCTCTCGAATGGTATGCTCCCATAAGTGCTGAGGACAGTATTACTGAAATTGGGGTTTCCTCTTGAAACTTCTTCTGATGCCAGCCTTCGCCATTCCAGTAAACGGCTGTTCACCCAGTTACTTAAGGAAGAAACCTTGGCATTGCCCTCAATTTACCCTTCTTCTTTCACTCACCCCACACAGTCCATGAACCCTAGAGATCTCCCCACCAGGCCGTGTCCCAGGCCCGCTTTTTTGTCTCCACTGTCACTACCTCGTCCAGGCATTCAATGGATTGTTAATGGGGACATTCCCCTAATTGTGGTCATTCCCTTACGGCTCCCACCTTAACTGATCTCACTGGGAGAGTCTGATTACCAAGGGCAAGAGAAGGTAATGGGTCATAGCCAGTTCTTTCCCACGGTGCGCGAATAGCTTGGAACATCATGATTCTGGCCCACGAAGGACAATAACTGTTTCTCTTCCTCCTCCTCCTCCTCCTTTCTTTTCTATCTCTAGGGTCAGCACACTTTTCTGCAAAGGACCAGACAGTAAATATTTTAGGCTTTGCAGGCTGTATGGTCTCTGTCAAGCTACCGAAACTTGCTGTTGTAGCACAGAAACAACCAGTGAACAAATGGGCCTGGCTGTATTCCAGTAAAACTTCATTTACAAAAACAAGTGGTGGGCCAGAAATGGTCCACCCATAGGCGTAAGTTGGCCGACCCCTGTCCTACACTATGACTAAATCTCCTCCAGGACCCCCTGCTTCCTGCCTTCACCCTTCTCCTATCCCTTCCCTACAAAGCAGGCAGAATGAGCTTTCACGCTATAAGTTGGATGACATCACTCTCCTGCATAAAGCCACCCAATGACTTTTAGCCCTAGAATGAAATCCAGCGGCTTCTATGCCCCCTGCCTGCTTTTCCAGCTCCTTCTTGAGACACTCTCCATCTCCTTCACTAGATTCCAGCTGCCCTGGCTTTCTTTCCAGTTTCCCGGACACTCCAGGCTCCTTCCCGCACGGGCTTTGCATGGCTTCTTCTCTCTGCCTGGATTGGTTTTGACTTCGCTTTCTGTGTGGCTCGTTATTCTTACTCTTCACATCTCCTCTTTAGAGGGGACTTCTATTCAGGACCTGCCCTCTTCCCCTTTCCCAGGAATGTCTAGATGAACACCATGTTTGCACCCCCATCACTTAACTGACCGTGTGACTTGCCTGTCACGCACTCAGGCATGTGCTCTCCAGAAGGGCAGGAACTACATCTGCTCCACTCATCACTGTGCAGAATGGGACAGCCCCTGGCATAAAGCAGGTACTTCCTATCACAGGATGATTGAGCGAGTGGGTATGTAAGGGATTCATTCCCAGAAGCAAGAGGATACTTTTCATTCTAGGAAGTGTTCGGTGACAGCTGATCGGTGCTAAGTCTTATCATGAGCCTGGCCAGAGAGCTAGGAGCTGCTGAAGATATTCAGTCTATACTCAGGAAGACAGACCCCATATGAATGGTGTAAACTGTGGGTAGCAAGAGTCCTGGGAAGGAAAAGTCCAGAAAGTATGGGCTTTAGCCTGACACTGGGGCTGGGGTCCTGGGGGAGCAGGTCTTTCCTTGTCATGACACACCTACTGACATTGTAATGCACCTTCCAAAGACTGAGCATCCCTCACCAGTGGAATGTCCTAAAATTATTTAGGTTGTTGAGGGGAGCTGTAAATGTTGCAAGTGAGAATTTGCTACTGGGACACATAGCCACACTTCTATTTTTTTTTTTTTTTCCAACTGTAACACAAAAATCAGATTTTTTTTTTTCAGTCAAAAAAAAAAAAAAAGTTCTCAAGGTTAAACCCTGAGCATCACCACTGCCAGGTCACACTGTACACATCTCTCCTGCTCCCACCACAGGCCTGCCTTTCCTTGGATGTTCGTGGCCATGGGAACCCAAGACAGCTTCCCTGTGAAAGTGGCCATTGAACTTGCTGAAGGAGGAGATGGGGGCAGGCATATCAACTAGGACATTGAATGACCTTTTTCATAAGAATTCCCCAACCGGGGAATGACAAGCCCGGGGACTCAAGGCCTGACCGGAAAGCAGTATAAACACTGTAGAGCCCTTTCTGCATGGATTAGCACATTTGACGCTCCATCTCCCTCAAGATTAGAATCTCAAGCTCCCAGGAGATAAGCTTGAGTACCTGAGCTGAGAGAAGGGGCCAAGGGTAGTGCCTTATTAGAGAGCAGTGCTCAAGGCGCACGGGGAGAGAGAGGAGCTCACATCGGAGAACAAGGAGAGCATCTGGAGAAGCCAGTGCAGAACTAGCCTAGTGGTTTAAGGAGAGAGTGGTTTGTTGGGTTAATTCCTACAGAGAAGCAAGTAGGATGAGCATGGAAACAGAGCTACTGGAGGGTACTGGTGAATCTGGTGACAGCAAAATTGTCACTGGTTGGGGAGTTGGGAAAGAAAGCCAGGAGTGTGGTGGCAGCTCAGGGGTCAGATTACAGGTGACTGTAATTCACCCTTTTGTCCAATGATGCGTCCCTGCTTCTGCAAGGAGCCTTGGATGGACCATCTGGAATATTGGTTCTAGTCCTGTTTGTGCTCCTGGCTGGGCTGATGGTGCTAACTCTCCAGGGTCTCTTCCGGTGTCTATGCTCCACTGTTCTAGGGAGGCTGGGAGTGAGTGGAGTCGTGCGGATGAATAGTTTGTGGAATGGCACAGAGCAAGGACAACCTTTGCTGCCCACAGGAGGCAGTGAGCTGTTCTTCAGGCTGGTGAAGGGGCCATCTGGAATGATGGGTCTAGCACCCAGGACAAACAGGGCAGGTGGTAGGATAGGAAAGGTACTCCATTGCAACAAGCCCCAGAGTGATTTCAGGTGGCAGGTGGCAGATGTCATCTATCCCGAGAAACACCAGGTGTGTGAGCAGATACAGTCTCCGAGATGACCCATATGGTAGCACGTGGGACTCATCAGGGGTGTCTGAGCTAACTCACAGGTTGGACTAGTCTGGAAGGAGACTCTGAACACCAAGTGGGACATTGTAGTTGAGGGTTTGAGTTCTGTGAAGTGAGAAGGTGTGGAATCAGATGGGGGCAGTGAGAGGAAGGACTAAGGAAGAGGGTGGAAGCAAGACTTGCTCTGTCCCTCTAACTTCCAAGGGTGGTCCCACTAGGCCTGTCCATTTTGGGGAGCCCAACATATGAATATCTCAGCTTACAGAACAGATGACTGAAGGGCTGGTCTAAAACCAGGGTACTACATATCCCACATTACATTTTTATTGTCCATGATTTCCCAAGACCTATTCAGTTCTAGCAAATGAAAACCCACCTGTGGTCTTAGAACCTCAGCCATACCCGACCAGCTGATAGGCATGCAGAGGATTGCTGGTCAGAGACCGTGCAGATGCAGGAGATGGGACTCTAAACAGCAAGCCATTTAGAAGAAACATCTTGGATAAAGTCAGCGGCTAAACATATTTACAAGAGTAAAATCATGTTCTGTATTTAGTGATAACAACAACAAGGAATCCTTGCAGGGCTTTTGTAGCGAAGGGAAATTAGATGGCACCTGGATGTCAGAGATTGTTGCCAGCATATAACCTTCTTGAAGCCAGTTGCCATCATGTATAACAATATTTAAATTAATGGGTAGACCTCGAAGTTATAGACATAGCCATTTCTCTTTGAATAAGTCTCTATCCTTTTATAAATTAAGATATATTAGCTTCATAACTTGGGGAAATACCTTCTCTTAAGACAATGTGTATTCACAAATACTGCTACATCATTGGTAACAGCATATATGATTAATCCTGTTAGTGGATGACTCACTCTCTCCCAAGAACTCCCCAACAGGGTGGTTCTTTATTGCACAGAAAAACCTCCTTTAATGCCCCACTCAAATGTTGCTTCTTTAACCAGGGTTGTTCTCTACTTTCCCCATCACCATTAGAATAAATCATATCCTTTTCTGTTCTCTCTCTGTGAGTCCTCATATTCTGCCCCGTGTTAGAGAAAATTGCTTGCCTAATTGTCCTATGAGGCCAAAAGTTCCTAGAAGTCAGGGAATTTGTTGTGTTCTCCACTGTTAACTTTCCTAGAACATATCAAATGCTCAGTACATTTTTTTATATTTCTTTTCAGTGTAACAGAATTCATTGTTTATGCACCACACCCAGAGCTCCATGCAATCCGTGCCCTCCATAATACCCACCACCTGGATCCCCCAACCTCCCACCCCCTGCCCCTTCAAAACCCTCAGGTTGTTTTTCAGAGTCCATAGGCTCTCATGGCTCAGTACATATTTAATCAATGAACGAATGATTGAGAGAAGGAAGGTTGGGTTGTCTAGACATTGGGTCTTCCAACCCATGAGCTCACACAGGTAAGCACACAAAGCCCCAGGTGCAAATGCCCTAGGGAGGATCTCTTTGTTAAAAGCCACTTTAAATTTCTGTCTCCTTTTAAATAGAGGAAATGCAAGGTTTTCCATGCCGAATTGAATGAAGTCAGGATGCATGAAGGTAGAGAAACATTTTCCTTAGATTGTCAAGGAAGGAGGATCCTGGGTTTCAGATTGTCAAGGAAGGAGGATCCTGGGTTTCAGAAGCCCAGAAAGGGGAGGTCTTTCTGTCTCTTCGAAAGATGCTTCTAGAAGCTTTGGCTTTGCTTATCTGGAGCCCTGGAACTGGTTGGAAGAAGTCGGTGGCAAGTTCACTGGTTCTGGGATGACCCCTGGGTTTGCCACAGAGACATTCGGGAGGACCACGCCCACCTGGAAAACACAGGTGCACAGGAGGTGCCCTAGTAAGGGTGCAAGAAGGACCAGGCAGGCACGGAGGCCTTTACACCCTGCGAGACTTCTGCTCCTGGGCAGGAAGGGGAAGCATGGCGATCCCTCTAGACTCCACCCTCTTTGGGGCACCTTCCAGCCCACTGAGGAGCCTTTGGACTCACGTAGTTTTGTTGAGAGCAGACCAGTTGGCAGCCAAAGTGGGAAGAAACACAGGTTATGCAGAACTCCAGGAGGCAGAAGATGAGCATCACACTGGAAATAGCCACGCCAGGGCTCTGGAACCACAGGGAATGGGTTGTTAGGAGGGCTAGTTTAGGCGTCCAAGGTCTGGCTTCAAGTGTGGCTCTGCGGTGGGCTGTCTCTATGGCTTTGAGGAAGTCCTCTAACCTCGTCTCACCAGGTTTTTGTGAGGGTCAAGTGTGTTCATAAAAGAATTGTTACTTTAACACTACTGGTACTCCTCTAAGGGGAAGGGTAGTCATCCTTTAGGAAAACATCTCTGTCACGTGACTGGGAAGGAGAAGATGGGTTGCCGGACAGATGGAGGGACCGAGTGGACAAGGACTTGTCTGTGCTGTGCCCTCTTGTCAGTCCCAGGGTCATGAGTCTCGTGTGGCTGTTGTGCATTGGGGAGGTGGTTAGTCCCAAAGTGAGATGTGCGTGACACACAGGATTTCAAAGATCGAGTACCCAAAATGCAAAATATCAAACTGATCATTTTTTTTTTTTTAACACGGATTGTGTGTTGAAATGACATTTTGGATATATTGGGTTAAATAAGATATATTATTAAAGTTAATTTCACTTGCTTCTTCTTTTTTTTAAGGTGGCAACTAGAATATTTAAAATCAGACATGCAGCTCACATTATATTTCTGCGGGTCAGCATAGGTTGGTACATTATTGTCCATGGGCCAAATCCTGGCTGTTGCCTATTTTCATAAATAAAGATTTATCAGAAAACTGCCATGCTCACTGCATATACTCACTGGGATCCAACTCAGGGCTGGAGTTGAAGGCAGATACCTATTTCCGATGGCTGCTCTCCCAATACAGGAGAGGGATGAGTAGTTGTAACAGAAACCAGAGGGCCTGCAAATCCTTAAATATTTATTCTCTGAACATTTACAAAAAACCTTTGCTGACCCCTTGTCCACAGTCACAAGCAGGGGTGCAGTGGGAGGCATCTGCGTGTTATAATTGCATTTAATTTTGCCAATAATGTCATAGGTAGGTACTGTTTTATAAAGGTAGAAACTAAGACTAAGAAAAGTCACATGCTTAAAGTAACACAGCAATAAAGCCATAGGTCAGGGACTTTACACTCTGTTCTGATTTTTTTTCTACAGTGCTAGGTGAAGAAGTTTGGTTTTGGGCCTTCTAATAATTTGGTAAACCTAGCTAACTCTGAACTCAGAAGAACATTGGTTTAGAGGGGTACTCACCACACCCCAGGTATAATTGTGGGGATAAGAGACAGAGTAAGATGGGATGAGACCCAGATCCGTGATGCAGAGTATGATTCCAACCACAGAACAGATTGCACTGATGATGTTCAAGCCCAAGCTGCCTTTCAGCTGAAGAACACACAGAGGGTCAGGGTAAAAGAGGAAAATTATTGTAGTTGAGATGAATAGAGACTCAACAAGTGCTTCTTAATTTGAATCCCTAGAGCTTTAGTTCTGTAGCAAGGAAAGAGTTGTTCTATACAAAAAAGTGTGCAGGCAAATTAACGTTGGAAAAAAGCTGGGCTGAACTAAGTTAAATAGGTCTTTGCTGCAGGACTTGTCAGAGCCTTTAACAAGGATTATGGATCTTTTTTAAAATTTCATTTTTATTTATTTATTTATATTTTGTTTATTATTTATTTATTTAATTCATTATTTGAGAGAGAGAGAGAGAACACAAGCATGGGGGTGGGTCAGAGGGAGAAGCATACTCCCTGCTGAGCAGGGAGCCTGATGTGGGACTTGATCCTGGGACTCTGGGATCATGACCCGAGCTGAAGGCAGTCACTTAACCAACTGAGCCACCCAGATACCCCAGGATCGTGGATCTTCCAGAAAGGGGACTACTAAATAGAGCTTTCCCCAATTTATCTACTCATTTTCCCAGAGTGTTGCATGGGACAAGTGTCGCATAGGACAAGTGTCCCTAGGACAAATCTTTGGGAAACACTCAACCTGCTTATCCCATATGAGACAGATAGGATGCTCAGCCCCTGTGTCTTGGGATATGACAGGCTCTGATCCTCTATGATTCTGGGCCAGGTGCAGAAGGACCTGCCCAGAATTTAGAGCTTCCCTTTGGAGATTTTCAAATAGATCTCATGCGGTAGAGGGACCTGGCCATCCTGAGGCCGTTCACCCTAGACAACCTGCTTGTGAGAGAAACAAAGGTACTTTCTTGGTCCGTGCCTAGGGGACCTTGTTTCTGTGATTAGCAGAGCTCACTTGGCTGGATTTCTTCGGGAAGCAGGTAGTTGAGCTTCCCCTGGCTTCCCGCAGGAATGGCTGGAATCCCTGTGCCACAGGCCCTATCAGTGCTTCCTCTGCTGGAGTGGAGCTGGGACCCCTAGGAGCTGTGTGTCTCCTCCTGTAGGCACCTCTTAGGGACACTGCTCTATCTCTTCCTTAATTCAGGTGGCTGTGTTGCCTTCCCTCCCCAGAATCCTCTGGGCTCCTTCCTATCATGACTCTGGCCAGGTTTTTGTAGTCCTGCCTGTGAGTATGAGTGAGCACATGTATCAGTGCCCTGAGTCTGGTTAGATGTAGGGATGAGGGAGGGATTGTACATTGACCTTCCTTTCCCCAGAGGGTGTCTCCTATAGGCCTCTGCTGGCAGAGCCTATGTCAGGAGGTGACTTACCAGGCAAGAAGATTGGGGCTGATTTTCTGCTGACACCGAGAGGGATCCTGAAACAATGAACTGGTACAGAAGAGGGGGGTTTTAGAAAGATGCCCCAGATTGCGTCCCATCTTCCAGCTCCCAGGATTCCGGTCACACACATTCTCTCATACATACTAGGTTCCTGTGCCGGTGCCTTCAAGTCAACATGGAGGGAAGAAGGACGGAAGGGGAAGGAGAGGCAGACTCCCCGCTGAGCAGAGAGCCCACTCAGGGCTGGATCCCAGGACGCTGAGCTCATGACCTGAGTTGAAGGCAGTTAAAGGCATCCCCAGACCCTATGTTCTTAACCCTTACCCTACATACCCTCCCTTTCAAGGTAGATGCATGTGTCATGGGGTGGAAACAGTTTTACAATGAAAAGTTACTCTAGCTTCTTATGACTTTTAAAGGGAATGGTATTTTTTCCTGTATGTGGGAAAATAAATCTCATTCTTAAACCCCTCAGTATATAGAGACTTGATAAGGAGGGAAGGGAACTAGGGGCTGGCCTTCTGAGGTCGCTTCGGGTCCTTTTAAGATGCCAGAGGAGATGGGTCTTTGTTTTGGAAGAGGACATTAATAATCTTTAGGGAATACGTAGTCCTGGAGTCAAAACAGCAACTGGGATCAAAACTGTCTGCAGATATAAGGAGGGGGGATGGTCATGAGAGCTGGTCAACCTGGCAGAAAGGAAGATGTCCGGGCAACAGTACTCAGTTGCATCTAATGCCCAATAGCAAGCCATTCTGTGGCCATGGTGTTAGCCTCTCCATTGACCCAAACTCCATGAAAATGGGTTATACAGATGCAGCACTGGGGGAGAGGAATAGGGGCTGAGTTCCAACTCTGGGTCCATGCACAGCAGAAGAGGATCACAGCCTCAGTAAATGAGACCCAGACGGAAACAAGAAAGAGCAGGTACTCAGAGAAAGATCCTCCCAAGAACATGAGCCTTGCCATTTTGCAGGTGTTTTGTTGGCACAAGGGTGGGGGATAACATTAGGCTATTTTATTTAAATGATTTAAATGTCATAGGATAAGGGGGGACTTTCCTTATCTAGGTTACTCTGGAGTTTTGCTATTTATGAGAAAAGTTGTATTTGAATCATAGATAGGTGTGTGAGTCCAGAGACAAAGACTATGTAACAACAGAGAGAAGGACATGGGGCGGGGGGGGGGGGGGGGGGGGGAAGGAGAGAGACAGAGAGAGAGAGTGTGTGTGTGTTTGCGCGTGTGTAGCTTAGAGGACACTAAGGGAGAATGCAAAGGAATCAAACAGACAGTAAATTGGAGAAGAGAAAGGATCTGTGGTTTTTAACATTTTATGGAGTCATAGCTCACCCTGAGAATCTGATGAAAGCTATGGACTTTTCCAGGAAAAAAAATACACACCAAATATTTTGCCAGAATGGAGACTCTGAAGCCCATCTGTGGACTCCAGGTTGGGTCCCCATTGTTTAATGACTGTTCTGTGTCTCAGTAGTCACTCTTAGCCATTGGTGGAAGTGTTCTTTTCCTGGATCTCAGGCTGTGGGCCTGTGTTGAACAACACTTGAAGGCTATTACCAATACATCCTTTTACACGTTGGCACTGTTGTATGAATTGGAAAAAGGTGCCACCCCTGGACTGGTGAATGAGAAGAAAGTTCCCTGATCCCTGGGGTGAATCAAATAGAAAATGAGCCCCCTCTGGGTGAATGGCACCTTGTTGGGCTGTCACTTGGTGTTATGGCTGAATTGTGTCCTCTCAAAATTAATCTGGTGAAGTCCTAACCCGCCAGTATTTCAGAATGTGACTATGTTTGGTGATGGGGCCTTTAAAGATGTGACTAATTCTCTGTGAGATCATTAGGGTGGCCCTAATTCAATATGAGTGGTGTTTTCATGTGAAGAGGGGATTAGGGCACAGATACACTGAAACCACATGAAGACAGAGGGAGAAGGCTGTTGTCTGCAAGCCAAGGAGAGAGGCCTCAGAAGAAACAACCCTGATGACACCTTGATCTTAGACTTTCAGCCTCCAAACTGTGAGAGAATGCATTTCTGTTGGGTAGGCCACCTAATCTGTGCTGTTGGTCACAGCAGCTCTAGCAAACTAACATGCCTGGTAAGCAAGGCCTGGGCCAGCTTCACACCTTGCTTGTTCTCTTGACTGGGAACCTGCTGTGGAGTACAAGCCACACAAATTGACAAGATGGCCCTGAGCGTGTTGGCAATTTCTGGGAATTCACTCGCCTGGTGGGGTGACTCATTACTTACCCAGATGCCTCCCCAGAAGGGAAAGCCTCCAAAGAGTGAGACAGCTGTGTAGCCCCCAGAGACGACGGTGGCCATGACGGAGCCGAGGCCAATGTGTATCAGGCCAATAAGGATCTGGGCAGCCTGTCAGGAGAGCCAAAATCTGAAGCCTTTGTTTCTGGGGTGGGATCCCGTCTCCCCTTTGTACCTCCTTTTAATTTTAATAAATCTTACATTTTCCTAGTCTACAAAGTCATATGAAGGATATAAAAATGAAATAAAACATCCATAATTACCTTATATTCAGAGAAAACATCCCCCTTACATTTTGGTGTATAACTTTCCTTTGTTCTTTACAGGTGTATATACCAATACCACAAGATGGTCCTGGGAGGGAGAGGGAAGATGGCAGAAGAGTGGGGGACTTGCATTTCATCTACCTTGAATTCAGCTGATATCTATCAAATCATTCTGAACACCTGTGAATTCAACCTGAGATCTAAGAAAAGAATTGGTTCAATTCTACAAATAAAAAAGCAACCACTTTTTGCAAGGTGGGAAGTATGGAGAAGCGAATCTGAGGGGATATATTGGAAGATAAATGGCAGGAGGAGAGAACCTGTGTAAGTCAGCTATGGGAAAGTGATATCGCAGTGGAGCACAAGATCAGAACTTCCAGAAGTCTGCTCTTGTAAGGGACATCACTACCTGAAAGGTGCTCAGGTGGTGAAGTGGGGCAGAATTCTAGGTGGGATCATGTGGTCTCAGGATCTCCAGGGTTACAGAAAGACTGGGGATACCCAAGAGCAGCAGAGTTACAGAAAGACTGGGGGTACCCAAGAGCAGCAGAGTTCCCAAGCACTGGAGTGGGATCCTGGCTACAATCAGTGAGCCCATGAGTGGTCTCTGAACTCAGTGTTGCCATAGATCTTGAGCCACGACATGATTGGGTGACTGCTCTCCAAGCCAGGGCCCAGCAAGCAACAACTTCTGGGAGACCCTGCCATGACCAGACAACTGCTCCTGGAGCAGGGGCCCTGAAGGTAGCAGGACCTTAGTGAGGCCCCCTTCCTCCCCTTGGAGGATTGGTGTAGGTGTGCCCTTCAGGAGTCTATGGAGTTTGGCACACACAAAAGGGATTGACTGCTTTCCCCTAAGGATGCCCTGGAGAGTGGGGACAGAGATCATTCAGCTCCAGGGCTGGAGTTCGGGGCACCACCATTTTTTTTTTTTTCATCCTCTAAAATGGCATGAAAAACCTTAAGGGAACAAAAGTCACATAGAGCAACCTCAAGCAGCTTACAATGAGCCTGGTTCCCTGGCAAGGGATGGCACAATTCTGCCCAAGCAAAGACATCCGAGAATCAGTGCAATGGGTACCTCCCCCAGAAGACAAGCAGAATCTCAGGTGAATACCAGGTTTATAGAACACACAGGACTAAGAAACTCTTTTCCTAGGGGAAAATAGTATATAGAATTTGAGGTTTTTTCTCAGGAATCTTTAGTCTTTTAGTTTAAAATATTCTTTTCCTTTTTTCTTTTTTTTTCCTTTTTCAACTAGATTCTTGTTCTATTGACTCTTTGTTTTTAAATATTTCTATAATTTTCATGTCTACATTTAATTTTATAGATATATTCTTCATTTTTGGCTTCCTTTCACTGTATTCAATTTTATTTTTTGTAGCTATATCAGTTTTGCTTTCTTCACAAGTTTGGGATTTAGTGCCTATAACAAACAGACCAAAATACACTCAGTACCAAGTAGATCACCCTGTTTTGTCCAGCTGTGGACATTTGTCCCCCATCTTTTTTCTTTTCTTTCTAGGTTTCTGATCTCTTCAGATTTGTCTAGTGTGTATTTTGCTGGGGTCGTTGTGATATTTTTAATTTTGTTCTCTTGTTCATTTATTCTTCTCTGGACAAAATGACTAGAGGGGGAAATTCACAACAAAAGGAAGAATCAGAGGTAATACTCTGCCATAGATCTAATCGATATGGATATAAGTAAAATGTCAGAACTAGAATTCAGTATAATGACTATAAAGTTACTATCTGGGCTTGAAAAAAGCATGAGAGACACTAGAGAATCTCTTAGTGCAGAAGTATCAGGCCAAAATTAAAAATGCTTTGACTGAAATGCAGTCTAAAATGGATGTTCTAACAGCTAGGTAAATGAGGCAGGAGAGAGTCCGTGATGTAGAAGACAAAATAATGGAAAGGAAGGAAGCTGAGGAAAAGAGAGAAAAACAACTAATGGACCATGATGGAGGCTTCGATAAATCAGTGATACCACAAAGTAAAACAATATTAGAATTATTGGTGTCCCAGAGAACAAAGAGAAAGAGGGGCGGAAGCTATCTTATGGGAAATCATAGCTGAGAACTTTTGCAATCTGGGGAAGGAAACAGGTATTTAGTCCAGGAGGCACAGAGAACTCCCTTCAAAATCAATAAAAATAGATCAACATACAATAGTGAAGTTTTCAAATTTCAGACATAAAGAGAAAATCCTGAAAGCAGTCTGAGATAAGAGGTACTTAAAGTACAAGTGTGGGAAAATTAGACTGGCAGAAGACCTATTCACAGAGACCTGGCAGGTCAGGAAGGGCTGTCATCATGTATCCAGGGTACTAAATGAGAAAAACATGCAGCCAAGAATACTTTATCCAGCAATACTATTATTCAGAATGAAAGTAAAGATAAAGAGCTTCCAGGACAAAGAGAAACTAAAAGAATTTGTGACCACAAAACCAGCCCTGAAAGAAAAATTAAAGGGGATTCTTTAAATGAAGAGAGACCCCAAAAGTAACATAGATCAGAAAGGAACAGAGATAATATACAGAAACAGGGACTTTACAGGCAATACAATGACACTAAATTGTTATCTTTCAATAGTTACTCTGAATGTAAATGGGCTAAATGCTCCAATCAAGACACAAAGTATCAGATTGGATAAAAAAGCAAGACCCATCCATATGGTGTCTACAAGACACTCATTTTAGACCTAAAGTCACCTCCAAATTGAAAGTGAGGGGGTGGAGGATGATTTATCATGCTAATGGACATCAAAAGAAAACTGGGGCAGCAATCCTTATATCCGACAAATTAGATTTTACACCAAAGGATGTAGTAAGAGATGAAGAGGGATACTATATCATACTTAAAGGTCTATCCAACAAGAAGATCTAACAATTATAAATATTTATACTTCTAACTTGGGAGCAGCTGATTGTATCTACCAATTAATAACAAACTTAAAGAAACCCACTGATAATAATATAATGATAGTAGGGGACTTCAACACCCCACTCACAGTAATGGACAGAAGATCAACAAGGAAACAAGGGCTTTGAATGTCACGTTGGACCAGGTGGACTTCACAGATAAATACAGAGCATTCCATCCTAAAGCAAGAGAATACACATTCTTCTCCAGTGCAGATGGAACATTCTCCAGAATAGATCATATACTGGGTCACAAATCAGGTCTCAATTGTTACCAAAAGACTGGGATTATTCCCTGCATATTTTCAGACCACAACACTTTGAAATTTGAACTCAATCACAAGAGGAAATTTGGAAGGAACTCAAATGTTTGGAGGTTAAAGAGCACCCTACTAAAAAATGAATGGATCAACCAGGAAATTCAAGAAGAATTTAAAAAATTCATGGAAACAAATTAAAATGAAAACACAACTGTTCAAAACCTTTGGGATGTGGCAAAGGCGGTCCTAAGAAGGAAGTATATAGTAATAGAAGTCTTTCTTAAGGAATTTGAAAAGTCTCAAATATACAAGCTAATCTTATACCTAAAGGAGTTGGAGAAAGAACAGAAAATAAAGCCTAAACAAAGCAGGAGAAGAGAAGTAATAAAGATTAGAGCAGAAATCAACAAAATAGAAACCAAAAGAACAGTGGAACAGATCAATAAAACTAGAAGCTGGTTCTTTGAAAGAATGACATGAAGAGACACACAAGCACACAGGGGAATTCCTTGTGTACCAAGATTGGGGTTGTCCTGCCACCAGCCAAGGAAATACCAGAAGTTGGGAGAAAGGCCTGGAACAGACCTTCCCTTAATGCCTTCATAGGGAGCATGGGCCTGTGGACTACTTCATTGTGAAATTTTGGCCTCCAGAACTGTGAGATCATTGCTGTTGTTATAACCCACCCAGTTTGTGGAACTTTGTTATGACAGTCCTAGGAAAGTAACATAGATATACTCTTGCACAAATGGCATATATTCATATACACAGATATATTATGTATGTATGTATATATGTATATATGTATGTGTGTGGTGTGTGTGTATACTACAAATATGGCAGCAAATTCAAATATATTATTTCCTTAAATTTGTACAAATGGTAATAGACTGTACACAATGTCTGCCCCTTACTTTTTTTTTTTTTAATTTCTTTTCAGCATAACAGTATTCATTGTTTTTGCACCACACCCAGTGCTCCATGCAATACGTGCCCTCCTTAATACCCACCATCAAAGATATATCTTGGGGTATGTTCATATCATTACACAAAGAAATTCTTTGTTCTCTTTGGAGCTATACTACATTCTTTCTTTAAAATGATACATTTATTTAACCAGTATTATATTTATAGATATTTTTATTGTTTCCATTCTGTTGTCATCACAAAGCATGCTGTAGTAATTAAGCTCCTACACATCACATTTCTTGTGTGCCCAGGCAGCATCTGCAGGACAGAGGCTCAGAAATGGAATTATTGGGTCTTTTGTAAATTTGAAAGACACAAAGTGCCCTCCATACAGTCTGTATGAAATGACACTCCCATGAGTAGTAAGTGGGGGTGGAGCTAGGACATGAGCTTAGGCGGTCTGGGTCGGAATCTGTGATTGTCAGCATTCAGCTATGCAATGAAGTGGGCCTCTCTTGGTCCTGTCCAAGACAGCCTTTTAGGGGAAAACTACCGTGAACTGTTATTTTGCTGGTTGTCTAAGATGCTTTTTTCCCCACATGCTGGGTTTAGACTCCACCTTAAAGTTTGGTATGCCCACTTCTTTCCAGAGGCCACATGAATCAACATGGACACTGGCAAAAGGACCAACATTCAAAACAGATGACTACAGGGGATGGGAAGGAAAAGAATAAAATAAGATGAAAATAGAGAGGGAGGCAAACCATTAGAGATGCTTAGCTCTAGGGAACAAACTGAGGGTTGCTGGAGGGGGAATGGGTGGGGGGAAGGGATAGTTGAGTGATAGGCATAAAGGAGGCAGGTGATGTAATGAGCACTGGGTGTTATTTGCAACAGATGAATGTCTAAACTCTACCCCTGAAACCAATAATACAGTGTATGTTAACTAAATTGAATATAAATAAAGAATAAAGAAAGGTAACCCTATGCCTTTTACCTCTCATCCTTCCCCCATTCAGTCTCCCCTTGGCATGGCTATCCCCAACTGTTAATCTACTTTCTCTTTATATGGATTTGGCTATTCTGATTATTTAATGTAAATGGAATTTTAAAAAGGACCAACATTCAAGTTTACTGCTTTTTTGGTTGTTGTTACCTTTCTTCCTCTTTCTTAAAATGCCTAAGGCACAGAATCCAAGGCCCCATACTGAGACCCTGGTGATGTTGCACAGCTGAGATTTCTGGTGGACCCGAGTTTAGCAAACCTGGGTCAGCTCCAACCCTGCTTGCTGGATTTGGAGTTTCTGTATTTCCAAGCACCCCCCACCCCCAGCCCCCATCTGATGCCAGCCAGTGACCTGTCCTTGCAGAGCAAAATTTCACTTACTCCTAAGGTTTTGGCCTCCATGAAGGCTCTCTGGACAGGCTGCTCACTCCCAGGTAGCTTCAAACCCGGTGGGTTCACAGGAAGTAGGTGTACTTGGGGCTGGTTGCTTGGAGACAGGGCCACCTGACACATGCCTTGTTGGGTCACAGGATAGCCGTTGTGGGGTGCCACCGCTAATCTGGAATTGTCCATGGGTCCTGCTGAAGCCATCGGATTCATGCTGCTGAAACACAAATGTGACAGACTTGTCTCTCACACAGGCACTGACGTTTACACCAAAAAAGGCCTTTTGCTTCCAGTAGCTCACTTGAGCATCTTAACCCACTTATTAATGCCATTTGTTAATCTCATTTTAGAGATACTATGATGTGCCAGTTATGGGACACTTATGAAGTGCCAGGCAGTCAGGGCTTTACAAACACATCTTTTCATCCTCACACCGGACCGGCTTTACAGGCGAGAAAATGAAGGCTCAAAGAAGCCAAACTCTGCCAGAATGCAAGGGCTGTGTCTTTCCCATTTTTGAATCTCTCATAGTACCTAGCATGGTATTGTGCACATAGTAATACCATCTGATTATAAAACTTCGGAGGTGGAGAGGCTCTTGGAGCACACTGAGTCCAATTCTCTCAATTTCTAGATAAAGAAGCTGAGGCTAGGAGAGTGGACCTGAATTCCTTAAAGTCTCAGTCACATAAACTAGTCAAGTGGAGATCCTCCTCCTCAGGAGAAGTCCTGTTGCTAGTGCATGTTTATTTACTGGGTGGCCAATTTTCTAGGCTACTTACGAATTCTGGTCTGGTTTTTAAAATTTCTTCTATTTTTTGGAGCAGACCCTACAAAAGTTTGTGCAATAAACCCTACCACATCCTGCACCCCACACCCAGATTCATCATGTCTCATTTGGCTGAAAAATCTTCATAAAAACCATTAGAGTGTATATACTCACTTTGCTCTGCCAGCCGCTAAGGCTCTCTTGTTCTTGTTCCCAATTCTTTGCTGTAGGCAACCTGATTTCCTGAAAGAGTGAGCAAACGCGGCTGAGTTAGGTTATATGTTCAGAAAGAGCCAAAGTCCTTTTCATTTTCTTCTAGGTGGGGCCAGGTCACCAGCTGTTTAGAGCTCAGCTTCCCGGTCTATATTTGCTTTCTGTTTTGGCCAAGGAACTAACTGAATGCAATTCAATTGGGCAAATGTTTAATGGTATCTGTGTGGAGAAGAAAGGGTTGTGTCTGATGCTCTGGGAGACAAGGAAAGAACTGGGCACTCAGGGGTAATGGACATGGCTATAGCACAAGACAGAATGACATAAATGCTACAGTTAGAGAAACAAAGGTCCCCAAAGAAGAGGAGAAACTGATTTGCTGGATTTGAAGAAAACAGGGAAGACTTTGAACAGAAGGTGGAATTTTGAAATCAATAAGCTGCAGGGGAAAAGGGTGTCAGAGCATGTGAAATGAGGTTTACAATTAACTTGTCTACTTTTATCTACGCCAGAGCCTGTAGGAAATCAGAAAAACCTGTGATGTATCCATGGTGTATATCATGTGAATTATACAGGCAAAATGAACAAGAACTGCCAGGCTTGGCAATGAGTATCTTGATGGAATAGCTCAGCGCATTCACCTTTGTATTCCTACTGGCATATAATAGGCATTAACACATGTTTATCGAGGGGCGTCTGGGTGACTCAGTAGGTTAAGCCTCTGCCTTCGGCTCAGGTCATGATCTCAGGGTCCTGGGATCCAGCTCCGCATCGGGCTCTCTGCTCAGCCGGGAGCCTGCTTCCTCCTTTCTCTCTCTCTCTGCCTGCTTTTCTGCCTACTTGTGATCTCTCTCCGTCAAATAAATAAATAAAACCTTAAACAACAACAACAACCCCCCCCCCCCCAGATGCTTATCGAATAAACAAATGAAGTTGGTGGGATGACTAGAACTTTGTAAAATGGTCAGCAGAAAGGACACTATTGCAGGCAGAGGGTATGGAGGGCAAAGGAAGGAGGAGAGAGATAGAGGACATATTTTGGGTGTGGCTGAGAGTGGCTTTGAGCATTTTGTGGGAGAAGGACATTGAAAGTCATAAGGATGAGAGAGTAGATGGAGCTGAACTACATGTCTTTACCCATTTTTCTATCAGATTTCTGGAACCTTGTCTTTTAATTTTCAAGAGTCCTTTATGTATCGGGTATTACTCTTCATCTGGGAATATCTTTTCTCCAAGTCTGACAACTGTATTTTGACTTCGTTTATGGTGGCTTTTAATTACGTAAATTAAAAAAATGTATGTAGTAAAATTTATCAATTTATTTATTTATTTATTTATTTTTATTTTATTTTATTTTATTTTATTTATTTATTTTTTTTAATTTCCAGCATAACAGTATTCATTATTTTATTTTTTACCGCTGCAGATTGAATGTTTGTTTCCCTCTCCTGTCCTCCAATTCATATATTGAAATATAACTCCCTAAGTGATGATATTTGGAGACGGGGGCCTTTGGGAACTTAGGGTGGAGCCCTCATGAATGGGATTCGTACTTCCTGTTCCTGTCCTGTAGGGGATTGTACCTTATAACCTTAGAGAGCGCTCTAGCTCCTCTGCCGTGTGAACACACAGTGAGATGGGCCATCTGTGAACCAGAGAGCGGGTTTTCCCAAACACTAAATTTGCAGGTGACTTATATAGGACTTTCTAGTCTCCAGATCATGAGAAATAAATACATGTTGTTCAAGTCACCCAGCCTATGGTATTTTTGTTATAGCAGCCAAAACAAGGGAAGAAAATGACCTATGGAATTGAGTTTTTTACTAGAAAGCCTTCCCAACATTAAGATTAAATAGGAATTCACCCATATTTTCTAGCACTTGAATGGTTTAATTAAAAAACAAACACCACTCATTGAATAATCCAAATAGGCTTCATTTTACCCTCTGACAGTTAAGTGTTTGGTGTCAAAGTACATTTTTCCTACCAAATTGCTTCTTTCCCCCAAACTATCAATTTTGTTTTTATGAATAGTGCAGTACGTGATTCAGTTTTTTACATTTTCTTTTTTAATTTCAATTAAATTTTTAACATAGAGAACATTAGTTTCAGATATACAGTTCAGTAATTCATCAGTTACATATAATACCCAGTGCTCATCACATCACGTGCCCTCCTTAACGCCCATCACCCAGTTAGCCCATCCCCTCACCCACCTCTCCTCCAGCAACCCCGTTTCTTTCATATAGTTAAGAGTCTCTAGTGGTTTCCTTCTTCTCTGCTTTCTTTCCATTCGGTTTTTCCCTCCCTTCCCCTATAATCCTCTGCACTCTTTCTTATATTCTTCATATGATTGAAACCATACGGTAATTGTCTTTCTCTGATTGACTTATTTCACTCAACATAATACCCTCCAGTTCATCTACTTCAGTGCAAATGGTAAGGTTTCATCCTTTCTGATGGCTGAGTAATATCCCACTGTAAATGTATACACCGCATCTTCTTTATCCATATGTTGAAGGACATCTGGGCTCTTTCCATAGTTTAGCCATTGTGGACAATGCTTCTTTAAACATTGGGGTGCAGGTACCCCTTAAGACCTCTACATCTGTATCGTTGGGGTAAATATCTAGTAGGACTATTACTGGGTCATAGGGTAGCTCTATTTTTTAATTAATTAATTAATTAATTAATTATTATTATGTTCAATTATCCAATATATAGTACATCGTTAGTTTTTGATGTAGTGTTCAATGATACATTAGTTGCATATAACACCCAGGTCTCATCACCTCATGTGTCCTCCTTAATATCCATCACCCTGTAGGAAAAGATAGTGAATGAATTACCTTCCCCTATCTACCTAGAGAGAACTGAGTATCCTTAAAAGATTGTCACTTTAGGCTAGCATTTACCCTGACACAAAACCAGATAAAGATACTACAATAAAAGGGAACTATAGGCCAATATCTATGATAAGCATAGATCCAAAAATCCTCAACAAAACATTAGCAAACTGAATCCAACAGTAATTTAAAAAATCATTCACATATTCAAGTGGGATTTATTCCGGGTGCAAGTGTGGTTGAATATTTGCAAATGAATCAATGTGATACATCGCATCAAGAAGAGAAAGAATAAGGACCATATGCTCATTTCAATGGCTGCATTAAGGAAATGGAAATCAAAATCACAATGAGATACTGTCTCACACCTGTCAGAATGACTAAAATAAAAAAACACAAGAAACAGTAAATATTGGTGAAGATGTGGAGAAAAAAGGAACTCTTGTGCATTGTTGGTGGGAATGTAAACCGGTGCAGCTACTGTGGAAGACAGTACATAGATTCCCCAAAAAACTAAAAATAGAATTAGCATGTGATCCTATAATTCCAGTACTGGGTATTTACCCAAAGAATATGAGAACAATGGGGCACATGGCTGGATAAGTCAGAAGAGTGTGTGACTTTTGATCTCAGGGTCGTAAGTTCAACCCCATGTGGGGTATAGAGATTACTTAAAAAAATAAACTTAAGAAAAAAAGAATATGAAAACACTAATTTGAAAAGATACATGCACCTCTATGTTTAATGCTGCATTATTTTACAATAGCCAAACTATAGAAGCAACCCAGTTGTCCATCCATAGATGGATGGATAAAGATGTGGTATACACATATGCAATGGAATATTACTCAGCCATAAAAAAGAATGAGATCTTGTCATTTGCAACAAAATGGATAGGATCTGAAGGGTATAATACTAAGTGAAATAAGTCAGTCAGAGAAAGACAAATCCCATATGATTTCACTCATATGTGGAATTTAAGACACAGAACAAAGGAACAAATATAATGGTGGTTGCCAGAAGGGAGGTGGCTCCAGGGAGAGAGGGAGATGGTTGAAACAGGTGAAGGGGATTAAGAGTATACTCATCATAATGAGCACTAAGTAATGTATGGAATTTTTGAATTACTATATTGTATCTCTGAAACTAATATAGAATTACACTAAATATATCTATATTATGTATACTGGAATTAAAAAAATTAAAAAAAAGATTCAGTCTCCTTTCTGATGGAGACATAATACTCCATAGTGTATGGACCACATCTTCCTTATCCATTCATCTGTTGAAGGGCATCTTGGTTCTTTCCACAGTTTGGCGACCGTGGCCATTGCTGCTATAAACATTGAGGTACAGATGGCCCTTCTTTTCACTACATCTGTATCTTTGGGGTAAATACCTAGGAGTGCAATGGCAGGGTCATAGGGAAGTTCTATTTTTAATTTCTTGAGGAATCTCCACACTGTTCTCCAAAGAGGCTGCACCAACTTGCATTCCCAGGAGTATTATGCCTCCATCAGAAAGGACGAATACCCAACTTTTGTAGCAACATGGACAGGACTGGAAGAGATTATGCTGAGTGAAATAAGTCAAGCAGAGAGAGTCAATTATCATATGGTTTCACTTATTTGTGGAGCATAACAAATAGCATGGAGGACATGGGGAGTTAGAGAGAAGGGGGTTGGGGTAAATTGGAAGGGGAGGTGAATCATGAGAGACTATGGACTCTGAAAAACAATCTGAGGGGTTTGAAGTGGCAGGGGTGGGGTGGGAGGTCGGGGTACCAGGTGGTGGGTGTTATAGAGGGCACGGATTGCATGGAGCACTGGGTGTGGTGAAAAAATAATGATACTGTTATGCTGAAAATAAATAAATTAAAAAAAAGATTCAGTCTCCTTACACTGATCCTATCCATTCTGGGTATGCTGATATCTTTTGTGCATCATTGTGCATACTTTTGTGCATTGTTGTACCATATGGGGTCCCAAAAGAAAACAAACAGCAGTCTTAAAGAGTTCAGTTGTATATTAATGAAGAGAATATTTACAGAAATGTGGGCAGAGTTATGGGGAGCAAAAAGGGATGTTGACACACTTGGGAAGCTGTTACTTCCTCTAAAGCCTTAAGAGGCAAGAGGCAGGGACTGTGTAACTGTGGAAGCAAGAGCTATAGCCAAGGATGTGAGCTGCCTAATTTGTCACAGCGACTGCTAAAACCGAGCAGAAAAGGGGAGGGTGAACTCTGATTTCCCCTTCCTCTGCACTTGCAATTTCATTGGCTGAACACCATCAGAAGGACAAGAACAAGCGAATATAGACGATGCAGTCCACATAGTCAGCCTCCCGGGGTACAGAGCTGGGCAGAGGGCTCTGCTGGCTATCTTTCACCTGCTTCTCCAGATCTCCTTTCCATCCCTCTCTATTCTGTTGTGTCCCTGGAGACTAATCTTTATACGGATTTCATGAACAGGCACCCTTGCTCTCCGGCTTCTGACTGATCTCAAACCACAGGCTGTTCTGTTAGGAAATCGGAGGGGAGAAAAGGCAAGTGATTTATTGCCTTAGTTTCCTCTCTGTGCTTTGCCAAAGCCTGGTGGGTCCCTTGACCATGGGTCACAACTGTCCCAATAGCCCTCTCCATGTGACTCTCTTCTCTTGGGTCTGGAGAACCACTCGTCTCACTTGCCTATTCAGGCTTCCAGAATTAGGAACTACTCTTGATCTTAACAACTTTGGGAGATTATCCTATCACTTGTGGTCTTTTTATGCCCTACCCACATTTTGTAGAAATCCCCTGTATTAAATGTCTTCAAATTATCCCACTGGAATGTTCTAGCTCATCTTACCATTTACGTAACTGCTCTAAGAGCAGAAAATGGATGTGATTGGGCAAGTGGAGACTGTCTCCGTCTTTGGTCTCCTGTATACCCCCAAAGGGAGGCAGGCATGATACCTATGACTCTACTTTTGAATTTGGAGTTCTCCTCATGCCAATTAACACAACGTTCCCAGTCCTCTCTTGGAGAAGGCCTGGCTTATGGAAAGAGAACAACTACACGAATATTATTTTTTTACAAAATGTAATGGATATATTTTTTCAATTTTTTCTTTGGCTAAAATTCAAAAATTGTTTTTTCACTGTCTGAGCAATTTTTTTCCCTTTCGTGAAAGCCCTTAAGGATGGAAAGCTGGGGGTAAGGAATCCAAGAGTAGCTAGAATGCCAGTAGGGACTTTAGTCTTTGGATTCAAAAGCATCATATATGCAGGACCTGCGTATTTTCCAAGAAAAGAACATCAAAGAGAGCCAAAGTATACAGAGGTTAATCAGTTAGGTTTATAGATTTCTAGAATTCTCAAGTTTAGAAGAAAGGCCTAGATTCCATCGCCCCTAAAGAAATGTTAGAGTTTCAAATGCTGAAGCAATACCATTATAAAAGGTACCTGTTCTTCAAGGTTATGTTAGACTTATGAAGGGTGATGAAGGAAACCTCTCCTTTAGAGGGCTTCCTTTGAAGGGTTTGATGGACCATCCCTGGAGCACATGGCAGAGTACAGGTTTTAGTATCTCAAGACACTGGAACTCCATTTCAGTTGGTTTTGAGAAACTATTTAGCTCTTCTATATAAAAAAGAGTGGAGGAATTAAAAAACCCTTAAGAAGAAAAAGGAAAAAAAAATATTTAAGAAAATCTCTCCAGGCACCTGGGTGACTCAGATGAATGAGCATCTGTCTTTCTCCTAGTTATAAAAAACAAATGTTTGCAAACTGACAACATGCTAAAACTTTGTACTATAAAAATAATAAGTTTTAAAAAAGAAGACATGGGCGCCTGGGTGGCTCAGTGGGTTAAGCCTCTGCCTTTGGCTCAAGTCATGATCTCAGGGTCCTGGGATCCAGTCCTGCGTCAGGCTCACTGCTCAGCAGGGAGCCTAATTTCCCCTCTCTCTCTGCCTGTTCCTCTGTCTACTTGTACTCTCTCTCTGCCAAATAAATAAATAAATAAATAGATCTTTATAAAAAATAAAAATAAAAAAAGAAGACAAACACAGGTGACATTAGTGTGTGTATGCATGTGTGTGTATATATATATAGTTATTGAGTACAGTTTTATTGCATGAAATTCAACTTAAATATTGAGATATAGGGCTAAGTCAATTTTCCTTGTTCTAGAACACAAGGATGGGCGGGGGTTGGGAGGTTGGGTGAGCCTGTTAGTGGGTATTAGGGAGGGCACCTATTGCATGGAACACTGGGTGCTCCATAACATAACAATGAATAGCATAAACAATGAATTCTGGAACACTGAAAAGAAATGAAAAAATAAATAAAAATTTAAAAAAAAAAGAGGATTTGTGGAAGTTTTGGTCAAGGATCCCTGCAGATAGCATCAGGGAGCAATTGAAAAGCAACCTGCAAAACCAGACACGTAACTTCAATATGGGATGTTCCCCAGAGAGATTTTGTATAGTGTCATAAAATATTAAAATATGCATATAGTATAATGCATAAGGGTTCTCCAGAAAAACACAGCATGTGTCTATATTTCTTTGTATTTCAGACATATTTTTAAAGAGATTGATTATAAGGTATTGGCTCACGTGACAGTGGAGGCCAAGAAGTCCCATCATCTGCTGTCGGCAAGCTGGAGCCCCAGGGAAGCTGGGGGTGTAGTTTGAAGGCCTCAGAGTCAGAGGCCTGACGATCAGGAGTGCCAGGGGTGGAAGTCTCATGTCCCAGCTCAGTCAGTCAGACAGAGAGCAAATTCAACCTTCCTGTGTCCTCTCATACTATTCAAGCCCTCAGTGGATTGGACAATACTGACCCACATTGGGGAGGGCAGTCTGCTTCCCGTAGTTCACCAACTTGAATGCCATTCTCTTCTGGAAACACCCTTACGACATACCCAGCAAGGATGTCTCACCAGAGAAACATCATTTGGCCTCCCGTGGCCCACTCAAGTGGACGCATAAAACTTACCACCCCAGGTGGCCATAATATGAACCAATTTTAGATCAACCTTGGTTATTGCTTTTAAAAAAAATTAAACGAAATTATATTAGCTCCCTCTATTTCATGTTTTTATTTTTTTCCCGGTTTGATTCATTTTATCTTAAAGCTGTCTTAGATCTCTTCCGTGACACGTTTGCATGAGACAGTTAGAAATGTAGGTTGATACAGGTATGTCCTAGTGGTGACTTAAGTGTCACAGGTGACGTGGCCTTTTCTTCTATTACTTTACATGGTTAATCATTCTTTGTGAAGTCCCAGTCAAGCAAAGTACATGGCAGCTCCATTCCTGGGAACCGTGACCTAGGATAAAGCCTGAAAGTTGTTCGTTAAGTTCTGGGCTTAGATAATTATAAGTAAGTTTATCTTCTTCATGAATTTTTGGTGGAACATTCAAAAGTCAAGTCATGAGAGAAAATTCATCATTGTCTGGAACTTTCCTGAACATTACAGAAAATCTAGCATTCCTGGATTTCTTTTCTGCTTTTTATTGACTTGTCACCTCCTTCCCTCAGTGTGACCACAAATGACATGCTCACAATTTCACAGGAATCCCACTACGGGATGGTACTTCCTTTGCTGAAGAATGGCTACCGTGTGCCTTTTTCAGATGAGTGGAAGCATGTCCATCATGACAGGCAGCAAAACACTTCTGAAAGTCTAGCCTAGGTTTGGACTACTGTTTTCTGTTCACAGTAATCGAGGCACACGCTTTTTAGGAAGACGCTAAAGGACGTTTGTAAAACTGCAGACTCAAGAATGCTTTCAACTGTGCACACCACTGGGGATCACAGGGGGCAGTAAAGCATGCAAATGTAGTAAAAAAAAAATAATTAGAATGTGTGCAGAATGTGAGCTAAAACGTCTAGAGGCTCTGCCTGCATTCTTACGACCTTGAGATCAGTGGCAAACATTACACTGAAATTCTCCCCACATGAAATGTTAATAAACAGGCCTATGTGGTTACTGACTCTCCCTGTGGCCACGGCCCCCTGGCAGAAATTCATGGGCTGGAAAATTTTGTGCTACATATCCCAAAGTAGCAATTATGTTCACTAACATGTTCTATTTTTTTTTTTTTTTTTTAGGAATACCTGTTCACGTGAGAGGAGAAGCCACGAGAAGGCAGAGAATCATGACCGCGCAAGGTAGTGTGAAGCTGGTGTGGGAAGGCCAGGTGGTGGGACCCCAAAAGGGCCCTCAGTTTCACACATTGGAACCAATGAGGATTTCTCACAGTGAGCGGAGGCCAATGGATGGGCCTGCCGTTGTAGTGTTCCAGTTGTGATAATTAATATATCCTCATTTAAGCTCTGAAATCTCAGAACTGAGGATTTTAAGCCTTCAGTTTCACATCTGCATCCAAGTTTGCCTCCTGCCCTAAAGAGGACGGGCCAGTCTTTTGACTCCTACCACTTGTAGGTGGTAGATGTAGATGCCCTCCCCCCCCACTCCCCCAGTCATTCCTCTACGGGTAGTGGACACCAAGGACATACTGAGCCACGACTGCTCATGGAGAGGTGACTGTCTTCCCTGTTTGCTACATGCACTACTCCGTATGCGTAGAATCCCATGTTAGGATGTGGTCCTCCTTCTGGAGGTTCTGTCTTCAAACTAGGTGGGTACATGGAGGCTTCTACTGTCTACAGCAACAAGCCATTTAGTTCTGAGTGGCTTTTTTTAGGCAGAGTAGCCTCTCGCCGCTGGACTTGGTCTTCCTGCTGATGCTGGGGCAGCATTTTATGGACGTGCTTTGCTTGGTATTGTTCTCCATGCTGCAGCAACTGTCGGGAGACTTGGGGCTTCTGGTTTCCTCTCTCTCCGGGGCCACCAAGGCCGGGGTCTGACCGTATTGGTGGGGTCCTTCCTTTTACCTCTTAGGTACTCTGAACTCCAGGGCTGGTCCATGGCCCTCTGCATGCTTCACAGAGCCATGCCTTTTCTTAACATTGCTCTGGAGCAGCTCAGCCAATTCCATCCAGGTCTCAAAGACTCTCAGCAGGGAATGGGGTTCTTCCTATAGACAACCACAAACCTTACAGCTGCCTCTCTTCTCCCTCAGCTTCAGAGAGGAGAGCCCTGAAAATGCCACACTCCTACCGTGGGACACTGAGGTCAGAGGATAAACCTTCCTAAAACTAACACACTCTAGGGAGTGTGGCCAAGATGGTACTCACTATGGTGAAAAGACACTTGGGTTAATTTTCTAGCCTAGTGTTACAAAGTATCACAAAGCAGGTGGCTTAGAACAACAGAAATTTATTGGTTCCCTGATCTGGCTGTCCAAAATCAGGATGTTGACAGGGTCATGTGTCCACTGAAACCTTTAGGAAAGGATCCGTCCTTGTCTCTTCCTCGCTTCTGGTGATTTCCCAACAATCTGGTGTTTCCGGGTTTGTAGATGCACACATCACTTCAATCCTCCTGTTTTCACATGGTGTTTCCCTGAGCCTTCACGTTGTCTTCCCAGTAGGTACGTGTGCCTCTGTGTCCAAATCTCTCCTTTCCCTCAGGACACCAGTCATCAGCATAGGTCCCACACTAAAGGTCTCATTTTAACTTGATTAGCTCTACAAAAGACCCCATTTCTGAATAAGGTCACATTCTGAGGTACTGGGGACTCCAACATATCTTTTTGGGAGGCATAATGTGACCTCAGAATGGCAGCCCAGCAAGCTCTTAAGTGGTTTTTTGGACTTAGAATGTTGAATACATCTTCTACTTTCACAGGAGGACTCTGGTCACTAATTCTTGGAAAACAAAAATTCCACCCAGCCTCTTACATCATCATGCTACAGATAAAATGATAAAACTAATAAATGACAAGTAATCATAATTTATTGAGGAAGTAGCATAAACTAGGAACTCAGAATTCTAAGTCCTTTAACGATGTATTATAATTTAATATTTGCATCTATTTGTGGGCTAGGAACTATTCTTTGTTTTACAGGTGAGGAATTAAAAGCACAGACAGGGAAGTCAAGAGTCTTGTAGTTACTGCTGTGATACCCCAGGACTGGCTGTATTGGTCTATGTTAACTCAGATTGTTTTGAAAAAGGGTAGAATCAACTTGGGATCAAAGCACATCTTTTATTAAAGAAGTAGGGAGAAGGTGTGCCAGAAAGGACTTCCTTAACATGTCTTTTCCATGAGGCCTCTTGATAAATGACCATTCTTCACTAATTCAGTTTATGTTTTGTTCATGACTGAAGTCATGCTGGTGTTTTGGAGACGTTGGATTCCAACAGTGAAGAACCTGGGTGAGAGCAGACCGATCACTATTATACCATAAAATAAGAGCCTCGTTCCGAACCACTGAGTCCCAACAAGACAAAACACAACAAAACACAAACAAACAAGTATGTAAACCTAGAACGTGACCACTCTATCCTGGGGGAGACATAGAGTGGCAAGAGACCTCTGACCCATCAGAGTTTCAGTGAATTACAACCACCAAATTAAACATTACTTCTCAGAAAATGACTTTGACCTTCAGCTGGCTTGTGGTGACTATTAAGATTCCTCTTGGATCCTCTACTTCATGTTCTAGGTCAGGAGAAGAAAGAGCCAAACAACCCATGGAGCAGAGAGCTGCCGGGCTTCCATTACCAGGTTTGGGGGAGTAGCTGCAGAAGGCATTCTAATGGGAACAGCCTACGTGATGAGATGCCCTGAGGTGGACAAAGTAGGCATCATGAGGTAGCGTTAGGCTACCAGTGACTTTCTGATCATCCATCAGAAGGTGGGTCATCCCCTTCTAGATGTGGTTGATGGAAGGTAACTGAAACCTTGCAAAGCAAAACCATGAACAAGGGGGGAACTACTATATCTGACCATAAAGTCTAACCAAGAAACCCTGTTGCTAGAAACCGTTCAGTAGCCACAGGGTACTTACAGGCTAAATTCCAAATTCTTTAGTAGGGTGGTTGAGCCCTATTAGGATCTGGCCTCAATTAGCCTCTCCAGCTTCATTTTCCATCACTTTCCTCTAAATACTATGCTACAGGAATTCTGTGAACCTGCCCCCCTGGCTCTGGTTTTTAGGCTGACTTATACATATGCGGGTTTTGTGGGGGGGATTTAATAACCTATTTTGGAAGAATTGAGACAAACCATATAGGTAAGGTGGTAAGATTAAGTCATTACAACCAAGCTCCTTCCATCACTATTTAGTGATCGTTCTACCCTTTATTCTATGTAGTATATTATAGTATACTTATATATATATATATATTTATGTAAATATAAATATATAATAGTATATTTATATAGTATATTGTAGTATATTTATTCTATGTAGTGTATTGTTGACTTTTTTTCAATTATAAAAACTGTATTAAAATACACATAGTATTTATCATTGTAACCATTTTTAAGTGCCTGGTTCAGTGGTATTAAATACACATAGGATGTTGTGTGACCACCACCACATCCATCTTCATAGTTCTTTACATCTTGTAAAACTGAAACTCTAGACCCATTAAGCAATGACTCCCCACTCACCCATCTCCAGCCCTGGCAACCCTCATTCTCTTTTCTGCCTCTAAGGATTTTGACCACTCTTACTCTCTACTATGGGATGGACTCACACAGGATTTGCCTTTTTGTGACTGCTTTATTTCATTCAGCATACCGTCCTCAAGGTTTATCTATGCTGTTGCATATGTCAGAATTTTCTTCCTTTTCAAGACTAATATTCTGTTGTAGGGACATACCACATCTTGCTTGTCCATTCATTCACACCGATGGACACTTGGGTTGCCACAATTTAGCTATTACGAATAATGCTACTCTAAACATGGGTGTACAAATACCTCTTTGAGATCCTGCTTTCAGTTCTTTGGGGTACATATCCAGAAGTGGAATTGCTGGATCCTATGATAATTCTATTTTTAATTTTTGAGGAATAACCATGCTGTTTTTCATAGCAGCTGTACCATTTTACATTCCCACCAAGAGCACACAAGCGTCTAATTTTTCCACATTCTAGCTAATACTTATTTTCTAGTTTTTTTAAAAATTTTTTGATAGTAGCCATCCTAATGGGTTTAAGATGGTCTTTCATTGTGGCTCTGATCCGCAGTTCCCTGCTGATAGGGGTGTTGAGCATTTTTGCCTATTTGTTATTTATATATTTTATTTGGAGGGATGTCTATTCAAATCCTTTGCCCAATTTTGAACAGTTAATTTCTGTTATTTTCTATTATTCTGGATATTAACCCCTTATCAGATACATGATTTACAAATATTTATCTGGTTCCATGAGTTACTGTTTTACCTGTGGGTATTGTGTTTTGATGCACAAAATTTTTAATTTTAATGAAGTCCAATTTGTCTGTTTTTACTTATGTTGCCTGTGCTTTTGGTATCATATCCAAAAAATCATTGCCAAATCCAATGTCATGGAGTTTTGCCCTATGTTTTCTTCTAAGAGATTTATTATTTTAGGTTTTACAACTATATCTTTGATCCAGTTTGTGTTAATTTTTGAATATGGTGTGAGGTAGGGAATCCAAATTCATTCTCTTGAATATGGAGACCCAGTTTTCCTAGTACTATCTGTTGAAAAGACTAAACTTACATTGTTTTGATTATTGTAGCTTTGTAGTAAATTTTGAAATGAGAAAGTATTAGTCTTCCAGCTTTGTTATTTTTTAAAAAATTATGTTATGCTAGTCACCATACAGTACATCATTAGTTTTTGTTGTAGTGTTCCAAGATTCAGTTCTTCTTTTTTAAGGTTGTTTTGTTTTTTGGGCTCACTTGGGATTCCATATGAATTTTAGGATAGGTTTTTCTATTTCTGCATAAATAGCATCGAGGTTTTGATAGGGATTGGGTTGAATCTATAGATTGCTTTGAGTACCACTGGCACTTAATAACATTAATTCTTCCCATCATGAATATGGGATATATTTCCTTTTACTTATGTCTTTTTAAATTTTCTCAGTAGTTTTTTTTTTTTTTTTTTTAGTTTTCATTGTATAAGTCTTTCACCTACTTGATTAAGTTAATTCCCAAGTATTTTATTATTTCTGATGATATTGTAAGTGGAATTGTTTTTGTAATTTCCTTTTCAGATTCATTCAGGATATATTTCTGGACTCTTGATTCTACTGCGCTGGTTCTTACTTCTATCCTTATGATAGTACCACAATGTCTTGATTACTAGAGCTTTGTAATAACTTTTGAAGTTAAGAAGCACGAGTATTCCAACTTTATTTTCCTTTTTTCCCCCATTTTTTTGTAGAGCAGTTTTAGGTTTGCAACAAAATTGAGAAGAAGGTACAGAGATTTCCCATATATCCCTTGTCCCCACACATTATTGACATAAGTCACCAGAAGGGTACATTTGTTATCAAGGATTAATCAGCATTGACTGATCATAATCACCCAAAGTGCATAGTTTACATTAGGATTAACACTTGGTGTTGAATATTCTATGGTTTGGACAAATGTATAATGACATATATCCATCATTAAAATATACAGAGCATTTTCACCACACTAAAAATCTCTGTGCTTTGTCGGTTTATGTCCCCTGCTCCTTGGCAACTGCTGATCTTTTTACTCTGTAAAAAGTAAACATATCCATAGTTTTGCCTTTTCCAGATGTTGTATAGTTGGAATCATACAGTATGTATAATTTTCAAATTGGTTTCTTCCACTTAGTAATAAGCATTTGAAGTTTCTCCATGTCTCTTCATGGCTTGATAGCTGATTTATTGTTATCCCTGAATTGTATTTCATTGTCTGGATGAACAAATTTATTTTTCCATTCACCGACTAGTGGACACTTTGCTTGCTTCTAAGTTTTGTCAATTATGAATAAAATTTCTGTAAACATCTGCGTGCAGGGTTTTGTGTGAACATAGTTTTCAACTTTTTTGGATAAACACCAAGGGACGTAATGGCTAAATTGTGTGGTGGTATGTTTAGTTTTGTAAGAAACCATCAAAACCACAGCCTTCCAAAGTGGTTGTACCATTTTTCATTCCTAGTAAAGCAATGTGTGAGAGTTGCTGTTACTCCATATTCCCACCAGTATTTGGTGTTGTCAGTGTTTCAGATTTTGGTCTTTTTAATATGTGTAGAGGTTTGTTTTCTTTTTTAAAGATTAGTTTGGCTATTTTGTCTTCTTTCCATTTTCATATGAATATTAAGATAAGCTTATAAAAATCAGCTGAGAATTTGGTATTGATTTTGAATTACAGATTTAATTTGGGGAGTATTGACATCTTAATATTAAATCTTCTAATCCACGAACATGGGACTTTCCCATTTGTTTAAACCTTTAATTTCTTATATAATGTGTTCTAGTTTGTGTTGGACAGGTCTTACACTCCTCTTCTTAAGTTTATTCCTGAATATAAATTATATAAGCATTTTATTTTTTGATGTTATTGTAATTGTGCTTTCATATATAGAAATGGTAACTGATTTCCTTAAGATTTTTTTAAAATTTACTTATTTGACAGACAGACATCACAAGTAGGTGGAGAGGCAGGCAGAGAGAGAGGGGGGGAAGCAGGCTCCCTGCTGAGCAGAGAGCCAGATGTGGGGCTCGATCCCAGGACCCTGGGATCATGACCTGAGCTGAAGGCAGAGGCTTTAACCCACTGAGCCACCCAGGCACCCCAATAACTGATTTTCTTATACAGCAATTTTATAGCCTACCAACATGTTGAACTTGTTTATTAGTTCTACTAGATTTTCTTTGTGTGTGGATTTCTCAGCATTTTATATATACAAGATCATATTAGCTACAAAGAGAGTTAGTTTTACTTTTTCCTTGACCACCCAAACTGGATAATTTCATTTTTTTTTATTGCCTACTTTACCTGGTTAGAACCTCCAGTACAATGTTAAGTATAAAAGGCAAAAGCAGACATCTTTGTCTTGTTCCAGAACTTAGAGCAAAAGGATTCAGTATCCCTTCATCAAGTATGATGTTAATTGTGGATTTTTTCCCCCACAACTAAATGCTCCTTTTCAGGTTGAGGAAATTCCCTTCTATTCCTAGTTTGTTGATTTTTTTTTTTAATCATGAAAGGGTGTTGGATTTTGTTATATGCTTTTTCTATGCCTATTGAGATAGTCATGTGGGTTTTTTTTTTTTGTCTCTTATTTTATCAACAGGGTGTTTCTCAGCATATATTACATTTGATTTTCATGTTCAACCAGCTATGAATTCTTAAGATAAATCCTAATTGGTCATGATGCATGATGCTTTTGTTATGTTGCTGGAATCCATTTGCTAGCATTTTTTTCTTTGAGGTGTACACATTTATACTCATAATGGATCCTGGTCTATACCCTTCTCTTTTAAAAAAATTGTTATGTTAGGCACCATACAGTACATCATATACTCTCCTTTTGTTTGTATTTGTCTATTTTATTAGTTTTTAGTGTATATTTAATGATTCATTATTTGGGTATAACACCCAGTGCTTGTCACATCACGTGCCCTTCTTAATGCCCATCACCTAGTTACCCCATTCCCCCACCTACCTCCCTTTCCACAACCCTCTGTTTTGTTTCCCAGCATCAAGAGTCTCTCATGGTTTGGCTCCCTCTTTGATTTCTTCCCATTCAGTTTTCCCTCCCTTCCCCGGTGATCCCCTGCTCTACTGCTTATCTTTCCACACATGAGTGAAACCATATGATAATTGTCTTTCTCTGATTGACTTATCTTGTTCAGCATAATCTCCTCCAGTTCCATCCATGTTGATATAAATGGTAGGTATTCATTTTTTTCTGATGGCTGAGTAATATTCCATTGTATATATGAACCACATCTTCTTTATCCATCCATCTGTTGAAGGACACCTTGGGTCCTCCCACAGTTTGGCTATTGTGGACATTGCTGCTATGAACATTGGGATGCCCTTGCCCCTTCTTTTCATTACATCTGTATCTTTGTGGTAAATACCCAATAGTGCAATTGTGGGTCATAGGGTAGCTTTGTTTTTTCTTGAGGAACCTCTATACTGTTTTCCAGAGTGGATGTACCAGCTTGTATTCCCACCAATGGTGTAAGCGTTCCTACCAACGGTGTAAGAGGTTTACTTTCTCACCAACATTTGATGTTCCTGTCATGTTAATCTTGGCCATTCCAACTGGTGTAAGGTGGTATATCAAGTGGTTTTGATTTCTGTTTCCCTGATGCTGAGTGATGTTGAGCATTTTATCATGTGTCTGTTGGCCATTTGTACGCCTGTCTTGGGAGAAGTGTCTGCTTATTTCTTCTGCTCACTTCTTGATTGGATTATTTGTTTTTCTGGGTGTTGAATTTGAGAAGTTCTTTATAGATCTTGGATACCCACCCTCTGTATATGCAAATATCTTCTCCCATTCTATAGGTTACCTTTTAGTTTTGTTGTTTCCTTTGTTGTGCAGAAGCTTTTTATCTTGATGAAGTCCCAAATAGTTCATTTTTGTTTTGTTTTCCTTGCCTTTAGAGACATATCTTGCAAGAAGTTGCTGCAGCCAAGGTGGAAGAGGTTTCTGCCTGTCTCACATTTAGATCTCTCATCCATTTTGAGTTTATTTTTGTGTATGGTGTAAGAGAATGGTCCAGTCTCATTCTTCTAAATGTGGCTGTCCAATTTTCCCAGTACTATTTATTAAAGAGACTGTCTTTCTTTCCATTGGATATTCTTAATGCTTTATTGAAAATTAGTTGGCCACAGAGTTGAGGGGCCACTTCTGGGCTCTCTATTCTGTTCCATTGATCTATGTGTCTGTTTTTGTGCCAGTACCATACTGTCTTGATGATCACAGCTTGGTAATACAGCTTGAAGTCAAACACTGTGATGCCCCCCAGCTTTGGTTTTCTTTTTCAATGTTCCCTTGGCTATTTTTTTTTTCTGGTTCCATACAAATTTTAGGATTATTTGTTCCAGCTCTGTGAAAAGTGTTGATGGTATTTTGATAGGATTGCACTGAGTGTGTCGATTCCTCTGGGCAGCATAGACATTTTAGCAATGTTTGTTCTTCCAATCCATGAACATGGAATGTTTTTACATCTCTTTGTGTCTTCCTAATTTTCTTTCACAGTGTTCTGTAGTTTTTAGACTACAGATCCTTTACCTCTTTAGTTAGGTTTATTCCTAAGTATCTTATGGTTTTTGGTGCAATTTTATTGATTCCTTAATTTCTCTTTCTTCAGTCACATTGTTAATATATAGAAATCCAACTGATTTCTGTGCATTGATTTTGAATCCTGCCATGTTGCTGAATTACTGTATGAGTTCTAGCAATTTTGAGGTGGAGTCTTTTGTGTTTTTTGTATAAAGTATTATGTCATCTGCAAAGAGTGAGAGTTTGACTACTTTTTTTTTTTTGCCAATGTAAATGCTTTTATTTCTTTTTGTTGTCTGCTTGCTGAGGCCTGGACTTCTAGTACTATGTTGAACAATAGTGGTGACAGTGGGGATCCTTGTCATGTTCCTGACCTTAAGGGAGAAGCTCTCAGCTTTTCTCTCTTGAGAGTGATATAGCTTTTGTAGATGGCTTTTATGATATTGAAGTATGTCCCCTCTATGCTTATAATTTTTAATCAAGTTTTAATCAAGAAAGGATGTTATATTTCGTCAAATGCTTTTTCTGCATCAGTTGAGGATCATATGGTTGTTGTCTTTCTTTCATTAATGTGATCTATAACATTGATTGATTTGCAAATGTTGAGCCACCCTTGTATCCCAGGAATAAATCCCACCTGGTCGTGGTGAATAATCTTTTTAATGTAATGTTGTATCCTATTGGCTAGTATCTTGGTGAGTATTTTGGCATCCATGTTCATCAGGGATATTGGTCTATAATTCTCCATTTTGATGGGGTCTTTGGTTTTGGGTTCAGACCAATAACCAGCAAGGAAAATGAAGCAATAATCAAAAACATCCCAAAAAACAAGAGTTCAGAGTCAGATACCTTCCCAGAAGAATTCTACCAAACATTTAAAGAAGAAATTAATACCTATTTTACTGAAGATGTTTCAAAAAATAGAAATGGAAGGAAATCTTCCAAACTCATTTGATGAGGCCAGATTTTATTACCTCTTGACACAGTTTCAGTAGTTTGTATATTTGTAGGAATTTGTCCATTTCATGTAGTTTAACTAAACTGTTTGCATATCATTATACACAGTATCCTCTTTTAGTCTGTTTTATTTCTGTAAGGTAGTTAGTCATATTCCACCTTTCATTTATGATTTCAGTAACAGAATTATTTTTTTAAAAAGATTTTATTTATCTATTTGAGAGAGAGAGAGACTGAGAGTGAGAGAGAAAGCATGAGAAAGGGAGGGTCAGAGGGAGAAGCAGACTCCCTGCTGAGCAGAGACCCGGATGTGGGACTCTATCCCAGGACTCCAGGTTCATGACCTGAGCGGAAGGCAGTCGCTTAACCACCTGAGCCACTCAGGCACCCCTCAGTAACGGATTTCAAATCTTTTTTTTCCTTTCTGAGCATAGCTAAAGATTTGTCTTTGGGGGATGGGAGTTCTTTTGAAAGAGTCAGCTTTTGGTTTAATTGTTTTTCTCTGTCATTGTTCTCTTCTTTATTTCATTTTTTCCATCACAGTCTTGATTATTTCCATTCTTCCTCTCACTTTGGGTTTAGTTTTCTCTTCTCTTCTAGTTTAGTTTTTAAATATTTATAAGATTTAATTAATTTTAATTCCAGTATAGTTAACATACAGTGTTATATTACTTTCAAGTGGACAATATAGTGATTCAACAATTCTGTATATTACGCAGGGCTTGTCATGATAGCTGTACTCTTTCATGCCCTTCACTTATTTTACGTATCTCCCCAACCCCATTCTAGTTTCCATAGTTGGAAAGTTAGGTTTTTGAGTTCAGACTTTTATCCTTTTAAAAAATATAGTATTTATAGCTATAGATTTTCCTCTAAGCAGTACTTTAGATACATCAAGTAAGTCATGGTATGTTGTATATTTTAAAAAATTAACATATAATGTATTATTTGCCCCAGGGGTACAGGTCTGTGAATCATCAGGCTTACACAGCACTCATAGCACTCACTGTAGCACATACCCTCCCCAATGTCCATAATCCAGCCACCCTATCCCTACCTCCCCCCCCCCCCAGTAACCCTCAGTTTGTTTTGTGATATTAAGAGTTTCTTATGGCTTGTCTCCCTCTTGATCCCATTTGTTTCACTTTTTCCTTCCCTACCCTGCACAACCCTCTGCCCTGCCTCTCAAGTTCCTCATATCAGAGAGATCATATGATAATTGTCTTTCTCTGATTGGCTTATTTCGCTAAAAATAATACCCTCTGGTTCCATCCACGTTGTTGCAAATGGCAAGATGTCTTTTGATGGCTGCATAGTATTCCTGTGTGTGTGTGTGTGTGTGTGTGTGTGTGTGTGGATAGATAGATAGATAGATAGATAGATAGATATATCTCACAGCTTCTTTACCCATTCATCTGTTGATGGACATATAGGTTCTTTCCATAGTTTGGCTATTGTGGACATTGCTGCTATAAACATCTTGGGTGCATGTGCTCCTTTGGTATTTGTTTTATTCATCTCAAAATGTTTTCTAGTTTTCCTTTTGGTTTCTTCTTTGACCTTTTGGTAATTGAGGAGTGTGCTGCTTCATTTCCACATATTGGTGACATTTTAAAACTTCCTTCTTTAATTGATTTCTGATTTAATTCCATTATAATCATACTTTGCATGATTTCCATTTTTCTAATTCATTGCGACTTGTTTTACAACCTAAAATATGGTCTATCCTAGAGAATAATCTATGTGCACCTGAAAAGAACATGTACTCTGTGTTATTGGGTGGAATGTTGTACAGACATCTATTAGGTCTAGTTGGTTAATTATGTCATTCAATTTCTCCTATAGCCTTTCCCTTTTGCACAATTCCTGTAAATTATTGAATATGGGGTATTGAAGTTGCCAACTGTTGTTTTTAAAATTTTGTGTTTCCGGGACACCTGGGTGGCTCAGTTGGTTAAAATTTTGTGTTTCCCTTGTCAAATCTGCCAGTTTTTGCTTCATGTATTTCAGGACTCTTGTTAGTGCATATTTGCTTACAATTTCTATGTATTCCTGGTGGACTGAACTTAAAAAAAATCATTTTAAGAATGTCTTCCTTATGTCTAATAACAACTTTTGTCATAATGTCTGTTTTGTCTGATGTTATTATAGTTGTTCCACCTCTCTTTTCGTTTCTGTTTATAGCATATATTTTTCCATACTTATGTTCAACCTATTTGTGTCTTTGAATCTAAGGTGTGTCTCTCATATATAGCATTTAATTCGAATACATTTTAAAAATCCATTTTGCCAATCTCTGCCTTGTGATTAGTGTCCAATCCATATACATTTAATGTAGTTACAAATAAAATAGGGTTTACGTCTATTATTTTGCAGTTTTCTATATCGTATGTCTTTGTTATTCTGTTTGTCCAGTATTGCTCTTGTTTATGTTACATGAATGTTTTCTTTCATGCCATTTTATTTAATTATTTTTCTTTTATACCACTTTACATTTTTATTTTTATTATTTTGAATTATTTTTTAATTTATTGTCAATATTATCTTATTATTAATATTATTACAATATTCTATATAATTCTTGGTTGATGGTATTTTCTTTCAGTGCTCTGAAGATGTCATCCCACTTGCTGTCTTCTGGCTTCCATGGTTTCTGATGAGGAATTTTATTGAAGATTACCTTTTCAGGATGAATTCCTTGTTTTTGGCTGATTTCAAGATTTTCTCTTAGTCTTTGCCTTTTGGCATTTTGACCTATCAATTGACCTATCTTTAAGCTTGTGGATCATTTCTTTTGTCAAATCAAGTATTCTGTTGAGCTCCTTGAGCGATATTATCATTTTAATTATTATGTATTTTTCTGCTTTGGAATCTCTATGTCTTTTTTTAGAGAGCCTTATGTTTCTATTCCAGAAGTAATCTCTTCAGGGTCCTCTAAAATCTTTATTATCTGAAGGAATATGAAGATCTCAAATTTTGGAAACAAAAATTTATAACTAAATTTGCACTTCAGAGTCTATAGCATTTGGTGCCCCCATATTACTAGTATGACCCGTGAAACCTCTTCAGTCTATGTATTTCCTTTATTAATCTCCTGGGTGATGCAAATCTAAAAGACATCAGGCTGCATGTATCCCTTCAAATCAATACTTATGTATCCTTTGGCTAAATTCCTAGTAGAGCTGCTGCTGGATCATAGGGTAGTTCCATTTTTAACTTTTAGAGGAAACTCCATACTGTTTTCCAGAGTGGATGAGCCAGTTTGCATTCCTACCAAAAGTGTAAGAGTGTTCCCCTTTCTCTGCATCCTTGCCAATATCTATTGTTTCCTGTGTTGTTAATTTTAGCTATTCTGACTGGTCTGAGGTATTATCTCACTGTGGTTTTGATTTGTATTTCCCTGATAATGAGTGATGTTGAGCATCTTTTCATGTGTCTGTTGGCCATCTGTACATCTTCTTTGGAAAAATATCTATTCATGTCTTCTGTCCATTTTTTAACTGGATTTTTTGGGGTTTTTTTGGGTGTTGGGTTTTATAAGTTTTTATATGTTTTAGATACAAACCCTTTATCAGGTATGTCACTTGCAAACATCTTCTCCCATTCCATGAGTTACCTTTTAGTTGTATTGCTTGTTTTCTTCTCTGTGCAGAAACTTTTTATCTTGTTGAAGTCCCAATAGTTTATTTTTTGCTTTTGTTTCTCTTTCCTCAGGAGACATATCTAGTAAGAAATTGCTACAATGATGGCAAAGAGGTTACTGCCTGTGTTCTCCTCTAGGGTTTTGATGTTTTCTGGAAGAGGGGGTTCTTAACAGAAGCTGTTCTATCCTGATCATCCCTCCAGAAGCAAAATTACTCACTCTTTTCATTGTATTTTGGATGATTTAAAGCTACTGAAATCCATCTGATTGTTATGCATGCACAGATCACTTCCGAGATAGTGCTGAAGAGTAAATATTGTAAAAGCATACTACCAGCCATCTGAATTAAAAAGAAAAGAAAAATTTCTCATATTAATTAGCCATTTAAAAATTACACAAGAACAATACTTAATAAGGGGGAATAAATACCATTCATCATATCAGTCTCACATAACTATGATTACTTTTGTGTATTTTTCACAAGAACAAAATTTATGAAGTACTGACATATGTACCTTGCATTCTGTTAAGTACTTCTTCTAGCAACAACCCTACAAGTTGGATACTTTTATTTCTCTTCTACATGTGACAAGACTGAAAAGCAGAGAGCTTACCTTAGTACTGTGGGGTGGGTGGAATTCTTCAGGATTTGGTACTGAATGCCCATCTTTTCTCTCTTTATACTTTCTCTTTTGGTAAGACTGATGGCATGACTTGTGTTTTATGCTTTTCCATTTAGTGCACCTACCATTTGCATGTTCTATTTTCTTTTGACCCCCATGTTGTAGGCATTATTACATGTATTAGGTGGAGCCAATCTTCCTCCCTTCCCACGTTTCTACCATGGCCTGAAGTAGGAGTTTCAGCTTTAAGAGTGGCTTCTAGTGTGTCTCAGTGCTCCTTACTTAAAATTCCCCATTTGAGAAGCAGAGATTTATCTACTTGGTGATTTTATCCTTTCTGGGTTCTTTTTTCAGAAGTGTTTGTCTTTATGACCCCAGATTCTGAGAATTGTCTGGTTACAGTACTGGGAGACCTATCATTTATTTGCAACTAGGTAGATAAGTTTAATTTATGGAAGGAGGTATCAGAAGGCTTATTTTGGTCAAAGATTTAAGACTTATTCTCCAACTATAATAATCACAATAAAGCTTATAGTTTCATCTACATCTGCTTGATTTCTTGTATCTTATCTTAGTTGGTTTAGAACATGGAAAGAGAAAAGTGTGTGGCCATTCACTGGTCTGCCATATTAGTTTCCCAGGGATGCTGTAATAAATCATCACATCTGTGTGGCTTAACACAACTGAAATTTATTGTCTCACAGTTTTGGAGGGTAGAAGTCCAAAAAGAGTGCATTGGCCTTAGCAAGAGAATTCTCTTTCCAAAGCCTTTAGGGGAGGATTTTTCCTTGCCTCTTTCAGCTTCTGGTAGCCTCAAGTGTTCTTGGCTTGTAGTAGCATTACTATAACCTCTGCTGCTATGTTTATATGGCCATCTTCCTTCCATGCCTGTGTCCAGATTTCTTTCTTCTTATAAGGACACTTGCTATATTGGACCAATGGCCTATCCTACTCTTGCATGACCTCATCTGAAATAATTCCACCTGCAGAGACCCTGTTCTCAGATAATGTCACTTTCTGAAGTACTGTGGGTGAAGACATGTCTTTTTTGGGGACACAATTCAACCCATAACAGTCTGTCTCTGTCCCGCCTCTACATTCATGTCCCTCCCGTGTATAAAACATATTTACCTGATCCTGATATCTACAAAAGTTTTGACATCAACTCCAATGACCTAAATGTCCTCAGGTCAAAAAGCCCCAAATCTCATCATCTAAATTATCTTAATTAGCTATGGATGAGACTCACAGAATTGTTCATTTCAGGGCAAAATGCTTCTCCATCTGTAGACCTGTGAAACCAGGAAATGAGCTATCTACTTCTAAGACATAACTGGTAGGACAGACACAGGATAGATATTTCCATTTCAAAAGGGAGATATGAGGAGGAAAAAAGGGTCATGGACCCCAAGCAAGCTCAAAACCCAACAGGGCAACAGTTTAGATTTCTGTTCTCAGGGCCTGCTGAGGTCCCTCTCTTTAGGCTATTCTTATCTCAGCCTGTAGCATATGAAAGATGTAAATATTTGAGGCATGAAAGGCGTTTCTTTTTCCTTTTTAATTTTTGGTTTTCTTTTTTATTTATTACTTTACTTAATTTTAAAAAATGATTTATTTATTTACTTGAAAGAGAGAGCAAGTGAGAGAAGATAAATGGAGCGGAAGGATAGAGGAAGAAGGAGAAGCAGACTCCCCACTGAGCAGGGAGCCCAGGACCCTGGGGTCATGACCCTAACCAAGCAAAGGCATGCACTTAGCAGGCTGAGCCACCCAGGAACACTTCCTGGTTTTCTTTTTTCTTTTGTAACTGAGGTACTAATTCTATACTTTATACCACTTTCCAGTGGTTTTTAATGCTTATTTATTTACTTATTTATTTATGCTCATTCATTTAATCTGTGATTTCTTTTTACACATTGGGAAAATGGAGCCCATTACTATTTTGCTTGAAATGGAGAGCTCATTGATTTAATGTTACTTTATCAAGTTTCACCTTTTCCATATTGCCTGGTAAAACGATCTTCCATAAAAGAATATTTTTTGCCTGTACTAAGATTTACTTCTCAGCTCTCTGTACTTTGACCAATTTTTCTTTTTGTGTATAAATATTACACTATTTTTCTTATAATGGCTTAATCACATATTTTCATATCTGGTTCAGCAAGTTGTTTGTCCCTCCCCAACCACTGGCATCATTGGCACCTTTCTCACAATCTTTTCCCCATCCATACACATTTTACAGTAGTTTTATTGCATTCCCTCCCAAACCTTTGTTGGGATTCTATTATTTTTTAAGATTTTATTTATGTATTTGACAGAGAGAGACACAGTGAGAGAGGGAACACAAGCAGGGGGAGTGAGAGAGGGACAAACAGGCTGCCGCTGAGCAGAGAGTCTGATGTGGGGCTCGAACCCAGGATCCTGGGATCATGACCTGAGCCAAAGGCAGACGCTTAACAACTGAGCCACCCAGGAGCCGCCTGTGTTGGGATTCTAAATGGAATCGATCACATTTATGTATTAATTTGCAGAATCTTGCAATTTTATGATATGAGTTTGCATTCAAGAATGTAGTTTCTGAACAGTATTCAGTTCTTCTCATTATGTTTTTGTAGCTTTGCTATTATTTTGATTAGGCATTTATTATTTTTCCTACTTTAGCACCCAAAGTGGTGATTTCTAGTACAAAGAAAATGTATTAGAAGCCTGGATGGCTCAGTTTGTTAAGCATATAACTCTTGATTTCAGCTCAGGTCATGATCTCAGAGTTGTGAGATCAAGCCCCACGTTGGGCCCTGCACTGGGCATGGAGTCTGCTTAAGATTCTCTCTCTCTCTCTAAAAAAAAAAAATGTATTAATTGTCTACATTTTTCTTTACCCAGTTACTTTCCTAAACTGTTTTGTTGCAGTGGTTTTTTAGCTGAGTCTTCGGAGTTTTCTAGGTATCCTATCACTTTATCTTCACATAATGATAGTCCTGACCTCTCTCCGAGGCTTCTAGTGTTTCTTTAGCTGGACTAAAAATGATTTTTTCATATTCCCATGGTAAAAATTTGGAGGAGACACAGTTTGTTTGTATATTTCCATACCAAAGATGATTGTCAAATTTGGCTGTGTTTTCCATACCTTGCCCACTGCAACATACATCACTTACCATAGTTTTTTCATTTATATCTAAAATTTGGATCCTATTGTTACTAAACTTGGTACTTACATGTGTCCAAACATATTCGTCGGTGTCTGCATGATATGTGAAACAGGCAATACTTAGTATCATTATACCAATTATAGAAAAGCAGACACTTAAGATGTTCATAACAAGGCTATAAATAAGCTGTAAAAGACAAAGAATACTGGTCATGGGCAGGTTTTGATGAAGCAATCAGTCTGTTGTCTGCTCTAGAGCATTCAAGTTGGAAATTTTTTATCTGATTCTCTGGAATCTTACTGTGATTGATATCGGGATTCTGTCTCAAATTTGTCTGGAACCCAACAGGAAAAAACCTTTTTTTTTTTTTTTTTTTTTTTAGTTTATTCAACAAATAATTAAACAGTGCCTGCAACGTGCTAAATGTTGTGCTAGGGGTAAACCCAGGCTTCTACTCAAGCATCTCACAATCAAATGGAGGAGACAAGATGACGGTTTCATTCAATAAAATTTCATAAATGTCATGCTATGAATTAGCTTCAGGTCCAGGATTTGCCAGTGTCATTCCTACCCCAGTAAGGTCACCTTACTACCAAATAACTTTCCATAGTTCCCAGCTGCCTTCAAAATAGCATCTGCTCTCTTCAGAACGACACTGTGGAACTTGCATGACCTGTGAAGAGAAATTCTGCTCTTTTGAAAGGGGCTCCATGGGTTTTGTATGCATGTGTCAGAGGATAGTTATGTTTGAAAGAGGATTTTTTTTTTTTTTAAATAATGGGAAGAAGGAGGTGATTTGATGGTCAACCAAAGAAAGAACTTAAGTGGGCATACTCATTTTTGATTGTCTAGCAGGCAGCCTCCTTTCATTCCAGGTACTCTTCTCACTGGCTTAGTTTTTATTTATTTAAATTCAATTAGCCAACATAGAGTACATTGTTAGTTTTCGATGTAGTGTTCAATGATTCATTATTTGTGTATGACACCCAGAGCTCATTACATCAAGGCTTGGTCTTTATAAAAGAAATTTATCAGACTTTACTACAACGGCCAGAAGAGGAAGGACCTACCTCCCTTTCTTCAATCCACAGGAGGCAGAGCCAGGACATTGCCAGTGAAATGTTACTCTTAAGGGTTGTGGATCTTGAGCAAGTAACTTAGAGAAGAACAAAAGACTGGAATTCGTTCCTAGAACTGGCAGGTGGGATGTCATGCAGTGGGGGCAGTGGGACCTTTGGGTGCTAGACAGAAAATATGATGTCTAGTGACGGTAACAACCTGGCCAGACTCTCTTTGCTGAAAGAAATAGCTGTGGTACTTTGGACTTTCTGTTTCTGGCCTCTGGAAATTTCTCAGATCCTGTGTATTTTCTAAGCTTGGTCCTTCACCTCCTAGGTGCTATGACCCTGGCTTCTTTCTAGTAGATCCTGTCTCTCCTTGATATAGCCAGATTCCGTTCACAGTGGTGAACAAAATTGAAAAAATGTATTATGGAAGAGAGAATAGTGTATGCAAAACTTCAGATATATGGGAAAGCAGGTCTTTAGGAAAATGAAGATTTCAGTGTGGCTGGAACGCAAGGCATGAAGGGGAGTTGGATATAGTGTGGCTGGAGGAGTGGGCAGAGGATGGATTATGAAGACTCTAGTATGCTGTGCTAAGAATTCCAATTTTATCTTTTTGAAGTGCAGAACAATATCGCTGAATGTTTCGGCTAGAAAGACCCCTCCTTAGTACAAAGCCAGGAGTGGTACACTCAAGCAAACACACATTTACAATGTCTCTGCACACTTACCCTATGACCATTTATGAGGTCAGAGAGGCTTATGAACCAGGATCACCTAGAGAAAGACATTTATATTCCAAAAAAATAGTAATCAAGTATTTTTTTTCCTTTTAGCCAACATATAGTATTACATCATTTGTTTCAGATGTAGAGCTCAATAATTCATCAGTTGTACATAACAGAGCTCATCATATCACGTGGCCTCCTTAATGCCCATCACCAATTACCCCACCCCTCCACCTACCTCCCCTCCAGCAACCCTCAGTTTAATTCCTATAGTTAAGAGTCTCTCATGGTTTGTCTCCCTCTCTGATGACTTCCCATTCAGTTTTCCCTCTGTTCCCCTATGATCATCTGCGCATTATATTCCAAATATGAGTCAAGCATTTGAGGTAAATCTACAACATCATTATTTTTGATGCATTCTGCCTTTGTCATGGCAGTGCGAGGAACTCCATGGATCAACTCCTCAACCAAACTTGTGAAAATTACTAAAAAACCCCCCCAAAACAAAAAAACAAAACACCCTGACATTTAAAATTTCTGGAAATAGTCCTAATGGCCTATGACAAATGAAGAAACACCTATTCAAGAAAATCTAGAAAGCGCCATCAAAACCATAGGGGTCTGTGGTATCCAAACCAAGAGCCATGCCCACTTGCCCCCTTCCCAGTGAGCAAGACCAGTCTCGGTTAGTGCAGGATCCTTTCCCACCAGATCCCACTCAGAGAGCTGGCTAGTGTTCTCGCCCTTGGAGGAGCAGGTCATCTAGTGAGCATTTCTAATCTTGCTTCCAGCTCCTTGCAACTGATGCCAAGTTGCAGTGAGTGCAGCCAAGAGAGGGGGACTCTCTTCTTTTGCCTAGTCCCTACTTGTGGGATGAGGGCCCATCTTGGTTGCAGTGCCAGTGAGAGTACTAGACCATGATTACCCTTGCCTTTGTTTAAGGGGTAGGAGTTCCACAGCATGAGAGGCAAACAGAGACCTGGGGCAGCTCTAAGCCCTTGGTTATTATTATTATTTTTTAAAGATTTTATTTATTTATTTGATGGAGAGAGAGATCACAAGCAGAGAGGCAGGCAGAGAGAGAGGGAGAAGCAGGCTCCCCCGCCGAGCAGGGAGCCCGATGAGGGGCTCGATCCCAGGACCCCGAGATCGTGACCCGAGCCGAAGGCAGAGGCTTAACCCACTGAGCCACCCAGGTGCCCCAAAGCCCTTGGTTATTAAAGTAGGGGTGTCACCCAGAGAGAAGCACTCCTTTGTCCCTGTGTCCACCCCCATCCTAGCACCAGAGCTTTGGCTCAGAGGTTTTGTCTGGGGGAGAAACAGGCATCCTAGGGGGGCTGCGGGTATACCTAAAGCTGCACCCACCCCTGAGAAGCAATTTGACACTGAGGGGAAGAAATAGACTCCACTAAATTATTTCAGCCAGGCTTTAAAAAAAAAAAAAATCTAATAACAGTAACAAATCCTAGGGACACCTGAGTAGCTCAGTCAGTTAAGCAGTTAAGTGTTGGCCTTCTGCTCAGGTCATTATCCCAGGACCTGGGATTAAGCCTTGCATGGGGCTCCCTGCTCAGCCAGGAGGCTGCTACTCCCTCGGCCGCCCCACCCCCACCCCTGCTCCAACTTCCTCTCCCTCTCTCTCAAATAAATAAAATCTTAAAAAAAAAAAAGCAAGCTGTAGAGTGGAGAATGAGTGCCCAGAGTTGAAAAACAAGCTGTAGGGTGGAGAATGAGGACCCAGAGTTGCTACAATGTATTATCTAAACCTAGTTTCCAACAACAAAAAATTTATGAGACAAAGAAACAGAAATGTGTATACAACTATGCACTTTGACCCATACACCAGAAAAAAAAGCAGGTAACAGAAACTATGAGAGTGGCCAGATGCAATCTTTATTAGACAAAGATTTCAAAGTAGTCATTAAAAAATGCCATATATCTAAAGTAAATGATTAAACAAGCAAAGAAAGATCTGCCTGACTAGGGACAATTTAATGGCAACAGTTAGATAACCCACATGAAATGGAAAAATTCTTAAGCAACAGGTAAAACACTACAACTGACTCAAGAAGAAATGGAAAATTTGGATAGATCATCTGTAACAAACCAAGAGATCTAGAATAATAATAAAAAACTTTCGTGAAGAAAAAGCACAGTTCCAACAGCACCTGGGCGGGTCAGGTAAGTGTCTGCCTTCAGCTCAGGTCATGATCTCAGGGTCCTGGGATGGAGCCCCTGCATCAGGCTCCCTGCTCAGCGGATAGTCTGCTTCTCCCTCTGCTTCCATTGGTGCTCCCCCTTTCTCTCAAAAAAAAAAAAAAAGCGCACAGTTCCAGATGACTTCAATGGTCTCTTCTACAAAATATCTAAAGAAGAATTAATATCAGTTCTTCACAAGCTCTTCCAAAAATAGAATAAGAGGAGACACTTCCTCACTCATTGTAGGAAGCCAGTATTACTCTGATACCATAACCAGACCAAGACATCACAACAGCAACAACAAAACTGTATACTAATATCTCTTTGAACATGGATGCAAAAACCTTCAACAAGATGCTATCAAACTTAACCCAGCAACGTATAAAAAGCATCATAAACCATAGCCAAATGAGATTTATTCCACCAATGGAAGGCCAAAATTTCCAAAAATCAATTAATGTAATACACCACAATATAATAAAAAACAACTGCATGATCATCTCAATAGATGCAGAAAAAGCATTTGACAAATATCCTAGACACTTTCATGTTTAAAACACTCAAGAAACTGAACTAGGCAGCATCTTCCTCAACCTAGGAAAGGTATCTAAGAAATACCCATAACGAACATACTTATTGGTTTGTTTACTTATTGCATACCGCTGGAAGCTTTCCTCCTGAGATCAGAAAAAGATAAGAACATTTGCTCTCACAACTTCTACTCAACAATGTACTAGTGGTTATAGCCAGGGCAGTTAGGCAAAAAAAAAAAAAAAAAAAAAAAGAAAGAAACAAAAGTCATCCAAATTGGTCAAGGATCTATTCACAGATTACACGTTCATTTCTACAGAACATCCTAAGGAAAACACTGAAAACTATTAGAACTACTAAATGAGTTCAGCAAAACGACAGGATACAAGATTGATGTAAGAAAATCAGTGGTATTCCTTACACTGGAAATGAACCACCGGAAAATAAAATTAAGAAAACAATTCCATCTATAATAGCATCAGAAAGAATAAACTATTTAAGAATAAGTTGAATTTATAAAGATCAAAACTTATACCCTGAAAACTAAAAAAACATTTGTGAAAAAGTAATGAAAAAAGTCCATGTTCATATGGACATGAAGATTTAATACTGTTAAGATCAATACTCTCCAAATTGAACTGTAGCTTCAGCGTGATCCCTGTCAGAATCCCAGCTGTTTTTCCTTACAGAAATTGATAAGCTGATCCTAAAATTCATAGGCATCGAAAGAGAACAGAACAGCAAATGAACATCTTGAAAAAGAAGAGCAAAAATTGAAGGACTCCCACTTTCTGATTTCAAAATGTACTACAAAGTAATCAAAACTTTGTGGTACTTGTAGTAAGAATAGACATATTGACTAACGAAATAGAATTCAAAGTTCAGAAACAAACTCACAAGGGTGCTGAGAAAATTTAATGGGGGAGAAATAGTCTTTTCAAAAATGACATTGGGACAACTGGATATTCACAGGCAAAAAATGAAAGAATGCCTTTACATTACATCATCAACAAAAATTAACTCAAAATGGATCAGAGACCTAAATATAAGAACTAAAACTATAAAATGCCTATATGAAAACAGGCATAAATCTTCATGTCTTTGGTTTCTGCAATGGATTCTTAAACATGACATCAAAAGCAAGAACATAAAAAGAAAAATAGAGAAGTTCAGGCTTCAACAAAATTAAAGCTTCTGTGCTTCAAAGGACTATTCAGAAAGTGAAAATACAATCTATAGAAAGGAAAAACATTTGCAGATCATATATCTGATAAGGGCTTGTATGTAGATTACATAAAGCTCTTATGACTGAATGATAATAAAAGGTTAATAACTAATTTTAAGATGGGTAGAAGATTTGAACAGACATTCCTCCAAAGAAGACATACAATTGGCCAATAGTATATGAAAAGATGCATGGTGTGTAGCCTTCAGACCCCTAGGATGGCTAGCGTCAGAGGTCAGGTAATAGTAAGTGTTGGTGAGGATATGGACAAGTAGGAACCCTCACACACTGTTGGTGGGAATATAAAATGGTGGAGTCCCAGGGCACCTGGGTGGCTCAGTGGGTTAGGCCTCTGCCTTCGGCTCAGGTCATGATCCCAGGGTGCTGGGATCGAGCCCCGCATCAGGCTCTCTGCTCAGCGGGGAGCCTGCTTCCTCTTCTCTCTCTGCCTGCCTCTCTGCCTACTTGTGATCTCTCTGTCCAATAAATAAATAAAATCTTAAAAAAAAATGGTGGAGTCCCTTTGGAAACATCGTCTGTCATTTCCTCTATTGTTGTGCAGAGTTACCAAACAGCCCTGTAATTCCATTCCTACTTATATAGTACAAAGAATTAAAAACACATCAAATAAAATGTTGCACACAAGTGTTTATAACAGCACTCTTCATGATGGCTAAAAGTGGAATCAACCAAAATGTTCATCGATGATGAATGGATTAAAAAAATAGAGCATAGCTGTGCCATACAATATTATTTAGCCATGGAAAGGACAAAGTTCTGATATCATACACTACAATATAGGTGAACATTGCAAACATTAGGCTAAGTGAAAGAAGCCATTCATAAAAATTACATATTCTATGATTGCCTTTTTAAAATAATTGATTTTTAAATAAAATGTCCAGAACAGGCATATATCTACAGGGACAGAAGATAAACTAGTGGTTTCCTTGGCCTGGGGAAAATGGGGGGTTGTGGTATGGGGAGCAGTCGCTAAATGGTGCATGGTTACTTTTTGGGGTATTGAAAATGTTCTAAAGTTGACTGTGGTGATTGTTGCACATATCTGCGAATACACTAAAAAGATTGAATTGTACACTTAAAAAAACCAGAATTGATGAAGGTGGTATATATTTACCCAAGCAGCTACAGACTTTTCCAAGTTAATATGAAAATGAATAGTTATGTTTTTAGAAAATAAAAAATTGTTGAACTCAAATATCTGGACCTGAATGAGGGGGCCACATAAAGCATTTCATTAAAAAAAAAATAATAAAAAAATGTTCATGCAGAAGAAATATACCCCACATACTTTTTTTTTGCTTTAAATCAAAAGAATACACATGAATAAAATATAAGGAACATTGATATTCTTTAACATTAAAGATAGGAATCTTTTATACCAAAAATATCATTTTCTCCTCTTCTTAGTCTTCAGGATGAAATGCCCTAGAGCTCGGTCCTGTTTCTCTTTTCTTCTTTGCTAGGCTCTCCACTGGAGACCTTAACATGTCTCATCATGTTAAATATTATTTCATACCTAAGATTCCTGATTCTGTCCTTCCAATTGCTCAAGACAAAAGCTTTGCTTTAGTTCCTGATTCCTCTCTTTTTCTCTCACACCCTACACCCATCAGGAACCCCTGTTGGCATCACCTTCCAACACATCCAGTAGCCAAACACCTACCATCCCCTCCACTTGGTCTACTCTGTCCAATCCACTGTCCTCTTTTCCCTGGCTGACTGAAAGAGCCACGGAACTCTCCTCCCCACTTCTAACCTGGTGTCGCCCGCATGCCACCATCATCAGAGAATTTCAGTCAGAATGATCCTTTCAAGACACACCCTCATCATATCACTCCTCAGAATACCACAGTCTCTCCATGTTCTACTCAGGGTGAAAGCCTGTCTAAGAGGCCCTATAGGATCAGGGCTCCATATCCTCAGCTCCGCAGCCGAGCTTCACTGGCCTCCACACCAGAACATGCCAGACATGCTTTCACTCTGGTTTTTCTGATGGCTGATCCCTTTGGTGGGAATGCTGTTCCATCTGCTATCTGCATGGCTAACTTTCTCCCTCAGCCTTTGCTCCAATGCCTCCTGCTTAATAAGACTTAACTTGGATAATCTTGCTTATACAGCCCCCAGTGGAACTGTTAAGGGTCAATTTAATGTAAAGACCTGTTTAACTATTAGGGCCTGCTTAGCCAGAGCAACTCCATATTGCCTATGGAGCCATATTGTTGTTTACATCCACGAACTTCTTTCCATATTGATATGAATACATTAATAGTAGGAGATCTTAACATGCCTCTCTCAGAAATAGACAGATCATTGAAGCAGAAAATCAATAAAGAAACAAGAGCATTGAATGACACATTGGACCAGATGGACCTCATAGATATATACAGAATATTCCACCCTAAAACAACAGAATACTCATTCTTCTCAAGTGCACATGGAACCTTCTCCAGAATAGACCACATACTGGGTCACAAATCAGGACTCAACCGATACCAAAAGATTGAGATTATTCCCTGCACATTCTCAGATCATAATGCTTTGAAACTGGAGCTCAATCACAAGGAAAAGTTCCGAAGGAACTCAAACACCTGGAAGCTAAAGGCCATCTTGCTTAAGAATGCTTGGATCAACCAGGAGATCAAGGAAGAACTGAAACAATTCATGGAAACCAATGATAATGAAGACACTTTGGTTCAAAACCTATGGGATTGGGACGCCTGGGTGGCTCAGTTGGTTAAGCCGCTGCCTTCGGCTCTGGTCATGATTCCAAGGTCCTGGGATCGAGTCCCACATCGGGCTCCTTGCTCGGCGGGGAGCCTGCTTCTCTCGCTGCCTCTGCCTGCCTCTCTGCCTGCTTGTGTGTACTCTCTCTCTCTATCTCTGGCAAATAAATAAAATCTTTAAAAACAAAAAAAAAAAAACAAAAAAAAAACCCTATGGGATACAGCAAAGGCGGTCTTAAGGGGGAAATACATAGCCATCCAAGCCTCCCTCAAAAAAATTGAAAAATCCAGAAAACACCAGCTGTCTCTACACCTTAAAGAACTGGAGTATCAACAACAAATCAAACCAACTCCACACATAAGAAGGGAAATCATCAAGATTAGAACTGAGATCAATATGAGGTAGAAATCAGATATACAGTAGAACGTATCAATGAAACTAGAAGCTGTTTTTTTTTTGAAAGAATCAATAAGATCAATAAACCATTGGCCACACTAATCCAAAAGAAAAGGGAGAAAGCTCAAATTAATAAAATTATGAATGAAAAGGGAGAGATCATAATTAACACACAGGAAGTAGAAACAATCATCAGAAGTTATTATCAACAGTTATATGCCAATAAGCTAAGCAACCTAGATGAAATGGATGCATTCCTGGAAAACTATAAACTCCCAAAATTGAACCAAGAAGAAATCGAAAACCTGAATAGACCTATATCTAGTAATGAGATTGAAGCAGTGATCAAAAACCTCCCAAAAAACAAGAGCCCAGGACCTGATGGATTCCCTGGGGAATTCTACCAAACCTTCAAAGAAGAAATAACACCTCTTCTCCTGAAGCTGTTTCAAAAAATTGAAACATAAGGAAAATTTCCAGACTTTTTCTATGAAGCCAGCATTACCTTGATCCCCAAACCAGGCAAAGACCCTACCAAAAAGGAGAATTTCAGACCAATATCACTGATGAATATGGATGCTAAGATTCTCAACAAGATGCTAACAAACAGGACCCAACAGCACATTAAAGAGATTATCCAACATGACCAGGTGGGATTCATTCCTGGGCTACAAGGATGGTTCAACATTCACAAATCAATCAATGTGATAGAACAAATTAATAAGAGAAGAGAGAAGAACCACATGGTCCTCTCAATTGATGCAGAAAAAGCATTTGACAAAATCCAGCATCAGTTCCTGATTAAAATGCTTCAAAGTATAGGGATAGAGGGAACGTTCCTGAACTTCATAAAATCTATCTATGAAAGACCCACAGCAAATATCATCCTCAATGGGAAAAAGCTTGCAGCCTTCCCGTTGAGATCAGGAACACGACAAGGATGCCCACTCTCACCACTCTTGTTCATTCCGGTAATAAACGCTCCCATAGTTCCTGGTATGGTTCCGGGTATCGATTCCAGGAGTAAACGCCTTAACAATAGAAGCCACGTACCTTGGGTCTGCAGTTATGCCCTATAAAACCAGCCTGTGAGATCAGGAGGGGGTGGCTCTCTGCGGAGGTGGCCCTGGCCGGTCAGTCTGACTTCTAATGCTTGGCATAGAATAATGCTCTACATAACTTTCACTTTGTCTCTGTCTTGTTCCCCTGGCTGGTCAGTCTAGCTTCTAATGCTTGGCATAGAATAAGGCTTTGCATAACTTTCACTTTGTCTCAGTCTCGTTCATTTGATAACGAACCCCAACATTCTGGGGGCTCATCCGCGATTAAAGGATGAGAACTGAGTCAGCATCAGAATTTCTGGGAAAAGCCTCCAGAGGTAAGATCTCGAGATTTTATTCTGTGGGATCTGGTCTGTCTGTCTGGTTGTGGAGCTCCAGGGTATAGCCCACTGGGGAGAAGCTGGACGCAGCATTGCTCCCCAGGGCTGGAGTGGAAGCAGGGACACCCCATCCCTCCACTGGGAGATTGCCAGGGGGTTCGAGTTCCCCAGGCGGTCAGGGGATCTGCCAGGGGTTTCGAGTCCCCCTGGGCAGTCAGGGGATCTGTCAGGGGTTTGCATCACCCTAGGCGGTCAGGGGGTTTGAGTCCCCCTAGGCTGTCAGGGGACTGAAAAAAATCCCCACCAGCGGCAGGTTATGTTTTTGAGTTGGGATTATATCTTGCACATCCTTAGACTTGATATCTGGTTGAGGAAGTGCTGCTGGGTCTGGTCTGCGGTTGTCTTTGTCTTGTCTTTTGTTGTCTGTTGTGTTGTTTGTTGTGTTTGAAGAAATGGGGCAAGCAGAGAGTAAAGGACCTATGACACCCCTAAGTCTTGTTCTCCAGCATTTCAAGGATTTTCAAGGAAACCACCCAGTTGGGTGACAAGGTTTATCCAGGAAAACTCTCTAAAACTGAGAATCCTTTCTCTGCCTTCTGGCAGCACTCCCCCTTCTGTTTCTGCACCAACTTGGGTGTGACCTGCATAACCGGCCTCTAGACAGTCCTCGGTGCTTCCTGACCATGGCTCCTTCCCTCTTCACTATCAAGGAGCAAGAAGAGCAGCCCCTGGACCTAACACCCCCCACTCCAGATCTTCCCACCGGTGTCTCAGGTAAACATTAAAAGTGGAGTGAGTCCAGGTGAAACATAAATCAGTATTTGAACTAAGTTAAGTTTGTTGGTTTAATTAAGATAGACATGTCTTTAAAGTTACAGCAGTAAATGTGAAACTTCAATCAAAGTTTACTGAAGGTCAAATAAGCTCATGCTATTTGTTAAAATCTGTTAACAAAGAAATAACTGAACTGATGGTTAATTGTCTGTCTCAAAGTTTTAATGGGTAATTGTTAAAGTAACTTTCAAAGTCTTTGGTAACCTGAAACTTTAAGGTTTTGGTTGGATGGCAAATGGAATTAAATTATGGACATCTAGGTCTTAACCAAATGGGATAAAATGCTAAAGCATTTGTTGCTGGAACTAAGTTTGTGCTTTTGGGATCTGTTGGTAAACATGTTTTGTGCTTAACTGACTCATAAATTTGCCTTCTAAGAATTCTGTTGTAACTATTCACAATTGGTTAATACTTAACCATCACTGAAACGTTTCTAGGAATAGAAAATTCTGCTAACTGTAACTAAGACTGATGGAAGTAAGGGAAATAACCCTATATGTAAAAAAGTAGGAGATACATAAGAAAAATAAGGAATGGGAATACATTTTGTTAAAGAAAAAGGTAATTTTGTCCTAAGTGAGATAGTTGTTTAAAAGAAAATGGCTTGGGACAAAACTTGGATACAAAAGAAAGTTGTAAAAGGTTTATAAAGGGAAATTTTCAGAAAAAAAAAATTTTAGGTATGGTCAGGATGGACTACTAAAAGAAAAACGCCATAAGGCTTTTATTGAAAGTTTTAATGTTGTCTGAAAAACCAGAGGAAAGGCAGTTGACTGATAGTAAGTTTAAAAGAACTGTACACACAAAAAAGAGGGCCTAAGAGAGTAAATAGTTTTGTCTTAAAGTAAAAATATCTGGTTGCACCAGAATATGAAAGAAGATAATAAAAACTAAACTTGAGAGTATATAGTAAGTTGTAGAAGGCTTGGGGAAAGTGACTTATTTATCTTGGTTTATAGGTTTGAAAGGAAACAATGAAATATGTTAAAAATTTGACCATATTAGATCAGTTTTGATGGAGTTATTCTCAAGAAGGAAAAAAAGACTAATAAATATTTTCCTCTAAAATGTTTCTGTTCAAATGAGGCATAGTATTTAAGGAAGGAAGACTAAAGCCCTGTGTCATGGCAAATCTATATTGGTGATCCATTCAAGTAAATGTTAAAATCAGAGGGCAGTAAATCTTGTCTTTGCCAGTCAGTCTGCCCCAGATATAAGGAAGAAACTTCAGAAAATTGAAGGATTTGAAAGGAAGAATCTGACTGAGTTAGTGGGAATAGCAGAAAAGGTGTTTAACAACAGGGATACACAAGAAGATGAAAAACAGACTAAAAAAAATGGTTAAAGTTTTGGCATTACATGAGGCGGGAAGGAGACAGAAAAAAAAAAAAAAAGGTCCATGAAAAAGAAAAAGGCAGGTAGGAGATGGTCAATGGAAAGAAAAGCCTAAACACAGAGAAAGCCAGTGGGAAGGCTTAGATTCAGATCAGTGTGCTTACTGCAAGGAAAAAGGACACTGGGCCGGAGAGTGCCCTAAGAAGAAAACGGCAACGCTGGCCACCAAAGACTAAAGGGGCCATGGTTTGGAGCCCTTCCTCAAACCTCGGGTTAAAATTGAGGTGGAAGGAAAATCAATTGATTTTTTTGGTGGACATGGGAGCCCCATTTTCATCATTACTAAAGCCTGTGGGAAAACTCTCTGGAGAGGAAGTCTGGGTACAAGGGGCAAACGGCACAGAAAGACAGAAATGGACAACAGAAAGGACTTTAAATCTGGCCTCGGGAATAGTCAAACATCGATTCTTGGTCCTCCCTTAATGCCCCGTATAACCCGATGGGAAGAGATTCCCTCCACACACTACGGGCTGGTATTCAGTTCTCGGAAGGAGACATGACAGTGACTTTGGGACAACCCACTTTGCAGACGCTTGTGGCAGCAGTAGATGAACATCTCCTTTATAAGCCAGTCTCAAAACCAGAGGAGATAAGGGAGGGAAGCCTTCTCCAAACCCTACAGGTCAAATTTCCCGAAGTCTGGGCAGAAGGGAGGCCTCCTGGCTTGCCCGAGGGATGGCCTTCAGTAGTGGTACAGTTAAAAGCAACAGCTATGGCCGTTCGCGTCGGGCAGTACTCCCTCCCCTGGGAAACAAAGGAAGGGACTAGAAAGCACATTAACCGCCTCCGAGGAGACGGGATCCTAGTTCTTTGCAAGTCTCCATGGAATACACCTTTATTGCCCGTCAGAAAAGGCTGAAACTGGGGAATAACGACCCATTCAGGACTTGCGGGAAGTTAACAAATGGGTTGAAGATATCCACCCGGCAGTACCCAACCCCTATACCCTACTCTCCCTCCTAGGCCCCAAAAGAACTGTATAAACTGTCTTAGATCTGAAGGATGCATTTTTCTGCATACCTTTGGCAAGGGAGTCTCAACCCCTCTTTGCTTTTGAGTGGTCTGACGCACAGGAAGGGTTCCAGGGCCAGCTCACCTGGACAAGACTTCCCCAAGGATTCAAAAACTCACCCACCATCTTCAACGAGACCCTACACAAGGACTTGCGTGAGTACAGAATCACCAACCCGGGAGTCACTCTGTTACAGTATGTTGATGACTTGCTAATAGCCACTGAGGACTATGAGTCATGCTTGCAGGGGTGGGGGGGGGGGACAAAAACTCTCTTACAGACTGCAGGTGTCAGCAAAGAAAGCACAGCTTTGTCAGAGCCACACCACTTATTTAGGCTTTGATCTCCACGAGGGAGTGCGTTCACTGTCTGAGTCCAGGAAACAGGTGATCACCTGCTACCCCCCACCCCACCACGCCCCAACAAGTGAGGGAGTTTATTGGGACAGTGGGCTACTGCAGACTGTGGATACCGCGGTTCCCGGAGATTGCTCGACCCCTCTACGAACTGATTAAGGGAGGACTCAGTACGGTAGAGTAGATAGTTGAGGCAGAAGGAGCATTTCGAAAATTACAAACAGCCTTACTGAGTGCCCCAGCACTGGTCATCTCAGATGTTACCAAACCCTTCCACTTACATGTAGATGTAAAGGCAGGGATGGCCAAGGGTGTTTTGACTCAGACTCTGGGGCTTTGGCAAAGGCCAGTAGCCTTTCTTAGCAAAAAAAAAAACTAGATCCAGTAATGGCTGGGTTTCCCCCTTGCCTCCGCATATTTGCTGCCAAAGCCCTCCTGGTCAAGGATGCAAGTAACTTAACTTTGGGTCAAAATCTCATCTTGACCACTACTCACGCTATCGAAGGCCTCCTCCGGACCCCACCAGACCGGTGGATGACAAACACCCGAGTGACAGGGTATCAAGCCCTCCTCCTCAACAAACCGAAAGTGATTTTCAGGCTCCTGGCGGTGCTAAATCTAGCCACGTTGCTGCCAGAAAAGCTAGCTGACCACCCACACGACTGTGGGGAGGTCCTAACCCAGATCACAGGAATAAGGCCTGACCTTAGAGACACTACCCTCCGGGATGTGGAGATGACTCTCTTCATAGATGGGAGTAGCTACATGGCCAATGGGAAGAGGTATGCGGGGGCTGCAGTGGTTTCTCCTGAACAGGAGCTCTGGAAGGTGGCCCTGCCACACGGAACCTCAGCGCAAAAAGTGGAGCTGACTGCATTCACCAAGGCACTGCAGATGGCCAAGGGTAAGACCGCCAATATCTATCTATATGGACAGCAGGTATGCCTTTGTACTCTCCATATACATGAGGCTATTTATAAAGAAAGAGGCCTATTAACAGCAGCAGGAAAAGAAATTAAAAACAGAAAAGAAATATTGGCTCTCCTTCAGGCTATTTGGGACCCAAAAGAGGTGGCCGTTATGCATTGCCCACAGCACCAAAAGGGGACTAATCTGGTTTCAAAAGGAAACCAATTAGCAGATGGAACAGCAAAGCAAGCAGCTAGGGAAACGGCTCAAGAACTGGTAATATTCCTGGCTCCAGCCCTACCAGAAAAACCAGATTATTCAGAGGAAGATTTAAAATATTTACAAAAATGGACTAAATTAGACTACGAAGGGGATTGGGCTAAGACTAGGGCAGAAAAGTTAATTCTTCCTCGAAGACTAGGAAAAAAAAAATTAGTAAGCCAAATACATCAGGGCACTCATTTAGGGACTCACAAGCTTAAGGAGCTCGTGGGTCAACAGTTCCAGGTTTCTAAATTAGGGCATATGGCTCAGGATGTGGTTGATGGATGTGCTCAATGTCAGGTGGTAAGTGCGGGAGGAACTAGGATGGGAAGAGGAAAAAGAGAAAGAGGAAGGGAACCAGGAATTCATTGGGAAGTAGATTTTACAGAGATGAAACAGGAAAAGTATGGGCACAAGTATAAGTTAGTGTTTGTGGATATCTTTTCAGGCTGGGTAGAGACTTTTTCCAGCAAACATGAAATGGCAGGAATGGTAGCCAAAAAGCTACTAGGGGAAATAATTCCTAGGTTTGGGTTGCCTCTCGCGATTGGGTCATACAAGGGCCCTGCATTTGTGAGTTCAGTCTCACACACATTGGCCAAGGCCATGGGCACTAATTGGAAACTACACTGTGCCTACTGGCCCCAGAGTTCCAGACAAATAGAGAGAATGAACCAGACTCTTAAAGAGACCTTGACAAAGTAAATTCTGGAGACTGGTGGTCTCACCCCTTCGCCCTCCTTTGGGCGCGATGTACACCCTACTTAAATAAGGTTACCCCATTTAAAATAATGTTCAGGAGACCCCCCTCCACTCTGCCCTTGGCAACAAGAGGTTGCCCTAGCGGAAATGACCAATCAATCTGTACTCCAGTCACTGCAGGCGCTACAGTCTGTCTTAAAAAGAGCCCACGCAGGGATCCAAGCTGCCTACACTGAGATGGAGACAGAGGTAGAACCGCATCATTACCAACCCGGAGACTTGGTTTGGATACGCCGTCACTGAGTGGACAACTTGGAGCCCCACTGGAAGGGATCATTCATGGTCATCCTGACTACCCCCATGGGAGTAAAAGTAGAAGGCATCAGGGCTTGGATTCACACGCGTCACGTCAAATGAGCCGAAAACAAGGACACCCCCCAGAAATGGGAGCCACTGCTGGTAGACCCCACTAACTGTGGACTAAAACTAAGACTCAAAAGGGTTTCATAACCTGGTCACTTTTAACCCTGTTCCTACTCAGCAGCAGTCAGGAGACACCTCATCAGACTAAAACAGCTCAATAGGAAATCAGAAAAACAGCAGATGAAACAACACTCAAGGTTAACGACACCTCAGGTCAGCCTGTTTTCATCCTCAAGAACTGTCTGAAGAGTCAAAAAATTGACTAATCTCCAAAGAAAAGGGGGGAATGTTAGGGTCAATTTAATGTTAAAACCTGTTTAATTATTAGGGCCTGCTTAGCCAGAGCAACTCCATATTGCCTAGGTAGCCATATTGTTGTTTACATCCACGGACTTCATTCCGGGAATAAATGCCACTGTAGTTCCTGGTATGGTTCTGGGTATTGATTCTGGGAGTAAACGCCTTAACAATAGAAGTCACGTACCTTGGGTCTGCGGTTATGCCCTATAAAACCAGCCTGTGAGATCGGGAGGGGGTCGCTCTCTTTGGAGGTGGCCCTGGCCGGTCAGTCTGACTTCTAATGCTTGGCATAGAATAAACCTCTACATAACTTTCGCTTTGTCCCAGTCTCGTTCATTTGATAATGGACCCCAACAGAACAGCTTTCACCTTTTCTTTTTTTCCCATGCTAGCTTTCACCTTGTGAACCACACCGTATTCTTTCCTTATTTGTCATGTTTATTGTCTTTAGTCCCCTGTTAGGTTATCAGCTCCTTGAGGGTAATCAATCTTTGTCTGTGTGTTCACCAATACACCCTACACACCCAGAACATGCCCGAAACTCAGAAAATACTTTTGACTGAATTATTGGAATTTGAGCACCCTGTATCAGGTGTGTTAGGTGCATTTTGTCGCCTAAGTAGACAGAATGTGGTGTTGCCACTAGAACAGTTTTTCCAAAGCATTTTTTCCATGACTTGATAAATAACGATTTGATTTCTCCTTGTGAAGTTGAGACACGTTAGCTTGGGAAATTCCTGGACAAGTATCCCTGGGGTAGATGAGTCTGTGTTCCTGTGAGGAGTGATGTCAAGTGCTCTATGTGAGACAGGAAGAGGAGTTCATTTTTGCTTTTTCGAGATGGAGTGAGGTGAGGGGCCGGGAGGGCAGAAAGCAGAGCAAGGCTAGAGGTTGGGTAAAGAGTCACAGCAGGAGTCAGATCATGGCTAGAACTTAGAAAATAAAGTCATAATCTTACCCCACCAACCCTCAAGTAAAAAGAAACAAAGGAACAAACACCCAAAAAGCTTTCTGTGAGTTTTTGTGAAAACCAAGGAAGAGGCCAATTTTGTCTACACATGCTTTTTTTTTTTTTTTTTTTTGGTTTTGGTTTTGGTTTTTGATTTTTGGTCTGTTTTGTTGTTGTTGTTGTTTGTTTTGATATTGTGGAGCAAAATTGGGTCAGTATGCACAAATGCAGAAACTGAGGCAGGACAGTTCCTTCCAGGGATTTGCAAAATCCTAACTAAGGGCACTTCACGGGCTTTGAGGTCAACCTGTACTTACATCCCTGCGGGAAAAGTAATGCCAGGTTACATCTGGGTCACATGTACACCCTGGAAATACATTGAAAAGCTTAGAAAAAGCATAGGATAAAAACTGATGTTAACAGTGGTAGACATTAAAAAAAAAAGGTATAAAAACTTAGTTATAGCCACCAAGCTACTTTGGGAGGTGGTGGGAAGGTAGGCCGACATTTCCCTGAATTAGGGAACAATATGTCTTTAGTTTCTTCTGTCTCCAGCCCCTGAAGTACCTTGTCCTCCTTGGTAGGTTTTGGTGGGCAGAGCTTGGCTCCTTTAATTCTCCCCACAATCCTTCGAGGTCGGGGGGTGGGGGGTTGGAGGAGCCCCATGTTTTTCAGAGGTGGAGAATGAAGCACAGGGCAGAAAGGAACTTGCTGCAGTTCACGCGGTCAGTAGTCGGGTAGTCAGATTTTGAATTCCGGCAATGGACCTCTAGAACTGTGATCCCAACCACAGTGGGAGAAGTTCTAAAGGGGAATGTGCCTGCTCTGTTGGATGTTATTTTAGTAAGGCCTGATCTGCGTTCCGGTGATATTCTCTAGCCCTGGATTTGCCGAAGGCAATTCTCTTTTCACACATTATTTTGTCCTATGCCCTTTTCCCCAACGACACGTGGATATCCTAAGCTGGCCCCATCTGCCATTCCTCCCTGCTCAGGCCTGACTCCCAGGTCAGTTTCGTTTGGTTATATATACTCCTTCAGATAGCTAGAGATAATTTATTCCATGAAAATCCTCACACCTGACACCTGAGAAAGCTTGTTCTTCACACAGCACGCTCCGCAACACCCATTCTTAAAATACACATCAGAGTGCCTTCCTGTAAAAATTAAATGACTTCTTTCCTATACAAACATCTGGAAAAATTTTATCCTCCCCCCTCCCCCCCGCAAAAGCTGGCTCAGAAGTAATATTTCCTTCTCTTCAGTTTATGCCAGGTGATTTTTGTTGTCGTTGTTTATCTTTGGCATTGCTCCAAAGCATTTCAACGTACCATGTATTTTGTGGGATACTTCTCTGCCTGTATGCTGGTGGATCCCGAGGCGATGAACTGGAGAAAGAAACAGGCATTTGTAAACACCCACTCCTGTTGATGGTTCCCTACAGGAGCACTTTCGCAATGCCAATGACATTCTTGGGATCTAAGGTATCACAGAATTCACAGAATTCTCAGAAGAAAGAGGTTTTAATTACTTCAGTTCTGTGATGACCAGTAGCCGGTACTCTACAAAACGGATTCACTGTTTCTCTGTTAACCAGTGTTACAGAGATGAGAAGACATTTTTAGCCTCTCTGGTCACTAAGGAGCCTTCATGCTGGTGATGGGACTTAGCCACCACACAATGACTTTATGAGGAATGGCCAGTAGGTAGATCACTTCTTTGGACTGTCATTTATTATGCTCATGATATAAATTGTTAGAACGTACCCCCCACTGACCAGTGGGGCAGCTCTCACTTGCAGGAACTCCCCCCACCCACAATCCTGTAGAAAGAAGATTTCATCAATAGGAAAACATTTGATCAGAAGAATGAAGGTTGTCTTCCACAAACATCCTGTCCTGAGCACTAACATCCCTAGCTGGCAACAGTGGAAAGAATCGTTGTTTCTGATATATCAAGAATTTAATTATTTTCCCCAATGGTATACCTTATACCTGCCTTCCATCTGCCCATAGCATTAACAAAAGATGACTCATCTGAAGGGGACTGGGAATCTTGGCAGTCCAGGAAAATAGCTCATGGACACTTCGTGTCTGGGTCACTTTGTAGAAGTTACATACATTTTCTAAGTCTTGGTTTCCTAATTTGTAAAATGGGGATCAATAATAGCGATCATGGAGTTGCTGTGGCAACAAACCCAAAGCGCTTTTGGAAGGTGCCCGATACACATTAGTATGAAACTGAATAATTACAATTTGAGGCTAATTTCTGCTGTTAGCTTCTTTTCTGTATCTTGGACTTGGATCCTTTCTCAGTGCCTCATAATGGGTGATTCATTGTACTCTTTCAGTTCAAAGCATTTCTCTTTATGACAAACAATTCTTTCCAGAAATTTCTCAGTGTTGGTAAATGCCCTCAACCTAACTCACACTGTAGGAAAGCCTCTAAGGAAATGTCTTCCATCCAGAATACTTATTACTATGTGTCAGAGCCCTTTGACAAAAAGTTATTACATTTAAATCTTTTCTTCCCTAAAGCCCTGTTTTTGGTTGAGGAGTACAAAATGGTGGGTAAGGAACTAATAAAACCCTTTCTCCCCCAAAGAGTCATTTGGCTTTCTTCTTAACTTTCTAACTCTGTTCAGTTGGACACTTGGAATATCGGTTGTGTTACTACGTCACATTGCTTATGAATATAGTGACCCTTGATAGACTATTTGCTTCTGGATTGGATGTAACTATGAGAAAATAATAACTTGTGGGAAGCCATGGCTTTGGGCTTCCCTGGGTGTAATGTCTTATAATTAGGTATGTCCCTATTAGGCACTTCTGCAACTATGCCTATGGAATTCTTACAATATCCTTACTTGAAATATCCACTTCAGAAATCTTGGTTTCATTTTTCCAAATTCCTGTTTGCCCTCTCATGTCTTTTCTTTTCTCTTTCATTATGTAACTGTTCTAAAAATACTACTACAGCCCCAGACATTAAGCTCAGTCAAGCCTTTGATTTTCACTCTGAAAAAAAGGAGGAAGAAAGAAAGAAAAAGAAAGAAAGAAAGAACGAAAAAAGGGAAGAAAGAAGAAAGAAGGAAAGAAAAAGAGAAAGCCTTGTAGTTATCCAGATAGCCACTGTCTTTACTGCTTTTCAAGCATACGCTCTCAAAATCACTTCTGCATGCACACCTCACCTTCTCAAGGAACCCATCAAAGCATGAACATAAAAAGACTTTTCCTAAGTATATATTCTCTACCCCCACCCACATTTTGTGAAGGCTCTTTCCATAGCAGAATGAGCTCCATAGACTCAGACACTAGGTCTTTACCCGTTGCTTGATCTCTTGAGTAGTTTACTGGACAAGTTAGAAAAAAAAATTAAAATCAATAGCACCATGGTTTACTCACAAATGGCGATGACCAAAATATGTGAACTATTGTAACAATGACAGGAATATAACCAGTACTTTCTCTCTTCTCTTCTTGGAGGAATAATGCATAACAGAGATACCCCAAAGCATAGTAAATCACTCCGTTCATGATTTGTGCAGCCTGTGAGAAGAGAGAGTTGTCGTGAATACTCAGGTAAAATCTATCTGGATGATTACAATATGGTGACTGAAATGTCATGGCCATTTCCAGCTTATCCTGGTTACTTCTGAAGCAGCGATGAAAGAGCTACATGTCGGGGAAGAACCAAGATGGATAAAGAAAGGGCAGCCACAAATGGATGGTGAGGTCTCCACATTTATTTAAGCGGGGAATATGTGCTTTTGTTTTGTTGACATCTTCAGAGATGTTTAATATCTGATTTTCTGGTTGGCTCTGGTTAAGTAAAAAGCAGGGGCCTATTTGTCTGTTCGGTTCAGGAGGACACATGACCCAAAGGAGGGCGATTGGCCCTGAGGATCACTCAGGTTCTGCCTTGACATCCCTCTCCTTTGTACTGTTGGATCTGTGAGATCAAATCTGGATGGCAGGTGTGTTCTCATTCTCTACCACTGACCCAAAAGGGTACTTTTGGACCTGGCCTTTATTCTTCATCCTCTCTTGTCTTGGGAGTGGAGCTTCAGTTTCCTTTTGCTCTGCCCACTATCATTCTCTGTGCTATCTTTTGTAACTCTACTCTGAACCAGAGCCCTAAACTTTGTTCAAAAAAGCAAGAAGGAGGACTCTCCATAGGAGTCGGGCCTTATTCTCCAGATGGGGTAGAGTCACGGACACACACCAGTGACAAGGGTGTCTGCAACTACTGAGGCAGGCAGGGAAGGTCACTCTTGTTTTAGCCAGGCCTTCGCCTGATTGGATGAGGCAGATCCACATTATAGAAGACAGTCTGCCTCACTCCAAGTTCCCTGTTCCCTGAGTTAAATGTTAATCTCCTCTCAAAAACACCTTCACAGGAGGGGGTGGGAAGATGGGCAAAATGGACCAAAGGGAATGGGAGATACAGGCTTCCAGTTATGGATGAGTGAGTCACAGGAATAAAAGGTACAGCATAGGGAATACCGTGTATGGTATCGTAACTGTGTTGCATGTGACAGGTGGTAGCTCCATTTGCAGTGAGAATAGCATGAGGTCTAGACTTGCCCAGTCACTATGTTGTACCCTTGAGACTAATGTAACATTGTGTGTCAACTGCACTTCAATAAAAATAAATAAAATAAAATAAAATAAAGACATTTACAAAAACACCCCAAATAATGTGACCAATTATCTGGGCACCCTGTGGTCCAAGCAAGTTGGCGCATAAAATTAATTGCAACAGAGAGGCATGAAGTGGTTATTGGGTGATGAGACTCCTCTCCCTTGAAGTTTACACTGAGACAACACAAAAGCATGCATTTATTGGTTACTCATGCCTTGATCCGGCACATGGGGGATGGCCATTTGGAATGGGATCAAATGGACCTGCCCACTACTGTCACAGTTTTCAGAATCAACTCCTTTCTGGGCCATGAGTCCACTGACTTACTCTGAGTTTAGCAGAGGGCTCAGTAGGGCTTAGTAGGAAGAACTCGGTAGAAGATCCTAAACCCTTCATCCTCTCTGAGGTGGTGGATCTTACTGGTAGGCCTGTGGATGGCCAGTGACAAGCCTACCCCTTCTCACACATATTGCCATGACTGTTGTCCAGGGCACAGAAAGAGACAAGGAGAAAGCAGTCCATTTGTAAAATACCATGGCGATGGGGGATGAGGTAGAAAAAGACCAGTGTCCTGCCTCTGCTCTACATGACGCTTTGTTGCCTTGCATTCTAGCCATGGGCCAAATAGCTACCAGCCAGCTGGACATAATCATAGATTTGTTATATTGGGAATTTTCTGAGGACAAGTTTTAGTTTTTGCTGGCATATATTGAAGTGTGCATCAAGCCCCCACAAATATTAGTGGTTAATACAAAATGGTACAGCATTCTAAGGTTTAGGAGAGGTGAGAGGGAGAACAGTGATATGGAATATGATCTCAGAGATGAATATAGGGGGAGGATGTTTTGAGCCCAATGTTATCAAATGACCACTGGCCACAGAGCCCCAGTGTCTCCATCCCCTTCTGAGTTTGGGTCCATTGCCTGAGCCTGACCACCTCATTTATGATCTATAAACTTGTTTCAAACTGTTTAAAAACAAAAGAAGAAAATGGACCTTCTCATTGCTTATGAAATTCATAACCAGTCTGAGTATTTGTTAAAATCCTCAGTAGATTGTGATGCTATTGAACTACTCAGAAATAGTCTGTGGATCCATAATTTGTGTCCAATTAACTATCGACTCAGAATACTTTCTTCAACTTTCCTTCCTTTGGGGAGTTCACTGTAGATGTGGCCAGTGCCTTCCCTTTTATGTTAGGAAGATGCAATGCTCATCATTTATTAACCTAAATAGCATTTAGTTCTTACCCCCAATGCTCTGGTCTCCGGTCTTAGGGTATAACTTCTTGGCATTTTAATTAAGATATGGTATAGAAATTGCAGATAATGAATGGACTCCTTTTTCTGTAGAGAAATACAGAGAAAAGTTAAACTGATTATTTTTGAGATAAGACACTTTATATTGCAGCCTCTGGTTTTCCACTACTTTCCTTGAAAGAAGATTTGAGTCAACTCACTGATATTATTCTGTTACATACCTAATAACTTTCTGTCAAAAACCAAGAGCTACTGCTCATGTTTTATGATGCCATCATGATCTTTAAATGAGACTGAGTAGTTATCTTTTGATATAAGTGCCCCACTCTCTTTATTTTCACTTTTTCCAATAATTACCTCCTCCCATAAATCCCTAGGGTCACCCAAGTTTGGGATCCTGGTTGCCATGTTTGGTCTTCACAGGAATATCTCTCAATCTAGCCACAGTTGCTTGGAAAAGTTGTGGGCATCTTATGTAATTGAGGCAATCATATTTCCCTTCCCAAGAAATTATATTTAGCACTAAGACAATATAGTCCCAAACTGGACTTGAAAAGAAGAGTGAAGGAACCCCTGGAGTATAGAGATGGAGGGAGTATTACCCAAAGATTCTAATGGTTTTCACTGCTCTGAATCTAGTTGCCTTTTTAGAGATATCTACAAGCCACAAATGTCTGAGGCATGTAAGACAAATTCCTCTTTATTTCAGTTAAAACTAGTGTAAGAGGATGTATGTCAAGTGGGAATTTTCATAATGTTCCAGAATAATGGCTAGGTACTAAAAAAAAAAAAAAAAACCTTGGGACAAAAGGCAGTATTTTGTACCTTAAGTTGTTAAAATTGTCAGAGATTGTGCCTAGCAACTTTCTCCAAGGGCTTACTGGTAGATGAGGGTTCTGAGAAGTAGCTATGGTCAGTTGAATTACTGTCCCCAATTATTGTTTCCCTTTTCTCTGTTACAGAGCTCTACACCTTCACATGTCGCCTTGTGACTTGCAGTGTCCTCCCTCCACTCCATGGAAGGAATATATCTTTATACCTTGCTGATATTGGATGCGACCCTGGACCATGCTTTCACTGGTCTAATGTGAGGGACATGACACATGCCAAGCCTGAGCCAAGACCTGATGAGATACTGTAAGTTTCTATCATTTTCCTCTGTTGTGAGGATATCATTTCCCAGGATTTTGCTGTACTTTAGTGTAGAGTCCAGAATGAAGACACATGGAGGCACACCTATAACTGACCTGTAGCATCAAACAAGAATTAATTTATTTGACAGATAGATCACAAGCAAGAAGAGCAGCAGGCAGAGAGAGAGGGAGAAGCAGACTCCCTACAGACCAGGCAGCCAACACTGGGCTCTATCCCAGGACCTGGGGATCCTGACCTAAGCCAAAGGCAGATGATAAGCCAACTGAGCCACCCAGGCACCCCCTCATCTTCCCTTTGTCCCATCCAAGTACTAACCAGGCCCACCCCTGTTTAGCTTCTGAGATCAGATGAGATCGGGCATGTTCAGGGTGGTATGGCTGTAGACTGGTCTTCCCTTTTAAAGCAATCACTCCTTCCATGTAATTTCTCTCCTATTCTCTCTTCATTTATTTAGGAAAATGGCTGGATTCTATGAATTTAGATGAAATCAATAGAGTATAGAGTTTTGATAGTCAAAAGTCTCAAACCATAAGAATACATGTGAACTCAGACCCCTCCAAAATAAATGTTTCTGGCTTGGTTCCAAAATTTTGCCCAACAGAAGAACTAGAGCTTTTCCTCACTATTAAATCTCCTGTGTAACCCTAGTGTCCATGCTTGGTTCTCTAATTGTCTTTTCTTTCACAAAGAAGCAGGAGGGTAGTTACTGAAGAAAAGCATAATGTATATGGACGCCCTCTTCTTGAAAGAAAGCAAGAATGCTGTTGAGAATATTAGATACAGTGCTCAAAGGACAAAGAAACCAGGTTAATGGGGCCTTCACTGGGTGAGCTGAGACAAGTTGAATAACCAAAAAAAGAATAAAAATCATGACCATTTAAAATGACTGGTCTACAAAAAGCCATGAATTCATCATGATACACAAAGGGAAGATTTGAAGTGTTAATAAAGGTGATTATACTGCCCATGCAATGTGAACATGTTAGGATGTATTTTATTTTTCATTGATTTGGGGGGTACAAAAGTGTAAATATGCATATGTGTATTTCATTTCTTCAAGTGGATATCCACTTGTAAAGGATAAATAAGTATATAAAGATATGGATATTTATAGGAATAAATATGAAAGATGGACTCAAATATTATGAGTAAGCTCTATGGTCCACTGGTGGCTATTTTTGGGATAAGAGGCAGCCAAGAGTTGATTAGCACCACAGGTTTCATTCATTTCCCCGGTAGAAAATACACATAGCTATTGGCCCTGAATGTTATGTGCAAACAATCATTAATTTAAGGATCAGTCCACAGTACATTTCAAGATGATCAATTAGCCACGTGTCCCACAGAGGAGAATTAACTGCTCAGACTCAGTCTGCCATCACTTAGTCAATGTAAACCCCATTATATTAAAAGCTTACGGAGGCATTCACACATTTCCAATTACTCTAGTTAGCCAGGTCATTATGTTGTAATGTTGGGATAAGGAGTAGGAAGGAGGTGATGGCGAGGCAAAACTGAAAACCTTTCTCTTTCGTGTGAGAGGAGAAGAACTAAATGTCCTGTGATGTAGCAGAGATTCACTTTCCAAAGAGATTCAGTTTGATGACCAGTGCTCAAGTATGAGTAACTCTGGTTTGCTGAACCAGGTCCTAAAACTCCACCACCAATCCATGGATCTAACAACCCATATACTGCAACCTTGCGTGGAATGAGAAAATTTATTTTTCTTTTGGGTCTGGTAAGATTATTTGCAACCTTAGTATGTTTAAAAACAGTATCTGGGGAAGAGATGATGCTGAGTGAAATAAGTCAAGCAGAGAGAGTCAATTATCATATGGTTTCACTTATTTGTGGAGCATAACAAATGGCATGGAGGACAAGGGGAGATGGAGAGGAGAAGGGAGTTGAGGGAAATTGGAAGGGGAGGTGAACCATGAGAGACTGTGGACTCTGAAAAACAATTGGAGGGTTTTGAAGAGGCGGGGGGGGGGTGGGAAGTTGGGGGAACCAGGTGGTGGGTATTAGAGAGGGCACGGATTGCATGGAGCACTGGGTGTGGTGCAAAAACAATGAATACTGTTATGCTGAAAAGAAATAAAAAAATAAAACAGTATCAGGGGGGTGGTGGTGCCTGGATTGCTCAGTGGGTTAAAGCCTCTGCCTTTGGCTAAGGTCATGACCCTAAGGTCTTGGGATCGAGCCTGGCATCAGGCTCAGGACCTGAGCTCTCTGCTCAGCGGGGAGGCTGCTTCCTCTCTCTCTCTCACTGACTGCTTCTCTGCTTACTTGTGATCTCTGTCTGTCAAATAAATAAAAATCTTAAAAAAAAAAAACAGTATCAGGGGCATTTGGATGACTCAGTGGTGGAGCATGTGACTCTTGATCTTGGGGTTGTGAGTTCAAGCTCCACACTGGGTGTAGAGATTACTAAAATAAAAATTTAAAAAAAATACAGTATCTGTTAAAACTGCCATTGTTACCCTAGAAAATATAAAGAAAAAGGTAAGCTAAAAATGACAGGATGCTTACTTGGGCAAGTACTTCTATGTTCTATACATGTATTAACTCATATAGACTACTCAGTAACTACGTGAGATAGTACTCTTAAACGGCAAATTCTTAGAGACAATCTACCAAGACTGAATCATGAAGAAGAGGGAAATACAAATAGAGTATTAATGAGTAAGTAGATTGAATCAATAATCAACCCCCCCCCCCAAAAAAAAAGAGCCCAGGACCAAATAGCTTCACTGGTTGATTTTTACCAAACATTTAAAGAATACAAATCCTTCATAAATTTTTTGAAAAAAAAAATGGAAGAGGGAGGAAGGCTTCCACACTTTTTCTATGAGCCCCCATTTGCCTATTTCCAGAGCCAGATAACAACACTATAAGAAAAGAAAATTATAGGTCAATATCCCTGATGAACATACATGTGAGAACAAACAAAATATTAGCAAACCAAATATTAGCAAACCAAATTCAATAGCACATTAAAAGAAATACATCCCATGATCAAGTGGGATTTATCCCTGGGATGCAAGAATGATACAACTTATAAAAATCAATAAATGTTAGAATGGCCAAAATCAACAAGACAGGAAACAAGCATTGGAGAGGATGTGGAGAAATGGGAACCCTCTTACACCATTGGTGGGAATGCAAGTTGGTGCAGTCACTTTGGAAAACAGTATGGAGATTTCTTAAGAAATTAAAAATAGAGCTACCCTGTGACCCTGCAATTGCACTACTGAGTATTTACTCCAAAGATGCAGATGTAGTGAAAAGAAGGGCCATCTGGACCCCAATGTTCATAGCAGCAATGGCCACAGTTGCCAAACTGTGGAGAGAATGAAGATGCCTTTCAATGGAGGAATGGATAAAGATGTGGTCCATATACACTATGGAGTATTATGCCTCCTTCAGAAAGGATGAATACCCAAATTTTCTATCAACATGGATGGGACTGGAAGAGATTATGCTGAGTGAAATAGGTCAAGCAGAGAGAGTCAATTATCATATGGTTTCGTTTATGTGTGGAACATAAAGGAATAACATGGGGGACATGGGGAGATGGAGAGGAGAAGTGAGTTGGGGGAAATTGGAGCGGGGGAGACGAACCATGAAAGACTGTGGACTCTAAGAAACAAACTGAGGGTTTGGGAGGGGAAAAGGTGGGAGGTTGGGTAAGCCTAGTGGTGGGTATTATGGAGGGCATATATTGCATGGAGCACAGGATGTCGTGCATAAATAATGAATTCTGGAACACTGAAGAGAAATTGAAAAAGAAAAGGAAAGGATGAATACCTAACTTTTCTATCAACATGGACGGGACTGGAAGAGATTATGCTGAGTGAAATAGGTGAAGCAGAGAGAGTCAATTATATGGTTTCACTTACTTGTGGAGCATAAGGAATAACATGGAAGACACTGGGAGATGGAGAGGAGAAGTGAGTTGGGAAAATCGGCGGGGGAGACAAACCATGAAAGACTGTGGACTCTAAGAAACAAACTGAGAGTTTTGGAAAGGAGAGGGGTGAGGGGTTGAGTGAGCCTGGTGGTGGGTATTAAGGAGGGCATGTATTGCATGGAGCACTGGGTGTGATGTATAAACAATGAATTTTGGAACACTGAAAAAAATTAAATTAAAAAAATCAATAAATGTGATACATCACACTTACAAAATGAAGGATTAAAAAAAAACCCAATTGATGAGAAAAAGCATCAGACAAAAGTCAACATCCTTTCATGATAGTAACTATCAACAATTTAGGTATGGAAGGAATGTATCACAACATAATAAAGACCACATATGACAAGCACATAGCAAATGTACTTAATAGTGAAAAGCTGAACACTTTTTAGATCAGGAATAAGACGTGGGTGGCCAGCAGTGTCAGTTCTATTTAACAGAGTAGTCGAAGTCCTAGTCAGAGCACTTAGGCAAGAAAAAGAGAGAAAAGATATCCAAATTAGAAGGAAGAGGAGGACTCCTCCTTGTTTGCAGATGATATGATCTTACATATAGGAAGCCTTAAAGACTCCATCAAAAAAACTGTTAAGCTGATTAATGAATTCAGTAAAGTCAGAGGATTAAAAATTAACATACAAAAATAAGTTGTTTGTATACACTAACAATGAAGTATCTGAAAAAAAAAATAAAACAATCCCACTTACAATAGCATGAAAAGATATTTAGGAATAAATTTAACCAAGAAAATGAGAGATCTATATACAACAAAGTATAAGATGTTGGTGAAAGAAATTTAAGAAGACATGAGTAAATGGAAAGATGTCTTTCTTCATGGATCATAAGAATTACTGTTGTTAAAGTTTCCATAATGCCCAAAGCAATCTATAGATTCAGTGTGATTCCTATTAAAATTCTGAAGACTTTTTTTTCACAGAAACAGAACAAAACAATCCTAAAATTTGTATGGACCTACAGAAGTCTCTGAATGGCTAACACAACATTAAACCAGCATTAAATGTCATAGTCCCTGATATCAAATTATATTATAAAACTATAATAATTAAAACATTATGGTGTTGGCATAAAAACAGACACACAGATGAGTAGAACAGGATAAGGAGTCTAGAAATAAATCCATGCAATTTTGACAAAGGAATACACAATAGGAGAAGAATATTCTGCTCAATAAATGGTTTTGGGAAAATTAAATATTCACATATAAAAGAATAAAATCAGACCCTTATCTTACACTATACTAAAAAAATCAAATAAAAATGGGTGAAAGGGGTACCTGGGTGGCTCAGTGGGTTGAGCCTCTGCCTTAGGTTCAGGTCATGATCCCAGGGTACTGGGATAGAGTCCCGCATTGGTCTCTCTGCTCAGTGGGGAGCCTGCTTTCCCCTCTCTATCTGCCTGCCTCTCTGCCTACTTGTGATCTCTCTCTCTCTGTCAACTAAATAAATAAATAAAATATTTGAAAAACATGGAAGAAAGGTTTAAACATAAAACCCCAAATCGCACAACTTCCAGATGAAAACATAGGGAAAATATTCCTTGATGTTTGTCTTGGCAATGGGATTTTTGGGTCTGACGCCAAAAGCACCAGCAACAAAAGCAAAAATAAACAAGTGGGACTACATCAAATTAAAAAATTTCTGCACAGTAAATGAAACAATCAATGAAAGATAATCTACATAAAGGGAGAAAATATTTGGAAACCATATATCCAGCAGGGGATTAATATCCAAACTATATGTGGAAAGCTTGCAATTCAATAACAAAACCCCAAATACTCAATTTAAAAATAGGTTAAGACCTGAACTGATATTTTTCTGAAGAAGACACACAAATGGCAAACAGGTATATGAAAAGATATTCAACATCACTAACCATCACGGAAATGCAAATTGAAACTACAGTGGAGCTATCACACCACACTTGTTAGGGTGTCTCTTATCAAAAAGACAAAAGATAACAAACGTTGGTGAGGAAATGGAGAAAGGCCGCTCTTCTGCACTGTTGCTGGGAATGTGAACTGGTACAGCCTCTATGGAAAACAGTATGCGAGTTCCTAAAAAAATTATAAAAATTGGACCACCACATGATCCAGCCATCCCACTTCACTATCTTGAAGAGATATCTGCACTCCCACGTTCGTTTCAGCATTATTCACAAAAGCTAATGTAGAAAAACAACCTCAATATCCTTCAGCAGATAAATAGATAAAGAAGATGTGGTATATACGTTTACCACAATACCACATACCACAATACCATAATACCACAATACCACAATACCGCAATATAAACGGAATATTATTTAGTCATAAAAAGAAAAAAAATCTTGCCATCTGCAACTACATGGATTTCTCAAAGAACAATCCAGGTATTTCTGATTAGTTTCAGTATTCTGATTAGTTTCAGTATTCTGATTAGTTTCAGTTCCATCAATAAGCCATATATATATATATATATATATTTTTTTTTTGGTGTGTTTGTGTCATACTGACCTTTTAACTATAGACTTCAAGCACAGCAAATGGCACATTTTAGGAGCTCAATGATTATTGAATAAGGGTATAATAGAAACAAATTTCTACGTGTTCGTCAAACATAACTGAATTGGCTTTCATTTCATGGTATTTTAGGTGATAGTTCTCAGTATACAATACAGGGGTTATGCCATTCATGAAGTCAATATTTAAAAAAAATTTTTATTAACATATAATGTATTATTTGCCCCAGGGGTACAGGTCTGTGAATCATCAGGTTTACACACGTCACAGCACTCACCACAGCACATACCCTCCCCAATGTCCATAACCCAGCCCCAGCAACCACCCCCGCCAGCAACCTGCAGTTTGTTTTGTGAGATTAATAGTCTCTTATGGTTTGCCTCCCTCCCGATCCCATCTTGTTTCATTTTTCATGAAGTCAATATTAAAGAGGAAGAAATTAGAAAAGTACGGTATGCAGTAAGTATACAATAAATATAGCCATGATTGCATTATTCTTACTGCAGTCCTAAAAAGCAAACTCAAATTCCACATAACCTTTCATCAAATTTGGATGGAAAGTCTGGAACGGAATGGCTTCAATCCTATATGTGAACACACAAAATTCCCTTTGGGGACCCTGGAGACACACCCCAAGGTAATAAACACTGATCATACAAAATAACTGAAATCCAAACTCAAGACCATCTCACATGGAGATTTGAAGCATCAGGATAAAAAGAGAAAACGGTTTCAAATAGGAACCCGAACTGGGGGCATGCTGAGAACTCAGGCTTGGGTTGGTAATGAGGCTGTCACTCACAAGGTCCTCTTTCCCTCAGGCGGTTCCTTCCTTCAGGTGATACAAGATTCTCCCAGGCAATGCTTGGTAAGCCACCCAGCCGTCTGAATGGGGCTGAAACGCGTTGGATGAGCATGGATCTTCTCAACTCAAGTACTGTTACCAGTAAAACATTCCTAGCGATGGGAGGACCCAGGATGAGGCCATCCGGGGAGCCAGGGCCTGGCAACCTCTGATTCAGGGTGACCGGGTCTGAGTCCTAGAGTCAACCCGGCATAGGCTCCCTACACGGACGTCATGCCCTGGGCGCACGACGAGAGGAGCGTGATCCTGCAGGGGTGCCCTCAATTCGGGGCCTTCCAGCCCGGGGAGCCCGGTGGGCGCTGCTTCCTTGGTTGTGGCTCTCATCCCCTGCCTCGTGCGTGTGGTTCCAACGCTGCGGTTGTGGCCAAGAGAACGGCTGTGGGGGGTTGCTGCGCGAGGAGCGCGGCGCGGACCCCCGGGGTGTGGTGAGATCCCACCCCCCACCCCCGCAGTTGCGTTGAGCGCGCAGGCTCCCCGGATGAGGGCAGGGTGGAGAGTGGGCTAACAGCATGCCACTTTTAACTGGTTGTGTCAGCATCATACTCTGTCCCCGGACTCGGGAACAGCCAGCGGGAAGAGTATAGATTGTGTTAGGGTAGAATAGACTCCTTATTGCATAATTTTCCAAGAAAAGAAAGGGCAGAATGAATACATGCAGGTAAAGCACTTCCCTAGCACACAATGGATGCCCAATAAGTGGTGAATACACATATATCTTTTTTTTTTTACTTCTAATTTTTATTTTTTTAATAAACATATAATGTATTTTTAGCCCCAGGGGTACAGGTCTGTGAATCGCCAGGTTTACACACTTCACAGCACTCCCACAGCACACCCCCGCCCCCCCCCGCAGTGTCCACAATATATCTTTTATTATTAAACTGAAGAAGTACCCGTGCAAGACTTCCAAGTTTGGTCTCAGGAAAAATAATGGCAGCACAGGAGCCTCGCGTGAAACACGAGATGACATCCTTCTTAAGAATCTCATCTCTCTGATGTTAGTTTGTCTCTTCATTGAAAACTTATAAGACTGCAACAATCTGTATTGGCAGGAGTTTGGGGAACATGTGTGGGAAGGGAATTTAAATTTTACCCACAGTGTCTCTGATAGTTAAGGGACATTAGCCCTCTGCCACTTGGGGATCTCATAATTCCCACTGGGATCAGGGTACTTGAGCCTGTTGCTATGTTCCCCACTGGGGTCTTGGGCTTAGGAATGACAGCTACCTCAGAACTCTTCAGTGTGTCGCTGCTTTTTCACCAGTGCATGACTTAATGCCCTGGTGAAGATGGTGCCTTCTGGAACCTCTTAGAGGATGTCATTAGGATAGATTGTTGTATAGAATAGCTTCATTGCATGTCCCCACTTTCCTGAATCTTCGAATTCCTTCTTCTAACCTAGGCAAAGAAAGTTCTAAAATATCAAATGCCATTAATCTGCAAGCCAGGCTCCCGTTAGTAAATGACAGACTAGGAAGTCATTCCCAGGTGCTTGAGCTAACACATCATTTTAACTCAGGGATAAGTCACCCCTTGCCAATGAAGCTGACCTAATAAATTCCTATATTTCCGGAATGTTCTCTAGACTCTTGCCAAGGCATGTATTTGCAGTCTAAAGGAAATCTCTTTAACAGTGAAAAATAGAACCTACACTTACACCAAACATTATACAATATGGGGAAACTAGAGGTTTATTCCCTTTAAGGTTGGGAGAATCCAAAGATGTCCACTATTACTGTTATTATTTATCATTGAACTGGTCAACGTTAAAAGAAAAGGATATTAAGTAGCGAAGTTCGTAATGAAGACGATTAAATGATATGAAGGATATGATCATTTACTTTGAAAAGTCAATTGTGTCTGCCAAAAAGACTATTAGAGCTAAGAAAATCGTTTATCTGGGTTTTCAGGTCCAAAATCAGCCTACAAAAGCCATTATCATTTTTCTACACCACTAATAGCCAACTACAAAATGTAGTAAGAAAAAAACATTTGTAATAATGAAAGCTATAAAAATTCCAGGGATTAATTTAAACAAGTATATATAAAATCTTTATGAGGAAAAGTTTAAAACTTCAAAAACAAACACAGAAAATGATCAAGAGGACCTGAATGAAATGAGAGACATTCCATGCTCTTGGATGGGATAACTTAATATAAAACAGATTTCAATTCTTCCAAAATTAATATATTAATTTGATGAAAAATTTCGGTTCAATTTTTTGAGCTTGATAAATTAACTCAAAGCTTTGTGTAAGGAGTAAAGGCTCATGAATACTAAGTTAACCTTTAAAAAGTGGAATAAGGTCATTTGTTTTGTTTTTTAAATTTGCCATAGGAGTGAAATCATGTAGTATTTGTCTTTTCTCTGACTGACTTATTTTACTAGGCATTATACTTTCTAGCTCCATCCATGTTATTGCAAATGGAAAGATCTCATTCACAAGACAAATGAACAAAGGAAAACACACACACACACACACACACACACACACACAGAGAGAGAGAGAGAGAGAGAGAGACAAACCAAGAAACAGATTCTTTTTTTTTAATATTCATTTATTCATTTGAGAGACAGACACAGAGAGAATGAGTGAAAGCAGGAGTTGGTGGGGGGAGGCAGAAGGAGAAAGCCTCCTTTCTGGTCCTACCTGGGGTTTTGATTGCTGAAAGATATTTGTTCTTTCACTTTCTTCCTCTGGACAGAATCCGGTGGGGTCTTCTAAATGCATCTTTTCCAGATGTGTCTGCTTTTCACTTTGGAACTCCTGTTGGGGGAAGGTCCTGGGCACACCTTGGGCAGTGGCCCCTTGGGTTTTCTTGAAATAAAGAAGTAAAATAATTCCTTAACTCAAGACAACCAGATCCAAACTGAGGACACTTTACACTCAAAATCCTCCATACAGAAAATATAGCCAGAGTCATTAATTTTAATCTTTATTTACAGAACTGGGAAAAAGAAACATTGGGACAAACTTTACAAAAATGTGTTTCTAGAAAGTTGCCTGAACAAAATGATGATGCTCTTCCTTCATTCACCATTAAAATTTTCATTCTGGGCTGAGGCCATGATGGTTCTGTTCTTCACCATGTAATAAAAGCATTCTCTTGTATCATGAACCTGAGAAAAGTGGAGCATTAGTAAATTGATCATAAATGCATTTTAAAAAGTGGTCTTATTCTATCTATGTCACTGAAGTTTTCTACTAAATAACTTTCCAAAATCTTCCCAGTTAAAGACCTACTCTGACTTGGTAGGTGGAGACATAACATGCAGGGGCTCAGAGAAAGGACACAATCAGGTTGAAATAAACATTTCTCATTTTGGCATATTTTCTTCTCTACTCTTCTCTTAGGTTATTTTTTTAAATTTTATTTATTTCTTTGAGAGAGTGAGAGACAGAGAGAAAAAGGGAGAGGGAACACAGAGGGAGCGGGAGAAGCAGACTTCACTGAGCAAGTAGCCCAACATGGGGCTTGATTCCAGGAGACTGGGATCATGACCTGAGCCAAAGGCAGTCACCCAGGTGCCCCTTCCAGGTTATTCTTGAATAATAATATTAATTCTTGGACTCTGAGAGATATCACACCTCTTCTTGAGTCATCTCTTTTCTAGGCAGACAAGTCATATCTGAGAAACTGATCAAAGAGCCCTGTCTATGTCAGACCACAGGATTTTGAGTGGGTATTTTGGAAGCGATGTTAATAGGAATATTCTCACCATCCAGGACCCTCCTCGTCCTACTTCCTCCCCTCAGGAATCAACAAAACATTTGCTTTTGATGTTTTCTTTCTTTCTTTTTCTTTTTTTAGTTTAGAAAGTAGTGACAATGCTTCATAAACTCTAAACACCTGAACTAAACAAACATGAATGTTTTGTTTTCTAGTGAAACTAGTACAATTCAAACTTACTAATTTAAACCTATGCTTAATGGGTTACTATGTGAGGAAAGAATTTAGAATACATTTGAAGTAGGTTATTACTTCGTTATGGTTGACATAAAACTGTATTTTATCCACTATCATTTGCTATGGTATATCTATAAGTGGTACACAAAACATAATTTCATGTTCCAGTTTTCTTGATGACTCTTTTCTCATTTTTTTCCCACATTCCCTTCTCTATTGGTCCTCTCCTTCCAGAAGGTCAACCTTCCATCAGAGGGTCAAGACTTAGGAACCCACAGACTGAAATTAGCTGGCAGACTTAAGCACTTGATGTTGCTGTGTATATGCTGTTCGTTTTGCTCTTGGCAAGAGCATGATTTCTGTCCTTGACTGTTTGAGTAATGACTATCGAGACTACCTTTGAATTATTCCAGCCAAAAAAAAGAAATGATAGTTATGTGATATGAAATAGAGGTGCTAATTTTTGCTTCAATGGCAATCATAGTACCTAAATGTATTAAATTTACATGTTTTACTCCTAAATTTACAAAACGTTATATGTCAAATATATTTTAATTAAAAAAAAAAAAAAAGAAAAAGAGCACCATCACCCATCACTTGATTTCTCTGGCCAAGGAGTTGAAAACTACTTTCAAACTGAAATGACCAGAGAATTCTTTAGATGCAATATCCTAAACATTTTTCAATTTTTTTTCTTTTTCTCCATCCCATCCCCCCCCACCCCCGCCCAATCTAGTTGATGCAGAAATCATGTATAGTGTGACAGCCTGGTACACTAGCACAACATCTGGCTACTCAGACTAATGTCCTCTCATTCATTCCCTCCAAACACCAGGATTCAGCCTCATAAAGCTCCTTACCTTGTTTAGATTTTCCTCTGTTATTAATACTTTAAAAGTGAAATCATTTCCATTTTGAATTAACCTGATATATTTGGTAAATGTAGGTAGAGAAAAAATGTTCAAATGTTAACATTTGTTTCTTGAGTAGGGACTCAGCTGTTTCCCCTTTTCCTTGATGTTTGGAGGCTGCATCTTCATTTACACAGCAAAAAATACTTTCTCGGGGCGCCTGGGTGGCTCAGTGGGTTGGGCCACTGCCTTTGGCTCAGGTCATGATCTCAGGGTCCTGGGATCGAGTCCCACATCAGGCTCTGTGCTCAGCAGGGAGCCTGTTTCCTCCTCTCTCTCTCTCTGCCTGCCTCTCTGCCTACTTGTGATCTCTCTCTGTCGAATAAATAAAATCTAAAAAAAAAAAAAAAATACTTTCTCTTCTCAGAATGTGTGGATTGAATTTCATTCCAGAGACCATGGAGCTTCAAGATCCAAGATCTCTTGCTCACTGAGGGTTTTTAAATTAAGTTATTTAAACTTTTATCCTCACTGTCAGTAATTTTTCTAGTCATATGCTAAGTGTCCCTTTGAGAAGTTTTCCTTTCTCTCAGGTTATTTTAATACGCATCACTCAAACTCCAGAGGTCTTGTGTGGAGTTTGGTTATGCTGAGAACCCAGGGTTTACTCCTTCTATTCCAGCCACCCATAAACACCTCTGACCTGAGGATCCCTGCACTTCTCTAATTTCTTCACCTAATTTCAATTATTTCCTTTCCTTCTCTCCTATCAGATCAAAGGTTAACCCAATTTCTTTCCACAGTTTGGCGACCGTGGCCATTGCTGCTAAAAACATTGGGGTACAGAGGGCCCTTCTTTTCATGACATCTGTATCTTTGGGGTAAATACCCAGTAGTGCAATGGCAGGGTCATAGGGAAGTTCTATTTTTAATTTCTTGAGGAATCTCCACACTGTTCTCCAAAGTGGCTGCACCAACTTGCATTCCCACCAACAGTGGAAGAGGGTTTCTCCACATCCCCTCCAACACATGTTGTTTCCTGTCTTGCTAATTTTGGCCATTCTAACTGGTGTAAGGTGATATCTCAATGTGGTTTTAATTTGAATCTCCCTGATGGCTAGTGATGATGAACATTTTTTCATGTGTCTGCTAGCCATTTGCATGTCTTCATTGGAGAAGTGTCTGTTCATATCTTCTGCCCATTTTTTGATATGATTGTCTGTTTTGTGTGTGCTGAGTTTGAGAAGTTCTTTATAGATCCTGGATATCAGCCTTTTGTCTGTACTGTCATTTGCAAATATCTTCTCCCATTTCGTGGGTTGCCTCTTTGTTTTCTTGACTGTTTCCTTTGCTGTGCAGAAGCTTTTGATTTTAATGAAGTCCCAAAAGTTCATTTTTGCTTTTGTTTCTTTTGCCTTTGGAGACATATCTTGAAAGAAGTTGCTGTGGCTGATATCGAAGAGATTACTGCCTATGTTCTCCTCTAGGATTCTGATGGATTCCTGTCTCACATTGAGGTCTTTTATCCATTTTGAGTTTATCTTTGTGTACGGTGTAAGAGAATGGTTGAGTTTCATTCTTCTACATATAGCTGCCCAGTTTTCCCAGCACCATTTATTGAAGAGACTGTCTTTTCTCCACTGTGTATTTTTTTCCTGTTTTGTCAAAGATTATTTGACCATAGAGTTGAGGGTCCATATCTGGGCTCTCTACTCTGTTCCACTGGTCTATGTGTCTGTTTTTATGCCAGTACCATGCTGTCTTGGTGATCACAGCTTTGTAGTAAAGCTTGAAATCAGGTAATGTGATGCCCCCCATTTTATTTTTGTTTTTTAACATTTCCTTAGCGATTCGGGGTCTCTTCTGATTCCATACAAATTTTAGGATTATTTGCTCCAGCTCTTTGAAGAATACCAGTGGAATTTTGATTGGAATAGCATTAAAAGTATAGATTGCTCTAGGCAGTATAGACATTCGCCAAACTGTGGAAAGAACCAAGATGCCCTTCAACGGACGAACGGATAAGGAAGATGTGGTCCATATACACTATGGAGTATTATGCCTCCATCAGAAAGGATAAATACCCAACTTTTGTAGCAACATGGATGGTACTGGAGGAGATTATGCTGAGTGAAATAAGTCAAGCAGAGAGAGTCAATTATCATATGGTTTCACTTATTTGTGGAGCATAACAAATAGCATGGAGGACATGGGGAGATAGAGAGGAGAAGGGAGTTGGGGGAAATTGGAAGGGGAGGTGAAACATGAGAGACTATGGACCCTGAAAAACAATCTGAGGGTTTTGAAGGGGCAGGGGGTGGGAGGTTGGGGTACCAGGTGGTGGGTATTAGAGAGGGCACGGATTGTATGGAGCACTGGGTGTGGTGCAAAAGTAATGAATACTGTTATGCTGAAAATAAATTTAAAAAATTTTAAAAAATTAAAAAAAAAAAAAGGTTAACCCACTTTCAGTCAGTTGTGAATTAGTTTTAATGCCATGGCTGCTGTTGGCCTATTGCCCAGGACATGGTTGGAAAATTACTTGGGCATCACTGTTTTCTTCTAAGAACAGTGGTGTTTGAAAATAGAATGTGTCATGACCCATTTCTCCTTCTTCCCAACATCCTTGCTCTTCCTGCTGCTCCAAGGCTCCCAGATCCAAGGGATCTAAACTTTGCTTGATAACTAGAGGCTGAAGACCTAATGGACTGATCTCCATAGGATTATCCTTCAAATGACCTGAGCCAGAAAATGATCTATTTCCTACTGTATTTTCTCATGAAGATATGAATATATAGCTCTTTAATCCTAAAATTTTATCTTTAGAGAATTATCTGCATTTGCACATAGACATAGGCTGTCCAAACTGTTTGAACTCATATTCAGTGTGTAGAGGCAACCCTAAAACCAGTTACTACTGAAACTTTAATCTCTTTAGCATGGGTTCACAACAGAAGCAAATACAGTACTTCCTAATTCATCAGAGAAATTAAATACTCACATTATATGAGATTACTGCCATGATAAAATGCTTGGTTTATCCAACTGTTCACTATATTTGCCAGGAAGAGCTCCAACAAGGAGAATAGCCACAAATACCCAGAAAGCATCATTCCACTTTGCTAAATACAAAAAAGAAATCTACATGTCTTACAGACCTTTATACTTCTAAAATTTTTAGCATCATAAAGATAATATAAAATTGCAAACTGTTTAGAAAATAGAAAGCTATCTATAATATCCCACCATCTTAATAAAATTGTGATGATTTTTACTTGTTTACATGATAATAATTGTAACAACAAACATTTAGTGAGCACTTACTATATGGCTAGTCATTTGTGGTAAATGTTTTATATACGTTATCTTATTGAGTCCACTCAACAACATTTTGTGCAGGTGGTGTTGTTATTTTTATCTTAGAGTAGAGGAAAATGGACTTGGGATGGTAAAAGTAACAAAGTATTACTGAATGTCAGAGTTGCTCAGAACTTGCTTCCTGGTCCCCCTTCTTCTCTTTCCCCACTCTTGGTCTTGGACTCTTGTGGGTCTTCCATTTGAGTTCCGACAGACTCCCAGCTTCATGATCTCTGTTTTCTCCAACATGTGTTTCTATAATACTGTTATACTTGTAAAAGGTATCTTCTATTCATCTCATTTAAAATCAAAGGTTATTTTGCATTTATATGTAATCTTTATAATACTCAATGTCTACATAATATTTAAGTGGAAATACAATTTATTTAAGTTTGCTACACAGTTTTAGTCCATATAACTCTTTCCATCTTTCAGAAGATTAAAGTGGATTTCCAGAAACCTGGTTTATGGTAAATACTACCAAATTGTTTTCCACGTGTATTTCTCATGTCACTCTATTAGGGCTAACATTAAAGAGAATTACTTATGGTTTCTTTTCATTCCCTATGAATTGGAGCAAATGTGGATTATACATGTATTTATCATGATTAGTGATCTTAATGAAAAATCTTAATTTGAATATGGGGATAAGGATGAGCAGAAATTGATCTTCTGACAAATAGGTAATCAAGATCTGATACGACTGGCATAAAATGAGCTGTATATAGTCTCTCTTGGGTTTTAAGTGATACTCTAATTGGAATACCTTCTGAAAGATCTCCAGGCATACTTTGCCTAGAGCAGAGGACAGATACTCTCTTAAATGCAAATGACATTGTTCAATTGTTACAAAGTAGGAGTGGCCTCCATAGATAAAATAACAACTACCACTAAGAATACTTGATATAAATTATTTTAAAACAAGAGGATTAATTTGACTAAATGTTCCTCAAATTCATTGTTCTTTTTTAATAATCTCATAACATTTCCTAAGTATCAGTTTCTTTAGTTACTGTTTTTTAGTAAATGTGCTAATGAAATGAGCACTCTCTAGTTCAATTTTGATTAATTTTTTAAATTTGACTAATCTTGATTAATTAACAAGCAGTTTTCCCAGTGAGATGACTAGCAAGTTATGACCCTTAAATTAAAAAAAATTTTTTTAGAGAGTGTTTTTATTTCCTTAAGACTGGTTTGGGCAAAATACTTTTCCCTAAATATTCCAGTTAAAACATTTTCAAACAGGATTTATGGTGTTAAATATTTGGAGCCTGATTTATGTGCTGGAGTAGACTTAAAAAAAAAAAAAAGAAGAAGTCTCAGCTATAACTGTAACTATTTCAGAGTGAGTGAGGCCTGGCCATTCATCTGTATGAAAATCTTCATATAGGATTAAAGGATTATAACACTTACTATCTGTTTATTTAATTTTTACAGTCCTCATGCTGTTACAAATATCTTCAAGTTTCAGTAATTCCAGAATAATGTATACTTGAGAATGGCAGGATAACCAATTCTTACCAATGACCTAAGATTTATTTATGAAGTACTATTTGATACATGCAATCTCATTAACCCTCAGGTCTATAGCCTGCATGTATCTCATCCTTGGTGTATGCAATCTCATTAACCCCCAGGTTTATAGCCTGAACCATTCTTGGCTCACAATTTCTTGGCTCTTTACAGAAATGGTTCTTACAGATTTTGCCTAGTATTTCTTTATAAGTTTTTTTTTTTTTTAATAAGATATAGCTTTTGGAAGTTGGTCTAGCCTTTGCTGTAGGAATGTTGACTATTCACAGCTAGTGTATAGTTAACATACCTGTAATGAGTGCCTCTTTTGTACCAATTCCTGTCCCAGATGCTGGAGATGAAGCATTATTTGAGGCAAACACCACTATAGGCTTCATGAAGCTTACCTGCTAGTCCATTTCATGACATAGGGTCTATTATACTGAACTCCAGCATATTTTACCAAACACTACACAAGCAATTGACTCAGAGCAAAGTACTTTTCCAGGAATCATTTTATCTATGACACAGTGAAGCATTTCTGTCTGGTCATTCTGTCATTATAATCATGTAATAGTTGAGTTTCCTTTTCGCATTTGCTCATTAGAAAGCTTATAGCAAAAACTGACTCAATTTTGGTAATTCAGAGGATCCTAAAACCTACATATTTACATCATTATTTTCCTAACGATTTCATAATGAGCATATTCCAAATGGCATATATTGGAATAGCTTAATATATTGGATTTAACCATATGAAACTGACATTTTTGTAGATCAGAAACAGCCTAATAGCAATTTTATACAGTTCAAACTAATATATGAGTATACTATATAGTTATAGCAATGGAGGCTAATACATATTTCTGTAATATTCATTTTAAACTTATTTTAATTACATTTCTATACATATTATTTAAGTGCTTTCAAATCCTATGTGGAATAGAATCAAATATTAGAAAGTAAGCAATTCATTTATAATTTGTTACATATGTTATAATATTATTATATACACATCTTCAGTCAAAAATAGTATAAAAATGCCTAGCTTTGTGTCTATGGAGAAAGAAAAGAAACTGAAACTTTTTATCTAGACAAACTGTTGCCCTTTCCTTGTCTAGAAAGAGTCAGTAAGTTACTGATATTTTCTGATTCTTTGTTGGAACATTTGAATGGCTTCTGTAGGAGAATAAGTGCAGAGTGCCTAACAGAAGTTGCTTGTTTTGGTAGCTTCCAGTAATCAGAGCTGGTTGCTGGGGATAATGTGGGCAAGTTTTCATAGGGAAGCCTCTTGGGAGAGAAGGAGAGGATTTGTGATTTCCAAATGGGTCTGCCTTAAGGGAAAGCCGGCGGTTGCTCCAAGCCTCAGAGCTTGCAAGTCTGATGCAGCAGCCCTGAACAACAAACATATTTACGACATTTGTGACTTCTGGCATTTGGAAATGAATCTATTGTGCACAAATGTTGATGCTAGCAACTGAGAACACACCCTATGGCCTCCTGTATGGCATGTTCCAGTATCAGTAGTGAAAGAAGGCTTTCCGGGGTAAACATCTGATCAATCACACTAGAGGTTTTTCTATGCCCTGTCTGCCCCTACCGGGTTTTCGGTTCCTACAATACCTCTATAATAGTTTTAGGCATGAAAAGCCACCAGACCTCAAACATTCTTGTCTTTAATTTTCTTCACAGGGTTCAGGCACCATGAGTATAACATAATGAACTTCCAGGGGGTGTGGTGGGCTGACCTCTGAGTGTACCGTGCTCTACAACTTTGCCCCAGATCTTTTGCGCTTTTGCACATACAAGTGGTACCTTCTAAGACCTATCAGTCAGGTGCTCGGTCACATATTTTAAAATGTTCTTATTTATTCCTATTACCTGTAAAAACAGAACCTCCGTGTATGTACTGAACTGACATATATGTCGGCAGGACACTGAAAAAGAAATATAAACACCTGATAGGCCCCAGGTAGACTTCTTAAGGACTTGTTCCTATTCTCTAAGGGATACAATACACATGGTGTCATAAAATGTAAATTAAGCCCTAAGATGACAAAAATGCTAATAATGTTTATGATAAGAAAAATCTTGGATTGTGACTATTTGCCCTGACTATCCTGTCATCTTGAAAATTTGCTGAATAAGAATCAGACTTCTTTTTTTTGGTTCTAATTTCACCAGGTCTTTGAAATCCTGACGAGTTAGTGTACTAATACAAATACTTCTATAACTTTAAGAAACTGGGAATCCTAGGGGCGCCTGGGTGGCTCAGTTGTTAAGCGTCTGCCTTCAGCTCAGGTCATGATCCCAGAGTCTTGGGATTGAGCCCCACATCGGGCTCCCCGCTCGGCAGGAAGCCTGCTTCTCCCTCTTCCCTCCCCCTGCTTGTGTTCCCTCTCTGTCTCTCTCTCTGTCAAATAAATAAATAAAATCTTAAAAAAAAAAAAAAGAAACTGGGAATCTTACGCAAATTTAGTTGATGATCAGTATGTTGGTCTTTCTTCCATTTCAACTTACATTTCCAGTATATTTAGTTTAAAATTAAATGGTTAGTGCTGTGTCAGGAAAAGGTGAATTTATGGCATATTCAGGGGACTTGGGACTTATAGGATTATTGTGTCTAGAGAACTTCTGATTATCAGTTCTCAGGAATATTTAATATGCTAACCTGGAATACCATCAGAGGAATATTTAATGAAGAACATTCATTCATTCAATTAACATTTATTAGACATCTATTAATTTCCAGGCATTGTAATAGGCACTGGGGAGACACAGATATCTAGGACATGGAGTCAATGAGCCTATCAATCTCAGATCTATCCTTAAGGTCTTTCTGTGTTCACCAGTATCCTTCATCTGAATCTTATTAATGTAGATACTAGTTATTTTACTTTATGTAATACCCTTTATTTGATTTCTTGAATTTTTGGTGGTCATAGGTTTGGAGCCCTTTCAGTGATTTGAATCCATATTTGTGGTCATACCACATGTGAATAATTTCTACCACTTCCACATTTGTTCAAAACCAAAATATTCTCAGCTCATTTACAAACAAACTTAATGTATAAACCTCTGATTGTGAAAAAAAATTTATAAAACCTTTTACTTACCTGAATCCATATAATTTTTTCTCGTTTGATTAAAAAGAATGTAATTTCAAATCCAATTAGAAATAGGCCAATCATTGCAAGGGTAGAACTGTAGGTATTTGTCCTTATGGAGCACCTCAACTGCAATAGATACAAAATGTCAACTAGTTATATGTGGAACAAACAAGTTGGAATGAAGTTAGTTTGCCTTATTGGCACGTATGTTAAAGGGGATGATTTATTATCATTTCTAACATTTCCAGAATCTCATGTTACTCTATGGGTTCCCTATTTTCCAAATTTACCAGGATCCAAATAGGACTCTTTGTTTTTTGATGTTGCATGCATGCATTTCATTCACTCCTTTAACATAAAATTCTTAAATGCTGAAGCATAATAATGATTGGTAATTTAATATTTATAATTTAATATTTTTAATATTATTCTAGACAATGCAAAGACATTAGACCATTTCCCTCTACCTCTATTTCAGCCTATACATTATTTTTGTGCTTTTCAGCTTCTTTGTATAATTTGGAATTTACAAAATGCTGTTTTTAGTATCATATAGAATCCTTATTCATTTATGTATACATACAAATCTGCCAATTTTCTTTATTTTCATCATCAATGACAAAACATTTTAAATAAATTTAACCTGGGCAATTATGATGAGCAGTGGGTGTTGTATGTAAATGATGAATCACTAAATTTTACTCCTGAAATGAGTATTAAATGATATGTTAACTGAAATTTAAATAAAAACATGAAACAAACAAAAACCAATATACCTTCATTACAGAAAAACAAAATTAATTAATTAAGCCCATACATGTAAAATGACTTTTTTTTAAAAAAAGTATGCTCATGCCCAGTGCAAAGTCCAATACAAGGCTTGAACTTATGACCTTGAGATCAAGACCTAAGCTGAAATCAAGAGTCAGATATTTAACTGACTGAGCCACTCCGATGTCCCAAATGAAATTTTTAAAATCCTGTAAAAATTTCCATTTCTGGCAATGAGGTAAATTTCAAACTTTAAAAAATTATACAGTATGTATTGTATACAATTTTAAATATAATTAATTATACACATATAATACAATGTGTATTAATTATTATCTTTCTGGTTTCAATCATTCAACACTGTCTTATTCATTCTTACTGTAGTGTAGTCACTATTGTGTGTTCCTTTTTACTCTAATATAGCAGTATTGTATTTATATGCCACAGTTTAGTAAGTCACATTTACCTTTAGAAAGAAGAGAGGGTAAAGTTTCTGAAAGAAGACGTGAAGGGGGCTTCTGATATGTTTGATTTCAAAAGGAGTTCCTTGGACATTCCCACGGATAATTCATTGATATGGATAGATATGTTTTGTATATTTTCTGGATTTGTGCTAAATTTCAATTTAACAGTTTAAAAACAAAAAAATAAATTATTGAACTTCAGGAAACACTGGTTAGTCAAACAACAAAGTAATATTTGGGGAAAAATAACATTGTAAATTGTAAAATATTTTAACTGAATAATGCTGAAATTACCACATATTAAATTTTGAGAGATGCAACAGATCTGACGACGCATCAATCTGATGAAGTTATAAAAATAGAAGGAAATATAAAGACAAAAATAGAAAGTAATGCCATAGAAAACAAACATACATAAAAAACCTGAAATGTGGTTCTTTGCGATAAAAAACTTAATGTAATTTTAGTATAATTAGCTAAGAAAAAGAGACGACAAAATAATCAATGTTGGAAATACAAGAAAATAAGATCTTATGAACCTCAAAACATTGAGAAGATTTTTGCTTTTGGTATGATGGAAAAGCTATGGCAGATGAATGTTCCTTCTGACAACAGCTAGAAAAACAGGATACAATACTGCAAGTATTTTGTCTATGTAATAGCAAAAGAAAACCATCAGTGCTAAGGCACTGAAGAATATAAAGGGGCCAAGAATGCTGAAAGAAGACCACAGAGAGGTGAGCAGATGTTCTACAGATAATTTTTCCTTGGGAACATTTGTTAGGGCAAGAGGCTGAGGTTTCAGATTTTGCCTGAACAGAATGTTATTGCCAAGGTAGAGAGGAATCATCATAGCTTTTGGTGTTCTTGCAGGCTGGAAAGATAAAATTGTAAAACTGAGGAAAGAAGCCTCTGTGGGAAAGAGAAGGCTAAAGAAATGAGCCAGCTATGTGACCAATCACTCTCTTAAGATGCTAGTCAGCGTCTGCCTTGGGTTCAGGTCATAATCCCAGGGTCCTGGGATCAAACCCCACATCCAGCTCCCTGCTCAGCTGGGGAGTCTGCTTCTCCCTCTCCCTCTGCCTATCACTCCCCCTGCTTGTGCGCATGTTCTCTCTGTCAGATAAGTAAATAAAATCTTAAAAAAAAAAAGATGCTAGTCAGATTTTGAAGTTTTGCTGGTCAGTAAGTTGCATAAGAAGAAAGCAACTGAAAGGTAAAGAAGAATTTTTGACCACATAATTGTGCTGTGGAAACATGGATCAGGACTTGTAGGGGACAATTTCTCATAAACATATCAGGTTCTCAACTGCAAAGCCTGGAGGGCTTTATGCCATATGTAGAAGAAGATTGAGAGGTATATGTATTCTTATCCATATTGCCATCCAACCTCAGTCCTGTTTATCAGCTGAGGGGAGAAATGGGTGAACCCTTCTAGAAAGACTGAACATCACTTGACATTGCTATGCTTTTCTATACACAATTTCTGGCACTCAATAAAAAATTACTAGATAGGTTAAAAGACAGGATCCTATTTTTTTTTAAGACTAGGAAAATCCAATAGAAATAGTCTTATAAGTAATTCAGTTATTGGGATTATTGATACAATTTTTAAAACAGCTATTAATATGTTCAAGAAAATAGGAATGAATGGAGCAGACAGATAAACAGAGAATTTCACAGAAGAATTAGAACCTAAAAACAGAATTGAATGGAAGCTCTAGATTTGAAGAATATAGTAACTGAAAGAGAAAACTTCATAACTGCATATTAGACAGAGAACTAAACAGCATCAGTGACCTGGAGGAAAGGGCAATAGAAAATGATGAAACAAAAGTAGAGTGAGAAAAAATAATAAAAGAAAAAGGAAAAAAAAATTGTGAGAAACATGTGGGGATAGTGAAAATATTTAATCTACCTTTAGCTGGAGTCCCGAAAGTAGAGAAGGGGAAGGCAATTTGGCAAAAGCAATATTTGAAGACAAAAAGGCCAACAATTTCCCAAAGTTGATGAAAAGTATCAATTCAGATTCAAGTCCTTATAGATAAATACCTTTGGCTAATCCCAGATAAAATGAATACAAAGCAAAATACATCTAGGTACAGCACAGTGAATTTGTTGGAAACTGAAGGTAAAGGGAACATTGTAAAAGTAGTGTGAGAAAAACAGACACATCATGTTAAAGGAGCATAGCTAAGGCTCACAGAAACTTCATAATGTCGAAGATGGAATGAAGGTGGAACACAATGACTGACATTTAAAAAGTGCTGAAATAAAATAAAATGTCAATCTAAAATCCATATGCAGTGAAAGATACTTTCAAAGCAAAAGTAGTGTAAGGTTGTTTTTCAGACTGACAAACGCTGAGGGAATATATTGTTCATAATATTTGTGTTGACAGAAATAATACTAAGGGAAGTTTCTCAGCCAGAGGGAAGGGAATTCCAATCTGAAATGCTGAAATGCAAGAAGAAATGAAAAGAAACAAAGGGTAGATAAGTGAATCTGTCTAAATAAATAGGATGCATTACTTTGTAGAGTATTGCATAGATGTCGATGTCGATGTAGATATAGAGAATTCCATCTTTGATGGGATTCTTGCATATTATCTTATCCTAAATCAGGACTTGCTGCTCACACTCTCTCTTCTGATTTTTACCCTCAGCCTTTGTAGCCTAAGCATTTGTTCCTCCTGCCATATCCTCTAAACTATTTTGGATTCTGAGCTAAGCTATCTGGGTTCAAAGTTCAACTCTATCACATAAAATGTACATCTAAATCTAGGTCTTTAAGAGACAATCTACAGGAACAGAGATTTTGCAAGTAATACTATGTCATTGAATTCATATCTTTCAATACTTACTATGAATGTACAGGGACTAAATGTTCTAGTCAAAAGACATAGGGTATCAGAATGGATTTAAAATAAAAGACCCATCAATATGTTGCTTATAAGAGACTCTTTTAGATCCAAAGATACCTCCACAGTGAAAGTGAGGGGGTAAAGAGTCATTTATCATGCTAATGGACATCAAAACAAAGGATGGAGTTGCCATCCTTGCCAAAATACCAGAAAAGTGTATTTCAAAACAAAGACTGTAATAAGAGATGAAGAAGGACACTATATCATAACAAAAGGGTCTGTCCAACAAGAAGATCTAACAATTGTAAATATTTATGCCTCTAATGTGGGAGAAGCCAAATATATAACCAATTAATAACAAATTAAAGAAACACAGTGATAATAATACAATAATAGCAGGGACTGTTAACATCCCATTTATAGCAATGGGCAGATCGCCTAAGCAGAAGATCAACAAGGAAACAAGGACTTTGAATGACACACTGGATCAGATGGACTTAACAGATATATTCAAAGCATTTCACCACAAAACAGCAAAATACACATTCTTCTTGAAAACATATGGAACATTCTCCAGAATAGATCACATACTAGGTCACAAATCAGATCTCAACCAGTACAAAAATACTGAAATCATCATACCATGCATAGTTTCAGACCACAATGCTATGAAACTTGAAGTCAACCACAAGAAAAAATTTGGAAGGACCACAAATACATGGAAATTAAAGAACATCTTACTAAAGAATGAATGAGTCAACCAGGAAATTGAGGAAGAATTTTAAAAATACATGGAAATAAATGAAAATGAAAACATGACAGTTCAGAATCTTTGGGATGCAGCAAAGACAGTCCTAAGAAAGAAGTATATAGCAAGACAGGCCTTCCTCAAGAAGCAAGAAAAGTCTCAAATATACAACCTCATCTTACACCTAAAGGAGCTGGAAAAAGAACAGCAAGTAAAGCCTAAATCCACAGGAGAAGAGAAATAAAGATTAAACTGGAAATCAATGATATAGAAATTAAAAAAAAAAAAAACCAGTAGAACAGATCACTGAAACTAGTAGATGGTTCTTTGAAAGAATTAATAAGACTGATAAACTCCTGGACAAACTTATCAAAAAGAAAAGAGAAAGGACTTAAATAAATAAAAACATGAATAAAAGAGGACAGACCATGACCAACACCAAAGAAATATAAACAATTAAGAGACTATTATGAGCAACTATAAGCCAAAAAAGTAGGCATTCTGAAAGAAATGGTAAATTCCTAGAAACATATAAACTACAAAACCCCAAACAGGAAGAAATAGAAAAATTGAACAGACCCATAACAAGCAAAGAAATTGAAGCAGTAGCCAAAAATCTCCAACCAAACAAGAGTCTGGGGCCAGACGACTTCCCTAAGGTATTCTATCAAACATTTAAAGAAGAAATAATACCTGTTCTTCTGAAAATGTTTCAAAACATAGAAATGGAAGGAAAACTTCCAAACTCTTCTTATGAGGCCAGCATAACCTTGATCCCAAAACCAGATAAAGACCCCACTAAAAAGGAGAATTGCAGACCAATTACCCTTGATGACCATGGCTGCAAAAATTCTCACCAAGATACTAGCTAATAGGATCCAATAGTACAATAAAAGGATTACTCACCACGACCAAGTGGTATTTATTCCTCAGCTGTAGGGGTGGTTCAACATCTGCAAATCAATCAATGTAATACAACACATTAATAAAAGAAAGGACAAGAACCATATAATCCTCTCGATGCAGAAAAAGCATTTGACAAAATACAGTATCCTTTCTTGATAAAAACTCTCTGCCCTGTAGGGATAGAGGGAACATACCTCAATATCATATAAGCCATATACAAGAGACCTATAGCAAATATCATCATCACTGGAGAAAAGCTGAAAGCTTTTCCCCTAAGGTCAGAAACACAAAACACAACAAAGAGGTCCCCTCTCACCACTGTTCTTCAACATAGTACTGGAAGTTGTAGCATAAGCAATGAAACAACAAAAATAAATAAAAGGCATCCAAATCAGTAAAAAACTCAAAGTTTCAATCTATGAAGTCTACATGATACTCTATGGAGAAAACCCAAAGTGTCCACCAAAACATTGCTAAAACTGATACAGGAATTCAGCAAAGTCATAAGATATAAAATCAATGCACAGAAGTCAGTTGCATTTCTCTACACTAATAATGAGACAAAAGAAAGAGAAATCAAGGAATTGATCCCATTTACAATGCACCAAAAACTATAAGATACCTAGGAATAAACCCAATCAAAGAGGTAAAGGATCTGTACTCTGAAAACTATAGAACACTTGGGGCACCTGGGTGGCTCAGTTGTTTGGCTCAGGTCATGATCCCAAGGTCCTAGGATCCAGTCCAGATCAGGCTCCTTGCTCAGCAGAGTTTACTTATCCCTCTCCCTCTGCCCCTCCCTGCTCTTCCTGCTCTCTCGCTTTCTTTTTTATTCTCTTTCTCTCTCAAATAAGTAAATAAAAATCTTAAAAAAAAAACCCAAACTATATAACACTAATGAAAGAAATTGAAGAAGACACAAAGAAATGGAAAAACATTTCATATTCATGGACTGAAAGAATGAACATCATTAAAATGTCTATGCTACCCAAAGCAATCTACACATTCAGTGCAATCCCCACCAGCATTTTTCACAGGGCTGGAACAAACAATCCTAAAATTTGTATGCAACTAGAAAATACCCCGAATAGCCAAAGTAATGTGGAAAAAGAAAACCAAAGCTGGAGGCGTCACAATTCTGGACTTCCAAGCTGTATTACAAAACCGTGACCACCATACAGTATGGTACTGGAACAAAAACAAACACATAGATCAATGGAGCAGAATAGAGAAAACAGAAATGGACCCTTAACTCTATGGTCAACTAATCTTTGACAAAGCAGGAAAGAATATCCAATGGAAAAAAGACAGTTTCTTCAAGAAACAGTCACATGCAGAAGAATGAAGCTGGACCACTTTCTTAAACCATACACAAAAATAAACTCAAAATGACAAGAATCCATCAAAATCCCAGAGCAGAACACAGGCAGCAACTTTTTTGACCTCGGCCACAGCAATTTCTTACTAGGCACCTCTCCAAGGGCAAGGGAGACAAATGCAAAAATGAAGTATTGGGACCTCATCAGGATAAAAAGCTTTTGCACAGCAAAGAAAACAGTCAACAAAACTAAAAGAAACCTGCTGAATGGGAGAAGATATTCACAAATGACAGATCAGATAAAGGGCTAGTTTCCAAGATATGTAAAGAAAATATCAAAATCAACATCCCCTGCCCCCAAAACAAATAATCCAATCAAGAAATGGGTAGAAGATATGAAAAGATATTTCTGCAAAGTAGACATCCAAATGGCCAAGAGACATATGAAAAATCACTAAACATCACTTCACATCAGGGAAATACAAATAAAAACCACAGTGAGAATGGCTAAAATTAATAAGTCAGGAAACAACAGATGTTGGTGAGGATATGGAGAAAGGGGTACCCTCTTATACTTTTGGGGGGAAAGCAAACTGGTGCCGTCACTGTGGAAAACAGTATGGAGATTCCTCAAAAAGTTAAAAATAGAACTACCCTATGGCTCAGCATTTGCACTACTGGGTATTTATCCAAAGGATACAAACAGTGATTTGAAGGACACATGCACCCCAATGTTTATAGCAACATATGTTATATGATGTAATGGATAATGTAATCCATTTTGGAGGGTAGTTGGGTAATGGGCATTAAGGAAGGCACATGATGTAACGAGCACTGGGCGTTATATGCAACTGATGAATCACTGAATTCTCCCTCTGAAATTAATAATACAGTATATGTTAACTAAATGAAATTTAAAAAAATTTTAAAAATCTAGATTTAAAGATAAATAAAGATTTAAAGATAGATTTTAATCTATCTTTAGAGACAACTTTTTTTTTTTTTATGTTAGTCACCACACAGTACATCATTAGTTTTTGATATAGTGTTCCATGGCTCATTGTTTGTGTATAACACCCAGTGCTCTGTGCAATCTGTGCCCTCCTTAATACCCATCACCCGGCTAACCCCCCCCCAACCTTTGGTTTGTTTCTGAGAGTCCATAGTCTCTCATGATTCATCTCTCCTTCTGATTCCCCACCCCTTCATTTTTCCCTTCCTTATCCCACTGTTCTCCATGCTATTCCTTATGTTCTACAAATAAGTGAGAAAAGAAGGGCCACATGAACCCCAGTGTTCAGAGCAGCAATGTTCATGATAGCCAGACTGTGGAAAGAGCTGAAATGCCCTTCAAAAGATGAATGGATAAAGAAGATGTGGTCCATATATACAAAGGAATATTACTCAGCTACCAGAAAGGATGAATACCCAACTTTTGCATCAACATGGATGGAACTGGAGGGGATCTTGATAAGTGAAAAAAGTCAAGCATAGAAATTCAATTATCTTTAGAGATGGTTGTTGATACTCTTGGTATATAACATAATCCACCCTGATAGGCTTTGTTGTGAGGTAATAGAGAAAAACTCTGAGTGAGGCATCTGGGACATAGAAACCATTTAAAACATTTTAACACTGTTTTAATCACATTTTTTTCCTTACACTGCTTCAAAGTATCCATTTACAAGTTTTCTATCATATTTGATATTTAATTTGAAAAAAATAACATAGCCTATTTAAATTTTCACTTCTGATTTCCTGGATTGCTTCATGCGTTCTGTGTTATTTTAATGTTTTATGAAATTAACAAAGGATTTTATTGGGGTCCATCCATTTAAAAAGATTGTAAAGTATTATAAGGCAATATTTTACATTTTAGTATTTTGAATAAATTTCTACTATTTAAGAGGCAGTGATATCCTCTCCTTACCGGTATCCTTGTTTTTGACAAGTTAAATTTTTATCCTTGAAATTGCCTCAATTATTCTTACCAATTTTGGGGAACGTGTCTTCTCTGCTTCTATTGAAAAAATTCCTGATATGATAAACTGAGGAAAAAAAGAGGCACCCGTAAGCAACTTTGTTATCACCCAAGAAATTCCTCTTGACAACTTTTAATTAATTAATAACAAGTTTAATGAAAGGTCTATAAAATGTAACATTACGTTAACTTCATTACTGCTAAATTTAGAATCCATAACAACTTTATTACATTAGAAAATAATTCATAAGTTAGATAATTTTCACTTCTTTGGATTTCCCAAGTATCCACAATGATTGCCAAGAAGGTATATCTAATAACACATTAAATGAGTTATTTGTAGATAATTTTCTAAAAACTGAATCATAAGAAGACTTAATTTTTCAAAGCAAAATGATATTTAATATGCAGATATGAGACCATTTAAATAGGTTTGATGAGGTGTGAGGTAAAATCCCGAATTTCTAAAATTCCTAAATGTTTCCCGTCCCTCAGATCCTTCACTTCCCTGGTGATGTTCTGGCGGTCTCTACTTTGCGAGTTTAATGCAGTTGTAATGCCAAATACCCAGAGTTAGCTCAGACTTCACAAGGTAAGGGCACAGTTTCCAATAAGACTGTGTTCACTTCAGACCCCAGCCATAAGCTTGGGGATTTCCAGACCACCTGGACTTGTGACCAACTGGCTACAAATACAAGTTTTCCCACTACCCACCTCAGGTTTGAGAATTTGCTAGAGTGACTTATAGAACCCAGGAAAGTGCTATACTTAAAATTACAGTGTTATCAGAAAAGGTACACATCAGGACCAGTCGAATGAAGAGATGCCGAGGGTGAGGTCTAGAATGGTCTGAAGCATGAAGCTTCTATGTTCTCAGCATGCATCACCCTCCTGGCACATCAATGTATATCATCAACCAGGACACCTACCTAAGCCTCGGTTTCTGCAGTTTCATTATGGGGTTACATTAGGTTTCTGTGGTTGGTCTTTCTGGCACAACCAGCTCTTGAATACTCGGGTATGGTGCAAGGGGCCCAGGAATAACCAAGACACTCATATCACTTGGGAAATTTCCCAGGATTCAGGGAGTCAAAGCAGCCAAATTCTCTATACATCAGAGGGCTCTCTCCCCACTTTTGTTCCAAAGATTTTTCAGATTCCTCAAAGAGTAAAGTAGTTTTAAATATTTTTAAAAAGTCCTCCTCTTTCTTGAGGAAACTGGGTTAATTTCTTTCTCTTTTCTCTTCTTTTTCCTTTCCTTTCCTTTCCTCTTTCCTTTTTTTTTTTTCTCATCCAAAGAGAAATTGAAGTTTGAAAATAATTTGGCTGAAACACCAAAATTCCCATTGTAGTCCTATGGTAGTCCCTGGAAAATCACGTAGTAATAAATCCATGGTTTTCTCTTAAAGAGATAGAGGGAGGGAACCATTATTGGGTTAATGTTACACTTGTATTTAGGATGGAATAAAGGAATATTTTTTAATGTGATTTATGTCATGGAGGATAGATACAATTTTACCGGTTTCATTTAGAACTTCTTGTCGATTTTTAAGAAGTTTTTAATTTAAATTCAACTTAGTTAACATATACTGTATTACTAGTTTCATAGGGAGAGTTCAATGTTTCATCAGTTGTATATAACATGCCCATCACCAATTACCCTATCCCTCCAACCCTCTCCCCTCCAGTAACCCTCAATTTTTTCCCTATAGTTAACAGTCTCTTATGGTTTGCTTCCCTCTCTGTTTTCATCTTATTTTATTTTTCCTCCCCTTCACCTATGTCTCTCTATTTTGTTGCTTAAAATCCATATATGAATGAAATTTTATGGTGTTTGTCTTTCTCTGACTGACTTATTTCACTTAGCATAATATGCTCTAGTTCCATCCAGGTCATTGCAAGTTTATTTGTATTTTTAAGAGTCTTTGTCTTTCAGAGATGTATGCTGAAATATTTATACATAAAATTATGTGATGTCTAGGAACTGCTTCAGAATAATCCGAGTAAAACAGGGAAAGTGAATGGAAGCAAGACTAAATATGAGCTGATAATTGTCTAAACTAGATACCAAGGAGTCAATATATTCTTCTGTTTTTTAATGTTTGAAATTTTCCATAATAAAAGGCTTGGCATGCTAAAAAATAAAGAAACTTCTTGTTGAGTGCATGAGCTTTTATTACTAGAAAATACACACTGTTGCAGTGAGCCCACTCACATGAATGTTTAATAGAATGCTATTGGAAACTATTTATTAACAAAAATATCATTTAAAAGGCATTTAATCTGCAGTTTAATTTTTGAAATGTAAGAAACACCCCAAAGTCACCTATCCTGAATATCTTATTATTTTCCGGCATTGGTTGGAAAGACAGTTGTTTCTGAAAATCTTTTGCACAGTGAAGGACAATCAATAAAACAAAAAGAGAGCCTACTGAATGGGAGAAGATATTTGCAAATGATATATCCAAGAAGGAGCTAATATCTAAAATATATAACGAACTTACACAAATCAACACCAAAAAACAAGTAATCCAATTAAAAATGGGCAGAAGACATGAACAGATATTGTCCCAAAGAAGAAATTCAGATGGCCAATAGACAAGAAATGATGCTCAACATCACTCATCATTAGGGGAATGCAAATCAAAATCACAATGAGATATAACCTCACACCTATCAGAAAGACTAAAATAAAAAACAAAAGAAACAATAAGTGTTGGTGAAGATGTGGAGAAAAAGGAACCCTTGTGCATTGTTGGTGGAAACGCATGCTGGTGCAGCCACTGTGGAAGACAGTATATAGGTTCTTCAGAAAATTAAAAATAGAATTAGTATATGGTCCTATAATTCCACTACTGGGAATTTATCCAAAGAATATGAAAAACACTAATTTGGAAAGATGTATGCACCCCTACACTTATTGCAGCATTATTCACAATAGCCAAGATATGGAAGCAACCCAAGTGTTCAACCATAGATGAATGAGGTAAAGAAGTGATGTGTAACATATAATGGAATATAACTCAGCCATTCAAAAGGTGAAATCTTTCAATTTGCAACAACATGGGTGGATCTAGAGGGCATAATGCTAAGCAAAATAAGTCAGTCAGAGAAAGACAAATATCGTATGATTTCACATCACAAAGGATGTGGAATTTAAGAAAACAAAATGAAGAAAGGCGAGAAAAACAAAAAAACAAACTCTTAACTATAGAGAATGAACTGGTAGTTATCAGAGGGGAGGTGGGTGGGCGGGGGGTGGGTGAAATAGGTGAAGGGGATTAAAAGTACCTTTATTGTGATGAGCAGTGAGTAATGTATTGAATTGCTGAATTATTATATTGTGTGCCTGAAACTAATATAACACTGTATGTTAATTATACTTGATTAAAAATAATTTTTAAAAAGATAGTTGTTGTGTATAGTTGTGCATCGAGAATTTTTTTTCCCCCCTCCCATTGGTATAAACTGCATGTATGCATGCAGCCTTTCTAAAAAAAGACTATCCACAGTCAGTACTGAGGGCAGTCATGCACGCTCCTTCCTCAGAAACATGGGGCCTTTGACCATCAGAGACTTTCATGTCTTATCAAAATATGAAGAAAATAAAATGGTATGATATGATAGAGGATACCTTGGGGGTTGAATTTGAAGAGGTTTTTCAAAAAGGTCTCTCAGAGAAGGTGACATTGAAGCTGACAATAAGCATCAAAACTTGGGGGATGATCGTCCCCAGGAGAAAAGAAACTGCTCCTGCAAAGGACTTAACCCTCAGTGCAAGGGCTCTTTCCTCTGCGAATTCTCCCATTGTTAATGGCCAGATGCTGTAAGTACCTATGGTCCATGTTTCCCTAATAACTCTCAAACATGTTGAAAAAAATTACACACCTATTCATTTGCCTCTTTATTTATATAACCCTCTTAGTTCAAAATTGAATTTAGAAAAACTGCATAAATGCAGGCATTAGGTTTAAAAATTAATAAATAAAGACACTAGGGATAAAAAAGAGTACATAATCAGCTGAGGCCAGGGGTAATTTTAGTCCAGTGAAATTCTAGTATGGGTCTCTGAACAATCAAAGGACTGGACGGAACTTGTCTTTACTCTTGACTCTTAGCTAGTGGCGGCTTTCTTACTGTGTGGTAACATAATAATAGGGCATGAAATTATATGTAAATCAAGCATGGCTCACCGCATTGGGTGACCAATGCTCTCAATCTCCTCTTGGATAATCACCATAACTCTGAGGATAGCTCAGTTAATCACTATATCAGGACAAAAGCATATACTGCTCTTGCTCCATTAGCTAACACCACATTATTTTTCTTTTTTGCAGGAAAACTCAATGAAAGAGTTTTCTAAACTTAGGCTCTGTCTTCTGATTCTTTTTTAAAATAATTTCAATCAGGTTTTTAGTGCCACCTGACAATGAACCTCTTCTTGTCAAGATCACTCACGACCTCAATGTTGCAAGAGCCAATGGCAATTTTAGCTCTTATCTCATCCAACTTGACCTATCTATAGTCATTAAGAGTTGACAGCTCCCTCTTTGACTCTACCTTCTTCATTTGGCTTCCAGGATAGTATACTCTCCTGTTTTACTCCTCAGTTTTCTTTGTTTGTGCCTCTTCTTCAATCTGAATTCCTAATGCTGGAGATGCCGCCGTATCAGACAGCCTAAGTAAGCCATAGTCCTCCTCTCCACAAATAAGATAATTTCTTGCTAGAACAACTTCTTGCTAGAATTTTCATCTTGTATCAATGCATATCATCAGTATGCCAATGACCTTATATTTATAGTTTTTTCCTGAAACTCCAGACTTATATATATAAGCAGGACACTTGGTATCTCTAATGTCTAAGACATCTCTGATGCCTAAAAGGGATTTCAAACCCTACATACCCCAAATTGAACACATGAAATTCTAACCCCTTTAACTCAGAGACTTATCCATCTCAGTCTATGATAAATTTATTCTTTTAATTGCTTGACTCACTATTTTGAAGACTCCTTTATTCCCCCCACCCCCCACATCCCATATCCAAGCCATCAGGAAATCTCTGGGGCTCTAATATAAAAATATATCCAGAATTAACTTTTCCTTGTATTACCTCTCTGGTTTGAGCCACTATACTCTCTCACCTGCATAACTATAGTCAGATCTTTTAAAAGGCTCTTTGCTTGAGCCTTTGCTCCTTTACAATCTTTGAATGGTTCTTTAATATTTAAGTTAGATCATGTCATTCCTCCGTTCAACACCCTGCAATGGCTCTCAGTGTTATTTGGAGTAATATTACATCTAATGACTGCAGGTCCTTAGATTAACATACTTCCTATCATATAGCTGACCTCTTTTCCTACTAATCTCTCTTAGCTCAATTTTCTCCATCCAAACTGGCCATTTGTTCAGTAAATGGTCCATACTTGCTCTCAGCCTAGGGTCCTCTCCTTGTACACTCTTTCTTTTGATATCCCTTGTGGCTTCTCACTTCATCTCCTTCAAGTCTTTGTTCAAATGTCTTTTCTCAATGAAGCTTGAATGTCCTATAAAAATTGCAAACTTATACCTTTTTATCCTCCTCTACATTATTTTTCCCACAACACTTTTCTTCTTTTAATACATTATCATTTGCTAGAAGGCAAACTTTACAAGGGTAGGGAGTCTTGGTCTCTTTTGTTCACTACTGTAACTGACATACTTAGAACAGAGCTTAGCCTCCATGAGGTAGTGAATATTTGCCAAGTGAGTGAAAAATATTCCTGTGAGATAGGCAGGTATTTTTTAGAAGTTTGTGGGAAAACAGAAGGAAATGGAACATTTTAAACCATGCTGTAAGACAATATACATCCCTTGGAAATCCTTGTTGAAGTCTTCCAAATTCCTCTTGGGTCAATAGCCTCTTGCTCTTTCTTTACCTTTTTGCCAAACTATTTTCAAAGTCCATTCTATTGCCCCAACCATTAAGTTCTGGCTCTCAGCTTGCCTATATTATTGGCAAACATGAGTCTTATAAGTAAACATTTACTACCTATCTCAAATGCCCTTTGAGGAAACTTACCATTCCTTGTCCCTAATATTCATTCAAGTAAATAGAATTTTTGTATAGAAGAATTTTATAAATAAATTTATCATCTTAAAATAGCTTTAGTAGAATGAGTTTCTTGACAGCAAGAATTGTATATTTTCAACAGGTGGCATCTCTACATTATTGCCTGGCTGCAGAAACTGGCACAAATCCATTGAATAAATGAATGCATGATCATCAGTGAGATAATTTACTCACAAACAAGAATGCCCAAAATGGGTATCCTGACATCAATGTTAAAGGCAGGTAATTTATTGAAACTGATTCAAATTCTCTGACATATAAGTATATCCAGAAATATCCCAGAACACAGTGGATCAGACCAATCATTACTTGGGCAGCCTGTAAGAAAAGAATGTCATAATCAGTTACCCAGACATATAAAATTTCAAGAGAGTTACAAATTGGATGATAGAAAGGGCATGGGTGGAGTACAGCTTCTGTGTTTCTGAGTCATAGGGGATCTCTGCCACTACTCCTGTTTAGCTCTAGAAATTACAAAAACTGGGGAGAAGCCAAGATAATGGAGAAAGGTAGCAGCCAAATAGTGCTTGAAATCTCTATAGGTACCTCATACAGGGGTTATTCATGAGGATTTCCTAGCAATTTGTGGAGGTGTGGTTGCTTTCAAGTAAATGAAAGTGTCTAGGGACTTATTTATGAATGAAGATACGTAGCGCCCTCTAGTTCTGAGAGAACGGTAGTCTCTGCAGGCCATTCTGCCTCTTCTTGTCTTTATGCTCAGTGCTAATTCTTTTTTTTCTGATACATTTCTACCATCTCCACTCCCCTCAACCAGATAATGTGACAGTGATTTTCTTCCATTAGCAATTTTGACTTTTGGCACCATGAGAGGATCACTTGCAACCATGCCTGCTGAATCCTAAGATTCTGGTCCCAGTGGTCTTCGGCATTTTCCTAAACCAAGATTTAACTTAGTCCTGGTTTTTAATCTGACTCAAGAGCCCACTAGGTAAGGTATATGATAAAGATGTAGCATGCTAGGTGTGGTTGGGGTGGAGGAGTAGGAATAGTGCTCCAGAATATCACCTTCCCCAAGATAAATGTACAAGAAGTGTGCCAAGAATGCAATGCTGTGAGACTGTCAATGTCTACAAAGCTCTGTGATCTAGATTATCTCTTGAATATACCCCTGACCTCATCATCTTCTTTAGGACCACACAGTGTCAGATTTAGTTTAAATCATAAACATACATAGACAAAAGAAAATTATAGGGGTAGGCTTGCTGGAACTCATTCCATCAATTTTCTTTCATTAGGATGTTGAGGCAGAGGAGTCACTGTCTTCTTTTAAAAATATTTGGAACTTGCAATATCAAGGTAGTTTATCCACTTAAGTAGCACTTAGTCCTTACCCCCATCATTCTGGTTTCTTCTTTCAACACAATGTGAGACGATGTCTTATGACCTAAAATATAGCATAAACATAGAGAGAATGAATGGAACATATATTTAGAACAAAATATAAAAGAATAAATAATGACTGTTGGATAAGACACTTAAAAGTTATTGAGAAATTTATTCTTGCATTTTCTAATTTTTCACAATGAAACAATTCTCTGAAATAATTTAAAATAAACCCATTGATATGCTCTCTTGAACATAGCTAATGACCTCTTAAAAACTCTAATGCTCCTATCAGATTTTATCTATCATTTATGACCTTTAAAGTCACTCTGAGAATCCTTAGGATTCTTAGAGGCAGACAACAGAATTTAATCTGGCCGGTTTAAGCAAAACAGATTTTAGTGAGTTCAAAGAATCACTGGTAAAGCTAAGTTTGTCAATGCCCAGAGAGAAACCACTGATCTAGACTGAGGAAAAGGTGTCCTTGCTACTTCCCACCCCAGCACTCTATGGCAGACGGTCAAACCTTCCTGCCTCCCTGGGCCAACATCTGTGTAGGCAACATTGAAGCTCAGAGTAGGGTCTATTTTGTTGTTCTCTTCCAAATTGAACTCTAGTGCAAGAGTAAGTGATTTGCAGACTAGACCGCATGACCACCCTCTGATGACAGGGGAGGCTGGGGAATATAACTTCTTTGGATTCAACTTTGAAAAGGTAGCTTTCACAATTTAGCAATGAATAATAATAATAAAAAAGATGTTCAAAGATATGGTACTCACCTCTTGAGTTTAGTACAGGTTAGCATGAGCAATTCTAGCATGCCTCCAAATTAATCCAGCTCATGGGAAGTGTCTAGAAACAACCCATCAAACACTGTAGTGGCTTCTGCCATCTTTATGGCTCATTCAGGCGGGAGACTGAGCTTTGTCTGCCTGCATCTGCCTTACAACTCGAGCAGGTGCTTCTCTTGAGCCCGCCATGCAACTGTAGCACTTCATGACCCCCAATTGTCTAATGGTCGAAATTGGAAATCCCCACCCCTCAACTACAACTTGCTAAAGAATAAAAAAAAAATACAAAACAATAATCCAAGAGACACAGCTGAGGAACTTAAATCCTTAAGTCCACTCTCTATACTGAGATCAAAAAAACATTTCTAAACTGAGAATCAAATGTGGAAATCACCTGTTCAGAATCTTTCACTGGCTCCTTGTTGCCCTCAGTCCTCAGTGAACATTCTTTTATGTGGCACATTAGAGTTGAGTAGGATTTGCCTCAATGTCCTTCTCCCCATCTAGTCCGCCATTCATTCTTGGCCACTGACATTATTATCATGTGGCTTTAACTCATGTTTTTAAAGTGTCTTCCCATATACATCTTTGCTGCTGTTAAAACCTCACAGTGTTGAATTGTCTGGCTCTAGCAATACATTTTTAAACTGTTGGAACTTGAGAGTCGTTTGCTAAATCCATCTGCCAATAAGATTAAATTTCTATCTATTGATCAACCACACAACCATATTATGTATAAGTGGGCAGATTTGTTGACATCAGTCATGTCACATATGTTTGGGAAGTCAGCCTTAAAGCATAGATTCTCTGGCATTTATTGAGTTAATTTTATGGGAAAAATAGAGTCATTCTCCAGAGCATGGGAATCCAAGAAAAAAAAAAGAACAGGCTGCTCGGGACATATGGATGTTAGGTATGGACAATGAGCTCTGGTTTTGATGTTGAGGGTCAGACTGAATTTCTATGGGCAGGGCATAAGGATTGCAGAAAGTGATTCCCAGAAGAGTCGCTTCTCACATGGAGAACTCTCTGTGGCTTGCTCCAGGTGAGAAAAGGAAGAATTTACTTATTTAATCATGATTAAAGATTCTCCCAAGTAATACTTGCCAACCCAGCCAGGAAAGGATACACAAACAGAGAAACTCTTAACTCACAGTTCTTGAAAATCAATCATTCCTATTATGAATATGATGTTTATACATTTTCTGTAGCAAAATCTAGTGCACATCTCCTACTAAGCCACAAAGAATATGAGAATATGAGCAAAAGGTGGAGGGCAGGAGTCAGTATTGCCACTACTTGTTCCATGACCCTGGGATCCCCAAGTCACTGCACTCTATGTTCTCCTTCTGTAAATTAGCCAACCTACCTTCATCTGAGAGGATGCTGTGTGTGTAAAACAGGTCAGTTATTGGAGACACACAATGGAAGAAGGGGTAGTGAAAGGAATACACAGAAAGTAGAATAGTGTTTTAATCGGGGTTCTTCCCAACTGTGTTTGGGAAGCACTCTGACTAAGGGGTCATTGGAATACCTGCCCCCTAGGGTAGTTTTATTCTTAGCAATGTGACAACCTGGTTAAGGCTCCCTACACTCACGTGTATGCTTCTTGGTTCGTATTATCCCATGTGGTGACCTTGGTTCAGGTTCTTGCAGCTCTAACATCTGGATGAGCCCTGCCCTTGGTTCAGAGCCTTGCAGCTCCGACATCTGGATGCGCCGTGTCCTTGATTCAGGGTTTCGCAGCTCCGACATATGGACTGGCGCTACTTCCTCGGTTGAGGCCCTCATCCTCCGTTGCAAGATTCCAACTCTGCGGTTGTGGCCGAGAGCTCGGCGTCAGGGGTCACTGCGCGAGGAGCCCCACGTGGACGCCCACAGCGTGGTGAGATCCCTGAGTTTCACGAAGGCTGCAGGTTACCACGATGAGGGCGGGGTAGTGGGATGACAGCAATGCTGTTCCTCATTGGTTGTGTCAACATCATACTCTGTCTTTGGTGGTTGTGGTTGAAGCTACCCACAGACTGATCCTGCGATGCTCCTAGCCCTAACTGCAGAGATCCCTCCTTGGAAGAAGCCTCATCATCAGAAGCCTACAACCAAGAATCTTCTATAAGATGTGGTGCATACAATTTCTATGGTTCTCAGTTTATTCTTTTGTAAAGTGTAGATAATATCAGCATGAGTACCTCACAGGCTCATCACATACAGCATTGAAGACAAAGTTGTTTTACAGACATATTCCATTGTTAGAAACATATAGAATAAGTGTGTGTGTGTGTGTGTGTGTGTGTGTGTGTGTGTGTGTGTGTATTTTCATGCTGGACCCGATAGATTATTTTTTTATGCTCAGTGTTTAACAACTGTCCCAATACATGATAGGAACAAATCAATGACTACAAAGTCTAGCCTAAATTGTTAAATTATTTGCATCACATGGCTAATTATGAATAGCAGAGGGGACTAATATTTGTCAAATTCCTTTATGTGGTGTTTTATTGGTTAATTAATTCAAGAAGGTTTCACTGTGCATTGGTATGTGCCAGGCACTGTTCTCAATGCGAGGGATACAGCAATGAAGAAAACAGTTGAAGTACCGTGCCCAGTTGGGGTCTTGTATTAAGAAGGGGGGAACCAATAATAAGCAAGATCTATAAGGAAAACTTATACTGTAAAAGTGACCAAGCTAAAGAGAACAATCAAGTACAGAGGGAAATAGGGTATGTGTATAGACGGAAATGTAAAGTAGGGCATTCACAAAAGTCCTCCTTACGAACAGGACAGTTGATCAAAATCTCCAAGAAAGTGAAGGAGAGAACATTGTAAATATCTGGGAAGAGAAAGTGCCCAGGATAAAGAAAGGCAGCAGGACAGTGTCTGACGCTGCTCAAGGAAGATGGTGTGGCTAGAAGAGGGAGGGAGGAAAGGAAGCCAGATTATACAGGGCCTTATTAGGAGTTTGGCTTTACCCGTGAGAAGGATGAGATACTATTGAAAGTTTTACATTTAATATTTAATCACAGAAAATTTCAAATATGTAGGAAAAAAATATGATGCTCTCACAGACCCATCACCCAGCCTTAGCAATTATACTTTGCAACCTTGTTTTCCATTAATTACCCTTCTTGTTTATTTTTTTCTGGTCCAGGCAACATATAATTTCACCTTTAAATATTTCAGTGTGTGTTCTAATAGTTGAGTTTTTTAAAAAGAAAATATCATCATTAAACCCAATAAAATTAATAGTTTCTTAATCTTATCTAATATCTAATTCATACTGAAATTCACTGATTGTCTTAAAAATGTCTTTTTGGGGGCGCCTGGGTGGCTCAGTGGGTTAAAGCCTCTTCCTTTGGCTCAGGTCATGATCCCAGGGTTCTGGGATCGAGCCCCACATCGGGCTCTCTGCTCAGCAGGGAGCCTGCTTCCTCCTCTCTTTCTGCCTGCTTCTCTGCCTACTTGTGATCTCTGTCTGTCAAATAAATAAATAAAATCTTTAAAAAAATGTCTTTTTGTAGTTGGTTACTTTGAATCACTATTCAAATAAGGTCTATTTACTGCATCTGGTTGCTTTATGTTTTAGGTCTTCTAAAAACTTTCAGTTTTCCTCCTTTTTAAAATGTTGTGTATTTACTGAAAAAAGTAGCTAGATCCTTTGGCCCTTATAATTTCCCACATTCTGAATTTATCTAATTGCTTCTATGTGGTGTCATTTAACTTGTTTCTCTATTCTTCATATATCCTATAAACTAGGAGTCATATATAGTGGCTTCACTAGATTTAGATTCAGATTTTCTGGCAAAATTCTGCGTAGCTGGAGCTATGTACTTCCTTTGTATCACCGTGGGAGACAGTTGATTGACTGATTGCCTTGCTTTAGTGATAAAAATTGACGAGTGCAATTAGGTTCTGTCTCGATTTACCCACTACACATTTGCTCATCAATTTAAAAAAGTTTTTCATTTTAATTTAAAAAATTAACATATTGGGGCGCCTGGGTGGCTCAGTGGGTTAAGCCTCTGCCTTCGGCTCAGGTCATGATCCCAGGGGCCTGGGATCGAGTCCCGCATTGGGCTCTCTGCTCAGCAGGGAGCCTGCTTCTCCTCATCTCTCTCTCTGTCTGTCTCTCTGCCTATTTGTGATCTCTCTCTCTGTCAAATAAATAAATGAAATCTTTAAAAAAAAATTAACATATAATGTATTATTTGTTTCAGGGGTAATCTATTGAGATATTTACTTAGATCTATATACCATTGGAGATTCCACAATCATGGTTTTCTTAATCTTATTATTTTCCTTAAGTTATTGTCTGATATTCTTCTGAAAAGAGTAAATTCCTTTGAGGAATTATTTGATTCTCCAAAAGTAGTTTGTATAAGAAAGTCAAAGGTCAAAGGCATTCTGGAATGGCATAGTAAGGACATGCAAAAATCTGCTTCTCCATAAAAGCAATGAAGACACTGGAAAAAAATTGTCAAAATCAACTTTACAGAATTCTGGAAATTAATCAAAGACTTGCAACAATCTGAGAAGTGTTTATTCAAGAAAAATGGCTGACTTTTGGTAATAACCTTTGTGGTATTTTAATTTGACCTATTTCTGCTCTCATCTTCCTGGTAGCTTTTAAAAACACAGTTTCAGAATGATGATGACTGTGAAAACCAACAGCCAAACAGCCATTAGAGAGGGCAAAACAGATTCAGAATTCTCTCAAAAGTCCTCCTCTCATAGAATTGCCACTATTTGATCAGTATTTCACCTCCTTAGAAAAACCCTATTCACAGTGCTTATCTTTATTTGACCCGATGCAGAGCTTGTTCAATGAGAAAATCCCTATTCCAGGGTGTTTGTGAAACCAATAGGTGGCTTTTTAAAAACTGTCAATACCAGCCACCTGGAAGCAATATAAGTAATAATATCAGCAAAACAGATTGGATAAAAAACTTAAAAAGTGAAAATCTAGGATACTGTAAAGCTCTGACATATCCCTTGACATCTAGCAAGCCCCATGCATGTACAGGGCTGTGCAGTGCCAAGGAAAGACCTAAGAAGGCTCTAATCTCTGGATGGCTTTGAGGCTGTGTGTGAATAAGAAGTGAAGGCTAAGGCAGAGTTTTAAGATCCCAAAATGTTGAAGGCATTCTCTGATAACTTGCAGATCCCTTCAATAAGGAGTGGGAAACCTGTAGCTTCAAGCAACTTAAGTATATCTCACTCCAGTCATCAGCTGAGCACTAAGTTAATCAAGCAGAATTTCAGTGATTACACATGACAAATACAGACTTTACAAAATTAACCCTAGAAAGCCACTGAACAACAGCAACAACAAATACTAGAACTCTGATAAAAACTCTCAGGAGCTGATTTCCCAAGTTGTCTCATTATATTGTTTAGAATGTCCAGTTTTCAACAAAAAAATATAACATACAAAGAAACTGGGAAATACGGGCCATAGATGGGGGCGGGGAGGCAATAATAGAAAGTGTTCCTGAGGATGATAAGTCCAATAGAAAATAGAAAATAGAAAAGACTTAAATCAGCTATTGTGAATTTATTCAAAGAGCTAAAGAAAACAATACGTAAAGAGTAAAAGGAAAAGTATGAGAACAACGTCTCACAAAATAGAGAATATCAATAAAGATTCTGAAATTGTAAAAATAGACCCAACTAGAAGCCCTGGAATGGAAAAGTACAATAAATTAAATGAAAAATTCTCCAGAGAAACTCAACAGTAAATTTGAGCAGTCAGAAGAAAGAATTAGAAAATGTAATGTTGGGTTAATTGAAATTATTCAGTCCGATGAGGAGAAACAAAAATAATACAGAAAAATGTACAGAGTCTCAGTGATCTGTATAATATCCAACATACTAATATAGGCATAATGGGAAAGTGAGAAGGAAAGAGAAAGAAAGGGGCATAAAGAATAATTGAAAAGGTAATAGCCAAAAATTTCCCAAGTTTGATGAAAAATATTAATCCAAGAAGCACAACAAATTCCAAGTAGAGTAAACTCAAAGAGGTCAATATCTAGACACATCAAAGTCAAAACGTTGAAAGCCATCACAGAAAGAGAATCTTGAAAGTAGCAAGAGGAAAAGCAAGTTATGTTCAAGAAATTTTCAGTAAGATTAACATCTGATTTATTTTAAAAACAAGCAAACAAACAAATAAAAACATCTGACTTATCATAAAACATGGAGGTCAGCAGACACTGGAATGGTATCCTCAAAGTCCTGAAAGAAAAGGAGTATCAAAATGAATTCTATATACAGCAAAACTAAAAGTAACTTTAAAAATTCCCAGGCATATAAAAACTAAAAGAATTCACTGTTACCAGACCTTCCCTACAAGAAACACTAAAGGGAGTCCTTCATGCTGAAAGAAAAAACACTAGATATTAAGTCAGCTCTACATAAGGAAATAAAAAACTATTTATAAAGGTTATTAGGTGACTAAATATAAACTCAGTGTAAATATATATATATTTCTAACTCTTATTCTCTTATTTTATTTAAAAGACAATTGTATAAAGCAATAATGAAGAGGAGGGAGAATATCCCAACTCATTCTATAAAGCCAGTATTATCCTGATACTAAAGCCAAAGACATGACAAAAAAAGAAAAGAAAAGAAAACTAAAGACCAACATGCCCTATGAAAATATACACAAATCCTCAACAAAACAAATCCAGCAACATATAGAAGGGATTATATACTATGATCAAGCAGGTTTTATCCTAGGAATTCAAGGTTGTTTGATGTCTGAAAATCAATCAGTATAATACACTTGTTCATTGAATAAAGCACAAAAAGCAAATATCATCATAACAGATAAAAAATCTTTTGAAACAAACACAAACAAACATTCATGATAAAAATACTAAATAAGATAGGTATAGAAGAAAAACTCTTCAACCTGATGAAAGGCATCTATGAAAAATCCACAACTAACATCATTCTTAATGGAGAAAGACTAAATTATTTTTCCTTAAGAGATGAAGATGACAAGGATGGTTATTCTCCCCTCTTCTATTCAAAGTCATACTGAAGGTTCTAGCCAGGCAAATTAGGCAATAGAAAGAAATAAAAAGCATCAGATTAACTAAGAAAGAAGTAAAATTACCTTTGTTCACAGATGACATTATAATGTACATAGAAAATTCTAAAAAATCCACAAAAATGATTAAAACTAATAAGTTCAGCAAACTGGCAGGAAACACATCAATACATAAAATTAACTGCATTTATATACATACATTATGGATCAGAAGACTTACTATTTATAAGGATAGTAATCCTCACATTGATAATCCTTATCAAAATCTCAACTGAATTTCTTGCAGAAACTGACAAGCCAATCCTAAATTAGGGAAATACAAGGGACCCAGAATAGCTTAAGTGGTTTTGAAAAAAAGAAAGATTCATAGTCTTCTTGATTTCAGTGCCTACTACAAAGCTACAGTAATCAGGACAGTGTGATAATGGCATAGAGATGGATGTAAAAATCCATGGTACAAAATTGAGATTCCAGAAATAAACCCTTACATTTATGGTTTTTGGTAATGCTATTCAGACAATTCAATGGAAGAAAGTATAGGCTTTTCAACAAATGCTAGGAAAACTGGATATCCATGTGTAAAAAAATGAAGTTTGATTCCTATCTCACAACATATATAAAGTTAATTCAAAATTGACCAAGGACCTAAATGGTAGTGCTAAAACTCTAAAATGCCTAGAATAAAGCATAAGTACAAATATCCATGACCTTGAATTGGGTAACAGATTCTTAGATATGACACAAAGTGCACAAGTGATAAAAGAAAAAAAATAGATAAATTTGACTTCATCCAAATTAAGAACTTTTATGTAGCAAAGGACACCAACAAGAGAGCAAAAAGACAGCCCACCTAATGGAAGAAAATATTTGCAAATAATATATCAGATAAGAGACTTGCATTGAGAATATGTAAAGAACTCTTGTAACTGAACAATAAAAAAGGAAATCTAATTAAAAATTTGGCAAAGGTGCATGAAAAGGTGCTCAATATCACTAATCATCAAGGAAATGCCTATCAAAACCACATGAGATATCAGCTCATATCTGTTAGAATGACTGTTATCAAAAATACAAGAAATATTTTTTCATGTGTCTGATAGCCATTTGTATGTCTTCATTGGAGAAATGTCTGTTCATGTCTTCCGCCCATTTCAAATTAAAACCACATTGAGATACCACCTTACACCACTTAGAATGGCCAAAATTAGCAAGAGAGGAAACAACGTGTGTTGGAGAGGATGTGGAAAAAGGGGAACCCTCTTACACTGTTGGTGGGAATGCAAGTTGGTGCAGCCACTTTGGAGAACAGTGTGGAGATTCCTCAAGAAATTAAAAATAGATCTTCCCTATGACCCTGCAATTGTACTACTGGGTATTTACCCCAAAGATACAGATGTAGTGAAAAGAAGGGCCATCTGTACCCCTCTGTTTATAGCAGCAATGACCATGGTCGCCAAACTGTGGAAAGAACCAAGATGCCCTTCAACAGACGAATGGATAAGGAAGATGTGGTCCATATACACTATGGAGTATTATCCCAGAAAGGATGAATACCCAACTTTTGTATCAACATGGACGGGACTGGAAGAGATTATGGTGAGTGAAATAAGTCAAGTGGAGAGTCAATTATCATGTGGTTTTGCTTATTTGTGGAGCATAACAAATAACATGGAGGACATGAGGAGATGGAGAGGAGAAGGGAGTTGAGGGAAATTGGAAGGGGAGATGAACCATGAGAGACTATGGACTCTGAAAAACAATCTGAGGGTTTTGAAGGGGTGGGGGGTGGGAGGTTGGGGGAGCCAGGTGGTGGGCATTATGGAGGGCACGTATTGCATGGAGCACTGGGTGTGGTGCATAAACAGTGAATTCTGTTACTCTGAAAATAAATTAAAAAAAAAAAAGAAGAAGTTGAACTCATAGTAACAGTAGAATGGTGATAACCAGAGCCTAGAGGATGGGAGAAAAGGGGAGATATTGATCAAAAGGTACAAACTTTCAGTTATAAGATGAGTAAGTTCTGGAGACTTAATGTATAGCATGGTGACGATAGTTAATGTGTTGTAAACTTGAAATTTGCTGAGGCAGTAGATCTCTAGTGTTCTTACTACAAGAAAGAAAAAGGTAACTATAAGAGGTGATTAGTTTGATTATGGTAATTATTTCATAATGTATACATATATCAAAACATCATGTTGCGCACCTTAATATGTATACAATTTTTATTTGTCAAAAAAAACTAATAAAATCAAAACAAGTAAAAAGAAATACAAGAAATAACAAGTGTTGGTGAGAGTGTGGAGGAAAGGGAACACTTGCACACTGTTAGTGAGAGTGTAAGTGGGTATAGCTACTTTGGAAAACAGTATAAATTCTCCTTAAAAACTTAAAAAAACAAACAAATGAGCAAATGAAGAAAAAAAAAAGACAAACTAAAAACCAAACTCTTAAATACAGAGAACAAACTTTGAGGTTGCCAGAGAGAAGATGGGTGAGAGGGATGGGTGAAATAAAGGGAATTAAGAATACATTTATCTTAATGAGCACTGAGCAATGTATGGAATTGCTGAATCATTATATTGTACACCTGAAATTAATATAACACTAAATATATTATATTTACATGTAATTACATATAGGACAGGGACATATAGACATATGTGTCTATATATCTATATCTATAGTCATATATACACACGTATATAATTAATTATACTTGAATTTAAAAATTGCAAATAGAACTACCATGTGATCTAGCAATTTCACTGCTGGGTATTTATATGAAGGATACGAAATCACTATCTCGGAAAAATATCTGCACCCCCATGTTCATTGCAGCAATATTTACAATAGCCAAGATATGGAAATGCTCTCAGTACCCACGGGCAGATAAATGGATAACAAAAATGCCACACACACACACACACACACACACACACACACACACAGGAATACTATTCACCCATAAAAAAGAAGGAAATCCTGCCATTTGTAACAACACGGATGGATCTTGAGGGCATTATGCTAAGTGAAATAAGTCAGAAAGAGAAAGGTGAATACTGCATGGTATCACTTATTTGCAGAATTTGAAACAAACAAATAAAGAAACAAAAAAACCCTGCTCATAGATATAAAGAACAGAGTGATGGTTGCCAAAGGTAGGGGCTGGGGCTTGGGCGAAATGGGTGAAGGTTATCAAAACGTACAAACTTCCAGTTATAAGATAAATAAGTCTTGGGGATATAATGTATAACATAGTGACCACAGTTAACAATACTGTACTATGTATTTCAAAGTTCTTAACAGAGTAGATCTTAAAAATTCTCATCATACACACACACACACACACAAATTTATAACTACATGTAGAGATGGATGTTAACTAAACTTATTGTGGCAATCATTTCACCCAAATATACATATATCAAAGCATTACATTGTTCACCTAAAACTAATACAATGTTATATTTCAGTTACATCTCAATTTAAAATAATGGCAAAGGATTGGTATTGACAGTCTCCCACACAAATGGCCAGTAAGCGTGTAAAAAGATGTTCAGCCTCATTAGTCATTAGGTAAATGCAAATTGAAACCACAATGAGATACCACTTCACACCCACTAGGATGGCTACAATTTAAAAATCCAGGTATTGTGTTGGTGAGGATGGGAAGAAACTGGAACATACAAACATTGCTGATGGAAATGTAAAATTGGGCTGCTCCTTTGGAAAAGTTAAGCAGTTTTAAAAAATGTTAAAAGCAGAGTTCCCATGTGACCTAGAAATTCCCCTCGTAAGTGTATATCCCTGAGAACTGAAAACACAAAGCTACCCCCAAATTTTACATAATGTTTATACAATGTTTATATCAATATTATCCAAAATAGCCAAAAAATGGAAATGACCCAAATGTCCATCTGCTGATGAATGAATAAATAGTATGTAGTATATCCATAAAATGAAGTTTTTGGCAATGAGACAGAACAAACTGATGATTCATTCTATAACATGGACAAGCCTTGAAAACATTATACTAAGTCAAAGAAGTCAGTCACAAGGGAGGTTCCTATGAAATAGCCCAAAGAGACAACCCATTGAGACAGAAAGTATTATCCTGGAGCTGGGATGAGTAGGTCAGGAATTGTTTAAAGGACTGCTAATAGGTTTGGGGTTACTCTTTTGGATAATAAAAATGGTACAATATTAGGTAGTGGTGGTATTGGTAAAACTTCGTGAATGTACTAAAAAACTAAGGAACTCTATACTTCAAATAAGTGAATTTTATGATATATGAATTATATCTCAGTGAAATTTCTTTCTTTAAAGCAGGATTCATACTTGATTTTATCTCTTTAGTTATGAAGTTTGGGATGAGCACCCTCCAAAAATGACCAGTGATTCTTTCTTCTTTTTTGGAGGCAGGGGGAAGGAGTGGCTTTTTAAATTTTCATATGTTTGATTTGATGACCAGAGTATGATCCAAAGAGTGCTGCTGCCTTCCTTCCCCTAGAATATCAGCTCCATGAGGATGAGGTCTTGCCTCTGTTGTTTGCATCTGTGTTCTCAGAAGCAAGAATCATGTCTGGTGCGTAGTAGGTAGTCAATAAGTAGTTTTTGATAAAAGAATGGCCCTGTAGCTTCTGATCACTTGGAGCTAATTCTCTCTGGTTTTCTAATTTTAATATCTTGCCCTGTGATCACAAATAACGATTCTCTAGTTTTCATGTATTATGACCCTGTCTAGAGCTACTCTTTGTGTTAATCCAGACCAGACTGTGCAGCTGGGGCCCCGTGCTAGGGTGCATGGCCATGGGGCAAAAATTGAGGCTGAATTTTTGGGCTCCCCTTAGAGAGTTGACTCCCCTGGTGCTGGCGTTGATGAGCCAGGAGAAAGGGGCCTCATTTCCTCATTTTACTGGGCAGAGGAGGACTTATCTTCTAATTCAACCAGAGGGCTTGCCACTGAGCAATGTGAACTCTTTCTGGAAGGGATGCTTTTTTCTAATTCCCACAAAGGCATCTTCTGTGCTGGTAAGCCGTGTTTGAAAGCATTGGCCTCTGGAATCCTATGTTCTTTCTAAATTACTGGCTCTTCTCTGGCATCCCATCCTTCTTCAGGTGGGATCCCACGGATCCAGCTAGTTACCCTCTTATTAGAACTAATGAGTGCACGTTTCCCGCGTTGTAATTCTACCATCCCCGTGTGGAATATCATAGGAAAACCCTCACAATCACAACAAATACATGGTCTCAAATCTCACTGGCTTCCTCTGTGCTTTTCATCAATTCTTTGACACGGATTTGATCATTTCTGTATCTAATTCCTATACCTCTTAATCCAAATAAGTACTTTACTAACTATCACTCCTCTCTCTTAGATGACTGCCTCACCATTTTTTCTGAAGGGAAAATAAAGCCTATCTCTTTCTTTCCTTATCTCTCCCCAATATATGTATTTAGCCATTCTAATACTTACAGTTACTAATTATAATTATAACAATTATTCCATGTTTACTTGCTGAGAATTAGGTATCCTCCCTCTGTTCTAAAGTATATGTCTATATGTTCCTGTCCTATTAACCTCACGTCCTTTCATGGGTTCGTGATCTTTATCCCAACAATTACTGCTTTCTTCCCAGTATATTCACACCTTACTCCCTATTTTACATTTCCTCTTAACCTATGCATGTACTCAAGTCTCTCCAATTGTTGTAGTTTCTAGTTCATGAGGGTTGACTGTACAGAGGCACCTTCTTCCTCGTATCAACTCCAAAAAAAAAAAAAAAAATCCCTTGCTACACTGAAAAATAAGTAGTGACATTTTTCGATCTATAATATGTGAATCCCGAAAGAGCTGAAGAAACAGTGCATAACTTAAAGGATCTGCAACAGAGGACTCTTCTAAATGGTGGAAGTTCTTGCACTTCATGAGCAAATAATGTATACATATAGCACACAGATATTCCACTCCTGAATTTATTTCCCAAAGAAATTCTCCAAGGGGCAAAGAATTGTAGGCAACATAGATGTCTATTTCTGGGAAAGTGAGTGTGTAAAATTTCGGATGCATGCTGTAACTACTGGGCTGCATTTAAAATCAATTGATTGATGTACTGATAACAACGTGGGTGGATTTTAAAAACATACTGCTGAGAGAAAAAAAGTATGTGTGCATGTGTGTATGTGTATAAGCTCCATAAATTACAAATACATGCCTACAGTACAATGCCATGCATTGTCTGGAAATACTTAAAATATGCATGTTATATACAATGGGACAGTTGCTCATGGAGGGAGGGAAGTGGGAGTGGGGTATGGGATATGGGGTAAGGTATTTTTTAAAAGTAAAGGAATCCTTACAGACATAAAAATTTCTAATAAGATATGTACCTAAAATGTTTATAAAATTCAAAGTGTGATTAAATGTAGAGTACACTTGTGGACAAAAATGTGTAACATTTTGGGAATTGGACTTCCTAGAAAAACTAAAATCCAGGAGATATTCATTTGTGTAGTTTCAATAATGTAAGGAGATTTTAAATTATAATTTACTTTGCTCTGCTCTAGGTAGGCTATGCAAATTTTAGCAACATCTGGTAAGAAATAATTAGAAATTGTGTTTCGAGATAATCTGTTGAGAGACCTTCAAAGGCAATGGGACAACTTTTTATAATTTAATTTCCTTTTCACAATGAAATGATTTCCTTGAGTCAGCATTTAGCATATCATCCTATATTAGATCTGAATCTCACTCTAGAAACATGTACCTATTCTTAGAATTTCTCTTGTATGGGAGAATCTCTGACCAGATTCAATTTGAGATTAATTTATGCTCACCACCCCACACAGAAGAAAAACCATACTTATCAATTTAAATTTTTATTAATGAAATGGGGGAAAGGATATACTCAGGTGGACTTAATTAAAACGCATTTTCCAAGAAGCCTCTTGAACAAAATGAAGTTCTTCATTCACCACTAAACTTTTCTCCTTGACTGAGGTCATAATGGTTCTTTAATATGTAGGAAAAGGATCCCCTTCTGCCATGTACCTGAGGTAAGTTGGATGTTAGTAAACTGAATCATTAATATACTCCAAAATAAAGAACTTCAGGACGTTGAGTAGAATTTAGAAAGAATGTGCATTGGGAAGTTCTTATCCTTGAGTTTTAAAAAATTAATCCATGTGCTTTTGCGGCTTTAAAAAAATTTCCTTCCTCCCTTTTTCCTCCCTCTCTTCCTCTCTCCCTTTCTACTTCTCTTCCTTTTCTTTCTCCCTTCCTTCTATTTTGTTTCTTTGGGTTGATAGCCAAAAACAATGCTATATGAATAGATAGATCCCTAAATACAGATTGATCACATAAGAACATAGAGCTTTCTACTCAAACTAAATTGCATTATTTAGTGTACTGTTGAATACCTACCAGTTTAAATTCTGAATAGAAAATTATACATTCTTATGTGTTCAACTTCTACTTTTTCTTCCAGTTTATTCATAGGAGAATTATGAATTTGATGTGTGTGTGCATGCATGTGTGCACACATGTGTGTATGTATGTGTCTGTTTATCTTCCTTTTGGCTAGAACCATAATTTCTTTTTTAAATTCTTAGTTTGAATGGTTTTAGAGAAAATGAAAGTTTTACTTCAGTACAAATGAAAATGAAAATTTTACTGCTCCTCATTTTATGGCTCCCCATTTTACTACTTGGTCATCATTTTCTGGTCCCACACACTTGACCTTTAACTTGGCTTTTTTACCTGGGCCTTAATCTTCTTATACTCCTATTCTGTCCCTTGACTCTTCCAGCTTTAGATCTACAGTTTCTCCATGGGCAACACCATTTATACCTAAAGCTTGGTCAAGCACCTATAAATTTATAGCAATCCTCATGCTGAATCTTAATCCTAGACCACTCTAGTTCTAGGCTTATATTTCCAGCTTTTACTAGAGGTTTCAACTTAGATGATCCCAAAGCACTTCAAATATTTTTCAAGCTGAACTTATCATCTCACCCACAAAATCATTTCTTTGTCTTTTCTTCCATTTAAGAGCACAGCCATAACCCAACTGCCCTGGCCAGGCTGCTGAGAAGCTCTCTCAAATGGGAAAAAAAAAATCTGACAATCATTTTGATATGAAAATTATATATATATATAAAATTTCCTCCTTTTATCCATCTCCCAAAATTAAAATTTAGGCAGGCAACACTTACAAAATGAGAGTTTGTTCTTATAGCACAACATTCATTTCTGTAATAATTTAGACTCAATCTACTTTCTTATCTCCCATTTCCCACCACTGACCGCTACACAGATCATACTCCATACTCATTAATCTACTTACCATTCTATAAATATGCCTTGTTTAGTTTATTATCTTAATCTGCAGATTGCTTTGCTTAAATAATCTCTATTTTGAATTAATCTGATAATTAGGCACAGAGATGAGATTATCTGCAAAAACTTCTCCCTTTGGATTTTCTACTCTCTCGATACTCAGAGGCTACATCTCCATTTTTTACTGCAAAAGGCAATTCCTTTTGAGAATATGTGAGTAAGATGTCATTCCAGAGAAATTAGGGTATTGAAAACCTGATGGCTGGGTCCCTGATTGCCTTTCAGTAAATTTTCTGTAAAGTTTTCCTCCCCATTGATAGTTTTTGATATCCCAAGAAACATGTTGCTTGAGGAAGCTTGGGAATATTCTGGTGTTCTATAATTTCCATCATTGTACATTCCACACAGGACACTTTAGCTAGGAATAAAACTTAACAGTCTGCAGTATACCTTTCAAAGCTGGGATTTACCCATATCATTGTTCCTTACCTCATAGCTTAGATCAAAGGTTTCCTTGGGCCTTTTCCATTTTTTCCCCCCACATTATTTGGGCAATTTGTATTTCTGTACTCCTATCAGAACAATGGTTGACTTGATCTCAGTCATTTGTACTTCAGTATGATTGTTTCAGTGCCTATCCTTAGCAGATGCTTGAAGTGGAGGGTGGTATTATCTGGGTATCTGTGGCTTCATCCAAGTACTTATGAAGTCTTAGGACCAAGAATATTTGAAAACAGAATCTGTAAGGATCTCCTTCCCTCTTTTCTGCCAAATATTTTTTCTACATCTGTCCAAGACCCCCAGGTCCTAGACATTCTGATTTCTACTTGTCATTTCCTAAATCTCTCTATGTATCTGATTTAGAATTTACGGACAAGTTACTCTCTCCTCTACAATTAACTTAGTGCTCCTTCTGGGTAGTTCTTATAATTGTATTAATCCTGAAGCCTGAACCTTTGGTATGGGCACTGGGGAGGAAAGGACAGATGTATCCTTTACTAAAGTTCTCAGATTCAGTGATGTTGACATCAGTTGGAGATAAAGCTTGTCTTTAGACTTGAAGTAGCTGATGTGGAGGAAGTAGGAGGATGGCTTTTACTAAAAATGGCATTTATACCATCTTTTGCACCTTTCCAGTTACGTCAAAATCACGGTTTCTGAAAACACTAAAGGTTCTGCACTTTGCTACCCAACATGTTCTCTCAAACTTTGAAAACTGTGATTTTTTTAGCATCCCAAATCCCTGCACCTGGTCACAACCTCCACAAAGTTTTTGTTTGTTTGTTTGTTTGTTTCCAGGGAAATGTCCGTCAGACTAAACAGACTTGAGCCAGCAAATCACACATCTTCTATCCTGTTCTCTCATGAGGTGTGAACATAAAAATATTATGCAATATGACGTACCTTTGTCTAGAGCAAATTACTTACCCTCAATTGTAGAGAAACCCATTTAGTACACAGGAGTGCAGGGTGTTTTCAGCTACCTATAACATAGCTTTGAGAGGACACTAAATTCTTATCAAAACCTTAGTTCGGTTCCTCAAACAAGGTTCATAGCAGAAGCCACTATCTTCTAATTTGCCAAGGGAGAAACGAGATACTCACCATGTCTTTATTATCCGTGATATTTTGCTTTGTATCCCCAACGGACCACTGTACACGTCAAAAACAACTCGAGGAAGGTGAATAGGAACAGATATTCTGAAAGAATTTTACCACTTCTCTGTTTCCAAAAATAAAATATAGATTCCTTACAGATCTTTATATATTAACACATTAGAAATAATAAGGAATTATACAATTGCAGGAAGATGAAAAATAAAAGAGAAAAACTACTCGATAGATCCCCATCCCCTAAAGCCATGGGTATTTATTTCTACTTTTCTTGATCATAATGGTAACTGATAATTACTGACAATTAGATTAGGCCAACAGATTTCTGCCAAGTGACTAATGAGAATCATCAACCGTGTTTTCCTGGGTGTTGTTGTGGATAAGGAAAACGAATTTTCACTGAGGCCAATGAGCCTCTGGAGAAGGTGGAACCGAGATACTTTTGAGGTCAAGTGTTACAGAGCTAATCTAACAGAGAGATGTTCAGAATTAGGCCTCTTCTGGGAAATGGCGGTATAGAAGAACTTACCATGAAGGAAAAAAATGTCTGGGTTTGTGACTCAGGCTCAACAAAGGGCTTACACGTCTTCTGGGGAGGTGGTTTCTTCCTGGGATTGTGCCTCTGACTATAAGCCCCAATAGACCTGTGTCCTTGCAGGATAGCTGGATATTTACAGGATAGAATAATAGAAGCCTGCAACACCCAAAGCACCTTTGTGACAAGGCGACCAAGGGGTACTGGGACCAGTTTTCAATCCTGACACCATATAATAGTAAGTGAAATTATGGGTATGCGATTAGGCCATTGAGATGCTCTGCGATTGTAGCAACTCGGGGTCTGAAGTCCATATGGAATCTTTGGTTCTCAGTGTTCTTGAGTAACTTGAGAGGATCACCAGGAAAGAAATGACCTCAGGAGGGAGACCTCGGATTTCTTGCTAATACGAACATTGGTGGTTTAAGAGATAAATTGGAAAAAGGAAAGAATCAAGGTTATAATTGCACTCCAGCCCAGTAAAATGAGACATTTCTGTTATGCAAATATAATCTTAAGCAATATCTGGACGTTTATTTTTATTTAATATTTTTACTTTAAGGTATCCTTCAGGGTAAGTGTCCTAAAATATTAGCATTCCCTGCAGCAGTAAGGTGGCTTTTTGCTGTGTCATATAATGGATTTCTGTTAGAACTCAATTTTGTGTAGTGAAATAACTTGAAATTTAGAGCTTTTTTTTTTTTTTTTTTTTTTTTTTACGAGAATGAATGTTCTGCAAGTAAATAGCTCTGACCCTGAACAAGCAGCTTAACATTTCTTAGCTTATTTCTTTAATTGGGTCAGAGACATAAATCATTTCTTGAGGAAGTTTACAATCCCACTTGCTGTAAAATCACTCTCAAAGCTATGTAAAAATAAAAAAAAAATCAGCAAAATGCACACAAACATATGCTTTGGAACAAGCTAATTGACCAAGAGTTCGGGATGTTGAAGGAAGGGGAGCTTGCCGTATTAGGCTAAGAATTCAAAAACTGGCAACCTCCAAAGGGCTCAATTAGAAATTGAGAAAGAAAAGTTGGTTTCCAGGTCTTGGTCAAAAGCCCAGATCTTTCGACTTTTGTCAAGCAACTGGGTAGATAGAATAGAACGAAAAGAGAGGAATCCACAGAAAAGTCTTTAGAATTATGGTTTTAACTTCTACTCAACTTGCTTAGCACTGATTCTCATCTCCTTGACTTCTTGGCTTCTTCTCCCCTACACATGAGCAAACCTATATTGTGAAGTACACCGATATCCACAGTTCCACACGGACAGAAACAGAAATAAACACAGATTCTGAAGCACAAACATGGACACACTTAGACAGACTCACACAGACCTGCTGATGGGCAGACTGACAGACCCAAAGCAGGCAGTCCAAAAATGTCTGATAGTCACGTGCATACAGATCTGGATATACATACATTCCAAATTATACACCTCTATGGAGTCCAGATTTATTTGCTCTTGACGATTACATCCCCGAAGAACATAAAGCCCTAGGTGTCACAAGTACATAAGGATGTTTTCTCCTTCTTTGAAAATCAAATCATGCTATAATAAAATTGATCATTTAAGGCCTGGGCAAACTCTCCTCAGAGATGCGGTGACCTTGAAAGAACTGAGCTGCCTATTATAAAAAGATCTTGGATACCAGGTGAGACCAGAACGGAGTAAAATGCTGAATCACTCAAAATATATCTATTAATATTTATAATACATTCCGTTTGCTTACTTTGGGCAATCCGAGGTTGAGAAATGCGACCTGTAGTTTGAACCACATTTGGAGTATGTACATGCACCAGATATGTTAAAGGTCACTGTCATATATTGCATAATACTTAAATACTTGGATCACTCATCAAATAATTTAAATCTAATTCTAAATTTGTGGTGAGATTTTCACAGAAACTTGGTACTTACCTCTGGCCAAATAGTAGCGTATGTACTCAGACTATACATAATAAACTCAACTGATAGTAAAAGCAGACCACTCACTGCAATGCAGGCACTTACAATGTTCAGTATTATGGTATAGGACAGCTAAAATAGATAAAAAGAGTCACCTGGTCACTGGACTTTATCCATATACATCACTGTCAAGTATATTCAAGTAGAAGATTTATATAAATTCTGACCTTTTCTGAATAGTAAGGTCATTAAAAGGACCGTCAGAATTGTGGATTTGTCAGGAGCCCAAGAGAACTAAACAATTTTGGAAAAAAATAAGACTTTTGATGTAGCGCGCATATGTTTATTCCTTCCCTGACAAATAATTATTGAATGTTAGTTCTGTACCATGCACACTATCGTCTGTCTTACTAGATGAAGAGGGAGAAAAGTAGTGGTCTCTGCACTCAAGGAGGACCACTGGGGAAGGCAAGCAAGTGCATACTAAATAGAAATAGAAGGGGTGCCTGGGTGGCTCAGTGGGTTAAGCCTCTGCCTTTGGTTCAGATCATGATCTCAGGGTCCTCAGATCGAGCCCTGCATCAGACTCTCTGCTCAGTGAGGAGCCTGATTTCCCCTCTCTCTCTGCCTACTAGTGATATCTCTCTCTGTCAAATAAATAAATAAAATCTTTAAAGAAAATACGAATAGAATGTAAAAGAATGCTAACAGCAGCAACAAAACAATCAAACAAACATGCTAACAATGTAGGCAAATTCACAGTGCTGTACAAGTTCTGGTCCCCAGAGACCCAATATTCTAGGAGTTTGCCACAGTTCATTTAACAGTGCAAGAAGGGGAGTCACAGGGAATTTTGTTGGAGAGACAGGTGATATTTAGATAAATATTTAGGATTTTATCTTGAAGATGGTGGAGAACGACATTGCTGGTGGTGCCTGCTCTATTTTTAGGTCATACTCCTGTCAGGCTATGTATTTGGGACAATACATATGTATAATGTTGTTGCATGATTACATTTCGTCCATACATGAGGTCAGAGCGGTGATAAGCCCTATGATACTACTTGCGGGGACATCCTTCTCATACTTACTTCCTTTTTCTCATTTGCACCGGTAGAATTCTTTCTATCTTATATGAATTAGATAATAAATAAGAAAACTTAAACTGGATTCTGAAACCCATTTCACTGGATAAATCATACGTTTGTCTATATGCTATTCCTTGTTGTACAGTGATCTTCATTTATTCTTTTAATAATTCTCCCTTAAAGAGAGATGATCCCATTAAAATAAAATGTTCATTAGCTCATTTTTATAACCTAAACACCCAACATTATTGGTTAGTAAATTGTAGTATCTAAATGTAATTTCATCTTTCAAATGAGATATTTCATGGATTTTTAATTATATGAACAAATGGTTATGGACAATAATATTATATAGTAAAAGAGACACCCTTGTTGAGGAAATACATAGGTAAGGCCATGGGGACAGGTGTTCTGTGCAGCACAGAGTTTTACCTGCAAAAATTGAAGAATAGAAAGGAGAAATAGAAAAATCCACAATCATAATAGATTTTGACATGTCTTTCTAAGTAATTGATAAGACAAGTGGACAAAACTGAAGAGTAGAAAATTGAAACATTTAACCTCATTGATATCTATCTATCTATCTATCTATCTATATATATATATATCTCCCAGTGTATATGTATACACATACATTTCCCAGTGTACAAGCTGGATTAAATACACATGTGCACACAAACATGAGCTCAGTAATATTGTCTTGATTGTGGTAGCTATATAGTAAGTTTAAAAATGAAGTAATAATAGTTTTATACTTTCTTTTTTTTTTCCTACAATACTGAGAAAAAATCCTTTTAAAGTTTTGATTGGGATTATATTGAATCTATAAAATGATTTGAGGAAAAATTGACATCTGAAAAACATTTGTCTTTCCATCCATGAATATACCCATTTATTTAAATACTGTTCAGCTTCTCTCTGCAATATTTTGCAGTTCTCTATGGAAATGTCTTAGAAATATTTCGTTAATGCTTAGGGAAAATAATTTCTAAGTGTTTTATTTCTGAGTGTGACTGTAAAGGTGTTTTACAAATTTCATCTCCAATACATAGAAATACAATGGATTTTTATATGAATTTGGATTCCTTAATGTTGATAAATTCTTATTAGTTGAATTTTTTTTCATAGAAAAAATCATAGATACCCTTATACATTCTAAGGATAGAAAAAATCATAGATACCCATAGATACATTCTTAGGATGTATAAGGGTATCTATGACTAAAGTAGGAATTACTGTTAACTTTTTAAACTTATGCCTTTTATTTCTTCTTGACTTACTGCACTGGACAAGAACTCCTGCACAATAGCTTTCTCTCTCTCCCTGACAAATAAATAAATGCAATCTTAAAAAAAGAACTCCTGCACAATATTAAAAAATTTGGTGAAATAATAATTTCTTGCACACTTCTGATCCAAAGGGAAACCATTTAGTCTTTCACCATTAGTGTAATATTAACTACAGTGTTTTTGTTTTTGTTTTTGTAGGTGTCCCTTAGCAGGTTGAGGATGTTCCTTTCTATTAATAGTTCAATAAGAGCTTTAAAAAAACATTTTTTAAAGATTTATTTATTTATTTGAGAAAGAGAGGGGGAAAGAGACAGAGAATGAGAGCAGGGGGAGGGGCAGAGGAAGACAGAGAGAAAGTCCCGAGAAGGGCCATGCGCAGCTTGGAGCCCAGTGTGGGGCTTGATACCACAACCCCAAGATCTCACCAGCTGAGCCCAAACCAAGAATCAGACACTTAACTGTGTCACTCAGGTACCCCTAAAAAAACTCTCAAACATTTCAAATGATTTTCCTTCATCTCTTTATCTGTTGTTTTTTGAATGTTGAACCAAGCTTGCATTCCTGGAATAAATTCCAGTCCATTATGCTTTTAAAAATATCACTGAACATGATTTATGATATTTAAGCATTTTGACATCACCATTCATTACAGATAGTGATCTCCTATTTTTCTTTTCTTTTAAGGTTCTTGCAAATTTTTGGTGTCAGGATCTTGTTGGACTCCAAAAAGTCAGTTGGGAAATGTTCCTTCCCCTTTCTTTTCTGAAATCTTTTGTGTACCATGTGGTATCATTTGTTTATTAAATCCTTGATAAATGTATTACTTAACATGTGTGTCTTGAATTTTCTTCATGGAAAAATTTTTAATGATTAATATAATTCCTTTAACAAATGCAGAGATAATTATGTTTTCTACTTCTTGTTTCTGTTTTGTAAGTTCATTTTTCATGATTTCATAGTATAGTGTCATTTGTAGTATTTCCTTATTTTTTTACTGTCTCTAGGACCTGTAGTGATATTCCATCTTTCATTTCTGATACTGTAATTTGTATTTTATTGTTTTGCCAATTAGTCTTACCAGAGGTTTATCAACCTTATTAATATTTTCAAAGAACAAATTTTCAGCTTTGCTAGTTTCTTTATTATTTATCTATTTTCCGTTTTAGTGACATCTGCTCTTTATTATTTCTTACTATTTACTTTGTATTAAATATGTGTTTACTTTTCTAGCTTTTTAAGTTGGAAATTGGATTTTAAGCACTTCATCTTTCCTAATATATAGTTCTATGTGTTTTTTTAAAAGATTCATCCAGTTATTTTAGAGAAAGAGCAACAGAGAGCATGTGCGCACGTGTGTGCAGGAAGTGGGGGTGGGGAGGGGCCGAGGGACAGAGAGAAAGTCCTAAGCAGACTCTTCCCTGAGCGCAGAGCCCAACGTGGGCTTCAGTCTCACCACCATGAGATCATGACCTGAGCCAAAGTCAAGAATTGGACTCTCAACCAACTGTGCCACCAAGGCACCCCTCTAATATATACTTTCAATGCTGTAAATTTCCTTCAAGCATTGCTTTATCTCAAAAATATTGATATGTAGTGTTTCCATTATTCAGTTCAAAATATTTTCTAAATTTTGTGATTAAATGTGCTGTGTAATTTCCAAATATTTGAATCCTTTTTGGACATTTAATAACTGATTTTTAATTTAATTCTATTTCCTCTTAAGTCATTTCTATTTCCATTCAATAGGTTGCCTGTAGTAAGAATAGTAAAACTATTCTACAATATTTCATTCAGTCTTGTGAAATTTGTTGTTGCTTCTTTTCTGGTTCAGTGTATGCCATATCTTGATGAATATACACCCTACAGTTTAAAAGAGCATGTGTTCTACAGTCCTTTTGTGTAGTGTGTTTTACAAAGGTAAATGAGGTCAAATATTTTAATTTTCTACTCCTGGTTTTTGCCCTCTTGTTTTATCAATTACTTAGAAAGACATGTCAAAATCTACTATGATTGTGGATTTTTCTATTTCCTCTTTTATTTCCTTAGTTTTTGCTCCATTTATCTTAAATTTCTAATATTAGATACATATACGTTTTGGGGAGTTATGTATTCCTGAAGAATTAACATTTATTACACCAAAATGTCTCTATTTCTAGTGACATGTTATGTCTTGACATTTATTGGTCTTTGATTATTGTGACCACATAAGCTTCCTTATGCTCATGTATATACATTCTTTCATGTATTTTTTCCTATTATTACTTGCAATCTATATTTGCCCTTATATTAAAAGCAAGCTTCTTACAGACAGTGAATAGTTGGGCATTATTTTTTATCCAATCTGGACTTTTAATTGGAGTGTTTGTCTATTTACATGTGATACGATTACATGTCCTATTTTTGTTGTTGTTGTTGTTCTTCATTTTTCTGTTTGCATTTGGGTTAAAATAGTTTTTAAACTTTTATTTCCTCTGTGGGCATTTTTATCTGCATATTTTTGTATTATTGAATAGTTTAGGTTCTACTGTATGTATCCTTAATTTTTCACATTTTTCTCAATATTATCTCACTTCATATAGAATGTAACAAATTTATAGTACTTTAATTCTTGCCTTAGTGTTATTTTGTAAAATATTATACTCATACATGTTATAATATAGAAAAGACGATACCAGCTTTTAAATTGAGGTATATAATTAGCATACATCATTATATTGCTTTCAGATATATAATATAATGACTCGATATTTGTATATATTACAAAATGAACACCACAATAAGTATAGTTAACATCCATCATCATACATAGTTACAAAAAATTTTATCATATATATTATTTTCAAATTTTATAGGCCAGCATGGTGATTTTTGTACAAGTGCTGGATTCCAAGTTATGGAATTGTTGCTATATTTAGAATGAAGCTTCCCTCAGTTTTTGGACAGCCAGTGATTGCTTATATAAAGTAATTAATGTGCTGTGTATACACAGAAAATAAAATTTTAAATGTTTAAAAAATTTTATTATAGTGATGAGAACTTTTAAGTTTTACTCTCTTAACAACTTTCAAATATGCAATACAGTGTTAGTAACAATGTAATTGTCCTATTGCACATCCCTATGACTGGTTTTACAATTGGAAGTATGCACCTTTTGAACTCCCTTCACCTATTTTACACACTCTCAACCTCCACTTCTGGCAATCACCAATCTGTTTTCTGGGTGTATAATGTTTGCTTATTGGTGTGTGTGTGTGTGTGTGTGTGTGTGTGTGTGTGTGTTTTGGATTTAAAATTTTTAGAAATCCTAGATTTTTTATAGTTTGTGTGTGTGTGTGTGTGAGTGTGTGTGTGTGTCTGTGAGCACATGTGTGCATATATATATATATATAGAGAGAGAGAGAGAGAGAGAAAGAAAGATTTTTCTAGATCAAATTATACAGTCTTTGTCTTTCTCCATTTGATTTATTTCACTTAGTATGATGATGCCCTGGAGGTCCACCCATGTTGTTGCAAATGGCAAAAATTCATTCTTTTTCATGACTGAATTATATTCCATTGAATGAATATATATATATATATATATATATATATATATATATATATGAATGACATATATATGTGTGTGTGGGTGTGTGTGGGTCTGTGATATATACATCACATTTTGTTTAATCATTCATCTGCCGATGGGCATGTAGGTTATTTTCATATCTTGGCTGTTGTAAATAATACTGCAGTGAACATAGGGATGCATATATCTTTTCAAGTTAATATTTTTGTTTTCTTCAGATAAATACCTGGAAATGGAATTGCTGGATCGCATGGTAGTTCCATTTTAATTTTTTGAGGCTCTTTCATATTGTTTTCCATGGTGACTTTACCAATCATTCCTACCAACAGTACATGAGAGTTTTCTTTTCTCCACTTTTTCACCAACACTTGTTATTTCTTGCTATTTTGATTTTAGCCATTCTGACAGGTGTGAGGTGATGGCTCATTATGGTTTTGATAGACATTGCCTTGGTGTTTAGAGATGCTGAGCTTCTTTTCATTTGAAAACAATAGGTGCTGGTGAGGTTGTGAAGAAAGGAGAACCATCTTGCCCTCTTGGTGGGAATGCAAACCGGTGCAGCCACTTTGGAAAACAGTATGGAGGTTCTTCAAAAAATTAAAATGGAACTACCTTATGATCCAGAAATTGTATTATTATTGTATTTATCAGGTATTTACTCAAATAATACAAAAAAACTAATTCAAAGGGCTACACGTACCCTGATATTTATAGCAGCTTTATCAACAATAGCCAAATTATAGAAACAGCCCAAGTGTCCATCAACTGATGAATGGGTAAGAAGATGTGATATTTTATATATAATGGTATGAAAAGAAATAAAATCTTGTCATTTGCAACAACATGGATGGAGCTAGAGAGTATTATGCTAAGTGAAATAAGTCAGTCAGAGAAAGACAAATTCCATATGATTTCATTCATATGCAGAATTTAAGAAACAAATGAACAAAGGGAAAAAAGAGAAGGAGGCAAACCAAGAAAAAGACTCTTCTTTTTTTAAAGAAAAATTTTTTAACACTTTATTTATTTGACAGAGAGATCACAAGTAGGCAGAACAGAAGGCAGAGAGAGAGGGGGAAACAGGCTCCCTGCTGAGCAGAGAACCCGATGTGGGGCTCAATCCCAGGACCCTGAGATCATGACCTGAGCCTAAGGCAGATGCTTAACCCACTGAGCCACCCAGGCGCCCCCAAGAAAAAGACTCTTCACTGTAGAGAACAAACTGACAGTTACCATAAGGTAGGTGGGTGGGAGATGGGTTAAACCGGGGACAGGAATTAATGAGTGCACTTGTGGTGAGCAGCTGGTATTGTATGAGAGTTTTGAATCACTATATTGTACACCTGAAGCTAATATTACACTGTATGTTAATTAACTGGGATTTAAATAAAAACTTTTTAACAAGTCAATTTCAATCCTCTGCCCATTTTTAAACTTTTTTTTTTTTTTTTTTTTTTGCTATTGAGTTATATTTGATCTTTATATATTTTGGATGTTAACCCCTTATCTGCTATATGATTTGTAACCATTTCTCCCATTATGGAGATTGGCTTTTCCCTTTGTTGATGGTTTTCTTTGCTGTGAAGAAGCTTCTTAATTTGGTATAGTTCCATTTGTTTATTTTCACCTTTTCTGCCTTTGGCTTTGATGTCAAATCCAAAAAAATCACTGTCAAAATGAGATAAATGGTTTCCTTTCTTTCTTCCTTTTGAGAAGGAGAGGGGGTAGAGAGGCATGGGGAGAGAGAGAATCTTAGTCTCCACACCAGGTATGGAGCCCAGCACAGAGCTCACACCATGAGATCACAACCTGAGCCAAAATCAAGAGTTAGATGCTTAACTGAATGAGCCACCCAGGTGCCCCCACATTGGTGTTAATCTAAATTTGCATTTCTGGAATTAGACATGATGTATCATTATTTTTGTATTTTTCACAATACTCTATTTGTATTTTTCACAATAGTTTATATTTTATTTGCGTATATACATATATATGTATGTTTTAGTATTTTTACATCTATGGTCATGAGAGATTTTGGTGTGTAATTTTCTTTCCTTGTAAGATCCTGGTAGAGTTTTAGGATCAATGATATACTATCGTCATAATGGGTTGGGAGGTATTACCTTCTTTTTTCTATTCTCTGGTAGAAATTTGCATAAGGTTTCCAAATATGATTGCAGATTTCTTTTTCTTTTCAATTTTGTCAATTTTATTGTCTTATTTTGAAGCTACATTAATAGGTGAACAGATATTTAGGATATTTATACATTATGTTGGACTAAATCTTTGATTATTATGCAGTGTCTCTTTCTAATAAAAATCTTCAATAATTTTTGCTTTAAAGCCTACTCTGTATAATATTAAAATAGTCTTCCTTTAGTTAAAGTTCACAAGAAATATATCTTTTCCAACTTCTTCTTAGAAGTATGTTTTTAAAATAACAGTGGTGTAAGATGGGGGTCCAATTTTATTGTTCTGCATGTTGCGTATCTGGTTTTCCCAGTACCATTTGTTGGAAACACTATTCTTTCCCAGTTGAGTATTCTTGAGTCCCTTATCGAATATTGGCTGACTGTAAGTGCAGTGATTTAATTCCAGGCTCTTGATTCTGTTCCATGGGTCTGTGTCTATATTATGCCAGCACCATCCAATTTGGATTACTATAGTTTTGTAGTATATCTGATATCTTTCTCAAGGGACTCAGAGATAATTCTACCTCTTTATTGATCCTCCTTCTTTTGGCAAATAAAACTGTTATCTCTAGAGTTGTTACAAACATTCTGACTTACCAAGAATATTGTACGCCTCCTCTCTACTATTACTGCAAGGGCTCCTGAGAAGATAAACTGGAAACAAAAATCATGTTTATTAATACCCAGCCATGTTTATATATGAACAGTAAGAGAATTATGGAATGCTATAACATGAAGGATATCATCTTAATTCTTTAGGGGGACCATTGAGACAATCATCAGAAAATAATTCAAAGGTTCTGTAGTACAGATATGGAGAAGGCATAAAGTCTCTGTTCAGTAATGTAACATGTGCATTGGAACTGGAACCATGGGCACCTCAAGTTGACGTCATAGGGCAAAAGAGTGTCAAACTTTACTTAGATTTTTGTCAGTAATAATTTATTGATCCCATAAGGTGAATGACAAGAAAATATATCCAGTTAATGGATTTACTGATAGACAATATTATATTTTGGTGATTTCACATGCAAGTACTTTTAATATAATGTTAAAAATATTTTAGTAATGGAAAATATAATTCAGAAAATATTTAAGTTTCATTTTACATATTTAAATATAAGATCACATAATGTCTTCTGTGAGTAGCTTGTTCTGAAAATTTCCATCATTTCTAAAACTTGTTAGAAACATGACAGGGTATATCAGAAACTTATTTTTTTTTAATTGATGAAGTTTTATGCATGCATGGAAACTTCCCACAGATTTAAAAAAATTAACTATTCAGTTAGTAGTAAAGGGAAGGAATGTTCTTGCCCCACAAAAAATGGGACCACTAACATGTCAATACTAAGTAGCCTTTTAGTGTCTGGAGGATCTAAATTCGAATTCTTTGTACTTTGTTTTTTATGTGACTCAGTAGGAATTACCTATCCTTTCATTAGTTTTGCTTTTTTCATTGGTAAAATGGGGATTTGTATTTTTCTACCTTTCTGTCTTACTGTGTTGTTGTTGTAATAGTTACATATAGAAGAATTCACTGAGTTATTTATAGCCAGCTTGGTCCTACTGCTTGCACCTGAGGCTCAGAACTGTATTTTTCAGGTTTCCTTTCCTTATGTGGCCCCTGGAACTATTATAATATTCCATACTGGAAGCAACCTAAATGTTCATTCATTAGATTATTTAAACATAGTAGATTAATATAATGGAATGTTAATCAGCAATAATAATGAATGAATAATTACTGTATCAATAACAAGGATGGGACTCACAATCCCAATTGAGCAAAGAAGCCAGATACCTAATAATACACACTATATGATTCTACTTATATAAAGTTTAAAAACACTTAAAAGAAATATATAATATCTGAAATCAGGTTAATGATTAGGGTAGGAGGGAGAAAGAAGGGACATGAGAGGGACTTCTGAGATCCTAGAATTTTTTCTAAAAAAATTTTTTGACCTGCGTGTTGATACACTGATATAACAATTTTGTGGTAGCTGAGATGTACAATTAAGATTTTAGATTTTTGTGTATGTATGTTTTATTTATATGTTAAAAATTTAAAAACAGGATAACAAACAATAACACCTAACTCACAAAATTCTAACAGCCTTAGATAATTCAGAGAATTAATATAGATGCTAATGTACCAAATCTAATTCACTGTCAGCAACTTCCTTTTGGAATATCTTACAATGAGTGAAAAAACTTAAAATTTTTTCTTTCATTGAAATTTTGAGTCAATGTTTTAATAACTTCATGCAAATATTAGTAATCTAATGTCCTCATGATTGTAGTATTATTTGAGATATTAATACAATTGATTACTGTTTTCACTTAGAACCTGTGTATTTAGTACTTTTAAAATTGAATTAAGGTGCTTATTTTTGTTATCTGAGCTATGGTGGCCTCCTAGCTTTCTCAGATCTAATCTCTTACCACTCATAAACTGACAACAGTAAAACAATCTAACCATGGCACTATCTTCAGTCAGAATACTATTGTTCAGGGCTGTCCAATAGAAATGTGATACAAGGAAAATATGGAACTTTAAGTTTTCCAGTACACCCTAAGAAAAGTAAAATGAAATAAACAAAAGTTGGCAAGGACATGGAGAAAAGGGAATCTTTGTGCACTGTTAGTGTGAATGTAAATTGGTACAACCACTGTGGAAAATACTATGAAGTTTTCTCAAAAAAATTAAAAAATATAAAAACCATAGAATGCAGTAATTCCATTCCTGGGTATTTACTCACAGAAAACAAAAACACCAATTCAAAAAGATACAGGCACCCCTATGTTTATTGCAGTATTATTTACAATAGCCAAGATATGAAGGCAACCCAAGTATTCATTGATACATGAATAAAGAAATGATGTGTTTGTGCATGTGCACATACATACACACACACATCAAACAAACACAATGGAATATTACTCAGGCACAAAATGGTATATTTTGCCATTCATGACAACATGGGTGGACATAGAGGGTATTATGCTAAGTGAAATAAGTCATCCTGAGAAAGAAAAATAGATATAATTATACTTATATGTGCAACTTAAAAAACAAAAGGAAAAAAAAAAACCCAAAAAACCAAACAGACTCTTAATACAGGGAACAAATTGGTGGTTGCCAGAAGGGAGTTGGGTGGGGGATGGGCAAAACAGATGAAGAGGATTAAAAGGAACTAACTTCCAGTTATAAAATAAATGAGCCACAAAGATAAAAAGTGAAGCATAGAGAACATAGCCAATAATACTGTAATGATGTTGCATGGTGACAGGTGGTGACTACAATTATAGTGAGCACTGAGTAATGTATAGAATTGTCAAATCAATATGTTGTACACATGAAACATATAACATTGTATGTCAATTATACTTCACTAATAAAAGAATAGAAAGATTTACAAAAGTGTAAAGAAATAGCAATAAAGTGATGTTTCAAAGGTTTAATTTTACATAAATATGTGAAGAAATAAAAGTAAAATTTAAAAAAGTAAATATAAACATGTGAAATTTATTTTAATAATTTGTATTATATAATCCTAGAGATCTAAAATACTATCATTTCAACATAGAATCAATTCAAAATTATGCTATATTTTACATTCTTTTTGTGCATATTAAGTTTTAGAACTCTGGTGTGTATTTTATATTGCAGCACTTCTCAGTGTGGTTTAGCCCCATTTTGAGTGCTCAGTAGCTACCTGTGACCCGTGGCTGCTGTACTAGACAGTGAAGCTCTAGCCCTGGGTCATCTTCTATATTTTCACCCACTTCCTGGGTAATCTCAACCAGTTTGATGGGTTTCAAAATCTACCTGCTAGTGACTCCCAGGCTCATACCTGGAGCCTAGCTCTTTCTTCCAAACTCTAGAGTCTATATCTAACAAGCTACTCAGGATCTCCAGTTGAGAATTAAACAGATATCTCAAACTCTAAAGGCTCAAAACAAACTCATTATCTTCCCTGAAAACCAGCTCTACCCGTAGTTTTCCCTTATCACTTGATGACAGTCCACTCCTTCTGTTAGCTTAAACCCCACTTGAGCGTTCCCCTTAACTTCTCTTATATGCCACACCAATCCATCAGGATATTAAATTAACTCTTAAAATTATGTTATTTTTAACCACTCTCACTACTACCAACCCTGTTTGAGTATCGTCTGGATTTCTTCAGTAGCTAAAGTTCTAAAAGGTCTCCTCGCCCCCCTTCATTATCTTTTGAACACAGCAGCCAAAGTGATCCTTTTAAAACTTAAGCCAGATGATTTAACTCTGCTCTTCAAACACTATAATAAGTATGATTTCACATACACTAAAAAGCCCAAGTCCTTACAATGGCTCTTGGAGTCTATGTTATTTGGCCTCCATTATTTTTCTGACTTTTTTTTTTTTTTTTTTTTTTTTGCTACTCTTGTTCTTTCTCACTCAACTTTGGCAATCCTGGCCATACTTTTTTAAGGAGTATTGCAGGCACATCAGTCATTGAAGACTTTGTTCTGGCTGATTCCTGTCCTAGAATGTTCTCCAGATTTGGCAAAAACTCACTTTCTCAAATATTTGTTCAAATATCATTGTGGTATTTTGAATTATTGGCCCCAATTCTTTCTTCCAGATAGTAACATATTTCCATACCCTTGCCATGGTCTCATGGTGGTTGGACTATATTTCTTTGTCCCCCAAATTATAAATTGGCCATTTTATTTGCTTTGGCTGAGATGTTAGCAGATGTGAGCCAAGCCGGGGTGGCAATGTTCCTGTGTGATTAAGCTTGTCTTCCTGATGATTAGTAATGTTGAGCATCTTTTCATGTGTCTGTTCACCATATGTATGTCTTCTTTGGGAAAATGTTTATTCAGGTCCTCTGCCCATTTTGTAATCAAATCACTTTTTTTTTTTTTGGTGTTAAGTCATGTATTTTTAAAATATATTTTGCATATTAACATATTAACCCCTATCGAATCTATCATTTGCAAATATCTTCTCCCACTCAGTTGGTTGTCTTTTAGTTTTGTTGATGGTTTCCTTTGCTGTGAAAAAGTTATCCTAATGTAGTCTGAATAGTTTTTGTTTTTGTTTCCCTTGCCTTAGAATTCATATCTAGAAAAATGTTGCTATAGCCAATGTCAGAGAAATTACTGCCTGTGCTCTCCTCTATGACTGTTATGGTTTCAGGTCTCACATTTAGGTTTTTAATCCATTTTGACTATTTTAAAAAAGTTGTCCAGTTTCATTCTTCTACATGTAGCTATCCAGTTTTTCCAACACCATTTATTAAAGAGACTGTCTTTTCCTCATTGTATATTCTTGCCTCCTTTGCCACAAATTAATTGATCATACAACCATGGGTTTATTTCTGGGCTCTCTATTCTGTTCCATTGATCTACGTGTCTGTTTTTGTCCCAGTATCATACTGTTTTTTAAAAAATTGTTATTTATTTTTAAAATTTCTTTTCAGTGTTCCAGAATTCATTGTTTATGTATCACACCCTGTGTTCCATGCAATACATGCCCTCCATAATACCCACCAGACTGTTTTGATTACTACAGCTTTGTAGTATATCTTGAAATCTGGGATAATGATACCTACTGCTTTGTTTTTCTTTCTCAGGATTACTTTGGCTACTCAGGGTCTTTTGTGGTCTCATACAAATGTTAGTATTACTTGTTTCTAATTTTGTAAAAACTGCTGCTGTTTTTTTTTTTAATAGGGATTGAATTGAACCTCTAGGTTACATTGAATACACAGACATTTTAACAATACTAATTCTTCCAATCCATGAGCACAGTATATCTCTCCATTTGTTTGTGTTGTCTTCAGTTTCTTTCATAAATGCTTTACACTTTTCAGAGTATAGGTCTTTCACCTCTTTGGCTGAATTTATTCCTAGGTATATTTATGTTTTTTGTTTTTTGCTTTTTTTTTTTGGTGCAATTGTAAATGGTGTTGTTAATTTCTCTTATTGCTACTTTGTTATCAGTGTTATTAGTATATAGAAATGTTATTGATTTCTGGATAATAACTATGTATCCTGTAAGTGTACTGAATTCATTTATTACTTCTAGTAGGTTTTGGTGGAGTCTTTGCAATTTTCTTTGTATACGATCATATCATCATGTGACAGTTTAACTTCTTAGTTACCAATATGGATGCTCCTTATTTCTTTTTCTTGTCTTATTGCTATGGCTAGGACTTCCAGTACTATGTTGAGTAATATGCACAGGGGGTAAGTGTCCCTAACCTCCACATTATTCAAGGGTCAACTGTACTTTTGGTTGTGTGCCACTGAGTTTTGTCATGGCTTCTCTATAACAATAGATTACTAATAGTAATTTTTTTCAATGAGGACTGCTTCTAACATCCAATTAAAAAAAATAACTTGTATGCTTTTGTTGCTTTCCCAGAACCTTCACTCCCCTTACTCTACTTTTTCTGTTTTACTGCTATAGCCTTATCATATTCCAACACACTATCCCTGCTAGAATAAAGCTCTGGGGTCTGTTTTGTTTGTTATAGTTCCGGCACCAAGAACAGGACACATAGTGGGTAATCAGTAAGTACTGGCTAAATGACTAAATTTCAAGTGTATTATTATTATTATTATTATTGTTAAGATTTTTACTCAGGATTTTGTGGGGATAATGTTGCATCATCCACCATACTCTCAGACATGATAAAATTTTCTTTAGAGATTTCTCTTTAATTCTGCCAAATTCTTCTTGGACCAACAGAACAAAAAGATTTCATTTTTCTTTTCCTACTTAAATTCTGTATGTCCTACATTTCCCTAGCAATTATGATTTCTCATTTTACTTGTCCCACTTGCAAAATAAATGACCTATGGGTAGTGGAATGGTCATCAACCATTTTCTATTTTCTCCAAATGCCCCCTGTGCATCTTACTATTGTACCCCTTATCCAAAGAGCATGTAAAAGTGTCCCTTTAACAAAGACATATTCTTATTATGAAAGAATGTTACTGGTAAGAATCTAGGTTTTATTTTCATTCTGATATATTCCTTTTCAACTAGATATAAGAATTCATTCATTGAAAATAGGGATTGTGAATTTTTTCTGTTCTGACACACTGCTTGCTTCAGAAACAGTTATTAAATATGATGAATAAATTAATGAATAACAACCAGGGAGCAGATTATTCACTTACACATGGAGATGACCAATATGGGTACCCTGTTACTGCTGAGAGAGGAATATACGATTTTTCAAATGCAGAAGGTTGTGAGAGAAACAAATATGTCCACAGCAGTCCCACGCCATGAATATTCAGACCAGTCATTATTTCTATAGCCTGGAAGAAAAGAATGCCACTAATTACTTACTACTTTTCAGGCCCAACCTTTGAAAGGAAAACATCAAGAAAAAGTAAAGATGGAGAAGGCAGGTGACAACTTTTTAAGATTCTCAACACTTAATTCAAATGAGGAAGTTTTCTTATCATTTCAGAACAGTTTTAAGATGCAGCGACTATTTACATGCCCCATAAAACTGTACTAGGGGCTTGTTTATCTACTTGGTTCAAGTGGTCATATGGCATGAGCCCTCGAGCCCTGGAAGAACTGATCTCCCTCAATATTCGTCAGTGGCTATGCGGCCAACAATCCACATCTACAGACACAGCTCTTGTATCAGGCTTGGTATTTCTGATCTTATGTGCCCTTCTCTCATCTTCCCAAAATTTGATTCCTTCTGTTCTACCCGCCCTCAAGTCATTTGTAACTATGGTTTATAGCAGAGTCTGCTGTGCTTTATAAAGAAGAGTCAAAGAAAGATAGTGAACCCTTGGGATTCCTGGTTTCCTATAACTCTTTCTAGGAACCATTATCAGGTGTGGAATTTGAGGAGGATCTCTGTCCACTGAAGCCAGATCAGCTGTGATAGTTTCTGAGTCAAAGGAGGAGGAAAATTAAAAGCTTACTACATAAAGTCACAACTCACTGTAAGAACTTTCAGTTGGTTTTCAGATAGATGTTTCTCAGGTGTGCTTCCTGCTGGCACAGCTGAATAAACTACTCCTGCCTATATCTCTACCACCCAAACACAGGAGTTAGTCTGAAAAAAACCTGCAGCAGTTATACTGGAGTTCAGAAACTAGCATCTCTTGCCTTACTCATATTTCTGTGAGACCTGGGGACACTGACAACTTTTTTCCCACAGATTCCCCCATACGGGATAACTTTAACTTGAAGTTTGCAATAAACTTCTGTTCTGAAGCGAATTATGAGGAGAATAAAGATGTGGCTAGTTGGTGGGGATATTTCTCTCATTTAGAGAGTACTCTGCCTGCCAGGCAACATATAACTATGCATTTAGTGGCATTTCTGACAGGTTGTGTCTGGGGAAGGAAGGAAGGGGACATTGGGGTAGATAGGTAGAGGAGCTTCATAAAATACGATGACTTTGTCTGAAATCTGAGTTTAGTGAAGGATATAGGATTTTTAAAAACTTTTATTTTTAAATAATTATAAATTCACAGGAATTTTCAGAAATAGTACAGGGAGGTTCTGTGCATGCTGAACCTGGATTCTCCCAATGGTTACATCTCATGTAACTTAGAGTACAATATCAGAATGATGAACTAGACCTTGGTATAATGTCTAAGTCAGGCAGAAACATGTTTCCTACCATACACCTCCCCCAGCCCCAATCGCTATCAATAGGCTGGAATGACACAACAAACTCTTAGTAGAAAATATAGAGGAGACAAGCTTCATGACGTTGGATTTGGTAATGACTTTTGGAAAAAAATAGATGAATTGAAGTACATCAAAATTTAAAACTGTGCATCAAAGAACACAATCAGCAGAGTGAAAAAGCAACCCACAAAATGGTGGAGAAATTTGTGAATTATGTATCTGATAAGGAGTAAATACCCAGAAAATATAAAGAACTCCTATCACTCAACAATAACAGCAAAAACATACAATCCAATTAAGAAATGAACAAAGGACTTGACATTTCTCTAAAGAAGATATGCAAATGGCCAATAAGAACATCAAAAGATGCTCAACCTCCTAACCAATCATTAGGGAAATGCTAATCAAACCACAGTAAGGTACCACTTTATACCTATTAGAATGGCTATCATCAAAAAAGAATACAAGCATTGAAGGGGATGTGAAGGAATTGGATCCTACTATAGGTAGGGAGGTAAAATGCTACTACTACTATGGAAAGTTTCTTAAAGGTTAAACATAGAACAATATGACCCAGCATTTCCATACACACACACACACACACACACACACATGAAGAACTGAAAGCAGGGACTCAAAGAGACATTTTACACCTATGTTCATAGCAGCATTATTCACAATAGCCAAGTGTCTATTGACGGATGAATAGATAAAGTGTAGTTATACATACAAGGAAGTATTATTCAGCCTTGAAAAAGAAGGAAATTCTGACTTAAACTAAATCATGGATAAACCTGGGAGACATTATACTAATTGAAATAAGCTCATCACAAAAGAACAATTGCTACATGATTGCATGTATCTGAGGTACTAGAGCAGTCAAATTCATAGAGACAGAAAGTAGAATTGTTACTGCCAAGTGCTACAGAGAGGGAGAGGGAATAGGGGAGTTATTATTTAGCAGGTATAGAGTTTTAGTTTTGCAAGATGGGAAGAGTTCTGTGGAGGGACAGTGGTGATGGTTGCCCAACAGTGTGGATGTATTTGATGCCCCTGAACCAATACACTTAAAAATGGGTTTGATGGTAAATTTTATGCCTATGTATTTTAGTACAGTTTATAAAACATATCACTTAAGTCTTTTGCTTCAGCAAGTCTTCTCTTGTACTGTTTTGGCAAGGATATGGGGGCATGGCCACCCATGGCCACTGCTAGGTGGAAGCTTGATACCCTATTCATACTCCATTGACACTGTGGGGGAGAGGGGCACCATAGGGTTCCCCACTAAGCCTCTGCGGATATCACCAGGGCTGGTTGAGGTAAAGTCACCACATTATTTCCTCCCCATGTGGCCTCTACTGACACTAGGGTGGGGGTTAGGATAGGGGGCTCATTCCAGCTGAGAGATGATGAAGGCCTTAGCCTCCCACTTAGCTGCCTCCTGATACCACCCTGAGGAAGGGGAGGGACCTTGTTATAGGCAGGTGATAGGGTGACATACATCACATATACATATGTATGTCACCCCATCACCTGCCTATAACATAGGCATATAACACCTGCCTATAACATGCCTATATATACACACAGGTGTATATATATCACACAGGTGATATATACAGGTGATACACCCCATCACATACACACACTCTATATATACACTCTTATCCAAGTGTTTTGGTTACAGTTTTCTTGATCACTCAGTTTTGCATAAAGCAAAAAACCAAAAACCAACCAAAAAAAATCGCAAAAAAGCCAGGAAACTCACCACCGTGTCATTCCTTGGATTCCAAGGTCCCTAGCTCTTCTGCCTCATCTGTACCTTTCAGAGTTGTCTTATATTTGTTTCAAGTTTTAGCTGCAATCAGTGATAGAAATAGGAAGTGTGTCTACTCCATCTTGTCTAGAGCTGCAAGCTGGGATGTTTTTATTGAATGAAATGAGACCCAAACACTTGGGTAATGGTAGATCTCATTATATGGGCAGTAATGTGGTCATTAACAGACCTATTTATTCTCAAGATACATTTTAACTGTTCTTCTCAACACCCAGACCAGATAAGTGGGCAAGGGGATTAGGAATCAAAATCTTTAGTATCATAATATTGGGAATGAGGAGATAAAATTCTGGATTCATTGCTTGCTTTAATGTAAACTTCTAGTTCAAGTCTAGCAGAGGATTGGGTAAATCTGAAATAAGTGATTTCAGATCACTTATAAATGATAAGGCATTAACAGACTTGAGATGTTGGGAATATCCTTGGATGAAGCTTTAAACCTGATGGTTTGATTCCTAATCTGGCTCTATCACCCAGCAATATGGGTAGATAAGGCAAAGGGATATACCCTGCTACATCTGATGGGACCTGATTGGGGAAACAGTGGCATGATTAGGGGACGAAGTCAAGAACATAGTGCCATTATGATCAATGTCTACAAAGCTTTATGTCTGCAGTTTCTGAATATAGTTTCCACAATCTGGCCATCTCATTTGGGACCATGTTATCATTAGCTTAGCATGAGATGATTTATTGATGCCCAAAAGGAATTTTCTACTCAGAGGATATTTTCTGGGAGTACGATGAGGTTGTGATGGTTGGGGTTATGTAAATGTAGTTGATAGATTAATAATCTCTGCTTTATTTAACTTTAGCATGATATACAGCTTATCCAATCAGGCTGCAAGTGGAAAGTGCAGGTATTTACATAATTCTTAACTCTTCTCCATTTGGAAAGATCGTAATAGACATGGTTAAAGTCTTTTCATTAGTCGGTAATCATTTACTTGCTCAAGTAGTACTTAGTTCTTACCCCCAACAATCTTGTTTCCTCTCTTATCCACAGATGATGTCTTGGCATTTTTCACTAAAGATACAGAATAGAAATGAAAGGATAAATGTGTTTCTCTTTTGTCATAAAATATGAGGACAAATTAATATTAATTATTTTCTTGGGTAAGACACTTAAAATCAAGAGGATAATCTACTTCTAGAGCTGCTATTTTTTCACTGTTTTGTAGTTCCCTGAGAGATGTTTTTCATCAAACCATCAAGATGGTTATCTTGAAAAAATTCAAATAATTATTTCTCAAATAGTTTTATTCATTTGCCATCCTTAAATTGGGCTGCAAGCAAATTGTCTGGGGTGGCTGCTCTGATTCATCAATCCCTCTAGAAATTACCGATGTCCCCGCAGTTTATGGGGTCTGGGAAACTGGACTTCTGTTTGCTGTGCTTTAGTCTCTTACTCTACGCTGCTTATTTCCTAATTAAAATCTGGTACAGGGGCACCCAACTGACAGACTCCATTCACATGCCTATATCAGCTGCAAGGGAAGCTGAGAAATAAAGTGTCATATATCCTGTTTTGGAAAGGTAGCTTCACAAGGTAGGGACCCACAAAAATGTAGGAGAGGTGTTCAATAGGTAAGCCAAGTAAAACTCATAGATATCTATCATTACAATTGTGGATAACCTTTGAGATTTCTGTAGAACTCCTATCAGTCCTTCCTCGAATGCATATTTAATATCCATGAGAATTTTTCCCGATAGGGCCAAAGGTGAAGATCTAACTCAAATTGGGTCCATAATGTGCTCTCCCAGGTTATTTGGGCTGGTCTCCATGTGAGAAGATCTAAAACCTTGGGAGCTATGGTGTGTCATGCTCCACCCTAATGGACAAAATGGTAGAGAAAGGGAGTTTTGAGTGTGAGATGAACAGAAAGGACACACAAAAACATGAAGACAGGGGGGAGGAGAAGAACTTCCTGAGTTTCTGATGGCTTTCAATTTTCTCCTTCTAGTTTCTTTTGGAGAGCTGGCTGACTTCTTGCCCTTACCTTATATAAACGTATCTGTTCTTACATTACAATAGTTGTATCTTCATTTTGGTAAAACCGGTAAGAGACAGTTTCTGATTCTTGCTATACAAGTCTTTTTATTTATTTATTTTTAATGGCCCTGTCTTCTCACTTTCCTCACACGCCTTTGAGAACCTGCTCTCCAGGATCTCCAATGTCTGATGGACCTTCTTTTTTTCCTCAACCTCTTATCTACAGCCATACCTTAAGTCTAACAACTTTCCCTTCTATTTACATAAACCGGCAAATCTTACAATCTGAGTTGCCCCTGAGGAGGACTCTTGACGCTCGACACTCAGAAAATGTAGAAAGGTACAGTGGAAAGAATCAAATTTTGTCCGTAACAAGTTACTATGTGGCCTTGTCCGTATCATTTATTCCTTCAAAGGTGGTTTTCTCAGCAGGGAAAACAAAACAACCAAAACCCCAAACCCAAACCCAAACCAAAAGACCCCAAGCATAAAAACCCTGTAGGACTGTGTTGGGGAGCAAACGGGAGAAACTGGCACAATACTGAGACTCAAACAAGAACCAGCTTTGGGAACGCCTGCTTTCAGAGCGGTCCGCACCGACCTCGGGGGCTCCCTGCGGTCACGTGATCACGGGGCTGGCGGGGCTGGAGGGGCGTGATCCGCCAGGTGGCGCCCTCAGTGCCCTACCTTTCGGCTCCTCCCGGAGTCCCGGCGGCGGCGCTGGCCCAGCGGGCACCCCTCCTTGAGCGGCGCCCCTCATCCCCCCTCGAGCGGTTCCAACGCCGCGGTTGCGGTCGGGAGCGCGGCGTGGCGGCGCAGCGCGAGGAGTGGCGCGCTGGGGGCCTCCCAGGTCTGCGGAGTGCTGGTCCCCAGAACACTGGCTGGGCGGGAGATGGGGAGCGGAGGAGGAGCCGACACGGGCCAGCCTTTCCCGCCTGTGCTGGCAGGGCACTCTGGCCACGATCCGGGCTGCTCCTGGGCAGACACCGCTCCAGCAAGCAAATATATGTCCTCCTCTCCATTTTTCTGCTACGCTAGCATGAGCAAACATCCTTTCTACCTTTAATTTCTACACGGTGTAGAGGGAAGAGGACTGGTCAGCAAACCTGGGGTTTGGGTCCTTAACTCCCCTTTTTATTAGATACGTGAATGCCTGGACAAAATATTTCCGTTCCCTGTTCTTTAGATTGGTTCCCTGCACAATGAGATAATCTGTGTTCTGTGTACCTCCCACATTTACACTAACTTACTCTGAAAACTGCCATCGGGTTAAGCTTAAAATTTGCCATCATCAGGGACGCCTGGATGGCTGAGTTGGTTAAGCGTCTGCCTTTGGCTCAGGTCATGATACGGGGGTCCTGGATCCAAACCCGCATGACTCTAGGGAGTCTGCTTCTCCCTCTCCCTCTGCCTGCAGCTCCCCCTGCTTGTGAGTGCTTGCTCTCCCTCTATCAAAATAAATAAAATCTTAAAAAAAAAATTGCTGTCATTAGTTCCTGACAACTAAGATGTTCAAATCCTAACTTGAGTGCCATCTCCATGAGGCAGATACCATGCAGGACCTTTTTTCCTGAACAAACAAATCACTAAACACTCAGAGTAAGGGCACTGTGTCTTGGCACATGGTAGAAATGAATAAATGAATAAAAGGTCATCCACTCAAATTCCCTCGGTTTATACCGAGTCCCAGTTTGCAGAATAAATGCTCGGCTTTGATGACTAACTAAAGGCAACCTTTTCACAGGGAGCAGAAGGAACATTTGTTGAGGCTTTCAGTGTCAGGTGTGTTACATATGGTATACTTTGTTGAGCAAATTATTTGTTAAACACTGCTGTGTGTCAGGTACTGTTTCACATATTGGGGCTAGAGTAGTGAAGAGAATACGTGCATGTCCCTGAACCTCATAGCACTTAACTTGGAGGTAGGTGTGGATGGAGGAGACAAGTGCCAGTGTTCGGAGGTCAGGGAAATGAACGTGACTTGCTGTAGGAAACAAAAAGCATGGCCACAAAAGGACCTGAAGCGTTCTGGAATCTAAGAAAGAAAATGCAGAGTTATGGGAAAAGCCTCCTGGATGGTCCCTGAAGATGAACACTGAGCATTGGCCATTAGATTTTGTAGTATGAAGGTCCCCTCTGTCATTGTCAGAGAAGTTTTAGGGGAAAGGTGGAGGCCAGACTAACTGGAGTGGATTTGAGAAAGAATAAGAGGAAATAAATGGGAATAGTCAATACGGACAGTTCTTTTGAATTTTATTCTTAAGGGAAGGAAAGAAATGGAGTCATAGTAGAGGCAGAAAGCGTCGAGAGATTTTTGTTTTGTTTTGTTTTGTTTTACATGGAAGAAATATTTACATGTTTATATGTTGGTAGGGGCAATCCAGAAGAGAGGGAAAACGGAAGTCATCAGCTGAGATGACAGAGGAGGGGTTCGTCTTCTGACCGTGTCCCCTGGCATCTGCCTTCTGGCGTGCACAGACCCCTGTATATTCTCCAGCACTTTCTGTACCTTCTTGGCCTGAAACCTAGTGCTCCTTTGAGGGTAATACATTTTTTTTTTTTTTTAAACACTTGCTCACTCTCTAGAACCATGAATCCTTGGGTAAGGGAGAGTGAAGAAAGCATTTTCTATGAATTCTGCTGAGACTTCGAGACCTACACTGTCCAGTGCAGCAACCACTAGCCACAGGTGGGAATTAGCCATTTCAAATGTAGTCTGAATTGACATGTGTTGTAAGTGTAAAATGCACACCACATTTCGACGACTTGATCTGCTAAAAAGAATGTCAAAAGGCTAAATATTTTTGACATATTGGGCTAATTAAATTTATTATTAAAATTAATTTCATTAATCTTTCTGTTTATTTTGTTTTCTGTTTATTTTTTGAGTGTGGCTCATGTTCTATTTCATCTGGGTAGCACTGCTCTAGACCTTTTTAATGTCTTATAAACCTCTTCCCTCTTTTAGCTCTTCTCATCTTCTTAATGTCTTTTCTTTACATTTACATAAAATCCTAATAACTTAACACGGCCAAAGAAGTCTGCATGACCTGGCTCTGTCTGTCCTTCCAACACCATCCTTAATCACCTTCCTTTTTGATCCATGAGGTCTAACCACCCCATCCTCTCAAATCAGTCGATCAGTCCTTCTCAGGAATGCTTCTTCTATTTCCTCTGCTTGGAGCACTTGTCTTCTGACTTTAAAAATGTTTGGCTCCACCTTTTCCTGCTGGTTTTAACCTAAAAGTCTCGTTCTTAGAAAAAAGCATTTATTTCTTATCTAAAATAGTGCCCACGATACACCCCACCTCTCTTCCTATCATCCTGCTGATTTCTTAAAAAGCATATCTTAAAATTCTCCCTCCCTTTTTAAAAACCTACGTTTATCATTTATCATCTTTATTGATAAAAACCTCATTTATCATCTTTATTTTTTAAGATTTTATTTATTTGTTTGTCAGAGAGAGAGGGCACAAGCAGGGAGAGTGCCAGGCAGAGGGAGAAGCAGGCTCCCTGCCGAACAAGAGGCCCTATGAGGGACTCGATCCCAGGACCCTGGGATCATGACCTGAGCTGAAGTCGGACACTTAACCAGCTGAGCCACCGAAGTATCCCTCATTTATCTTCTTTAGTTCCATTACTGTAGGGGTCTTGTTTATACCCAGTGTCAAGGGCAGATACCCAAATCTATGCTAAATGAACATAAGCAATAAAAATGGGTTGTATGTATGATAACATAGGAATAGTTAATTTTTTAGTCAAAATAGTACAAATGTGGCTTGGTAGTAATAGAAACTATATGTGTAAGTGTTAACTGTAGGGATTAGAAACAAGTGATTAACGTTAATTTAATGAACAGTTATTATGGTTAAAACAACTTGTTTTTGTTTGTTTGTTTACCACTGTCTGTCTCATCTTTAGTTTCCAAAATTTGGTTCACTCCTAGTTCTCTTTGGGCTCTAGTGTACTCCCTTCCATGGCCTTATATTTTGGTCTTAGATGATATTCTTCCTTAGGGTCCCTTCTATTTTTATCTTCTACAGAAATCACAGTTAGAAAGATATTGAACTGAACTTAACAATTTAGTTTACAAACTTGAATGGGTTTTGTTTGTTTAATTCTGTGACTTGGTTTTTTAACTCTGAGGGTGCTTTTGAGGAACTTTACAGGGGTCTTGGGATCTCTTAAGATATCATCTGACCACTACTTTGTAAAGTTTCATGCCCGGTTTCTTGTGGACATTTGGATGGCTGGACCTGGGCTTCTCAGTGGGACGTGCCCTTTGCATATATAAAGTGTCCTACAATCCTATAAACAACTTCCAAAGCTGAACTTCACCTTAGAAATCTCACTGAGTTCCTAGTCTCATATTTCCAACTTCTTACAAAACGTTTCTCCATATATTCAAAGCAACTAGGATCTGATCTAAATTCACCCTTTTCCTCTATTTCTATTAGTAGCATCTCTATATAGCTAAGGTTCCAAATCTCAGCAATCTCCAAATCCTTTTGATTTTATCTTTCATATACAGTTTAAATTTTTCCTCCCTGTCTTTGTCTTCCACAGTTCTAGCTGAAGTATGCATCTTTTCTGCTCTGGAAAATCGTGGTAACCTAACCTAGGTAACCCACTTCTAGTAATAACAGCTACTTTAATACCATCTTCCACTTTCCAGCTACGAGGAACTCACCAAAAGTCTAATCATGGTTTTATTTATTATGTTTCCGAGGTATTCCATCAGCTATAGACCGAAATGCCAACGCCTCAGCGTGTTATTCAAGTGATGTCATCTGTCCCCTGTCTACCAGTATTTACCACCTTTTCTCCCCAGTTTCACCTTCAACACATTACTTGCCATTCTGCAAATATATCATGCTTTCTTCCCCTTGGTCAGAGCACGTGAAATTGCCTTTGCAATATTAAGTCATTCTGATTAAATCTCTATTTCTGAATGAATCTCATCAAGTTGGGTGAGTAGGGAGATACCATTATCATTAAACATTAGAACATTTTTTTGTGTGGATGGAGCTCATCATTTTCCTTTTTTTTCATTTAATCTCAGAGTCTGAATCTTAATTTTTAATGGCCAGAAACAGTTTTTCTTAAAATTGTGTTGTTTAAATGTCAATCCAATGGTTTAAGTTCTTGAAACTTCGGTTAATTAATAAAACTGAGGCTTTACCACCAACAGTGTAGGAGGGTTCCCCTTTCTCCGCATCCTCGCCAGCATCTGTCATTTCCTGACTTGTTTATTTTAGCCATTCTGACTGGTGTGAGGTGATATCTCATTGTGGTTTTGATTTGTATTTCCCTGATGCCGAGTGATATGGAGCACTTTTTCATGTGTCTGTTGGCCATCTGGATGTCTTCTTTGCAGAAATGTCTGTTCATGTCCTCTGCCCATTTCTTGATTGGATTATTTGTTCTTTGGGTGTTGAGTTTGCTAAGTTCTTTATAGATTCTGGACACTAGTCCTTTATCTGATATGTCATTTGCAAATATCTTCTCCCATTCTGTCAGTTGTCTTTTGATTTTGTTAACTGTTTCCTTTGCTGTGCAAAAGCTTTTGATCTTGATGAAATCCCAATAGTTCATTTTTGCCCTTGCTTCCCTTGCCTTTTGCGTTGTGCTGTGAAGTGTGTAAACCTGGTGATTCACAGACCTGTACCCCTGGGGATAGAGTATTATGCCTCCATCAGAAAGGATGAATACCCAACTTTTGTAGCAACATGGACGGGACTGGAAGAGATTATGCTGAGTGAAATAAGTCAAGCAGAGAGAGTCAATTATCATATGGTTTCACTTATTTGTGGAGCATAACAAATAGCATGGAGGACTTGGGGACTTAGAGTGGAGAAGGGAGTTGGGGGAAATTGGAAGGGGAGGTGAACCATGAGAGACTATGGACTCTGAAAAACAATCTGAGGGTTTTGAAGGGACGGGGGGTGGGAGGTTGGGGTACCAGGTGGTGGGTATTATAGAGGGCACGGATTGCATGGAGCACGGGGTGTGGTGCAAAAATAATGAATACTGTTATGCTGGAAATTAAAAAAAAAATTAATAAAAAAAAAAAACAAAAAAAAACTGAGGCTTTATTGTCAAATTATCTCTTCACTTTTTTCTTTCTCTTTACTGTTTTTATCACAGAATTGTCCCTTTGGGAAGTTCTTCATATTTCAGCTACTATAATCTATATTGTTGAGTATTCCCTATTATCTGGTATTTGTTATGAGTAAAACCCAAAAGTTAGGCCTTCATTTGATAAGTGAATGTGTTTATTGATTTCTTATTCTGCCAGCCTAAAATCTGTACTGAAAAGTCCCTTGTAATTCTATTTCTTCACATAATTTGAACTCTTTGTTTTTATTCCCTTTTTTTAATCAATTATTTGTATTTAATATGAGAGAATGTCAAAGTTGGAGTTGCTATTAGTCTATTCCCATGAGAATGAAAGGATTATCTTGGTATCTCTGATTTTACACAGACATATATGCAGTATCTGAAAATAGGCTCTGTTACCATCTGGTTCCTAACCCCCTCCTGCCTCCCAAAGTCCCAATCCTCAGCACTTCCCTTACCCCAAATCTTATTCACTTCCAATACTCCCATGTGCCAGAACCTGTTCCCATAAATACCTGACTCTATCTACATACTCTTTTGGAACAAGGGCATAGACAACAGCCCCCACATTGGAACCTACTATCGCCTTTGAATTTATCCTTAAGTCTGGGCCTGTGATGTGAGTTTTAAAAACAGTTGGCATTGAAGTGAAATAGGTAGATGTTCCTTTGACAAGAGTTTTCTGAGTGATAAATGAAACAAGTTGAAGACAAATTTTGTCTTCCAGATTTGGAGTGGTAAATGTTGAGAGACTAGAACGATATAAAGCTTTACTAACTAGCTTCTGTACCAACTTTTCTTAGAATATCTGATGTTCCAACTCTTTAGTTCTAAAATATATGATTTTTAAAGACATTAGAATATCTTGAATTTTTATACACAACAAATTATAAAATATAGGGACCACAGATTTCTTTTTTAAAAAAATATTTTATTTATTTATTTGAGGGAGAGAGAGAGAGCAAGCTAGCCAGGGAAGGGCTGGACAAGAGGGAGAGAGAGGATCTCAGGCAAACTCCCTGCTGAGCACAGAGCCTGATGCAGGGTTTGATCTCACAGCACTGAGACCAAGACCTGAGCTGAAATCAGAAGTTGGATCTTAACAGACTGAGCCACATAGGTGACCAGGACCATAGATTTCAATGTGCTTTTAATCCTGTGCCTGGGGGTGGTGTGCCAAATGTCCTTGGTCCCAGGGGAATATACATATATGTCAAATAAAGCAGATCTGAGAGAGATAATCATATCTACCTACCTCTATTATCTCAGGAGAGTGAAGATATAGAAAACAAACTTCTAATTTATTCACAGTTTTGTATAAGAGGGGTGGGTTTTTTTTTTTTTACATTCAATTATAAGCCAAACAAGCAAACAAATAAAACAATGAAGTACACATTTACCTCAGGATTTTTCAATTTTCTAGGAAAACTCTGTAGAGAGAACATTTTCAGTTTTCCAATTATATCAATATACTAGCCCTTCCTAATGGGTTTATGTCCTGGTTTACCAGAGAGAAATGAAATACTGATTCTAGCAGTCACCAATGATTAAAATGTTGCTTTTTTGCCCAATAAAACTTTGTGCTCACTCCCAGATGCTGAATAGGAATAAAATACTCTTCCATAGCTTAAAAAGAAAAATGTATTATGTCTATAAATATATATAAATACTGGGGCATCTGGATGGCTCAGTTGGTTAAGCATCTGACTCTTGGTTTTGGCTCAGGTCATGACCTCATGGGTCCTGAGACTGAGCCCTAAGTAAGGCTCAGACTCAGCAGGGAGCCTGCTTAGAGACTCTCTCCCTCTGCTCCTTCTCCCTCTCTCTCTTTCACTTGATCTTGGCCAAAAGGCCGAGAAGCGATCTCTCTCTCTTTCAATTAAATAAATAAATCTTTTAAAATGTATGTAAATACTTTAAGTATACAATAATGTAAAATTATAGAGAGCTTATAAAATAGGAAAAAGCCCATAATAGCATGATGATTTTATGCATTATTCATATCAGTATCTTTAGTCAGTTACAATTTATAATTTTTCTTTTTTTTTTTTTAAAGATGTTATATATTTAGAGTTAGAGATAGAGGAAGAGTGCAAGTAGGGGGAGGGGCAGAGGGAAGAGGGACAAGCAGACTCTGCTGAGCACAGATCCTGACTTGGAGCTTGATCCCACAACCCTGGGATCATGACCTGAGTGGAAATCAAGAGTCAGACACTTAACTGACTGAGCCACTCAGGCACCCCAGTTAAAATCTGTTATTAATAGGTATTATATATTATGTGAGATTTAAAACTTAAAAATATGCCATAGAGTGTTTGGTGTATTAGACCTGAAGATAATTTTCAGCAGAGTGAGCTGTTAGTCATTTCTCTGTGTAAGTAGATAAAAAAAATGTTATTTCGGAGTGTTATCTTTTTGGATTTTTCTCTGAACCCATATGTATTTCTACAGATATCAGGAAATTGGTATCTAATGAATACAGGGAAAAACACAGCAGAAATTTGAGGAGGGGCATGGAGAGGACTTGACAAAAGATGCCCTTTATAGGTACTTATTAAATTGGCCGTTGAGCAGATAAAGTGAGAGAATTTGTATAGTGGCCAACGGGTATCTGAGAATGGAACATTCTCTTTGAATCACAGTTATTAGAACCTCCCTGGTGGACTGAGATGGTCCCAGATTAGATGTGCTTTCACAAATGGGCATGACAGGGGAACTCACCAGGAAGGAAGGTATCTGGATGGTGTCTCTAGACTCAACAGAAAGGAGCAACGGAAAGGTTCTTGGAGGCCTCCTTATACTATGCAGGACTAGTTTTCCAGATTCACCAATTGATTCCATAGGTTGACATTTGCTGTTTTCAATCGGAGGGACTGAAATTTAAAAAATTAACATTAAAATGTATTAAAATTCCTGAGGCTAAATGTGAAATAAATTTAAAATAATAAAATGCTTTGTTTTGTTACGTTTGCACTTCTGAAGTTATTTAAGCTTAAAGCTACCTTTTAGGACACTGTATAAATTGAAATACCTTCTCTTCTTAGTCTGCGGCTTGCCTTTCCATTTTTTAAATAGTGTACTTTGTTGAGCAGATGTTCCTAATTTAAATGTATATCATTTTATCAATTTTATCAATATTTTTCTCATGGTCAGTGCTTTCTGTATCTATTTAAATAATCTCCACTTGCCTCAAGATCATGAGGATATTCACTTATGTTAAAATCTAAAAGCTAATTGTATTATGTTTTTTAAAATTGTAGTAAAATATATATAACGTGAAATTTATCAGTGAAACTATTTGAAGGGTACAATTCAATGGCATTAAATACATTCACAATGCCACTACCCATAAGCCTAAACTTTCCATCATAAATGCTGTATCCATTAAAATATAACTTCCCCTTTTCTCTCATTCTAATACCTGGTAACTTTTATTCAGCTTTCTGGTCTCTATGATTTTGACTATGCTAGGTACCTCATGTAATTGGAATCATACATTATTTATCCTTCTATATCTGATTTATTTACTGTGTATAGTGTTTACAAGGTTCATTCATGCTGTAGCATGGATCAGAATTTCATTCCTTTGTAAAAATAAATGCTATTTTATTGACTGTACAAATCACCTTTTGTTTAACCATTCATGTGTTGATGAATATTTAGGTTGTTCCCACCTTTTGCCTATTGTGAATAATGTTGCCGTGGATGTTGGTTTACAAGAATCTGCTCAAGCCCCTGTATTCAGTGCCTTGGGATACACACGTAGAAGTGGAATTGCTGGAATGTATGGTAAAGCTATGTTTATAATTCCACTGCTTTTCAGAGACTACACATTTTACATTCCCACCAGCAAACCACAAGGGTTTCAAATTTCTGCATACTCATCGCATTTGTATTTTATTTATTTATTTAATAATAGCCATCCTAGTGAGTGTGATTATCTCGTTGCAGTTTGGCTTTGCATTTTCCTAATGATTAAGGATTAATTGTACCTCTTTGGAGAAATGTTTATTCAAATCCTTTGCCAATTTTTGAATCTTTTGTTGTTGAGTTGGAGTTTTTATACATTCTGGATATTAATCATTTGTCATATATATGATTAGCAAATATTTTCTCCCATTCTGTAGGTTGTTTTTTCACTTTTTTGATAGTGTTTTTGGATGCATAAAAGCTCTTAATTTTGATGTTCAATTTATCTACTCTTTCTTCTGTTGCCCATGCTTTTAGTGTCATTCCAATGAAATGTTGAAAAATCCAATGTCATGAAACTTTCCCCCAATGTTTTTTTCCTAAGAATTTTTCAGTTTTAGCTCTTAGCTTAAGTTTTTGGTCTATCTTGAGTTGATTTTTGTGTATGTATATAAGGTAAGGGTCCAATTTCATTCTTTCGCATGTGAATATCCAGCTCTCCCAGCACCATTTGTTTGTTTGTTTTTGTATGATGAAAAAAATTGTATTTAGATTTAGCCAGCTGGACTCAGTTTAGATGATCCCAATTTTGCTGGCAACATCAAAGCGTCATAGTCAGGGACCAGTCGAACATAGGCCTTCTTCTCCCCATCAGGCCTGATCAAGGTGTTGACCTTGGCCACATCAGTATTGTAGAGCTTCTTCACAGCCTGTTTGATCTGGTGCTTGTTGGCCTTGACATCCACAATGAACACAAGCGTGTTGTTGCCTTCTATTTTCTTCATGGCTGACTCAGTAGTCAGGGGGAACTCGATGATGGCATAGTGATTGAGCATGTTTCAAGTGCTCTTTCCAGGGTATTGGGGCTGCCTTGGGAGACACAGAGTCTTGGGTCGTGGGATCGTAGGTGATGTGCGGATCTTTTTGTTGTGACTGTGGATGGCTTTCAGCACCACTTTCTTGGCCATCAAAGGTTTTCCTTTGGCTTTGGCTTTGGGAGGCGGTAGGGGCTTCCTTCTCAGCTTTTAGCACCATCTTCGTAAAAGGGATTCCAGCACCATCTTGTTGAAAAAATTGTCCTTTCCCCACTGGATGGTCTTCACACCTTTTTCAAAAATAAATTGGCCGAATATGTGAAGATTTATTTCTGGTCATCCTATTCTATTCCATCAATCTGTCCATCTTTGTGCAAGCACCACACTATTTTAATTCCTAAGCTGAAATGGCACAAAGAAGTAATTACTATTCACTTATGTGGAAAAAATTTTGAATGTTCCTCAGAAATAATGTGTTAGGCTTTTCTGATACCTTAGGATACATCTTGCTAATGGATGCACAAGATAAATTGAGATAAAACACAGACACTCAAAGACACAATTCAAAGTTATGGCAGCTTGATGCTGAGATGCTGAGTGTAGTTCTCTAGGGATGGAGCTTGGCAGAGCTGTGTTTGCTACTCAGGATGCACAATGCCTCTATAATGGCTCACTGTAAAACAAACACTAAACATTATTTTCACTTTTTGTCCTTGTTAAAGCAAAAATCTTCTTTAGATTTCTTTCAGTTAGGAAAAACAGTCATTAATGTAGATATTTTTTCTTCTTTCTTTTTGTAGGTCTTTTGTAAAAGTGAGGTGACACAACACAGACTTTTGAAAAGGGGGGGAATACACGTATAATTTTGTGATATAATTTAAAATCAGGAAGTATGATGCCTCCACTTTGTTATTTTTTCCTCAAGATTGTTTTGGCTATTTGTGGTCTTTTGTGGTTCCTTACAAATTTTAGGATTGTTCTTTTTCTGTTTCTTAGAAAAATGCCATTGGAATTTTGGTGACTTGTATTGAATCTGTAGATCCCTTTAGGTGGTATGGATATTTAAGCATTATTAATTCTTCCTTCCAGGAACATGGGGTATCTTTTCATTTATTTGTGCCTTCTTCAATTTATTTTATCCATGTACTCAAGTATTCAATGAAAAAATCTTTCACCACCTTGGTTAAATTTCTTCCTAAGTCTTTTATTGTTTTTGATGCTATTGTAAATGGGATTTTTTTTTTTTATTTCTCTTTTGGTTAGTTCATTGCTGCTGTGTAAAAATGCAATGATTTTTATGTTGCTTTTGTGTCCTTCAACTTTGCTGAGTTCATTTATTAGAGATTTTGTGGAAACTTAAGGGTTTTCTAGTTATGATACCATGTCATATGCAAATAGAGATGATTTTACTTCTTTTCTGATTTGGATGACTTTTATTTCTTTTTCTTGCCTAATTGCTCAGGCTAGGACTTGCAGTACTATGTTGAATGGAGATGGCAAGAGCGAGCATTCTTGTAACGTTTTTGATCTTAGAGGAAAAGATTTCAGCTTTTCAACATTGAGTATGATGTTAACTGTGGGTTTGTCATACACAACCTTTATCACATTTGGGTACATTCTTTCTATTCTTAATTTTTGAGAGATTTTTTTTTTCTCATAAATGCTATTAAATTTGGTCAAATGCTTTTACCTCAACTACTGAAGTGATTATATGATTTTTGTCCTTCATTACGTTAATGTGATATATCACGTTTATTTATTCAGGTATGGTGAACCATCCTTGTATCCTGGGGATTATCCCACTTGAGCATGATGTATGATCCTTTTAATGTACTCCTGAATTCAGTTTGCTAATATTTTGTTGAAGATTTTTTGCATCTATGTTTAATAGGCATATTCCCTGTAATTCCTTTCTTTGTAATGCAGTTGTCTGGCTTTGGTATCAGTGTAATGCCAGCCTTGTAAAATAAGATTGAAAGTGTTCCTTCTCTTCCAATTTTTTTTTTTTTGAAGAGGTTGAGAAAAACTGGAGTTAATTATTTAAATATTTGGTAGCATTCAGTCAAGTCTTCTTGTCCTGGGCTTTTGTTGTTTGGGAGTTTACTAATTCAATAGCCTTGCTTGTTATTGTTCCGTTCAAATTTTCTATTACTTCATGATTCAGTCTTAGTAAGTTGTAGTTTCTAGGAATTTATCAATTTCTTTGAAGTTATCTAATTTGTTGGCATGATTGTACATAGTAGTCTCATGATCATATTTGTTTGGTATCATTTGTAATGTCTCTTATTTCTCTTATAATTTTATTATCTTTTTTCCTTGGTCTAGCTAAGGGTTTATCAATTTTAACTTTTCAAAAATCCAACTCTTGATTCTATTGATCTTCTCTGTTGTCTTTCTAGTCTCCATTTCATTTATTTCCTTATTATATCTTTCCTTCTACTAACTTTGATCTTAGCTTATTCTTCCTTTCTTAGTTTCTTGAAGTATAAAGTTAGGTTACATTGTTTATTTGAAATTGTTCTTGTTTCTTCATGTAGGCATTGTTTCATAATTTATTTATAGGCTATAAATATCCCTTTTAGAACTGCTTTAATTGCATCAAATAAGTTTTGATATGTTGTTTTTCCATTTCTGTTGTCTCAAGATATTTTTAATTAAAAAGATTTAATAATTAAAAAATGATTTTATTTATTTGACACAGAGAGAGAGATCACAAGTAGGCAGAGGAAGGCAGAGAGAGATGGGGAAGCAGACTCTCTGCTGAGCAGAAAACCCATGCGGGCCTCCATCCTAGGACTCTGAGATCATGACCTGAGCCGAAGGCAGAGGCTTAACCCACTGAGCCACCCAGGTGCCCCCCAAATTAAATAATTTTTAGATTTATTATTTGACCCATTGATTGTTCAGAAGTGTGTAATATTAAATTAAATATTAAATTCACATTTTGGTGAATTTTTCAGTTTTTCTTATATTGTTGATTTATAGTTTCATATCACTGTCACTGGAAAAGTTGGAAAAGACTTGATATAGTTTGACTTTGGTTAAATTTGTGAAGACTTCTTTTTATAACCTAATATATGGAATTCACCTCTCCTTTAGCTTTCATGATACCACAATTCTCTAATTTTCTTTAATTTCTATGACCACTGCCTAGACTTTGTTATATCTTTTTTTCTTGTCATCAATCTTAAAATTAGGTTTCTCCATGGTTCTTCCCTCAGTACTCTTTACTATTCACTCAGTAATTTCACTCTGGCTGGTTTTATCCATTCTCATATTAAAAGAAATAATTAGGTTGAATTAAATGTACCAAAAGCTGTACATATCAATTATACAGGTAGATGAATTATCCAAAACGAATATCCACTGATGTAAATACTACCATCTCTTGAGAAGCCCCCCTTCAGCCCTTTTTAAACTTTTTACTTTGTAGTAATTACAGATTCATGAAGCTTCACAGAATTATAGATTCACAAATACAGTACAGAGAGGTCCCATGTAGCTTTCACTCAGTATGCCCAGCAGTTTTTGTCTTACATAGTTACAATGCAATATCCAAACTGAAAATGTGATATTGGTACTATGTGTGTATAAAGTTCTAGGTTGATTTTATTATATATGTAGAGTCATGTAGTCTCTACCACAATCAAGATACAGACCTACTTCATTACCATGAAGATTCCTCCTGATGCTACCCCTTTTATAGTCACAACCATCCCCTATCTCCTCACAGTCTCTAACCCCTGGCAGTCATTAACCCCAAAATTGGCTTTTTTCCCCCTCACTAGAATAATGCTCTTGAGATCCATTCAAGTTGTTACATTTGTTAACACTTTATTAAGAGTTTTTGCTTTTGTATTCAAGGGGGATATGGGCTGTAGGTTTGTTTGTTTGTATTTTTGTACTGCCTTTGTAATGACTAGCCATCAGAGTGATACTGGCTTTCTAGAAAGATGTAAAGTGTTTCCTCAACTTCTATTTTCAGGAAGAGATTGTGTAGAATTGGTGTAAATTTTCCTTAAAATATGTGGTAGAATTCTCCAGTGAAACAATGTAGACTTGGCAATTTCTTTTGTGGCTAGTTTTAAATTATCAATTCAATTTTTAAAGTAGTTATAGGGCTAGTCAAATGATCTATTTGATACACATTAGTGAGTGGTGATTACTTGTACTCTTCAAGGGACTGGTTCATTTCATGTAAGTTATTGAATTTATGCACATAGAGTTGTCTGTAGGATTCCTTTATGATTCCTTTTGATGTCTGCAGGATGGATAGTGAAATCTTGTTTCATATATTGTTAGTAATGTGTTTCTTCTCTTTGACAGTCTTGCTAAAGTTTCGTCAATTTTGTCAATTTTTTCAACAACTAGCTTTTTGTTTCACTTTATCTATTTTTCTGTTTTCAGTTTGATTTCTTATTTTTTCTTTTTCTATCTTATTTTTTATTTCTTTCTGCTTGCTTTGGGTACTTTTTCAAGTTTCCTAAGGTTAGGACTTAGTACGGCATAGATATAATAAAATAAAAATAATTTAACATTTATTAATAAATTTAGATTTAATAATTTAATAAAATTAAAAATATTAAAAGTAAATATGCTGGGTGGGTGGTTTATGTTTTATTTAACATGTACTCTGATGTTTTTGTCTGCTTGTTCCATCAATTATTAAGAAAAGTTGCTAACATTTTCCCAGTATAACGGGTGGTCTATTCAATATTTTAGTACTTTTCCACCTTTGCTTTATATATCTTAATGATATGTCACTATTTACATACAAATCTAGAATTATAGCTTCCTGGTGGATTGACACTTTTGATGAGATTTCCTCACCTCAAGACTTTTTCTTGCTTTAATATTTACCCTAATACTAGTTTGTCTACTATGCTCTATTTTTTTTTTCTTGCTTTCTTTTGGATTTCTCATATTAAATCAGTTTTCTAAATTATTAGGTTGTTATACACTCTTTTATTATTCTTTTAGTGATTAGAGGTTATAGCATGCACTGTACCTCAACTTATGAAGGGCTGTTATAAATCAGTTAAGGTAAGGACCCTACAACACTTTAGCTTCATTTATCACCTGTCTTGTGCTGTTTCAGTTCTTTTCTAAATGTTTTAGTATGCCTAGAGGTTATTATTTATATGGGCACATTCATTTATCTTTACGCAGATATCTGTTCCATTTTTTTTCCTTCTTCAAGTTTCCATGTGGGATCCTTTCCCTTTTGTCTTCAGAACACTTCCTGAACTTTTCAGTTCAGTGTTAATGACTTTTGGCATTTATTGTTTTTGTTAACAAATCAGCTGCCATTCTCTTTTATCACTGTTCCTTGAAAGTAAATTGTCTTTTCTCCTCATCAACTTTTAAGACTGTTCTCTCTGGCTAGTTTCATGCAGTTTCACTATGATGTGTGATGTATTTGCTTAGTTTAGGATTATAAACCTTCTTGAATCTATTATTTATTTTTTTAATCAACTTGGTTAAATTTCCAGGACATAATCTCGAGTATTACTTGTTTTTAATCTCTCCTCTCACGAAATTTCAAATATGTGGTATTAGAACTTTTCAAGGCCATCTGTATCTTATTCTTTTCCTTCCACATTACATTTTCTGTCATTTTCTTAATACTCAAGACTGATTTTCCCTTCCATTTTATCTTTTAGCTCACTGATTTCCTCATCAGTTATATCTAGTAGCTGTTACATTCATGTATTTGGATCTTATTTTATGTGATTTCTCATTTCCATTTGATTCATCTTTGTGATTTCCATTTCTCTGCTAAAATCTTGTCATTTAAGGTTTTATAATTCTGTTACTTGGATCATTGTGGGCCTGTGGTTTCTCTTGGATTTCTGTTAATTTTTTTCTTTAAACTCTTGTTTTGATGAAATCTGACATTATGTATGAAAAACTGTCTTGATGCTCAGGACAACACTATCTTCCTCTTGAAATTTTCACTTTGGCAGAATATCACATATGGAGAAGCTCACTTTATTACAATCTGTAACTGAGCTGATTTGGGTCCAAGCATCAGTCTATGAGAGGGAAGGCACACTTTTTCTCACCTTTACCATTAGGATATAGCCCTTGGAGGGAACACAACAGAAAATTTTGGTGTTTATGAGCTTCTCACACTTCAGTGAGCCTGAACTCCAATTAATTGTCTTTACAACCCAGAAGAACACTGGAAGCTCTTCCCACGTTTTTAAATATTTTTTGTTACATTACGTTAGTCACCAGACCATATACATCATTAGTTTTTGATGTAATGTTCCATGATTCACTGTGTATAATACCCAGGGCTCCTGTTTGTGATTCAGGAAATGCATCTTGGAGAAAAGCTATGTTGAAAGCCTGGACTGTATCTTGTCTTCAACTCTGGAATCTTGACTCCTTAAATCCTAGCTCCCTTAAATCCTAGATCTCAGATACCCTCCAACAGATGGTGTTTTTAAAATTCTGGCTTGCTTTTGTTGTGTTCTTTCCAAGAACCTAGTTCTTAATTGTTGAAAATGGAAGCTCGTTTCTACATCTTTACCACCCAAATCAATCAACATACAGCTAATTTTTATTCAACCCCAGGTATTTTATTCAACCTCAGGTAAGTATTTCAACTGCCTAATAGATAGCTCTACTTTAAAGTCTCCTAATGATCTCAAATTCAATTTATCCAAAACAGAACTTATCACAGTTCATTCAATCCTCCCATGTCTTCTATATTTTGTATCACTGTAGGTATCACTCATCCAGGAACTGGGGAGTTAAGATTATTTTTTTCCTTTTATAGTTATGTCTGCTCAGTCATCACAGCTAAAACTTACCCTCTTTTTCATTGCTTGTCTGACTCATTGCAACAGTGATCCATTACTCTCTCCTACACTCTAGCTGTTATCAAATTTATCCTTTCTAATGCATTTCCACCTAATTAATAATTTTTCCTCAAAATAAATCCAAGCCTATCATTTCCTACTTAAAAATTCCTCAAGGGCTTCCCATTACCTGCAGGATATGGTTCAGTTCAATACAGTCATCAGTCCATCAATATTTGATAATTTGATTTAGCATCTGGCTTCTTACCTCTCCAATTTTCACTTGACCTATTCCTTCCTGTCATTGTGTTTTAATGAATATATTTATTTTAGCTACTGGAATATACTATGGCCTTTTCCCACATTTTGGGTTTTGCATGAGCTAATTTTATTTGAATTGTTTTCCCACCTTCCAGTCTGCTTTGTAAACTAGAATTAATCCCCTTCTGAGAGGCTGTATCCATCACAAAGCTTTATTCCCTCTCCCTCTTATTTTCTAACAAAAGGATTGTTATCTCTTCTGTGCCACTTCAATTTTCTTCATACTTATGTTAATATATATATCACACTGCATAGTCTGGATTTGTTACCTGTTTGTTTCTTCCCTAAAACAAAAACTCTTTGTGGTGAGGATGCTCATTAATCTTTGATACTCCTGACTTTAATATAGTCATTGGCACAACGGAAGACACTCAATATGTGTTGAACTGATAGACGTCAGTTAACCACTGAAATTCTTAGACCCATGAAATTTTTTGTAGTATTAGATAACCACTGATGAAACCAATTGAGAGACAAGGCAGAAAATTAAAACAAAACAAAACAAAACAAAAAAACCCACAGCAGCACATTTAAAAGATCTGGATGAACTCAGTGGCATGATTAATACTGCTGAGCAAGGCTCTCTGGCACTCTGTTTCCTATTAGATGAGAGGTGGAATCTGAATTCAGAACAGGTTTTTGGGAAATTCTTATTATGGAAAAGCCACTCGTTTGCTTTGAAAGACAATTGAACAGATGGTCGAAGCAATGGTAAGAAGTAATAAGCAAGGGAAATGAAAGGGAAGGAAGACAGTAGAGACTTTCAGGGCAGAAAGGAACTTTAATGAGGAGAGGAGTAGTCAAAGAAGAACAATGAAAGGATTATGAGTTGGATGACTTTTGATTTGTACTTTGTTCAGGTAGAAGCTAGTTCAGGTAGAAGAACTCATTCTGAAATGTACTCTTCACGTGTAGGGGCATAAATTATTTAAAGTTTTCCTGGGAATTACAAAGTATTGTGCTCCAAGTCTTTACTGCCTATACTCTAGAGACATTTTGCTTGTCCTCTAGAGACAATCACAAATCTTTTTTTATGGTCTTTTGCAAAAGCTCTATTAGGGAGAGTTGACAGCTTTAGAGTTACACAGAGTTGACAGGTAGAGAGTACCTAGAAAATAAATTTCTCCTTGTAATAATATATCTAAGTAGGGAAAAGCTTTCTACTTGGAGCCTACAAAAATATGTGCAGAGAAATTTCTCGAATACCAAGAAGAAAAATCCAACTTGTTTGTATTTTCTTTTGCACAAAATCTGTGGGCTTTGTAGCAGCCTTGTTATGCAGAGATATCATTAGGGCCCACGTCAGGTATGAGCACCAGGAGAAATCTCACATTTCTAAGGTTTTTAAAAAGTGCTCTCAGCTTCCTCTGTAACAGCTGTGAGAGTATCTTCATCATGATGATGACTCTGAAAAAAAAATTAACTTCTTATAAATCTTATCATTCTTCCTAAGATCATACATGTAACAAATACTTAATTTAAAAAAAAATGGTACTGATGTTTATAGAATAAAATGTTAAAGTGCCATGTGTCCTCTTTGTGTCCCAATTGTACTTCAAACTACTCCCTTAATTCCTACTAGACATTTGAAACTTTTTTTTTTTAAGAAGGCTCCACACCCAGTGTGGAGGCCAGCATGGGGCTTGAACTCACAACCCTGAGATCAACCTGACCTGAAATCAACAGTTGGATGCTCAACCAACTGAGCCACACAGGGACCCCCAGACACTTGTGACTTTTTGGTATACTTCCAAACTATAACAACAACAAAAAATTCTTCTTGAACATGAACAGATGCCAGCATCCCAAAAGTTACCCTGTCATGATATTTCCCAGTTATTACCCATTTCTTCCTTCCAAAAGTAACTTTTTTTTTCTTTTACTTTTAGGTAATTAATCTTTTCTTTTCTTTCCAGTTTCACTAGCTTGCATCCCTCTGTAAACATTGTAGTTGAGCATTAGTTTTGCCTGGTTTCAAACTTCATCTGAATGGAATCATAAATTATGCATTCTTTGAGCCTGTCTATACTTAACATTATGTATGTGAGAATCATTCTTATTGTAAGTACAGGTATAGTTCATTTTAATTACTATGCAGAGTTTAACAGAGTTATATACTTCAATATACTCACCATTCACCCATTTGCAGCGTTTCCACTTTGGGACTATTATGAATACTATTGGCATTTTCCTGGAAGTGTATCTTAATACATAAGCATACATATTTCTTTTGGGTATATGCTAAAAACTAAAATTACTTATAAGGTATGCACATCTTAACTTTCCATAAAAATGCCCCAAAAGTTTTTGAAGTTGTTGTAATAATTTAAATTCCAAGTAGGTGTGAGAGATTTCTTTTATCCATCAGCATTATTATCAGTTAGAATTGTATTTTGAAACTTAATCATTCTGTTAGGAAATGAGTATCTCAGTGTGGTTTTATTTTAATGTTATTGAAATGGCTGGATTTATGCCTAATACCTTGCTTTTAAATTCCTATAGGTCTTGTGTCTTTTATGTTCCTCCTTTGCCTATTACTACTTTCTAGATATTATCTTAATTTCTTTGTTATCTTACTATACATTTTGAGTGTTCTTAGTTTTTAGTTCTTAGTCTAGGAATTAGAATGTGCATCTTAATTTATCACAGACTGCTTCAGGTACCTGCTACTTTAATTCCAGTAAAATATAGAAACTTCATTCTCATGTAGCTTCATCCTTCCACCTTCCTTTGTGATACTGCTGTCATATATAGTACACCTAGATGTTATGTGCTCAACAATACAGTGCTGTAATTTTTAATTTTATAAATTTTTATAAAATTTCTTAAAATTTCAGAGGAAAAAGGGAACAATATATATCTATAGAACAGGGGTTGGCAAACTCTGGAATATGGACCCAATCGAGTCCACTAACTGTTTTGTAAAGTTCAACTGAAACAAAGCCCTATCTACTCATTTATATATTGTCTATGGCTGCTTTCAAGCTATAAGGTAGAGCTGAGTAGTTGTGACAGATGGAATTAAGGTTGGTAATAACATGGCTTTAAAATAAGGAGTTAATTTTGGATTATCTGGATGGACCCAATGCAATTTATGCAATTGTCTTTTCAATCAGCTAAGAGAAGCACAAAAGGTGTATTTATATATTTTTTATAGTCATCTGCAATAATTACCTTTAATGATGTTCTTTATTTCTTCATGTATTTTTGAGTACTATCGGATACCACTTCTTTTCAGACTAAAGAACTTCCTTTAGTGCTTCTTGTAAGGCAGTTCTCCTAGCCATGCATTCTCTGTCTGCTCATCTGTGTATGTCTTTATTTGCCCTCCATGTGTGAATGGTTAAAAGATACAGAATTCATGCTTGACTGCTTTCCTCCAACACTTTGGCGTGCCATGTCATTGCCTTCAGGTCTCTGTTGTTGTTGATGAGAAGTCATCTATTAATCTTACTGTGGTTCTATTGTATAAGAAATCATTCTTCTCTTGCTGCCTTTAAGATTTTCCCTCTTTTTTAGTTCACTTTGGTTCTCAGGTGTCTAAGAGTGAGTATCTTTGTGCTTATTCTAATTGGAGGTTATTGAGTTTCTTTCTTATGAGGAATATTTTTCATTAAATTTAGGAAAATTTTGGCCATTATTTCTTCAAGTATTTTTCCTCTTCCCTCATTTTCTGGGATTCTCATTATGCATATGTTGGTGTATTGGGTGATGTCCCAAAGATCTCTGAGGTGTTATTAATTTTTCTTCTTTTTGTTTCGTGATCTTCAGATTGGATGATCTGTATCATTCTATCATGTTTACTAATTTTGTCTTCTGTCAGCACAAATCTGCTACTCAGCCCCTCTGGTGGGTTTTTCATTTCAGTAACTGTATTTCTAAAGTGGATTTCCATTTGGTTCTTTTTAATAATTAGTATCTCTTTTATTTATATTAATACTTAGTAAAAATTAATAGCTTTATTGAGGTATAACTGTTATACAAAGAACTGTATGTATTAAATGGGTGCAATTAAACAAATTTAAACATATATGAACACTAGGATACCATCACCAGAATCAAGGTAATAGACATTCATACTCTTGTTTGAGGAATCATTATTTTTAATGTTAATTAACATGTTAATTTTTTACACACTTTTTTCTTTAGTTCTTTGAAGTCTTTGTGAAGCCCAACATTTGTCATTCTCTTCCCCCCCAAAACTGTAGCTACTGTTTTTTTAAGTGTATATGCCACCATTTCCTATTCTTTGCATGTCATTATTTTTGTTGTTGTTGAAAAATGGGTATTTTAGATAAGATATTGTAGAGACTCTGGATTCTGATTCTCTTATCTTTCCCCCAGAGTGGTTGTTATAACTGCCTTTTGTGACTTGCCTGTACTAATTTTGTGGAGCCTGTGTCCCTTGCAGTGTGTGGCCTTTGATATGTTTACTTATGTTTTTCATTTTTTTAAATTCATGGTTTTTGTTTTAAAGATTTTATTTATTTATTTTACAGAGATCACAAGTAGACAGAGAGTCAGGCAGAGAGAGAGGGGGAAACAGGTTCCCTGCTGAGCAGAGAGCCCGATGGGGGGCTCGATCCCAGGACCCTGGGACCATGACCAGAGCTGAAGGCAGAGGCTTTAACCCACTGAGCCACCCAGGCGCCCTGATGTTTTTGTTTTTAAGATACGTTTAATGGGGTTCTCCCCTGGTCAGCATAAGTAGGTACCAATGACTAGTCAGAGGTTGTGCTTAAACACTATGTAAAGGGTTTCACCGTGTCCCCCTAAAGTTCATATGTTGAAGTCCTAACTCCCAGTGCCTCAGAATTTGACTCTATTTGTAGATCGAGTCTTTATAAAACAGTAATGAAGTCATAATAAAATCATTAGGGTGAACTTTAATCCAATCCAAATATTTACTAGTCTTACATGTAAACGTCATTGATTATAATTTATACACACATAAATACAGATATATATTTACTTGTTAATTGTCCTTCTCCTCCACTGAAAAGAAAACTTCCTGATGGCAGGGATGTTGTCTTGTTAATGATTGCATCCTTAGTGCCTATTACAACGCCTAGGAAATAGTAGGCCCTCCATAAATATTTGTGAAAGAATGAATGTGTAGATATCTAGTTTCTTTTTTCTTTTTCTTGAGAGAGAAAGAGAGAGCATAGCATGCAAGAGCGAGGTAGAGAGCAGCAGAGAAAGAGAGACAGAATCTTAAGCAAGCTCCACATGTAGTGCAGAGCCCTATGCAGGCTTCTATCTCATGACCCTGAGATCATGACCTGATTGGAAATCAAGAGTTGCCTTAACCAGTTGAGCTACCCAGGCACCCTGATATCTAGTTTTATTTAAAGCTTGTATAAAATAATCATTCTCATAAACTTTTGTGGTATGTTATCAAACTTGTCATTACACTTCTAGGAATCAACTATCTACAGAAATACTAGTTTTACATGTAAAGATTATTTTTTATAATAAAAAAAAACCAAAATGAAAAAAAGCCAAAGATGCAGCAAGAAAAAAAGTCAAAATAAATACTAAGGAAAAATATGATTATTTTGTTTTATAATGAAAAGATGTTTATGATAGTTGGGAAAAATCATGTGATAACACGAATATGATTACATAATTAGTATACAAGAAAACTGTGTATAGTGTGTCTGTGTGTGTGTTTGTGTCTTTTTGTTTAGATTTGGATGTGTGGGTATGATGAGGACTACAGTAAGAGGGACAATAATTTTTATTTTATAATTTTACTTTATAGTTTCATGTATTATTTTTGTAATTTTATAAACAATAAAAATAAGAGAAATAAAGGAAATATTGTGACATATTCCCATTTCATGAGTTTTAACATATTTTATCATCTCCTTATAGAGTGTATGTGCTAGAAATCAGCAACTCTTGACTTGCCAGAATAGATAAACACTTACCAAATCAATACAGCCAAAGATTGAGTAAGTTAATGCAATAGAAAATTCCAAGGGGTAAGATATCAGTAAAATCCGTGAAACTTCCCTTCCAAGTTTCTGAAACCAGAAAATAGGGAGAAATCTTGCATTACTATCTTTAATAAGTGTAAATATGTTCACAGAACAGCTCCTACTAGGAGTGTCAAGGAAAATAGGAAAAATAAATAAGCTGCTTAGACCATTCGGCTTCCCTAGTCATCTCTACTACTTTGCCTTCCACTCCACTTTTCCTACACTTAATTCCCCCTGCTCATTATCTTCAGCTTCCACTGGTGGTCTTCGTCACTCAGCATTCTTGTCTCACTTCTTATAACTCCTCATTCTCATTATTCTCTTCATGACAGAGTCTCTATCTGTTGGGGTTAATGTAGAGCATGAAATCATCCCTAATACCTGGCTTACTAAAATGTAAACAAGTGGCCGCTGGGAGCAAGGGAAGGTTTTGGAGAGGGGTGTAGGACTTTGGAATGCCGAGGCCTGTGTGACCAGCCACTGGAATGCTGTGGGAGTTGCCTTTCTGGAAGCTTAGCCTAAAAAACCTTCCTGTGACCTAAAAGATGTATTCACTATCCTCTAGGCTATGTTTAGTAGGACTCGAAGAACACACAGGTTAGCATATCCTATCTTTCCCATAAACAGATCCTCCTAGTTCCAGTAAAACCCCTTGTCACACATTACGTGTATGAGAAACCGTGACAAAGATTTGTGATTATCCTGAAGGACCAATAAAGCTGGGAGCAAAGAAGCACAAAGGGTCTTTGTCTCTGAGCGCTGACCCCCTTTCCTCGTCTTTTTCATGGCAAAGTCTGGAGTAATCTTTCAACTGTCTGCAGAGGGATTGTTGGCCATCCTGGACATCTATCCAAGCTCTAGGTCAGTAAGATTTGACTCTCTGTCTCCAGTGATAAGATGGCTACTAAGAGATTTTATCAAGCAATTCTCATGTATTAAAACAACTGTTATTAATTACAAACTTACTTAAATTTGTATGTGTGGTGATAAAAATCTTACATAGAAATTGCTGTAGCATGATGTGGAAGGATGAGTAAATCCTCAAACAACAACATCTCCCTTGAAAATAAAGAGTGACTATGATTTTGCTGGGATAATAAAGCAGATCCCTTCTACTGCAATCAGAAAGATATTTTCAACTACATATCAGGATGAATGATATTGGTTCCAATCCTGAAAATAAATGTAGTTTTTTGTGCTGGCTGTAGAAAGACAAGAATGACATTCAGACCTGGAAATAATAACATTACAATCTCTCTCCTTCAATTCTTTCTCTTCCTCCTTCTGTTTTTGTTGGGTTTATTTAATATCTTTTATGCAAGAAACTATTAGGTGGTAGGGAGTATATGGTAAGAATGAGATGACAAAAAATTCCTGCTTTCTCAAAATTTATATTCAAATAGAAAAGACAGAAAGATAATATAAAATAACATATAATAAGGTCAAATATGTCAGAATGGATAAAAACTTGCTGAGGAATTTTAGGGGCAGGAAGTTTGTCCTAAGCCATTTGTATCCAGGAAGTCTTCGTAAAAGGCAAGACATTAAAAATAAGAGTAAGACCAAGAAACAAAGGAGGGAAGCAACATTCTAGGCAGCTTTAAATTCTCATTTACTAGTTTTTTTGTGACATGTTCTAGAAAAAATGTAATAGCATACATTAAAAGTGTGATAAAATAATTAATGGAGACATAAAGTAGAAAAATAATAAAGCTAAAATACGTATCACATGACCTATGGTTTGATAATGTGAGGGGAAAAATGCATGGAAGAATGAACATGTTTTAAGAAAATGATAAAGCGAGTTTAACTCAGGTAACTCAGTATAACTCAGGTATAAGGAGTGTATGATAGTAACAGGAAGATAAAGAAAATACTATAGAGGGTTTGAAATATCAAGTTACCTTATCAGAATTATAATTTAATTTTGTTGGCAGAAACACAATAATAGTAGCATTTTAGCTGGGAAGTACTGGTGACCTCTTTGTTGCCAAGACTGTAAAAAGTCATTTTGTCCACATTCCTTAACTTGTATATGTTAGTGTTATTCTTAAATTCTGCCCCTGTAAATAGCAAGATATCTGCCAGAGAAGTTCAAACAGGCAAACAACGGTGAGAATGACTGAATTAAGCCTTTGAGTGCAGCAGAAGTCAGTAAGTGCCCCTTTTCTTGCTTAAGTCGATTTGGGTTGTATTTTCTATCACTTACAACTAAGAGAACCCTAGTTAATAAAAATTAAAGTAAATAATAAACAGTAATTGGTATTTGGGAAGATAGTGGAGAGAGAAGGGTGAAGGATTACATCAAGGTTTTCAGCTTTAGAGGCTGAAATAAGGGAGTTTTGCAGCACAGTACTTTTGAGAGACAAATATTTTCTGTTTTATATCTGTTGGATTTGAGATGGTGACAACAGAAGCATATCAAAGTGGAAGCATCAAGCTGGTGCTATATGCAAACAATGAACTGTGGAACACTACATCAAAAACTAATGATGTACTGTATGGTGACTAAGATAACATAATAAAAAATTTAAAAAAAGAAAATGAAGCAGCAATTAAAAAAATAAAAAATAAAAGAATAACAGGACTGGAATCTGGCAGACAAACAGTTTAATAGGTATGTGTTAACACTTTCTCTATTGACATAGAAAGAGACTAAGGAACAAGGGTGCCTGGGTGGCTCAGATGGTTAAACGTCTGCCTTCTGCTCAGGTCATGATCCCAGGGTCCTAGGATCAAGCCCTCCGCTCAGGTTATGATCCCAGGGTCCTGGGATCAAGCCCTGCACTGGGCTCCCTGCTCCTTGGGGAGCCTGCTTCTCCCTTTGCCTCTGCCTCTCTCTGTGTGTCTCTCTGTCTCTCATGAATAAATAAATAGAACTTAAAAAAACTTAAAAAAAAAAAAAAGAAAGAAACTAAGGAACAGGGAAGTTAAGAAACTTGTCCACAAGGTCACTCACTGACAGTGAGTACTGAAGACAGTGTTTAGATAAAATCAGTCTGGTTCTGGATTTAGATTATCAACTATTTTGCTATAAGAGAAGTATGCTTCAGAGACATGCACTTTTTGGGATAGCTGAACCTACCTGGGAACACTGATAACTTGATGAGTTTATGGGTTTAGCCAAACAGCTTGTTTTTATTAGAAAAGCTGTCATGTGGCAAATCTTGTAAAAGGTTGGTGCCTTAATAAATGCAGGAATAGTATTCTGTAATGCCTCTAAGAGAAGACTGTGGGTTAGAGATGTCGGTCTAATATATAAGTTCATTCAAGTAATTGGTCACTGCAAACAAAAATAAAACTTGTGCATTTGGGAGACTGTGAAATTGATCATTAATACTGAGTTCAGATAAATACAGTCTACAACGGTTTGTAATGGTGTTTACAAAAGGTGAGTCCTGGAAATTATGTCATTATTATCTTAAACTGATAATTATAAGCTTGTGAATAAGAGTGGTCAACGAAATAATTTGATATAATCCTCCACTTAATAACCTAATTATTCCTCCTTATCTCTGCCACCAGAATTAAAACTGAAGATTCCCAGAATGAATTTCTAGGGAAAATGGAGAATTTCTTACAATGTATAGGGAAAATCTGATGCATACTCATTTAAATCAATCATTACACACAGTTCATTTGGGGGTGCTATTGTATCTTCTCTGATCCTTTCATTGTTCTCTAGGTTTTTGTTTTTCATGCTTGGATTCCCTCCACTGATGGTCCCTTTATAATACAGTGCAGGTATAGAGAGAGGAAAGTTGATATAGGGGAAGCAGGAAGATTATGCCTCATCTACAATGAGTCTTCTCATTAGAATTATTTTTGAATTGGAACTTTCCAGTTGCTATTTTTTGTTTTATTGTTCAATAATAAAGAGGAGCTCTACTCTAATATATTCTCATTTGAAAGTCTTTTGCAGCACTAATATTCTATAATTCTGAATTTAAAGCCAATAAAATTGAAATACAGTTATTTCTCTGCTACAAAGTATGGGATTGGATATTTAGTTAAATGGAAACAAGACAGATTCACACACATTTAGCATTTGACTACATAAAGCAAAATTCATGTGAGACACAAAAACAAGCTTTGTATGGGGATGCCTGGGTGGCTAGGCTGGTTGAACATCCGAGTCTTGATTTTGGCTCTGGTGACGATCTTAGGGTCTGGTCTCGGGATGGAGCCACACATCGGGCTCCACACTTAGCAGAGAGTCTGCTTGAGGACCCTCTCTCTCCCTCTCCCCCTACTTGTGTGCTCTCTCTCTTTCTAAAATCAATCAATCAATCAATCAATCAATCTCAAAAAAATTGGCTGTATACGAAAAGCTCTGTGTTAAACCAGAAATTACCAGGTGTCTATAATTCTAAATATATGCATCAGTTGCAGAATTATTTTGTTGATTTTGGGAATGGTTTTAAGGTCATTTTAAGGATATGCTTTTATTTCATTAAGAGAATCATCAGTGACCCTATGCCTAATGTATACACACTTATCACTGAAGCCTTCACATTATCTACTTGCTTTATTTTAGTTGGGCAGTCAGGAATTCAAACATTCTATTAATATTTACCAAAAAATCATGTTAGAATTACTTTGGAATTGAAACTTTCAATCAAGAGCTTACTACTTAAAACAAAAGATTTCTTAAAGACTAATAAAAGCCTTATTTTACTCCCAAAGGCTTTAAAACCTTGGAAGAGAATTGTTCGAAATTAAGATGTTCCTAAAGAATTGGTCACTTACTGCTTGTCCATAATTCCTATATGACACGGAATTAAAAGAAGACAACTCAATTGCTGTTAGAATTGATGCAATAACTGCAACAATTATGCAGAAGATGTTCATGATAAAAGCAAATGTAATCTGAAAAGAAGATACATGGTAAACTTGTTAGTTTGTATTGCCGAAAAAAAATCATTTCGTCAGAACTCTAATCTAGTTTCTGGAGCTTTAGAGGTCTGGAATGCTTGCCACTAGGATAAAATATTTTCCTCGTTTATATGAAACCCAACTAATCTGGAAGGAACAGTGAAATATCACATCAATAAGTATCAATTTTCAATTTGGGCTAAAAGATGTTGTATTTTACAATCTTCTGAGTCATGAGGAAGAAAGATTGTTAAGATAGGATTTGAACAAAAGGAGATCCACCATAAAATAGAAAAAGAAACAAAAATAAAGATGGAAAATGACTACCTATAGAAATAAGCCAAAGAAGATTCAGTGATTTTTGATCTAGGATTTTCATTCTCTAGGGGAATCAATCAATAATTTTGGATATGTTTTTATCTGTATAATTATGAGATCAGACTCACTGATTTCTTAACTCTAAGAGTCTAAGATATTTTTCTTTCCAGTATTTTACCTATACCATGGATGGATCTTCTGGACAGATCCTCTATTTTAATATAAGATATAATACTGTTCTCAAACCTAATAGTTTAGGAAAATGAAGTTTTATAGTAATATTATATCTATATATAAAGGCATTATTAGGTTCTATTAAATTCTGTCTACTAGTAAAGTTTATACAATATTAAAATAAGGTAGAATACCAAACCAAAAACCCTATATTAAATTTAGAACATTTACACAATGATTCTAATATAGAAAGTTTGTCCACATTAAGTTATGAGTTCCTAGCTTTTCACTTAATTCTTTATTTTACAAGTAAGGTAAATTCCTTCATTGCTCAGATACTCACTAAAATCTGCTTAGTTTTGTGACAAGTGATTTCTAGGATACCCGAAGCATCTCCACTTACCACGCCTTGAGTCTCATGCCTTACTGCTCTTATTATGGAGACTCCTGTAATGATAAACTGGATATAAAAACATATTTATAAATATTCATTGATAATGCTCATCAACTTAAGATGTATTTTTAACAACTCCCTCTTCCACATCTGTTATTTTTAGAATACTAAGAGTAACAAGATATAAAGAAGTTTCAGTAGAAGGGGTCAGGACAAGTTTCCATCATATAGTCATGAACTGAAAGCTAATAGCCGGGTCACTAATCATAGAAACATAGGGGACAGTGGGCAGAATTCAGGTTGTGGTGTGTACCAAAGATGACTCAAAGAGTCCCAAATCAGGAGCCAAGTTTGCTTATATCTGTGCCTGCTTTCTGAACTCATCTGATTATCATTTCAAATGCTATCCTTCCTAATAAAATGAAGCCACTGATTGCAATTACTGTATGTATATCTAAATGTGAAAAGTGGTTTCATGAGTCTATTCCAAACTGTGTTTGTACAAAATATATCTCTTAAGACTGTGGCCATTACTAAGTAACAACTGTAACTCATGTTTTGGTCTTCTTTTTTTTTTTTTTTAAAGAGTTTCCATTATTTCATACCAGGGTACTTTATTTCCCAGAAGTATAAAGTTATGCCATATTGTTTGGAGGTGAGCTACATAATTCCTTTGGAACATTCCTTTTGTCCTATCTGTTTTAGTGAATTCACAAAGATCTAAATCAAAAAATAGTCTGTGGAAAAACAGCATTTATGCTATACCATTTATAGGGAGACCAAATCTTAAAGCTTACTAACTCCTCTAGGATAACTTAAATTTACACACACAGCACTTCATTCTGTAATAAAAGCTGAGATTTCTAAGGAGGTACACAGTGAGAGGAAGAGCTAATATGAGTTGAATTACAAACTAGAGTGCTTTGTAGCTAGATTAGCAAACCATGTGCTTCACAAAATGCCTTTCAAAGTTTATGAGAGTTTTCCATTGGATTTAATTTAACTGAAATTCTAGATAATTTATTCTAAGAGCTACACATGTTATTTTTATAACATGTACAATTAAACACTGAGGGGCATGAATCATTTATCTGGTGTTTTGTCTGCAAATTCACTATTCTTTTCTAAAGCAATGCTTTGACCCTTGTGAGCCAATGTACAAAGAGGAACTCCTAGAGGTCACTACTTTCTCCGCAGCTCTCTCAAGTGGCGGCCATTTTCTCTTACAGCCCTTATACCACTGTTTCTAACTGTGTAAGTGGTCTCCTTGCTCCTTATTACTTCCAATGCTTGTCTCTCCCCCAGCTTTGAAGCAAATGTCATCAGATTCTATCACCCACTATCTAGCCTGGTTGAAGTTGATTTGGTCACTCTAGTCTTGGTGATTTTAATTCCTATCTTACTAACACTTCTTAGACCTTGGTGTGTGTGTGTGTGTGTGTGTGTGTGTGTGTGTGTGTGTGATCCTTCTAACACCTTGGTCTTACAGTTCTTTGAATTTCTCTTCTCTAATCCTCTGACCCCATCTTATCTCAGTCACTCACTCCCATATTCATTCTCTTGTGTTTGTTTCTGCCAATAAGTATGACATCTTCCAAATCTCAATTCCAAGTATCTCACTAGGACTACTAGTTTCTATCTTTCTACATCAGGTTCTGTAGTATCCCAACTTTAACAACCCTTTGAACCCATCTGCATCTATGATCAAGCCCCTCACTTCCGTTATATTCTTTCCTTCACCAGTTTAAATTCCATGGTTAACTATTACACTCACTTATATACACTTTCAACTCCTTTGCACCATTCTTGTTTGATCACAGATGCACGGTTAAACCCAAATTCTGATTAAATGCAGGTTTCCTTCTCACTGAATGCCTGAACCCATGCAGCCAAACAGGACCTGAGAAAGACACACAACCATTTGACCCGCATCTCACTACACACACCCTGTTCCTAAAGCTTAAATGAGCTCTTTATCTTAGTGGAAGTCAGACTACATTTCTACAATGCATACGCTCTCTTTTTCTAGATGACTATTTTAAACCCTCCCTTCAAACAACCAGTTCATTATCCAATTTTCAATCTTAGCCCATAATCTGGCTTCCTAATTCACGGAGATATTTGAAGTCATAGGAAGAGAAGTTCCACAAGCTCCCAATATCCCATCTACCTACCTATCAAAATTTGTCCTTTCTCTTTGCTCCTCTACCTTTCCATCCTGTTACCCACGTTGGCGCTATTTACATTAAAGATGGATAATTTTTTCTTATGAGGGTTAGCTTGTAATTTGTGGGAGATTTATGCATGTTCTTGGCTTCTGCCTACTAGATGCCCACCCCTGCTGTGAAAACCAAAAATGTCTCCAGACATCACCAAATGTCCTCTAAGGGGTAAAATCACCTCTAGTTGAGATCCACTGCTAGACACGAACTGTCCATGAACCCAAGTATTTGTGTATTAAAAAACATCATCTCTTGCCTACTCCAGTGCAGGATTCTATTAATCTCTCCTTTTCTCCACTTATTTCATATTGATTTTTGCTCTTCTGGTTCAATCCCATCATAAAAGACATGATACTTCCAACTTACTGAAACAAATAAGAAACCTTGTCTTGACCCAAACTTCCTCCCGCTACTACCTCATTTCTCAATGCCGCATTACAGCAGAGTCCTTCAAGGACTTTTATTTGCTGTCTCCATAGTTCTTCTCCTTCCATTAGTTCTTAAACCAACTCCAGTCAGGTTTTGCCTCACCATTCTACTGAAACTACTTGTCAAGTTTATGGCTGGGTTCCACATTGCTAACTCCAACGGTCAATTCTCAGCCTTTTTTGGCAAAATAACAGAATTTAATATAGTTTATCTTTCCCTATTTGTTTGCTCAGCTTTGAGGATGCCATACTCTTCAACTATTCCTACTGCCTTATGGCTGTCTAGAAACCACAGAAGAATGCAGGTAGTGACAAGTTTAGAGAATGTGTGAGTATAGACTCGTTGTGTGAAGAAGGTAAAGACCCTAAATATGAAAATTAACTATGCTAATGGATATTATGGTTAAGATTCTTTGTCTTTCACATATATAAAGTCAATCCAACCGATGGTTGTCATTGTTTATTCCTTCCTGTATCCACATCTCTTAATAGCCCTGGTAAGTTAAAGGTACTAAGGAAACATGTGCTGAAAAAGGAATTTGATTTTGAATAAATTACCAACATGAGATTTACTTACATAATTCTCCTGAAATCTCTGTTTAAAAACTGTTCCCTATCTTCCACTACTGGCATGAATAGTATTTACTGAATGATTAAATCATAAATATATTCTACTCACAATAACTCCCCATAAAGAACATCCTGCTTTGTAAGTTATAGGTTCATACGTCCCAAAGACTCCTCTAATTTGTCCCATATACAAAATCAATAGGAAATACCACATGAAAACATGAAATATGCCAATCATAATCTGGACAGCCTGTGAGAAGAAAATGATATTAGTACCGAAACCATGTAATTTATAACACAGCTCCAATAAATGTTAACTGTAAGAAATATTCAATACTTTATGAAAGATAAAAGTTAAATAGGAATGCACTTACCATGTATTTTCTGGACTGGTTAGCCCCCAAAGCAAGCCCTAACCAGGAAGTACTGAGGTTTACCAAATAGGAATCAGCGATTCTTGGAGCATCATACTGTTCAATAATAATTCTAGTCAATTCTCCCACAAAAAGGTTGACAATCTCTTCCTACTGCTATCCTTTCTACCTATAGAGCAATGGCATGACAAGAGAACACTGAAGGTATTTGGGGCAAAATATGGTTATTACGCTATTTGGATGCAGGAAGCCATTTATCCAATATGTTCTTGTACATTAGTAATTTTAAGGTTGAACCACTTTTTCCATCTTTTAAAGGTTTACCTTTGCCTCCAAGGCATACTTGGTATGTATCTTTATCACAAGCATGCTGGGGTGAGGTACAATCCAACACAGAGATACAAAGAATATCGTGTAGACTTGCTTGTACCAGGTCTTCCTATTGGATAGGGGAAAGGTTGGTGGAGGGGAGAATTATTACTCAACTTTAATTTTTAAGAAGATAACTATAATCCAAAAAAAATTTATATGTGAACTGATATTTCACATACTGAATCACATTTTTAATTACGCTTTAAAAATTTCAGAGGATTGGGCACCTAGCTGGATCAGTCAGTGAAGCATGTGATGCCTGATCTCAGGGTCATGAGTTCAAGCCCCATGATGGTTGTGGAGCCTACTTAATTAAAACAAATAATTGTAAAAATCTTGGAGATAATATTATTTTTACTTGAATATAAACTTTAACAGGAAGCTATTTAATGCTTTAATAGTTCCAGCTCCTTACAAAGCAAATAGTCTAAAAACACATAAATGCAATCAGCTAATATTAAAGATACATTTTAGAGAATTCTCTTTATAGAAAGACCATTGTTACTTTTTCAGTAACAATCTTACCCATTTTTATACATTTAGATTTCAGATTTCCTCTGCACTACCATTTGAAAAAATGGCATTTTCTTCAGAGATTCTTTGGATTTGATTGGCAGAATATCTTTACTAGATAGATAAGCCCTTGAGAGACTGAATTTAGTTATCTCACTGTTGTCACCAACCCCTACAAGCGGGAGCCCAGTAAATATCTCTTGAATAAGCACATCAGAATGAAGGACATTAATTCCACTTGACTTTCCCAACTCTTAAGTGAAGTTGAAAAGTAGTGTCTCCCTTTATAATTGGGGCTGTCCTATATAATACTATGAAATATCCTAGTAACCATATTAGAAAGCAAGGCTGCTAGTGTGTGGAGAAGAACAAGATGGATTTTCTTATTTAAAAATTGTTCTTAACCTAGAGCCAACAAATGGCATTTCAGGAGGTCATAGGCCTCTTCCCCACACACAAAAATATGAGTGCAAAGGATTACAATATGTATATGAAGCTGGGGAGAAGATTCAGAGCTTCCTTCCTATGTCAGAAAGGGTCTGTGACTCCCAAGAGATTAAGAACCTCAGCTGAACAGTCAGGTGGGAGACAATCTACACAGCGACCAAGTTCGAAGGAAAAGTTCACATCCAGTAGAAAAGTTCTTTCTCTTTCAGATGGGAAAGAGCATGATCTTCATAATTCCTTGGTGTTACTAAGAGATAGCTAAGCTCTCTGTTTATAATTGAAGAGACAAATTAATAATCATTCTATCGCATAGAAATCAATACAGTAATAGAAAGAGATCAACAAGAGATCTTTCTTCCAGTTAAAAAAAAAACAACACTTCTTTTTCTTTTATTCCTTTTTGGGATTTCTCTAGCACCCTATGTATGTTGGCTTAGTCAATATGCTTATATATAAGCACATATTTGTGTATGAAGAGACATGAGATCAGTCAAAATTTGTAGGAGACAATCAGTATTAAAAAAATTTTGGGGGGTGGTGAGGGGAAGTGGGAGATACAGGGAGATTTCAGTTATGGAATGAACAAGTCACAGAAATAAAAGGTACAGCAGAGGGAATACAGTCAATGATCTTGTTACAGCATCGTATGGTGACAAATGGTAGCTACCTCTGCTTGTGGTGAGCAGAGCATAATGTACAGCGAGGCTGAATCACAATGTTGTATACCTGAAACTGATGTACCATTGTGTGTTAACTATATTCAAAAACAATTTCTTAAACCCATTTTTACCCTTTGACTTAACCAAATATGCACCTTCCCAGATTCAAGAATAATCCTTAGTAAATTGAAGTGGTACATATTCTTGAATTCAGTCAAATTGAAGTCTTACTTACCCCTAGAGTAAGACTATCTGCTGCAGAGAGTTTTGAACATACACATCGAGCCATACTACCAGCATTTCCTCTAGATGATTATGCTTCTAATCTTTGGTGAAACTTTTATTAACAAACTTCTACAAAACAAAACAAAACACATATACACACATTGCTCAGAAGAAAATACTTAAGTTTGATTCTTTTCTCACTGTTTTACAACCACCTCCCAAACTCTGAAGCAACTGTTTTCTTCTTTTTGTGCCTAACTTTGTAGAGGCATCAGCTGGCATCTACTTGTTCTGAATAATGGCCTCCATAAGTGAAAAACCTCTCCTTACAACTAAAAAGTATAGGCATATTACAGTTATTTTCTCTGAGTAGTAAGCAGTGGCCCTGGATGATAAAATATAAAGAACACTTAGGAAACCATGTTAGGGAATTTTCAGTAAAGCTTTTAACAACTTATTTGCAATTCATAATGAGTTCAATGCAATTCATAATGCCATGTTCGCATTTCAAAACCAAATTCTTATACTTAAATTCATCATGGGCTCATGATTTTTTTTTTCTGTCACACACTTGCTATCTAGTTCTTTATATGAAAGAACTTTTTCTACCGTCAGACAACTTACCAAAGTTGCTTCCACAATCCTCAAGATTCTCCTAGAAGTTCTTTTGTTGTTATTGTTTCTTTTTTTTCCCACTAAAGACTTCTTCTAGGAGTTCTTTCATTATTGTTTCTTCCCCTCTCGCCCTCCCTTTTTTCTGCATTTCTCCCTGGTGTTCAGAAAACCTGGCTAATAACTGTATCCTCTGTGGATCTGACATTACATTGTTCTACATCTTCTAACATGTCATACCTCAGTCAATAACATGAATCATGTCACTTAGGTGATAATGTAATGGATGATCTTAAACCCTGAATCTTGGCCTTTTTGAGAGGCAGGTTTGAGTAAATGAACTCTCATTCCCTGTACCCTTCAAATCTCATGATTAGATTATTTTAATGAGTCTTTGGTTTCTAAAATTGATTTTCTCTATGTCTCTTAATTCTATAAAGTACAGAGACAGAAAAAAGCTAGGTTAAGACTATAAGAGCTATTGACAGTAGAGAAAACAATATGTTAAGTACAATAACTTAAGTATAAATAATAAGTTTTATATATTAAACAGCACCTTTGAGAAATACCAAAGAAAGTGTACCGGCCTAAAGGTAACCAAGATTAATCATTCCGTCATGCTCAAATAAAAGGCACAGAATTACAGAATTTATATATAAAGTAACTAGGAAGTCCTATCTAGATTGCTAGTGTCACTTTTGAGAAAAAAAGGAAAATAATACAAAATAATTAGTCCTTTTCTTTATGTATAAAAATTCTCACAGCTGATAGTGGAAGCACCAGGAGCAGAATATTTAGCATCCTATAGTCTCTCTCCTTCAGGCCCCCATGAAAGCCACCCCAGCTGAAGTATTCATTGACGTACCATGAAAAAACAGATTGTGTGTGTGTTTAAAAATCTTTAGCTTAAATGTTGGAAGAAAATAAGAAATTCTACACTTAATTCCTGTAAATAAATTTATTCATTTCTGGAATAAATGACGGTTAGAATTTTTTAGAAAAACATTCTACAGTCAGTTACTCTAGAACCCACTGAAGTATCTCATTTTTGTAAAAAAATAAAAATAAAAATAAAAATTAATAATTTGTTTCTATTCTCTGGTGTTTTCATCACTAATCAAAAAGCAGCTGCAGAATAAGTCCCTAGTCCTCCTTCCCAACCCTATCTTCATTCTTTACTCTTGCCTTAAGACAGAGAAATTCTTAAACAGTCACCGAGAGCTCACGTCTAGAAGCCACTTCTCCATCTCTAGCAGGGATGCGACTCCTGTCTTCAGAATAATGTTCAAACTCTTCAGCAGGGCCCATAAAGCCCTTCATGAGCTGTTCCCTGCCCACTTTCTCGGCCTCATCCCAGCCCCTTCCCGCGGTTTCTGCCCTAATAGCTCTGACAGCACCCTTCTTGGGGAAGCCTCCTCTGCCCCAGAGTCTATTAGTACTCCTCTCCTTGCTCCCCTACGCTCCATCACAGTGTTGTCTACCTAACTCTGAATGAGCAGGTCTGGCTCCCAAGGCAGGGTCACTTCCTGGGACCCAAGGAATTCATTTCCGCACGTCCAGGGCTAGTCCTGGGCTGTGACTGACGGACTCACACGTGGTGAAGTGGACTGGACTGGACGCACAGCGGGTGGCTGATGCCCAGCGTCCGCACAAGGATGCATGGGGCAGGAGAGGGAAGGTAGGGGCCCCGAATTCTGTCTCTGCCACCCTTTTCGGCTTTTAACATTTAAGTAATACCGTAAGCAAAGCGACATCATTACCCTTCATTGTACTTCTTCAAGGTCCTAAGGATCGAGTTACGCCCTTTCAGGTCCAGGTCCAGGCTCAGGGGGCGGAGTCCCCGCGCTGGATGGTCCTCTCGCCCAGGAGACCTCCTCCAGCACCCCGTCCAGGTCTTTCTGCCAGTGCCCAGGCCCGGATCAAGAGGCAGATCTCCGGGGTAGTGTCCTCAGGGCCAGGTCACCAGACCTTGCCTGGCAAGCATCACTGAAGGTTCAAGGAGCCCTGGCCCCAGCAGGCCCTCAGGCTCCTCAGGCCACGCGGGCCTCCAACGGCAGCAGCTGAGGCTCTGTCTTCGTGCGCCTGCGCAGCCCACGCCTGCTACGTGGCGGGGCGGGGCGGGGGGGGGTGCTTGTGCGCAGACTCACTAGGGCTTTGCGGACCACGTGGTCAGACTCGTGTGAGAACTACCGCTTGGTGTCTGGAGAAATGGCTTCTTCAAGTATCTGTTGGTGATGTCGGCCCTTCTGGTGCCTCCGCCAGGGTCACTGATGAAAAGTCGGTCCTTCACCTTCTCTGTCCTCAGAGGGAAATTGTAGTGCAGATGCCTTTTAGGAGGTGTAAATATTGAAAAAGGTAGCTGAGTCCATGACTACCCTCTGCCCTTTTTGTTTTTTAAACGTAAGGCGCCAACGAAGGAAATGAAGAGACTAGTTGGCAAGACATCAGGACGACTTTTTCATCCACCTGCTGAGGTGAGTCAACATTTCAGGTTAGACCTGGTATCAGTTTTCTGTTTGATGTGCAGAGTCCTTAAAACGACGTGTGTGAAAAGATGTGTAAAGAAGTAGCGGTAGCGGCGGGCAGATACACAAGGGGCCGATGTCGTCGATGAGGGGTTTGAGCAAACATGGATTCAGACTGAGAATGGTTGGGAGCAGCTCATGAGCAGGCGCTAGGGGAAAGGTTTCTTTCTAGAAGATGTGGAAGCAAAGCAAGGAAATTATAGTTTAGACAGCTGTCTTTCTTGAGTGCTGTGGTTGGTTGTTCTTAAGTTTAATTTTCTCGGGCTGGAGTACGTTGATTCTGGCTTTGGTTTCAGTTTGCTCATGTAGGCTCTTAGGGCCTTAGAGCCACTCTGGTCTAAAGGCCTCCTTGTGTAGCTGCTTTCCCACGTTGGCTTATCTTAAACTGCGCCATTGTTATTACTTGAACTGGTGAAAATACGGACCCCTGGGGAGGTTAGGGATCTTGTTCATAGTCACACGGCTTATAAACGTGCAAGTTGGAGTTCTGATTCCAGCAGTCTAGCTCCAGAACCTGTACCCCTTTGCTTTCTTTGGCCTCCTTCAGGAAGAGCTGTGCTGTATGACCGTCGCAGAATTGGTGAAATTACGAGGTCTGGGCATGGTTCTCAGCACTAGTTCTGACTGTGTGCATTCCATCGTACTACTCTTGGACTTTTGTTTTCTCTTCTGACTTACCGTGTAAGTCCTTGATGCTCCTGAAAATACTTATGCAACAGGATGCTCCGGAGTCGGGGGCTCTGATGCGCATGCCTTCAAGAATTCCTCAAGTTGTTTCATCTTCTCAGCTCAGGCACGATGTTTCTGGTGCCAGGATGCCAGGCTCAGGAGCACGCTCTTCACCCAATTTTGCAGTCATTAACCTTTTGATTGCTAGTACATCCATTTCAAAGACAGTTCTCTCAAATAGATGAATTGCCATCTGTATTACACAGCTACTAACAAAACAACTAGAGAAAAAATGGGCCACTCCACCTCCGAAGTTTACGTTTTAGAAACTTCTCTGTGGTTAACATAGATAACTAATCATTTGAAGGACCCTGCTTTTCCCTTCCTGTGCCCTAATTCCTGCTCTTATGTCTTAAATTCACCCATAAAGAGCAAACCCAAGAAACTGTAGGTACACTACCTTCAACCCTAATAAAGGCGGAACCCCGGGTTTGTACTTTCTCTGTGTCCCTCTCCCTTGCTACAGGACTGACTTGTGAGTAGTATGTCCTGTACTTCAAAGTTTCCCGATGGTTGTTGCTGAGGTGCAACTTACAATTACAGTAAGAACCACAAGGGTCAGTCCAGCCACATCACTTGTTCCATAGGAGGCACATCTGCGGGGGCCACCATGAGTTGTAGGGCTCAGGTGAGGGCCTTAAGGCACTCAGGTCAATAGCATCACTATCAATAGGCCGAGACCAATAGAACTAGACATTGCAGCTAGCATTCTCTGACTACATGAAGCAACATTTGGCCAAAAAGTCTGTACCAGATTATAAATGTTGCTAAGTTCTTAGGTGAGTGGCAGGTATTGTGAAAACAAAGTCAAATTGCGAGTGAGGTTTAAACTGGGTAGGGTCCATGAGTGGAGAAAGAGATTGGTGGAACCTATTGAGGACAGGTGAGCCAGCTGGTAGAACTGAGTAAAGGGATATGTCCATTTTTATTTGATTATTATTTATTATTATTTTTAAAGATTTTACTTATTTGAGAGAGAAATATTTATATTTCTTGAGTGAAGTCTTTGTACTCAAACCCAGCATTAATTACTTGTAAATGATTACCTGCTGGTGGGGAGGGGCAAAGGGAGAGGGAGAAGCAAACACCCTCCTGAGCCAGGTACCCATAGTCATGGTCATTGTGGGGCAAGGGATATTCAGTTCTTGAGTGAAGTCAGGGAACTGAGGAGTGGAGTAGAGATGGGTTTGGGGAGAAGAGTGAACATTGCAAAAATATAAATTGCCTTGTCCAGAAGAAGGAAGTCTGGAGAGAGGAAGGCTTTGTTTGTTTTACTTGAAAAATGAAGGGAGAACGGCAAAAATTAGCCAGTTTTAAGAAAATGCTGATGTCTACATCCTCTCCATCCTGTGGGAATTAAGACACACTGGCAATGTGGCCACATTTGTCTGGCTTGCCCCTGATCTGCTCAAGTACCCCTTAGTTCTTTGCAAATCCCCACTTCCAGAGTATTTCTGGGAGTCCCTGGAATTTTCACATTGTTCTGTAGCACAGCAGCCACTTTCCATCTGCATCTTTGTCTTCCCAGGCCATGTAGCTGCCTTTTTCAAGAAGGCTGCTTTGACCTAGGTGCTGTCCCCCAATGCTTCCCAAGCTCCAAGGCCCTGGGGGTCCAGCAGCCTTGTATTTTCTTCACTCCTCCTCACAGAGCAGGAGCCTCATCATGTCCATGTGCAAATGAGAACGCTCCTTTCTCCATGGGGATCAAGCCTGGTTTGACCAGACAGGGAACTAGACTCCATGTTCTGCTCTTTCAGTTTGAGCTTTGGATACTTGAACTCAAAGCTTCCTGTAGGATCTTTCCCCCTGATTCAGATCACTTCTACAAATAGAGGCCTGGCTACTCTTGGCATCTCCCTCCCAGTCACCCAAATTTAGGATGAGTTTGGCCAGCATCTGCTCCATGGGACAAGGGGACAGTTGTGACAGATTTTTAAAGGGATTTAACAAATGCAAAATATACTCTGGAAAAAGCTTTCAGAAAAGTGTAGGCCAGGCATGATTCAATGATATGTATGTATCTATGATTTGTTTGTAGATTCTGGAATGATAACTCTGAACCCATGCATTTCATGAGATCTTGACCTAACTCTTAGAATTTAGAGTTGGTTGATGGTCTGGAGCCCTGGAAATCTAATAATAACCCGTGTTTTTCTGAAGAGGGAAGACACTAAATACAGGATGCACTTGGGTTTTCCTTGTATGGTTTCAGTTATATTTCTTGAGTGAGGAATTGGTACTCAAATCCAACATTTATTACTTTTATGTGAAAAAAGCATATGTGTGCTGGCATTAAGATAAAGCCTGATCTATCCTGTTTTATATTACTCTGATTAAAAAATATGTACAATCTTAATTTTAGGTAATGGCTTATCACAGTGTTTGGTCATGAAGTAGTAATATATTTTTTTGAGCAAATGAATGCATAAACTAGTAAGTTTTTAGATAATCCAGAATGAAAATCCATAAAGCCTTCAATAATTTAGGATCAGTATTTTAAATAATTTAGTATTATTATTAGTAATAAGCATATGACTTCTGTGCTGGAGTATAGTATTTCTACTCTAGTCACTTTCTTAGGTCCTAGGTCACAGGTGCATTTTTAGAAAGCTTAGAAGATTTAACTTAAAATTAAAGTCTGATTTTATTTTTCACAGGAAGTCTAACACTTAGATGACATAAGTATCCAAGGAATAGAATTTTTGTTTTTCTCAAGCACACAGAATAGTGCCCTGTAGAGTAGGCACTAAATCAATTTTGATTAGTCAATGAATGAATACTTTACCCAGTTGCATAAAAACACGATTACATTGTTTGAAATGAATCTACTACATAAGAATATTATGCTTACAGCATAGTTAAAATTGTAAAGGTAGGCAGTCTTGTTTTTTACAGTGTAAGAAGCCTCAACTTAAAATCCAATCTTGGGTGGTTGAAACCCAAATCTATTAGCATCTTTTAACTCTCTAGCCAAAAGAAGAGTTGGGGGCCAAATCAATTGACACTCTAGATATTGAGTTAAGGGACTCTCAGGTGAGAATAAAAGTCACAGGTTAACTTTCAGGTGGCAAGTGCTGAAAGTAATCGTATTATATTACTAAACCCCTTTTCACCCACCAGAGAGTTGGGTAGTTCCTTCCACATTTACCACAGGTTTACTGTTGAGAAACAGGTTTGTTTGTTTTCTTGTTTTGGAGCTACAAATCTCTGCTTCTATCCCAGACAATAAGAAGAGTGGGAGTAATGGTTAGGAGCACTGCCTGAACTTGGGAGCCGGACTGCCTGGGTTCAAATTCATCCTTCAATCTTTGCTAACTGCTCATCCTAATGACAAGATTTAATCTTTCTGCTTTAGTTTTCTCATCTGGAAAGGATGCTGATTATACTACCTGTTTCACAGAGATCTTGTGAGCACTGAGTATATTAATTTATGTAAGTGTCTAGGGATGTGCCTAGCACATAGAGTGGGCTAAATATTTGCTGTTACCATTAGTACTACTACTAAAGTAAAATGAAAAATAGAATGTGTTCGATGGAAATTTATTTTAAAAATCAACTTTGCTAGAAATGCTTCTCTTCTGTAAAGCAAGTCTTACTTTTTAAGTCATTTATGTGGATTTATAGTATGCCACTCCTACAGCCATTTTGGGAGCACTATTTAGTTCCTAGACCCTCAGACCATAGAGCATATGTCTTTACTTTCACTTAGCTGCCAAGCTTCGTGGTGAAGGACACAGCATTCCCGATCACCCAAACTGCTAAACAGTTGGGACCCAGGCAGAGGAGGAAATTTGGAACTATGTAATGTTCCCCTGACATAATACGTCTGCTTTCCCAGGTACAGGAATTCCATTCTTCTCATCTGCCTCTTCCTTGATTTTGATTTCTCTGCCTATTCTTTCCCTATCTGTTTTGTCCCATTTGGCTTTTAAAAATAACTCTCAAGCTTCAAAAATGGGTGATACTTTGCTATTTCCAAACTGTTTTCACGTAATGTTGTCTTATTTGATCTTTCCAACAGCTCTATGGAGAAAGGCAGATAAAAATATTTGACCAATCTATTTGTACTTTTTCCCCTTCTCTTCTTAATCCAGTTTAGATTCATAGTGCATCATTGCAGTAATACTTCTGAAGATATCCCACACTTTTTTGCCACTTTGGTATTTTATCATCCCCTCTTGCAAAACCCTAATCCTGGACAAAACCAAATTGGCCCTGTATCTGGATTCACATCTGAGCGATCAAGTCTTGACAAAGCAATCAGTTTGTTTGTGCTATAAATGTGTGACCACTTCTTTAAATGTGCCCTTGGTACAGCCTGGCAGTCCTCATCTGTTTCTCTGATCAGTTTATTCTCTATTTCCATTGCTTATCCAAAACCACCCTTTCTGTTCAATATTCTCATTCTACACATGGCCCCCACCTTGGGCATGACCTCACTTCTGCTTTGATGGGGATGACACGAGCCATTATAATGGAGCCTCCTACATACTCCGTACCATCTCTGCAAACCTATTGATATAGGCAACAATGACATCCTCCTTTCTTTCATGCAGATAAACCACCCTTCCTCATGACTTAGGCCATGCCTTCCATGTACACTTTTGATTTCTTGATACTTAGACTGCAATCATCCCTTTTCTCTCCTATATTCAGTAGCTTTCTAGTGTATCTGGATTGTTCCCATTGACTTTTAAACATGCCCATTTTTTTTTCCCATTTCAGAAACAAAACAGCCATAATCTGGATAAAACTCCCCCAGTGTACCATCTTTGGCCTGCTCTTGTCCCCTTGCGAATGAGTTTAATGAACATGAAAAATACTCTGTAAATAGAAAGCTTTGTAGCTATCCAAGAGGCAGGATTTGATGAAATCAATGTGCAAAGTACTGTGAGCCATTTTCAGTCTTCTGGTCATCCATCTCCCCAGTGTGGTAGTGGTATGTAGGAAGAAACAGTGGCAGGGAAATACATGCAGTTATCATTAATGACAAACTAAGAAAAATCTCAAACACAGTCTTTAAAGATGAGCAATCATCGTGGACAGCAGAGACCAGCTTCTTAAGTTCCTGCAGAGCAGTTTAACTTCATGAGATTGCTTGCTGCTTCTTTTTGTTTTTAGCCAAATTCTTTTATATGATTTTTTAAAATTTATTTTAGGGAGAGGGGGAGCATGTGTGCACAAGAATGGGAAGGGTAGAAGGAGAGGGAGAGAGAATCTGAAGTTGACTCTGCACTGAGTGTGAAGCCTGATGTGAGGCTCCATCCCAGGATCACAACCTAAGTGGAAACCAAGAGTGATGCTCAACCGATTGCACCACCCAGGCGCCTCTCCTTGTTGTGTTAAGTGGCATGAGTGAGGTGGCCATCATTTCTGGGAGGAGCTGAGAAAACCCCTCGTTCCAAAGGACTGACTGTATACACGTTGGGAATAACCAGGACAGGCTGGAATGAACAAAACAAGCAGCATTATTACTACAATCCTATTCCGTCCCGTGCCCCACCCCATCCCCACCCCATGACTCAAGGACAAAGTGCGCTCTTGTTAACCCGCAGAGGGACTTGGCTGACACTTGCCTGTATTTCCCCAGTACATACTCAGAGTATTTTACAGAGAAAAGGCCCGGCTCACCCTGTTGGTTTTGGTGATGGCTCGTTTGGCAAAATAGGCTGTAGTGCAATTTGTGCAGAATTCCAAGACAGAGAAGATAATCAGCATGGCTGCAATTCCTTTCCCAGAAAGCTGCAATCAGGGAAAAACATACCAAAATTTTGACTAATCAAGAAGTCTTCACACAAGCTTCACAAAGTTTTTGACTCATCAAATGTGCCATTCTCCTGCTCAACTTACTCCATGATTGTTTTTCTATTATCATCAAATGCTTATTTTAGGGGAATGTGAATTAATTTTGAATTTTCTGCCAGAAAATGCCAGAAGAATTTCTTTTTCTCCACCAGACTATTTAAAAACATTATAAACGAAGTACCCTTTTTTCCTTTGTGATGGCTTTCTTGTTTTTATAAAAATGTTACCTCCTTATTTAAAAAAATCAAGCTATATAGAAAACAGTCTTCCCTAGGGGTGCCTGGGTGGCTCAGTGGGTTAAAGCCTTTGACTTCGGCTCAGGTTATGATCCCAGGGTCCTGGGATGGAGCCTGGCATTGGGCTCTCTGCTCAGCAGGGAGCCTACTTCCTCCTTTCTCTCTCTCTCTCTCTGCGTGCCTCTTTGCCTACTTGTGATCTCTGTCAAATATATAAAATCTTAAAAAAACTCATCCCTAATGTCACTGCCTAGAAATAAGCAAAATTGAAATTTGTTGTCTATTATTCCCGGTCTCTATGTAGAGGCTGAAAGGCAGATAGAGAAATGGATGCACGGAGTGACGGCAAGAGAGGAAGCATTACGAAAGAGGGGATGAGAGAAAGAAAGAGATAGAAACATTGTTCTTGAAGAATGGAATGGTTTTGTACTTGCTATTTTGGAGTAAAAGTATTACTTGATCTTTGAAAGAGTAGAAATAGGTAAATTAAGTCTGCCAGAGTTAAAAGTTTAGGAATCCATGAAGAAGCTGAAGTAATTTTAAACCGAGTTTCCCTTTTAGGCAGTATGAAGTGATTGCTATGAAAAATGAGGCAAGTGGAACTCTCATTTGACATCTCTCTTTTCTTCCCTCTCTTTACATCCCAGTTTTTGGTATTTTTGTGGTTTCTCATGTTTTTTTTGGTGGAGGGTGCTGGGTGAACATTAAAAGCTTTATATTCACTTCTATAGCTATTATTTCTCCAGTTTTTCAGTCTTACAGTCTTAGATGAATATTTAAATGGTCTCATGTCCTCTTATCTCTTTACGTAGTTTCTCCCTGCCTTTCTGAATCTTGATTTAATTTAACCCCTATGTGGTGTAATATTCTTTTTTTTTTAAGCACCAGTGTGTTATCATTGTTTACTGAGAGTATCTTGTTTTTGCTTATATGCCTGTACAAGAATTTTAAAGGTTGATATTCAGGATCTATAAAGAACTCCTCAAACTCAACACACACAAAACAGACAATTATATTAAAAAAATGGGCAGAAGATATGAATAGACACTTCTCCAATGAAGACATACAAATGGCTATCAGATACATGAAAAAATGTTCATCATCACTAGCCATCAGGGAGATTCAAATTAAAACCACATTGAGATACCACCTTATACCACTTAGAATGGCCAAAATTAGCAAGACAGGAAACAACATGTGTTGGAGGGGATGTGGAGAAAGGGGAACCCTCTTCCACTGTTGGTGGGAATGCAAGTTGGTGCAGCCACTTTGGAGAAGTGTGGTGAGCTGGATGCAGAGCTCAGTCCTAGGATCCTGAGATCATGAACTGAGCCAAAGTCAGTCACTTAACTAAGCCACCCAGATGCCCCTGCTTTATACTTTCTTAGAACTGGCTGCTTTCCACTTAAGTCTTCTTAGCTGTAGATTGGAGAACCTTAGTGAGACTTGGTGTCCTGCTTTTCTTAGGTTTGTTTCTGGGGAATAGAAGACAGGATTAGGTGAGGTACTTTCTTCTACTACCTCGAGACACAGCAGACTCGTTTGGTTTTTTACTTGGATGCTAATTTAAAAGGTAGTTTTTGAGTAATTTTTGTTTCTTGGTTTGGTATTATAGAGGATAAATTTTGTGTTCTTGCTCTTTCCTTCTTACTTACCAAGAAGTTTCCTCATATTCTTGCCCTCTTATAAGTGCTTCTGTACACTTTCTCCACTCTTGGGGTAATTGTCAGAGTCTATGCTTTGTCTAATGTGATTATGAATGAACAGTTCTGTCCTGAGAACATTCAGAGGCATGTGTTTCATTTTGAAGTTGTTTCATTCTTTGAGTTTCTCTAATGAAAGTGAAATGTCCTTGTTGTAGCCAGTTGCCCCTCATCCCATACTTACTCTAAAATAAAACTATGCAATAACTTGACTATCTTATTTACATAGAGTTTAAAATTTTTGGAAATTTCTATCTGGGTATCTTTAAGTGTCCTTAGGTGTTGTCCCATTGTTCACGTAATTAACAGTGAGACCAATAAAGGATGTCCTTTCTGCCCTACTTTGTCTGTAGAGATAGCCCTCCCACTTTTTCTGCAGTCCTAGAGATCACATGATCAGAAATAGGGCTGGAATAGAAAAAAGGATTTTCCACTAGGGCTACTATACAGTCATCAGAGGTGAAAAAAATGGACCCTCTGTGCGAGAGTGTAGGGGAAGCACATGGTAGATCATGGGATACTTACAACTGCCCAGTAGTCTTGGTTGGGTAGGCCATTGATGCTCACATCCACCAGCAGCAGAATCACTCCAATGAAGGCAAAGAAAGTACTGACAATGTTCATTCCTAAGCTGCTTTTGATCTAATGGAGATGACAGGAAAAATAAATCATATAGGAGAAAAAAATTGAATAAGTAAGAAACAGTTAATGTAATGGTTCTTAATCTTTGAAATCTTGAAAAAATTTTTGAAATTAAGATGACTTTTCTTCCTTTGCCTTTCTGAGTTTTCATGAAAACTACTCTGTATGCAGCCTAAATGTAGTGTACTTCTGAAATCGGTAGAAAAATGTAAATAATACAAAGTAGAAGCTAATCTGTTGGGGTTGCCTAAAAGCCTCACACACAATAACAATTTTTTCCCCTTTAAAGTAATAAAACAACAAATAAACCATTAATGAGCATTTTTCTGTGACAGGCGCTGTGTTTAAATCATTTAAATACAGTATCTCATGAAGCTCTTACAACGACCATATGATGTAATACTATGTAGCATCCAGTTTTATAGATGGAAAAGTATGTATGCAAAAACATCTTTGCTGATGAAATTAGAAATTGATGAAAACCCTGAAGTCTTTCTAGGGACTAGATTAAAAAATCCAGATTTAGAATGAGGAACTCATTAGGCTTTTGTGGGTAGAAGTGTAGGGTAGAGTACAAAACTTTCTTGTTTCTACAAGAAGATTTTGACACGTTCTGTGCTGGGACAACATCAGAAAGATCCGTAAATCGTCCAGAGAAAGGATGGTCTACTTTTTTTTTTTTTATTACAACAGAAGTGGTTAATTGGGATTAGGCTGATTTAGTTTAGTTTAGCCTGGTCTTTAATCTCTAGCCTAATGTTTAGTGTCTAGTTTAGTGTCTGTTCTAGCCTCTAGTCTAGTCTCTGGTATCTAGAAGAACATGAACAGCGTGATTCTGTGTTCCCATTTTTCCATTCTTTCCTCTTGTGCTGGAGTAAATATAATCTTGAAGCCACCTCTGCTCTAGTTGTCACCATTTCTTGGCAAATCATTTTCTTTCTCCTGTTTCAGAAGTAGACCAGGAAATTGCAAAAGTTGGAGAGCTGTGACCAAGAGAATTGAGAGACCTGTCTCAGTGATTATTTTTATAAACTCTTTTTGTGTATCCAGTTGGTGCTGTTAGTGATGATTTAACATACTGTAAAACAAAAGTCCAATCTGAGTAAAAATAGGCAATATGTGCAAATAAAAAATAAAAATACAAACCAAGGCAGAACTGAGAAATGGCGAATGAATAATAGAGTCTTTGATAGTGAAGCGGCAGGTGGGTATTTCCTGGCTCCTATATTCTGCTTTGGGCTTCCCCTAATTCAGTGCGACCCAACTGAGCCAGGTAGCCTTTAGGGTAAAGCTCAACAACCTTATCTATACCACTTCTCACTTTTGTGATTGAAGAATCAGAAGGGGCATTTCTGAGGGGCAAATTTTGTGGACCATGCTGAGGCACACATACCATGGAGGCAATCAGTAGAAGTAGTTTCGGGAAAAAGTGCTTCCCTTTGCATTTGCTGAATCCACTTTCTCAATTTTCCTCTCCAAATCAATTAAATGAATCTTCAGAAGAGTTTAATAAGTAGAAACATTCTGACTTACCAGACTAGGAGAAAGCTTCTTGGATGCCAGTATAGAGAGAGTACCCGTAGTAATGAACTGTAGAAACAGACACATTTATTTATGAAAGATGAGTTCTTCAGTCCTGGGAGCTTCTCTCTTTGTAGGAAAGACTGGTCTATTTATATTCATCTAGTTTACCTATCAAAAATTCCTCTCATACTTCTCCATTTTTCTGGAGAAATCTTCAGAAATTGTTTCAATTTGACTTCTCCCTTTTTTTCTCCCCTTAGTTTCTTACGTGTAAGGAGCTTATTCTTTTGTGAGCTTACCTTGTGCTGACGGTCTGTGAACTCGTAGCTCAGTCTCTTGTCATTATCACTTGCATAGTTTTAATCATGCTCCCCATCACCTCCTTTTGCCTCTCTCTACCCAGTGCATACATTTCCATCTTAAATGTAAACAGGAAGTAAAAATTTGGCTTCTTGGTTACTGGATCAGGGTAAACTTGAGGGTATGAGTTTAAGCTGCAGGTTAAAATGGAGAACAGAAGCTCTCCCTTATTTATACCCAACCAGAGCTGTTATTTCTCAATTTTTCAGCTGATCAGATGTGAGGCTGATGAGAAAATGAGCTGTGCATAGGCTAGGAGTAGCTGTCCTCAATAAACTGAGATGGATAAGTGTTGTAGCAGCTTACTCACAGAGATGCCACCCCAGAACGGATATCCACTAATAAGAGCAAGGGAAGCAAATCCCAAAACTGATCCATAAACGGAGTACATGAAGCCCAAGATAGTTCCGAAACCAATGTGCATCAATCCAATCATGATCTGGATTGCCTGAAAAAAGAAAACAGACATTTTAAAGTTGTTTCTTCATTTACAGTCACTAATGACACATTCCTGACGTTGCTGCTGCTGCTTATTTATTGTACCCTCTGTCAAGATCCACGAATGTCCTTTAGGCATACATACCTTTACAGCAGGAGGTGAGCCATGAAGAATTTGGCATATTCTGGCACAGGGCCTTCCTCGTGGGCCTCGTTTGAGGTGTTTGGGTGGCTTGTAAGGGTGGCCAAGGAGAGCTCTTCAGAAGGTGCTACTGATTAAGCATGCACTGGTGTCTCCGAAGAGCCTCTAAAAGACTCTCTGAAGAAATGCTTTAATTGTGACTTTGATGGCTATTTCAGATGGACCTGTTCTCTGCTTGGGAGATTCCAGTTATGAGGATGATATCATGAAGGAAGTCACAAGGGGTTTACGGGGCATTAACTACATGTTTGAGAGTAGTCTCAACACTTTACATTTATTATTTCATGTAATCTTCCCAGCAGCTGGATAGAGACACAAAGATGCCTGTTTCTGTCTTCTCAGGCTGCTACAAGAAAGTACTGCGCTACCCTCTGGGTAGCTTATAAACAATAGAAATGTTTTGCTACAGTTCCAGAGGCTGGGAGGTTCTAAGTTCAAAGTACCAGCGTGGTTGCCTTTTAGTGAGGGCCCTCCCCCTGGCTCCTAATGGTGCCTCCTCACTGTGTCCTCACATAGTGGAGAAGGGCTCACGATCTCCCAGGAGCCTTTTTCATATGCCCATTCCTGAGAGCTCCACCTTCTACTAGTAAGTACCTCCTCAAGGCCCATGTCCTAACACTATCATTGTTAGGGTTAGGATTTCAACAGGAGTTTTGGGAGGTCATTCAGAGCATAGCAGTGTCCATATGGTTACTGAGGGGCAGCAAATTGATTCCAGAACACATGCCTTTTAACTATTAAATACGGCTTTCCCTCGGGCTCAGCTCCAGCTCTTCCATGAAGTTGTCTTGAGTATATTAGTCAATTTCAGCTATCTTTTCTCTTTCTAAATTTCTGTTTTATCTTATGTAAATTAGACATCTTATTACTTGGTTTTGTAAGAATTTTTATTGTTCTTTTTTTTAATTGCAGGCATGTAAATATTTTCTTATTGGCCAAGACATATTCTCAAAGATGAGATCTATTTTGTACCTCTTAGGGCACCTAAGAGATCTTATTGGCCAAGACATATTCTCAAAGATGAGATCTATTTTGTACCTCTTAGGGCACCTTATTTCATCCTGAATAAACATATTTGTGTAAAATAAGTGTTTCTAGTTTGGGCCAGAAGCTAACTGTAGGTTTACCATTGGTTTCTTCCCAAGCTTACATCTTACCTGTCCAAGAAGACTGCAAATACAAACATTGCTGTGTTTATTTCTTTAATAACTTGCTACTGAATACAGTTATTAAGTTGAAACAGTTGGAAAAAGTCACAGCTTCCTAAATAATGCTAAGAGATTAATATTTTCTTTGAGTAATGAATTTCTTTGAGAATAATAAAAACTATGAATCTTCTTGAAAAACTCTTGTTACACATTCATACAGACACACAAAATCTTGTTACACATCCATACATACACACACAATACTGTTGCACAGGACTTCAGAGGTGTCACAGGCTAAAGCCAGTCATGGATCTCAGTTGAAGAACTCCTGAATTAGGCATTATAATCGGTTGTTACAAACTCTTCCTTAGAGCAGCAATTGAGTCATCTGGCCAAAGACTTCTTATTCTCATCCTTGCCTTCATCTTGATGGCAGTCAGATACTGGATTAGTATTGGCTTACTTTTCTCTTAGTATAACACTGGCTATACCATTTACTTACCAAACTTGCCTGCAGGCCAGACAGTAATTTGGACTTTTGGCCACTGAACAACTTTGAGTTCTGAATCAATTAAGGCAGATGCTCCCCATCCTACCACCTAAAGTCCCTGCATTGTTGTGGTGACTGGGAGCTACTAATAGCATAAATGTACAACCTTTAGGGAGAAGTATTCTGCCAGCTGGAACTTTTAAAAATAAAACAGCGTCTGTCGCTTTAAAGTGCTGTTCTTGAGTACCTCTTTGTTGCCAGGCAGAATGCTCCAGTGTTAGAGTACAAGCCAGGACTTCTGTCTTCCAGACTCACAAGGTCTGGTCTCCAACCTTCCTCTGCTCTCCTCGAGGCTACAGCCTCCCTCCGTCATACTGTTCTACTTTACTGGCCTCCTCCCTGTTCATCAAACACAGCACCCACATTTTCCTCTAATGATCCTCCCAACTTTGCCTGGAAGCTCTTGTCCTGGTATCTGTGTCGCTTGCTCTTCCCTTCATGTCTTTGCTCAAATGTCATCTTCTAAGGAAAGCCTCCTCTGATCAACTTGAAATTGCTACCCATACCCTTCACTGCCTGGTACTAACCAGCCCTTTTACACTTTATTCTGTCCACATCATTTATCACCTTCTAACACATCGTGTACTTTAGTTCTGTTTTATGTTTATAGTCTGAGCCTGCGATTCTGATCTAGATGAGGGCACCTGTGTGGGGTTGGCTTTGTGGGGTCCCAGTTTGTCCCTTTGCTCAGTGGGAGCAGGGGATTTTCTTTCTCTGCCAGGAGGAGAATCAAAGACACCCTCCAAGCCTAGATCTGTCTGCTAGAGAGTGCAGTGTTTATTTTTACTTTTCTAAAGTGGTAAAACCTGAAATAGTAGTAAGTAAGTACTTAGTACTTACTTACTAAGTAGTACTAAGATGACTGGACGAGTTTCTGGTATGTAAGGGGCACTCAGTATAACCTACTGAATGCTCTAGCAGAGAAGTTAGAACTGCACACAGGAGAGACAGTACTGTGGAGTGGAATTGTTAGTGGCATGAATGGCGTATCTGGAAAGCACAGTAAAAACTAACAGTTCTCTCTGTGCAAGTGGAATCTTCATCTACAAGTAGGGCATGTCTTACAATACTTACATAAACAAGATTATTAGTGTTTGAAGTGCCCTTTGTAGAAGTAGCATGGCAGTTAAGTCATAACGTCTGCACAGGCCCTGGGTGAAAGGCACAGCAAATGGAATGGCTGTGAATTCTTTCCAACCCAGTTCCCCCAGACTGCCCATTTATAGTTGCTTCTGTTTTGAAGGTAGCTGTCAATGTTCATTTTAATGTGAATTCACCTGTATACACAAATACCAGGCTTGCAACTAATCTGAGACAGGATAGAGGGTGCCCAAAGTGTCCTTTGCAGAAGTGAGATCAAGCTAGAAGTAGCGGTGTTTCCATTATGTCAGTGTTACTGAATCATCCTGCTGGGAAGAGTACTTTGTCACCTGTTAGAGTCTTGCTTGAATCTAAAATAAATTGAATTCAGGGTAAAGTCTATATGCAGATGAATTATTTCTGCCTTAAAGGGACACAGTTTCCGTTAACGTTCAGAACTTTTTAATGATTGGATGTAGGTCATGAGATCATAAACTTTTCTCCACCTATTACTTATAGGTACAATATAACCTTGCAAATGCAAAATTAAAATTCTCACTGTAAGTAGACTTACCCCTAATATCTTTGCTTCTTCTCTAAAGTTTGTGATTGCTGTTCCTATGGCTGGGTTTACCACCTGTGTATTTCCTTGACCTTGATGACTGTTGGTGATGATTCCTGGAGACCCGAGGAAGGGAGGCTGGCCACTCTGAGCTTGGTTTCCCAGGTGTATGAAACCCACAGGTTGTTGAAAGCCAGGAGCCATGATGCTGTTTGGCGGGTAAGGATTGAGTACGGTTTCATACATTCGGGGCTGGGTTGTTGCCTGGGATGACATCACTGTGTCCTAAGTGCTACAAAAACATAACGAACTGATTAATTTACCCACAAAAAAAGTTAAAGAAAATCTTGTAAAATGTCAAATACTATGTAAATACTATAGAGCAAGTGAGCAAATAATAGACAATGACGACCAACGTAAACATGAACCTCTTTAGACTTTGGAATCTGTATACCCTGTAGTTCAAAGGAAGTGAAGGAGGGGAAGACAGGAGTGACTTTATTTTCCAGTTCCTATTTGATTTGGCAAAGTATTTATGTATATTCTTCCCTGAGTTTATTGCATCTGAAGGACAACAGAGGGAGGGAAGAGATGGTAGTAGGCGGAATAATGCATCTTCCTTCCCCCGGAAATGTCCACATTCTAATTGAGGAAGCACATGAGTGTGTTTGGTTTCATGACAAAGGGGATTTAAAGTTGCAAATGATATAGGTATGACAGTCAGCTGACCTTAAAACAGGAAGATTTCCTGGGTTATTTGGGTGGGCCTAGCGTAATCACAAAGTCCTTTAAAGTGGAAGAGGGATATAAGAGAGTCAAAGAGATGTGGTGATGGAAGCCGGGTCAGAGAGATGCTGTGCTGCTAGCTTTGAAGATGGAGGAAGGGTCTGGGAGCCGAGTACTAGGGTGGCCTCTAGAGGCCAGAGAAAAAACCAAAAACAAACTTCTTCCTAGAGCCTCTGGAAAAGAATGCATCTCTACCAACAGTGTGGTCTTAGCTTAGTGAAACTGGTGGCCTACAGAACTGTCTAACAATGAATTTGTGTTGTTTTAAGCTGCTAAATTTGTGGTAATTTTTTGCAGCAGTAAATGGAAAACTAATGGCACCAAATATACAAAGGGATGGTAAGAAAGGGAGCCCACAGTAAAATTATTTGTAACTACTTTTCCAAGTAGGTATTTCACATATGGCCAATTAAATTGTCTTTTTCTTTAGGAAGAATTCTCTTGAGATTCGTGATTCATTTTTGTCTTTCAGAAGCACAGAGTATCTCAGGTCCATTTTGGCCAAGAGGAATTTTTTTTTTTTGGAATTCAATTAGGACAACTAATATGGACATCAATCACTATTTAACCTTGAAAAAAAATTGTGACACTTAAAAATGTTTGTCTTCAGGAAGGAAAAGGAAAAAGGATGTTTCCTTTTCTGAAACATCCTCCCCGAACAATTTTCTTGTACACCATAAATATTAAGAAGGATTTCTGAATGCCTTCATCACTGTATGAAGTATGAGTAGTCCACTGACATGTTGCACCACTGGCATTTTAACAGGGACACTTGTTCAGACTGTGTCCTAGAATCCTGAAATTTCAGATCCATTCCAGTCATACTGTCTTTTACCCTTGGTTTGTAGAAGAGAAATTGAAGCAATACAAGTTAAATGCTGTGATCAAGGTCACATAGAAAACATGTGGCAGAGCCTGGACTAGAAAATTGAGCTCTTGGCTGTGAAGTACCCCCCTGCCCCCGCCACCCACGCTGCTCACTCTGGACGCTTGCAGAACTGGTGTTCCAGGCTAGCCTTGGTGAACTGACTCTGTCCTTACAACCACCCAGCAGCAAACCTGCTGTCTTCTCATGCTGTGGGGAAGACTAGAAACCAGTCTCACTTTCTGATGATTCAATAATTAAGTTAGTAAGGCCTCTTCTTGTGAGCCTTGAGTGAGCTGTCTAGAGAACTAACATTTTATTAAACCCTCACTATGGGCATAGTAGGGGCTGTACAGTGTCATGCTTTAGAGCATGAATTTGGGATTAGAATCCTGGCTCTGATATCAGCTCTGTATGTTTGGCAAGTTCATTAAACTCTTTTTCTTGTCTGTGAAATGAGGATCCTAAGAGTACCTTCTTTATACGTTTACTTTGTGTACTAAGGAGTTAGTCCATGTAAAGTTCTTAGAATTGTACCTGTTGTAACTGTGTGGTTGGCTACATTATTGCTTAGTGGGTGAGGTATATTCTCTCTCTTAGTCTTTAAAACCTCCAGTGAGGCAGGTACTAATATCCTCCCCGTGTTAACAGTGAGAGAATTGCATCAGAACCTGTACCCACAAACCTTAATTCTAAGCTGCTGGGATGCTAGATACAACTGAAAAAGGTTGAGGACTCAATGGAAAGGTGGGAAACACATTTTGGAAACCTCTGATTACAAAGAGATTACTTTTTCATAGTGGAAACAAATTTTAATTCACAAAAGTTTATTTTAAACAAATAGTTCCATAGCTGTGATTCTTGGAGTAACTCCCTATGACTCTCTAATAGCATTTGAGAATAGGAGGTTTCATAACTGGTGCATGTGGTGTCTGTGGCCATTTAGTGCTCAAATGTTACTAATCTGCCATCTCCCTAATCCCCAATCCGCTACTTTAATAACCCCGGGGCCTTGATCAATTTTCTTATCTAAATCCATGTTAGTCCCTATGTCTCAGCTATAAAATGAGACTAAGGATGTCATAGTAACTGGTGTGGAGGTAGTTAAGAATGTGGAGTAGTAGGGTTACCCTGTGTTTGCCTTGTCTTTTGATCACAGCTAAACCAACATCCAGTTATTGTGAACAACTAGGAAGATGATCTGAGGATTAAGGAAATAATCTCCGCAGAGGGAGAGAACACAGTGGGTGTGAGGTTGAGAGCTGTGAATTGGAGAGGAAAGCCTCATGGCCGTGATGGGAAGGGAACCCTTTTTGTGGAGCAAAGTCAGGGAGAGGGAGAACGTGAGAGCTAGGGACTGTGGGATAGAGACGTCGGGATAAGCTGCAGTGAGGAGGTCCCCTGGGTCACCCCGGGAAAGATCGCTCCCCTTCCTGGAGTACATTTGATGAACACTCATGAAAGAAATTGAAGAAGACACAAAAAGATGCAAGACCATTCCGTGCTCTTGGATCGGAAGAATAAACATTGTTAAAATGTCTGTACTACCTAGAGCAATCTATGCTTTTAATGCCATTCCGATCAAAATTCCACTGGTATTTTTCAAAGAGCTGGAGCAAATAATCCTAAAATTTGTATGGAATCAGAAGAGACCCTGAATTGCTAAGGAAATGGTGAAAAACAAAAATAAAGCTGGCAGCATCACATTACCTGATTTCAAGCTTTAGTACAAAGCTGTAATCACCAAGACAGCATGGTACTGGCATAAAAACAGACACATAGACAAGTGGAACAGAGTAGAGAGCCCAGATATGGACCCTCAACTCTATGGTCAAATAATCTTCGACAAAACAGGAAAAAATATACAGTGGAAAAAAGACAGTCCTTCAATAAATGGTGCTGGGAAAATTGGAGAATGTAGAAGAATGAAACTCCATTCTCTTACATCATACACAAAGATAAACTCGAAATGGATAAAAGACCTCAACATGAGACAGGAATCCATCAGAATCCTAGAGGAGAACATAGGCAGCAACCTCTTCGATATCAGCCACAGCAACTTCTTTCAAGATATGTCTCCAAAGGCAAAGGAAACAAAGGTGAAAGTGAACTTTTGGGACTTCATCAAGATCAAAAGCTTCTGCACAGCAAAGGAAACAGTCAACAAAACAAAGAGGCAACCCACGGAATAGGAGAAGATATTTGCAAATCACAGTACAGACAAAAGGTTGATATCCAGGATCTATAAAGAACTTCTCAAACTCAGCACACAACAAAACAGACAATCATGTCAAAAAATGGGCAGAATATATGAATAGACACTTCTCCAATGAAGACATACAAATGGCTATCAGACACATGAAAAAATGTTCATCATCACTAGCCATCAGGGAGATTCAAATTAAAACCACATTGAGATACCACCTTATACCACTTAGAATGGCCAAAATTAGCAAGACAGGAAACATCGTGTGTTGGAGAAAGGGGAACCCTCTTACACTGTTGGTGGGAATGCAAGTTGGTGCAGCCACTTTGAAGAACAGTGTGGAGATTCCTTAAGAAATTAAAAATAGAGCTTCCCTATGAATCTGCAATTGCACTGGGTATTTACCCCAAAGATACAGATGTAGTGAAAAGAAGGGCCATCTGTACCCCAGTGTTTATAGCAGCAATGGCCACGGTCGCCAAACTATGGAAAGAACCAAGATGCCCTTCAATGGACGAATGGATAAGGAAGATGTGGTCCATACACACTATGGAGTATGATGCCTCCATCAGAAAGGATGAATACCCAACATTTGTAGCAACATGGATGGGACTGGAAGTGCTTATGCTGAGTGAAATAATTCAAGCAGAGAGAGTCGATTATCATATGGTTTCATTTATTTGTGGAGCATAACAAATAGCATGGAGGACATGGGGAGTTAGAGAGGAGAAGGGAGTTGAGGGAAATTGGAAGGGGAGGTGAACCATGAGAGACTATGGACTCTGAAAAACAACCTGAGGGTTTTGAAGGGGTGGGGTGTGGAAGGTTGGGGGATCCAGGTGGTGGGTATTGGAGAGGGCACGTATTGCATGGAGCACTGGGTGTAGTGCAAAAACAATGAATTCTGTTACGCTGAAAAAAAAAAAAAAACGTATTTTGCCTCTCCAAGGACAAGAGTCCAGCCGGAAGCCATTGAGCAGTGCTCAATAGCAGGGTCAGATGTGTGTGTGGAAGGCAGAAAACCTTTTAAATTTTCACCATGAACCCACAATAGGCTTAAACCTCTGTGTGCACGCCGAGTGGCTGCTTTTCTGTGGCAGAGCTGAGCAGAGAGCAGAGACATGGGCAGATCACAGACAAACCGGCTGCTGATTTCCAGTGTCTGCCACAGAAGATTCAAGCCTCTTTCTGATTGCTTTTCTGGGACAGGATGGAATAGGGGACCGAGTTGCACATAGATGGCTGATAACCTGGTTCCAGGTTTTCACTGAGTGTTACAGTAAACTCTGGCCTCCATGCATGCGCTGTGCAACTGCTTTTCAGGGACAGGACAGTGCTGGCCATGCTGCGAGGCTCTCCTCTGTGGTTGGGGAGTCACCTGCACCTTGCCAGGCCCTTTAAAACTTGGGAGTTTTGCATCCAAGCCACCAGCCAGAGATAAAATGTAAGAGCTCTGTGGTGCCAGGTGTGCTGATGGCCCAGAAACAGATAGGTTAAGGGTAGGGAACTGATAAAAGTCCAGGCCACAGGAGATTGGTCGCTTTTATGAGAGGGCCGCCTGAAAAGCAGTGACCGGTAGGTCTGCTCCCTGGGACAAGAGGGCTGGGTGACACCATATTCTTCTTCCTCCACTATGCCCCACCCCCCAGCACAGTCTGACTTCAGAGAGGAACACAGCATCTCCAGGGGAGGCTGGAGTCCCCTACACTAAACCCCGCCTCCTGGCAGGGGCATCTTTACAAGGGCAGCTTAGTTTGTGAGCCACCTGAGCAGGCTTCTCCCTCTGCATGTACCAAGTCTACTGATGAAAGAATGCTCCAAAATGTCGGCATCTGGTAAATATGACCAGGCTTGCTTCTTTTTTAAAATATATATATTTTTTACATTTGTACATTTGTACCGGACCACTTTCTTACACCATACACAGAAATAAACTCAAAATGGGTGAAAGACTTAAATATGAGACAGTAATTGATCAGAATCCTAGAGGAGAACACAGGCTGCAACTTCTTTGACCTTGGCCACAGCAGCTTCTTACTAAACAGTCTCCAAAGGCAAGGAATATGAAAGCAAAAACAAAGTATTGGGACCTAATCAGGATAAAAAGCTTTTGCACAGCAAAGTGAACAATCAATAGAACTAGAAGTCAACCTCAGTGGGAGAAGATATTTGCAAATGACTTATCAGATAAAGGGCTAGTATCCAAAATCTGTAAAGAACTTACCCAATTCAGCATCCAAAAAAACAATCCAATCAAGAAATGGGCAGAAGACATGAACTGATGGTTCTTTAAAAGACATACAAATGGCTAATAGACACATGAAAAAAATGTTCAACATGATTTGGCGTCAGGAAAATACAATTCAAAAGCACAATGAGTTACCACCTCGCACTGTCCAGAATGGCTAAAATGAACATAGTCAGGAAACAATAAATGTTGGTGAGGATAGGGAAGAAAGGGAACCCTCTTACACTGTTGGTGGGAATGCAAACTGGTGCAGCCACTCTGGAAATAGTATGGAGGTTCCTCAAAAAGTAAAAAAAAAAAAGTAAAAAATAGTAAAATTGCTTTGACCCAGCAATTGTACTACTAGGTATTTATCCAAGGGGTACAAACATAGCGATTTGAAGGGTCACGTGTATACTGATGTTTATAGCAGCAATGTCCACAATAGCTAAAAAATGGAAAGAGCCGAGATGTCTGTCTATTGAGAGATTAATGTATAAAATTGTGATATATGTATATAATGGAATATTACTCAGCCATCAAAAGGGATGAAATCTTGGCCTTTTGCAATGATGTGGATGGAAATAGAGGGTATTATGCTGCTTAAGCAAAATAAATCAGTCAGAGAAAAAAAATACAATATGATTTCATTCATATGTGGAATTTAAGGAACAAAACAGAGGAACATAGGGGAAGGGGGGGAAAAAAAAAGACCAAAACCGAGAGGGAGGCAAACGATGAGAGAGTCTTAACTATAGGAAACAGGTTTGCTGGAGGGGAGGTGTGTGGGGGATGGGTTAACTAGGTGATGGGCATTAAGGATGGCACTTGAAGTAAGGAGCACTGGGTGTTATATGCAACTGAAAAATCACTAAATTCTACCCCTGAAACTAAAAATAAGTGTATGTTAACTAAATTAAATTTAAAAAAAAAAGTAGAAGAAAACTCAAAGTGGCCAGTATGAAGACCAGATAATCCTAATTCCTATTAAGCTGTTGAAACTGCCCAGCCTATGGTAAGGTCTTCATAAAAGGTAGCTATCCTTCTGTTATCAGAGCCTAAAGCTAGGTTTCAGAAGTAGATATCATCGGCATATGAAAAGTTTATAATGGAGATTAGACTGAAAAGATCAATGCCAACACCAAGGAGATACGAAATGAGAGCTTAGGATACAGAAATTAACCAGACCAAGATTTTTCTTGAGTTTTTTTTTTTTTTAAAGTATTAAAGCAATTAAACAGTTTCTGCGTGTATATGATCTCATTACCTCCTTCGTTTCCTGTTGTTTATTGTCAGTTTTGTTTGTTTCTTCGAGAAATTTAATATGAAACCTGTGGCTTCTCATTTAATTATCAACATTTTAAAATTTAATATCTGCTATTTACTTTCTGGACTAAGCCCTGTCCTATAAGTTCCATATAGAATCCAGATTATTAATAATTTATAACGATCATGCTAGTCTCAGATTTTTACAGGGTTGGGTTCGGGTTTTATAACAAGAATTAAAGAGCTGAGCCAGTCTCGATCCTTTGACTTTATACCAAAATGACTTAATGTGTAAACAGCTCTACTGGTTACATAGTTTGGCACAGAGGGAGGGAAAAATGCTTGCGGGAATAACTAAGAAATTATTCTGTTGAAATGAGGGTAATCCTGAAAATGATGGAAGAAAATGGAAACCAATGAATAGACTGTTTTCATTGATTGCACCTATCATGGAATTTTTTCTTCACTGTTGATAAAATACTTACTATCAGTTGTCTTTTCATCTAAACATTAGAGCAACTGTAATTATTATTATTATTATTTTTTAAGATTTTATTTATTTATTTGTCAGAGAGAGAGCGAGAGCGAGCACAGGCAGACAGAGTGGAAGGCAGAGTCAGAGGGAGAAGCAGGCTCCCTGCGGAGCAAGGAGCCCGATGTGGGACTCGATCCCAGGATGCTGGGATCATGACCTGAGCCGAAGGCAGCTGCTTAATTAACCAACTGAGCCACCCAGGCGTCCCGCAACTGTAATTATTTTTAAACAACCCAAGAAACACATCAGAAAATAAGTCTGATGAGATCAGAAGGACAGTACGTAAAGGACAGAAGGACAAATAAAAATTGGAATAATTTACTTTATTCCAGTTTCTTTATTCCTTCCAAATGAATGTCGCTTTTAACAGTATAGGGTGAATATGACTGCAATTTTTGAGAAGAGGTTGTAGCAGACAGGGTAGCATAATACCAAATCATTTCTACTGTGTCACCCAAGTACATACATGAATAAAAATTCCGACTTAGTGAAAATCAGTGCTATTCCCCACCTATTTTTGTTTTTTCCCCCCATAACAGAGCACCTTAATTAAAATATGCTACCAAAGCAATGCTACAGTGTTTCTGGTCCTGTGGTAGCTACATTATCACTCACACTGGGACATTCCTTCCCCTTCTTGATTAATATTTATAGAATGGCATACATTCGAACCTTCTATGTGTCACCTCTCTTGGCATGAACATTTGATTTTTTTAAAAGATTTTATTTATTTATTTGATAGCGAGAGAGCAAAAGCAGAGGGGGCAGCGGAGGGAACGGGAGAAGCAGGCTCCCCACTGAGCAGGGAGCCTGATGTGGGGCTAGCTCTCAGGACTCTAGGACCCTGACCTGAGCTGAAGGCAGACGCTTAACCGACTGAGCCACGCAGGTGCCCCTGATTTTCTAATTTTGTTTTTTGAAGTATCTTTTACCTGTGTTAGAGCAACTGACATTCTTTTTTAAAAATTTCTGTCTGGTTTTCATTTATCCCTTGTTTCTTTTCCTGTTTCATCCCTCTCCTGGTTTCTTTTCCCTTCATTTATCCACTTGGCCTAATTTAAGAGTCAAGATTTGGCTTCATCCCTCCAACCTAGAGAATGAGATGCTGCAGAGAACCCACACAGACCAGCCCTGCTGTTTATGCCCATTATTCTGGGTGAAAAAGGTAGACAAATAAGTCAATAGACTTACTCTGTTCCTTTGGCACCTGTCTGCTTTCTCTTCTCCAAGTTCTGTGCCAGTTGGAAATGTTTATCTGGGTATTATAGGTACTTTTTACTTCCTTGTGTCAATCCAGCCTGTCTCCTATCTTTATTTAATTCCAAAGTCCTTCTACCCTTGATGCTCTTCTGCCCAAAGTGGATATATAGTCCCAGTTGTAAACTTTGTAATATGCTTGCTCTGCCTTTGGTTTCATCCCCTTTCTCCTGGGAAGCATTTTCTGACACACCCAAACACTTAAGTAGGTATTTTCTCCAACCCCTTTGTACTTTCTGATACTCGGTGTAACATCATACCGCATTTCAATGCCTTTTAAGTTAGAGGAATAAGATTGGAAAATGTAGATAATAAAAAAAAAAGAGAAAGAAAAAAGCATCCATACTCCCACCACTCACACATAATGATATTTTCATTTAGATTTTGTTTTGTTTTTTGTTTTTGTTATCTTTTGTTTGTAAATATATATTTTACAGAGAGACATTTATAATTTTGTGAAATCACCAAAGTAGGATCATCTCATAGCTAAGTTTTATAACCTGCTTTTGTAGCTTAATGTTTTATAAACAGCTTTTCATGTCAATAAACACCCAAGTACTGGAATTCTTAATAGTGGCATGCTACTCCATTTTGGGGAAATGTCTTATTACATTTCAATAACTTATCTTCAAGCCTGTCTCAGATTGACTGAATGCCTTAAGGGCAGAGATACTGGGGTGGGGGTCAATGTCCCATCCCTAGCCCTAAGTATTATACAGTGTCTCAACCAGGATAAGATTCAATGAGTATATGTTGAATGAGTTAGTAGAATGAATAGATTCCTCTTCCATGTTTTCCCTCCTATATATATTATTAAAGATTTTCTTTCTCTTGTGATTTTATATTTTTATGTATTTTTCTAAAATGGAAAAACACCGGGGCGCCTGGGTGGCTCAGTGGGTTAAGCCGCTGCCTTCGGCTCAGGTCATGATCTCAGGGTCCTGGGATCGAGTCCCGCATCTGGCTCTCTGCTCAGCAGGGAGTCTGCTTCCTCCTCTTTCTCTGCCTGCCTCTCTGCCTACTTGTGATCTCTGTCTGTCAAATAAATAAATAAAATCTTTTTAAAAAAAAATGGAAAAACACCTGCTGAAGATTTATTGATGCTATGAGCTAGAAAAGTGACAGTTTCAGAAAATAACATTGCTCAAAGGATGAAGGTGAGTAAAGGGACAAGAAATCAACATTGTTTTAGAAAGACTGCAGAGTCATAGTAACTGACTGGCAAGTGTCTCATGTATACCATGATTCGTCTTATCCAGACAGTGGAAGAAGAATGGTAAAAATCAAACGTGGGGTTTTTTGTTTGTTTCTGTGTTTTGGGTTTTTTTTTTGTTTTTTTTTTTTAAGATTTTTTTTTTTGTTTGACAGAGACGCAGCAAGAGAGGGAACACAAGCAGAGGGAGTAGGAGAGGGAAATGCATGCTTCCCGCCAAGCAGGGAGCCCGATGTGAGATTTGATCCCAGGACCCTGGGATCATGACCTGAGCTGAAGACTGACACTTAACGACTGAGATAAATGGTGTATTTTTAAAACCTAGAATGCCCTCCCTTCTCTTTTGGTCTTCCAGACCCACCTCCATGCAGTAAATCTTACTTCATAAGACTTCTGCATTGTTCTTTTGTTGTGGAAAAATCTGAAGCGACCAAGGAAACCGCAGGCAGCACACAGAAATCTGGGAGAACATAGCTTTATTTTTGCCGGCGAGCTCAGCGGGATCGTTTCCCAAAGGCTGAGCACCCAACAAGGTTAGGGGTGAGTTTTTATGGTTACGGGTGATGGGGGATGGTAACGGGATGCTTTCACTGTCCCTCAGGGTAGACTGGCCCCCTTCATGTGGAAGTATGATCTATATGGAGGTGTCTCAGGAGAGTGCTAAATTATCCCAGTGGACTTGTCTTTCCTTTTCTTAACCAAACAGAATGGTCATTTGGTCTTTCTTCTGCCTCAGCAGGAGCAATGGAGAACAGGGGACAGGGAGGGGCTGGGACCCGGGGGTCTCTATCCGCCTCATGTGCCCCCCTTGATGATCTGCAGGGGTACCCTAGAGATCATCAACATCTAGATTTAAGGGACTATATCCTCAGAGGGCAAGGATACCGGCTGTCATGTGTTGAGAGACAGTATTTCCGATGAAACGGACAAGGCTGTAGAGGAGACAAGGACTGAGGGTAACTAGGAGGAGTAGGGCCTACTAGGGGTAATAGCCATGATGTCCATGATTGTGGAGTGAAACCCCAAGACATGAGTTCTCCACGACGCTGGAGGCATTCCAGCTGGAGCTCGCAAACCTTGGAAGTGACGATCTCGGACTGGTTGACGTAGTAGCAGCAGTCCTCCTGTACGAAGGGACAGGTTCCTCCCTTCTCAGCAGTGAGGAGATCTAGGGCTCGCCGATTCTGGAGGGGTATTGCCTCCAGACTGGAGAGTTGTATCTGGAGGGATGTTAGTGAATCTGCGATGTGTTCCGTGTCATTGAGTTCCTGTGAAAGCTTGAAGTAAAAGTTAAGGGAAGTCCTGAGGCCCGATGCGCCAGTAGGTATGCCTGCAAAGACTTCGGCCCGCAGGAGGAATGGTAAGACTACTGCCCGTCAGCTTTGGTGGTGAAGAGAGACCCAGGGCTGGAACTGAAACTCTAAGTATAGTGAGGCAAAGGGGGACAGAAACACAAGTATGCAACCAGAAGGGGCGTTACTGCGTTACTTTCATTGTGGCACCTAAAGAGAAGGCTGTTTTCACAGGACAGGAAGATACCTGGCGGCGGGGGGGTTTGCAGTAAAGTAGAGGAGCTGTGAAATTCTGGCAGCCCAGGTTTGGGGCCTTGGTGCAGCCAGGGAGGAAGAAAGCATGTTAGATTATGAGCTGGAAGCAGCGGGGCTAAGTTTTGTACAGGGCCCAAACTCACAGGGCTTGTTTTATTGGGCAACGGCCAGTTAGGAGGGATGGGGATGCTGAAGAAAGCTGATCAAGCCAAGGGGAGACAGACCCAGCAGGTGGAACCAGTAGGGGAATGGGTCAAGTTGAGCCCTAAGTGGTAGGAGGTGTTTTAAGAGCTGGCAAATATAGTTTTGAATGGTTGGCCCCGGAGCAGTGGGCTTTATAGAAGAGAACCTGGACGGTGGAGGGTGTGTGTCCCAGCGGAGAGTGAGAAGTTGTTCCAGAGTCCTTCCTGGGAACATACAGATGCAGTCCCTAGCGTCATGGCCAGTCCCACTAGGAGCCTCCACAGTTCTGTGGGGGTAATTGTGAGTGTTTGGTTGGCCTGGGACATGTAAACCGGGGAGACTCGAAGCTTGCCTCATGTCACCCATGGGGCTATGGTCTCACCACCCCATTGGTCACAAAAGTTTTTCCCGCATTTTTCTAACCCCTGGTCTGGGCAAAGGTATATCTGGTGTCCCTGTTCTTTACATAGTCTCCCTTCAAGCACTAGTTCCTTGTATGGAATTGACATAGAGATATCTGGAAGGTGGTACACTCGCCAGTGGTTTGGTTATGAAGGACTTTGTCCTGGCCTTCCAAAGTCTGGGTTAATTTCCAGTCATATGTTGTTGGGTTAGTGGGGGTCCCTGGTTGGACGAGGCAGAGGAAACTTAGTAGCCATAACATGAGGCTCCAGCTGGGTTGAGAAAGGAAAGGATGTACTTTAGAGTTTAGGGGCCCTTCTTTAGAGTGATCTTCAGAGGGTTTGATGGCGACAGATGTGGGATCCAGGTAGCTTGGTCTGGGTTTGCCATTTTCACTCATGAATGGTGGATCCATGGTGTGATATTGGTAACCTTGAGGACAGTGGGAGTTACGAGAATTACTGTATGTGGGTCAGTCCAGATTTGGTGAGGGGGTTCCTGTCTTTTACCCAGGCCTCATCTCCAGGGTGGAAGGAATGGACATGGAGTCCTAGGGATATAGGGGCCCTCTCTAATATGTGGGTGTGTAATTCTGCGATGATTTTTCCTAGGGATAACAGTTGGTCTTGGAGGCACATGTCTCCTAAGATGTTAAGAGTGCCTGGAAAAGAAGACAACAGGCAGGGGTGGCCTGCCATAGAATATTTCAAATGGCCCTGAGGGGTATAGCAGGAGCAGAGTACTGCTAAGGAAAGTAGATCTGTCCACCCTAAGGAGGTCTCAGCATATAATTTGGATAGGGTTTCCTTGAGAGTATGGTTCATATGCTCTGCTTTCCCTGAGCTCTGAGGCTGGTAGGCTGTGTGGAGTTTCCAGATGTTGAGGGCTGAAGTTAGCTCTCATAGAACTTCAAAGATAAAGGCTGGACCATTGTCACTATGTAGGGTAAGCAGATCCTGCACCAAGGCACGATCTGCCAGAGGAGTACTGTGGTGACTTCTCTGGCCTTCTCAGTATGGGTTGGATATGCCTCCACCTATCCTGAGAAGGTGCAGACCAGAACTGGCAGATATTTTATACCTCAGTAAGGAGTCATCTTTCTGAAGTCCACTTTCAGGTCTCGAAGGGAGCTGTCGTTGTGTGCTGTACTCCAGGGGGCCGGGAAAGTCCAGTTTTTGGGTTGGGTCTAGCACAAGTGGCACACCGATCTGTGACCAACTTGCATAAGGTTGCAAGTCTGGTGATGTAGAAATGTTCTGCCAGCAGTTTTTCAAGCCCTGTTTTTCCCAAATGTGAAGTTGAATGTTGTTCAGTGACGGCATAGGAGGTGAAGTTTGCTGGAATGAATAAGCGCCCATCTGGGAGGATTCACCACCCTTGGGGATGGTGAATGGCTCCCTCGGTTTTGGCCCAGTCATCTTCAGCTGCTGTACAAGTAGGTTTTCGTAAGAAGGGGGTAACAGATGCTATAACGGCAGGTTGTCCATCTTGGGCAGCTTCCTTGGCTGCCTGGTCAGATAAGTGATTCCCTATAGCTGGCATGGCATCTCCTTTTTGGTGTCCCCAACAGTGGATGATGACTAAGCTCCGGGGCACCCATATGGCTTCTGACAACTGAAGGATCTCATTTTTGTTCTTGATGGTTTTTCCATCGGATGCGAGGAGTCCTCTTTGTAGATTGCCCTTGTATATGAAGAGTGATGGAGGCATATCTTGAGTCAGTATATATGTTGACATTTTTGTCCTTAGTAAGAGTGCTCGGATGAGGGCCCAGAGTTCAGCTCTCTGAGCTGACCATCCCGCAGGGAGTGCTTTAGCTTCTAGGACTTCTGTAGCCATGGTAATGATGTAACACACTTTTCTTAGGCCATTGCTTAGGAAGCTGCTACCATCAGTGTACAGGGTAAGGTCAGCGTTTGTCAGAGGTGAGTCCTGCAGGTCCAGCTGGGTGGTGTAGACTTCAGTTATGATTTCCAGACAGTGATGTTCTGGTTCCCCTTCTGCTGTTGGGAGGTAAGTGGCTGGGTTGAGGGCCTGCACAGTCTGTAGGTTTATGTGAGGGTTTTCTAGAAGTAGCCCTTGATATTGAGTGAGCCTGGCATTTGATATCCATTTCTGACTCTGACTGCTCAGAAGAGTGATCACTGAGTGGGGAAATTTTACTGTGAGCTGTTGTCCTAAAGTGAGCTTGTCAGCCTCCTTGATGAGAAGTGTGGCGGCTGCCAAGGCCCATAGGCAAGGGGCCTTAATGGAGGCAACAGGGTCTAATTTCTTTGAAAGGTATGCAGTGGGCTTTTCACAAAGGCCTATTGGTTGGGTTAGAAGTCCTAAGGCAGTTTTGTTCTTTTCTTGAACGCGCAGGCAGGAGGGTTTGCCAGTATCAGGTAGGCCTAGGGCTGGGGCCCTTCCAAGTAAGTCCTTGAGTTCCTTGAAAGCCTTTTCTTGTCTATCTTCCCATTGTAGAGGCTGATTATCTGGTCCCATTAGTGAATCATACAGGGGCCTGGCTATGACTGAGAACTCTGGTATCCAGATTCTACAGAATCCTGCAGCCCCCAGGAACTCACACAAAGCTCGTTTGGTGGTGGGCCGCGGAAGGTTAGTTATCACAGTCTTTTGTTCAGTGCTGAGGGCCCGTTTTCTTGAGTTATCATGCATCCTAAGTATTTGACCTCTTGTCTACATAATTGAGCCTTTTCCCAGGATGCTTGATATCCTCTTTTTGATAAGTGATGTAGGATGTTGAGTGTTGCTCGGTGGCAGGTTTCCTTAGTTGGGCTGGCGATGAGAAGGTCGTCAACATATTGGGGTACTGTGCAGCTAGTTCATTCCCTGGGGAAGTCAGCCAAGTCAGAGGCCAGGGCTTCACTAAATATCGTTGGTGAGTTTTTAAACCCCTGTGGATGTCTGGTCCAGGTGAGTTGCATCTGGCATCCCAAGCTGACATCAGTCCATTCAAAGGCAAAGAGAGGTTGACTTATGGGGGCTAGGCGAATACAGAAAAAGCCTCGATCCTTTAGTTTGAGGCAGGTAAACCAGGCAATGTCCGGCGGGATCTGACTTAAGAGGGTATAGCGGTTTGGCACCACTGGGTTGTAGAGTCTGAGCAACCTGGTTTATGGCACACAAATCCTAGATGGATTGGTAGTCACCGTCGGGCTTTTTGACTGGGAGCAAGGGAGTGTTCCAGGGAGACTGGCATTTGACTAGAATGCCTGCTTCTTTTAGTCGCTCTAGGTGGGCCTATATGCCTATTTTGGGCTTTCTGTGAGATTGGATACTGCCTTTGCTGTTGCGGCTATGTTCCAGCCTTTAGTTCTATAATGAGTGGATCTCGCCAGATGGCAAGTCTTGGGAAGGTTATCATCTGCCCATACATTGGGGACTGCAGTCCGGTAGGTCTTGGGGTTTGTCTCTAGGTGTTCTTGTTCGAACAGTCTCCATTTTTTGTCTTGGGGTGTATTGAGGGACAAGATGAGTCAAGGTCCGGCGGGGTTTAGACTCCTGGTGTCCTGTCCAGAAGATTCAAAGGAGATTTGTGCTCCTAATTTTGAAAGCTGATCTCTTCCCAGTAAAGGGAGTGGGCAGTCTGGAACATATAGAAATTCATGGGACACAATGTGTCTGCCTAGCTTACAAGTTCGGGATTGGCAAAAGGATTGGCTTGTGGCTCGATCCCCTGTGGCACCATGATGGTTACAGTTCATTCTGTAAGGGGTGCCACTGGTGTAGTTACTACCGAGTGTTCTGCCCTGATGTTCACCATGAAAGTGATCTTCTGGCCCCCCACATTTACATCAACCATGGGCTCTTGGGGGCCTAATGTTAATGAGCCCAGTCCCCATCAGAGTCTTCGTTGGCTAGTCCAGTAAAGTCTGGATCCCGGTCTGCCTAGGTTTCAGGTCGGGTGGAGGATTTGCATGGTTTTGGCCTTTAATTTGGGCATTCGTTCTTCCAGTGCCCCATTTCATTGCAATGTGTGCACTGGTCCTTTTTGAGGGTTCTACCTTGTTGAGGCTGTCCTCAACAGGGCTAGGGGTCCCCGGGTTCCTATTGTTGGTCCAGCAGGGCAGAGGTGAGCGGTGGCTGTCCAGGAGAACCCAGCTTTGGGTCCACCGAAATCAGCAGGGCACGCCTAAACCCTAGGGTAGTACGCCATTGTCCTCCGAGACCCGTCTCCAGTCCCACACCAGTGGCACGATGGGCCAGTGCAGTGGGGTTTCCTGGTCAGGGACTTAATGTTGCAGAAAATCTGAAGCAACTGAGGAAACTCAAGTGCACACGGAAATTTGGGAGAACTCAGCTTTATTATTGCCAGTGGGCTCAGCGGTATGGTTCCCAAAGACTGAGCACTGGACAGGGCTAGGGGTGAGTTTTTATGGTTATGGATGATGGGGGATAGTAATGGGATGTTTTCAAGGTCTCAGGGCTGATTGGCCCCCTTTATGTGAAAGTATAATCTATGCAGAGGCGTCTCAAGAGAGTGCTAAATCATCACTGGGGCCTTGTTTTTTTTCTTTTCTTAACCAAACAGGATGGTCATTTGGTCTTTTCTTCCGTCTCAACAGGAGTAATGGAGAGCAGGAGGCAGGAAGGGGCTGGGGCCCTGGGATGTCTATACCCAGAGACCTGTTACTATAATTTAAGTACAATGAAAACTTCTCTAGTTAGCTTTTCTATTACTTTAGAAAATATCAAGTCTGGGGAAATTGTGAAGCTGGATTCCTAAGAAAGGAATCAACAGTCCAGTTTTAGATAAGATCCAGAGAGGCGTGGACTGAGGTTGATTTTGTGTGGGTATGAAGCTTCCCTGGGTTCCACGGGTGGGGTGGCGTAACAGGACCACTGGCCAGGGACACAGCCCTTGAAATGCCAATAGAGTATTACCCCCACCTTAAAAGACCACCGGAGACGTGAGTCAAAGCCAATCAGCAAGGGTCGTTTATTGCAGGTTCGAACCTGGACCTCTGCGCCGCTCGTTGCCGATAACGCCGAGAGGTCCAGAGCTGGGTTGGTGCAGGATTTTTATAGACAGATACAAACAAGTTTCGGGTGGGGCTGAGCTGATTGATTGATAGTTTGAACAGGCATACTTGGCGTCAGTGGATTGGGTCAGGGGACCCCGAGCGAAAGCAGACAAACCAATCTTACAGAAGCAGAACTGGCCGGTTAGCCCACGCATGCGAAAAAAGCACTACCAGGATATTGAAGGCCTGGTTACTTATCAAGTAAAGACAATTGGGAGTCTCCTGGTGGAATGTTACATTCCTGCTATCAAGCATCCTTGTTAATGAGATTTAGGTTTAGAAGAAATTTAACTTTATTTACTTTTCCTTCTACCTCCGCCTCCTTCCGTTTTCATGGAGGGGAGGGTGACATTAGGGCTTGAGGAACTGAGTTCTGTGTCCCTGGAAATTGGGCTATTGATAAGGTAACTTCTTTGTTGTAAATCTCAAGGACATTTGCAAACCAAGGGAGACTCCTACCTTGCAGGACTGTGATTTCTGCAAGTTAACTATTTATCATTTTATGGCAGTCAGGGGTGCCTGAGGAATGCTACACATATGGAGGGGAGCGGGTGAAAGGGGGGTGCAAGGCGCCAGCCTTTGCTTTGTCCTCAGCCAGCCTCCTGCTCCTTCACCCTCTACCTCAGTGCTTCACAAACTAGCTCTGAAAAAAAACCATTAAAATTTTTTTCTTTCAATCCATTGAGAGCTAACAATTTTGGAAAATAGGAAAAAAATGATTTACTAGGAAAAAACAGAAAAAGGAACAATTCAATTCAAGCACAGTTCTTTTGTTAGAGTCAGTTGGCATAAAATTATAATAAATTTAGTCTAAACATAGGAAAATAAAAAACAGTCACAAATTTGAAAGCTTTGATTCATAGACAATTAATATTACATTGTACATAACTTTGTGTCTTTTCAAAATTGTAGCCAAGGGTTGGATGCTCAACCCACTATGCCATCCAGGTGCCCCTGGTGGGATATAGATAGGATCAGAAGGTGACTGGTTGTGGCTTTTTGCAGATATGTTAATATCAAAATCATCCACCATTTCCTTGCTAGCTGCTGTTAAATTTGATTACCTGCCATCACTGTTTGTGATCTCTGTGTTTTTCTAACTTTCTGACACTTCCTTTTGCCCTTTCATCTTTTTATTGAAAAACATCTTGCAGCCCTCTTGGCATAGAAATACTCAGATTATTCCCTGTGTTTGTCTGAGCCTCAGGTTCTTAGGAGCCAACCAGGATGAGGGCAGTTAGTCAGAGGCAGAGTGTGTTCTTGAATGGAGGCATGGGGCTTCCAGGGTTGCAGCTTATTATAAGGCTTAGAAGCTGGGTTTGGGTGGTTTCTGAGCCCAAGCGTGGCCTCAAGGGACAAGTGCAGTATGAAGTAATTTGACATAATGGTGACAGATTTCACCACCAGATATCCTTCGTGGTTATTATTATTATTTTTTCATTTCACTTTTAATTCTTTCTGGAATATCAGGAAATTAGTTTGCTTGGAACCTTGGGAGGCAAGAAAAAAATCTCTTTGTTATGCAGTTTTGGAGTATAGTTGAGGTTCAGTGAGGTGGAGTTCGGAGCCAAAGATCAAGAAAACTCTTGAGATGTCTTTGGTGCAAAATGGTGGTTTATTAAAGTGCAGGGAAAAGACCAGTGGGCGGGAGTGGTGGTTAATTATATACTATGGGGTTGGGGGACTAATGAAAAAGGGAGGTTTCTAAAAGAACTTTCATATGCTAACAAAGACTTACAGGATACCAGAGGCCTTGTCATTGTCAAGTTAAGGTTGTTTACCCCTCTGGCATTAACATTAAGATAGTTGGGAACTTCCTGGAGGAACTTTACACTCTGCCCCTTCAAGTATCTGTCAATGCGCTGCAGATTATAAGGACATTTAATTGTATCTACATTTCCTTCTGGAAGCTAGGTTATTGATAGAAATGCTTTGTTCTTGTAGATTGCTAAGACATTTGTAAATTGAAGGAGATTCTTATTTTGCAGGATTGTGTTCTCTATAAGTTTAACTATTTGTTTTTCCTTTCCTTAGCTTTAGGACAGCCAGGAGTACAAGGGGAATGCCACATATGTCCCATCTGGGAGAGGGGGTCGTAGGGGTTCATCTTCTGCTTTGTCCTCAGCTTGTTTTCTGTTCACTCATCACTTGTGCTTCTCCCCTGACCTTGTGTGATCCTACAAAGTGATGAACACTTGGGAGTCTTAAAGCAGTGCTTGCTCTGTATGTCTCCTTGGGTCAAATTTCTTGATCCTAAAGAAAGTATTTGTCTTCTAAAGGCCTTGACTTCTACTAGGAATAGATTAGTTGCTTTTGTGATGCTAGTCAACTAGGATAGTACTGAAGAACAGAGCATGTTTTAGAATACACTAGGGGTTCACTGAGGGCCAATTCAGAACCAGACACTGCCTCATGTTCTGAGAGAACAGGACAGACAGTACTTTCACACCCTTAGGGGCTATGTTTTTTAGGGGCTCCTCTTTCTCCTGTTCTGCATGAAATCTTTAACTGAGCTGGCAGGCCCAAGTTTCCTAGGAGAGAATCTTCTCATCAGAACCTTCTGGTTCATGGCATAAGTAAGGGCAAAGGCTACAGACACTACCAGGTACTTATATCCTGTTCATGTAAGGGTGGAGGATGTTTCTGAAATATTAGTACCTTCCATTTCACCAGTGGACACTGATTTCTAACATGCCACTGACGTAGTTTGTGGATGTTGCTGAGAAAGAATTCCTGAGATCTCTTTGGTGCAAAAAGGTGATTTTATTGAAGCATAGGAATGAAAGCTGGGGCTCTGGCTTGTGAGGAATGGCTGATTAGATACTTGGGAGTTGGAGGAGGTAAGGAAAAAGTGAGGTGTCCAAAAGACTTTCTTATGCTAAAAAGCCCCTTCTAGTTACTGGAGGCCTGACTATTATCAAGCTAAGGTTGTTTTTTTCCTCTAGCAAAGCATTAACATTAAGGTAATTACAAGTTTCCTGGAGGAATGTCATACAGATCCCACCAGGGAGTTGTGCTAGGAACTTGCAGCTTTGTCAGCCTGTGCTTTGTCCCCAGCTTGCCTTCTGCTCCCTCAACACCAGTGCTATGATTTTCAAGAAAAATTATGACATTTATTGCTGTAATTAGCAAAGTGTCTAATGTCAATCACTACAAGTAATTGCCTCTGAAGAATGGATTTCATAATTATAATGCCCTTTAGCTATCACCATTTCTAATTTAAATGGTAGCTACGTTGGTTTCTAGCTTAATGCAGCTAAAAAGTAACCATTATTACATCGCACTGTAGTGTTTGAGTTATGGATAATGTAATCCTAGACCTTACCCACAGACACTCAGATTGAATGGATCTGAAATGGGGTTCAGAATTTTTATTTTATTATTTATTTCTTACTTTTTAAAAGATTTTATTTATTTATTTGACAGAAAGACAGCAAGAGAGGAAACACAAGCAGGGGGATTGGGAGAGGGAGAAGCAGGCTTCCTGCCAAGCAAGGAGCCCAATGCAGGACTGGATCCTAGGACCCTGGGATTATGACCTGGGCTGAAGGCAGACATTTAACGACTGAGCTATCCAGGCGCCCTGGGGTTCAGAATTTTTTAATAATCATTCCAGTTGAAGGGAACCAACATATTTTGAGAATCACTGGATTATTATAGAAAAAGAAGCACAGAAAACTAGAAAAAGCTATAGCATCAGGTAAGCAAAGTAAATAGTTTTCATTCAGTGAATACTATTTAGTAATAAAGAATAATAAACTGTTGGTGCATACAACAACTGACGAATCTCTGGGGTTTTATGTTGAGTGAAAAAAGCCAATATCAGAAGGTTATATACTGTGTAATTCTGATGAGGGAACAGAAGGCTGGCTGAGGACAAAGCAAAAGCTAACACCCTCCAATCTTCCCCCACCCCCCTCCTGGGTGGGACATATGTGACATTCTTTAGGAATCTCCCAACTATCTTAATAGCTTGTTGAAAAGGGAAAAACAATTTTGACAATGGCAAGGCCTCTGGTATCTGGTATCTTGTAGGTCCTCTTTAGCATATGAAAGTTCTGTTGAAACCTCCCTTTTCCTTCCCCCACCCCCATGGTATATAACCTGCCACCCCTCGCAACGCTGACACAGCTGCTCTTTCTGTCCATGGGTCCTGTCCTCATGCTTTACTAAACCACCATTTTGCACCAAAGATGTCTCAAGAATTCCTTCTTGATCACCAGCTCTGGACCTCACCCCACCGAACCTCACTTCTATTCTAAAACTTCATCATTTGGCGCCCAACATGGGGCTGAGTCTTTACATTTAGACTCTAAGCTTCAGTGCAAAATTGGTGAGTACTTTGTCTCGTCTTTCTTTAGTCTCATTTCAGGGGCTTTTCAAGGAGTATGGTCTTACTGGAACACTTGCATGTTGATTTCTCAGGCAGTAATCCTCTAGCCTGTGGCTACTCTACAGGGAGGAGAACGTCTGCCTTTTGGTTGTCAGTACCCTGGCCAGAATGGCAATAAGACCCAGAAACTTGATGCCCTCTCTCTGTTCCTGTCCTTATACGGAATTGTCTGTCTTGGGCATGAGACAGCCACCTAAGTCACCAGGACAGCTGCCAATCGGAAGACTCCTGTGTGAGGTTTCCTCCTGATTGATCTATTGTGATCCCCCCCACATCCCTGGTCTAGCCACTTCTGGCTGTAGGACCTCTGCAGGGAGCCGGCTGAAACCAGTACTCAATTGAATTAAAACCTAACTGGTGATCGTTTCCTAGGGAAGTTGGCTGTAAGGACCACATGTGTTGGAATGTTGCTCAGACCGTGATGGATTTCAGTCTTTATTGTTTCTGGTTAGTGTCCTCTACTAACTACTTAGAGCTACAAAATTGGGTAATTCCCCCTTGCCAAGCTTGTCTAGTGTTTTCCATGGGTTAAAATGGCAAAGAAGTATGCAACCTTCAGGACAGACGATGGCAAGGCACGGTATTTTAGTCCATTCACCAGGCACCCATTGGCAGCTTAGGATGCGATGGGGTAGGGTAGGGGAGCCAGCACCCCTCCAGGGCCTTTTACAGCAGGTATGCCTTTATGGGGAGGCAGGATCATGATCAATAGTGATGTCTTGTTGAGGGACGCCTTTGGTCACTTTTGCACACAGGAACCTCTGCATGGGATACCACTCAGGAGTTGGGGGGGATTTGATAATGGACTTTCTTTACTTTTCTGGGAGCATGGCCTCAGTAGGCTCCTTCAGTTCCCAAGGACTCTACTTTGGAGTGCTTTTTAACCCATTGGAAATAATTCGGATTGCAAAACTTAGGAAAGGACTGAACTCCTGGAACACTGCATGGCCTCAGTGGGATCTGTCAGATCTCCTCTGCAGGAAACAGGGCAAATGAACCTAGGATACCTTCATTGCTCATACCTAGGCCTTCATTGCTCTACACCAGGACCCCGACCTAAGGGCCTCTTCCAGAATGTGTTTGCCCAAATGGGTCAGCTCATAAACTCCCTCCTGACATACTGGATGATAATGAGCTAAATAAGCTGTCTCCTAGTAAACACAGGTTGCTGGAGGTTATACAGGTCATCACTAGCAAAGGGGACTCTGACTTTATCTCTGTTTTTCCTAATAGATGTGGGGGCTTCTCCCTCACTTACCTCTCATATTAATGGCTATAACTGGAGCTAACTGGGGTTCGTTTAACTTGAGACGGAGACTTTAAGGAATATTCCCAAGCAGCTGCTGCAACTCCCTTTGTTTTGGGAAAATTCCCTGTCTTCTCTGGCCCAATGTGGACTGTCTAACCCCTCCCACCCTTGTTGGAGGGAGAGCATGGGATCTGCTCCTCTGTTGGAGCTGATGACCTCTAAAACTTCAAATCCTTTCTCTGCATTCTGGCAGCACTTTGTTTCTTCTATCTCCCCCTTCTCCTATTTCTGCACCAACTTGGGTGAGGCCTGGGCAACTGGCCTGCATACCATCCTTGGTGTCTCCTGCACTACGGATCCTTCTCTCTTCACTGTCAAGGAGCAAAAAGAGCACCCCTGGACCTAACACCTCCCATTCCAAATTTCCCCACCTGTGTCTCAGGGAAACATTGAAAGTAGGGTGGGCCCAGGTGGAATGTAAATCAGTATTTGAACTAAGTTAAGTTTGTTGGTTTAATTAAGACAGACATGTCTTTTAATTTATCAGCAGTAGACATGAAACTTTTATTCTGTCAAGGTTTACTGATAGTCAGATATGCTCATATTATCTCTGTTGCAATTTGTTAGCAAAAAGATGACTAAACTGATGGTTAATTGTCTCAAAGTTTTCATGGGTAATTGTTAACCTTTTACAGAGTCTCTGGTAACCTGAAAGTTTAAAGTTTTGCTTGGATGACAAATGGAATTAAATTTGTTGGACATCTAGGTCTTTTCAAATAGGATAAAATGCTAAGTCATTAATTACTGGCTGTAGATTTGTGCTTTTGACTTCTTACTGCAAAGAAACTAAGAATATTTAAATCTGTTGGTAAGCATGTTTTGTACTTAACTGATTCATAATTTTGCCATCTCGAGAATTCTGGTGTAATAGTTCACAATTGGTTAATAACTGATTAGAGACAAAGGTGTTTCTAAGAGTACAAAATTCTGTTAACTGTAAGATTGATGGGAATAAGGGAAACAACTCTGTATGTGGAAAAGTAGGAGATATGTAAGAAAGATTCAAGGAATGGAAATGATTTTTGTTGAAGGTAAAAGGTAATTTGTCCTAAATGAGATGGTTGTTTGGAAGGAAATGGCTTGAGACAAAACCTGAATGCAAAGGAAAGTTAGTAGGAGGTTGTGAAGGGAAAACTTCAGAAAGAGAGTTTTGGGTGTGATCAGGACAGACTAGGTTTAAAACAAATGGGTTTTAAAGTGCATGGATATAAGATTGAAATACTCTCTGTTCAAAAAGACAAAGTTTTCTTAAATTAGTTGATCTGCTGTTAAGAAGAAAATGTAAACAGTTGTTTCCTCTTTGTCCAGAAAAACCATTTTCCACATTTTGCCTATATCAGGTCTTTAACATCCCTAATTATATTTAGTCATGTGCCTAAATGATCCTTCTCTGATTTTATAGGATACCTGCCCCCCCCCAACCTTAGCTTTTCCATTATCAATAAAATATTTTTTGTGGGTGTAGTCTCTCACAAAATGTTCATGTTTTTTAGACAATCAAAGCAAAGGAGCTTCTGTAGAAACTGATTTCTGCCAATTATTGGAATGTAGAATATTTCAGAGATAAGAGTCATCATTTAAGTGTAAAGAACATAGTCAAACAAAGAAGTCAACTCTTAGAAATTTTCTATTGCACACATCTACATCCATCTAAGAGTGAATATCCAAATCTAAACTTTTTTTATTTTTAAAAATACCTCCAGAACCTCTGTTAAGAACCACTCATATATCTAATTTCACTGAATATGTCGCATCATTGTTGGTAGGATGCACCGTTTTTTAATAAAACACTAAGGAAATAAAGTGATGTCACTTAACCTGTAACTCTGCGAGATTTCAAAGAAGTTACAGTGTGAAAAAAAGGTGAATTATAGATGGATAGAAGATGGTACATCCTTAGAAGGAAGACAGAGATTTTCCTTTTTAGCCTTAGGACAGACAGTAGGAGAAGTTTATTGTCACACTGATTTGTGAATCCCAGAGGCTCTCTTACTAGCCCTGTGACTTTGAGAAGTGACATTTCTTTAAACTCCATTTCTTCATCTGAAAATGGAATCATACCCACTGTAGTTGGGTGGCGGTGAGGAATAAATAATTTACTGGTTGTAATGCTTCTGCCCTAATGCCTGTTACATGGTGTATATTTAACAAAAGGCAGTTTCTCTTCTCCTTATTTTAACCAATATATTTCTTGTATTAATTTAAATCCATTTCCTCCTTTCGGTCCTGTCATGTGCTGGCATAGTTCCAGCAAAGCTTCGCTCTTTTTTTTTTTGCCATTGCTGTTCCTTTGCTCTTTGTCCTCATTCCTGACCTGCTGGTTGAAATGTAGACTTCAGTGATTCATTACCTGACTGATTCATTATGGACTTCGATGATTCGTTACCTGACTGAATTATTACCTGAACTGCTCTGCATCTAGACATAAGCAAGATGAGCTCATTTTTTTCTGGATGTCTCATCTAGTCCTTGGTTTTACCTCCTCTTAAGATACCTTTTGCTACCATCATAATCTCTTATTGACTGTAAAATCTCTTGCAGCACCTCATTCTCTGCTGAATATCCAAAAAGAGCAATTCTTATTTCTTCTATGATGGATAGTAGCTTAGCTCAGCAAGGTTATCCCCGCCTCATTCAGTGTCTCCCTCTTTCTTAGGTAATGCTATAGAATGCTGTTAAATATTGGCTTCCCATTTTCTCTTTTTTCTCTGATAACATTCTACTCCTGTCTTCTTTAACTCATTGTATCTTTCCTGTCACCTGCTCTATTCTCTTTTAAAATGATTTCTTTCTTATCTCTCTTATTTCATTTATTCACATATTATAGCATCCTTTAAAGGTGCCCCCTCCAAAAAAAAGAAAAAAGAAAAACAAAGAAGAAAAAAGAAGAAAAGAAAAAGAGGAGTGGAGAGGGGGAGAAAAAGGAATATAACTTTATTCCACACTATTTGGGTCTTGTGGTTTGTTATGTCTTGCATTTCCACTATGCTTTAAATATTTGATATTATTAATTTACTAAAAGCATAAACAAAGGTAAAACACATTTTAGGCAAATAAAATAAAAAGGGGAAATTCAATTAATATATTAGAATGCTATTTCATTTCACTAACAATAAGAAATTATCAAGATGACATACTGTTTTTTACTTAATGAATTAATAAGGAAGAGGGTGTGAAAGAGTGTGGTAATTTATTACAATTATTATACATGTCTCTTTTAGGGGAACAGTACATCTTATCTACAAACTATAGAACAAATTGTCACACATGAAAAGTATTGAAATACCTTTGATTCAATATTTCACTGACTTCTAATGCAAGTTTCCTTAATAAATGGATAAAAGAAGAATAAAATTGAACATATTTTAGTAGTTAAGTGAGAAAACACATACCTAGATATATAGACAGCTAGGTAGAGTGTAGAGCTACAGTCATTTGTAATGCTCACCAACGGGATAGTTGGGTAAAATCATTTTGGCATTTCTTGTGATGGACTGTTATGTAGCCATTAAAATAAGTATATGGAAAGATAAAAATATATACATGAAACCCATTATAGAGGTACCTGGGTGGCTCAATCTGTTAAACCTCTACCTTCAGCTCAGGTTATAATCTCAGGGTCCTGAGATTGAGTCCTGCCCTAGGCTCCTTGCTCAGTAGGGAGTCTGCTTCCCCTTTCCCTTTGCTGCTCCCCCTGCTCATGCTCTCTCTCTCAAATAAAATCTTTTTTTTCCATTACAAATGTTATATAGAGATAAGCATATGTCTTTTGATTGATATGAATATAAGTAACCATATAAGGAACTGCTTTTCAGCCATCATTATTTAATAGATGTTTGAGGACCTTCTCTGTAGCGCGCACTCTACGTTCTGGAGGTTCAGTGATGAACACTGCAGTCAAGTCCCAGCTCTCAGGCATTTGTGTTCTCAGAAGGAGAAATGAACAAATAAAGGGATATCAGATTGTGGCAAACCAGTGCCAGGCAGAGAATTACAACGAAGTGGAAGTGTCTAGAGAACAAGGTGAAAGTTGGAAGGTCAGAAAAGACCTTTAGATTTTATGTTGTCTTTTTTCCCCATCATTTCTTCAAAATTCTTGAAATAATGTCTTTTCTGATGAAAAGGGTATTTTAGAAATGGCTTAAAGTGATAAGAAGTTACCTAAGTTCTTTTAATTACTTGGGTTCCACAGAAGGGATATAGATCAGTGGTCCTCAAACCAAAGCACCTTAAAATCACGTGAGAGTTTTTAAAATTTCAACTTTAAATAAAATGCATGTGTCTGCTTCATGTAATAAGTTTTAATAAAATTTTCTTGTGAAAATCTTGTGACTTGGATTGTTCCTGCCATAAACTTAGACTCACTGCAGCTGTTTCCTGCAAACTAAAAGCGTAACTTTTAACAAGTTTCATTTCCCACGAAGGTGAAAGCACCGAGTGGTGGCTGGATCTCTCGGCAGCTCTTTTACTGAAGAAGCCGTCGAAATGGTGCCAGAGTTATGTACACGATGAGAGCTTCTAGGCCCCGCGACTTCTCTATTCCTTCATCTCACCTGGTTGGCCCAGAGAACTGTTGCTCTTGCCACCGATGCTGCAGCCTACGGATTTGTTTCTGACCGCGCTGCATGTTGGTTGTTCCTATCAAAGCCGAGAGCACACTGGTTTGAAGATCAGGGACACCGTGAAAACCACCCACAAGTGTAAGTCGTCAGAACGTAAGCTGGAAGTGATACAGCGGAGCCCCGGCTGTTAAGTGAACGCAAGTGTCCACACTTGGCTACATCCTCTTCTCCACTCACTGGTGGCGGCGGGTGAATGCATCTGAATGACGTGAACCTCACAAGCGCAGGGATTTTTGTCTGTTAGTCAACTGCTTTCAGCCTCGTCACTTAGAACGGTACAAAGCACATAGTAGGCACTCAATAAATACTTGAATTTGTTAAATGAATGTAACCTCATACTTGTCTGTGCCTGCAGGTTTTAAGCTGCCTCGCATTCTGGGTCATTGTCTCTCTGCTTCTCATACCACTGAATCATCTCTTTCCTTAACGACTAAAGATCCCAACGCAGATGCATTTATGATTTAAATGTTCTCCTGCCACATTCACTTTTCAGTGAATTGTAGTGTGTCTTCTTTCCTGAATACCCCTCTATGATTGTTTCTCCTAATGCTGCCAGTGACCTCCTGATTCCTGAACCTGGTGGCCTCTAGTCAGTCCTCATGTTTTCAGACTTCTCATCAACACTGCTCTGCAGCTTCTTTGCCCTTTGAGACATAAGTCCCTCCTCAGCTTCCAAGACAGGGCGCTCTCTTAAGTCCCTCTCCTACTTTTCTGGACATCCTCAATTTCATCTTTACTATTTTCACTTTCTCTGGCAGCAGCTACACATAGGCATTCCTTAAAGTGTCACCCTTCGGGACGCCTGGGTGGCTCAGTTGGTTAAGCCGCTGCCTTCGGCTCAGGTCATGATTCCAAGGTGCTGGGATCGAGTCCCACATCGGGCTCCTTGCTCGGCGGGGAGCCTGCTTCTCTCGTCGCTGCCTCTGCCTGCCTCTCTGCCTGCTTGTGTGTACTCTCTCTCTCTATCTCTGGCAAATAAATAAAATCTTAAAAAAAAAAAAAAAAAGTGTCACCCTTCCCCTGGGAACTCCCATTCATTAACTCTATCAGTTTTGTTTTTTTAAGATTTTATTTATTTATTTGAGAGAGAGAGAGAGAGATCACAAGTAGGCAGATAGGCAGGCAGAGAGGCGGGGAGGTGGGGGAAGACTCCCCGCCGAGCAGAGAGCCTGCTGCAGGGCTCAATCCCAGGATCCTGAGATCATGACCCACGCTGAAGGCAGAGGCTTAACCCACTGAGCCACCCAGGCGCCCCTTAACTCTATCAGTTTTAAGTGAATCCTTCCTGCAGTTCCATTTTCAGGACTGTTCTTTCATCTGATTTTCAAACTTGGAGTGGCAGGTGGGTGTTTGCGTATCAGAAAGAATCTTTCTTTAGTCCATAGTGTAAAATTCTAGAACCAGTGCAGTCTGCGCTCATGATCCAATATCTGGGCCTACAGTTTTTCAGCTTGCCCCCTCTCTCCGTTAGTATCAGCCCCATCTCATGTCCTCCCTACTCCTGTCATCCAGAGTCAAAGTTGAGAGAGATCTTTGATTTCTTCCCTTTTATAGCTAATAAAGTCCTTCACATCCATTAAGTTCTGTATACTCCAGAATATCTTTAAATATACTCACCCCTTTTTCTAGTTTTTAACTCAGATCTACTTTCTTATTTATTCCTCTGGTCTCACTTATTTTCTGAACTACTAATTGTAACTTCTTGCTTCCTGCCTCAAACACGGCCAGTGATTCCCTAATGCTTAAGAATCCAACTCCAGATGTGGTGGGCCTTGATGATTCCGCATCCTGTGGTCCCAGCCTTTCTCTATTGCCTTGGGTCTAATGACTCACTAATTTAGCCAAAACCCATTTAAGTGATTCTGATATTGCCCCTGAACACAAGTAGAATGTTTCTGTTTTCATCCTGTATAAGCATTGCCCCATCTACCTGGAATATTTTTTCCTTATTCTCTTACTATAGATTTTCTACCTATGCTCAATTCAACTCAAACCCCTCCTATTCCATGAGATTTTCTTGTGATACTCTAAGCCCTCATAGAGCTCACACAGTTTGTTAACACTGTTGAGCAACTATTTTGTGCTATGCACTATGCATTTTACATTGTTTCGTCCTTCCCAGCCATCTTCTTTTCTAAAATTATTTTTATTGGGGGGCACCTGGGTGGCTCAGAGGGCTAAAGCCTCTGCCTTCAGCTCAGGTCATGATCCAGGGTGTGGGATCAAGCCCCACATCAGGCTCTCTGCTCAGTGGGGAGCCTGCTTCCTCTTCTCTCTGCTACTTGTGATCTCTGTCTGTCAAATAAATAAAAATATTAAAAATATATTTTTATTGGAATATATTTACACACCATAAAACCCACCCATTTTAAGTGTTTTTAAATATATTCACAAGGTTTTGTAACCATCACACTATACATTCCAGAATATTTTTATCGCCTCCCAAGGAAACCTGAATTAGTAGTCACTGTCCCTTTTCCCCTGTTCCCAGCCTCTGGGAACAACTGACTTTGTCTCTGTTTCTGTCAGTTTTCCTGTGACAGGCATTTTGTATAACTAGAATCATAAAGTTGTGACTTTTTGTTTCTGGCTTCCTGTGCTTAAGGAGGTGTTTCCAGAGTTCATCCATGTTGTAAGATGTACCAGAATTTTTTTCCTTTTGATGGCTAAATACTGTTTTATTATATGGATATACCACATTTTCTTTACTCATCAGTTAATAGACACTTGGGCTGTTTCTGCTTTTTGTATACAAGCGTACTTGTGTAGAAGTTTCTGTGTGATCTTATGTTTTCAGTTCTCTTGAGAATATACCTATCAGTGGACTACTGGATTTTTTAGTAACTTTACATTTAGCTTTGTGAAGAACTGCCATATATATTTTTCAAGGAGTTACACCATTTTATATTATCACTAGTGGTATTATATGAGGGTTCCAATTTCTTCAAATACTCACCAATTCTTGTTACTTTCTTTTTGATTATAGCCATCCCCATGGGGGTGATGTAATTTCTCATTGTGGTTTCAATTTGCATTTCCCTAGTGACTAATGATGCTGGGCGTCTTTTCAGGTGCTTATTGGTAAGTTGGAGAAATATGTATTCAAATCCTTTGTCACTTTTTAAATTGGGTATTTGACTTTTTAATTGTTGAGCTGTAAGCTTTCCCTTTATACATTTTGGATACTAGACTCTTACCAGATACATGATTTACAAATATTTTCTCCCCTTTGGCAGGTTGTATTTTCACTTTCTTTATTGTGTTGTTTGAAGCACAAAAATTTTTTATTTCTATGGTGTCCAATTTATTTTTTGTTTGCTTGTGCTTCTGTTGCCATTCCTAAAAAACTGTTGCTTAATCCAACATTGTGAAGTTTTCACTTATGTTTTCTTCTAAGAGTTTTCTAGTTTGAGCTCTTACGTTTAGGCCTCTGCTCCATTTTGGGATAATTTTGTTTGTGGTGTGAAGTAAGTGTCCAATTTCATTTTCATGTTATTAGCTTTTCCACCACAACTTATTGAAAAGATTGTTCTTTTCCCATTGAATTTTCCTGAACCTCTACTGGTTTCTTTTTATTTTCCCCATCAAATAAATTTTTATAGTATGTTTTTATTGAAGTAAAATTGACATACAATATCCTATTAGTTTCAGGTGTATGTATGTATAATGATTTGGTATTTTTATGCATTATGAAATGCCCTCAAATTAATGACCATTAGTCACCACATAAAGTTATTACAATATTATTGACTGTATTCCATTTCTTTTTCTATACACTACATCGCCATGACTTATTTATTTTATACCTGAAAGTTTATGCCTCTTAACCCTCTTTACTGATTTTGCTCCTCCCCCTCAATGCCTCCCCTCTCTGGTAACCAACAGTTTGTTTCCTGTATCTATGAGTCTGTTTCTGTTTTGTTTATTTGTTCATTTTGTCTTTTAGATTTCACATGTGTGTGAAACCATTTGGTATTTGTCTTTCTTAGTCTGACTTACTGCATGTAGCATAATACTTTATATGTGCATCCATATTGTATCAAATGGCAAGTTTTCATTATTTTTTATGGCTGAGTAATATTACACACACACACACACACACACACCCCTCCCACACTTCACATCTTTCTCCATTCACATGGATATTTAGGTTGCTTCCATATCTTGGCTATTATAAATAATTGTTCGTTGAACATAGAGTTGTTTATATCTCTTTGAATTGGTGTTTTTATTTTCTTTGGATACTCAAAAGTGGAATTGCTAGATTGTATTGTAGTTCTATATTTTATTTTAACAGTGTGGGGCTTGAACTCATGACCTGCAGATCAAGACCTGAGCTGAGATCAAGAGGCAGTTGCTGAACTGAGCCACCTTGGTGCCCCTATAGTTCTGTTTTTAGTTTTTGAGGAACCCCTATACTGTTTTCCATAGTGGCTGTACCAATTTACATTCCTACCGATAGTGTTTGAGGATTCCCTTTTCTCCACCCTCATCAACACTTTTTTTTCCCCCTTTTTGGTAATAACCAGTCCAGGGGTACCTGGGTGGCTCAGTCATTAAGCAACTGCCTTTGGCTCCCATCATGACCCCAGGGTCCTGCGATGGAGCCCCACATTGGGCTCCCTGCTCAGCAGAAAGCCTGCTTCTCCCTTTCCCAACCCCCCTGCTTGTGTTCCCTCTCTCACTGTATCCCTCTCTGTCAAATAAATAAATAAAATCTTTAAAAAAGTAAGAGATAATAGCCAGTCTGACTTGTGTGAAGTGATATCTCATGTGGTTTGCATTTGCATTTCCCTGATCATTAGTGATGCTGAGCATATTTTTGTGTGCCAATTGTTCACCTGTATGTCTTCTTCAGAAAAGCATCTGTTCAGGTCCTCTGCCCATTTTTTATTTGGGTTTTTTAAAATATGAAATTGTCTAAGTTCTTTATATACTTTGGGTATTAAACCCTTATTGGATATATGAGTTGCAGATATTTTCTCCCATTTAGTAGTCTGCCTTTCTGTTTCATTGTTGGTTTTCTTTGCTGTGCAAAAGCTTCTTAGTTTCATATAATTCCATTTGTGTATTTTAAGCTTTTATTGTGTTTTCCTGGGGACACTGGTACCAAAAAAGTATTGCTAAGGTTGATATCAAAGAGCTTACTGCCAGGGTGCCCGAGTGGCTCAGTGGGTTAAAGCCTCTGCCTTCGGCTCAGGTCATGATCCCAGGGTCCTGGGATTGAGCCCCACATTGGGCTCTCTGCTCAGTGGGGAGCCTGTTTCCTCTTCTTTCTCTTTGCCTGCCTCTCTGCCTACTTATGATCTCTGTCAAATAAAATCTTAAAAAAAAAAAAAGCTTACTGCCTGTGTTTTCTTGTAGTTTTGTGGTTTCAGGTCTTACACTTAAGTCTGTAATCCATTTTGAATTTATTTTTGTATATGGTGTAAGATAGTGGTCCAGTTTTATTCTTTTGAGTATTATGAGCTGTCCAGTTTACCCAGCTCCATTTATTTAAGGGGTTGTCTTTTCCCCATTGTACATTCTTGCCGCCATTACCATAGATTAAGTAACTATGTAAGTGTGGGTTTATTTCTGGGCTTTCTATTCTATTTCATTGATGTTATGTGTCTGTTTTAGTGCCAGGACCCTACTGTTTTGATTACTATATATAGCTTTGTATTAGACTTTGAAGTTAAGGAGTGTGATAACCTCCAGTTTTGTTTTTATTTCTCAGCATTTCTTTGGCTGTTTTGGTTTTTTGTGTGGTTCCATACAAATTTTAGGATTCTCTGTTCCAGTTCTGTGAAAAATGCTTTTGATAACTTTGATGGGGATTGCATTGTATCTGTAGATTACTTTGGATAATTTGGACATTTTAACAATATTACTTCTTCCAGTTCATGAGCACAGTCTGTCTTTTCATTTATTTGTGTCACTTCAGTTTCTTTCATGTCATGAAATTTCAGCATCTTCCAGTTTTCAGAGTACAGATTTTTTATTTCCTTGCTTAAATTTATTCCTAGGTACCTTATTCTTTTGTATGCAATTACAAATGGGATTGTTTTCTTAATTTCTCTTTCTGATAGCTCATTATTACTGTATAAAAATGCAACTGATCTTTGTATGTTAAATTTGCATCCCGTGACTTTGCTTATTTCATTTTTTAGCTCTAGAGGTTTTGGTGGAGTTTTTAGGTTTGTTTTTTTTTTTTTTTAAATATCTAGTATCACGTCGTCTGTAAATAGTGACAGTTTTATTTCTTTCTTTCCAGCTTGGGTGTCTTTATTTCTTTTTCATGCCTAATTTCTGTGGTCTGGAGTTCCAATACCATGTTGAATAAAAGTGGCTAGACAGGCATCCTTATTCCTGATCCTAGAGGAGAAGCTTTCATTTTTTCATTGTTGAGTATGATTTTAGCTGTGGGTTTGTCATATATGGCCTTTATTATGTTGAGGTACATGTTTTCTTACTAACTTTTTTGCTTATTTTTTAATATGTACATTTTTAAATCACCTCTAAAATTTTTGAGGGCTGGGGGCTTCTCTTATCTTTATGTATACCCCTCTGTACTTAATAGTATACCTTACCCATTGTAGGTGCCTGGTAGATGTTTGCTAGTGTCTCTTTCTCCAGCCAGACAGTAAGCTCTAAGAGGAGACATCTCTGCTTATTTTTGCTCACCAGTAGATTGAGATCACCAGATATTTTTGGATGTATGAATGAATGATTTCTCAATGATGAGTTTGTGTCTTACTTTAAGATTTTTGTTCTTTCTTGCAGCAGAATGCATACTAGGTAAGAGTAATTTTCTCATAGTAAGTCACCAAGGGAAGAAGTGAGTAAAAGGTAAACATGACTCCAGAGGAAAAGTCTTAAGTTAGCTTTGATTTTGCCACCATATGTTCCTACCATATTCAGTTTATATTGCTTGGTCCTCTTCAGTTCAGAACACACAACCAAGTTTTGAATTAAAGGAAACCCCTTTAAGAACTGTAGACATGGGTTGTTGGGCTGTCTTGGTCAGAAGAGCACACAACTCTTGATATCAAGGTTGTTAGTTTGAGCTCCACATTGGGTGTAGAGATTATTTAAATAAATTAAAAAAAAGAATTTTAGATTTAGGAAAATTTCCAATTTAAACCTTCCCCATCAATGTTTTAGATTTTGCATCAAGAATTTAAAGCATATTGCATCTGTGCGTGAACTCATGCTAAGTCAGTCTGAGACTGCCATTTCTATTTATTGAATTGTTGACTATTCTCTTGTCAAAGTGTAAAATTAATTTCCTGGCTTGATGTCATTATTTCCTATGGGCAGACTTTGACAATGCTTGAAGTGTAAAGCCATATTTTGAATAATAAGAGGAAGAAATCTGTATCTTGCTCATGTCTTCTGCAGCTCCAAACATGATTTCAAAAAAGAGAAAAATTTAAAAAGGCCCTTAGTACCCAATTATAGAGGAATATTCAATTATTCCATATGGACTCAATGAAGTACTAAGTTGCAACTAAAAATAACTTATGAAAATTATATAACAATAAGAAAAAATATGTATAATATAATACTAAGTATAAAAAGCAGATTTTATAGTGATTGCAGCTAGGTACAATTATGTTTTACTGTGAACTGGGGTGACCAGCCTGGTTTGCTCTGGGTTTTAGCATTGAGTTCTGCATCTCAGGAAGTCCTTCAGTCCCAGATAGACTGGGATGGTCAGTCATCCCATTAGGAACAAATTGCCAAAAGGGATAAATGGGGAGAAATTCTAGCAATTACTTTCATTCTTCTTTAACAATAGATGTTAGTGTTGTTTCATAAGAAGTTACAGGAAGTCAGTAAAAATAATTATTTGAGATTATAAAAATGAATAAATAGCTATTATGTAACACAATATGCTAATAATTATACTTGAATAAAAATATATATGTAAAACAAAATTCTTAAAGACATAATGGATTTGGAGAGGGATTCTCATATATATATTTCAGAAGTGTGGAAAATAAGATAGAGGTGAGATCTTGTCTTCTTTGAAGGTTTCCACATTAATTGTTTTCCTCTGGGCTGCCACTGCTCTTGTCCATTTCTTCTAGTTTAAGGCGAGAGTGCCTGCCTCATATGTTAGCGGCATTCTGGAGTGCTGAGTGGGAGAAATCTGTACTCCGTTATTAAATTTTCCATGAAAATTTTCCTCAGGAATGTGTGTGTGTAAAAATACCCTGGCATAAATAGTTGATGTCCTGACATCACATACTTCAAACTCAGATTGAGTTTATGTGAATATGAATTTAAAGCTGTAGGAGCTTTGCTCATGGGCTGACGTCACAAGAATGGAGAAGACTGGGTAAACACTGTGTTGGAATCAACGGTTTCAGACAAGAACACTTACATAGTTTTATTTATTTAAAGCTAATTTTGAGGACTTTCCATAGACAGAGAAATGTCTCATCTCTTTTTTTTCTAATCACAGTAAATACTTTGTATTGGTGGTCCCTAAAAAAAAAATAGAAATATCACAAGGAGTGGAAATTACTTTGTCTATGTATCTGCCAGAATCTGCAGTGATTAACATATAGAAAATGCTCAAATGTGATAGATTATAGTAACATTCTTTCTATGTAGGGCACTAGTATGTCTGAATATAAACAGGAATTGAGAAGTGGGGTAGCTATTGCCCAAGATTTGGCATCATAACTGATTATATTATTTTCAAGCATGATCTTCTTTTGTGAGAATGTCCGTAGCACTTAGTGTCTGCATTACGTAAGATTACTTACTAACAGCTAAGTATATATTAATGATGTAAGTAGTTTCCCAAATATTGTGAATGTCTAAGTCTTTTTATCCCCAAGGAGTAAGACTGGATTCCTGACTCTGTATCTCTCTCAACACCTATTTCATGCTGGTTAGAGAGCAGGTGCTCATTAAAACCTGTTGACTTTGCTCAAGTAGTTTATGCAGGCAGTTTGCTTATTTCAAACATCGTAGGATTTGAGTAAGAAGATCTGAGTATGAAAGAAGGCTCTCAAAACTAGCTGTGACCACTGACAAATTACTTTTGCTTTTTTATAAATTAGCCTTTTTGAATTATTTGTAAAATATGGATAGGGCCTTTTTTCCCTTGATTATGGAATATCAAATGTAATTATTTGATAACCTACTTTGTGAACTAGAAATTACTTTAGAAATAGAACTGTTGATTATCATTTAAGATTTGGGTACTCGTTATGGCATTTTCTTTGATTCTTTCTTCTCTCGCCTATAGACTGAAGGTAGTGCAACCAAGAGCCTAGAACAGGTAGGTAGACAGTGCAATCATGAGCCTAGAACAGGAGTTAGGAAAAGTTAAGACAGATACAGACACGTCCATTTATAAGCTGTGCTGTTTGTACAAAGAAGGGGTTGGGTTTTGGCCACTTAGAGCTTCCCTGATGGGGTTTAGACACTCTAAGAGCAGTGGACACAGTGTCAGCCCCATAGAAAGATAGAATAGATCCTTAATGCCCTTCATTATTACTATTTTTTACTTTCCTTAAGAGTAAAAGAGACTTCACAAAATAGGTAGATGTGGAAGGAACTAAAAATAGTTTCAGGATGGCCTGGAGCCCACATTTATCTTTCTCATTAGGGGCAGAGATGGAATTACCACACTGACCACTACTACAAAGCCTTATCCAAGGAAAAGTTAGTGAGAAATCATGTGGTATATAACACCTAGCCTGCCTTATTCCAATGTAAGTAAGCTGCCCCAAACAGGAAACGTGCCAACACAGTCACCTGAAATGGCTGTATTCTCTGCATGAGAGAGAGAGAGCGCGCGCGAGTGTGAGTGAGCTGTGGTCATTCCATGCAAAGGCCAGAGAGACAGCTAGAGGATACTTGCAGAAGGCCTCAGGAAATAGGGGTGGGTATGTCTCTTGGAAGCTATGAACACTAGTTTCTAATGCTAAGAAAAGCAAACAGAAAGAAAAAAAAATAATTTAAGGAATGCTGTCATTTTCTGTTGGTGAAGGTTCCTGGTCCTGGGGAAGTTCTTGAAAGTTTATTTCCATTTCCTCCTCTTCTTCTTGGACAGGAATAATTTCAATCTCTTCTTCATTCTTTGGTTGGGAAGATACTTCGGTCAGCTCCACCATGTCTTCTGTTGTTTCAATTGGCTGTTCTTTTTTTTCTTCAGCAGCTAACAGGACAACTACATCCTAGGACACAAAATTAAACAAATGTTTCTTGACCTTTACCATTGGCACATTTGTCAACAAACTCTAGGAACATTTATCAAATACTTCCTGGTTTTTATGCTGTTTGTGTTATTTCCTATATGCCTCCAGATACCAGGATTGACTTCCCAGGGGATCAAAGCTCATCTTCAAGGTCGGGAGATATTTGTCACTTTGTCTAGAATGATCACACAGCATTTGGGAAAGAACACTGCAGGAATGGAGAAATTTAGATTCTAGATTTGATTTGCCTTTATTAGCTATAGCCTTGGGAAGGTTGTTTTCTCTAGAATCTGTTTTTCTCATCTGTAGAATGAAGGAACTGTGCTTTCTAAATTTTAATCTGACGTTCTGTGGTTCGAAGCAGTTGATAATCAGTCTGTCACTGGGATATTCACCTCTCCCAATTGTGGAGCCTCTTTCAACCTATTGTTTTGGAAATGAAATTTGATGAAAAGGTGCAGGTGCAGGGGAGGGAATACTGAGAAATTAAGTGGAAGAACCAGTGCTTTTATCAGCCTTCAACCTTGAGCTATCCCACTTTTACACATTAAGTGTGGAATCATTAAGTCAAGATGGGCGCGTGGAGTGAAGCAGAACTCAGGATTAGTAAGTGCACGTATTAGAGGACTGTATCCTCTGTCTAACCTTTAGACTTATTTCGAATTTCAAGACACTTCTGCCTCATCAGGTGTTTTCTACTTTCCAGAAATCTGCCAAGACCATTTTTCATGACGCTTCTAGTCTCAAAGTTATATGAGGTTACATTCTCCATAAATCATTTTTTGTAGACATGATTTCCTAGAGAGTGTTAGTGGATGGGGTGGCTACTACTTACAGATTTAGGTTTGGAGCACAGGTTTTTCCATTCATTCTCAACAATGCCAGCTGTCACAAGTTTCTGGAAGAAGGTAAAAATCATCATCACAGCAAAAATGCCCTGAAGAACGACAGAAAAAACGAGAGCAGAAATATAATAATGAAATAAGGAATATGATTGGTGCTCAATTACTGTTTGCTAAAATTAAATGATTAAAAGGTCAGTTCTTTAGGTGAGTAATGAGCAACCTTGAGAACTACTAGTATCTTTATAACCCTAACCCATTAGCACAACAGCTGGCATGCCACAGATCGCTAATGCATGTTGCTGATAGAAAATAAGGCAGCGGTAATTAGTTGAAGAACCCGTTTTATGTAGGAAAAATTAATCACTGAATCCCAGATTAAGTTGTATCCGGCTTTAGGTGGTATCACGACGAAGGAAACCTGTCTATACTTGGAAGACACATTTTCCCCCTTCAAATTCTACGCTAAAAACTCATGGAGGCAAAAGATGTTCATAGTAACTTAGGTACTTCTTCAGTGTTCATCTTAATCATCTTAATAATTATTAACCAGTAATAATAATAATAATTAATGTTAGAGTAAACACATAGCACTTTCTGTGTACCAATTTTAAGGGTTTTGTGTATGTTAACTTATTACTCAAAACAACCCTACTGTTTTACCGTTAATTTCCCCATATTACAGCTGAAGAAACTGAGGCAGAATGTGGTTAAAATTCTTGCCCAAAAGCTGTATAGACAGTAAGTAGCAGATATCTTGATCCAGAGTTGACACTTGTAATAAAAAGACTAAACTTCTTCCTTGAAACCTGATTTCTGGGGCACGTGGGTGGCTCATTTGGTTAAGAACTGCCTTCTGCTCTGGTCATGATCCCAGGGTCCTGGATTGAGCCCCATGTCAGGCTCCTTGCTGAGCAAGGAGCCTGCTTCTCCCTCTCCTTCTGCTTGCTACTCTGCCTGCTAGTACTCTCTCTCTCTTTCTCTCTCTGTCAAATAAATAAATAAAATTAAAACAAACAAACAACCCACTTAGCACATTAAAAAAAAAAAAGAAAGAAACCTGATTTCATACTTACCAAGAAAACAGATCGTATGCTGTCACAATATTGTATAGACAGAGAGTTTTTGTCAGCGGGATTAGCTGGCTCACAGTTGTGTATGTTAATATATGGCAGGGAAACTTTAGCAAGATTCAAATTCTCCATTTTAAAAAAGTGGGAAATGGTAATATTAAATATATCCATTACCAAAAAGATTATTCCAGAAATAGCAGCAAAGAGGCTCAATGAGTTCATTATCATTTTCCCTTTGGCCTGAAATGGAGACATGAAGATTTGTTAATGGGGTTTGATTTCATTTGGGCTGTCAAATCTAGGAAGGAATTCTAGATCTCATCCCTCTGACTCAGAAAGGCAGTACACTTAAATCATACTAAACCACACTTATCTCAGTGGTTTTAGTGTCCTTGTCACTGCAATGTGACAACCTTCCATCTCTAACTTGTGTTCCTTCCTTGGACTTCCCCATCTCATTTTACCCCTTCACATCCAATTAGTTTATGAGAGAAAATTCTAGGATTCATCCTAAATTCTTTTATTTTGTACCTTTGAACTTCCTTTCACTGCCACTGCCGCTGCCACTGCCACTGCCACTGCCACCATCCTGGTAGGCATTCAGTAAATAATCGGTTAAGTAAGTGAATATAAGTAGTATTCAGATTATATCTGTCTGCATAGGATGGTAGAGGGAAGGAGGGAACCATCACATGAAGTGAGATGGTTCTGTGAATGTAGGGAGGGAAGGAGCAGATAGAGCCCTCTGGGTCTGTACCAACAAGTGGAAACAAACAGTGGCAAGAACACTGCCACCAACTCCCTGCTGACACAGGTTGTGTAGGTCTCATTTCCAGGTTTATCATGAATAACATCACAGCAGCTTTCTTTTGCTTTTGGGGACTGAGAGAGAACGCAGTACTACTTTGATCCCAAAGGTCTTTAAGTGTTTTTTGTTTTCCATTGAGAAAGTAGGTATTTCTCTGATGTGGGGAAAGAAGGACATAGGATTACTTGCCAAACTCTGCCTGGGGTTTTTGTCCGCTGCAGCCAGGAGTGATCCAGAAATGATATACTGTGAAAAAAGAGATGGTGGGTGGGGAAGGCATGGGCAACATGGGAGAAGAGGGAGAGAGGCAGAGAGGGAGGTCACTTTTCACAATGAGAACTGGTTGTAAAAAAGCTATCCGCATTTCCAACCACCTTCATTAAACTGTCAAGCCATTTTTGTAGTGTTCATTCATTTTTCAGCAGTCATATTTCTCCTTTATTCATGCTCAACTATGTTCATTCTATGTCTTTTATTCAACTAACTGGGGGAGCTGTGATAGGAATAAAGTAAGACCAGAGGCAAAACACATGCTTTCAGGTCAGTGAATACTAACAACTGTGAATTTGGTAGTTTTATTTTTATTTTTAGCTCTTTTTTCCCCCTCAAATTTGTGGAATTTCTCCTTGGAGTTTACAGTGATTTAAGTGACTTTGATGCCAATGAGGAGTGAATCAGTATGGAAGGAAAGACTTGGCCTGAAGGCCATAGGCACTCCGTGAAAATATTGGCTGCTACCGGAAGTGATGGCAATTATTTCTCATCCTTCTGTCTACCGTGCAGGCCATAAAATGGAGGAAACTCTTGTTTTAATTGATCTCTCTTTGTTCTGAAACTTTCAATTCTGGGCATATCTTTATAGTAGCAACTATGGAAGTGTAATGATGTTATAAACATGGCTGCCCCATACCACACCAGACAAGGTTAGAAGCTTGGAAAACATGTACATGAAATGGCCATAAGAATTGCTGCTCTGGAAGATATGAATAGCAACTTCTCCAATGAAGACATACAAATGGCTATCAGACACATGAAAAAATGTTCATCATCACTAGCCATCAGGGAGATTCAAATTAAAACCGCATTGAGATACCACCTTACACCAGTTAGAATGGCCAAAATTAGCAAGACAGGAAACATGTGTTGGAGGGGATGTGGAGAAAGGGGAACCCTCTTCCACTGTTGGTGGGAATGCAAGTTGGTGCAGCCACTTTGGAGAACAGTATGGAGATTCCTCAAGAAATTAAAAATAGAACTTCCCTATGACCCTGCCATTGCACTGCTGGGTATTTACCCCAAAGATACAGATGGAGTGAAAAGAAGGGCCATCTGTACCCCAATGTTTAGAGCAGCAATGGCCATGGTCGCCAAACTATGGGAAGAACCAAGATGCCCTTCAACGGATGAATGGATAAGGAAGATGTGGTCCATATACACTATGGAGTATTATGCCTCCATTAGAAAGGATGAATACCCGACTTTTGTAGCAACATGGACGGGACTGGAAGAGATTATGCTGAGTGAAATAAGTCAAGCAGAGGGAGTCAATTATCATATGGTTTCACTTATTTGTGGAGCGTAACAAATGACATGGAGGACAAGGGGTGTTAGAGAGGAGAAGGGAGTTGGGGAAATTGGAAAGGGAGATGAACCATGAGAGACTATGGACTCTGAAAAACAATCTGAGGGTTTTGAAGGGGCGGGGGTGGGAGGTTGGGGGAACCAGGTGGTGGGTATTAGAGAGGGCACGGATTGCATGGAGCACTGGGTGTGGTGCAAAAACAATGAATACTGTTATGCAGAAAATAAATTAAAAAAAAAATTGCTGCTCTGCTGTTAAGCCAGAGGAGATTCATCTGGGATGGGACTAATTTTACCATCTATGATGATAACTACACAGAATTGTAGGAGGAAGGACCAGGTGGGAGGGAATGGAATGTCCCCATGTTTTCCTGCTTTCTGAAACACCCAACTGTACAGTTCAAATGTTTAGTGCCTTCTCCCCCATCTCCATATTGATTTTGGAGAGGTCCAACTTTGGACAATCTTCCTTCCCTGTGTAGATCCTGGTAGGGCATCTCTCTCTGAATTCCCTTGAAGTGTGATCACTGACTTCCAATGGGATTTATGCTCAGTTTAGTCAACCTCTCTTTCCACTAAATTACTTTAGCCTCATAACCTATTTCCCAGCCATATACTTTCCTTAACCTTTTTGTCTGCATCACTTCCCAAATGGTTTTTAGTTTTTACTCACCATAACGCCTCCCCAGAAAGGATACCACAGAGTTATACAGATAGGTGCATAGACATCTGTGTGAATCATCAGGAGACCACCTAGGGCAAGGTGGAAGAGCCCATTCATAATCTGGACAGCCTGGAGAGAGAGAGAATGGGTTCACTGATGATGAACTGAAGTCATCACCAAGTCGGAAAACAAAGGTAAGGCAGGAAGCCCTGGCTCCTGACTTGGGGTTGCATAAAGTGTCTAAAGTGTCTAAAAGTGGCGAAGGTGCCAAAACCCTTTGTAGTTCAGATCCATTTTACCCACCACCTGGGTCATTTCCAAGGAGAATATGTCTGAGATGCTGGTGACACACTTGGGTGGGAAACCCCTAAATATGCAAACCACAAAGTCAAAAGGAGATAGATCACTGTGGTAACTTCTCTGCGTATCCCTGATTTGGCATATTGTGTCAGATATAAAGAACACCTTGGGTTGGATCAAATACTTTTTAGTTGGGTTGCATTCTCTACCTGGCCTACAGCATCTGTTTTTGTGAGCCAGAGAGTCTCTGGGATACAGAATGGAGTGCAGTTGACTTACCCCCATTGTTTTTGATTCCCTCATGAAGAAGTTTTGTGTAGGGCCCACCACTGAAGTCATCCTTTTGGGAATTATTTTTTGAATAGGATGCATGGCAGTAGGGCCTTTCATAGGATCTGCTTGAAAAATTCCACTCATTGAATTTCTGGATGTTGTCATTTCACCCTCAGAATTCCTAAAAATAAAACAAATAATAAAATGGGGGGAGAGAGAGAGAAAATAGGATTTTCAGCGTCTTTGAACTTGTCTCATGCACCTGAATACTTTTCTCCATATTTTTTCCATGAGTCTCATGGAAAGCGCACCTTCCCAGTGGCTTTGGGTCTGAGGCAAAGCCTACTATTATGTTTGAAGACAGGATCTGAAGGGCATCTCAGGCAAGGACCTGTGGGCCCAGGGATCCCTGCCAGGATTCTTGACAATGATGTTCGGGGCACACTTTATCACTGTAGAGAAATCCATGCTCATCTGTCTGCATGTCCTGTATGTTTCACATCTCTGGAAGCTTTTCTTACACCCTCATATTGGAAAATGTGTTTCGTCAGTGACTTGTCCTTGTCCTTTTGCTTATCTGCTTTTGTCCATTGGCATCATGAAGGAGTGTACTAAGGACTGTCCTTAGGGTCCGTAGGAGCTGATTCTAGGCTTCCTCTGCCACCAACTCTGCAACCTCAAGTTAATCACTTTAAGGAGGCTCTCTAAGGTTGTATATTAAGACTGTAGCCTCCTGAGATGGGTTGCTGAGGTTGAAATTGTGATTATGCTATTTGCTGTGAAACTACAGGTAAGTTCTTTGAATTCTCTGGGCCTCAGGTTTTTCAACTATAAAATGGGCATAATAATTCTTGTCTTATAGAATAGGGTTTCTGTAATACTTAGACTGATGGTCTGTGCATGAATAATGTCTTCTCTTTCAGGTGTAGCTCAAATGTCAACTCCTCAGAAGACCTTACTCGAATTCTCAGTCCATAGTGATCTTGCACAGCATCCCAGTTTTTTGCTTCTTGGCACTTACCACTATGGGGAATCCCCTCGATTGTTTGCTTGCTTGTTTATTGGCAGTCTCTCCCCACTAGAATATAAATCCCATCAAAGCAGAGACCTTATCCCTCTTGTTATGTGGATTGAGTAGTTCTTAACACTGTGGAAGAAATAAATGTGTATAAAGCACTCAAGTCTGAATAATTATTACCTGTTTTGTTGCTCTGCTAGTGCTTAGTATTACTGCCTTCAGGAGCATTAGTTTCTGTTTTTCCCATTGGAAAAATGAGACCCAGTACCCTTGTCACAGACAGGTTGTGAGAAATAAGGAAGTTCGCATATGAAAGTGCCTCGTACAGGGGAAGAGAGTAGGAAGTGCGGTCTGTTCTTAGAATTCATTGCTATTCATTTCTGAAGTTAGTGATTATTACCAAGACTCTTTCCAGTTCTCATGTTGTAAGACTGTTCAACTTTTTTCATCTTGTGCTTCCCTTTGGCATTTATTTGTTTATGTCAATTACTTACATGAATTCTATTGGGTCTTTCCTGGGCCCTGGGAATCTCTTTTTAGGGACATATCTTTGGTGTCATCTTTGTCAGCTCTAAGTCATGTAAGGGGCCTTGGAGACCAAGACTGTCCTTCCTGCCTGCTTATTCTGTTGAAGTCACACCCAGCTGGTTGCCTGCAGGTGTGCTGTGGGACAGGGGCCTGGGAGTCGCCCAGCCCTCATGTTTGCACCCACTCTATAATGACAAAGATTTCATATCTGGAGTTCATTTAAGCCTCACAGAGTGGACAAGGAATGAATTTCTACAAAATCCTATTTTGTAGAAAAAATGACACGGACATGGAATAGTTAGGTTACTTGTTCCCAGTTACATGACTCCTGGAGACTGAGACTGAGGGCTTGGACCTATCTAACGAGGTATCTGCGGCTGCTTTGGACCCTGTGCAGAACACAGGTTCAGCCCTTCACTTAGGAGCCTCTCCCCTCTTCAGATGGATGTGTTATTTGAATGCCTAGAAAGCAATTGAAAACAGAATATTAGTCAGGACCATGGGATGAAGGGAAGAGAGGGGTCTTTGACTGGGTGCTTTGCACTTGCTTTTGCTTCACCTCTCAATTATCAAGTGTCATGTGGTCTTGGAGGTTTTGGTGCTTTGCACCACAAACCACCCAACGAGATCACTGACGAAAAGGAATGTATTAATATAGCCCATGAAGGAGTTTACAGACTGATTCTTATCACCAGGCAGAGTTTTTGGAGCTGGTTAGAACCTCAGAAACCATTCTGTTCATTTGACAAATGAGGAAGCTGCCGCCCAGGGATGGGCTGTGGTTTGTTGCCGACTTTGCACTCAGTGACAGCTGAACCAGGAGGCAGTCATCGTGGCTCTGAGGCTGTGCGCTTTCTGCTGCCTTGTGGCCAGACTACGTAGTTCAGCAGTTGACTGAGCACGCTCTGCATACCTGGGATGTCTTGCATCTAGTGCCAGGCCACCCAACGACTGCCTTACTAAGGAGGCATTTGTCTTTTCTGCAGATGGGGAGGTGCAGGCCCAGAGAGGTTAATTTTCCTATGGGTAGGAAGGGAATAAGCTGGAATCCCCACTCTCCTCTCCAGAGGGCTCTTTTTAAGTGATGACAACTTCAAGAGCAAAGGTCATCAATTCTCTGGACAGAAGGATATAACTGGATTAGCGTTGTTTTAATTTCTCCTTATTTTTCAACTGCCGGATGCTATGTCTGTATTATTGGTGAGATAAATCTCCTATAAAAGCAGGTCCTACTGGGGTGTGTCTGCAGTGGCTAGTGGCAGAAATGACCATAGGGGAGAAATATTTTATTTCGCTGTTAAAATTGATGTCTCACTACGGCAACTCTATTTCCACGAGGGCTTCGACACATATTACTGTAAAATATTTTATAAACACAAACATACCCATTTTGATATGCTACTTCATTTTTTATGGAAATCATCTCCTAAAATATACACATATTTTTGTGCCAGGGCATTGTAGACTAGGTAATAAAATTTTTACTATATGGGAATATATAAAGTTAGGGCATCTACTCCTGAGGATATCATAGATTCCTGCAACTTTGCCCTATCATTATTTTTTACTGTTCACCATGACTTGAACAATGCCCAACACGCAGTTGAGCTTGAAGCCTAGTTGGTACCAGGCACATTGGTCAAAATGTGATCACAGTCAGGTTTTGTTTTCACTGAGCTATATTACCATCCGGGTTCCGCTGATCAGGCACTGCCCCATTTTATCACAGTGACTTCTGCAAATCTTTTTTTTTTTTTTTTTTTTTTTTTTGGTTTTTAAAAGGCATCACTATTTCTGTGTGCATCCGCTGCTGAAAATCTCACAGCCTTTATGGGTTTTGGTTCAAATAATGACTTTTAGGTCCAGTAATTACATCATTTAATGAGAAGTTCAAAGCTGCATAGATTTTGTCACCTCAACTTCCTCCTTTGTCACTCAAAATAGTTCTGCATTTTTATCCTTTCTGGCCTCATGCATGTATTATCTCTGAGGAAGCATGTTCTGACTTCCTTTCCCTCTGCCTGTGCTCCTCAGCCCAGCTCCTTCTGCCAGGACGTCAGTCCTTCAGAGAAAGTGGTTCTTGTATCTTCAGTCTTTATTTGTGGTCCTGTACCACAGAAAGTGCTCGTCCCGGCGCTGTTGCTCGCCGCTTTTGTCATCTCACTATTCAGAGGATGCTTGAGAACATGAGATGATTTGCAATTTATAACGTACTAAACAAACAATAATGATTATTATTGGAAACCTGTGGATGATTAAAATGTGCTGCAGTGTCCCCATTCCCAAAACCTCTTCCTTCAATCTGGCGATGTCCCCAGCCCCTGCCTAGTGCCTGCCTTACCTAAGCCTGCTTCTTCCAAGCTCCTCATTCTACTCTGTTCCTCTACTTCCTCACCACCTACTTGCTCTCCGGGCTTCACTGCCGGCTGCTGCCAGAGCCACTCCCCTGAGGCCGCTCTGTCCGAGGCCTGTGCTGCGAGTCTGTGGTCCTTCCTCTGGCATGACCGCTCAGATGACTTTACTTCTGTTCCCCTGTCCCCTAACTTAAAAAAGCAGGAGCCATGTTTCTCTCCAGCTCCTTCATCTCTGTTCAGTCAGTGGCCAAGTCCTGCCACTTCTTCCTCTGTAGAGTATCTTACCTTGTGTGCGGACCTTGTCTAGGTCCAACGTCACCTGATGAGTTTGAGTCTCATTTCCTTTCCCGGTTTAGCCCCCAAATCCTACTCTTCTGCCTTTGGTCTTTCTCTTGTCTGATTCATCTTCTGTAGGGATGCTAGATCCGGCCCTGAATCACCACTTGAAGGCCTGCTCATCCTGAGCTTGAACTCTTTGTCTGGGCTGTGACTGCCTCCTGGGGAAACCCATATATGGCCCCCCATGGCCTTCATAGTGCAGCTCTACAACCCTTCTGGAGCTGCCCCTCATCGCTCGCTCCCTGCTGGAACCACTGATCTGGACACATCTCCTGCTTTCTTCTTGGAACCCTGTCCACATTGAAATGATCCCCTCCAGCCCCTCCATGGCCAAACTCCCGATTAGACACATCACCTAAGACTGCCAGGCATGACTTCTGCAAAGCCCCCAGCTCTCTGCATTCCTTCCTTGTTACCAACTGTTTTCTTTCTCATGAGCTAATACTGTAACTCCTCTAATGGGGTGTACATTTCTTAACATATGTCCTGCTAGGGTTAGATAGAGAACCTGTTTCCTGTGTGTACTGTGAGCTCAATAAATGTTAAACTGAGCTTCTTCCTCAGGGAAGATTTACATATAAATCCTCAGATGCTGGACCAAAAGGTGATCATTTCATCTTACTTGATGATCTGCGAGATCAAGCCATTTTTTGGGAAATAGGAAAGGCAATCACATTATATACTGGTTTTAAGAAACAATAATGACGTGGCTAAAACTCATCTTGGTGGCCCTTCTTTAAGTCTTCCTCATCTGCCGTGCCCACTCTCACTGTAGACTTCTGTGATAGATTTGAGGCAGGATTTTTGTGTTGAGTTTGATGGCCTCCCAGTGCCCTCCAGAAAATGTTACCCTGTGATGTTTAAGAACATCTCAGAGTATTCACATCTAGCAGGGTATCTTTGGAGACAAAGGCATTCAAAACAAGAGAAGTTGAAATATTTTCATGGTAGCCATGGCTGATTATGTTCTTCTTTAGAACCAGGTAGTTCTAAGAGCTTTAGGATTTTAGCTCATGTAATCTTATATAAAGCAGTGGGTAGTACCATTGCTCCCATCTTACAGGTGAGCAAACCAAGATAGGTAGAGGTTTGTAACTTGCTATAGGCTTATAGGTGGTGGAGCTCCGGTTTGAGCCCAGGAGCTCAGTAACCACGCTCTTGTCTACATGCTGCAATCTGCTGTTTTTGTAGACTGGTTCCTAGTTCATTGACCAGGCTTTCTCTTGAGAGAGGGAGTGGTTAAGGGAGTGGGTGGGCAGCAAGCTCTGGTACCCCTCCTCAGATTGTGACAACCAGAAAATCCTGACCAGGGAAACCCATGAGTGAAAGCCGAGCATCTCTAGTCTCCAAAACCATCCAACGCTTTACCCATCACTCCCTCCCTTTCAGTCGCTTAAACAAAGAAAACTGGTTCCTTACCTGAGTGTCCAAGGCCTTAGGCGTGTGGCTGATTCAGATGCTTGCTGCTGAGTTCACTTCCACTGCTGGTGTCTCACGTACACAGGGGTGAGTGACATAAGGCAGGTCTGGGGCCTCTCATAGATACCAGGTGACAGGAAATCAGTGGCTTCTGCTACCTTAGCCTTTGCCCCAATCACTTTGGTTTAATGCACACTGACCAGAGCCAAAGGATATACAAAAAAGTTTCTGCCTTACCAGGAGGTTTCACTTCTTGAAAAGGACCCCCGGGGACTGCCTGGCGTACTTTACGCTACCTTAATTAGAAGAACTTTGCAGTCTCCACCCTGTAAGCAGGTGTGGATGATGGGTCCCCAAGGGCAAGAAGGGCCCTAGAAATTCTCTAAAGATGGGCTGTTAGGACTTTTACCTTTTTACTTCACTTTTAGGAGTGAGTAGGTGGGAAGAAGGCGTCTAAGCAGAGAGATTCAGGAATCATTAAGCCCGGACGTTTGGGAGCATTGTAGGTAATATTGTCCATGTTTACCCACACTTAAGGTTCTTCTGGGGCCATGTAAGTCTTGTGTGGGATTTACTGGAAATGACCTAAAAGTATACCTTGGTGCTGTAGAATATATCCTCAGAAGCTCGAGGCAAGAATTCCATGTTTTGGGATGCAAACTGAAGTAGCCCTTCTACTTACACCACCTGCCCTTTCCTTCCATCTGTCTAGTTTCCTTGTGTCCCCTCTCTTTTCAGTCTGGCCTGGAGCTATGCCACTGCTAGATCAAGTGAGGGAATGGAGGAAGCCAGTAGCCAGGAAAGCGTAAATATGTGGGAAAGGAATCAAAGTAAGTTTTGCCCAGAGATACTGTTTTCCCTGCCCCCACTATATACAACTACTGTGTTCATATGTTGGATTTTTCATTGCTTTTAATTTCCTTGTCCTTTATTTCATTAGCCCCAAGGCTGTAATTAGGTAATTGTTTGCCTGATCCAAAAAGCTGCTTTCCCATCTCCCTCCCTCCCTCCTATCCCTCTCTCTTCCCACCTTTTCTCTCCCCGACCTCCTCACTCTGCTCCTCTCTGCAGTGGCTCGGATTAGAGGGGTAGAGCCAATGACTTGCTGTCATCAAGGATCCATGGTCAAAAGGCATGCGGTCACCTCTCGTAAATCTTAAAGAAGAGTGGAAACACGAGATCTGCCATCTGTTTAAGCTTCAGTTCATCTGCTAGAGTCCTTGAATGTTGGTGCCAGGGGTGATAATTGCAGGAGATCTGAGCTCTGGGTGATTGTGAGGCTTGAAGTTGGAGTCCAGGATGATGGGTGTTCACGGGAATGTAGTTGGCATGGAAATTTGGCACATGCCTGGCTGGCATCAGTGAGGCTTGGACTGGGCTCACACAACCTGAGTTTTCATATCCTTTTCTCTGTGTAAGCCCTGTTTTTCCAAGTCTCCCTCAGAGTATTTGCTACTCTGTTTTTTGTGCCAGTGAGATCACTTAGATAGCTCTTGGGTGATTCCTCCTGAATAAACTTGAATTTGAATCTATATAAACAAACAAACTTTCACTCTGTCTTTGCTGGTTTGGATTGACTGTGTTGAAACCCCCATTGCAGTCTGGATTTGTCAGTAGCACTCCCTGTGTTCCATATTTTTTTTTTCTCTGTAACATTTGAGGATATTAGGTAAAACATTTACACGTTTAAAATTCCTCTCCCCTCTTGTCATTACCCTGTGGCCCTGTTGCTTGTAGACGATGATCTCTTAGAGTGTACACAAAAGTTTATTAACTGAACTTTTAGTTCAGATTTACCTTCCTTTTATTCCCCTTAGCTCCTAACACTCCTTTTGTTGTTGTTGTTGTTTTGTTGTTTTGGTGTTTAGAACATTTTGCTTCTCCTATGGAAACTGCATTCTATGTCATAAGTACTTGTGTCCTTGCGTTACTCAGCCATTGGTCTAGATGTCCCTTGAACGTGGGGCTGGTTTTTCTGGTTGCTGTGAGAGAGACCAATTCTGCTTCAGTTCTTTCTCCACCCCGATGATTCTCACCAGGCTCTCCAGTATCAGGAGAGCTGTGTAGCTGACAAGGTCTTCCATGTTCCGAGGGATTCCTTGAAAAATTTTTTTTTAATTTATTTTTTATTTATCTTCAGCATAACAGTATTCATTATTTTTGCACCACACCCAGTGCTCCATGCAATACGTCCCCTCTTTAATACCCACCACCTGGTTCCCCCAACCTCCCACCGCCCCCCGCCACTTCAAACCCCTCATATTGTTTTTCAGAGTCCATAGTCTCTCATGATTCACCTCCCCTTCCAATTTCTCCCAACTCCCTTCTCCTAACTCCCCATGTCCTCCATGCTATTTGTTATGCTCCACAAATAAGTGAAACCATAGGCAAATAAAATGAGACAAGCACTTACTTCTGTGCCAAGCACTTTCCATTTAATACCTATAGCATCGATTCCATTTTGTAATCGTGGGCACTAGTGATCAGGAAATGAGGGAAACTGGCCGCAGAAATGATAAAGTGATGTTTAGAAAGCAAGAAAACCTCAGCTTTACATTTATAAGAAAACATACCATTCACTGTGTGATTTTTAAGTTCCAGGCACTGATTAAGATCGTTCACGTTTCATTTAAGGTTCATGGCAAACCCATTAGGTAGGTATTACTGCATTTTAGTCTAAGAATTTAAAGCTCACAAAAGTTAAATAACTTGCAAAGCCACTAAACTTTCAGTCGCAAAACTAACATTTAGACCTAGGTCTAACTTAAAAGCCCTTACTGTTAGGTGATGGGGATTCTCACCCTTAAATATCCCCACACTTCTCAGCCTCACTCAGGTGCCAGATATTTTTCATCAGAATATAATTCCACTGGAAAAATTTTTTAAAATAGATATTTTTCATTAGAATCTCACTCCCCTGCCTCCTACCCTCACATGTGTACCCACAGGCCTTTCTCCTTCCAGCTTACTGCAGAAATGAAAACCTGATCATTTATCTCTCTGCATATGCTAAGTGTTTTCTATGCCAAAAGAAGCACAGGATAATGAGATTTGGAGTTAAGCATGTTGACTCAAATCCTGGTTCTAAATCCCTACTTCCTTTTGTGGTCTCAGAAAGATCAACCACTTTGAGCTTCTTTTCATGTCTGTGACACAGGCTGGATGTACCTGCCTCAGAGGGCAGTCATGACAGCTGGGATGACAGAAGGAAGATCCCTAATACTTAGCAGGTGGTTCCGTCAGCAGAAGGAAACGTACTATAAGGTAACCATCTCCCTGTGCGGCCTGGGAATCTCCCAGAGTGTCTGTGACCTCAAAACAGCTCTTATAATACCAGAACTTTAGTACCCCTTTCCACAAGTTTACAGCAGTCATCTCCACAGGCTACAGAACACGAGCTATCACATCAGACTGAATGCAAAAGCAGTTACCAGAATCTTGTGGCTTCTGTTACACTAGAGAGAAGCTCTGCATTGGAATCACCTAGAGATCTTTAAAAACTATTGATGCCAGGCTCTCACCACGTTCTTTTTTAAAATTTATTTTTATGTTTTTATTATGTTCAATTAACCAGCATATAGTAAGTACATCATAAGTTTTTGTTGTAGTGTTTAACGATTTATTTTGCATGTAACACCCAGTGCTCATCCCAGTCCGTGTCCTCCTTAATACCCATCACCCGGTTACCCCATCCCTCCACTCCCTCCTTTCTGTAACTCTCACCACATTCTGATTTAACTGCTGTAGGGCGGTATCTGGTACATTTGGGGGTGGGGGGGTGGGTTATTAAATTTCCTCCAGTGATTTGAATATGCAGTAAAGTTAAATTGGCCTTTGTTTTTCAATGGGTATAAAGTTTTTGTTATGCAAGCTGAGTAAGTTCTAGAGATCTACTGTACAACAGAGTACTTAGTTACTACTACAGAATTGTACACTTTAAAACATGTTAAGAAGATAGATCTCATTTAAGTGTTCTCATCAAAAAACAAAAAAGTTGGGGCGCCTGGGTGGCTCAGTGGGTTAAGCCGTTGCCTTCGGCTCAGGTCATGATCTCGGGGTCCTGGGATCGAGTCCCGCATCGGGCTCTCTGCTCGGCAGGGAGCCTGCTTCCTCCTCTCTCTCTCTGCCTGCCTCTCTGCCTACTTCTGATCTCTCTCTGTCAAATAAATAAATAAAAATCTTTAAAAAAAAAACAAAAACAAAAACAAAAAAAAACAAAAAAGCAAAATCCCACAGAAGAGCACAAGAAAATTTTGGAGCTGATGGATATGCTCAGTTATGGTGCTGGCCATCAGGGGAGTACATATACATTAAATGTGTGCATTTGTTTGTAAAGAAACCATAATTAAAAACAACTAAAAATAAAAAGAATGTTTAGCAAGCTACAAAAAGAGATTTATAAAACCGTGTATCAGTGCCACTCTTCACACTCATATTTTTTTATTTTGGAAAATAACTGTTATGTTAATAAAAGGTTACTTGTATTAATGTGTAATGAAACTTCAATAATTTTTTTGTGTGTAAAGGGGTTCTGAGACCAAGAGTCTAAGAGACATTGGTATGTTGTTGTAGGGATTAAGACCCTGGACTCTAGAGCCAGACTTGCCTGTTGACATCATGGCTCTGCCATTGTAGGCTTTGTCACCTGGGGCACTTTGCTTACCTTCTCTAGGCTTCAGGTTCCTTGTCCATGAACTGTGTATAGTAATAAAATTTACCTCTTAGACTTTTTGTGAGGTTCACTTTTTGAGTCACACACAAAAAACACTTAACACAGTACCTGGAACGTTATAGTCTCTTTAACCAATATATGCCCTCCTTGTTACTATTTTAGTTGTTATGAGTAACTCACATTGATGATTTTGCAGTAACAGTGCAAAATCTGTAGGCCAAGCCATTCTTCCAGCCAACTGATTTTTGCACACAACCATGGTATAGGAGCCACTAGGTAGTGTCTTGAAGAAATCAGCAGGAGATGTTACTCCACACTGTGCTCTTTGGTTCATTACTTTGTATAGTGGCAACACTGCATTGCTGCCCTTCAGTTCAGAGCATGAATGACTAAGAGAGGAGGTGACACCAAGATGACGATGTGACTTGGGGAGAGGAAGAGATGGCATTGCAAAGAGGCAGGATTTATTTTATCAGCCAAAATGTTCCCAGATTCCCCCTCTCTTAAGTCATTCCCCTTGGCTTCCCACAGTTGCCAGCCTTAAGATTTTATGTTCCTTCTGACTTTTTCTCACAAACATAGTTCACCTCTTGATGATATTATAGCACATCTTTATTCCCACGGTGATATTCAGCACCATTAGTCACAACAATAAAAAGGTCTCCTCATAACTGAGAAAGACAGAGAGATGAATAATTCAGTAATGCTGAAGGCCATCAACATAATCAAAATTCCCTGTAACAGAAGAAGAAGGAAAAAGAAGAATCATGATATTAGCACAATAATGGTTTTTCTGAAGCCAATGAGGTAAAAATTCCCGGTTAAGAAAAGCTTTCTCCTGCATGTCTCAGGTATATCTGACTCTTGTAAAGGATCACGAGAGCATAAAGCTGTTGCAGTACAGGAGAGCACAGCACAGCTCAGGACAGCACATTATTTTCTCAGAGAAAGTCAGGCAACGCAATCCACTTTCTATATCATATGCCGGAAATGCTCCATTTCATGAATATATACAATACAAAGAAATAATTTCAAAAAGTGGTCTGTTCAAACCATAAGAGACTCTTAATCTCACAAAACAAGCTGAGGGTTTCTGGGGAAGGGGGGCGGGGAGAGGGTGGTGGGGTTATGGACATTGCGGAGGGTATGTGGTATGGTGAGCGCTGTGAAGTGTGTAAACCTGGTGATTCACACACCTGTGCTCCTAGGGCTAATAATACATTATATGTTAATAAAAAATTAAAAGATTTTTAAAAATTGGTCTGTTGAAGGAGAAAGAGATTAAGAAATAGGAAAAAAAAATAGAAGCAGAACTGAAAAGGAAAGGAAAAGAGGGGAAAAACCCTACAGGTACAGGCAAAAGAGGAACATGTAGAAAAAGACACAGAAAGAAGCATAGGCGAATAGTACCATCTTCTGTTCTTTTTATCACGGCTAGAGGCCGTTTTCAAATGCTTTCAGCTTGGCAACAGGGAGTGTGAATAGGATACACACCTTGTTAGGAGCCCAGAGGCTGGACACACAAGTGTTTTGCCAGTGAATGTTTGTGAAAGTTTGTGAAGGTCCATATGGTTAATATTCTGTCCTGCAACTGTATCTATGTTTTGAGTATACATTGAAATATTGTTTATTTTAGGGTCACATTGTTTTTAATGGCCCTATAATATCTCATGGTATAGTTGCCATAATTCATTTATTCTTTAGTGACTGGAAATTATTTCCTTTTCCTCCTCTTCTGTTGTGTTTGTTCATTAATGCTCTGAATGGTGCTGCAATAAACATTCTTGTTCATATGCTTTTATATGTAGGTGTTTAATCGCTATGGAGACAGCTACTTGGATATCTTTCATATAAGTAAACACCTCCTTGCTTTCCAAAATGGTAGTAACATTTCAGATTTCTGCCACCGACACACAGAACATCATTGTCACAATTTCCCTACCTGTGAAAATTTTTATAGCTTTAATTTTTACCAATCTAATGAATGTATCTTTGTCCACTATTAATTTAACTGGCATTTCCCTGACTACTAGTGAATTCGAGCCTCACTCTGAGTCTATTTGGCCACCACGTTTGCATTTTTGTAAATTCCTTCCTCATAATCTCGTCCATTTTTTAAATTGTGTTCTTGACTTTTTGTCAGTTATATTCCTTCTTTGTATGTAAAAGCATCAAAACTGCTATTACCTGCTTTACAAATATTTTCCACTTTTTAAAAAATATATATATGTATTTTACCCTTTTTTGATTTCCAGATCAACATATATTATACATTCCCATCACCCCAGTAAGTTTGCTTGTGTCGCTTCCCAGTCAGTGCCCCTCCCCACTCAGAGGCAACCACTATTCTGATTTCTAACACCATTTAATAACTTTCCCTGTTCATTTTTGTATCTGAATTTGTTCATTCAGTTTAGTGGACTGAGGTTCATCCATGCTCTTGCATGTATCAGTAGTCTGTTTTCTTTCTTGTTGCTCAGTAATATTCCGTTGTTTGAATAATCAGTTCCTGTAGCCACTCTGTTGTTGATAGACATTTGAATTATTCCTAGTTTTTAACTGTTACAAATAGGTTTTCTGTGAACATTTTTGTATATATTGCTGAGACATAAAATGGGCCTGATTAGCTGATAAAAACTACCAAATAGTTTTCCAAGGTGGTGGAGCTATTTTACATTCCTGTCAAAAAGGTGTAAGAATTTCATTTGTTTCACATTCCTGCCAACGTTGGGTTTTGACAGTCCTTTTCATTGAAGCCATTCAGGTGTTCATACAAACATTGTGATTTTGAATTTGCATTCCTCTGGTAACTAATAATGTTGAGCACATTTTTACATGCTTCCTGGCTGTTGGCATATCTTTTATTGTGAAGTGTTTGTTCAAGTCCTACTAATTTTTTTGGTCTTTTTATTATTGATACTCAGGAGTGCTTAATATATTCTGGTTATGGGTCTCCAGTCAGATATATGTATTGAGGAGATTATCTCCCATTCTGTGCCTTTCCTTTTCCTTTTCCTTTTTTTTTTTAAAAATTGAAATGTAATTGGCATGTAACATTGTGTAAGTTTAAGGCATGCAGTCTGTTGATTCAAGCATTTTATGTTGCAGTATGATTATCATCGTGGCATTAGCTAACACCTCTCTCATGTCATGTGATTATCATTCTACTTTCTGTGATAGGAAAAATTTAAGATCTCATTTCTTTGTAACATTGAATAGTACAGTATCGTTAGCAACAAGCACAATGCTGTGCCTTAGAGCTCTGGAACATTTTCATCTTCCAATTGGAAGTTTGTATTCTTTGACAAACATCTGTCCCAATTCTCCACCCGAAAGTCCCTAGTAACCACCATTCCACTCTGTTTTTATGAATGTGACTTTTTAAGATTCCACATGTAAGTGATAATTGTACAGTATTTGTTTTCCTCCATCTAGCCAGGTGGAGATCTCATTTAGCATAATATCTTCAAAGTTTATTCACATTGTTGCAAATGGTAGGACCTCCTTCTTTCTTGAATAGCATTCTGAATAACATTCCATTGTAAATGTACCACATATACATCCATTGATGCTTAGCTTGTTCCCATGTTTTCATTGTTATAAATAATGCTCCAATGAATATGAAGATGTTCCTATCTCTTTGAGTTAGTGTTTTCTCTTCTTTCTGATAAATACTCAGAAGCAGGATTGCTGGATTTTATAGTAGTTTTATTTTTAATTTTTTGAGGAGAGGGTCCTCAAGATATGGAAGCATATTGTTTACCATAGTGGCTGTACCAATTCTCATTCCCAACACTAGTGCACAAGGGTTCCCTTTCCTTCACAACCTTTCCAACACTAGTTATTTCTTGTCTTTTTGATAATGGCCTTCTAACAGATGTGATATTTCATTGTGGTTGTGATTTGCATTTTCCTGATGACTCATGATACTGAGCATCTTTTCGTGTACCTGTTAAACATCTGTTACGCCTTCTTCAGAAAAATGTATATTCAGATCCTCTGCTTATTTTTTATTCGTTTTTTTTTTTTTGCTCTTAAGTTGTACAAACTTTATGTATTTTGTTTAGTAGATATATGATTTGTAAATATTTTTTTCCTATTCTATAGGCTGCATTTTCATTTTATTGGTGATTTCCTTTGTTGTACAGAGCTTTTTAGTTTGATGTAGCCCCACTTGTTTATTTTGCTTTTATTGCTTTTACTTTGGGTTTCAAATCCAAAAAAATCATTGCCAGGATGGATATCAAATAGTTTACTACCTGTGTTTTCTTCCAGGAGTTTTATGGTTTTAGGTCTTACATTCAAGTCTTTAATCTATTTTTAATTGACTTTTGTATCCGGTGTAAGATAGTGGTCTAGTTCCCTTTCTTTGTGTGTGGCTGTTTAATTTTCCTAATACCATTTATTGAAGAGACTGTCCTTTCCCTATCATATACTCTTGGCTCCTTTGTTGTAAATTAATTGGCCATGTATGATTGGGCTTATTTCTGGACTTTCTGTTCATTCCACTGATGTGTGTGTCTATCTGTATACTGATACCATGCTGTTTTGATAACTATAGCTTTGTAGCATAGTTTGAAATCAGGAAATGTGATGGTTTCAGCTTTGTTTTCTTTCTTTCTCAAGACTCCTGTTGCTATTTGGGGTCTTTTGTGGTTCCATAAAATTTTAGAGAAAGATGCCATTGGCATTTTGATGGGGATTGCATTAAATCCATAGATTCCTTTGGGTAGTATGGACATTTTAACAATATTAATCCTTCCAATCCATGTACATGGGATATCTTCCCATTTGTTTGTGTCTTTAGTTTCTTTCATCAGTGGCTTAAAGTTTTTAGTATACAGGTCTTTCACCTCCTGGATTAAATTTACTCTTAAATTTTTTATCTTTTTTGATGCAGTTGCAAATGTGATTGTTCTCTTAATTTCTTTCTCATGGCTCTTTATTTTATAGATATGCAAGTGATTTTTGTATATTGATTTTTATATCCTGCAATCTAGTTCTAATAGTTTTTTTTGGTAGAGTCTTTAGGGTTTTCTAGGTATAATATGTCCTCTGCAAACAGAGATATTTTTACTTTTTTCCATTCTGATTTGGATGCTTTTTCTTTGTTTTCTTCCCTTCCCCTTCCCCTTCCTTTTTTCTTTCTTTCTTCCCTCAGTTGCTCTGTGCTCCGTGCTCTTGTACTATGGTGAACAGAAATTAGGAGACGAGGCATCCTTGTTTTGTTCCTGATTTTAGAGGGAAATCTTTTGGCTTTACACTGTTTAGTATCGTGTTAGCTGTGGAGTTGTCATATATGTCCTTTATAATGAGGTATGCTTTTTCTCTCAGTGTGTTGAGAATTTAAATTTTTTCAGGTTGAATTTTGTTAGATTCTTTTTCTGCATCTATTGAGATGGTCATATGATTTTCATCCTTCATTGTGTTGATGTGGCATATCACATTTATTGATTTTTGTATGTTGAACCATCCTTGCATCCCTTGAATAAATACCACTTGATAAGTGTATGAGACTTTTGGGGTACCTGGGTGGCTCAGTTGTTAAGCATCTGCCTTTGGCTCAGGTCATGATCTCAGGTTCCTGTGATCAAGCCCTGCATCGGGCTCCCTGCTCAGCAGGGACCCTGCTTCTCCCTCTCCCAGTCCCCCTGATTATGTTCCCTCTCTCACTGTCTCTCTCTTTCTATCAAATAAATAAATTCTTTAAAAAAATAGTATATGAGACTTTTAATATATTATTGAATTCAGTTTGCTAACAAATGTGTAGAGGATTTTTGTGTATATGTTCATCAGGGATATCGTCCTACAATTTTCTTTTCTTGTAGTGTAGTTGTCTGGTTTTGGTGTGGGTAGTCCTGGGCTTATACAATGAATTTGGCTCCTTCTTTTCTATTTTTTTTTTTTTTTGAAGAGTTTAAGGATTGGAATTAATTCTTCTTTAAATTTCTCGTAGAATTCACCAGTGAAGCCATCTGGTTCTGGACTTTTCTCTTTTAGGAGATGGTTCCCCCCCCACCAAAGATTTTATTTATTTATTTGACAGAGAGCTCACAAGTAGGCAGAGAGGCAGGCAGAGAGAGAGAGGGAAGCAGGCTCCCTGCTGAGCAGAGAGCTCTATGCGGGGTTCGATCCCAGGACCCTGGGGATCAGGACCTGAGCCGAAGGCAGAGGCTTAACCCACTGAGCCACCCAGGTGTCCCTAGCAGGTTTTGATTACTGATTCGGTATTCTATGTTCAGGACTAGTAATTACTGTGTTGAGGACTAATTTTCCAATACCAATTGTTTTCAGTTTTTGTTAGTCTGCTATCTTTACTTCAACTTTACTTTTAAAAAACATTTTCACTGGACATAGAATTCTGGATTGACAGTATTTTATTTCATCAGTTTAAAATGTCATTCCACTATTTTCTGGCCCCTATCAGTTCACCTGTGTCCCTTTGATTGTGTTTACCCCCACCCCAGCTTCTTTTTACGTTTTGCTCTTTATATACTTTTCCCCCCAGAAATCTGAATATCATGTGCTGTATGTAGTTTTCCTTGTATTTTCCTGTTTGTGGTTCATGTCCTGTCTTTGATTCCTTTACAAAATCATTAGCCATTCTCTCTGTGAGCATTGGCCTGTGCTACATTTTCATTTTCTCTTTTGTAGTTCTTCAGTTGCATATAAGGCACATTTTTTCCATTCTTCTCCATATGTCCCTTATGTTTGTTCTTTCTAATGTTTTATATCATTTTTTTTTCTCTTTAGGGATTAGTCTTTGTATTTTATGCTGATTCTCTCCCTGTGTGTTTCTGAAGTGTCTAATACATGGTTTGCCCCATCCGCTGAGGGCTTAGTTTCAGTTCTATAAATTCCAATGACTTCTTTCTAATGGGTGTCAGTCTCCCATAATATTCTTCGACTTGTTCTCTTCTCTGTTAGAAATAACAGCCATGTTTATTGTCAAGTTTATATCTGATGACCCTATCATCTGGGTCACCTCTGAGTGGTTTCTATCACTGATTTATTTTTTTTTAATATTTATTTATTTATCTTAAAATGAGAGAGAGAGTGCTGGAAGGGGCAGAGAGAGAGAGAGAATTCTGAAGCAGACTCCCCGCTGAGCACAGAGCTTGAAGTGGGCCTCAATCCCAGGATCCTGAGATCATGACCTGAGCCGAAACCAAGAGTCAAACACTTAACCGACTGAGCCATCCACATGCCCTGATTATTTTGTTTTTGTTTTTCAGTTGTTCAGTCCTATTTTCTGGTATGACTAGTTTGTTATGTTTTGTTTTATACTTAATTATAAATGTAATATGCAAAAAAATGGTAGAAATCCTAAATTATGTTATCTTCCTCTGGGGATGAATTAATTTTCTTCTATTAGACAGATTAGGAGAAGGTTACCATGATCAAAATAACTCATGGATGAATTTCAGTTTCGTGAGGCTGGTTTGTTTCCTTTGTCCTTAGTTCTAGGGTGTAGTCTTTCTTCAGAAGTGAAATTTGTGGATGTTTACCAGACTCCACTCCTCCTCTTGGTAGACTCTGGACAATGTGTGTGTGTCTGCAATACTCTTCTTGGCTGCCAAAAATCTCTTCTTGGTCTCTTAGCCTCTTAGCTTCCTATATACTTAGCGTCTGATCTTTTTATCCTGCACATCTTAGGTGTCAGCAAATAACTTGTGGAGGAGAATTTTGGGTTTAGTTCAACATGTACAATTCTTACAGGATCCTTGCACTTTAAATCCTGGCTGCCCTGGTTTCTTTTGTTTGTATTCAAACAGTTGGAAATTTTTTGTTATTTTAATAAGCTTTAAATAAAAGTGATTTTTACTAGAGAGCTGCTCTAAGTTACTCTGTCATAACCAGAAAAAAAGGATTTGTATATTTTACTATTCCTATAAATGCTCTTTGCTAGTATTTTCAGTAAACCAATCATTGGCTATTTTGAATCTTTCTAATGTGTACATGATTTATTTATTTATTTATTTATTTCTGCTCTCATTGTTATATATTCCTTTGTTCTTCTTTCTTTGGGCTAATTTTCTCTCCTTTAATCCCTGAGATTAATATTTGGGCCATTATTTTTCAAAGTATCATATTTTATAGTTTCTGCATTTTTGAACTATGAATTGCCTTAAAACTATTGCTTTACCTTCTGCCCTCACGTTTTTGAGGGACTTTGTATTGTGATTTCTTCCCTGATTCAATAATTACTTTGAAGCCTACTTCTTAATATTCAACCACACAGGCTGAAATTATTTTTATCATTGTTTATTGTTTTATTGCATAGGATATGCACTAGGACTTCAGCCTTTGGTATTCTGGAATTGTCTTGTTTACCAATATATAGTCATCTGTTGGCATGTGTTACAAAATGTGTATTCTTCATTGTTGGGTATAATAGACTAAATATCTCTCTTAGTTCTAGTTTTTTTACTTTTGATGATACCATTAATTATTAAAACATATTGAAGTCTAAAATCCTTCAAACCTTCACCCTCTTCTCAGGGAAACTCAGGTCCTTAGCAAAGACAAATAACAAAAGTACCATTTGCTCCCTTCTCTACTTATAGGTTAATGCTCACTGGTATTTTAAGTACTTTATTTTTAATCTCAATATATATTATCGTTACTGCATTACACAAGCAGTATTCACTTGTATTTGTCCACACGTTTATCTCATTCTTTGTTCTTCATTCCTTCTTGCATCTCATTGTGCTGTCAGTTTCTTTCTACCTGGAGTTCATTCTTTATTCCATTAATTCTAGTCTGCAGGAGGCAAGCTCAGTATTTGTCTCTCTAAAAATTCTTAATTTCACTTCATTCTTTTTTTTTTAAAAGATTTTATTTATTTATTTGACAGACAGAGATCACAAGTAGGCAGAGAGGCAGGCAGAGAGAGAGATAGAGGGAAGCAGGCTCCCTGCTGAGCAGAGAGCTCGATGCGGGGCTCAATCCCAGGACCCTGAGATCATGACCTGAGCCGAAGGCAGCGGCTTAACCCACTGAGCCACCCAGGAGCCCCTCACTTCATTCTTGTAAGATTTTTTTTCTTCTCTTTTTTCTGTTTCAAGTTTTTATTTAAATTCTAGTTAACATATAGTGTAATATTGGTTTTAGCAGTAGAATTCAGTGATTCATCATTTACACATAACACCCAGTGCTCATCACAAGTGTCCTCCTTAATTCCCATCCCCCATTTAGTCCATCCCCCACCCTCTTCCCTCCAGCAACGCTCAGTTTTTTCTCTGTAGTTAGAAGAGTGTTTCCTGGTTTGACTCTCTCTTTATTTTCCCTCCTTCATTCATCTGTTTTGTGTCTTAAGTTCCACATATGAATGAAATCATATGGTATTTGTCTTTCTCTGACTTATTTTGCTTAGCGTAGTACACTCTAACTTCACCCATGTCATTGCAAATGACAAGATTTCGTTCTTTTTTGTGGTTGAGTAATATTCCATTGTGTGTTTGTGTGTACGTGTATATATATATACACATCGCAATAATGGGTAGTGAATAATAGAGGTTATTGGTTGGTAGTTATTTTTTTTTCAGAACACTGAAGATATTGTTCAGTCTTCTGGCTTTTATTATTGCTTTTGAGAAGTTAGGTATCAGTCCAGTTGCTTCTACTTTTTCCATTGGTGATTTTCATAGTTTTTGTTTGTTTGTTTGTTTGTTTCAGTTTTAGTTAAGATTACTGAGAATTGATAGTGAAAAGAAACCATGATTTGAAAAATAACTGCACTTTGAGTCAGCAAATTGATAAAGTGTACCAAAGCATGATATGCAAAACCAAATATCTAAGTTCAAGGTTTTAACATAAGATGTCTCAGAGCTTTATGTTCAAAATAAGGCCACAGAGAGATGTTTTTATGCTAATTCCATGTGAATTCATGTTTTCAAGAAATTAGACCATTGATTCTGCAACTCATCTAGTTCACAAATCTAACCAATTTCCTTCCAGACTACTGTTACTCTCCCCCAAAGTTACCTTATGACTCCTCCAACTGAAGAAATCTTATAAATGCCCTTTTCCATTTCCCCCTATTGTGTCTGAGACCCTATGTTCACCCTTGATTGCAAATTTAATAAATTCAGCTTTTAACTGCAATGGTGGCCCACCAAAGTTCCACCATTCCTGGTGGTCTTTGAAGGTGCTAAACAGTTACAGAGGCCCCAGAGAGGTCTAGTCAGACTCCTCATAATTATGGTTCTGGTCTGTTCACTCATTTAGTGCCTATTCCATTGACTGCCTGTGAGCAACCCTGTCCAGGGTTTGCAGATCTATGTTGATGAGGCAAGTCTAGCACTTTTTATTAGATAGGGTCATTTTATTTGTCCTAGGAATCAGGTTTCCCAGGACTTTTTCATTATCCTTTCATATATATTCTTGTTTATTTTCCCCTTGGTAGGGTAGGGGTGAAGGAAAAGATGGTCTGCCAAAGCTTTGCCACTAACCATCCTGTCTATCTGCCTTTTCTCTATATTTTTGTGTATCTATAAAAATAAATCCTGGGTAAGGAGTTATGTCTTGTTAGCCAGCCACCAGGACTAATAAGTGTCTCTTTGACCAATATCCTTTCTAGGACCATTATCTTGGATTACTTATTAAAATCTTTTTTTTTTTTTTAACTATTTTATTTTTTATTTTTATTTTTTTTAATTTTTTATTTTTTCAGCGTAACAGTATTCATTATTTTTGCACCACACCCAGTGCTCCATGCAATCCGTGCCCTCTCCAATATCCACCGCCTGGATCCCCCAACCTCCCACCCCCCACCCCTTCAAAACCCTCAGATTGTTTTTCAGAGTCCATAGTCTCTCATGGTTCACCTCCCCTTCCAATTTCCCTTACTAATTAAAATCTTCTAAGAAACTTTTCCAGTCTTGTCTATATGTAGGAAATTGGCTGTAGGAGAGACTTCTCTTTACATATTCTACCTGTCGGAGGCTGCTGATTTCTTGTGTCAGCAGGCAGGGGTGGGTTTTCCAAGGCCTTCACTGTCCCTATTACCTTCTTACTTCCTGGTAATCACTGACTAAATTCTCCAAAATTCTGTATTGTATCTCAGCAAATGATTTGACTTTTGTTCTGATAACTCTGATTATATAATAAATTTGGCAGTTTTTTCCACTAGCAGATGTGGATTACTTTTCCTTGCCAGCCATCTAATTAATCATTTTTTGTGACCTCAGGTAGGTGATTGGTTATTTTGGAGATGTCATCAGGGAAAGAATGCACTTGAGCCTTGCTGGAGATCTTACTAAAATCAGCACCACCATCACCACCATTACCTCACTTATTACAGACATTAAGCTGCTGTCCTCTAGAAACTTTACAAAAGGAAATGGTCCAAAATATAGGACTATCTAATACATATGTGGCCCAAACTTCTCAGAATTAGGAACTAGAACACTTCCACTCAAGGTGACTGGAACAAAACTAACTCCCTCATAATGACCAATGCCATTGATGATAATGGGCTTATACTCTTAGCTATTTTATCTCCTCTATGCTAATTCAAGGTTCTGGATTATTGGAAGACAATTCTACTAACACATCACTACAAGGACAGCCTTCTTGAAAATCTGTATTGTCATTTTCTTTCATTCACTCATGCTGACAGTAAGAGACAAAAACTCCTGAAACTGATCCAAGAATAAATAGAAAAACTAAATAAACTAATAACAGGTAATTAAAAAAAAAAGAAGACAACTTCCCAGAAAGAAAAGCCCAGACCTAGGAGACTTTACCAGTGAAGACTTCTAGATGTTTACGGAAAATTCAACATAATTTTTCTCAAACTTTACGAAAAAGTATAAAAGGAAGCAATAATTTCCAACTCCTGCTATAATGCCAATATTAACCAGACACAAAAAAACAAAGATATCACAAGAAAAGATGAGTATAGACCAATATCCCTTATAAAGATGCAAAAATCTTTAACAAAGTGCCATAAAAATGAATGCAACAACATATTAAAAGAATTATACAGCATGACTGAGTGGGATTTATCCCAGGAATGTAAGGTTTATTTAAGATAAAAAGGTCAGTCAGTGCAATTGCATCATAACAATAGAATAAGGAACAAAAATGACATGATCATCTCAGTTGATACAGAAAAAGCATTTCACTAAATTCAACACACTTGGAAAATATGTTCAACAAGCTAGAAAGAGAAAAAACTTTGTCAGCCTGATCAAATCCATCTAAAAAACCCTCAGCCACCATCATACTTTATGATGAAAGACAAGATGTTTTCCTTCTAAGTACAGGAAAAAGATGAGGAAGTGATATGTGCTCTTGCAACTGGGATATTTTACTTTTACGAATACTCCCTTTTCCTTAGGTGATTGATAACATTCCAACTTTCCTGACAAATCTTGATGGATCTTGATGACTAATTTTTCTCTCCATGTAGATTTACATCTTTTACATTCCCTTAAACTAATCATAGTGGTGTTATGGAAAGAACAGAAATAAATGCCTGTTTTCAATATATACTATGTTTTATCAGAAGCCCAGTCTAAATATTCAAGCCAAAACCAAAACCATAAAAACATTCCACTTACGACTCTAACATATATTTGGGACTATGAATTGCTACCATACTGCGGTACCTGCATTTTTCTTCCTGTATCACTCTACCTTTTATATTATACTCATTGTTGTACATGTTTTATCTTCTCTACTCATCTGTGAACTCCTGAAGTTGGGAGTTGTAAGGTGTTTATTTTTCTATTTCACAATGCCTGATACAACCTATCAGATATTATGATTTCTATAAATGTTTGTAAATAAAAAGAAAACACGTGTGTCAGCAACAGTGTTTGTATTTTGCTGATTAGATGCTAATAAATCTTTATGATTATACCCATTACTCCTCGCCATAAAATTGCAGCATACTCACAATGAATAGGGTAGCAACAGCCTGACACTGAGTAGCTGTCCCAGCATAGCCACAAAAGAAGTGTTGATCTAGAATGAGACCAAATGTGATGAGAATGACTCCAGCTAATGCTCCCAGGGCACTGAGAAAATTCATTAGTCGGCTCAGTTTCACCTGAAAGAGATGAAGACCATAACACTGAGTCTACAGACAAGAAGCAATGGTGGGGGAGGTTGGAGAGAGGATTTTAGGCACAGCATTGCAATGCCACAAAGCAACTGTGTGATCATATATGAGACACTTCACCTCTTCTGGCTTCAGGCTGTCAGCCAGAGAATGAGGGAATCTATTGAACCTTCAATAACCCTTCCATCCCCCACAATCTATACCTAAGTTAACTCCCATTTAGTTGTGGGGAGGGATGCACACTTAGGCATAGCCACATTGCACTGCACTTTGATGCTCTGGTAAAAGTCATGACCTATTTACATTTTTGTTTTATGACTCTGTTTAACTAAACATCGTATTTCTTTGCAATTTTATTTCTTCCTTAAATTTCAAAACTGCAGGAGAACTCCTGTGTTGGAAATAATTTATTGGCTTATTAATATCTCACATTTTTGATTCCTTGAGAGAAGTAAAAATATTCTACTTATAATTTACCTGTAAGTGTACCTTCTGCATTCATTAACACTGTATTATTTATTTTGAACTTCTGCTTAAAAGGTTTATTTCATTAATTAAATTATTTTTAATGAGGTTGTCTTCACAGTGTACCCATCATGCAAGTCAAACTAGTGCTTTTCAAAGCGATTGACAACACAGAAAGAATGAATTAATGAGTTACTGGAATACTGAGACCCATTTTACCATTTGGCTTAGGAACTTGGCTTTTATTCTGTGCCTCAGTGTTTTTACATATAAAATAAGAAACTGGATGACCTGGAAAGCTCTTCTGGAACTGGTGTTTTATGATCCTATGGACAAAACACCAATGCTGTTGATTGGTATCAGTACTTGATAGTTTGTGGAATTATAGTGAGTTAATGATATTCCAAATTTATTTCAATGCTAGAATTAATTACTTCAAAGTTATAAATTTTTAGTGAAGGGGAAAATGTAACTCACCAGAGTTTTTGTGGTTTTTCTTTCCAATGCGACTAGGAAGGCTCCAGAATTAATGAACTATTAAAAAGAATAAACATTTTAGTAATGGGTTTAAGTGCTGTTGAAGTGTTATCAGAGAATAAACTTCTATGTGTTTCATTAACATACCTTCCTTCCTAGTTCACATGATCCTCAGAACAGTGAGCGGGGTGACATGCCTGGTAAAATTGTCCGCAAATGAGTATTGGACAAAACATTGAACTAGAAATTAGCTTTAGCCTTAAAGGTCTGTTTGAACATGAGATTTTTCTTTTTTTTCTTTTTTTTTTTTTTTTTTTTTAGCTTTATTGGGCTTGTTTTCTCATCTACCTTCCTTTTATAGCTGTTATGGACTGAGCTTTGATATCATTCCACACCGGTGTCAAATCAATTCATAACCAATAAAATCAGATTCTGTCATTCTTACAAGAAACATCCTTCATACCCATTTGCAATCCAGTGTGTCCTGCCAGCTAATATGCTGGGCATTCTAGAAAAAAAAAATCCCAAGAATTTTCATGGAGATGAGTCTCATGTGGTAGCATCATTATCAGGTAGAATTTCCAAATTGGACTACAGCACATGCATTTTTATGTTTCCAGTCCCACTGCCTGGTATTTCTTCAGCCTCACTCTTAAAGTCCTCAGGATAGAAAGTGTTCTCCCATACCTTGAGACTTTTGTTCATGGTTCTCCGTTGGCATGCAGCAAGATATCCCTACCCCTTGTGCGCAGCCATTTCCTGCTCTCTACCATTCCCTACCACCCTTGCTCTGTGTGTGCCCTCCTCCTGATTAACTACCCATCCTTTAAAACTCAGCCAAGCTGGAGTGTCTCTGGGCATCTCCCCTCCTTTTTGTAGGTGCCTTTCCTACATTGGCAATTCCTGTGTCTGTCACTGCTCTGATCACACCCTGTGGTGATGATCTGACTCTCTACTTGAGAGACCTTGAGACCAAGAACTGCCTTTTCCCCGAATTCCCACACACAGTCCATTCTGTGGCACTAAACCAGGTGCTTAAATAATGTTTATTGAATGAAATTAAATAAATGCCTCTGTGTAGCTCAAAGGTACATCTGAGAAGCCCTCCCTGTTTCTTTACTTCTCCAAAGAGAAAACGGATCTTTCATCTCTCCTTACACGAGCACTTTCTACACCTGTGTGAGGTCATTTATCACATTACCTTTAAATCGCCTGTTTACCTGTTTTCTTGCTGAACCTAGAGCCCTCTGAAGGAAGGGCTCATATATTATTATTTTTGTTTATTTTTTCACGAGTTTTACTGAGATGTAATTGACATACAGTACTGTATAAGCTTAGGGCAGATGCATAATAATTTGATCTACATATATTGTGAAATGATTATAACATGTTTACTTCACATCAATTATTTCATATAGCTACAACCCTCTACTCCTAAAAGAAAGAGAAAGAAAGAAAAAGAGTATTTTTCTTTGTGATGAGACTCTTTTAAAATTGACTCTCTTAAAAAATGTTCATATATATCATACAGCAGCATTATCTGAAGTCATCCTATTGTACATTGTATCCCTAATACTTATTTATCTTATTACTAGAAGCTTGTTCCTTTTGATCACCACCCTCCATTCCCTCTCTCCTCACTCTCCGCCCATGGTAACCTTAAATCTGAGCTTTTTTTTTTTTTGAATTTTTTAGAATTCTAAATATCAGTGAGATCATGCAGTATTTGTCTTTCCCTGTCTGACTTATTTCACTTGCATAATGCCCTTAAGGTCTAAGCATGTTGTTGCAAGTGGCAGGATTTCTTTGTTTGATTTTTTTTTATGACTGTGTATTACATACACACACACACACACACACACACGCATTCACATATATATATATAGAAATTGTTTAATAATAAATTCTATATATAGAATTTAACTCTTTATATATACACACATATCATGTATGTATCATATATGTATGTATACATATATGTATACACATATGTATATGTGTATGTGTACATATGTGTACATATACATATGTGTACACACACTTCTTTATCATCCATTCATCTTTTGATGGACACTTAGTTTGTTTACATGCCTTGACTTTTGTGACTAATGCTGCTATGGGCATGGTCGTCCAGATATAGGGTTTTCATTGCCTTTGGATATATTCCGAAAGGGGAATTGCTGGATCATATGGTCATTTTAATTTTTTGAGGAAACTTCATACTGTCTTTCATAGTGAGGGTCCATGTATTATTAACCTTTGGATCCTCATTGCCTTCCTCTATGTATCTGACTTATAATAGATAGCAACTCATTTTTGAATGAATGAATGGACAAATGATATCAAAACCATGGGAATACCCCCAAAGGCACCTCAGAACCCAATGATGGAACATCAGTAACTCTGATGAACTAATGGGGAAGTGATTTCAACAAAGTTGATTTTTATTTTATCTTTTCAAAACCTATCCTAAAACTGAATGCAGCTCATTTGGTATTTAAGAATGCCCTAGTATCCCTGTTGTCATGGCTTCAAATTGAACTCAGTTGACTATACTCACCAAAACAGAGCTCCAGAATGGATATCCTGAAACAAATATAAAAGGGAACCTTGGGTACGGATTTTCAAGGGTGAAAAGGAAAACAACTCCAAAAGAAAAGTTCATCACTCCAAACAGGATCTGCATAGCCTATAAATAGAGGGATAAGTCATGGTAAGGAAAAAGCAAAGTGGTAGGTTTCCTTTTCAAAAATATACAGAATCTTCTTTGATGATTACCTTCTTTTATAAATAGGGGAAGGATAGTAGAAGCCCCTTTATGATGCTCCCAAGTGTTTTCTTGATTCCTTTATCTGATATTTGGTAACAGGTAAAATGATCTAAATTAGTGCTCTGGAAAATGTAGCCCATGGATTGGCAACATTAGGATCACCTGAGAATTAGAGATACAGACTTTCAGCCTCTAAAACCTATATCCTCTGCTTACTGAATAGAATCCCCAGGTTAGACCATGTCAAACTCTCCAAGCAGCAGGGAAATGCAAAGCAAAATCACAAAACAATAGAACCTCACTTCTGTTAAAATGGCTATCATCAGAAAGACAAGATAGCAAATGCTGGTGAGAATGTGGTGCATTGTTGGTGGAGATGTTTCATTATGGAAAAGAGTATGGAGATTCCTCAAAAAATTAAAAATAAAACAAATAATGAAAAAAAAAGTAGAACAGTGGTTTGACGATTGCTAGGGAAGACTGGTGAGAATGACATAGAGAATGGAAGATATGCCATGTGTGAGTGTTTGTTCTCTGCCTCTTAGTCTCCACTTGCCTTCTCTGAGTCCTCTCATTACTCCCATAGCAACGATGACTTTTAAGTAGGTGAGTTTTGAAGAATATCCTTTTCTTTGAGTCCAAGTCCATTTGAGTAAATTCAACTCAAGAGTCACTATCCATTAATCTAAACTATTAAAATTGTTTTCTAACTGGCTTTTCTGCACCAGCTTCTCTCTATTCCAGTGTTATGTCAGTGCTGAAGTAAGATCGCAAAACAGAACCAATCTGGTTACTCCTCTCAGTTTGTTTGAAACAATGCTCCCGAATCTGGTGCTTATCAAATTCAGAGAAACATTTACAAAATACAGATTTCAACAACTCCCGTCCCGCCAACTCTCTCAAAGCTCCTATTCAGTAGCTCCGGAACAAGGCCTGGAGACTTGGTATACACATTTTATGAAGCTCCTTAGGTGCATTGTTGATTTCACAGATTGGAAGGTACTTGTCAATATTATAAAGTCTAAGTAAGGATGGATATAAGATACTTGGCAGTTAGGGCTCCAGATTACCTTCCTGGTTGTTTCCTTTTCTACCCCAAATATTATTTTTCACATTTAAAACAAATGTTGGTAAAATATCCATAACAAAATTTACCATACATATATACCATTTTACTTAAATTAATAGGTTTTATTTTAATTTATTTTTTTTAAGATTTTATTTATTTATTTGACAGAGAGCACAAGCAGGGGGGCTGCAGAGGGAGAAGCAGGCTCACTGATCTTTTTGTCTTCATATTTTGGCCTTTCCAGAATGCCACATGGTTGAAATATAGTTGAAATCATATAGTTTGTTGTCTTTACAGGCTGACTTCTTTCATTAGAAATGTGTATTTTATTAAAGCTTGAAATCAGGTAACGTGATGCCGCCAGTTTTACTTTTGTTTTTCAACATTTCCTTAGCGATTCAGGGTCTCTTCTGATTCCATACAAATTTTAGGATTATTTGCTCCAGCTCTTTGAAAAATACTGGTGGAATTTTGATTGGAATGGCATTAAAAGTATAGATTGCTCTAGGCAGTATAGACATTTTAACAATGTTTATTCTTCCGATCCAAGAGCATGGAATGGTCTTCCATCTTTCTGTGTCTTCTTCAATTTCTTTCATGAGTGTTCTGTAGTTCTTCGAGTACAGATCCTTTACCTCTTTGATTAGGTTTATTCCCAGGTATCTTATGGTTCTTGGTGCTATAGTAAATGGAATAAATTCTCTAATTTCCCTTTCTGTATTTTCCTTGTTAGTATATAAGAAAGCCACTGATTTCTGTACATTGACTTTTTACCCTGCCATGTTACTGAATTGCTGTTTTCAAGCTTTACTACAAAGCTATGCTCACCAAGACAGCATGGTACTGGCATAAAAACAGACACACAGACCAGTGGGACAGATTGGAGAGTCCAAATATGGACCCTCAACTCTATGGGCAAATAATCTTCGAAAAAGCAGGAAAAAATACACAGTGGAAAAAAGACAGTCTCTTCAATAAATGGTGCTGGGAAAATTGGATAGCTATATGTAGAAGAATGAAACTCGACCATTCTCTTACACCTTACACAAAGATAAACTCAAAATGGATAAAAGACCTCAGCATGAGACAGGAATCCATCAGAATCCTAGAGGAGAACATAGGCAGTAACCTCTTCGATATCAGCCACAGCAACTTCTTTCAAGGTATGTCTCCAAAGGCAAAGGAAACAGAAGCGAATATGAACTTTTGGGACTTCATCAAGATCAAAAGCTTCTGCACAGCCAAGGAAACAGTCAAGAAAACAAAGAGGCAACCCACGGAATGGGAGAAAATATTTGCAAATGACAGTACAGACAAAAGGTTGATATCCAGGATCTATAAAGAACTTTGCAAACTCAACACACACAAAACTGATAATCATATCAAAAAATGGTTAGAAGATATGAACAGATACTTCCCCAGTGAAGACATACAAATGGCTACCAGACGCATGAAAAAATGTTCATCATCACTAGCCATCAGGGAGATTCAAATTAAAACCACATTGAGATACCACCTTACACCACTTAGAATGGCCAAAATTAGCAAGACAGGAAACAACGTGTGTTGGAGAGGATGTGGAGAAAGGGGAATGCTCTTACACTGTTGGTGGGAATGCAAGTTGGTACAGCCACTTTGGAGAACAATGTGGAGATTCCTTAAGAAATTAAAAATCAAGCTTCCCTATGACCCTGCCATTGCACTGCTGGGTATTTACCCCAAAGATACAGATGGAGTGAAAAGAAGGACCATCTGTACCCCAATGTTTATAGCAGCAATGGCCACGGTTGCCAAACTGTGGAAAGAACCAAGATGCCCTTCAACGGATGAATGGATAAGGAAGATGTGGTCCATATACACTATAGAGTATTATGCCTCCATCAGAAAGGATGAATATCCAACTTTTGTAGCAACATGGACGGGACTGGAAGAGATTATGCTGAGTGAAATAAGTCAAGCAGAGAGAGCCAGTTATCATACGGTTTCATTTATTTGTGGAGCATAACAAATAACATGGAGGACATGAGGAGATGGAGAGGAGAAGGGAGTTGGAGGAAATTAGAAGGGGAGGTGAACCATGAGAGACTATGGACACTGAAAAACAACCTGAGGGTTTTGAAGTGGCGGGGTGGGGGGGAGGTTGGGGGAACCAGGTAGTGTGTATTGGGGAGGGCACATATTGCATGGAGTACTGGGTGTGGTGCAAAAAACAATGAATACTGTTATGCTGAAAAGAAAGAAAAAAAAAGAAATGTGTATTTTAGGTTCCTCCATGTCTCTTCATGGCTTGTTGGCTTATTTATTACGGGCACTGAATAACATTCCCTTGTACAGATGTACTGCAGTGTATTTATCCATCCTGATTTTTCTTGTTTCTTTTTTGTTTATCTTTTAATCCTCTTAAAGCTTTCTAGTCTAATTTGCTCACTCCCAGCTCTCTTTTGTCATTCCCAAACTATGCTACCATGAGCTCTTTGCTCAGGATGCTTTCTCTGTCTAGAATACTCTGCTTTCCTCCTTCTTTTTCATTTCTACTTATTAAAATTACATCACTTCTTTAGTGTTCAGATTAAATGCCAAATTTGCCGCAAAGTTGCCCCATTGCTTTTAGATAAGAGTGACTGTTCCCTTTCTGGGTTCCCCTGTCCCTCACCCCCAACCGTTTATGGCTCTTATTAGATGCTACTGTGAAATGTGGTATTTAATATTGTTATTTTATTCTTTCTAAAGTATGCATTTATTCTCCTCAATGAGAGAAACTAGGTTGTATTTATTTCTATAACCCCTGTAGTGTCTAACATAATTTTTTGGACATGGTTCAATCTATTTTTGTTAAAAGTAATTTGAACTCTTTAGCAGGAGTTTCAGTACAATTATATTTGAATAGATGCTAAAGCACTTTAGGTTGATGGCCCTTTTCTGCATGTCAATGGGCCATCTTTCTCTACTCCCCCCCCCCCCCCCCCCCCCGCCCCCGGGGGCGGGGTGGGGGGGGATCAGTTTCTTTCTATTTTCCACTCTTGAAGGCTTGGGATTGAAACGACAAATATTTTGTAAGATGTAGACACTATCACAGTCTTAAACATCTGAATGGCATTTTCTGAAAGGAGGATTGGTAAATAAAAAATAATTAACAGTCATGAAATGGAGAAGTGTGTGGAGAGATGAGCATTTACAGTATTAGGGGATTTTCCGCAAAAGCCCCGCCTATAAAAATATATCATATTGTGAAACTGAATTCTGAGTCTTGATTGGGAAAATGTAAAACTGTAGAACCAGTAACCCAGGATATAAAATCTGATCTGTTGACTTCTACTTGATTTTCTCTTTCTTTTCTCTGAACTTAACTAGGAAAAAACTCCTAGGTCATCAGTTTGGAGATTTTTAGTTTAATTGCAGCTTATTCATTTTATATATTCATCTCCGTAGAACCTTGTACATAATTGGATTAGAAATGTGAGATGTACTTCCTGAATTGGATGGAAATAAAAGTTGGAATTAGCTCTTACCTTGAAACATTGTGCCACCAGACATTTCTTTCCCTCTTCTTCCCCATCCCCAGTTCAACTTCTTTTGCAAAGTTATATCTATAACACCCTGTTGGGGGTGGCTGATTAAGCCCATGGTTCATAGACTGAGTGGCTTATAAAAAACAGGAATCTATTTCTCATGATTCTGGAGACTGAAAGTTTGAGATCAGGGTGCCAGCAAGGTTGGGTTCTGGTGTAGACCTCTTCTGGGTTGTAGACTGCCAACTTCTCTTTTGTAACTTCACATAGTGGAAGGAGAGCTAGCTACCTCTATGACCTCTTCTTATAAGGGCACTAATCCCATTCATGAGGACTTTATCATCATGAACAAGTATCCCCCAAAAGCCCCACCTCCAAACACCATTACTTAGGAATTATGGTTTCAACTATGAATTGTAAGGAACACAAATAGTTCATAGCATACCCTCAGTAGAGTATACATTGGGGAAAATATGACTTACCCCTAAGATTTTCATTTTTGTAGCAAGTGATTTTGGAAAAGGGCCGCTTGTATCGTAGGCTGTGGCTGTAAGTTCTGTTGATCGCAAGTCAGGAACATTAATCTCTGGAGGAAATACCAGAAACACAGGGTTGTGTGCAGAGTTTGAATCCATGATGGTGCAGTTGATATTTTGAAATGAAAAAATGTTCTTGATGGTACTTAAGTCTAGACCATGTTCTTCTTCTGTCCCAAGGCTGCCTGGAGCACTGGCATTGTTGTGCTTTGTCTTGGAATTATAGAACCATAGAGTCACAGAGTCATGGAATCTCAGGATTGGTTGAGATATCAAGGTTATTGAGTAAAATACCCAGGATTGGAGGTCAGAGGACCTGCCCAGTAGTCCTAGTTCAGTCAGGAACTCACTGTGACCTTGGACAAGTCACATCCTCTTTCTTGGTTTCAGATTCCATATACGCACATTGATCAGACTGGGCTAGATGATCTGTGAAGACATTTTAGTTTCCAAATAAGTATTGTGAATACTTATTCTAGTTCTCTGTCTTTAGGAGGTAAGGGACAAATCCTCTCAGGCCCTCAGAATTAAGAATTTACTTCTTGAGGTAGACATAGTGTCTCTTTAGCCTATAACTTTTGTTTTTGCCACATGATTTTATTAGCTTTGGCTGTGAACAAACCACCCCAAAATTTATTGGCTTCAAACCACCAGCCTTTGATTTTGCTCAGAGTTCTGTGGGTCATGTGGGTGGTTCTACCGATCTGGTGGAGCTCAGCTCTTGTGTGCCAGGTTTTCTCTGAATCTGTGGTCATTTGGTGGAGTGGCCAAAGCTAGGTGATTTAGCATGGCCTCAGTCACATATCTGGCAGTTGGTAGGCTCTTGGTTCTTCTCTAACTCACACATGTTTTTTAAACTTCTGCTGAATCATGTATGCTAATCTAAGCAAATTGCAGAGACAACCCATATTCGAAGGTAAGGAAACAGACTCCATTCATTCGCTGGAAGATTTGTACTGTCATATTTCAAGGACATGGATGAAGGGAGGAGAAGAATTTGTATTCATTTATACACACTACCTTGTCATTCTCGGGTGTTTCCTAATAGATCAGATCTTCCTAAATTAAAAATCATGATGTGACAGCCTCTAGCCACTTGCCAGTTAGATATATTAAAGGATCAGTCCTCTTACAGTTTTTTTTCGTCCAAATTTAGCTTCCAGTATTCAGTTTTTCATGAACATGGAATCTTTTTTTTTTTTTTTTCATCTAGGTAAGTAGCTTGAATTTAATAATATTAATTAATAACATTACAAAATGTACAAGATGTAACATTACAAAAATATGTATCATCACTTAAGTAAGATTTTAAGTATTACTACTTTTTAAAATTTCTTTTCAGCGTAACAGAATTCACTGTTTTTGCACCACACCCAGTGCTCCATGCAATACGTGCCCTCCTTAATACCTACCACCTGGCTCCCCCAACCTCCCCCTGCCACCCCTTCAAAACCCTCAGGTTGTTTTTCAGTGTCCATAGTCTCTCATGGTTCATCTCCCCCTCCAATTTCCCCCAACTCTTTTCTCCTCTCCATCTCCCCATGTCCTCAATGTTATTTGTTATGATCCACAAATAAGTGAAACCATATGATAATTGGCTCTCTCTACTTGACTTATTTCACTCAGCATAATCTCTTCCAGTCCTGTCCATGTTGCTACAAAAGTTGGGTATTCATCCTTTCTGATGGAGGCATAATACTCCATAATGTATATGGACCACATCTTCCTTATCCATTCACATGAACATGGAATCTTAATGGTGATCTTCCCTTGTGAAAATCCTTTGATATTGTGTTAGTGTTCTCTGAGTTAAGCAAACTCTATTCCAATATACTTTATGATACCATGTCATCCTTACTTACTCATGTTTTAACTTTCCTCTGAACCTTCTCCAGTTCCTCTTTCTCTTTCTCTTTTTCCCTAAGCATGATGACTAGAACAATGTTTTAATAGCCATCAGACAAATTGTAGAAAGATTACCTGAAGTTTTTATTATGCTTTAATTCATGTAAGCTAATTCTGGAGAGGCAGTTCTGAAAGACTCAATTCTTCAAGCATAAGAGCTTAGAATTCCAAAACCTTTTATTTACTAGGTACGAAGTCTTAGCTAAGTGATACATTAATTTACATATTCATATTACTTACTTATTTATTAAAATATTACATCTTTTATCTAAAACTGAGAATAGTAGTTACCTTATAGGCCTATTGTAAGTGAATGATAAGGTATTTGGTATGTAGTGGATGCTAAATAAATAGTAATTACAAAAATAATAACAATCAACATTTTTTACTATTACTATTTTAGTCATAGTGGCTAAATGTTTCATTTTATGTTTGTGTTATTTCTAAAGTTTATTTCAGTTGGTTCTTGGTCAGCTAAATGTTCGATGTATTTTCGTAAGCTTAGCTATAGGAACTTTGGAAATGTCACACTGAGTCGGTCCAGAAGTTACTTTACCTCATTTCTACATTTCAGAATGGCTGTGGAACTTCATAGCCCTCCTGCTAATAGGGCATCTAGGCCCACTGATACATGGGTAAGATAAATTTGTGTACTATCTTCTCCCCATGTCTTCAGGTTTTTTTATTTTCCGATCTGCCAAAATTGACTCTGGGGATTGTTCTAGCTCTAAAGTAGTTTATGGAATAATTGTATAATATCCTTGTATTCCTCAATTTTCCCAAATCAAGCTTTCATTCAAGCCTCTTACTGCTGGCTACTCCAGGGAAGTTACAATGATCCAAGTGGTTGATGTTCTCGGATTCATAGTTAATGGGATCAGGCCTCTCCTTGTCACAGCTGCCCTCACTTCCTTGTCAGAAAGCTCCAAGAAAGACCCTCTGTGCTCTTTATCTTTCTCTTCTCTTCCTGCAGCTGAAGCTCAGTTTTGTTTTTAAATTTCTTATCTTTCTCTCTGTTGTAAAATATCTCCCATTTAAAAGATCCAGATTCATATTCTAGACAGTAGCTGTCAGTTAGTGTGACCAGATGTCACCTGTGTAGGGGCTTGCAGATCCTTTAGATTTCTCTTGCTCTTTAAATTATAAATATATTATTCCATGAATGATGATAAAACCCAGTGTCCTTCCCAGATATATTTCAGAAGGGGTAATTAGATACAAGGGAAGGAGATTATTTTAACCACGGACTAAAGGGGAAATAAAATCATTGCCCAGAACATCACACAGGTAAAAACACTGACTATATCAGAACCTAAAAATAAATTAAAGCCCTTAATTAGAAAGATATGAAGGATACTAAAGTGTAGGGTTTCTTAAATCAATGATACGGTAAGTTCATCTAACAGAAAAGCTCACTAATGGCAAACACTGTAGGCTCCAACCTTCCAATTAAGTTTTCTCCCATTTTCCTTCTGTCATATGAACAACCACAAATTATTAGAAATGTGAGGGAGCATGGAATATAGAAACAGAAATAAAAGGAAAAAATCAGGGACTATATAAAAGAAGAAAACTTGACCAAAAATCCACTAATATACTCAGAAGTATAGGAAGAAATAACTGCATCTATGAAATGAGAACACTATAAAATGGGAACAGAACAAACACATCTCTTGAAAATGATAGCCAAAGAGAAAATGTCAGGAGAATCGTTGGCATATTCAGTAGAGAAAATTAAGCAGAATGTACAAAAAAAGAGCAAGTTGATAGAAAATAGAAGAGAAAATATAATAGTAGTAGTAGTTGTAGTAGTAGTAGTAGTAATAATAATAATAAAATGGCTAATTCAGGAGGTTTAACAGCAGTTACAGAGAAAGAGAAAAAGCAGGGGAGAAAATAATTTAAAATTTTATATTTAAATACTTAGAAGAATTGATAAAAACAGATCCATAAGAATAAATTTCAGAGCAGTTGGTATAAAAAAAATCCTTTTAGATTCCAAGGGGGAAAAAAACTGAGTCACACACATAAAGGACTAGAAACCAGAATGGCTTTGGACTTTCCAAGATCAATACTGGAACTGAGAAGAGTGTGAAGCCTTAAATACTCAGAAGAAAAAGTTGTTCTAATCTAGAATTAAAAAAAAAATTTTAAGGATTTTATTTATTTGTTTGACAGAGACAGACACAGTGAGAGAGGGAACACAAGCAGGAGGAGGGGGAGAGGGAGAAGCAGGCTCTCTGCTTAGCAGGGAGCCAGACATGGGTCTCGATCCCAGACCTTGAGATCATGCATGACCTGAGCCAAAAGCAGAGGCTCAACCCACTGAGCCACCCAGAAGCCCCCTAATCTAGAATTTTATAGCCAAGACCAACCATCAAACTTTTGAAGATATATAAACCAAAAAATTTTCAGGCATACACAACTTCCAAATTTTATCTTCCACGTGCTTTTTCCTCAAAGGACTACTGGAAACATAAAAGGATGTTCAAACTCATTAGCCATTAAGGAAAATGTAAGTCAAAGCCACAGTAATATATCTCTACAAACATATTAGAGCGGTTGAAACAGAAAAGTGATAATACCAAATGCTAGTGTGGATGCAGAAAATTGGATCTCTCATACATTGCTAATGGTAATATAAAAATGGTCATGTACCTTTGGAAAATAGTCTGGCAGGCTCTTATAACTTAGCAGTTGTACTCTGAGACATTTATCCCAAGGAAATGAAATTTTATATTTACTCAAAAGCCTATACGTGAATGTTTCTAACAGCTTTATTCATAATCGAAAAATACACGAAACAGTCATCTAATGTCCTTCCGTAGATGAATGCTTAAACGAAGCTTAGTGAAAAAAAAATCTCAAGAGTTTAAGTATAGTTGATTTTACTTATGGAACATTCTTGAAATTACAAAACAATGGAAAAGGAGAAGAATAGTGGTTGCCAGGAGATAGAGAAAGGTTGGCAGTGAGATACAAGGAAGTATTGAGAAGGAGTTGTTTTGTGGATGTGAAACAGTTCTGTATCTTGATTACTGTGATAGTTCCAGAAATATATACCCAGGATAAAATTATATAGAACTAAACACAATTAAACACACAAACCTATACACATGCAAATGTAGGACAAAAAATGTTAGAACTAAATAAGGTTTGTAGTTTAATTAACTGTAAATGTACCAGTGTCAGTTTCCTGGTTTTGCTATTGTGTTACAACTATATAGAGGTAGTCACTGCGGGAAGTTAGGTGAAGAAAAATCAGACACTTATCTTTGCAGCTTCAAAGAATTTTAAGTCTATAAGTACCTCAAAATATATGATTAAAAAAAATTTTATAGAGCTTGAAAAGTAAAAACACTGAGGTATGAAAGTAAAGTGTATATGTGTATTTGTTTTTTATTGTTATGTTGGAAAATTATCTAAAGCTAGTTCTTAGGAACATTAAAATCAATAAATGTGCTTCCATGTTTTGGCTATTATGAATAATGCTTCAGTAAACATAGGGGTGCATCTATCTTTTTGAATTAGTGTTTTTCTTTTCTTTGGGTAAATAACCAGTAGTTGAATTATTGGATTATATGGTAGTTCTCTTTTTGTTTTGAGGGACATCCATAGTGTTTTCCACAGGGACTGTACCAATTCCTGCCAGTAGTGCAAAGGGTTCCTTTTGCTCCACATCCTTGCCAACAGTTGTTATTTCTCGTCTTTTTTATTTTATCCATTCTGACAAGTGTAAGAGGATATCTCATTGTGGGTTTGATTTTCATCTTCCTGGTGATTGTAAGGGCCTACTTAATCAGAGGGAGCCATTTTGTTGCAGTAAACTTAGATTGACCCCGCCCCTCCCAGAAGAACTTACTTGCAAAGCCTAGATACAAGGGCGGGTCAGGCCAGGTGAAGACATCCAATCAGTGGGATGCACATATATTTACTGAGGTGAGTTTAAATCCCATTGGCCAACTGTGTGTGGGCCAGGCTCAACCACCCCTATAAAGGTTCGTTTGCGAGGCTGAGGAGTAGGAGGAGTAGGAGAGTCCTCAGAGCCGTCAGAGCTGTCAGAGCCGCCAGCAGCCTCACCATTACCCAGCCCCACTGCCAGTGGCCTCGCCGCCGGAAAGCGTGGCCCTCGGCAGCAGTGCCAGGGGGAATGGCCTAGCTGCCAGCGGTCCCGGCACCAGCGGCCTCACCGCCCCCAGCTGCAGCCTCACCGCCAGCAGCCTTGCCACCACTGGGCCATGGCCCCACCGCGAACGGCCTCGCTACCCCCAGCGGCCTTGTAGCCCCAAGCCGGGAGCAGCCTTGTTGCCCCAGTGGCAGCCCCGCCACGAGGGGCCTCGCCGGAGCTGCATCATTCTGGGGAGCGGCTTCCTCCACGTGAGGCCTCCTCCGTGAGCGGCCTAGTCAGGAGCAGCATCGTCTGGGGAGAGGCCTCGCCTGGAGCAGCCCCGTCAGGAAATGGCCTCGTCCAGAGCGTCCTTTGCCAGGGAGTGGCGCTGTTGGCCTGCAGCCTCCACCGGAGCAGCCTCATCCAGACGGGCCTCGTCTGGGGAGGAGCCTTGTTGAGGAGCGGCCTTGTCCGGTGTGGTGGCCTCTTCTTGGGGGCGGCCTTGTCCGGGGAGTGGTCTCGCTGGAGTAGCCCCTGTCCGGGGAGCGGCCCTGTCTGGGGAGCAGCCTTGTCCTGGGAGTGGCCTCATCTGCGGAGCAGCCTCATCCAGAGCAGCCTCAACTGGAACAACCTTCTTGGGAGTAACCTTGTTGGGATCATCATTGTTGTCTCTTCGTAAGAGATGGCCCCTACCAGTCAGTTTGATTTTTGATGCTTGGCACGAAATAAAGCTTTGTTTGATTTTTGCTTTGTGTCAGTCTTGTTCTGTTGATCGCAAGTCAGGAACATTAATCTCTGGAGGAAATACCAGAAACACAGGGTTGTGTGCAGAGTTTGAATCCATGATGGTGCAGTTGATATTTTGAAATGAAAAAATGTTCTTGATGGTACTTAAGTCTAGACCATGTTCTTCTTCTGTCCCAAGGCTGCCTGGAGCACTGGCATTGTTGTGCTTTGTCTTGGAATTATAGAACCATAGAGTCACAGAGTCATGGAATCTCAGGATTGGTTGAGATATCAAGGTTATTGAGTAAAATACCCAGGATTGGAGGTCAGAGGACCTGCCCAGTAGTCCTAGTTCAGTCAGGAACTCACTGTGACCTTGGACAAGTCACATCCTCTTTCTTGGTTTCAGATTCCATATACGCACATTGATCAGACTGGGCTAGATGATCTGTGAAGACATTTTAGTTTCCAAATAAGTATTGTGAATACTTATTCTAGTTCTCTGTCTTTAGGAGGTAAGGGACAAATCCTCTCAGGCCCTCAGAATTAAGAATTTACTTCTTGAGGTAGACATAGTGTCTCTTTAGCCTATAACTTTTGTTTTTGCCACATGATTTTATTAGCTTTGGCTGTGAACAAACCACCCCAAAATTTATTGGCTTCAAACCACCAGCCTTTGATTTTGCTCAGAGTTCTGTGGGTCATGTGGGTGGTTCTACCGATCTGGTGGAGCTCAGCTCTTGTGTGCCAGGTTTTCTCTGAATCTGTGGTCATTTGGTGGAGTGGCCAAAGCTAGGTGATTTAGCATGGCCTCAGTCACATATCTGGCAGTTGGTAGGCTCTTGGTTCTTCTCTAACTCACACATGTTTTTTAAACTTCTGCTGAATCATGTATGCTAATCTAAGCAAATTGCAGAGACAACCCATATTCGAAGGTAAGGAAACAGACTCCATTCATTCGCTGGAAGATTTGTACTGTCATATTTCAAGGACATGGATGAAGGGAGGAGAAGAATTTGTATTCATTTATACACACTACCTTGTCATTCTCGGGTGTTTCCTAATAGATCAGATCTTCCTAAATTAAAAATCATGATGTGACAGCCTCTAGCCACTTGCCAGTTAGATATATTAAAGGATCAGTCCTCTTACAGTTTTTTTCGTCCAAATTTAGCTTCCAGTATTCAGTTTTTCATGAACATGGAATCTTTTTTTTTTTTTTTTCATCTAGGTAAGTAGCTTGAATTTAATAATATTAATTAATAACATTACAAAATGTACAAGATGTAACATTACAAAAATATGTATCATCACTTAAGTAAGATTTTAAGTATTACTACTTTTTAAAATTTCTTTTCAGCGTAACAGAATTCACTGTTTTTGCACCACACCCAGTGCTCCATGCAATACGTGCCCTCCTTAATACCTACCACCTGGCTCCCCCAACCTCCCCCTGCCACCCCTTCAAAACCCTCAGGTTGTTTTTCAGTGTCCATAGTCTCTCATGGTTCATCTCCCCCTCCAATTTCCCCCAACTCTTTTCTCCTCTCCATCTCCCCATGTCCTCAATGTTATTTGTTATGATCCACAAATAAGTGAAACCATATGATAATTGGCTCTCTCTACTTGACTTATTTCACTCAGCATAATCTCTTCCAGTCCTGTCCATGTTGCTACAAAAGTTGGGTATTCATCCTTTCTGATGGAGGCATAATACTCCATAATGTATATGGACCACATCTTCCTTATCCATTCACATGAACATGGAATCTTAATGGTGATCTTCCCTTGTGAAAATCCTTTGATATTGTGTTAGTGTTCTCTGAGTTAAGCAAACTCTATTCCAATATACTTTATGATACCATGTCATCCTTACTTACTCATGTTTTAACTTTCCTCTGAACCTTCTCCAGTTCCTCTTTCTCTTTCTCTTTTTCCCTAAGCATGATGACTAGAACAATGTTTTAATAGCCATCAGACAAATTGTAGAAAGATTACCTGAAGTTTTTATTATGCTTTAATTCATGTAAGCTAATTCTGGAGAGGCAGTTCTGAAAGACTCAATTCTTCAAGCATAAGAGCTTAGAATTCCAAAACCTTTTATTTACTAGGTACGAAGTCTTAGCTAAGTGATACATTAATTTACATATTCATATTACTTACTTATTTATTAAAATATTACATCTTTTATCTAAAACTGAGAATAGTAGTTACCTTATAGGCCTATTGTAAGTGAATGATAAGGTATTTGGTATGTAGTGGATGCTAAATAAATAGTAATTACAAAAATAATAACAATCAACATTTTTTACTATTACTATTTTAGTCATAGTGGCTAAATGTTTCATTTTATGTTTGTGTTATTTCTAAAGTTTATTTCAGTTGGTTCTTGGTCAGCTAAATGTTCGATGTATTTTCGTAAGCTTAGCTATAGGAACTTTGGAAATGTCACACTGAGTCGGTCCAGAAGTTACTTTACCTCATTTCTACATTTCAGAATGGCTGTGGAACTTCATAGCCCTCCTGCTAATAGGGCATCTAGGCCCACTGATACATGGGTAAGATAAATTTGTGTACTATCTTCTCCCCATGTCTTCAGGTTTTTTTATTTTCCGATCTGCCAAAATTGACTCTGGGGATTGTTCTAGCTCTAAAGTAGTTTATGGAATAATTGTATAATATCCTTGTATTCCTCAATTTTCCCAAATCAAGCTTTCATTCAAGCCTCTTACTGCTGGCTACTCCAGGGAAGTTACAATGATCCAAGTGGTTGATGTTCTCGGATTCATAGTTAATGGGATCAGGCCTCTCCTTGTCACAGCTGCCCTCACTTCCTTGTCAGAAAGCTCCAAGAAAGACCCTCTGTGCTCTTTATCTTTCTCTTCTCTTCCTGCAGCTGAAGCTCAGTTTTGTTTTTAAATTTCTTATCTTTCTCTCTGTTGTAAAATATCTCCCATTTAAAAGATCCAGATTCATATTCTAGACAGTAGCTGTCAGTTAGTGTGACCAGATGTCACCTGTGTAGGGGCTTGCAGATCCTTTAGATTTCTCTTGCTCTTTAAATTATAAATATATTATTCCATGAATGATGATAAAACCCAGTGTCCTTCCCAGATATATTTCAGAAGGGGTAATTAGATACAAGGGAAGGAGATTATTTTAACCACGGACTAAAGGGGAAATAAAATCATTGCCCAGAACATCACACAGGTAAAAACACTGACTATATCAGAACCTAAAAATAAATTAAAGCCCTTAATTAGAAAGATATGAAGGATACTAAAGTGTAGGGTTTCTTAAATCAATGATACGGTAAGTTCATCTAACAGAAAAGCTCACTAATGGCAAACACTGTAGGCTCCAACCTTCCAATTAAGTTTTCTCCCATTTTCCTTCTGTCATATGAACAACCACAAATTATTAGAAATGTGAGGGAGCATGGAATATAGAAACAGAAATAAAAGGAAAAAATCAGGGACTATATAAAAGAAGAAAACTTGACCAAAAATCCACTAATATACTCAGAAGTATAGGAAGAAATAACTGCATCTATGAAATGAGAACACTATAAAATGGGAACAGAACAAACACATCTCTTGAAAATGATAGCCAAAGAGAAAATGTCAGGAGAATCGTTGGCATATTCAGTAGAGAAAATTAAGCAGAATGTACAAAAAAAGAGCAAGTTGATAGAAAATAGAAGAGAAAATATAATAGTAGTAGTAGTTGTAGTAGTAGTAGTAGTAATAATAATAATAAAATGGCTAATTCAGGAGGTTTAACAGCAGTTACAGAGAAAGAGAAAAAGCAGGGGAGAAAATAATTTAAAATTTTATATTTAAATACTTAGAAGAATTGATAAAAACAGATCCATAAGAATAAATTTCAGAGCAGTTGGTATAAAAAAAATCCTTTTAGATTCCAAGGGGGAAAAAAACTGAGTCACACACATAAAGGACTAGAAACCAGAATGGCTTTGGACTTTCCAAGATCAATACTGGAACTGAGAAGAGTGTGAAGCCTTAAATACTCAGAAGAAAAAGTTGTTCTAATCTAGAATTAAAAAAAAAATTTTAAGGATTTTATTTATTTGTTTGACAGAGACAGACACAGTGAGAGAGGGAACACAAGCAGGAGGAGGGGGAGAGGGAGAAGCAGGCTCTCTGCTTAGCAGGGAGCCAGACATGGGTCTCGATCCCAGACCTTGAGATCATGCATGACCTGAGCCAAAAGCAGAGGCTCAACCCACTGAGCCACCCAGAAGCCCCCTAATCTAGAATTTTATAGCCAAGACCAACCATCAAACTTTTGAAGATATATAAACCAAAAAATTTTCAGGCATACACAACTTCCAAATTTTATCTTCCACGTGCTTTTTCCTCAAAGGACTACTGGAAACATAAAAGGATGTTCAAACTCATTAGCCATTAAGGAAAATGTAAGTCAAAGCCACAGTAATATATCTCTACAAACATATTAGAGCGGTTGAAACAGAAAAGTGATAATACCAAATGCTAGTGTGGATGCAGAAAATTGGATCTCTCATACATTGCTAATGGTAATATAAAAATGGTCATGTACCTTTGGAAAATAGTCTGGCAGGCTCTTATAACTTAGCAGTTGTACTCTGAGACATTTATCCCAAGGAAATGAAATTTTATATTTACTCAAAAGCCTATACGTGAATGTTTCTAACAGCTTTATTCATAATCGAAAAATACACGAAACAGTCATCTAATGTCCTTCCGTAGATGAATGCTTAAACGAAGCTTAGTGAAAAAAAAATCTCAAGAGTTTAAGTATAGTTGATTTTACTTATGGAACATTCTTGAAATTACAAAACAATGGAAAAGGAGAAGAATAGTGGTTGCCAGGAGATAGAGAAAGGTTGGCAGTGAGATACAAGGAAGTATTGAGAAGGAGTTGTTTTGTGGATGTGAAACAGTTCTGTATCTTGATTACTGTGATAGTTCCAGAAATATATACCCAGGATAAAATTATATAGAACTAAACACAATTAAACACACAAACCTATACACATGCAAATGTAGGACAAAAAATGTTAGAACTAAATAAGGTTTGTAGTTTAATTAACTGTAAATGTACCAGTGTCAGTTTCCTGGTTTTGCTATTGTGTTACAACTATATAGAGGTAGTCACTGCGGGAAGTTAGGTGAAGAAAAATCAGACACTTATCTTTGCAGCTTCAAAGAATTTTAAGTCTATAAGTACCTCAAAATATATGATTAAAAAAAATTTTATAGAGCTTGAAAAGTAAAAACACTGAGGTATGAAAGTAAAGTGTATATGTGTATTTGTTTTTTATTGTTATGTTGGAAAATTATCTAAAGCTAGTTCTTAGGAACATTAAAATCAATAAATGTGCTTCCATGTTTTGGCTATTATGAATAATGCTTCAGTAAACATAGGGGTGCATCTATCTTTTTGAATTAGTGTTTTTCTTTTCTTTGGGTAAATAACCAGTAGTTGAATTATTGGATTATATGGTAGTTCTCTTTTTGTTTTGAGGGACATCCATAGTGTTTTCCACAGGGACTGTACCAATTCCTGCCAGTAGTGCAAAGGGTTCCTTTTGCTCCACATCCTTGCCAACAGTTGTTATTTCTCGTCTTTTTTATTTTATCCATTCTGACAAGTGTAAGAGGATATCTCATTGTGGGTTTGATTTTCATCTTCCTGGTGATTGTAAGGGCCTACTTAATCAGAGGGAGCCATTTTGTTGCAGTAAACTTAGATTGACCCCGCCCCTCCCAGAAGAACTTACTTGCAAAGCCTAGATACAAGGGCGGGTCAGGCCAGGTGAAGACATCCAATCAGTGGGATGCACATATATTTACTGAGGTGAGTTTAAATCCCATTGGCCAACTGTGTGTGGGCCAGGCTCAACCACCCCTATAAAGGTTCGTTTGCGAGGCTGAGGAGTAGGAGGAGTAGGAGAGTCCTCAGAGCCGTCAGAGCTGTCAGAGCCGCCAGCAGCCTCACCATTACCCAGCCCCACTGCCAGTGGCCTCGCCGCCGGAAAGCGTGGCCCTCGGCAGCAGTGCCAGGGGGAATGGCCTAGCTGCCAGCGGTCCCGGCACCAGCGGCCTCACCGCCCCCAGCTGCAGCCTCACCGCCAGCAGCCTTGCCACCACTGGGCCATGGCCCCACCGCGAACGGCCTCGCTACCCCCAGCGGCCTTGTAGCCCCAAGCCGGGAGCAGCCTTGTTGCCCCAGTGGCAGCCCCGCCACGAGGGGCCTCGCCGGAGCTGCATCATTCTGGGGAGCGGCTTCCTCCACGTGAGGCCTCCTCCGTGAGCGGCCTAGTCAGGAGCAGCATCGTCTGGGGAGAGGCCTCGCCTGGAGCAGCCCCGTCAGGAAATGGCCTCGTCCAGAGCGTCCTTTGCCAGGGAGTGGCGCTGTTGGCCTGCAGCCTCCACCGGAGCAGCCTCATCCAGACGGGCCTCGTCTGGGGAGGAGCCTTGTTGAGGAGCGGCCTTGTCCGGTGTGGTGGCCTCTTCTTGGGGGCGGCCTTGTCCGGGGAGTGGTCTCGCTGGAGTAGCCCCTGTCCGGGGAGCGGCCCTGTCTGGGGAGCAGCCTTGTCCTGGGAGTGGCCTCATCTGCGGAGCAGCCTCATCCAGAGCAGCCTCAACTGGAACAACCTTCTTGGGAGTAACCTTGTTGGGATCATCATTGTTGTCTCTTCGTAAGAGATGGCCCCTACCAGTCAGTTTGATTTTTGATGCTTGGCACGAAATAAAGCTTTGTTTGATTTTTGCTTTGTGTCAGTCTTGTTCCTTTGATCATGGACCCTAACAGTGATTAGTGATGTTGAGCATCTTCTCATGTGTCTGTTGGCCATCTGTATGTCTTCTTGGGGAAATGTCTATTGAGGTCCTAGGCCCATTTTTTAAATCAGATTGTTTGGGGCTTTTTTGGTGTTGAGTTGTATAAATTCTTTATATATATGAGATATTAACACCTTATTGGATATATCACTTGTAAATGTCTTCTCCCTTCCAACCAGGTTCTTGGGACCTGTAGGTGTAAGATAGCATCTGAAAAATCAATTCTTCTAGTTTTACCAGAACAAACCTAACCTAAAATAGGAGTAAGTTAGTTTCAGAAAGAAAAATAGGTTGCCTTTAAATCATAAATGCTCTGGCTCCCTATATCCCTTTTCATCTTGTTTTATAAACAGCTATTTTACACATTTACATTCCTTTATCAGCTCCTAAACATACCTGATTTTGTCAGCGCTAGACCCAAATTTATTGATGGGACAGTACAAGGTATCTCAAAAAAAGAAAGAAAGGGGTGGGGGCAAAAATGCCTTTGAAAAGCAGAGAAAAGTGGAATTCTTGCAAATTGGAAAGTTGCCTGTGGGCCCGGGGGGCATTGAGGACTTCTGACTTGCTCCCTAGCATTCTCAGTAGAATGAAAAAACCTCAGAGAGGATGGTTTTCAACTTTCTTACATTTTCACATTTTAAGTCCAGCCCTAGGCACTGCATTTTTGCAATTTGGGGAAAAAATCCTGTATTCCAAGTGCGTTATATAACTCATCAAATTCAGAGGACACTTTGGATCTAATAGGAATGGAGACAATGAGTTTCTCAGTGTAAGAGGTGTGGACTAGTCATTAATGACAGGAATCACCCCTACAATGACTTACATTGTTTTAAGACCACAAGACCCTGTGCTTGGGTGTATCTGTGTGTGTGTGTGTGTGTGTGTGTGTGTGTGTGTTGGATGGGTGTGGAGAAAAATGGGCAGAACTGACTGCATGCCTTGGATTCTCAAAGAATATGATTTAGAGTTGTAAATATCTATTTACTGAACACCAGCATTTGTGGACTAAAAGTTAAACATAACAAACACCACATAAATATGTGCTAATCTAGCTGAAGCAAAAGGGGAAATTATTAGTATTATTCGGAGTGAGTTGAATACAAAGTGGCAACCATGTAGGAATGGGTAAGGTAAGGACCCTACCAAGGTTGAACCTAACTCGGGATTCAGGTGACTCATCCTTACTACAGAGGCAAAAGTGACAAGGAGCGGATTGTCAGTCTCTCCAGCTCCATGCCTCATTATTCTACCATTCACCTCTAGTTGGAGAGCTTAGGTTTTTAAAAATGATTGAATGCCTTCTTAAAGCAAGCCTTTTTGTGGAATTCTGCTGAAGACACAGCTGGGGTTATTCACAAGGATATGAGAGAATTATGAAAGTGTATGTGATTTCAAAAAAGGAGAAAGATGGAGAGAAATCCCTGGAAACACTAATTTTAGACTTTTTGAAATGGGAAGAAAAATGCAGAATCCAACAAGTGATGAACACCGCAGAGAGAAGGGGTGGTTAGCAACTCCAATTTCAACTTAAGAAATTGAAGAAATGATAGCCTTGGAGGATGCAGAGTAACTCAACGTTTTTGACCACAAAACAGACAACCAAAGGTCAATTTCCTTTGTCCTTTGATGTTATAAGTGTTGATAAATTAGAAATGAGTGCAGGCATGCCGAAGTGAGCAGATCTTCAGTATATGACAGTTTATTACAACATCTGCATCTCTGCCATTCCCTGCCTCCTACTTTTCCTATCCCTAGGTATGTTTTATCCTCTCCCTGTACACTACAGTCTGTATCCATTGCCACATTACATCTCATTAACAATTGGACAAACTTAGAGCATATATCCTCAACACAGATTTGTGGAGTGAGGAGTTGGGTGGGTGATTGGAAACAGCAAAGCAAGGGAATGGTGTTATTGATTTTTCTCACGGACTCTTGGCTCTTGAGCTCTTCGAAAGCCTACCTGGACTTCTTCCTGGTTGACTTACTGAGCCCCTGTAATACACAGGGGAGGAGGCAAGGAATTGTGGCACCATGGAAAAGTAAGTTCGTTAAATATTAAATTGTAAAACAGAAATAGACTCATAAATAGAGAACAAACTGGTGGTTTGGTGGAGGGTGGGTGAAATAGGTGAAGGGAATTAAGAGGTACAAGTTTCCAGTTTTAAAATAAATCATGAGGATGAAAAGCACAGCATAGGGAATATAGTCAATAATATTGCAATCCCTTTGTATGGTGACAGATGGTAACTACAGGTACTGTGGTGAGCATTTTATAATGTATACAATTGTCAGATCGCTATGTTGTATATACCTGCAATTAATTTTGTATGTGAACTATTCAATAAAAATGTATTTGGTTGTAAAATGAATTGGTGATCATAGATTGAAACACTCACACTAGTAAGAGTGTTTAAATGTGAATTACTCCTTCAAACACAGAAAGTACTGATATAGCATTAATATTCGTTGCCATTTTATTTTAAGGACAAATCCTTTGCGCGTTCTGCATGCCCTTTGTTTTCTGCTGAGTGAATAAGGTAGCAACTATACTTGAGAACATAGGTTGGAGGAGACTATATTGTTTTTCCTTTTTTGGTTCCATAATTAGGAGCAGTGTGGCATTTGGGTAGATTTTGCCCGTTAGTCAGAGTCTTCAGATTGCTGTTGGTCTTTTGTGTAACATGAGGTAGAAATTAAAGGAATATCTTCTTGGTATGAAGCTGAGCAAATTGAAATGTCTTTCTGCACATCTTGTTCTGAATTTATATCAGATGCAGAAGTGAACTGTGTGTCTTGCACTGAGCTTTGGCGGGAGGAACTACACTTAAAATCTGGCTTTTTGTCTTCCCACTGCAGGTTGTATAGGTTTTGGCTCTCAAGCTTCATGCTTGTTGGTTTGTTGTCTCTTGTTTGCATGGTATCTATCTGCATATCTTCTTTTTGGGTTTCTGCGGATTTACGGTCTTGTTGGTTCTTATCTTGATCCTGACTGTCTTGAAACGGAATGCTTTGTAATTGTTGTCGAGTTATGGCATGCACAGCTTGGACTTCTTGTTGTAGAGCGGTCTGCTTTAGGGATTCTTCCTCTACTAGATCTTGGGTTTGCCGAATTTGAGATTCCCACTTTAGGGAATGTGGCATTTCTAATTGCGCTTCCTGCACTTTCCAATCTTTGCTTCTCCAGCCTTGAACTCTTGAACTCCAATCTTGGGACTTTTGGTCTAAAAGTTGCCAGCCTTGGTATTCCTGGATTTGGAATTGTCCATCTTGATGTAGCTGCTCTTTGACTTGCAGGTCTTCAGCTTGCTGCGTGTGTTTCACAAGGGATTGTCCCTTATAAACCTGTAGAGCTCTTTCTTGTCTTTCTTTGTATTGTTTTTTCAGGGATTGCTTCTCTTTGTCCTGTTGATCTTCATCTTGTCCATATGGGGATAGTTGCTTTTGGGGTTGTTCCCATAGGACCAGCTGGCCTTCAGATTGCTGATCTGGGTATTGTTTGTCTTGCTTAACTTGGATTTGCTTATCTGTGGAGTGCCTCTTTGGGGATAACCAGCCCTTGATGTGATCATCTAGGGATTTCCTTTTTGGGGATTCTTGGCCTTGAATTTGTGGGTCTGGGGATTTCTGTTTTGCATATTGCAAGGCTTTGTCTTGCTGCTCTAAATTCTGTGACTTTGGAGGTTGTGAATTTTTGTTTTGCCAGTCTAAGGCTTGCCACTTTGAGGATTTCCTGCTGTGGAATTCCTCCTTGGATTTCCATTCTTGGGTCAATAACTTGACTTCTGATTGCATGTCTTGATATGCTACCTGCATAAATTGCTGATTTTGTTGTTGAAGGGACTGCTGATCTAAGCGTTGAATATTAGAGGACTGTACAGCATGGAATGTTGGAGCTTCAAATAGCACGACTTGTGCTGGCAGAGCTGGTACTTGGGAAATCAGATCTTGGTTAGTTATGCCTTGGGCTGGTGCATATGGGGATAGCATGTCTTGGGGTGCCATGTTTTTAGATGGTGTATCTTGGTATGGTGGATTCCGGTATGATATGTCTTGGTATGCTGCCTTCTGAGATGGGAGGTCTAGGGATTGTGCATCTTGGTATGGTATGTCTTGGTATGGCATGTCTTCCGATGTCAGGCCATGAGGCTGTGTGACATAGGGTTTTGGGGCTTGTACTGGCAGAGCTTGGGGTAGCAAGTCTTTGGGTGGTAACGCCTGGAGTTTTTTAGAGTAGGATGGAAAAACTTGGATTGGTGAAGCTGAGGACTGCAGCAATTGGGTTTGCTTTTTTGGGGGTTGTGTGACAGCAGATTTTAGGTCTTCATCTTTCAGTTGTTCAGTGTATGGAATATTTTCGGTGGGCTTCTTCTCCTCTGTGAGAGGCAAAACTTTCAGTTTAGTTTGTTCCTCTTGAAGTTGTGAAGGTGGAGGGTTATTTTTATGTTGTTCGTCTAGCATAGATACAGAAGATGTATAGTAAATATTGCTGCCTCTCCTCCTTGAATGTCGAAAGACTAAAGGATTTCTTGAGATTCTTAACTTGAAGAAAGCATAACCTCCAATGAAAACAGGTTGCTTGTTTGTTGTTGCTATATCAGTAGAAGACTGTTCTTGAAGCTCAAATTGTATTGTAGCATTTTCTTCAGGGGCAGATGTTTCACTATCTTGAGTAATATCCGAAGGCAAGAAAAATACAATCTATAAAACCAAGGGGTAGGGAAAACATTAATGTAACAACCAACTTTTGATGTTCTTTTCTTCTTGTATTCACAAATGATTTTTCATCTCTGCCTTAAGATAGCACACAGAATATAACATCTACACAAGGAGTCAGAAAACAAATACCATTACCAGCACTGCCTTTGTCATCAACTCATTGGTTTTATTTTGAACAAGTCATCACCCACCACTATCTCAAATATTGAAAAGAGGGAATTTGATTAAGATTTTCTGAAATATTCTTCCCATACTTAATATTATAAAGCATCTCAAAAATTTAAAATTATCTACTTGGTATTCATATAATCAGTTAAAAAAAAAAAGATTATTTCTTTCAGTGAGAGAAAGAGCAGTAGGGAGGGGCAGAGGATAAAGGAGAGAGAAACTCAAGCAGACTCTGCACTGAATGTGGGCTCAGTGTCAAGGTCTGACCTTGAGATCAGACCTGAACTGAAACCAAGAGTCCAATGCTTAACTGAATGTGCCACTCATACATTCAGTTTTATAATGATTTACTGTCCACCTACTAGATGAACGAGATTCTGGAGATAAAAATAATTAGATGTAGGTTTTGTCTATTAGGTGCTCACAATGGATAGATATACCAAGATATAAATAGATAGCAATACAATTTAGCAAATGTTATTATAGAAATCAGTATTAAGTGCTTTATGGGAATGAAGAAGGTGACCTAAATTTGAGTGCCAGGAAATGCTTCATTAAGGAGTGGTATTTGATCCATGTCTTGATGGATGAGTAGGAAATTCCTTAGGCAAAAAGGTCAGATGAAGCAAGATAAAAATAGAAATCCAGGTAGAAAGAAACAGTGGGTAATAAAACAGCACGTTATGATGCAGCATTGTGTCATGGCAGATGGTAAGCAGTTAGATATTGTTAGATAGTATGCTAGGCGCTGTAAATTGAATGTTTGTGTCTCTCCAGATTTGTATGTTGAAACCTAATCTCCAATGTGATGGTATTTAGAGGTAGGCTCTTTGGGAGGGAGATTAGATTATGGGACTGGAGCCCTTGTACCATGGAGTTAGTGCCCTTGTAAGAGGACCCCAAAGAGCCCCCTTGCCCCGTACTCTATTCAAAGACACAGTGAGATTACCAGCTATGAACCAGGACTCTGAATATACCAGTTTTGATCTTTGACTTCGCAGGTTTCAGAACTATGAGTAATATATATTTGTTGTTTAAGGCCCTCTATCTTTGGTATAGCAGCCTGAATGAACTAAGGCATAAATAGATACCAAGAAGTGGGAGTGCTTCTGTAACAAATATCTAAAAATGTAGAAGCAGATTTGGAACTGGATAATGTTTGGAGACTGGAAGAGTTTGGAGGTGCATACCAGAAAAAGCTTATATTGCTGTGAATGGACCATTAAGGACAATTATGGTGAGGGCCCAGGAAGAAAAAAGGAGAGCCAGAGAGATAAAATCTATTTTCTTAGAGAATATCTAAGTAATCCTGAACGAGATGTTGGTGGAAATATGAAAGATAAAGGTCATTCTGATGAGATCTCAGACAGAAATGAAGACTATGTTATTAAAAACTAGAAAAAAGCGATCTTGGCTATAAAGTGGCAAAGAACTTGGCCGAATTATATTTGTGTTCTAGTGTTTTATGGAAGGTAAAACTTGTAATAGTGAATAAAGTGATGAAATTTTATGTAGTAAATGATATTATTAATAATGAATAATAAGTATTTTATGAAATAAATAATGAAATTTAGCTGAAGCTATTTCTAAACAGTGCTGAATGTGAGACTTATCTCCTTTGGACAGCTAATAATAAAATGTGAGAAGAGAGAAATTACTTAAAAATGGAATTGGTAATCAAAAAGGAAACAGGACTTAATTGTTTGGAAGATTCCCAGTTTAACCATACTGCAGAAAATGAGAACACTAAGAATCTGACCAAGTGACTTGTTCGATGAAGAAACTGGTATGGATCAGCCATCTCAACAATAGCCAGAACATGTTCTCCAAAACAATGCAAGAATGACACCAAAGGTGATTCAGAGAGCATCAGGGCTGCCACTCCTATCATGCGCCCAGAGTAAAGGGCTCTGGGAGAAGAATGGTTTTGAAGGATAAGACCACCTCTCTGGTTTCAAGCTAATCCAGGATGCCCCTTCTCAGTGTCTCCAAGTTGGGCCACTGCAGAGTCCTGCTGCATGACTGCAACCAGCTGAGCCATGGGATCATGACCACTTCCACTGAGATTTCAAAAGACAGTGCTTCCCCGACAGAGCCACGGGTTTGGGACCCCAACCCAGAAGAGCTACAGGCATGGGACTCCTGCCCAGGAGAGCCACAGGGCCCAGGCAGAGAGCAGCTGCAGGGGTAGACCTCAGGTGAAGAGTTACTGTGGTGCCTTAATGCTAAGCCACAGTGAAGATGTCACTCCCCAGTGAGCTTGGAAGTCAGAGCATTGAGTCAAAGAGGATTATTCTTGCCTTAAGGTTTGTTCTGCCCTGTTAGGCTTTAGACATAAGTGGGACTTGAACTTCTTTTATTTGTTAAATTAAAAAAATTTTTTTTTTGCGATTTCTCCCTTTTAGAAGAATATACCATTGTATTTTGGAAGTTCAGTGTCATAACATGTTTGGTTTCATAGGTTCACAGCTAGAGGGAAATTTGCTTCAGGATGGATCGTATGTTCAGTCTTACCCCTCTCTGATTTAGATGATACTTATATGAGACTTTGGACTTGACTTTAAAGTTAGTGCTGAAAAAGGATAAAACTTGTGGGCCTATTGGGATGGAAATAATATATAAATAATATATGAAAAGGACATGAATTTGGGGAGTGGGAAGGGATGGAATACTATGGATTGAATGTGTTCCCCCTAAATTTGTAACTTAAACTTAATCCCCAGTGTGATGGTATTTGGAGGTGGGGCCTTTGGGACGTGATTAGATTATGAGTTTTTATAAAAAGAAACCCAGATAGTGACCTTTCCCTTCCCTCCATGTGAAGACACAGTGAGAACATGGCATCTATGAACCAAGAAGTGGGCACCCACCAGGCCCTGAATCTACTAGCACTCTGATCTTGCACTTCCAGCCTCCAGAACTCGGAGAAATTTTTGTTATTCAAGCTACCTAGTCCGTGGCATTTTTGTTATAGCAACATGAATGTACCAAGACCCTGGGCCAGGAAATTTGAGCTTTCCTCTACAGACAAGTGAGATCTATGGAAATTTTTTAAACAACTAAATGACAGCAGCTGATACAATCTTTAGCCAATGCTTCTCATTCTTCCCATTTTCTCTTTTTCCTTTTTTTTTTTTTTTTTGAGAGTGGTTGACATTACAGACCAATCTACTGAGTCCTGTCAGCCTGTGTCCTTTCTAAGGTCAACCACAGAGTCAGAATAGACTACTTGTTCTATTTGATGAAGTGATTGGAATTCTGAGTGATTAAATGACCTAATTATGGTTGCCTGTTTGATTGATGGCTGGTCTAAAATGAATCTTCATGTTCTCTTATATTACACATTGTCATTCCCAACTTCTAATTGGTTTTCACATCTATATTTTATCACCATTGGAAGGGTATTTATGTGATACATTTTTACTCATCCTCAAACCTTTGTTTCATTTGAAGAGTAATTTTTTTTCACTTGTTAAAAGATTTAGAAGCATGAATTATAAGTTCTTTAACTTTATTCAAGATTTTAAGTGTATAACTTTAAATGTACTCATCAGTGATTACCAGGTGCTGGATAAGTTTCCAAAGTCATCTCAAGTAATACATATAATATTCCTATGAGGTTATTTGAGAGAACTGAGTTCAGCCAGTATCTAGGAGTCATATATTGCAGTTGAATTCTGGATTCTGTGCTTTTCTCTCCATCTAATCTATCCTAATTTCTAATACATGCTTCTTTATAATAACCACTTCACGACCTTATTCCAGGGTGGCTATTACTGAAGACTATATAAAATAATGCTTTAGGCATGGTGATTGGCACAGAGAACTTAATCCATAAATACTAAGAGTTCCCATTCCCTTTCCTCTTTTTGAGTTCAGAGTGCATATTACGTAGTACCTTTGTATTCTCTGCTGTACTTTGCAGATTGCTATGCCATTAAAAAGCCCTTTTTGTGGAATTAAATTGAGTAGTTATTCAGTGTGAGTAATTTGTTTTAATATTGCTCCTAAAGGGTTTTGTATTCTCCTGTGGTTGTATCAAGAAAAGAACAACACATCAAATACCTGGGCTGAGATAATATTATAAAAACGCAAGCTTGACATGAAAAATGATAAAAGTTGATGCTCCTTCATGATAAAAAAAAAGTTGCCTACAAATGAGGATAAATTTAGTTTATGAAAACCCTATAGGTAACATCATTTAAAGGTAAAATGTAAAACTTTCAATCTGTGGTTTTGAACACGAAAAGATTGGCTATATTAAAAAATTGTGCTGGAGGCTCTACACGGTGCAAAAATCAAGAAAAATAAGGAATAAAATTTGCAGATAAAAATGTTTTTATTTACTAGTATAACCATTGTCTACTTAGAAAATTCTAGGAAATCTATATAAATGCTACTAGAATTAATAAGTTTATTAAAGTCTTAGTATGCTGGTATATAAAAATAAATTGCATTTCTATATGTAGGAATAGATACTAGGAAAATAAAGTTTTAAAATACATGTACAATAACAAAAAACATGAAATACTTAGGGATAAATTTAACAAAATATGAAAACTACAATATATTGCTGAGAGAAATCAAAGGAAATGTAAGAAAATGTAGATGCATTCTATGACATGGTCAAGCAGACTAAATATTACTAATAAATAAATGTTTCCTAAATCATTTATAAGTCTAGTGAAACTCCAGTCAAAAGCCTAACAACATTTTTTAAGGAATTGATAAACTAATTCTAAAACTTATATGGAAATCTATAGGATGTAGGCTAGCCAAAAATGATTTTGAAAACAACAAATTTAGAAGATTGACACTATGTGATTTTAAGAATTATTCTAGGGGAACCTCAGAGAAGAAAACAGAATAGGAAGCTCCTAGAATCTTCCTGTTCAGAGACAACAGTTGTACTGGTAGAAGCACTCTGAAATAACTATTTTGCAACTCTGGATTCTATGTGAACACTTGAAGCATCCAGATGAAAGCTTGGCTGGTAGATTCATGGCTTTTGTCTGTCAATTTAAACCTTTAGCAAGGTAGTGACTACTTATCTCTCACTCCAAGTCCCTGACAGGCAGCTGGGAGGTGGCAGCCCATGCTGCTGGAGCCAGGGTAGGCAATTAGGGTCATGTTTTCCAAATATCAAGTTTTCTGTATTCTTACTGTGGATTGCTGCTTCTGATCACTGATATGTAGGCACAGAGGCTAGGTGCCATTATTTTGACCCATATTGGCTGAAACAGTTTGTAGAGGAAATTATTCAACTTCCAACTATGTTTGCTTGGGTTTTTGGTTAATTTTGTTTTCTTGATATTTAAAAACAATGGTATTTATGGGAGAATGTAGAAACCCACCATGCATCCCCAGAAAATGAGAAGACCTGAAGCTTTCCTCTCAGGCTTATCTCTGGCACAGAGATGTTTTACAACAATAAAAACAACCACCCAGCAAAACCCTAAGGCAGATGGATAATCTGATTTCCAGAGTTAACACATTATAAGATTCAAATAATGACTTTTCAATAAAAGAAGGTATACAAAGAATCAGGAAAGTATGGTCTATTCAGTGGAACAAAACTAATGAACACAAACATACCCAAGAAAGCCCAGACTTCGTGTTTATGAGACAAAGACTTTCAAACAACTATAATAAGGATGCTAAAAGGGCTAAAGAAAGTCATAGGAAAATGATGTATGAACAAAATGAGAATATCAATAAGGAGATATAAATTATAAAACAGAACTCAAAAGAGTTTCTGGAGCCAAAAAGTACAATAAAATATACACTAAGGGGTTCCAAAACAGATTTGAGGAAGCAGAAGAAATAACCAAATTATAAAACAGAACTCAAAGGAGTTTCTGGAGCCAAAAAGTACAATAAAATATACACTAAGGGGTTCCAAAACAGATTTGAGGAAGCAGAAGAAATAACCAATGAACTTGAAGATAGAACAATTGAAATTATTGAGGAATTATTGAGGAACAGAATAAGAATTTACAAAAGTGAACAGAGTCCAAGTGTCTTGCTATAAGGCATATAGGAAACCCAAAATGGTAGTTCTTCTTCTTTGCTAGTATTTACTTTAAATGTGAAAGGTTTAAACTCTCCAGTCAAGAGACAGGGATTGGCTAAATGGATTAAAACAAAACAAAACAGTTCAGTTATATACTGTGTACAAGAGACTCACTGTAGCTCCAAAGGCACAAAGAGATTGAAAGTGAAATTATTGAAAAATTATTCGATGCAAATATCAACCTAAGAAAAGCTTGGGGAGGGGCTACACTAATATCAGATAAACTTTACCAAAAAAATTGTAGGAGACAATGAAGGACTTTATATATTAATAAAAGTTTCAATAGAAGATGAGGATATAACAATTAAAAACTTTTACACATCTGATAACAGACCCTCGAAATATATGAAGCAAAATTGGTAAAGTGCAAGAGAGAGATAGACTATTTGACCAGAATAGTTGGAAGCTTCTACACTCCACTTTCAAAATTCGTAGAATGACCAGACAGATGATAAGTACAGAAACAGAGGGTTAAACAACACAGTAAACCAATTAGACTTGACAGACGTGAACTGAACATTCCAACCAACAACAGCAAAAAGCACATTCACGTGGGACATTCTTCAGGACAGACTACATAGTATGTCACAGAACAAGTCTTGATAGATTTAAAAGATACTATACAAAGTACCTTTTCTGTCCATACCTGGATGAAGACAGAAACTAATAATACAAGGAAAACTGAAAAATTCACAAATATTAAAGAAGAATTAATACTACTCCTTCTCTTAATGCTTCTAAAAAACTGAAGAGAAGGGGAAATTTTCCAATTCATGCTATGAGGCTGACTTTACTCTGATACCAAAGCCAGATAAAGACATTGCAAGGATAGAAAATTGTCAGTGTTCCTATCAAAATTCCAACAGCCTTTTTCTCAAAAATGGCAAAATCATTTCTCAGATTCATATGGAATTCCAGAGGGCCCAAGTGGTCAAAAAACATCTTGGAAAAAAATAATGTTGAAAGAATCACACTTCTCAACTTTGAAACTTAATCCCAACTACAGTAAATAAGACAGTATGGTTCTGGCATAAAGGCAGACATATAGACAAATGGAGTCAAACACAGAGTCAAGAAATAAACTCTTATGTATGGTAGATGGATTTTTTAAAAAAGATTTATTTGAGGGAGAGAGAGAGTTTATGGGAAGGGGCAGAGGGAGAGGGAGAGAGAATCCCAAGCAGATTCTGCCCTGAGCATGGATCCTGACACAGAGCTCAGTCCCATGACCCCAAGATCATGACCTGAGCTGAAACCAAGAGTCAGATGCTCAACTGACTGTGCCACCTCATAGACAGATTTTTGACAAGAGTGCTAAGACCATTCAGTAGGGGAAAGGATAGTCTCAACAAACAGTGCTGGAAAACCATATATCCACATGCAAAAAATGAATTTAGAACCTTTCCTTACACCATATATAAAATTGAACTCAAAATGGATAAAAAAATCTAGTGCTAAAAGTAGCCAAATCTACAAAACTCATAGAAAATATTGAGGGAATTCTTCATGACATTGGATTTGGCAGTGATTTCATGGATATGACACTAAAAGCACAGACAACAAAAGAAACAAGTAGTAATTGAACCTCATCAGAATTAAGAACGGTTGTGCATCAGAAAATGCTGCCAAGAAGAGAAAAAGACCACTTAGAGAATGACAGAGGATATTTACAAATCATATACCAACTAAGGGGTTAATATCTAGAATATAAAGAAGAACTCCTACAGTTCAACAACAACATCAAAACAATCCAATTAAAAACGTGCAAAGGAGGGGCACTTGGGTGGATCAGTGGGTTAAAGCCTCTGCCTTCGGCTCGGGTCATGATCTCAGGGTCCTAGGATTGAGCCCCACATCAGGCTCTCTGCTCATCAGGGAGCCTGCTTCTCCCTTTCTCTCTCTGTCTGCCTCTCTGCCTACTTGTGATCTCGTCTGCCAAATAAATAAATAAAATCTTTTAAAAAATGTGCAAAGGAATATAATAAACATTTCTCCAAAGAAGATATACAATCAATAGGTACATGAGCAGGTGCTCAACATCACTAATTGCTGGGAAATTCAAATCAAAATCATGATGAGCTGTCTACCACCACATACCCATTAAGATGGTTATTATAATGAAAAGAAAGGAAATAGCAAATGTTCATGAGGATGTGGAGAAATTGGAACCCTTGTGCACTGCTGATGGGAATGTAAAATGATGCAGCCATTGTCAAAACGTTTTTGCAGTTTCTCCAGAAGTTAAATACAGAACTACCACATGACTCAGGAATTACACTCTTAGATATGTATCCAAAATAATTGACTAGAACAGATACTTGTACACCAATATTCCCACAGACATTTTTCACAATAGCCAAATGGTACAAAAAAGTGGTGTCCATCAATAGTTGAAGCTAGACAAAATGTGAAATATACACAAAATGGACTACTGTTCATCCATAAAAGGAATGAAATTTTGATAGATGAATATTAATGAACCTGAAAAACATTATGTTTAGTAGAGTAAAACAGATACAGAAGGAAAAGTATTATATGATTCCACTTTTATGAATTATTTGAATAATCAGTAGATAATGGAAAGTAGATGGAGAAACATAAAATAGACTAGAAGCTACCAGGGGCTGGAAGGAGGAGGAAAGGGGCACAGTGTTTACGGGCACAGAGATTGTACTGGGATAATGGAAAAGTTTGGGCATAGGTAGTGGTGACGGTTTCACATCATTCTGAATATATTTAATGCCACTGGATGTATACTTAACAAATGACTAAAATGATAACTAGTAGGTTATGTATATTTTACCACAATAAAAAAAGGTTACTATACTAAAGCTGTAGGAATTAGGACAGTGTGGAATATGTGGAAGAATAGACATCTAGATCAATTGGGACAAGGTAGCATCCACAAGAGACCTATAAATAAGAGGTCAGTTGATTTTCAGCCAATGTACCAAGGTAATGGGGGAAACCAATGCATTTTCCAACAAATAGCATTGGCACAGCTGGGTATCTCTATGGTGGGGGGGGGTTGCATGAACGTCTTACCTTACTGCTGCATAGCATGTAAAAGTTAACTTGAAATCTGTTATAGACCTAAATACAAAAGCTAATTCTACAAGAAAATAGAGAAGAAAATCTTCACAATCTTGGTATAGGGAAAGCTTTGTTAAAACACAAAAAGGACTAACCATAAAAGAAAATAAATCATAAATTGGACTTCAACAAATTTGTTATTTGAAAGAAACAATTAAGAAAATAAAAAGGCAAACCAAGGCTGGGAAAAATGTTAGCAATACACCTATTTCAAAAAAGGACTTTTATTAAGAATCATTTAAGTTCTTATAACTCAATAAGATAATGTAATAAAAGTTGGCTAACGATTTGAACACACATCTCCAAAAAAAAAAAAAAAGATATACAAATGGACAATAAACACAATAGTCATTGACATAATGTCATCAGGGAAATGCAAATTAAAACTACAATGAGATTCCACTATATGCCCACTAGAAAAGCAAAGTTATTAATATAACTGGCAATTCCAAGTGTCGGTACTTATATGGAGCAGCCTGGCAGGGAGAAAAGGAGCTATATCTGAACAGAGATGACTGGATAGCAGAGAAGACAGGAAAAAGAAACTTAGTTATCTCAAAAGGTAGAGTGAACCATCAATGTTATATACCTCTCATATATTGCTGATAAGAGTGCAAAATGATACAGCCGCTTTGGAGAACTGTTTGACATTTTCTTACAAAGTTAAACGCCCCCTTGCCATCTGACCTAGCAACCAAATCCAAGATATGATGCTCCAAGAGAAATGAAACCACATGTCTACACAAAGACATGAACTCAAATGTTCCTGGCAATCAAGTGCCCGTCAGGAAGTACATGGATAAACAAATTGTGGTGTGCGCTCACGTAAAAGGAACACAGTATTGATACATGCAACATCATGGGTGAAGCTCATGAAAGTGTTGCTTGGAGAAAGGAGCCCAGACACACAAAAAAGAGGACTTATTTATAATCCATGTACATGAATTTGAAAAAGTAAAAACTAATCAAGACAGAGATAACTGGGGCGCCTGGGTGGCTCAGTGGGTTAAAGCCTCTGCTTTCGGCTCAGGTCATGGTCTCAGAGTCCTAGGACTGAGCCCCGCATTGGGCTCTCTGCTCAGCAGGGAGCCTGCTTCCTCCTCTCTCTCTGCCTGCTTCTCTGCCTACTTGTGGTCTCTGTCTGTCAAATAAATAAATAAAATCTTTAAAAAAAAAAGAGATACTGACTGTGAAGAGGTTCCAGAGAATCTTTTGGAGTGATAGAAATGCACTAAATATTTTTTTAAGATTTATTTATTTATTGGAAAGAGAGAGAGAGAGCGAGCACAAACAAGGGAACAGCAGAGGGAGAGGGAGAAGGAAGCTCCCCAATGACCAGAGAGCCCGATGTGGGGGTGGATCCCAGGACCCAGAGATCATGACCGGAGCTGAAGGCAGACATTCAATCAACTGATCCACCTCGGTGTCCCAGGAATTCACTATCTTGATTATGATGGTAGTAAAACAGGGGTTTATAACTTGTCTTAACTTTTTGAATTAGGTATTCTTTTTTTTTTAAGATTTTATTTATTTATAAATATTTATTTATAAATAAATAAAAGAGAGAGAGGAAAGGAAGCAGGCTCCCCGCTGAGCAGAGACCCTGATGTGGGGCTCGATCCCAGGACCCTGAGATCATGACCTGACCCGAAGGCAGAGGCTTTAACCCACTAAGCCACCCAGGCGCCCCTTGGATTAGGTATTCTTAAAATGGGTAAATTAGACTGTTAATAAACTATACTTCTATAAAATTAATGTAAAAAAGAAAAAAAAACCCCACCTAATACAGGGTGTGGAACTGTTTTTTGGGATTTAGAGAACAGGTTCTGGACCCTCTTTATTTTAGTCAAAACCCTGATGTTCTGTGACACCGGAGAGGGTGCTCTTTGTGCTTTAGTTCTTTCATAGGGCAAATAGGGAGTCTTGATAGGTTTGATAAGTATCACTGTTAAATATTTTTCTTCTCTGCTTCCACTCTGATGAGGGGATTGTCTCACACACCCTTATGGCCTAGGAATAAGCTCCCCATGACATAATAATATAGGTTCCCATTAAGTCTGTTTCTCTTCATTAATTTTGTCAGGGAGATAAGGAGCTGTGTCTGAACAGAGTCTACCAGATATCGTAGAGGGCAGGAAAAAGAAGCATCATTATTTCCCAGTGCGGAATGAGCCATCAATGTTAAGCTTTTCTCTCCTTGACCCTCTATAATTTCTAGTTCAGCATCTGAGAATAGTGCTCTGGCAACAAATAGACCAGAGGTCATCTTGCAGCATCCCAGCTGGAACCCATTCTTCTAACAACACTGAACGCACCTCATCAGAGTTTGTCCAGCACTTGCTTCTGAAGGAGGCGATAGTCACCGCGATGCTGAGCTCCACTATGCTGATGATCAGTAAGACTGACAAGATTCCCTGCAAGTAACGAAGATGGCGTTTGGAATGAAAGCTGTATCATTTTAAAGCTATAAGCCAAAGACTATTTATACTGTATGACCAGCTAGGGGAAAACTCACATTTTATATGCTCCCATAGCCATCAATGATTGAACAATTTTCATCTTATGTGTTTTTGATAAGCAGAGGTAACAAACTCCAGTGCTTATAGGAGCCAGGCAACCATCCCAAATGAGTAGAACAGTTAGGAGGCAAGACAGTAGAGAATAAGGGTATTCCTAGAATGTTTCCATTAATCAGTTCTGAGCAATAGTTAACCATGTGGGAACATGGGCCCCATGATGTTTTTTTTTCTTTCCTAACGAAGCTGGATATGCATATTTTTAATGTAAAATTTTCCAGCTATTCATTGACTTGTGTGTACCAAATAGAACGTATCTGCAGGCTGGATATAGCCCACAGATTGCTGTTTTGCACACTCTGCTTTAAGTTAAGAGCTAGATCAAAAAGCAGGGTAAGAAGTAGCATGGTGTCCAGAAAGCTTGGGCTGGGGGCACTGTAAGAACTGGGTGCAGTCAGGCCACACTTAACCTGGTCAAAGAACTGGGTCTGTCTGAACCTTGGTCTCGCTGCAATACATTCAGAGGCTTGGGTATTCTCCCATTTGTTGGTAAAACTGAAATGTATGAAGTGTCTACTATAAATTTGCTGTTGGGGAAGATAGACCACCCCTGGTCATTGTGGAACTTAGATCATAATAAGGGAGGCAGACAGTGGAAAATAATTAGACAATTATTTACTTAACTAAGTTGTGATAAGCGTCATAAATAAGTATTGGGAACTACACCCTACTATAATGGGAGATCCCAACAAGCCTGTACTGGGAGGGGTAGAGGGCAATCAGGAAGGACTTCTGAGGTTCAAGAACAAGGAGGAGTTTTAATTGGGGGAGGTGTGGAAAAGGGTTGGAACCAGGCCAGAAAACACTGGAAGCAAGAGAAAGCTGGTCTTATTATGGTCCTGGGACGGTGAGTATTTAACACATTAAGGAATTTGAAAAGTACCGGATGTGAGGAGTAAGAAAGATAAAGACCTGGAACAGTGTTGGAAAGGTAGGCTAGGTAGGTGTTACAGGGTCTTGTAAGCCTTTTAAGATTTGGATTTTAATTCTGTGTTTCACAAAAAGTCACTGTGTAATATGCTCAGACTTGCATTTTTAAATGATGGCTTTGGTCATGGTGTAGACAGTGGATTGGTCTTGGAGACAGAGGTCCATTCAGGAGATGTCTAGAGCCAACTGATCTGGCTTTTTTTTTTTTTTTTTTAAGTTTATTTGTGACATTTAAATTACACCAAGGAATAGCAGCATCATACACCTGAGATTTTGGAACAGATTCTCCCTGATTATATATACAGAAACTAATCCTGCAGTTGCCATCTGAGCAGAGTCAAAAATCTGGACATTTAGCACTTTCAGTGTACAGTTTCTTCCTGATACTTACTAACTAACTTCCTGATGCTTACATTACTAACATAATGTACAGTAGTGGTCTCCTGTCCACTAGATAAAAGAGTAAGGGATTATAATGCTCTATGTCTTGGCCCAATTAGGACAATATTATGTTCCTCATATAGTTTTCTGGCTTTCCTTAGTAACTTTTTTTGAGTCTAATTCTGGAATTTATCTCAGAATATATGAGCATTCTTTAGGCTCACTTTTATGGATGATTATAAGGATAAATAAGATCTTGTATCCAGGAACAGGTAGCTCTTATCTCTTTCCTTCTTTTTGGGGGGAGACATTTCCTGTGATTCTTTTTCACTTCCATCCAAACAGGTCAAATCTCATTAACATTTTAGGAACAAATCCTTCAAGATGTGGCTGACAGAAATAAAATGAAAGCCAGGATTTCATTGGGGAAGTAAAGGGAGTCCTTGACATTCATAAAAATGATGTCATTGAATGCTTACTAGATAAATACTGAAAACTACACCTACAGTTGTATTTCCTGGCAATAATGATACATCTTGTCTGCTGTAATGAATAAAATTGTTACATTTGTGTAAAATAACTTATGTTCTAAAATTATTAGAATACTTTATTAAGTAGCTCAAACACCTATTAAGTGGCTCCCACTAATTTTGTTTTTAGTATTAATTGGGTAAACTTTATTTTTAAGGATTTTATTTATTTATTTGAGAGAGAGAGAAAGAGAGATCATGTGAGAGAGGGCACAAGCTAGGGGAGGGACCGAGGGAGAGGGAGAGGCAGACTCCCCACTGATCAGAGAGACCCATGCAATGCTGGGTTTGATAACAGTTCATTGAGATCATGACCTTAGCCAAAGGCAGCCGCTTAACCAACTAAGGCAACCAGGTGCCCCAGTTGGGTAAACTTTTTAGATCATTTTGTCCTCACTGATTCTTTAAAGGCAAAATTTAATCCAATCTATGTCAGTACTAATGGTAATAACCAAAACCTATTGACTGTTTACACTGTGACAGTGTTCTAATTTAAGTAATCCTCATGACAACCCAATGCAGGACATATTCTTAACATCCTCATTTTCCACAAAAGAAAACTGGGGTTCAGAGAACTTACAAAAGTCAGATTCAGATCCTGAATCACAATATAGTTCTCAACAGTCAGCTCAAATGCTAACTCAGCTTCCATTCTTGGAATCAAAATTAATGAATTGATGCATCGTGAACGTAGTTCAAATAAGATTGTACAGATTCACGTTACAGAGTAGGACCACTTACATTGAAAAGAACTCTACCTATGACACATATTCCTTCGAGGGAAGGCATCTGACAATACTTGTGTTGATATCTGTAGCTGATAATGGTTAGAGTAATCCCAGCCACTGCAGCCAAGCAACTGATGACATTCATGACCATGATACCTTGTCTCTGAAAAATAGTTTTTAAAATAATATTAAAATAAATAAAACCCAACCCAAACCAAAAATACCTTGTAAGAAATTCTTAGTGCCTTTGTCTTTCCAGATACTCCTCAGGGATGAATTCCTTTGTCAAGTCAGTATGCCTGAAAAGCATGATGTTAAATCCTGATTCATTGAATTCAGAAGAGAAACTAAGTTTTAGAATGAGCTAGGAAGACAAGAATGAGGACAGGTAGAGAAGAAGGAATGCTCTATGGCTAATGCTAAAGAAAACATTCACTCTGTCCTATTACATGGTCTTTCATAATCTACAAGCAAAATGGTGTGTCAGGAACTATCTTCGCCTTATAATTAGACCTGATTTTGAGTCCTATTAAACTAGGACCTTGTACAAGGTAACTTAATCCCTGAGAAATCTCAATTTTTACCCTCAAAAAATGAGAATAATGTCACTAATTTATCCACTTATTCACTTATTTTAACAAGTGTTCAGTGTGCCCCAACTATGTGTCCCAGAACTGCCTTAGGAAAAGAAAATGCCAGGAAGGGGGAACTGTCTTATTCATACCTACTCCCAGCACTGCTATTGCTTATTTATTTATTTATTTTTAATTTTTAAAATTATTTTTTTTAACATATAATGTGTTATTTGCCCCAGGGAGTAGAGGTCTGTGAATGGTCATGCTATTGCTTTTATAAAGGAAAAACAAAGAAAAGCCCCATATCTCAATTCAGTAGATCATTACTCTTCTTGATTTATGTATGCCTGTTGTGATGGGCAAGGCAGTGGTGCATTTACAGAGCCTGTCCTGTCCAGGAGAAGCTGTGGCTTAGTGTGGCAGGACTTAGAAGCATACCTATGACTTCATGCTTAGCCCATGCCCAGGTCTTTACTACACACAGGCATTTTCGGTAGAAAATGCACAGGGACATACAAATGTTCTGTTTCTATCAATCCTCAGTTTTTCGCTCTTTCTGAGCTCTGTTCTGGCTCCCATAGGACATTTAATGGACAAAAATTTCTAAGTAAGCAATCCCCCATGTGCTTTTGGCTCTATGATCTACAAAAAATATCCCAGCCTTTGTCTTATATGATCCTCATTATGGTTTTGTGTTGTAGGCAGACCACTGCTTATCCCCACATGACAGCTGAATAAGATTCAGAGACTAAGTGATTGTGAGTAATCCTGCAGTTGGTGGAAGAGCTGGGATGGAAAACCGGACCTTCTGATGCCCAAAATTCAGGGTTCTTGCACCATGTTTTCCTGCCTGCCTTCATCTGTGCAGCTCTCAGTGAGTGGGGGATGGGTCTGCCTACCCTTAGTTTATTCCTGAGCTCTGAAGGGAATCGATATGGCGGGAAGAACAGCATCTGGACCTATCTGCATTGTCTGTATTATTTCTGCAGGTAGAGAGAGATGGTGGCTTTCATGCTCTCAGAACTTTCCTATGGTCTGTCACTATCCTTAGAGGAAAGTGGCAAAGGATCATAAAAACACAGTTAAAATGGCTTTAAAAGAACCCTTACATCTCCAGAGCCTTAAAAAAAATGAGTTGTTAGAAAGGAGTACAAATGTCAAGTATCTTTTATACATAATATCTTTTTTAAAAAAGATTTTGTTTATTTGAGAGAGAGAGCAGAGTGAGAGAGAGCACGAGCAGGGGTGAGGAGCAGAGGGAGAGGGAAATGCAGACTCCCCACTGAGCAGGAAACCCAATGCAGGGCTTGATCCCAGGACCCTGAAATCATGACCTGAGCCAAAGGCAGATGCTGAAGCCCCTGAGCCACCCAGGCACTCCTATATGTAATATCTTATTAAATTCTCAGAATAACCCTTTGAAGTAGGTACTTTAGGTACTTTTCCCTCTAAGTTGACACAGGAATGAGTGTTAGCCTTGATTCTATCCCAGAATGATCTGGCGTCAATGTCAGACTCTTTCCTTCAGACTTTGGGCAGGTCCCAAAGAAAATCTGTAGGCGATTACAGCGATCCTGGGACTGTTTTTGGTTAGAGTCGAGTTTCTCAAACTTGGCACTACAGACATTTTGGGCTAGATCATTTATTTTTTGTAATGATGGACTTTTCTGTGCACTTTAGGATGTTTAGGCACATTCCTGACTTCTACGCCTGGGTAACAATAGTACCCTGCAACCCAGTTGTGACAACTAAAAATGTCTTCAGATACTGTCAGATATTTCTGGGGGAGGAGGCAAAATTATTCCCAGTTAAGAACCTTTGAGTTAGAGGAATGTAGACTGGTTTCCAACAAATAACTCTCTCACAATACTTGACCCTAGGGAAATGGGAACCAGTAGAAGGGTGAAGGCTGATGGCCTTCACCTTGACACAAATAGCAGTATCCTGAACTGCAGATTTGGTGTCTAAAGATTTTCCTGGGAGATCCTTTCTTACGAATGACTTTATATACAAAGATGATGTAAATCAAGTAGAAGGTCATAAATTACAAAGAAGTCACAAAAGTAACTTACCTGGCATTTTCCCTTTTCATGTGCTCCTGTGATAAGGCATCCTGTAACAACATACTGTTAAGAAGAAAAGATATAAAAGTTAACAGGTGATGTCCTTGACTCCCTTACAATATAATCTCCAAAGTAAATTATATTGTAATATCACATATTGTAATTTCCTTTGGAGATTCTATTGTAGTCTATATGTCTGTGACTCTCCTCGACCGTATAGTTTTTCGACCTGAGCATCAAGGAGGAAGAAAAGTAGGCACTGATATAAGATGAAATATTGTGTTGGGCATAGGCAGCACTGAACAACACCCCTTTTGCCAGGGTCAGCGGAAGAGTCAGCCTCCTCCTTAATGTCCCAGACATACCACCCAGATGTTTTTCCTGGCTGGGCTGTAAACAGGAAGATAATTCTGGGCTCTGGGCCTGGTGGAGAGAAGGGACAGGTGAGCTGTGTCTGCTCTAGCTGATGGAGGGAGGATTTCTCATGCCACTTATTTATCTGGAACGTAAAGAGTCTACCTATCTATGGACCCTCAGGGTGCTCTTATGTCTTGGCTCATGGTAATCCTCATCAAAATATCCAACATTTTTCACAGAACTAGAACAAATAATACAGAAGTACTGAATTTGTTTGGAAACGCAAAAGACCCTGAACAGCCAAAGCAATCTTGAGAAAGAAAAACAAGCTGGAGGTATCACAGTTCCAGATTTCAAGATACCATACAAAGTTGCAGTAATCAAAACAGTATGGTACCGGCACAAAAATAGACATAGAGATCATAGAGAGCTCAGAAAGAAACCTATGATTATAGGTTCAGTTAATCTGTGACAAAAGAGGGAAGGATAAATAATGGGTAAAAGACAGCCTCTTCAATGAATGATGCTGGGAAAACTGGGCAGCTACATGTAAAAAAGAATGAAACTGGACCACTTTCTTTAGCACCATATACAAAAATAAACTCAAAATGGATTAAACACCTAAACCTGAAACTATAAAAATCTTAGAAGGGAACATAGGCAGTAATTCTTCTGACACTGGCCATAGAAACATTTTTCTGGACGTGTCTCCTAAGGCAAGGGTTTAACAAAAGCAAAAATAAAATTATTGGGATTACCTCAAAATAAAAGCTTTTGCACAGTGAAGGAAGCCATCAACAAAATTTTAAAAGATAACCTACTGAATGGGAGAAGATTTTTGCAAATGATATATCCAATAAGGGGTTAATATCCAAAATATATAAAGAATTTACACAACTCAACATACACACACACACACACAAAAGCAAACAATGTGATTAAAAAATGGGCAGAGGAACTGAATAGACATTTTCCCAAAGAAGACATATTCATGGCCAACAGACCCATGAAAAGAGCAAATCAAAACCATAATTGGGATATCATCTTACACCTGTTAAGATGACTAAAATAAAAAAGATAAGAAATAACAAGTCTCGATGAGAATGTGGAGAAAAAGGAACTCTCATGTAATGCCACTTTGGAAAATAGTGTGGAGGTTCTTTAAAAAATTAAAAATAGAAAAACTGTATGATATAGTAATTCCACCATTATTTATCAAGAAAACAAGAAAACGCTAATTCAAAATATATATATATGCACCCTTATGTTTATTGCAGCATTATTTACAACCACCAAAATATGGAAGCAACCTAAGTGTCCACTGATAGACAAATTGATAAGGAAGATGTGGTATATACAGTGGAATATTACACAGTATTGAAAAGGATGAGTTTGTGCCATTTAAGACAACATGGATGGGACTAGAAAGTATGAGTGAAATAAGTCACACGGAAAAAGACAGATATAATGTGACTTCACTCATATGTGGAATCTAAAAAAAATATGAATGAACAAACAAAAAGCAGATTCAGACCTATAAATACAGAGAACAAAACAGTTGCCAGAGGGGAGGGGGTGGGGGAATGGAGAAAATGGGTGAAAAGGAGAGGGAAAAACAGGCTTCCAGTTATGGAATGAATAAGTCATAGGAGTAAATGACACAGCATAAGGCATATAGTCAATGGTACTGAGTTAGAGATGTATGGTGATGGATGGCAGCTACACTTACGGTGAGCATAGCATTATGTATAAACTTGTCAAATTACTCTGTTGTACACCTGAAACTAATGTAATATTGTGTGTCAACTACACTCAAGTAAGAATTATTATCTACTCTCAAACTCCAATTCTGTATTTGCAAAAGAAAAAGTTGGATATTTGCCCATCTGATCTCCCATTGGTAGTAAGGAGCAGATGACTTATCCTACACCCAGGGCTTTGGAAACTTTTAAACACTGTACACCTAGAAGCGCACTGTTGTGATGCTGGTAGTGCAATGACCAGATGGAGTGACTTCTCTTGCCAAGAAGGGACTGGCTATCTGGTCTCCTTGGGGACCATATTCATAGGATTCATTATTCCAGGACAAGAGGCAGCTTAAACCAGTCTTGATTGTAATTTGTCAAAAGCTCCTGAGAATACTCACAACAAGTGCTCCCCAGAACGGATATCCTGTGAGGAAAACGAGGGGGAATTTCTGGGAGAAACTGATGTAATTAAATGCAAATATAGTTCCGACGCCCAAAATGATCAGTGCCAGGAGGATCTGGATAGCCTGTGAGGAAAGAAATGGGTCCATGAGATCACAAGTGCCCCAGCCTCTTTAGACTCTTCTAGGTTCCTGAGGCATCCTGCTATTTTTATGTCACACCTCCCTCCACATGAACGCCTTCCTCTTCCGTGTGCCAACGCCCTTGAGATTTGCAAAAAGTCCTCTGTCTCTTTCCTCATCACACTTACCTGGGTCCTTCACATTCCTCACTCTCATCCTTCCCTACCTATTATATCCCCTCTATTGCCAATTTACCTTGCACCAGATTTAACTATAAACCTGACCTACTTGCAAGCTTCTTCAGGGTGGCCCTTCTGTAGCTCCAGCATCCTATCATCCCCACCCCCCACCGCACATATTTTCCACATTCAGTATATGCTTTTGGAGTTAAGGCTCAAGTCCACTTCTCTTAAAGTCTGAAGTTTGCTGATCTAGAGTGTAGAAGCTGGGGTGAGCTCTCTGTCTCATCTGCTCTTTGGGCAAGGGCTTGTCTAGAGGTGAGACTAATCCGGTGGGTTCATCAGCCTGTTAGGAGTCTGCACCATGGTGGTCTTGGGGTTGGCAGCTCTTCTCAGGACAGAGTTTCTCCTCAAGCATTCTGGGTTTTCCCCGGGCCACAGCTGTGGAGCACTGTACCACAGGTTGTGTATTTTCCTTTTGTACCAGGGATGGAGGCTGTGTGTACAGCCCTCCTCTGGGTACATTTATGATTGAAAAATTTTTTTTCTACCTCGTGGCTCACTATGGAGCTTTGAATATAATTTTCAAAGAACTCCCAATGCCAATGACAGCACAAAGGGGAAGTTTAACCTCTCCATGGGTGGCTTTTAGCTCCACGGGAGGTGTTACACCCTGAGGTCACTGCCTCAGTAAAATATTTGGAAAAATTATACCAGTTTCCTGCATCCTCTCTGCTAGGATTCAGGGAGCAGTACTAACTCCTCATAAAACACGCCCAGGATTTCCTCAGTATAAGGAAGTTATAGCCAAACTGTGGAAGGAGCCCAGATGTCCATCAACAGCTGAATGGGTAAAGAAGATGTGGTCTATATCTACAATAGAATATTACTCAGCCATAAAAAGGATGAAATTTACATTGATTGCTTATGCTAAGCGAAATAAGTCAATCAGAGAAAGACAATTACATGGTTTCAATTATATGTGGAGCATAAGAAACAGAGCAGAGGATCATAGAGGAAGGGAGGGAAAAGTCAATGGGAAGAAATCAAAGAGGGGGAAAAACCATAAGAAACTCTTAAGTACAGGAAACAAACAGGGTTGTTGGAGGGGAGGTAGGTGGGGGGACGGCATAACTGGGTGGTGGGCATTAAGGAGAGCAGGTGATGAGAAGAGCACTGAGTGTTATGTGCAGCTGATGATTAACTTAATTCTACATCTAAAAATAATGATGTACTATATGTTGGCTAATTGAATTTAAATTTTAAAAAAAGAAAGATGCTTTCTAAATAAATAAGTAAATACTCTATTTCCCAGAGTTCCATAAGCCCCCAGAAGCATCTCTAAGGCATGCTTATAAATAAGACATTTCTAAGGCAAACTGTGGGCATTTTCTAAGCAGAATATTTATTTCTCTTGTTTATCAAAATCTAGGGAAATGGTATTATTGGCTACATATTGGCTTTTCTACTGAAGATCGAGTTATTTGTACAAGCAAGTGACTTAGAGGTTTTTATGATTAATCAAGAAGGAAACATTACAGACAAAAGGTGAGAGAAAAGAAGGGGAATCAAATCCCTCCCTGAAAAAGCATCCATATGGTCACACCTGGAAAAATAGCTTCTTTTCACCCTTCCAGGAAAACCAATGGATGGGAGAGGACTTACCCCTAAGACATTTGGTTCTCCCTTCAGGAAATCCAACAGTGAGGCATGAGGTCTGTAGGGAAATGCAGTTAGTACTTTATCATTTGGTTGTACAGTGATGACATGGGTCGATTTTTTGACCTCGGATGATGACTCCATGTTTCAATGGTAGAACTCTATTAAAAGAGTGAGTGATTGAACATTGCAGCAAAAATCATGGTCTTCCATCAGTTTCACATGGAGTCCTTAGCAATGAGCCTGCTCTTCTCACTCCTAGAACCACAGAATCACAGTCATTGAGTCATAGAGTCTCAGAATTCTAGAGCATATCCTGGCCCTAGATCCAGGTGAAGGATAGTCCAGTTTTCCAGAAGACCAACTTCCTTGTCAGTTTGATTACAAGCGGAATCTACAAAAATAAATAGATGATGTATATGAAAACAAATCCCAGTACCTGTGTCCAAGAGTGCTTTGTTTTAATATCTATTAAACAGTTCTATCCTTTTAACAATTCTGTAGTCCCAAAACTGAGGTACAGAAAGACTACATTGCCCAAGGTAACATACTAAGGGATTGGGAAAGGAGCCAAACTCCACCTGTCTTATCTCTCCAATTTGTGTTTCTTCCACCCTCTTTCAAAAGGAGTTTTCCACTTGTAGTTGATAAGTTGTCTCATTTGCTATTTGATCCTATTCCTTCATAGTGTAAAAATCCATATTTAAGGAGGTATAGGGCTGGATGTAATTGCCACTTTATGAGAGCATATTTTAGCTTTCAGAAGGACAAGTAAAGCTAATCCTGCTCAAAGCCTTCCTGATTTCAAACTACACAAGTACAGTAAAAAGAACAAAAAGTGCCTTTTGGAATTTTGCTTCCCACATTTAATCCTTTATAATCCTGTATTTGTTATTATTTTAACTATTAAACCACAAAGGTAAATGGTTTCACAAATCCAAAAAAATTATATGCACAAATGTTCTCTTGAGTAATTCCTAGTTTGTGGCAACCATGCCTAGCAGGGTTTCTCAGCCTCAGCCCTGCTGGCATTTGGAGTCTGCTAATTCTTTGCCATAAGGAGTTGTTCTGTGCATTGTAGGATATTTGGCAAGATGCTACTACCATATCCCCAGTTGTGACAGCCAAAATTGTCTGCAGACATTGCCAAATGTCCCTTGGGGGTTGGGGTGGGGTAAAATCATTTCAGGTTGAGAACCACTTCTGGAGAGAAATAATTGCAGACTCTTCTCTCTTATTTTTTTTCTTTTTCTGACAGAATGACTCTTCGTTTTCACAACAAGGGTACATATTTCTCAGTACAACATTTTCCTACCAACATTTATTCAAGTAAATTTTAATTCATGTACCCAAAGCACAAGGCAATCTTTCAAACAAAACCGAGTATGGGACCAGTCTGTATTTAAATTGTAAGCAGAACTGATAGATCATCAGAATCATGTGAAGTTATGAAAAGCATGCTGGTCCAAAAAGGGGAAGTGCCCCCAGGATGGCTCTGACTCAGATTACAGCCATGCACTGCCAAAAAAAAGCCAACCGTTGTGATTATGTGGCATTGAAGGAATCACAGGATTTTAAGCATTTTTATAGCCTGACATGTAATTTACTATGCACACGTAGATATTTTATTGCCTTATACTTATATTTTGGGAAATCGATGGGAGTTTGGGTTGACTGAAAGCATATGGTTTTTCCCTTAGAATGCTGGGAAAGAGCTGTCTTCACACAGCATACCTGGTTTTTAGGAAGGAATAAGGGATATGCAGCAGGAGACACTTCAAATTTCATTGTCTTGGTTTTTTCAAAAATGCATCTCATTTTATTATTTCAACTTAGTTATAGTTGTCAGCTTCAGCTCTCTGCCCCTGCTTCTGACTTTCAAGCTTCTTAAAGATGGGTTGTCTCACATCAGCCCACAGACTCAGACCAGAAGGAACTAGGCTATTCCATGAAAAGGCGAAATGACAAGATCTCTGTGGGACAGCTACAAGCAGGGAGATAGACTTTGGGTCAAAATGGCATTCCCTCTTGCTTTCCAACAGCAGAAGGTGCCGATGCATGTGCCGATGCTGCTTTAAATAAAATGAGGTATTTACTCCCTCACTAAATTCCTCCTTCTTCTTATACTATCACATCCATTTTATTTTAATTTTTTAAATAATTTTTTAAATTTATTTTCAGCATAACAGTATTCATTATTTTTTCACCACACCCAGTGCTCCATATAATCCGTGCCCTCTGTAATAACCACCACCTGTTACCCCAACCTCCCACCCTCCCGCCACTTCAAACCCCTCAGATTGTTTTTCAGAGTCCATAGTCTCTCATGGTTCACCTCCCCTTCCAATTTCCCTCAACTCCCTTCTCCTCTCTATGTCCCATGTCCTCCATGCTATTTATTATGCTCCACAAATAAGTGAAACCATATGATAATTGACTCTCTCTGCTTGACTTATTTCACTCAGCATAATCTCTTCCAGTCCCGTCCATGTTGCTACAAAGGTTGGGTATTCATCCTTTCTGATGGAGGCATCATACTCCATAGTGTATATAGACCACATCTTCCTTATCCATTCGTCTGTTGAAAGACATCTTGGTTCTTTCCACAGTTTGGCGACTATGGCCATTGCTGCTATAAACATTGGAGTACAGATATCCCTTCTTTTCACGGCATCTGTGTCTTTGGGGTAAATACCCAGTAGTGCAATGGCACAGTCATAGGGAAGCTCTATTTTTAATTTCTTGAGGAATCTCCACACTGTTCTCCAAAGAGGCTGCACCAACTTGCATTCCCACCAACAGTGTAAGAGGGTTCCCCTTTCTCCACATCCCCTCCAACACATGTTGTTTCCTGTCTTGCTAATTTTGGCCATTCTAAGTGGTGTAAGGTGGTATCTCAATGTGGTTTTAATTTGAATCTCCCTGGTGGCTGGTGATGATGAACATTTTTTCATGTGTCTGATAACCATTTGTATGTCTTCATTAGAGAAGTGTCTGTTCATATCTTCTGCCCATTTTTTGATATGATTGTCTGTTTTTTAAAAAGATTTTATTTATTTATTTGATGGAGAGAGAGAGATCACAAGTAGGCAGAGGCAGACAGAGAGAGAGGAGGAAGCAGGCTCCCCACCTAGCAGAGAGCCCAGTGTGGGACTCAATCCCAGAACCCTGGGATCATGACCTGAGCTGAAGGCAGAGGCTTAACCCACTGAGCCATCCATGCGCCCCTATCACATCCACTTTAAAGAAGAGGAAACTGAGGTCCGATGTTACTGCTGGTAAGGGTGGAAGCCAAAATCTGAGCTTGGCCTTCCCCCCTTTCATTTTCTATGCAACGATCTAGTGTCTATTAGTTGTTTTTTTTTTTAATTGCTATTATCTACCACAAATTTTTAGGAGCTCAGAACAACACACATTTATCATCTTACAATTTTCATGGATTGGGAGTTGAGGCATAACCTGGTTGGGTACCTCTGTTCAGGGTCTCACAGGGATGCCTACAGTCAAAGTGTCAGACAGCATGTATTTTCATCTAGAAGCTCAAGTGGGGAAAAACCCACTTGCAAGGGCAGTCAGATAATTGACAGAATCTATTTCCTTGTGCTTGTATGACTCAGGGCCCTGGGTTTTGCCAGATGAACGCCCTGTTCCTCTTTTTCTCAACATGACTGCTTACATCAGGCCAACAGGGAGAATCCTTCACCCCCATTGGTTAAGATGGAGGAAGGATGGAGAGTTTGTAATAAGGAATTGGGTAATGCGGCTCAGCCACAAATTTTGGGTTCCTTTTGGGGAACCTGCAATTTTTTTCCAAAATATTGAAAGAACACAGAATTGTATTATGTATGTTCAGTATCTGCAGTGTCTGTTTGGAATTGGTTGAAACTGTTAACTCTTTTTCTTTCCATTAATTGATTCGACGTTCATGCTAGTGGTTTTTTTTGCCTAATTGGGTTCCCAAAGTGAATAAGGTAGTGAGGCAAAAGATGGAGTCAAAAATGACTCCCAAATTTCTGACTTTAGAAATTGAGTGGATGGACATATCAGGCTGAGGGAGTGGAGGGAAGTTGCAAATGAAATATACATTGTCTTTACTGTACCTAGTATCAGTTTGGAATATTATTCCAGATAATTCTGGATACATTCCAGATAGCATTATCTAAAATATTATTCCAGATAATTCTAAATATAATTCTTCAAATATTCTGAAGAGCTTTCCTATTAACAGAGAAACAAAAAATAAGAAATAGGTCTTGTATTAAATATTTTATTACATTTTTGGCTTATAGAATGAGGAGGAATCTCCAAGGCCCCCCGCCCCCTATGTAAAATACTAACACACACACACACGCATAAACACACACACAGATTTGAAAACACATAAACAGGAGCTGAAAACCTCAGTAGAGAGTAGTAAGGGAGTGTCATAGCTTACAGACTGGTGGGGGTAGACATAAAATTAACAAACCAAGAAAATACATAGCCTGTCAGATGGCCATAAGTGCTTTGGGGAAACAAATAAGGAAGTGAAGGGGAGAGAGGCCCATAATTTTGTGTGTGTCGGTGGGGAGAATTTTACTTCAATTAAGAGATTTGAAGAAAGACCTGAAAGAAGTGAGAAAGGAAGCAATGGAAGTAATTACAGGAAAAGTACTCCAGGTAGAGGGCCTGCCAGTGTAAAATTTCTAAAGAAAGAATGTGTTAAGGGACAGCAAAAGGCCCATGTGCCTGGAATAGAGGAGCCAGGGGGGATTATCAGAAGGTCAGAGCAGATATGACAGTTCAGATCCTGTAAAGAAATTTAGGGACTCTGGCTTTTCTTTGGAATGGCATAGAATGGGTTTGAACAGAGGAATGACATGGTCTGATTTTAGATGGGGAAAAAAGTCTGTTATTTACTATATGGAGAACAAACCACCTGGTGTGGGTGCCCAGCTAGTTGCCCATTGCAGTAATGTCCGTGGGAGATGATGAGCCAGAGGACTCATGAGATGGTGAGAATTAATCAGACTCAGTATATTTTGAAGTCTTAATGATAGACTGGATATAGTGTTTGAAAAAAATAGAAGAGCCAGAGACAACTCCTTGGTTTTTGGAATATGATGTTTCAAAGGAAATTGACTCTGGAGAAGTGAGGGGGCTTAATAACTAGACAGGCCAAGGGGTCAAAAGCAACTTTTTCAAAAACATTTTTATTCAATTATAACAGAAGCAAGAGAACCCAAGTCACCTACGTATGACACCAGCACCCAGATCAAGGAGAAGAACGTTTCTGCAAGCCCATAGACCCCCTGGGTTCCCTTTCTATAACTATCTACCCCCAAGGGCAACCACCGTCCTGCTTCTAACACCACCTGCTAATTCAGCTTGTGTTTAAACTTTATACACATACAGTATTTACTCTTTTATAAAAGGCCCTTTCCCCCCCGAACATTATGTTTGTGGGATCTATCTACATGGCTGCATGTAATTATAGTCTGCCCGTTCACATTACTGTTTAGTACTCCATTGTATGACTATAGTACAATTTTTATTTCTCTCTTTTATTATTTATAGTCATTTGGATAGTTTCCTTTTGGAGGCAACTATGTGTATTGGCTCTATGACCATTTTTGTACATGTCATTTGGAAAACACGTGTATGCATTTCTGCTACATCCTTGTCTTGGGATAGGACCCAAGGCCTAGATCCAGGGGATAATAGTGGGACCCTCTTTATTGGGTAGGTCATGTTATTTATTGTTTATTCCAATACAGTAACAGGGTAGATATTCATTCTATATGGCTAATTTCTTATTTGGTCTAGAACTTAGATCGGGAAGAGCGTTATGATAAATTATAATCTCTGAAGCCACATATTTAAGAATATAGTCATAAAATGAGACAGAATACCGAGCCACATTTATTTGGCAGAAATGCACTTCAATTGGCAGAAATGGAGCCATATATATATATATTTTTTTTTTTTAAAGATTTTATTTATTTGTCAGAGAGAGCGAGCGAGAGCGAGCACAGGCAGACAGAGTGGAAGGCAGAGTCAGAGGGAGAAGCAGGCTCCCTGCGGAGCAAGGAGCCCGATGTGGGACTCGATCCCAGGACGCTGGGATCATGACCTGAGCCGAAGGCAGCTGCTTAACCAACTGAGCCACCCAGGCGTCCCTTAAAGTACTCCTAATTTAAAAGTTCTTGCAGTCCCTAATATCCAGTGTTTAAGCAACATAGTGTGAAACTAATACAGGCTCAGAGCCTGCAAAGCCACGTGACTTGGCCACTTCACACTAGCACAAGAGTGCACATTTTCTCTTCTTATTCATGGGTAGGTGAATCACTTTCTGTTCAGCTTACCCACCTGGGCTTCTGAGAGATTATTTTCAAGAGCAATGAAATCGCTCACACTGAGCAAGTGCAACACCAAAGCTGTTTTCTGAAAGTTTCTTTCAGCGTCTGTAGTAGCTGAAATTTCAGGAAATTCTAATCACACTTTGCCAGGAGTGCTGGATTTCTCCTTTTCTTTCTGAAGCGTTACTTTCATACATGACCTTGAAGAGCTTTTTGACATGCTGAATATGACCTTGGCAAGGAAGATGTGCTCTAGAAAAGAGAAAGTGTATTATTTTATTATTTTTTAAATTATTACTGTTATTTTAATTAACATATAATGTATTATTTGCTTCAGGGGTACATGTCTGTGAATAATAATAATATTAGTAGTATTTTAATTAACATATAATGTATTATTTGTTTCATGAGTACAGGTCTGTGAATCATCAGTCTAGTAGTAGTCGTTACTAAAACCTGATTTTGGAGGCTTTCTTTGATCCATATTTAGAATGCATTCTCCCCACATGTTGTACAGTAGTAGCCTTTCCAACTTTACCAAAATATATTATTGATTCAGTATTAGTTTCAAATAGATTCCATTCTTTAATCTGCTAACCATGTTACCATTTAAGACCATAATTGAATCATTATTCTGTCCCTTTAAATAATTTCCTTTTTAAAAAATATATATATATATATATATATATATATATATATATATATATGGCTTTGGGAACCTGGGTGGCTCAGTGGGTTAAGTCTCTGCCTTTGGCTCAGGTCATGATCCCAGGGTCCTGGGATTGAGCCCCACATCAGGCTTTCTGCTCAGCAGGGAGCCTGCTTCCTCCTCTCTCTCTGCCTGCCTCTCTGCCTACTTGTGATCTCTGTCTAATAAATAAATAAAATCTTAAAAAAAAATCATGGCTTTTAGAGAAAAAGCGAAGATTTTTAAATTGTAATGTCACGCCCTAAGAAGGGATAAGGAAGAACACAGAAAGTATCAACAGAACAGAGATGCCCAATAAGATCTCATCACATAGCAGGAGAATGGAGCCCTGGAGACTCTACCAAGGCAGGTGGCTGTGTCTGTGACAAGAAGGAGGAGATGCCAGTTTTCATTCTCAGCCGGTTTGTCTGTGTCACTCATTATCCATGTGATTTTATCCAACCCTCAGTTCTTTCATAAGGGCTGGGGGCCCGTGATTTCTGTTTGTTTGTTTAACATTTTATTTATTCATTTGAGAGAGAAAAAGAGAGCGTAAGTTGGGGGGAAGTGCTGAGCAGGGAGCCCGATGAGGGGCTCAATTCCAGGACCCCAATATCATGATCTGAGCCAAAAGTAGACACTTAACCGACTGAGCCACCCAGCCATCCCGGGGCAGATGATTTCTAAAGCCATTCCAACCTCATATTAAGTGGTTCTCTAACTGACTTGCTGGCCAGAAGTCAGCCACTAATAATCTCAGATACCAGTGTCATCATGAAGGGGAACCCATTCTTAGAACTCTCTCCTCACTATGAAAGTCGCCTTCTCCACGAACCACAGGACCAACAACTGACTCCTCTTTCTGACACTTTCTCAACCTGGATCATCACAGCTCAGATGCTGGGACCCAGCAAGCTTCGTGTGACATACCAGAGTACTCACCCCAGGGTTGCTGGAGTACACCTCTTTCCACCAAAGGATGGAAGCATATGCAGCCAGTGAGAGCTCCAGCACAGTGAAGACCAACATCACCACCAGCACCCCCTGTGAATCAAGCCAGGGATAGTTGGTGCCTGACCGCAGAGGGGAGCCTGGGGCTTAAAAGTTCCAGCAGTGGACAGAAAGGGAAGCGGCAGGAAGAGTAACCTTTCCTTTATCTCTAGTTTTTTTATGTTTATCTTTGTTATGATGTTTCTAGTGCGGATTTGTTTTTATTTATCCAGGAACAGTCTCCATTCATACCTTCCATCTGAAATCTCCCTTTTTTTTTTTAAATTCTGAAATTTTGCCGGTAATTTATCTTTGTATATTTCTTCTCTCCTTGGCCAACCTCCTGGAGCTCATGTTAGATGTGACCCTTTGTGCTTCACTGTGTCCTTCCTGTTAGCCTGTCACTCATATTTTTCAGATTTCTATTGCAATGTGGTATGCTCTGTGTGATTTAATTAGACCTAAATTCCATCTCACAATTTCTTTGGGTATATTGAGTTACAGTTTAATTGATACGCTGAATTTTTAATTTCAAAGATTATAATTTGCCCTTCTAATCATACTGTTCAGTTCTTTTTCAAATCTGCTTATTCCTTTTTCTTACCATCATGTTCTTTTATTTTGATTTTTGCTCCTTTTTTTATGCCTTTAATCATTTAAGACATTTTCATTATAGTCTTCCAAATTAGTATATAACCTCCAATTCTTGAGCTAACTTGATCTAACTTTCATATTTGTTCAATTTCCTGCTGTTCCCCATTTATTCTATGTTTTTCAAAACACTTTCACTCTTAGGTGATTTAGCATATGGGTGGGGAGGGAGAATTTTTTAATATATAGGAGACCCAGTGGTTGGGTTTATGGATGACTCCCCAGTGGGAATTTTATGTTTGATTTTGCTAGAACCTCAGGAGTTCCACAGACCCAGGAAGTTTTTAAGTTAATCCTTGTATTCGAGATTCCTTTATATTATATGTAATTTTCAATTTGGATGCCGTCCATCCCTGCCCATGGCTTGGTGAGATGAATTCACCCTAGCATCCTTTATGGCAGAGTTTCTTAATGCTTCCTGGGATGTTGGGCAGGGATTTCCTTGTCCTATTTTCAAAAATACAGTAAATATTCAGTCTCTGCTTTTAACGTTTTTGCAGGACACTCAGTGTGGTCCTGAAGAACTTTAGATTTGTCATGGGCATTAAAATGCCATTACCCCAGCTGGTAACCCCTGTGTTCCCGTCCAGACTTCTCTGGTTTTCTGGTCCCAGCTCTTGTTTGATTACCTGGCTGCAGCATCCTTCTTAGCTCCTGGAACACAAAATGCCTTTCTTCCTTGATTTTTTCTTCCTTCTTTCAATCCTCCCTTCCTTCCTTCTTCCAACCTCAGGTATATATTTTAAATGTTTTGATGTATCACTTTGCTTAGGTGATCTTTGTGTTCATAAAGAAAGAATGGGTGTTTGGGGTCAGTCCTGTTGCAACTTCTCTGATTTTGCAGGAAGTTCTCTGGTTGTCTGAGAGCAGGAGACAGTTTGATGTATTGAGAGTAGTTTTCATCGAGTTAAAACTTCAGCATCCTGGCAGGGAGGATGTCTCCTTCACTCTCCCAGATTTGCCTGATGTCTGCCCTGCACCAGGGTAATGCTGTCTCCCAGGCTTCCTTGCACTGATTTCTAACCTGATGCATTTCTGTGCCCTTTCACTTCCTCAAGCTACAAGCCCTTCTGCTTCCTCAGAAGGGTTGCTTTTGACAGCCTCTGGGTCACACGGGCAGGAACTTGCACACATTTTCTGGGATCCGTGAGACAGATCCAAGGGAAGAAGAGATACTACATTTGTCTCCCTGGCTTCTTGCTAGAGGAGTCACAAAGGAAGAAATTTTTCTCCTTAAAAGGCCAGAGCTTATGGTTTTAAAACTATGAACCTATGGATAAAGGATTGACTAAGCCAGGATTTTTACCAAACAGGTGATGACCATCCAGCTTGGGGGGAATTTAGGCAAGAAAACGCTGCCCAGAGATGTTGGCATTTTTGCTAGGAGTGGAATCCACTAGTGGGCCATCTCCCATCCCCTTCTCCTTCTGCCAGCCTTCCTGGGCCAAAGTGTAGTAGTTATGTGCTTGGGCTTAAGTCCAAGTTCTATAGCTAACTTACTGTGGCTACATTAATCGCAAATCAAGTAAAATTCAAATAAAGAGGGATATTTCTGCCTGTGTTGAGGGGGAAAGATGCCTGCTCAACAAAGGGGGCACCTCAAGAGCTAAACCTACTGAGAAAGGAATATTTTTTAATGTAAGAAGGACTGCTGACCACCTCTTCTTTGTCCATTTGTCTATGGATGGGCTCTTAGGTTGCTTCCATATCTTGGCTATCGTCAGTAATGCAGCAGTAAACACAAGGGTGCATGTGTCTTTTCAAACCAGCGTTTTTGTTTTCTTCGAGTCAATGCCCAGTAGTGGAATTACTGGATCGTATAGTATTATTATTTTTGATTTTTAAAGGAAACTTCATACTGTTTTCCCAAGTGGTTATACCATTTCACATTCTCCTCAATGGTGCATGTTGTTCCCTTTTCTCCACATACTCACCAACACTTGTTCCTTGTCTTTCTGATACTAGCCATTCTGACACACATGGAGTGATACCTCACTACAGTTTTGAATTGCATTTCCTTGATGATTAGTGATGTTGAACGTCTTTTCATGTGTCTCTCTGCCATCTGGTGTGTCTTCTTTGGGAAAATAGCTATTCATGTCTTCTGCCCATTTTTAAAGTTGGATTATTTGTTTTTCCAATGTTGAGTTGTGTAAGTTTTTATGTATTTTAGATATTAACCCCATATAGGATATCTCATTTGCAAATATCTTATCCCATTTAGTAGGTTGCCTTTTCTTTTTGTTGATGTTTTCCCTTGCTGTCTAGAAGCTTTTTTGTTTTGGGTGGAGTCTCAGTAATTTATTTCTGCTTATTTTTCTTGCCAGACCAGACATATCTTGAACCCACAGCCCTTCTTGATTTCCTATTTTGACATGGCACAATACATCCCCTATATTTCGCAGTCTGACGATAGGACTTTTTCAACCACATTTTTTTTTTCCTGTCTGCTTCCAGGAGTTCAGATCAACAAGATATAGACTGCTGAAAAAGCAGAAATCATGCAAAAGAGAGAAGCTGAGATTTCACATGACAGGATATTGAGTCTGAAGCTACTTACTGTTAGACTGACGCTATCCAGAAGACAGCCCTTGAATTCATATATCGAATAATAGTACATCGAATAAGGCAGTGTGGATAGATACTCCCTTTCTGAGTCACACCGTCGAGAAGCAGTCTCTAGGGCTGCCAGACCATCAGCAAGGAGGAAGAGGCCTGCTCCAGCAGTGAGAGAACTCACTGCACTTGAGGTCAGGCTGCTCACGGCCTGAAAAAGATAAATCTGTCCTGGGATCTCACGGTAGAAGCAGCGTGTGATGCTGTTATTTTTCCATCCATTACACTACAGTGGCGCTTCCCTGAGTCTGTTTCCTCTCTAATCTGTGTACTCCTGGGGGCGCGGACTGTGTTTTATTCACCTCTGTATCCCTCTTCACTATCTAATTTATCACTTGATATAATTAACACGTTTGTTGAGTGCAGTGCATGAACGCAGGAATGATTTCTTCGGGGTAGGGATTCTGGCTCCTTGGCTCTCTGCAGACAGAGGTGGCCCTGCTCAAACCACTCCCTGTCTATTCCTTGACTTCCTCAACAGCCTTAGAATCATTCTGTTGCTTTAAGATGTTCTAGAATATGGTCTTTGGTGGTCTCTGTGCCTTTTCTTTCCATAACACTGGAGAAGCTGGAATACTTACCTATAGGTGGGTCAGGCCTGAGAACCACATGGACCACACTCTCTCCTGAGTCGTGTTCTACATTTTAGAGTAAAGGTTTCTCACACAATATGGTTCCTCTGCAAAGAAACTGAAGTGCTAGATTCTGTGCTAGGTTCCCAGTATATGTTCTTTTCTAATTAAACATCATTATAGGATACTATGGGGTGGGAGAATGGTTGCTCTTCCGTCTTTTCCCTGGACCTGGTAATGTGGCTTCAAGTGCTGAGTTACCGAAGGAAGAGCAGAAGTGGGTAGTGCCTTTGCCCAGAGCTGCCACATGGGTAATGGAGCCCACATGTTGGCTTTTGTCTTATGTATGAAGTCCACATCATGCTCAAGTATAGTTTTCCCTTTTAGGGTGTTCAGGACACTTGGAAAGCCACCTGTGAGATCCAAATGTTCATCTTCCACATTTTATAAATGAGAATACCGAAACCCAGAGAAGGAAGGAACTTTTTTGAGCACACAGATGGGTCAGTCACAGCGCTGGGACAAGAGTATAGGTTTCCTGGTTCCAAGTCCAGAACTCCATCCAATGGGGTAAACATTTCAAAATTCTGTCCACTGATTCTGGGGTTTAGATTCTAGCTTCAAGTACCAGGAACACATACCAGCTTCACACACCATCTTAGGTTCCCTCATCCATGGCTAACTACACCTTGGATCTTCCTGAATCAGGATGTGGCTTTTCCCTGAGTCATCTTTGTGAGTGTGTGGAAAGGGAAAGGGAAAGTTTGCAATGAGAGGATCAAAGACCCCACCCACACATTCCCGACTTTTGTCAGGAAAGTGGCTACAGTCTGCTAATTTCTTGTTTCTGAGGGGGTGGGGGAGCTAACCGCAGGATCTAAGCCCACACACCTGTGCCTCTGACCTTGCCATTTAGGAAATTGATTCATTATGAGACAGGTTTTTCCAGAAAAAGAAGGTCTAGGTTCTAGCTGGGATGGTCATCTACCCTATTCAGGGCCAAGATAACAAACTATAAAGACTCCATGGTGTCTTTAAAAATTTCTACTGTTTAAGCAACTGAGGTAAATCTCCAGACTTGGAATATGATCCAGGAGGACATTGTGTAGGGGAAGAGTACCTGTCTAGAAGGTAGGGAATTTGATGTTACCACCCGGTTCTGCCAGTGGACCAGTGCTGAGAATTTGGGTTCTCTACCCTGCTCATAGCCATTTTCCTAACTTGTGAATGGAAACTAAACTAGGGTAATTAACTGTCAAACTCCCTTTATTCCAATGAGCTGAGATTTGATAGTTCTTATACTTACAAAGGTCTTAGTTGCTTTTTTCCCAGAAATAATTGAGAGGGATCCAGTAATGGCAAACTGCTCAGAAAAGAGAGAAATAGTCAGTTCAGTTGTCTAGTGGAAATGTGGAAATCTACTCTCAATGCTTATGTTGACTTTGAAGAAATCCAGAGGATCTGGATTTATGTTAGCAAAAGTCGCTGTGAGCTGAGGTGGCCTAGAGAGGAGGTGTACAGGGAGGGAGGAGAGTAATGCTGAATTACAAGGTGGGGAGAGTGGAGGTTGAGAAAGACCAATGACTTGAAGGGACAGGAAGGTGAGAGCAGCCAAAAGAAGCACTTAGGAAAGGGTCTCTTATGGCCCAAGGTACAGAAACACATGGGCTTCAAGTATTAGTGTAGGGGACCTGTGTTAGACTAGTTGCTGAGGAAGGTGGGAAGTTATAGGGACAGATGTGAAGGGTCATCCTGAAGCCCCAGAACTCAGTATTTGAGACCAGGGGTGTTTCAGATCCAGCTGGTGGAGGAAGAATGTTTGGAGAAGCTGAAACATTGGCTAAGCTTGTGGCTTTTAGGGGTTGGGTAGTCACAGACAAAGAGGGTCCAGCATGACCTATTTCTACCTTTCATAAGGGAATGTGGGAACCACAACTACTGATCAGATAGACATATAAGACAAATTATGCTCTGGGGGCAGGAGCACAGCTTCCTTGCCTCACTGCATAGTTTGTGTTCACACAGAGGCTATATCCATACAGTGATGGTGTCTTTGTAGAGTTCATTTGCCCAGAATGTGTGCTTTTTTCTCATTTTGTACAAGATACTACATGGGAAATAAGTGGCCCTTTGTGGGAGGCATGACTAGGCCCTGGCTCTCTTCAAAGAAAAAGATTAACTAGGACCTTCTCCATGAGTGCTTCAATGGAAGGCAGCAAAAAAGTTTTCCAAATTCTCAGGATTACTTCTGTACAGATAACAAGAGTCTTTGCTTCCTGTGAATTTTACCATTGCCAGTTTAATTCCCTGCAATCTGTGTAATCTACCAGTGGTGCTCATTCTATTTTAAAAATGACCTTTTTACTCCCTACCTGGCAGGTGGATTATTCTTAAACTGGAGGAAATCCAAAAGCCCAAAGAAGAATGTGAAAAATCTTCCATTATTCCAAAGGCAGGCTGTGACGCCAGGTAAGAAATGCTGGACTGATATGTCCACTGTATGACCCTCTTGTGTCCTGCCCCAGTGAGCCACTCCTTGGGGTGCTGACACAGGAGGAGGCGATTAAACCCCTCTGCTGCTCTTCCTGCATTGGAGAAATGTGATGTGGCACAATGACAGAGGGAAAGTCAGAGGCCTTGGCTGCCTTGTCCTCTATCCCTACCTCTTGAGAGTCATGGAGTGACTTAGTACCTACTTAGCATTTAGAAAGCATGTCGTCTCTTGGAGACCCCACTGTACTCACACATGGTGCTCCTACAAATGGATACCCAGACATCAAAATGGTGGAAACTGTTGGCTTGAAGTGGGAAGAGTAGGGAGCAGAAACCAAAATGGCCCCCAAACTTGAAATCAACAGGCAACACAGGATCTGGATAACCTACAAGAGACAAGAAGGAAAATTTTAAGAACACATAAACAGATGAAAGTGACTGTTTGAATGTAAATTGTGTTTATAAAGAGTATAAAATATGCTATAATTGCTATAATTTGTCATATTAAAAAGGAAAAAAGGGACACCTGAGTCGCTCAGTCAATTAAGCCTGCTTAAAATTCTCTCTCTCCCTCTCTTTCTGCTCCCCCGCTCTGCTCATGTGTGCTCAATCTATCTCTTCTCTAACAATTAATTAATTTACTTATTTATTTTATTTACTAAAAGGGGGAAAATGTGTTACAAGGAGTCAGTAAGCATTTTCTAAGAGAAGGAAATCCATGTATAACCAACCTCTTCTTTCTGATAGGATTATTAAATTAGCAAGTCAGGAAGTGATCATATGTACACTTTAACTTTGTTTTTGTTTTGTATTTTTTGTGTGTGTTTTTTTTTTAAAGATTTTATTTATTTATTTGACAGACAGAGATCACAAGTAGGCAGAGAGAGAGGGAAGCAGGCTCCCTGCTGAGCAGAGAGCCCGACTCAGGGCTCGATCCCAGGACCCTGGGATCACGACCGGAGCCGAAGGCAGAGGCTTTAACCCACTGAGCCACCCAGGCGCCCCTAACTTTGTTTTGAAAAAGATAATTGCCAATTTGTTATTCTTATTGTTCTAGGAAAAGCAAATGGAGAAAATTTTTCTGGACACTAGTTCAGTTAGATGGATGTAGAAAGCAAACTTATCAAGGAAGAGTTAACAAAGGACTCAATTTTTTTATTTGAATTTATTTCAGTTGAAATAAAATAAGGTAGAAAGTCTTTAGTGCCATAATCCATTTTGTTCATCATTGGATTTTAATAATAATTACTATTTTCATGACATTAGTGATAATTATGATAATCTATATTTGTTGAACACTTTCTACACTCTGATTATTCTTCTCATCTTATTTATGGGTGAGAAAAATGAGGCACCAGGTTAAAAATAGTTTGTACAAAACCACACAAATGGCGAAGTGAGAGAGCTAGGTTTTAGCCCTATTACTTTGATCTGGAACCCACACTGTAACCCACTATTTAATGCACATGCAATTTAAAGTTGGTATAAACATAGGAGAAATAACCTAAAGTCAAGAGAATTCAAAAATTCATATAATTAATATGTATTAAACATCTGTTTTGGGTCAGCACCAGGGAAATGAAGCAAATGAAAATCACTGCTACTGGCCACGTATTTTGTGCTTTACAGATATGTTCCTTGGAAAGTATAGAATGAATTAAGAGTAAAGTAACATGAAATGAGGTCCAAAAAGTAGTGGCAGCATGGTGCAAACCACGTAGGACTTTGTAGGCTATTTTACAAATGTTGCCTATCATTCTAAGTAAAAAGGGAAGTGAAGTGGATAATTTTAAGTGAAGAGATTACATGATCCAATTTATATTTTTAAAGGATCGTTCTACCTGCTGTGTTGAGAATAGATCATAAGGAAACAGAGTAGGGAGATCAATAAGGAGGACGTTGCATTAATTCATGTGAGATGATGTTGACTTTACAGAAGATGTTGACCATGGAGATAGCAAGATGGAGTTGTATCCTAGATGCGTGATGAAGATTAAATCTGTAGGATTTGCTGAGAGTTTGTGGATTATGAAACATAGGGATGAAGGTTGCCTCCAAGGGTTTTGGCTTGAGCATCTGAAATGATGGAACTGACAGTGATCTGATCTGGGAATGTTGTATGAGGGGTGGGTTTGGGGACAAAGATGATGATTTCAGTCTGGGACAGGTTAGGGGAGAGATATCTAGTAGATAACCCAGGGGTTGGGTAAATAAATCTTAAGTTTAGAGGAGAGAGCCAGGTAAGGGATATAGTCCCCCCTCCCCCCGCAAAGTTGTAAGTGAAGATAATATTTAAAAATGTATTACCAGTTGGAATCATTATTGCAGCAGATACAGAAACAAAATAGAATTAAGGACTGCACTATCAAATACTGCAAATGTAGGATCTGAGAAATAAATAGGAATGGTAAAGGAGTATAAAAGGACAAGCCAAGAGGGAAGGAGGGAAACCAGAAGAACGTGGTGTGTAAGAAGCCAAGTGAGTAAAATATTTCAAGTAGGAGAGTGTAGTCAGCTGCGTAAAACACTTCTATTATTTCAAGAACATTAACAACTGAGACTCGGAAATTAGGTTACTAATGTGGAGCAATGGGGACAAATGACGTTAGGTGTGATTCAAGAGAGAATATCGTTCTGGAGGAACTGGAAACATGGACTTCCTACCCCTTAGAGGAATGTTGCTGGGAAAGCAAGTGGCCAGTGGGCAATAGTTGAAGGGAGTGTGAAATTATAATTATTTGTTTCTGCTTTTTTGTTCTCAAGATGGGAGAAATTACTGTAAGATTCTGTGCTCATGGGACTGATAAAAATTTTTGCAGAGAGAATAAAGAGACTTACTGGAACGAGTAATAAGGGATAGGATCTATTGCACAAAGGGAGGGTTATCATCAGTTAGAAGATCATATTGGTAATGGAGAGGGGAGGGAGAATACATGGCACAGATGTAATTGCAGATGTGTAGCAGCTTGTGGACATTCTCTCCAAATTGCCTCAATTTTTTTTTAGTATTTTAGGAAGCAAGGTAATCAGTGGAGAAGGAAGAAGCATCAGAGGTTTCAGGAGATAGAATGTATGAAATAGTTATCTGGGGTAGTAGGTAAGTGAATAGATGAAGGAAAGATCATGTTCTTTTCAGACAACTTTTACCATCCATCTGAGGTTACGGTCATAAACCAGAAGTGGAGTCCACATTGGATTTTCAGCCAAGTTTAGTCGCATGGGTTCAGGTGTAGAATAGGCAAATGGGCAGAGCTAGAAGTAAAACAATGTTGCTGTTTTTCCTGAAGATTATGCCTTAAGTTGAGGAACACAAGGCTGTTGAGGGTGTTCACAAGTGAGAGTGAACAATGGGATCTTGGGTAGGTGAGAAAGGCTCTATGAAATAGGGATATTATCAATAAGTCAGGGAGGTTAAAGAGAGAGTCAACGTAGAGTCAGAGGGAGTTAATCTGGAAAGGTCAGAGTTGGTGGAATATGGGGTGCTCGAAATGTAGGTAACGGTGGCTTTATTGCTGTTAGTATTGATAAGGCCCAGGATATGACTCATAGAATGTTTGACTAAGGAAGGATGGACAAGATACCTGGGGAGAAGAGGTCAAGGAACAGAGAGGATGTGATACTGGAGGGATCATAAACATGAAGATTGAAGCAGTTAAGTCTTAATATGGCAGGATGACAAACATTGATTTGTTTTATTTTCAAGCAACACATTCATCAAAAGATTTTTCTAAGGATGATCACTTTTCAAATTTTCCAGTACATCATTTAATGTTATTTCCTAAACACTGATTATTTTTATGTTTTTTTTAAAGATTTTATTTATTTATTTGACAGACAGAAGTCACAAGTAGGCAGAGAGGCAGGCAGAAAGAGGAGGAAGCAGGCTCCCAGCTGAGCAGAGAGCCCAATGTGGGACTCAATCCCAGGACCCTGGGATCATGACCCGAGCCCAAGCCACCCAGGTGTCCCTATTTTTATGTTTTTAAACTAAACTCAGTCTTCTGAAATTTTAATTCTCCTACCAATTCTCGATTATTCCAAATACTGGAATTACCTAATAGAATCTTTTGAAGGTCAAAAGATTTTAATTATTTTAATTGTTTAAATTGCTTGAGATAATTATTTTTTCCCATGCTCAAAATATAGATAACTTTTTCAAAATATAGATAACTTTTTAAAAATATCTTTTTTGGGGGTTAGAAGACTGAATTAGGATTTTTCAAGTAATAAATAAAAAGAGTCATTATGTGGTTTTTTAAAGGAAGTGGGAGTGAGCGGTATCTGGGTTGGTTAGTGAGGGGTGGCTCAGTTGGTTATGCCTGTGCCTGAGGTTCAGGTCATGATCCCTGGGTCCTGGGCTCTAGGCCCACACTGGGGCTTCCTGCTCAGCAGGGAGCCTGCTTCTCCCTCTTCTCCTCCTCCTCCCTGCTTGTGCTCTCTCTTTCTGTCAAATAAATAAGTAAAATCTTTAGAAAGAAAAGTGGGAGTGAATTACTTAGTTGGATGACATGAGATTCTAAAGTAGGAGCTTTTAGAGATGGAGAGGGGAAGATTGATCTAGAAGTGTCCCTGAGAAACAAAGAATGGATTGCTTTCATTTCCAGGCCCAGAAGGAAGGTAGCAGTGGAAACAATGCCCAAGGGTTTCTGTTTACACAAAAGATTTGGAGGCTTTTGAGAAACACATTCAGGAATGAGGAGGATTATGAAGTTAACTGATCCTGAATTCCAGAGGCCACAACTAGGCAGGTTTCCAAAGTTGGAAATGAGTAGGAGTCAGGTCTTAAAAGGGATATTCAGAGCCAGGTGGGAATTACAGTCCTGGAGAAGGGAGTTGGGGGCAATTGGAGGGGGGAGACGAACCATGAGAGACTGGACTCTGAGAAACAAACTGAGGGTTTTGGAGGGGAGAGGGGTGGGGGGTTGGCTGAGCCTGGTGGTGGTATTAGGGAGGGCAGGTATTGCATGGAGCACTGGGTGTGGTGCATAAACAATGAATTCTGGAACACTGAAAAGAAATTAAAAAAATAAATAAAAATTTAAAAACATAATAAAGTCCTGGTATGACTGGAGACACTTGGATGTCTTATAGGTAAGTGAACAGGGAGAACCAGTGAGGTTAATCCAGACTGTCTCATCTCAAAATGGTTAAGAAATAAGCTCAAAACAGAAAAATCTAATTTAACTTTATTGAGTAAAATCATGTGTTTAAATCCAAAATCGACTATATTAGAGACAAGTTGCAAGATACTTTTTTGGTACAAATTTCAAGTAAAGACCTAGTGGTTTTAGTTTATAGAAAAGCCCGAGTTGGATAGAGTCTTCCCATAAAGCCCCATTTCGTGTCCAAGTTAGCCTGGAGTCAGACAGAAAAAAAAACAAAGACTCTCCCAGATCCACTATAGATCTGTAATCGGAAGACAGTCACCACATTTCCCCCAGGGTTCCCCTTGCAGCTACATCAACTTACTCCAAGGACTGTAGCTTCTTCCTTCAGACTGTTCTGTGGGTTATCTTCCTTTTGGTAGCTGTGCTTGGGTTTTTCTCTTTTGAGGATGATGATGCCATTTGGAGTAAAGGAGTCAAAGTCTCCTTTGGTCTTGGGCTGGAACAGCATGATGCTGGTGGTGCTGGAAGAGGCAGTGAATTCATTTAGGACCCAAGGTTCAACTTGAAGGTGTGAAACCGTTAAAGATTTTTCTCCATTGCCTAAGGGGTGACCTGTCCTTTAGGAACAAAACTGAAGGTGGGGAGCAGTGGAAGCGTTGGAAGGCCAGCATGCTTGGCACAGTCCATCCATCCACGTGGACAGGAAGCATTGTGGACAGGAGGCACTGGAGGAAAACTAAGCATTTTGAGGAGTCCCACAGTTGAGAGGTAAACAATTTGTATAGAACTTACCTTGCAGCCTTGAGTGTATCCACCTCACTGTCCTTCCAAGCAGCTCTGCTTCCAGCCCCCCTCTCAGAGCCGGGTGCGGCTACTTCACCTGTGCTGCGTTCCCACACCCATGTCCCCGAATTGTACTTTCACGTGCACCTGTACGGCTCAGTCTTCCATCAGAGTCTTGTTTCCTTTCCATTCAGGTGCTGGTTACTCCTAGTCCACATCTCTTTCTTGTATCGGTCCTGTCCCACACGGAATGACCCCCTTGCATATAGTAGCTCAATGACTGTTAATATGAACATTTATTTAACTCCTGCTAATTCTAGGCACTACGCCATAGTAGCTTTAATCTTTATAACAACTTGGGTGTTACTAACTCCACGTCATGCGTTAGAGACTCAGGACTAATAAGTTCAAGTGATTTTTATTATATGAAATACACAAAGTGCTCAGCCTGGCACACTGAAAGTGTTTAACACATGGTAGCAAATAAAATTATTATTATTTTTAAAAGATTTTATTTATTTATTTGACAGACAGATCACAAGTAGGCAGAGCAGCAGGCAGAGAGAGAGGGAGAAGCAGGCTTCCTGCTGAGCAGAGAGCCTGAGGTGGGGCTCGATCCCAGGACCCTGAGATCATGACCTGAGCTGAAGGCAAAGTCTTAACCCACTGAGCCACCCAGGTGCCCCAGAAATAAAATTATTATTTTCCTATATTTGCATGACAGTCTGAACCAAGTCGATCTGGCTCAGAAGCTTGTAACAGTTTTCTCAATACCACATTAATTCTCCTCATCTTCCCTTCTTTCCTAATATTGGAAGTTCCAGTGTAGACTCAAGAGGCATGTCGCCTGCTGCCCACCAGCTCAGCAGTATTGCTGAGCCTCTGTGTTGTGAACAGCAGAGTCCAGCCACTGGGATGCTCCTTAGATCTGTTCTCAGTACAACATTCTCCCCCTTGAAGGCCGTAGTTTGAATAAAGGCTTGTGATAATCTGATGGTGCCACAGTTCTGTTCCCTGATCCTTCTCCTCAACATCCAGGTTCTCCTGGAGGGAGTGCATAACCTATAAAGATTGAAACTGGCATCTATAATCTCATTACCAGTGAGGGAGATGGGAAGGGACATCGAGCTGGAAGTCCAATGTGTCAGTTTGCACATTTGAGCGTCACGTCTTGGAGAACAGTCCTGTGCTTGTGTTCTATACCCATCGGTTATTACTAAATATAAGCAAGTTGTTTTAGCCACTTCATAGGTTCATGGTGAGGGAGAGATGAGATGATGAGTGTAATGGCTTCAACATAGAACAGAGGCACATGGTATACTCTCAGTACATATTAGTCGTATCTAAAACTCAGTAGGATTCCAGAGATATTTATTTGCTGGCCATGGGCAGGTTATTGCCCTTCATTTATCCTTCCTGACTGGTTAATTTGAGCCATTCTGACTGGTGTGAAGTGGTATCTCATTGTGGTTTTGATTTGCATTTCCCTGAACCCAAGTGGTGTTGAGTATTTTTTCATGTGTCTATTAGCTATTTGGATATCTTCTTTGCAGAAATGTCTGTTCATGCCTTCTGCCCATTTCTTGATTGGATTATTTGTTCCTTGGGTGTTGAGTTTGATAAGTTCTTTATAGATTTCGGATATTAGCCACAGGAGCATTTCTGACCTTGGACATTTGGTCCCATATTCCTGGTAAATTGGCTTCTGCTGAGTTCCTGTGGTTTACTAACTCAAAGGGCTAAGTAGACCCCTTTCTCTTTCTAGTCTTAATTACCAGTCTCTTGGGGTTCAACCACTTTGTCATAAATTGCAGGATTTCCTCCTTTGTAAGGCAGACCATGAGGACACTGTGCTAAGTGGAACAAGCTGGTCACAGAATGACAGATACTGAGTGACTGAACTTACATGAGGTACCTAAAATAGACTCACTCACAGAGGCAAAGACTAGAATGGTGGTTGCCAGGCTCTGGGAAAGAAGGAATGGGGAATGGCTGTACAATGGGTATAAAATTTCTGTTGTGCAAGGTAAGTTCTAGAGATCTGCTGCACAGCATTGGGCCTATAGGTAGACCTACTGTACTATACATTTAAAAATCTTTTAGAGCGTAGATATCATGTTAGGTGTTCTTACCACAATAAAAACCTAAAAAATTTTTTTAAATCCCAATTTAGGATTTTAAAAACAATAGTCTCTAGTTCTGGTTCCTTTCCTATAGGAGTTCTATAGGATTCCTTCCTATATTTTTCAGTCCTCATACCCAAGGACTACAGGATATACTTGATTCTAGTCCTGAGGCTAGGACCTGGAAGCCTCCTTGGTACAATTACCATACTCTGGATACCATGTACATTTATTTTCTTTTATTATTTTTTTAATTGTTCTGTTTGAAAGCGTATATAACATAGCAAATACAATGAAAAAGGAAATACATTTTGAAGAAGAAAATGAAGTTACTTAAATCCCAACTTCTGCCCAGTAACCAGCATTGCATACGTATCCTTTGCATTCTTGCATTTTCTCCTTCTTCTTTCTTTTTATGTGTTTACACACATTCAGTGTTCTGCATAAACACAATCATTCTATCCATGCCGGTTAGAGATCTTTCTGCACTCAACATTATTCTGTGGACATCTCTGACACTAATGAATGTCGGTGATAAAAATCCTAAACTTAAGAGCCAAGTGGTACATTCTGACACACGATACAATGTGGATAAACCTTGAAGGCAGTACGTGAAGTGAAATAATCAGTCACAAAAGGACAAATATTGTATGATGGCACTTCTGGGAGGCAGCCAGAGTACTCAAGTTCATCAGGACAGAAAGTAGAACAATGGATACCATGGCTGGGAGGAGAGGGAAATGTGGGTTAGTGCTTAATGGGCACGGAGTTTCATTCTGGGAAGATGAAAAGTTCTGGAGTTCATTTGTGGGGATGGTTGCACGAGAATAAAGATATACTAAATACCACTGAATGATACACTTAAAAATGGTTAAAATGCTAAATCTTGTGTTATGAATATTTTACCACAATAAAAAAGACAGTGTATCCAAATGAATGATGTTTCAAAATTCATTTAACCAGTGAAGGTTATTTGGATTGTTTTCATCTCTCTCTCTCTCCTCCCTCCTTCCCTCCTTTTTTCTCTCTCTCTCCTTACCATTATGAACAATGCTATAGTGAACGTCTTTGTACTTCTGTGGTGCCTCATCTATTCAACTATCTACTCAGAGTAACATTTAGAAGTTGATTTGCGGAGTTTAAGGCTATGATACATGTATTGCTACTTTTTAGGGGGAGTTCTATAGAGCCAGCATTCTTTGTGGTTTCATAGGAGTCTCCAGACTGATGCCATCACCCACAGTCTCCAAAGTCTGAGAGGGATGCTTGGTCCCTCCACATTCGTCAGGTGGAGGCAAACTTGGGGTGGCCCACAAATTTTCCAGACAGTTCTAAAACCCCCACTTTGGAGACAAATCATAGCTTACAAGACAACTGCTCTGCATCCAGCAACCTTCTCTATGACAGGAATAGAATGGAACCTTGGGGTCCTAATGCAGGATCCAGTCTAATCGCACAATATGAGTGACATGCCAAGAAATGCAGAGACTTGTAGAAAATCATCACCTCAATTCTTGGAGGGAACCGAAAGATTGTTTCACCCAATTCTTTCGTTTGGGAAGTAGGTAAACTAATCATCAGAGCAGGGAATTAACTCACCAGTCATGCAGGGACTCAGAAGAAAGAATAAGAATCTGATTCCTGGCTGGTTATTCTAAGGACAGTCGTCTCCCCCCAAAATTCAGGATTCAAACCAAGGTGCCCACCTGTTCTTGTAGCCGAGTCCTGCAAGTGGTGGTTGGTGGGCCAGCTCTCTGCTGGGGAGCTCTCAGCCAGAACTTCCTACTTGCTGTTCCTGCCAGAATGATCTTGCTCCTCTGCTCTCCAGCCTCTGAGACTTCCTGCCCCTTTCTCAGAGCAGTAGCTATGATTACACAAGATAAGAGCTTTGGTGTACTTATAGTCAATACATGACTCTGCTTTCTTTTTCTAAATTTCAAGGACTGGAAACTGACACAAAAAAATACAAGTAACACATAAGAATAAATAGCTCGTGTACGGTGTAAGAGAATGGTCGAGCTTCATTCTTCTACATATAGCTGCCCAGTTTTCCCAGCACCATTTATTGAAGAGACTGTCCTTTTTCCACTGTATATTTTTTCCTGCTTTGTCGAAGATTATTTGCCCATAGAGTTGAGGAGCACTGGGTGTGGTGAAAAAATAATGAATACTTGTTATGCAGAAAATAAATTTAAAAAGAAAGAAAGAAAGAAAGAAAGAATAAATAGCTTGTGAAGACTAGTGACTTGCATGATCCCAGTTAGAATTCATTTCCCCTATTCCTGTAGGTAAGTCAACTAATTTATCTGAGCCTGAGTTTTTGGTCTACTGAATAGGGATGGATAATAGGGATTCCACTGTTGGCTGTTGGGAGGACTAAAGAGAAAAGATGCAAAGAGTTTACAAAAAGTAGGTACTCCGTAACTAGTGATAACAGTGATATTCATTTTGGATTTGGGAGAATTTATTTATTTTCCCATTTCCCAGGCTCTTGGCAAATTGAAAGCAACCTCTGGGGACTTGCTGCCCAACTGCCCAAAAAATGAGTGCTTTTTTTTTTCTCTGCCTCTGGCTTTGTATCTCCCTAATAACTTCATGCTCAGGCAAGTCCAGGCACATCTTGGGAAGGATATAGTAGATGGAAGTCAGAAGCACAGCCATCTAGACTGCATACAAGCTCACATGCTGGGAAGTAGGGGTACTGAGGGGACATTGTTGCCACCTTAACATTCCTTTTAAGACTGCTTGGAGAACAGCCTCTGCTCAGAAGGACAGAGATTAAGATGGCTCTGGAAAGTGTGATCTGCACACCAAGAGCTGGTAGCACTTTACTTCCTCAATTTCCTGAAGGTGGCAAAGCTGTCCCCTGAGAGAGGAACAAAACTAAATCAGGGGTATTTAAGGAACTCATAAAATCTTGGAGAGAAATTTAGCAAATTTAGAAATTTAGTCCTTTTATCTCCAAGTGAGGTATCTACTGAAGGAGACTACCACAGATGACTCATCATGTCAGTGGAAGAAGTAGGACTAGAATCCAAGTCTCTTGGCTTCTGGGTCAGGTGTGCATCAGGGCAGCAGTCTGTCACTTTGTCATCATCTCCATCCTCATGGCCAACATCATCATCATTGAGAAAAACCCTCATGGTCCAGACCTTCCTCTGGGTCTGTGACCTGCTTTGAACAAATTGTCAAAGAAAGACATAGGTCATTGGGCTTCTCTCACACCTCTTCTGAGTCTGAGAAGGAATTATTGGGGAAATCAGTTAAATAACCAGTTTTCTCATATATAAAATGATAATAAAGAGGTTTTCAGAATTTCTGTGAGAAGTTGGTTATATATTAAGTCACTTATATAAGTCTATAATGTGCCCAGCATAAATTCTCACATATATTAGAATTCATAAAAATTTGTGTTCTTTGCCCAACATCTTCTCCCACATCCTTTATAGAAAAGTATGTTTCATGTCTTGATTGATCTCCGGGCTCTATGTATAATTTTTCTACACGTACTCTAAATCAATGCTCCTGTGTATTGATTGGGTATCCTCAGCCCTTTCCAGAGTCCTAGCACTTTAGACGGCAAATGACTCATGGTGCTAAGCTTGCTTCAAGGGTGAAGTCCAAGAATTTCCCAATTTCCCCCTCCCTGGTCCAGGCTGACCCTGAAGTTAGTAAGTATGGAAGTGCATCTCAGATCTATGAACTGGAACAGAGATGACTGAGATTTCTTTTCTCTAGAAACAGGGGATACAGACTATCCAAAAGAGGTTCCCCAGAGCACGGTTCATTGTCTTTGACATTTGAGCTCCTTCTTTCCATCTTTCTGCTCAGCTATCCTTAACTAACATAGGGTTTCATCCTCATGGGAGCTGTATGGTGGTAGTAATTTGGGTGCTCTACTTTTGGGAGGCAGAAGAAAGATATCAAAGAGGAAGGTAGACATTGACACTTTCCCATGGATCTCCAGCAAAATTCTTCTCAACTCTCATTGTCCAGAAACATTTCATACTGCCATTTCCATCCATAAGCTAGAAAATACCAGTTTTTTAGTTGTGCACTACACCATTCCTGAATAAAGTCACCATGATTTTGTAAGAAAGGTAAGGAGACCCTACAATGAAGAAGTAAATTATCTTGCTACAATTAGTGTTGAATTTGCAAGGTAATTTCTGTTGAGGTGTGTGTATTCATCTTGGTTAGCTGGATTATTTACATAGTTCACATAAGCTGGTTAGGAACTCATTTGAAGATATAGCTGAAAATATTTGAAAAACTATGAAATGGCACATTTAAGACTTGGGAAGATTTCTTCCTATTTTCTAAAACCAGATAGTAGCAGTGTAAGGATATGAAACTATTTTACCATCACTTTGCAGATATTAAAATATATTTGGAAGAATTTTATATTTCATTTTTAAACACACACACACACACACACACCCCTATATTATATCAAATTTTAATCACATTTTGAAGACCCAAATTTCTTCATTAGTTTTTTTTTCCCCTATAATCTGGGCTAGCAAATAATTTTGAGTGTGAAAGGTAAATATTTCTAGGAAATAAATCAAAACTGAGTATTGTGTCTCGTAACAACTGATTCCACCCACTGAAGCCAATAAAGGATTATAAATGTTGAATAGCAGGATTTGTTCTAAACAACTAATTTTCCTTATCCAGAGTGCTAGCTTCCAGTCTTCAGTTTACATAACCACCGTGAAATGTCCTTCTTACCATTTGGAAAAAGCCTTACTTTCCCCACTCAGTGATTTCTTAATGAATTTACTCTCTGTGATGCTTCCTTACCAGGCACATATATAAACACATAAACTGAGCTTTCCTCCCTCCCTCCTTCTTTTTCCCCCTCCCTCCCCTCCCCTCCCCTTCCTCTTTTCCTTCCTTCCCTCCCTCCTCCTCTCTTTCTTTTCTTTTTCTTTCTTTCTTTCTTTCTTTCCTTCCTTCCTTCCTTCATTGTTTCTTTCTTTCATGTTTGGTAGCTCTGATGATGTTTATTTTGCTCTTTGACACATGTCAAATCTTTTTTTTTTTTTTAAGATTGTTTTTATTTGTCAGAGAGAGAGAGAAAGAAAGCACAAGCAGGGGGCATGGTAGAGGCAGAGGGAGAAGCAGACTCCTCGCTGAGTAAGGAACCCAATCCTGGGATCATGACCTGAGCCCAAGGCAGATACTTAACTGACTGAGCCCCTCAGGCGTCCCAACACACGTCAAATCTTATCAGATAAAATCTTAGCAACCGTCTGTGATTTGAGATTCTTAATATTGGTTAAATTTTGAATAAAAACTCCTTATTGATATGAAATGTCACCTTCACTTTAAGTAAGTGGCACTCAGACAAAATCCCTCACCACTTAACCTATTACAATCATACTAACTTTTGCCATTAAATAGTCAACTAGATTTATTGCTACAGATATTTCTTATTTACTTAATATGCAATGATTGTCATATAAAATTACATTTATTCGTGTTTATTTTTATTTTAACATAATACTGCTCAAAAATATACAGTGATGACGTTTACTTTTTTTTTAATATTTTTTATTTATTTGACAGAGAAATAGAGAGAGTAGAAGTAAGCAGAGCAGCAGGCAGAGGGAGAGAGAGAAGCAGGCTCTCTGTTGAGCAGGGAGCCTGATGTGGGGCTTGATCCCAGGGCCCTGTAATCATGACCTGAGCCAAAGATGGAGGCTTAACTACTGAGCCACCCAGGCGCCCCTGACATTTACTTTTTAAAATGCATTTATTTAAGTTGAAAAAGTGAGTTAGTTAAAATTGCTAAATTTCAACTGGTTTACAGTCATGGTTCTTTAATTAGAATTTGGGGATAGGGCACATTTTCTAATATGGGCACTTAAGAAATCCCAGTTCTTCTCTAAGGAGCATACCATGGTGTTAGGAATCTAATGGCTCAATTTCTCAAGCATGAGTGTGTGCAACATGGAGAGCACAAAAATAATATATCACTGGGGCACCTGGGTGATTCAGTTAAGCGTCTGCCTGCAGCTCAGGTCATGATCCCAGTGTCCTGGGACTAAGCCCCACATCCAGCTTCCTACTCAGTGGGGAGCCTGCTTCTCCCTTTATTTACCTCTGCAGCTCCCCCTGCTTGTGCTCTCTCACGTGCTCTTTCTCTCTTGAATAAATTAAGAAAATCTAAAAAAAAAAAAATAATAATAATAACATAGCACTTTTTTTTTGGATTTTCAAAATCTTTGTAACTTGTATTTGAATAAGCAGGACTTACAGAATTCAAAGAAAACAACCTCATTTTTCCCCCACAACTGTCCTATGCAGACAATCTCCGTAGGACTACATGTCCCCAGCTTATTATTTAAAATCTTAGGTAAGTTGCTTTCAGGGAGTAGAGAATTCTAGCCACTTGAATATTTAAAATGTACTGTTTTACATAAGAATCAAAGTTCAGCTGTCATTTACTGTGAAAGCTTCTCTCTCAGTTCCGGTCTGCTCTAGACAGGACATCTATTGTGGCAAGGAAGAAAGAGTACTCTCTTTTCTCTCTAACAGCCCTCCCCAGCTTGCTGACAGGATTTCTGTTCCTTGCAATCAGGGGCAGGAGTGAGGAATGCTGAGGGACAGAAAACATCAACTGGTACTTTCCCACAGTGATGTCAGGGGTTAGGGGCTGAGTGCACCAGAGCTGCACCACTGGGATTCCTTGGCTTGGCCCTCGCAGTACTCTAATTCACTTCCTCTGCCAGTGGTTCGTGATTCTGCCTACGTCCCACTCCTGGGTGTCCACCGAAAATCTCCAGCCTCTTTCTTTAAATTCTCCTTGCCTCTTTTTGTATCCTTTTGGAGCAAGTCTAAGACCACTCAGGTGGAGTTCACTTTCACATGGCTGACTTATGGAAGGACAGGCCATCCCAATACAACTTGCTTCTCCTGCTAGCTGTGGCAGACCGACTCTAGGATGCTCTAATGCTTCCTGCCTCCTTGTGTTCATGCCCTTTGTGATTGCTTCCCCTTGAGTAGAGGTGAGACCTATGACTTGCTTTGAAGAAATAGAACACAGCAAGGTGACAGAATGCTTGCATGATCACATTGCAAGAGATGGTAGCATGCCTTACTGGTGTCTCTTTCTCCTTCTTGCTTGCTTGGAGGAAGCAGGCAGCCGTGTTGTGGAGTTCCACGTGGCCAGGGACTGTGAGTAGCAGTTAGGAACTTAGAGTAGACTCTAACCAACAGCCTACAAAGACTTCCAGGCAATACCCAGCAAAAAAAAAAAAAAAAAAAAAAAAAGAAAGAAAGAAAAAGGGTGGGGGCCCCTTTGTTCTACAGCTGCAAGGAATTGGATTCTGTCACCAACTCTGGAAGCTTGGAAGTGGATCCTTCCCCAGACAAGCCTCAGTTGAGACCAAAACCCTGCCAACACCTTGACTGCAGCCTTGTGAGACCTCGAAGTGAAGAGCCTAGTTAAGCCATGCCCAGCCCTGACCTGTAGAAACTGTGAGATCATAATGTTGTGTTGTATTAAACCTGTAAGGTTGTGGTCATTTGGTGTGCAGTGATAGATAATACTCCAGCCATCAGAGTTGAAAGCCCAAACCTTAGCCTCTTTTGGTTCCTCAGAGTGTGTTAGATTCCAGTCTACCGTCTTCCCCAAACTGTGAGCCTCCACATTAAGTTCCCCCCATTGCAGCTCCCACTGCAGCATCTGTTTCTGAGCCGAGAGGTGAGAGAGAGAAGTCCTCCTTCCTTCTCCTACAGTGGGAAGAGGGGACAAAACCCATAGAACCTCAACAAGTTTCTTCCAGTGAAATTCTCAGTAAAGTTTTCAAGTACTATCCTGTGGCTAATGAAATTCTTTGAGTTCCAACTCAGTATTTAAGTTTCTTTCTTTCTTTTTTTTTTTTTTTAAGATTTTATTTATTTGTTTGACAGACAGAGATCACAAGTAGGCAGAGAGAGAGAGGAGGAAGCAGGCTCCCTGCTAAAGTAGAAAGCCCGGTGCAGGGCTCGATCCCAGGACCCTGGGATCATGATCTGAGCTGAAGGCAGAGAGGCTTTAACCCACTGAGCCACCCAGGTACCCATATTTAAGTTTCTTTTATAGGCTGGTTGAGAAAACCGTTTTTGGCTATTTCTTCTGCAATTTCTGTTTGGGTGAATGGCATTTCAGCTCCACTGGCAAATCACGAAGGGGTGGGGGTGGTGATCGGCATAGTCACTCCCAGGGCAGCAGTAAAACTGCCTTCTGCCTTATGTCATCCATGTGCAAGCATTCTAAACAATACTGATAATAAAATACTCTCTGGGGGAAAAAAAATCTTTCATTGATCAAAATTCTAATATAAAAGTGGCCTATCCCTGGGACAGATCCCTCCCATGGTACTGTCATCTGTTGTCTTTGGGCCTCGGATGAAACGGAACACAGTCTCCTATGTGAGTCCCGTTAAGGTCCAGAGGGACAGTTTAGCCTCTAGTCTTTACAGTGTCTTCTGCCCTTCTCCTGGACACTTGGCTGCCATCTGCTGGTGTTACGGGATCGCAGGGTTCTTGTCTCACGGAGTAAAAGAATGAATGTTGTGGGCAAAGGAAAGTGAGCGCAGGAGATAGAGTTTTATGAAGCAAGGATACAGAAAGGGCTCTCTCCAGTGACAGGGGTCCCAAATGGGTTGCCACTGAGGGCTTTTGGTGGCCGTCTTTTACTGAGAACTGCCTGGGAAGCTTGTGGCCTTGAGATTCTTGTGCCCTCTTGGTTTGAGCAAGGACTATCGATAATACCCTTAATGACTTAATTCTTTGAGGTTTGGTTACTTTCTATGATGACACTGTAGCCACCAAGGAAAAATACTCCCTAACATCCAGGGCCAGGAGGTCTGTTTCCTTATCTTTTGTTAACTAACTGCCTTAGCGCTTCTGCCTGCCAGGAATAGTTTTAGAGCAGGACCCCTTCACTCCCCCACTGTCTGTACCTTAACCCTTTCCCTATTCACCGAGAAGCTGTAAGAAGCACATAAATCCATGGTGGTTCCAAAAGTGAAGAGCTTCTCAGTTTTGTGTTCCACCTGCACACTCACAAGTGGTGGCCCTGGGCACGTGTGCAGGTGCACCTGTGTACACACAACTTCAGAAAGCAGATGGAACATTTGGCCCTACCTAATATGTAAAGAATTTGATACAAATTTTCCACCACACATTGCTTTTCTTTTTTGTCTGGGCCAACAGGAATGGTACTGGAGAGTCACTTGAGTGGGTCTCGGGATAAGTGTGTGGCGGGAAGTGGGGACATCGGAGGTCGGACTCTCTGGAGACAGGCTGTGCATGGGTGGACTAGCTTTACTGTCTAAGAAGCCAAAGCCAGGAAAGAAAGGAAGAGAAGGAAACCCACGAATACCGAGGAAGGGACGGTGTCAGGCACTGTTCTAAATGTTGGATCATTATTTCTCACCCTGTGAGTCCACAAGGCTAGTATCCTGTGTTCCACGCTTCCTGTTGCCCTGAGAGAGAACACTGAGGAGTGAAGGTGCTCACTCAAGGCCATATTTTTTTGTTTGAGGAAGTAAGTAGAGAGGCTTCTAGAGGGAAGGTTCTCAGGCACCTGATCTGCAGGGTTAGCTGTGCACTCTGTGTCCTCTCTGAGGCCACCCCGACCCTGAATGAGCTCTGGGGACAGACCGTTAGCAAAGGGACTCACAGCAGTGCCTGGGTCAGTGGCCCTCAGCTCCAGGAGAGGACCCACCCCCCTGGCAGCCTCTATGCTGAGGCTCCCACTGAAACAAATGTAGATGGGCAGTTTCTGTTTTCTGCCAGGGCATGAGGAAGGGGGTTTCCTTTGCTTCAGCCTTTGAAAATAAAAATAAATCTTTCAAGGCAGCTGCAACTCTGCCATTAGCGCTCACCCTGGTGGTCACCATAGAATGTCACCTCCTAGTCACTGCTTGAGTCTGAGACAGGGGTCTTGGCCTCCTGCGTTTGCAAAAACATTTGTGGCGCCTCAGCGTGGGGTGAGGAGGGAAAGGAAGGCATGGTTGTGTGTAACTGCTGGGAAATGGGAGCTTGGTATGTTTTCCTGAGAATTGTCTTTAAACTACTTTCAGATTTTCGAGAAGAATTCTATTGCTTGATTAATATTCTCAGGCCTCTTGGATTCCGACTGAATTACACCACCTGCTTTCCCAGCTGGGTTCTCCAGCTTGCAGGCAGGACTGCGAGACTTCCCGGCCTCCATAACCACGTGAGCCAACTGCTTCTCCTCTCTCCCTCTGCTCCCCTACCTGCTTCCCCTCCCCCTTCCCCTCCTCCTCCCCCTCTCCCTGCCCTCCCCCTTCCCCTCCTCCTCTTCTTCCCCCTCCAACTGGGTCTGTTCCTCTAGAGAAATCTAACTATTAAAGTACCACAGTATCTCAAAGCCCACCCTCTGAAAGAGAAAGCAGCCTCCCCCCACCCGGTGCAGACAGCATTAAAAGGTGCCCAAATTCGATTTTAAGTTCTTTTAAATTCATCCATCGTCTGGAATTGACTGGCATCCTTGAGGACGGAAGCCGAAGCTGCTTCTCCTCCACCCAGCTCCTTCCTTCGGACACTTCCGAGCTACCACGGTGGCGCAGGGAAACAGTGTCGTGGGTCTAGGTTAACTGCCGGGCTCTAGAAACATAGCTTTTCGCGGGATAACTGCTCAGAAGGTTCGTTCCGCTCTCGTTTTCTTAATATTGTGAATGTGGACCTGGGAACGTTGGAATGCTGCTAAAAGATCTCTATAGAGCAGCTAAGGGAAGCATCTCTGGGTGCATTAGAGCAGAAAATGCGGCCGCATGAAAATGGGGCCTCATATAGCCCCTCAAATCCATTCCCCACCGTGGGCTTCCCGAGAGCCCATGACTGTGCCTGGAGGTCGCTGTGGTTTTGAGGAACTGACTCTACCCCCTCTCCTGCGCGCTCTGGTTCCAGGCTGTCAGCCAGCTGGGAGGGGTGCAAGGTCTTGGATGCCCAGAGCATTGAATACCTCCTGGAGGCACCCGAGATTGGTCCCAGGGGTGATAAGCAGCCATAGGATTTAAGCAGTGTGGTGATAAAGTCACATTTGTATTTCCAGAGGTCCCTAGTACAGTAGTGCTAGCATGGGTAAGGAGAGGCAAAGATAGGTCACAAAATGCAACATAGTAGGTCAAAGGATGCCATATTAATATTAGGCAACAAAAAAATAAAAATAATTTAAAAAATAATTTAAAGATTTTCCTAGAGATAGGAGAAACTAACAAAAACACAATAGTCATGAGAGTTTTTAACCGGCAAGTTTTGAGAAATACAAGCAAAAAACATTATTTGAGTCATAAAATGCTTGAATAAACCGATATAAAAGAAACATGCCTTTTAAGCTCATTTGGTACGTTGATGAAAATTCACCATAAATTCATCCCAAAGAAAACCTCATTAAATTACAAAAACAAACAGATCATCACACTCACTAATCATGTTGTAATAAAAGAGGAAATATATAACACAAACATTTGTTACCAAATAAAAAGGTTCAAGCCCAATGAAAATTTATAGCTTCTCAAAACTTCAATAACCAGATTTAAAGTATGAAGTGAATATATTTTGTCCACATTGCAACAAAAGTGTAAAGTAATCAGGAATTCACTGAAAGCATGAAGAATTTATATGAGGAAAGATACACATTTTTTATTACAGGACATCAAACAAGCCTTGGTTATATTAACATATTTCTGGATGTCAGTTATCCCAAAATTTAATTCAAATGTAATATACTTCCAAAAAAAAGTTTCTTGTAGAACTTGACAAAGATTTGAAGTTCATCTGGAATAAATTTATCTAGCCGGAGGCACTTCAGAAAGAGAAATGCAGCAGGAAGGATTGTATTATCAGAAATTAAAGTAGAATACATGTTAAAAGATACAAATTGTGGGGCACCTGGGTGGCTCAGTTGGTTAAGCCTCTGCCTTCAGCTCAGGTCATGGTCTCAGGGTGGTAGGATAGAGCCTCAAGTCAGGCTGTCTGCTCAGCAGGGAGCCCGCTTCCCCCTCTCCCTCTGCCTGCCTCTCTGTCTACTTGTGATCTCTCTCTCTCTCTCTGTGTCAAATAAATAAATAAAATCTTTAAAAAATATACAAATTGTGCAAATTGTGTGTTGCTGGTGCTGAAGTGAATTGAATGGTAAGATAGAGTAGAAATCCCAGATAGGGGCGCCTGGATGGCTTAGTCGTTTACTGTCTACATTTGGCCCAGGTCATGATCCCAGGATCCTGGGTTCGAGCCTCACATCAGGCTCCCTGCTCGGCCTGGGGCCTGCTTCTCCCTCTCCCACTCCCCCTGCTTGTGTTCCCTCTCTTGCTGAGTCTCTCTCTGTCAAATAAATAAAATCTTTAAAAAAAGAAAGAAATCCCAGACAGCAGCCCTGTCTCTATACGAAAATAGTATATAAAAAATGTTAGTAAATGTCTATTGAATGTACTCAGTAAATTACTTTCAAACCATGGGAAAAAATATAGCTAGGCCTCAAGAAAACTGGTCCAGTTCTCAGAATCCAGCCCAGCTGCCAAACAAAGAAAGCCCTTATAACCTGATAGAGGACCGTATCCAAGCTTAAAGTTCTAGACCTTCCTGTGGCTGGTTGTTTCAGGAACGTAAGCCAGGATGCACTTTTCACTCTTTCTCCATTGAAAGGAAAAGGAATTCCTAGTTTGGGGGATGAATTAGGATGGAGCATCCGGGGAAACCTCAAACACTGGCATTAGGCATAGCTGTTCCCCATTGATTACAAACACGTGTGGAAAACACCGCACCATCTTAAGAAGTCCAGAAATACAAAGACACACCGCTCTGCTAGTCCCTGCCCTGTAGCGCTGATTGTTGTCATCTCCCTGCCACTCCTCATCACCCTCCGCCCCTGAATATCCCCTCACGAAACTTCTGCTATGGGCTTAGCCTATTCCTATATGCCAGGCCGCTGCACCCAGTTCTGCTGTCCTGAATTCTGTCTGTTTGTTTGTTTGTTTGTTTTCTTCCTACACATGGGACTTCCTAATCCGTTTCCTTTGGGTAGCTTTTCTCTAAGCTTAGGAAAACACTCATCTTTATTGCCACTTGCCACTTCTTATGACATGCATCAGCCCTTAAACAACTCGACAATTTAGTGACTGTTAAGTCAACTTTGCATATGTGGCAGAACAGTGTATATGACTCACCTCTAGGGAGTGTTTAACGCATTGGATGACACCAAGGAGGAATTCACATAAATGCTTGTGTTTTCAACTACGGTGAACCTGCTCTGACACAGCCGGCAATCTGTTTTACCGCGCCCTTGTGGTTCTTTTGGGGCCCTCTTCCTGTCTGCGACCTCATCATTACCAAGTTTATTCAGTCTAGCACAGAGATGCATGGAAGGAAGAAACTTGAGGTTGGAGCCAGAAAACCTGGGTTCTCATCCAGAATCTTGCATTTACCAGCCGTTTTTTTTTTTTTTAATTTTTTATTTTTTATAAACATATGCTTTTATCCCCAGGGGTACAGGTCTGTGAATCACCAGGTTTACACACTTCACAGCACTCACCAAAGCACATACCCTCCCCAATGTCCATAATCCCACTCCCTTCTCCCAAACCCCCTCCCCCCAGCAACCCTCAGTTTGTTTTGTGAGATTAAGAGTCACTTATGGTTTGTCTCCCTCCCAATCCCATCTTGTTTCATTTATTCTTCTCCTACCCACTTAAGCCCCCATGTTGCATCACCGTTTTGACCAAGTTCCCTGAGGTTAGGCAGTGCCCTGAATGCAGCCCTGGTTTGCCTGCCCCCTGTGTGATAAACTGGGTGAATTCAGAGCCCTGCACACTCCAGTTCCTTCTTTTGTCCTAGAGCACTGCTAATGTCATGGAGACCCTCCCTGAGGAGTTGCTTAAATGAAACACAGACACACACACACACACACACACACACACACACAGTTCTTACAGAGTAAAGGTGAGGAGTGGGCTCAACCTGAGAAGCCAATGTGCATCTTAGAAATACAGAAATCAGAGCTAGAAGAGACTTGGAGATTTCCCTACACTGAAATAGGAGGAAACTGTGACCCCGAGAAAGAAAGTGACTTGTATCGTGAAGGTAATGGATTTACAACCAGTTTCCCCAACTCTCTCCTGAATAACTTGACTCCTTTCTTTAACATTGAGTTGACATACTTAATGGAGCCACAAGAGGGAGACAGAGGGCAAGGAAAGGTGCTTGGCATGCCCACATTAGCCCCAGGGTCTTGGGGAGGCTCCCAGGGGCTCTCTGGGAAAGCAGACCTACAGCTGTGGTACCTGTGTGAGATCTGGTTGGATCCCATTTCTATCCCATATTACCTGTGGGGTTAGTGGATAAACTAATTCATCTGAGCCTCTGTTTTCTCATCTGCTAAGAGGAGACACTGTTCTATAGAAAGATGTTTGTAAGGATAACTGAGATTGAAGACAAAAAACGCAGCACAAAGTTGAATCTTGAGATGGGTGTTAATGACGCTGACCGGTAGAGTGATAACGCTCTCATTTCAAAGGGTGCTTTTGTCCCTCGGTCCCATCTCATCCCCTGCACTGTGGGTAACTTGAAAGCCGTCATTCAGACTTGGTGTAATTGTTATGTGCTCTCGCCTCCTCTTTTCTCCATCTTCACAGTCTGGGAAGTCTGAGCACCTGCCAGATGGAGGAGGGCATGGACTAAGGTAGAAGGAGAGATTAAGATGAAAATCTCACCTGGTCTCCTATTCTGTATGGTTTAGGTTGTGGGTGGGACCCCTGAGCCATTGTTATGTCCTGCTTTCTGTTTGGTGGAAAGGGGACCTTGCTGTAGAAGGTGAGGGTTGGGGAAGGCTCCAGGATGAGTGGCCCAGTGGCGCCACCAACGTCTGGCTTCCTTCCGTTCCTGGTGGTGGCCACTGGCCTCTGGAGCAGATAACAGCCTGACCCTGACCTGGAGGCTCCTGCATACCAGGACTTGAGGATCTGGAACACATATCATGGAAATAAGTCAAGGGCGGACATTGGAATAACTCATGATCTCTGGGGCTAGGCATGTCTCTGGGGGGGAACAAGCCAACCTGGTCGTTTCCAGTGAAGCCGACAGGGGAGAACAGATGCTCGATGCCATAGAGTGGATCAGTGGGAGAGCTGAGAGGAACATTAAAAAGGTGAAATGAAACCAGGACTTTGAATATTTCTGTAATACCCAGGTCCGTCACGACTGGGCCATTTACCACTATTAGAGATTTTGGTTTGGTTTTAATTCTCTCACTGTGTCACACAGGACAGAGCTTCACTGGTTTGTTCTAACACTTCTCCAGCCCTGTCTCCCCCACAAGAATTTTAAATTACACCCCATCCTAGGCCAGCAATTAAATAACCACCTTGGGTCCCTGTGTACCCCTTAGGGTTCTCACTCTCTATTCAATATGGCTAATAAAGGATTTTTTTTTTTCAGGAGGAATTGAGGTGAATACAATTTAATTGAACATAATACATAAGTACTGTCCAGCACCCTGCTCAGAATAGGCCCTTAATTCACAGCAGCCAGTCCTGGATTCAGGTACCCCCAGAGGCCACTTCTCTGTTACTGCAATGGTTCATTCAGCCCCCAGCCCCAGTCCCCTTGGCTTAAAGGGGAAAAAAAAGTTTGTATATAGTTTTAAGTCATCTGCTATTTTATTTATTAAATAAATAAATGAATGGTTGCTGGAGAAGAGCATTTGCTTGGATTAGTGAATATATTAGAGGAAACCTGAGATAATTGATCATTCCAGGTTCGGAATTTAGAGGAAATGACACTGTGAGAAATGTCCTATCAAGCCAGTGAAGTTGGATTTGGAGAAATGCTTAGATCTCATATTTAGCTCTTTGTGGAATTTATACTTCCTGCTCCAAGGTTACAAGATAAAATCCAGTGTACCAAAAATATGTCTTTATAACTCCTGATAAAACCGAAGTGTTGGGGGAATTACTTACCACAGATTGTTGGTGTTTATTATTTGCTGGGAAACTCGGTGTTCAAAACAAGTGAGATTAGATGTCCCTGAAATTGTAGGCCTTTAGAATTCACCTTTAGAAAAAAAAAAATAAGAAGCAGTGCTTTTGTCTGAAAAACATTTTCTAAGAAGTTCAGCGAAAAACCCAATTTACTTAGTTGGCAAAATGATTGCAGAGCAGTAAATGAGCAGAGTTGAGGTAGTTGACAATGGTAAAGAAGGGAAGACTAGGGGTACCTGGGTGGCTCAGTGGGTTAAAGCCTCTGCCTTTGGCTCACATCATGATCCCAGGGTCCTGGGATTGGGCCCCGCATCGGACTCTCTGCTCCCGGGGAGCCTGCTTCCTCCTCTCTCTCTGCCCACCTCTCTGCCTACTTATGATCTCTGTCTGTCAAATAAATAAATAAAATCTTAAAAAAAAAAAAAAGGAAGACTATAACATGTGTGCCTGTTTTCATGCTGGGGCAGAAACATGTTCATGCTGTCGCAGAACAGACTTTGTGTGTGTATGGGTCTCTAAGAGTAACGTATTAGACTCATACAGGCACAAGTGACTGAGGTTACATAGTAAGCATTTTCAGAGTGATTTCTTAAGAATAATACTTTTCTTTCCTGCGTATTTACTATTTGCAGAATCATTTTGTTCACAATCATAGAGGAAGCCCACACGGAAAAATATGTATGTTTGTGCTTCCAATTTGGAATTCTACAAACACTAGAAAAACACCTTTTTTAAAAAATTTTGATTTATTAAAGCAAAGCAATATCCTTCCTAGATTCAACATAATGAAGAACAATTCTTAAATAAATCACCTCAACTTTATATGACCCCCAGTTTCTAATATATTTGTCCTCACATTTTTCCTCTGCTCTAATCTTTAATACCAGATGTCTCAGTCTTTTCCTTTGTCTTTCGCTGAAGTTGGAATTTAATTTCCTCTGATGATCTATCTCAATTCCCTTCTAAGGCATCACCTACAGCCACTCCCTCCTTTGACCCAATAACATTCAATAGAAATGTCCCTGTGTGGTATCAGATACCATTAAGTAAAATCAGAAAAATGAATAAGACACTTTCCCATCTTCAAAGGTATAATAGACTGGTAAGAAATCATTTTTAACTGATGGCTAATCTTGGTGGATTAAACTAATCTGATTCTGTTGCTTCATGAAACCTAACAAAAATAACAGTAAGAGGTAGGAAGAAACTTATTAACCTACAAATCCAAAAAAAATAGGAGAGAAAGGGGTGTCACATTTTTTCCAAATGTTAGCAAGCAAACGGATAAATAGTAAGTAACTTAGCAGCCCACAGAAAGTGTGAATCTGACCGATAGAGCTAGAAGTCTGGAAAAAGGCTGATCCTCATTGGTAGAAGTCAGTAAGTCTCGAGAATTGGAAGTGCCTCCAGTTGGATGTATCACAGGACATGGTGAAGGCCTGGTTCTGACTGAGAAGCTAGTGAATTAGTAAATCAAGTAAATTGACTAAGAAGGGTGAACTAAGATCTCAGAAGGCCTAGAGGGTAATCATTTCTAAGTGGAACAACAGAATACAGAGTTCCAGAAGGAATGTCTCCAGAAAAATTAAATGAAATATTGTCCTCTGAGTCTGCAAAGATCGAGGGATTTGTGTTCATGGTGGGGTTCTTGGGAAATAATTGCCAAGGGGTAGGAAAAGCTAAGCATATGAAATGTGAGGCAGTTTTAAGTCCTGGAAAAGAAGTGGTTGAAAGAAGATACAAACATAACATGCATAGTAATTTACCTATTCATGACTAAAACACCATATATTGATCCAAGTAAAAATTATGATAGAACTCTATTGGGAGAATGAGGGAGAAGAAAGTGTTATTACGGGGAGGGGTATCCAGAGTAAGGGAGAAGGATGTAGGGGTGAGTCCATTGTCTTCAATAATAGGGAGTTATCGGGGCGCCTGGGTGGCTCAGTGGGTTAAGCCGCTGCCTTCGGCTCGGGTCATGATCTCAGGGTCCTGGGATCGAGTCCCGCATCGGGCTCTCTGCTCGGCAGGGAGCCTGCTTCCTCCTCTCTCTCTCTCTATGCCTGCCTCTCTGCCTACTTGTGATCTCTCCCTGTCAAATAAATAAATAAATAAAATCTTTAAAGAAAAAAAAATAATAGGGAGTTATTTATAAAAGCCCCAAATTAAAAATAATGTTAAATACATTGTCTTAAGGGCACCTGGGTGGCTCAGTCTGTTAAGCATCTGACTTTAGCTCAGGTCGTGATCTCAGGGTCCTGAGATCCAGTTGCCCCCTTGGGCTCCACGCTCAGCGGGAAGTCTGCTTCTCCCTCTTCCTCTGCCTCCCCCATCCCACTTGTGCTCTCTCTTTCTTTCTCTCTCAAATAAACAAAATATTAAAAATAAATAAATGCATTGGCTTAGAAATATGGACGTAAACACAAAATGAAACTACTGAAAATTTAAATGCTTGCTTCTAGAGAAAGGAAATTAGTTGAGACTCTGGTAACGGGATACTAATGATCTCCTTCAGGCTAAATCCAATGAACATTTTGCTGTTAATGTCTTGCTTCTCTGAACTTTCTGGTATTACTCAGAATATTTCTTTCTGTTGAAATACTGCTGTGTACAGTTTATGTGTATTACCTAAGATAATCCTCTCAATAACCATATGACATATTACCTACATTTTTAAAAAAGATTTTATTTATTTATTTATCTATTTTTTGGACAGAGAGAGACACAGTGAGAGAGGGAACAGAAGCAGGGGGAGTGGGAGAGGGAGAAGCAAGCCTCCTGCTGAGAAGGGAGCCTGACGCGGGGCTCCATCCCAGGACACTAGGATCATGACCTGAGCCGAAGGCAGATGCTTAACGACTGAGCCACCCAGGCGCCCCGACGTATCTACATTCTATAGGTGAATAAACTGAAGCTTGGAGAGCTCATTGGTCCCAGATCATGCAAGGAAACCTAGCTCTGTCTGATTCCAGAGTCTACACTGAAGACTACTAGTACTGTGGACTTTTCTCTTCCTGTAAAGATAATTTGATCCTCAAAATTGCCGTGTACTATATGTTAGCTAACTTGAACATAACAAAAAAATCAGAAAAATAGTTGCCATGTGAATTTATTTCAATTATTATTTTTTGATAGTGTTAATGCAGCTACCTCCTACAGCATCCTCTTGGTCCATACCAATTCCATGCATCCAAATATAGCTCGCCCTACTCTTTAGCTTCCTTTACAACAGTTGGTCAGTGTCCCATCTTCAGACTTCTTTGGGGCCAAGTTAGATGGGAATCTCTAAACCATTGTAGACTTAAAGGGTCATGAGCCAGTTAACACATGACCTTGCTTATTCTCTGCTCTAGTGGCAACTTGGGGCTCGCTTATGGTTTTCTACAGCTCAGCAAGTAAAATTCCAGACTTGCCTTCTGACAACTGCTTCCCCCCAAACCTCCAAAGAGTTCCCTTGCTGACCATGCACTTGTCTGTTTGTGAGGACTAATGTGGGAAATGCCAAAAATTTCTGTAGTCCTATAAATTCCCTTCAAAAATCCTCCTTTTTGATGATGAATCTCTAGGCTTTTCTGCAAAGGGCTGCTGGGTTTGATGATCACTGAGTAGTTTCGCTAACGTTTTTTTAAGTTCTGGAGAAATGGATCCAAAGCTGTCTTTCATTTGGGGGTACTTGTTGGCTCTTACTTTCTGAATTGTGTTTCAAATAAACTCCAGGGCCTATAGGAAAAACCACAACCTACCTCCTATTATTTTCATTTGGTTTTCATTTTTCTCTTCCTTTCTTGATAGGTGGAATGTGTTAAGATCATGAAATCTACCGTTAGGTAAGAATAAAGAGACTGGGTCCAATGATGAGTCTATCTATGCTTTATTCTCCCCCCTGTGGGGGTGGGGGACACGTGCATTTTTGTCTCTAGGGGGGGATAGTTACATTACATTAGATGTACACATTTAAAAAAAAGAATAGATAATAAATGATGGATAAAGATTTTGATAGAAGGTTGTAAGTTTGTGAACTCGATATTCAAGGAATGGAAAAGAGTAGACATAATGTCATGGCTTGACCAGCCTCTTTTCTAATTTTTCTGAACTGTATTCAGAGTTTTTTTTCCTTTAAGGAATACCCTCAATTATTGCAAAGGATATTAGGATACCTGTACTTTTCCTCCTGTTTCTCATGTTGGAGTCATGTCATTTTGAGTTCCAGTTGTTATATTTATTTTACATGAAAAAACACTTAGTCTTTAATCTCTTACTGCTTTATTTGTTCAATGCTATTTTGTGTTTTACTCATTATTTCACATTAGCTTTTTGTTTTGTTGGGTTATATCCTTTAATAATTCCAAACAGCTCTGAGGAGGCCTTCTGTGCCCAGTTGTTTCTTAGATAATACTTTTTTTGCCCTTACTTTTGAGTGTTGCTATTTTATAGGACTTCTCATAGTTTCATTCCAGAAGATAGTGAAGTTTCTGTCCCTTCTGAACTTAATGATCCATAGAATCTACCCATTCCTGTTTTAACCCTTTAGAGTATCTCAAGGGACTAGTTTTCAACTGAAGCACTTTGGGAAATATCAGAATAACCCATTTTGGAACCAAGTGGTAGTAGTAGAGGTGAACTTTGTGGGTTGGGCTTGGCCAATGACAGGAATTAGAGAACAGGAGGAGAGACAGGTTGAAGACTTTGTATAGCCAAGAGCAGCTCACCATCTTGGGGAATTTTTCCTTAATTATTGAAAATGATAAGGAAACTCGGAGAAGTGAACCTAGTATACGGGATTCTTTTTATTTAGGAATATTTGCTGATTCTATTGGGTGTCCATTGGTATCGAAATATGGCTTTAATTTTCATTTTATTTATTTCTAATGAAATTAAACATGTTTTCATATCTTTTTTGACCATTTGGGTGTTCTATTTTTGTGAAATGCCTGGACAAGTCTCTTAAACAATTTTTCCTGAGTTGTCTTTTCTTTAGCTAATACTTATAAGAGTTCTTTGTATGTTCAGGATACATATCCTTTCTTGCTTATACATATTTAAAATGCCATCTAAAATTCAGTGGATTTTCAATTTTTGCTGTTATTAGAGGTTCTCTCTTTTTGCATTAAGGACAGCACATGATGTGATGAGCTCTGGGTATTGTATCCAACTGATAAATTACTAAATACTATATCTGAAACGAATGATGTACTGTATATCGGCTAACTAAATTCAAATTAAAAAAAGAAAATGCTTTCAACACACACAAAAAGTATATACACATTTAAAATTGTTCCATCTTATTAAATAAATAAATAAATAAATAAATAAATAAATAAAATTGTTCCATCTTCCTGGAGATTTTGACTGTAATAATTTTTAATTATGTAATGTTCCTCTTTTGGATAAGTAACACTTTCTGCTCTAAGGTTAACGTTGTCTGATATTAATAAGCCTTAGCTTTAGAGTTTGCCCGATACATCTTTTCTTATTCTTTTACTTTAAACTGTGTTGTATTTATTAAGATTTGCCTCTTTTAAATAGTAAATAATGGGGTTTGGTTTTTTTAATCTAGTCTAAAATTTTTGTCACATATTACACATAATATATTTACTCGTATATTTGGAATTAAATCTACCATCTTAAAATTGACTTTCCTGGAAGAAATTAAAGTTCTAATTCTTATTAGAATCTGATAAGTCAATTATAATTATACATGCTGTGATTTTTAGAGGTATAAGAAAACACCTAGTAAAAGACTTTATAATTAGTAGACTAATTGAAGAGAGAACTATAATAATAAAAAACTCATTGAAAAATACTCATATCGAAAATTAAGCAATAAAGGGGAAATAAGAGAATACAGAGCAGTTGCCAAAAAATAGAAAACATTTTTTTGTTTGTTCATTTGTTTAAGCTGGTTACTCTATTTTATGGTATTGGTTTCCCTAAATGCTCTGTTTCTATTCACACTTCAACTTGGTAATAGCTTTTTTCATGTCAATAAATATACATTCTGCTCACCACAGCCTACATCTGATGATTTTGAGGGAGAAGTAAGCATGAAGCCAGGTCATATGTGCAGGAAAATGGTGACTTAGGTGAGGAGAGCACCCACTTCTCTAGACAAAAGTGCCCTCTGAGTCTCCATGTTTAGAATCCTCGTTCTTGAGGGGATAGTCAGGACTTTCATTTGAGTACCAATTCCTTAATACCCTTCTTCCTACTTTTTCTTTTTCTGTTATTTCGAAGGCTTGACATTATTCCTGCCTCTGTTCTGCTTCTTACTGCGATCTGGTACTCACATCCTATGTATTTTCCTAAAGCAGAAAGGTAATTTTGCTCAGAAAAAAGTTCCCAAACCTTGGCTTGGGGCTACACCACACTGCTGTGTGGTGTAGTACCTGGGTGAAGGAGAAAGGGACTACTGACCTAGATGTTTCCAACAAAATTTTAAAAATGATTTAACTAAATAGCTGCCCCAGGCTCTGCCCTACTCTATTATTTACAGCTTCTGACACTGAACCTGAACTCTCTGTGTTTGCTCTTACTTCTGTGGTGGTCCTATCTGCTTTCTTTGGGGTAGAGAGATTCTATTCATGCTTCTCTGTCAAGTCTCATGTCTACCCTTCACTCTGTTTCCATAATTCTTCAACATCACTTGCCAGTTATTCTGTGTCTAACTTTTTTGTCGTTCCATGCGATCTGGTTCTTTGGAACACCCTCCAACCCCCAACTCAGTGGAATGTTTATAGCAGCAATGACCACGGTCGCCAAACTGTGGAAAGAACCAAGATGCCCTTCAACGGATGAATAGATAAGGAAGATGTGGTCCATATACACTATGGAGTATTATGCCTCCATCAGAAAGGACAAATACCCAACTTTTGCAGCAACATGGACGGGACTGGAAGAGATTCTGCTGAGTGAAATAAGTCAAGCAGAGAGAGTCAATTATCATATGGTTTCACTTATTTGTGGAGCATAACAAATAGCATGGAGGACAAGGGGAGATGGAGAGGAGAAGGGAGTTGGGGGAAACTGGAAGGGGAGGTGAACCATGAGAGACTATGGACTCTGAAAAACAATCTGAGGGTTTTGAAGGGGCGGGGGGTGGGAGGTTGGGGGATCCAGGTGGTAGGTATTGGAGAGGGCATGGATTGCATGGAGCACTGGGTGTGGTGCAAAAATAATGAATACTGTTACGCTGAAAAAATAAAAAAAATTTTAAAAAGTCATTAAATTAGTTTATGTATGTATATAAAGACCTTTGAGCAGAGTGTGACCCACAGTAAATCCTTAGCCACTGATCTCCACCGATACACACAGTAATGACACATTATAGACTATATACACGGTATTACACATGCTATTATTTTCCTATAAAAGACTGTATGAGGCAGTCACTGCTCATTCAGCAAATTTCACAACAGACACCCACACCCGTATTAAGGATGCTAAATCAGTTAGCACTTCCGACATAAAAAAGGAAGCAGCTGTGCATCTCAGAAATACTCAGCACTGCCTTTGGGGTTCAGAAAAACTGCAGGAGAGGAATGCAGAATTGACCTGAGTGAGGTGTGGAGTGGGGGCAAGTGTTTTATCTGGACTGAAGGCACTTGCCCAGAGTCTCCGGCACTCATAGGACGCACTGCAGACATTGCAGGCCTGAAGAAAGGTAGGGGCATGCCTTTCTAGGCTCTGGGGCTGATGGGTTTTTCATCTGCTGGTTCTAGGGTGACTGAGAGTGGAATGAGAGAGGATCAAGTTACTTCTCACAGCAGGAGCTAGTATTCTGGGTTGGGGGTGGGTCTAGTGCACCTTTAAGTGTATGTTGGGAGGAGTGGGTTGGAGAACATTCTTTGTTGCAGAGGATGGTGGTAAGGACAGGCTCCTAGAGGCTGAGCCTGGGTAAGGTGGTCACAATTATGTTTGATCCCTACATCCCTAGGCTCTTAGGGAAACCGAAAGCAATATTTTATATTTTTTCACTAAGTATTTCATATACTCTTGAGTCTCCTTCTTTCGTGTTCTTTATTCTCTGTCTCTGACATCATTTTTATAATTCAGCAGTCAAAAAAGGCCTGCCACGTGAAGAATTTGGTGGAGATGCTGTCAGGCGAAGGTGGGGTCCCCAGTCTTAAGCAGGCCCTGGGGTACACTGTGGTCTGACCTAGTTCTCCAACCATTCCAGGGCAGCATTCACGAGACGCCATGCCACAGACTGAAGATACCTGTGAGGAAGTCTACTGAGGAAAGGGATTTTGTAGATTTAAGTTTGATGAAGACCATTGTCCAGCTCCCTCATTGGCAGTTGGGACTCAGGAGGGAGTTGGTGATAAAACAGTAGGAAACAAAAGATGGGTGGCGGTACTCACCCCCAAGAAGATTTGGCATCAGTAGAAGGAAAGTGGGATGTTTTCTAGGTTTCTCCACAGTTGTAGCAGGAACAGCAATAACAGGAAGACACACTACTTGTCAACAACAGCCCAACACATATCGCAAATAATATGGTAATATTACAGTTCAGAGTCTTCCCCAATCTAGAGGAAATGTTCCTCATACCTTTCCAGACTTTTTTGTTGTTTTGGTTTCCTTTTTATTTGAAAATAGGGAAGTCCAGACCTAGAGGGTAAACACGTATTTATCCTTGAGGACTTTATCTTCCCTAGGCAATTACACACAGATTTCTGTGGTAGGAAAGAAGGAGGCAGTTAAGCAAATTTATAGTCAGAGTTCATTAGAAGGACCAGAGCATCAGCCCCAAATTACCAGGACCAGATATATGTTGCCACAGAATATGGAAAGACCATTAGAGACATTTGGAAGTGTTATTATAATATAGTGTTTGCTTGTGGGAAACTCAAAGTCTTATTAAATAGAGAGGAAGAACCACCAAGGATGTTTGACAAGATAGGGCCTACATCACCTAAATCCTCAATCTGAAGATAAGTCTGAGAGGTGAACGCAGAAATTTATTTGCATTAAAAAAGAAGTACACTAAAATACACCTTTATTTGGACTAAGAATTACCAGTAGTTACTTTTACAATACTTTTGGTCTCTATGGTGCAAGAAGGAAATAACTGAGTCTTTTTTTCTTTCTTTTCTAGGTTTATTAAAAAATAATTGGCGTATATCGTTGTATAAGTTTAAGGAGTACAGCATGATCATTTCATTTATATGTTGTGAAGTGATGATCAGTCAGTTAAGCTAACATCCATCTTCTTCTATAAATACAATAACAAGAAAAAGAAAAAAAGGGAAAAATTTCTCCTTGTGATAAGAATTACAGGATTTACTCTCTTAACAGCTTTCCTATACATTACATAGTCATGTTCACTATAGTCATCACATTGTACACTGCATCCCTAGTACTTATGGATCTTATAACTGGAAGTTTGCATCTTTTTACAGCTTCTGCCATTTCTGCCCACCTGACTCTTCACCTCTAGTGACCATAATTCTGATCTCTTTCTGGGAGTTTGGGATTTTTTAAAAAATAAGATTCGACATGTAAGTGATATTATACAATATTTGTCTTGCCTGACATATTTCACTTAGCATAATGTCTCCAAGGTCCCTCTCTGTTGTTACAAATGGTAGAATTTCCTTTTTTTTTTTTCATGGCTGAATAATAATCCAGTGTGTGTGTGTGTGTGTGTGTGTGTGTAATGCTGCCATGAATGTGGGGGGATAGATACCTTTTCAAATTAGTGTCTTCATTTCCTTTGCACATAGTCTCAAAAGTGTGATTGCTGGATCATATGGTCATTCTATTTTTAATTTATTTTTATTTATTTATTTATTTATTTATTTATTTATTTATTGGATAATGCTTTTTGTTTGTTTGTTTTTTGTTTTTTGGTTTTTTTTATTTATTTTCAGCATAACAGTGTCATTATTTTTTCACCACACCCAGTGCTCCATGCAATCCGTGCCCTCTATAATACCCACCACCTGGTACCCCGACCTCCCACCCCCCCGCCACTTCAAACCCCTCAGATTGTTTTTCAGAGTCCATAGTCTCTCATGATTTTTAATTTTTTGAGGACCCTCCATACTGTTTCCCACACTTACTGCTCCAATCTACATTGCCACCAACCATGTACAAGGATTTCTTTTTCTCCACATCCTCTCCCATCTTTTTGAGGATGGCTATTCTAACCAGTGTAAGGTGATATCTTGTTGTAATTTTGACTTGCATTTCCCTAAGGGCTAGTGATGTTGAGCATCTTTTCATATATCTATTGGGGTTTTATATATCTTATTTGGAGAAATTTCTTTTCAAATCCTTTGCCCATTTTTTTTTCCTATTGAGTTGTATGAATTCTTTATGTATTTTGGACATTAACCCCTTATCAGATATGTGATTTGCAAATACCTTTATCCCGTTCCATAGGTTGTTTTTCCCTTTCTTGATGGTTTCTTTTGATAAATAGAAGATTTTGGTTTAATGTAGTCCTGTTTGTTTATTGTAGAGTTTTTCTTGCTTGTGCTCTAGATGTCATATCAAAAATTCATCATCAGGACCCATGTCAAAAGCTTTACTCCTATGTTTCCTTTGTAGGAGTTTATGGTTCCTGGTCTTACACTGAGGTCTTTATCCATTTTGAGTTAGTTTTTGTGAGTGGTGTAAGATTTATGTCCAGTGTAATTCTTCAACTTGTGTTCACCTAATTTTCCCAGAACCATTTGTGGAAGAGACTGTCTTTTCTCCATGGAGTATTCTTGGCTCTCTTGTCAAATAGTAGTTGACCATGTGTGCTTGGGTTTAGTTCCGGGCTCTGAATTTCGTTGTTGGTCTGTCTGTCTGTTTTTTGGCAGCACCACACTGTTTGGATGACTAAATCCTAATAGTATAACCTGAAATCAGGAAATGTGATGCCTTCTGTTTGTTCTCCTTTTTCAGTTTTTCTTTGGCTAGTTGGAATCTTCTGTGTTTCCATATAAATGTTAGGAGTGTTTTTTTCTACTTCTATAAAAAATGCCATTAAAATCTTGATAAGCAATGCATTGAATCTATAGATGGCTTTCAGTGGTATTGACATTTTAACAGGATTAATTTTTCCAATCCGTGAACAGGGAATACTTTTCCATTTATATGTGTTTACAATTTCTTTCATTAATGTCTTGCAGTTTTCAGCATAGATCTTTTACCTTCTTAGTTAAATTTATTCATAAGTGTTTTTTTGTTTTTGGTGTTGTTATAAATGAGATCAATTTTTTCATTTCTTTTTCAAAAATTCCACAATGTCTAGAAATGCTACTGATTTTGTATATATTCATTTTGTATCCTGCAACTTCCCTGAATTCATTGATTAGATCTAATAGGTTTTTAGTTGAGTCTTTAGGATTTTTTAATTATAAAAATCATATCATCTGCAAATAAAGACAATATTACTGCTTCCTTTCCAATTCCGATACCTTTTACTTCTGTTTCTTGACTGATTGGTCCAGCTAGGACTTCTAGTACCATATTGAATGGAAGTGGTGAGAGTAGACAACCTTGTCTTGTCCCTGATCTTAGAAGAAAAGCCTTCAACCTTTCACCTTTGAGTATGATGTTAGTTGTGGGCTATTTGTATATGACCTTTATTAAGTTGAGTATGTTCTTCTATGTCTATCAGGTTAACAGTTTTATCATGAGTGGATGTTGAATTTTGTCAAATACTTTTTTCTGCATCTATTGAGATGATCATATGGTTCTTTTCTTTCATTCTATTACTGTGATGTATGATTGATTTGCATATGTTGAACAATTTTTGGTTTCAGGAGTAAATTCTGCTTGGTCACAGTGAACAATCCTTTCAATGTGTTGTTGAATTCAGTTTCCTAGTATTTTACTGAGAATTTTAGCATGCATCAGGGATATATTCCTCCAGTATCTCTGTTAGTATTTCCCTTCCTGGTTTTGGTATCAGACTAATGCTGGCTTCATAAAATGAGGTTTGAAATTTCCCCCTTTTTAAAAAATTTTATTTTATTTTTTATAAACATATAATGTATTTTTATCCCCAGGGGTACAGGTCTGTGAATCGCCAGGTTTACACACTTCACAGCACTCACCATAGCACATACCCTCCCCAATGTCCATAACCCCACCCCCTCTCCTGACCCCCTGACCCCCAGCAATCCTCAGTTTGTTTTGTGAGATTAAGAGTCACTTATGGTTTGTCTCCCTCTCAATCCCATCTTGTTTCATTTATTCTTTTCCTACCTCCCAAAACCCCCATGTTGCATCTCCACTTCCTCATATCAGGGAGAGCATATGAGAGTTGTCTTTCTCTGATTGACTTATTTCACTAAGCATAATACCCTCTAGTTCCATCCATGTCATCGCAAATGGCAAGATTTTCATTTCTTTTGATGGCTGCATAGTATTCCGTTGTGTATATATACCACATCTTCTTTATCCATCCATCTGTTGATGGACATCTAGGTTCTTTCCATAGTTTGGCTATAGCGGACATTGCTGCTATAAACATTCAGGTGCATGTGCCCCTTCGGATCACTACATTTGTATCTTTAGGGTGAATACCCAGTAGTGCAATTGCTGGGTCATAGGGTAGCTCTAGTTTCAACTTTTTGAGGAACCTCCATACTGTTTTCCAGAGTGGTTGCACCAGCTTGCATTCCCACCAGTAGTGTAGGAGGGTTCCCCTTTCTCCACATCCTCACCAGCATCTGTCATTTCCTGACTTGTTAATTTTAGCCATTCTGACTGGTGTGAGGTGGTATCTCATTGCGGTTTTGATTTGTATTTCCCTGATGCTGAGTGATGTGGAGCATTTTTTCATGTGTCTGTTGGCCATCTGGATGTCTTCTTTGCAGAAATGTCTGTTCATGTCTTCTGCCCATTTCTTGATTGGATTATTTGTTCTTTGGGTGTTGAGTTTGCTAAGCTCTTTATAGATTTGGGACACTGGCCTCTTCTATCGTTTTGAGTTTTCTGTCATTTATTTCTGCTCTAATCTTTATTATTTCCTTTCTTCTGCAAACTTGGGACTCAGTTTATTCTTCCTTTTCTTGTCCTTAAGGGGTAGAGTTAGCTTGTTTATTTGTGATCTTTCTTGCTTCTTAATGTAGGTATTTATTGCTGTGAAATTCCTTCAGAGTTGCTTTTGTTGCATCCCACAAGTTCTGGTAAGCTGTATTCCCGCTTTTGTCTCAGGAAATTTTAAAATCTCTCCTTTAATTTCTTTTTTTGACCCATTGGTTGTTCTGTCATTAACAGGACCTCATCCTAAATTACATTTCTTTTTGTAGCTTCTTTTTTGCTGCCATGGCAACCACACAAGGACTAGAAGGGACCACAGGGGCTGGCCCTGATGTGCACCAGCCAGAGAAGTCTGAGGTTCTATACCCACATCAGTGGAAATGGATGCCAGAGAAGTTCTTGAAGGGGGAACCTAAAGTTCTCGGGGTAAGTCAGTTGCAGATCCAGAAGTAGACCAGTTGTATTGTAAACTCACAGCTGATCAGTTTTAATGACAAATACTTTGTCCCATTAACCTTATAATACATCAGCCTGCCCAAGGGTCATTTGTATCTGATGCTCAGGCCCTATTAGTCAAAATGGTACAATATTCTATTACATCATGCTTCTAATCTCCTTGTATTTAAAACATAGTGACTTCAGATCTATTCTAAGTTTGTGGGTCATCCATGATAACTTTAACTTCAGCAGGGAATAGCAGCAAAAGAAAAGGCCACGTGTACACTAGCTGGTGTCCATCCAACAGATTTTTCTGAAAGCTAATTACCCCACATTGTTACTGTCTCTGGGAAATTTTCTCAGACTGCTCCTCAGAGGATGAAAATTCTTTTATTCTCTGTGCATTTCTGTTCAGAGTCTCAGGTGAGTGTGCCTACAAGAAATGGACAGTTTAAAGAAAGACAGATTAGTGCAGGTGGAAGGGGAGTGAATACAGAGGTTGATCTCTAGCCTAAGCTTTAAACCCATGGGACCAAATCATTATGAGACTTTGTATCCTTTTTATGCCATGGGATAACTGTAATCTAATGCCTCTATTTTTAGATCCTAGATACCAAGAAAAGCTCATATTGCTCTTTTCTTTTGCTTCACCTATACACATGCTCCTTCCTTCACATTATTTTTCCTTGCTTCCTAATTTCTGAGTCACACCCATCTGAGCAAAAGAGAGCAAGCGCTGCAGTAGGAGTAACACCACAGGGGTCAGTAAAGCACTTCTGGGGAGGTCCTGGTTCATTCTTTTTACCTTGAAAATGACTGGGACATTTGGGATGGATATCCCAAGAGACAGTTTTAGTAAGCTAATATACCCATAGTTCTTTATATGAAAGAAAAACAACAGGAGACTATCAAGACCGTCTATCATATTAGAAGATGGAGAAGAGGAGGAACTTGGTGGTTGGAAAGGGGGTGGCAGATAATCAGTCTTTACTTTCTTCATCATTTCTAGGTTGTGCAGATCCTGATTGCCCTGATGAACCTCAGCCTGGGAATAATAAACATTAATGTCATGTTTCCATTCAATGAGTATCATTATTTGTTAGAGCATGAGGTGTACAAAATTGTGGGGTCGCTGATGGTGAGTAGAATACCTTCTGTTATCGTTGGAGACAACATAACTTCGTCGTTAATGTCTTGAGCTTTAGAATCATATCTAGCCCTCTTTTGTAGTTCTATAACTTTGAGAAAGGTATCTAATCTCCTTTTGACTCCATTTTCTCACATTTAAAATAGGAATAATAATAAAAGACTCATAGAAAGCTGGGAGATTAAATATTTAGTATGGTATATTACAGCAGCATATAGCAAAAACCCAAACAGAATGTATTAAACATTGAAAGCATTGATTTTTTTCACAACTAGAAACCCAGTGGCTAGTCATTACCAGGGTTGGTTAGTTCAGGAGTGCAAGAACTTCACTGAAGATGGCTGGCATATCGTATCAGACTAGATACATCTCATTGTTCATAAATGTTTTGTGTGCATAAATCCTTTATAGTCCCAAACCAACTCTGGGCAAAGGTAATGGATTTGCCATTGTTGGCTTGGACTAATTGAAATTCATTTCTCAGTTAGCCTGGGAAGGGCTCACTGACCTCATGAACAAAATGAGGATTTCATTAACAAGAAAGAAGAGACATGGCTGTTATGCAGGCAATTTATAATCAGCTATCAAATCTTAACAAATGGAGCTGCTATTAGATAAACTTTATTTCAAAAATTTAACAATAACTATAAGATTAAGTGAAAATCTAAGAAAGTTTTAAATTTTTTTCCCTTAACATAAAATTCAAGGGAGTTTCTCTGCAAATTAAGAATGTAAACAGAACGCAAAGTATCAAGTGATAAGAGGAAAATAAGTTTATGTTAGAACCAGAAAACCCTACTCAAGAATTGTAAGGTTTCCATTCATCTACAACGTTGAGAATGAGAGAGTTTAGAGCTTTATTACAGAGTTGGCTTTTTGTTCCCCTTTGCCTGTTTACAGAAGTGAAGATTTAAAGAACAGCATACACTGTGTTATTCCTGGGCATTTGTACCATGCTTTACACGTCTGATGATACTAATGTCAATAACGGCTTTTATTCAACACTTACCATAGTCTGGGCACTATTTTAAGTGATTTATGTATTTAGTTCCATTTGTGCAACCATCACAGACTTCTGAGAAAGGATTTACCATTGTCCTCATTTTGTGGATGAAGAAACTGGGACTTGGAGAAATTAAGTGATTTGCTCAAGATCATGCTTTTATTTGGTACAGGAATCAGGGTTCAAACAGGGTCGTTCTGATTTCAGTCTTGCAGACATCAGCCACTCACACATTCTGCTTCCCCTTCACTCCCCCCTCCTTTTTTAAAATAATATTTTATTTACTTATTTGATACAGAGAGAGATCTCAAGTAGGCAGAGAAGCAGGCGGGGGTGGGGGTGGGGGAGAAGCAGGCAAAGAGACTGAAGCAGGGCTTGGTCCCAGGACCCTGAGATCATGACCTGAGTCAAAGGCAGAGGCTTAACCCACTGAGCCACCCTGGCACCCCTAATTTTTTTTTCAACACTACTTTGGAAACCAGTTCTCATAATTTATGTCCTCTGCACAGGTTCCATAGATTTCCAGGAACTGCAGGAGCTATGTTTGTCAACTGAACTATCACTCAAACCATCATAGGAATCCCACTAGATCAGTCTTTATTTAATTGGTGGAATATTTTTGCTGCGACCTTCCATTATTCTTTCAACCTCATTTTCCCTTTACTCTCTTATACAGTACAACAACCAATACCAAGAACGAATCACAAATATCTCTTATCTTTGACAATTTAGTTTCCAGTACAGCTGTATGTCTTTTTTCAGAATGCTATAAAATTATTCACTCATGAGTCTATCTGTGCAAGTTTTCTTCTGTGGACTATTCGAACACTGTAAAGTTTTACTCATATACACTGTTCAGAGTCCTTGTTAAGTTTTTTTCTCTTGGAAGCTTAATATATTTTTTACTGTGATATTAAATCCTGTGTTTTAAACACAGAAATACAAGGGCACCTGGGGGGCTTAGTCATTTAGGCATCTGACTCCTGATTTCAGCTCAGGTCATGATCTCATAGTCATGAGACTGAGCCCTACATCAGGCTCTGCCTTCAGTGAGGAGACCACTTGAGATTCTCTCTCTCCCTGTCCCTCTGCCCCTTCCCCCACTCATACGCTTTCTCCCTCTTTCTCTCTCAAATAGTTAAATCTTCACACACACACACACACACACACAAATACGCATGTATTTATATGTAATTTCTGTATATAATGTTCTTCCCATGTACCTTACTAATTTTTCTTAAAGTTTATAGTAGCCTTTAGTTGATATTCTTGGAGATCCTCAGCATAATGCATTCACATTTAAATAACAGTAAATGTAAACATTTTCCTCAAATATTTTTCTTACATAGTAATTTTGGTTAATATACTAAGAAGAGTAATATCTGTTCATCTACACTTTTATCTTGATTTTGACTTTAATAGAGATGGCCCTAGTGTTTCCTCATTAAATACGATAAAGACTTCCAGACCAAGACAAATGTTCCATTACGTATGGAAGATGAAACTCTTTGCATCTTATAAAGAATGTTTAAGTCATAATAGTGTTGAATTCTATTAAATGTCTTAACATTGTAAACATGAGTAATAATTTGATGTGAATTTTCTCCTTAAATTTGTATTTATAAATTATAATACTATTCAATATTTTAAAAACCTGGACATTTAAAGGAATATCCCACATAGTCATGATTCATTTCATATAATATAATGGATGATTCTTGCTGCTATTTTTTTCTGGAGGTGACTTAATTAACATTTACCATCTCCATGTCTTTGAATTTATAAACATTTTGAAGAAATTTACCAAGCTTTTCATTAGATCAGTCTTTGTTTGCTATTAAGATACGATTTTTGAAACTCCTGAAATCAAATTGGAAAGCAAACCCAGAAATTCAAACAGTCAAATAGTTCAAGGCAGGGGCAGGGGGGAATCCAATCAACTTGATTCTAGCTGTTTTAGATAAATGGAAAATAATCACCCAACTGATAGAACCAAATGGAATAGTATATTATTAAAAACTTTTTAAAATAATCACCATCTAATATGGAATTTTAAAACTTTCATTGCTACTATTTTGTTTATAGCTTTTAATAGTCATTTTAAATAAAAACGATCTTTACTTTCTTTTCTTTTCTAAAATCTTATTAAATTTTGGTACCATATTAGGGTTCCTTTATATCAGGAATTTAGGAGCTTTCTTGGTATTTCAAGGACCTCAAACGTTTAAATACCATTGCAATTAGACATTTTTTTGAGAGGCTTGAAAAATTCTCCTGTGAATCCATGTGGTAGAGTTTCTCTGTTGTTTCCGGGAGAAGAGGAGAGTTTTTTACAATCTTTTGTGTTTCTCCCAATATAATTGATCTTTTTAACAAATTTATCAGTTAGGGGTAAGTTTTAGTATGTTTTCACTTTAAATATTTGTTTAAAGTTTTTCTACCCACACTTTTTTTCTCTTGTTACTAGTTTATTGTTTCGGGGTCCTTGTCAATTGTAGCAGGGACTAAAACTACAAAAGGCCTGGTGAGTACTATTTCCTTTTTTTTTTTCTTTTAATCTGTTTGCTTATTTTTGTCCCAGAAGAAGAAGGACTAATCAAGTATTTGTTCTGCCAGAGTACAAGACGGGTTTTGTTTTTTAAAAATCCGGAGAGATTGTTTTACATAGTTGCATTGGTGTTTCAGAAATTGTAATAAAAAAATGACTGCTCATAAAATTACTGATATGACTATGAAAAGTTTGGGAAGGCAGTGTTGAGAGAATCTTTATGAAAATACAGAGCATTCCTGAAAAGGAATCTCTAATGGGACTGGCCAAACAGATGTTGCAGCTTGAGATTGAATCCAAAACAATGACACCAAGTGTCTGCGTGGCATAATCTCTGTTGATTTATTAATTAAAATGTGTATTCCGACTGCTTATGGAAAGGATTTTCATTTGGTTTGCCATGAAAGAAATTCACAATAAGGCTATTAAGTAAGGAAAAGCAAATTTACAACACAGCTCTCATGCCAATAGGTCTTTCACAAAGCCAAGAAAAGTTAAAAGCCCAGATCTCAACATATGTTTTTGCTCACTAAAGGCCATAGTTGCGTTTTCTTAGCTCAAAGGATAAAGATCAGATTATGGAGCATGATCTTTATGGCTTTTCCAAATCTGACCTGGGTGTCTCCATAGTATCTGGTCCAGCTATGACCATTAAAATCCCCCTTGTGCTACAGCCACACTCAACCTCTCATGCTTTCTTGGAGAATTTTCATTCTTATAATAAGCTTCCACAGGAGGAGAATGCAGGAAAGGAATACAGAGCAGAGGGAGGTCATACGCAAAAAGCGCAAAAAGTGTGGAGGCCACATTTGGGAAATAATGCGCAGCCAGGCACCCAGCACAGAGCAGGGCAGGAGATGGGCACGGGCAGAACTGTCTAGTTAACATGGAAAAAAGAGTTTATCTCATGTGCGTGGTGGTTGTCTGAAGGGCTTGAAAACCACAGGATCGTGTTTGTACGTGGGCAGCTGTGAGGGGAGAGACCAGTGAGGAAACAGCACGGTAGTCAAGATGGGTCAGCTGGACTGTGGGGACAGAAGTGAGGGGTGTGGAGTGCCTGTTGGTGACACCCCTGGGGATACCACCAGATTGCTGGATTGATTTTCCTTCCGTCCTAGATCAGAAGTAGCCTGGGGTTAAACATCTCCAGCTCTGTCTTGGCTGCATTTGGGACCTATTTCACTGCAAGCCACTTGAATAGTTTCCGATACAATCTCTTTCACTGCGGCACTTATGAGAAGACGGAGAACTGCTTCCTGTCCCTGTATATTTTCATGGTGAGTGCTTCCTCTTTTCCTGGGGTTCTGTGATGGAAGCAAGTTACAGGAGCTCCGGCTCTGGCAAAAGCAACACGCAGTAGTAGTTCCTGACTGATGAATGAATCACTTTGGGAAATTGAAAATGATTGAAGAAGAGGAAAATCTTGTATTTGGAGCCGTGCCCATGTCTCATCTCTCTCTTTGTTCCTCCATAGGTGATGAGGGAGAGTGGGAAGGAAGCTCATACTTATGGAACACCTACTCTCACTAGTTAGTACACTAAACACATGGCATATTTTTTTCTGTTTAATTTCAAAACAGCAATTCTGTTGTCCAGTCTAAAAAGGGAGCCCAGATGTCAATCCCTCTGTGTCCCCGGAGCTCCCTGGTGGAGTTTCCTGGTTCTCTAATAATAAAATAAAATTGTCTTGAACATCATCCAACAAGTGGCAAATCACCCATTACCCTCCTCCTCCACCCGCAACATCTCTGAATGTTTTTGCAAGATTAAGCACTTTGGGCCTCAACATCCAGCTCCTGGCAAACTCCCAATTTCCATTCTGTATATCACTACTTCTCTGTGCCACTTGCCCTCATTTAGATGTTATCCTAATGTCTTTAGTTCTCCAAATTGCTACTAACACAAGATATTGTAGGCTGTGAAGCTGTGGGCCTCTGGGTAAGTGCAGGGAGGGAGCGCTCTTGAGGTACAGCCCTGGACAAAATGCAACTGAAACTTTACTCCTAAGAAATCTAAAAAAAAAAAAAAAAAAAAAAAAAAGTCTATTAGCCATTCTCAGCACCACAAAGTTTCCTGTTGTCTCCCCTCCATGCACGCTTCCTTCTGGCCTTTCTCTGTGCTGCTTGCTTAGTCCTCTGTCTCACTGTCTCTTGTCTACGCCCAAACATGGAAACTTAACATTCTTCCAGACTCATTATGGTTTGGAAACTTAACATTCTTCCAGACTCATTATGGTTTTTCTTCATTCCCAGCTAATCCTTGATCAGTCCTGAGTGCTGCATCATCACGCCAATACAACCCCTTGACTGTCTCTGCTAAACTAATGCATACTTCCCTTGAGGTTTCTAACGTGGCTTATAGTAGGCAAAGCCTATTTCTTGCCTGTTACTCAAAATAATAGAGTTTCTTCAGACAACTTTCAATTTTGCCCCAAGATCATGCAGTTGGGAATTGGCAGAAGCAAGATGAGATTCTGTGCTTTCCTGCCTCCAATGTCCCTATCCATTTCTGTATTTTATATTGTTCTGTGTTGTTATCCTGAAGAAGAAGCCTCCTTTCAGTTTCCGCAGTTCTGTCCATTTGCAGTCTGTCAGGGTACAGTGCTAAGGACAAAATGTGGAACAGACCGGCTTCATGGGGCTGGCTGCCTGGGCATGGGAACTGCGCAGACACACAGGCTTACCAGTTAAAAGAGACCTACACCTGCTTTACTATTCTGCTGTTGCTGTCTTGAAGTCCTTAATGATTTTTTTTAACAAGAGGCCTTCTAAATAAGGTAGCCAGTACCATGTTCAATCTCAATCACATTCTCCCAGAGGTAGTCACAGATGCCTATTGTGAACATTTTTCCTGCCTGTCCTTGGTGGGTAAATCCATAAGGGTTACTTGGGATCTGAACTCTCGGGTCTCTTCCTACGTTGGCACCTGCACAGTCAGTCCACAGGTCTGTGAGCCCACACTATACTCCTGGTACTAGCATTGACACTCCAGGAGACTTAAGGAGACCAGGCCTCTACCTTTAGGAGTTCCTTGTAGGAAAGTTAAGAAATATTGGAAAGCAGCTAGCAGTTGATGAAGACCTAAGATCTTACTTTTGAGTACGATTATAAGAAGAGGCTAGAAAAGGTGAGCTCTTTGCAGGAAAGAGGACGGCACATACTACTTGGAATTATTAGGCAGAACAGTATGAAATTGACAATGACCAACTCTGCTTCGTCTAGAAAGACAATGGTTTTATATGGCTTAAACTCAGATTTTTGCTCAAACTACTTTTTGCTGGAAATCCAGCCTGACTACTGTTTTTTGTAAATTAAGCTTTATTGGAACATAACCATACATTTGTTTAGATATTGTCTGTGGCTGCTTTGGTACTCTAAGAGCCTGAGTATTTATGACAGAGAACCTACAGCCTATAAAACTTAAAATATGTGCTAGCTGGCCTCTTACAGAAAAAGGTTTTCCAATTCCTGGGCTACCCCACCAGATGGTAAGATCCTTGAGGTTAGGGAAATCGTCTGTTCTATTTGCTGCTCTGTCTTCTGTGCCTACAACAATTCCTGAAACATAGAGGCTACCGTATGTTGAAGAGATGAGTAAATAGATTTTTAAAAATGACGAATGCCAATATTCTCAAGGCCCAGTTGAGTCTGTGTCACTTGTGTCCTGGGCTCTGATCTGTTGACACTTCCACAAGGTTAGGGATAGATACTATGCCCGTCCATGGAGAGAGAAAGAGAGAATATTTAGACCAAAGAATCCCAGGCCTCCAATTCAGATTTTTAGGAGTATGAGTACTGCCCAGTGTTTCTCAAATCTGACCATATGTTTTGGTTAAAGATGAAACCTAAAGCCAGTTCTCTGGGGAGATGGCTTAAAGACTGATTAACTTTGTTTTTATTGTTACTTCAGCTTCTTACTGCTGCTGTAACAAAACTATTGCCAATTTAGTGACTCGAGACAACATAATTTTATTATCTTACAATTCTGGAGGTCAGAAATTTCAAATGGTTGTCATTGCGTTAAAATCAAAGTGTTGGCAGAGCTACATTCTTTCCTGGAGGCTGTAAGGGAGAATCCGTTTCCTTGCCTTTGCCGGCTTCCAGAGGCTGTCCTCAGTCCTTGGCTTGTGGTCCCATCCTCTGTCTTCAAAGCAAGCAGGGCAACATCTTCAAATCTCTCTTGGACTTTGACTCTCCTGCCTCCCGCTTCTACTTAGAAGGATTCTTTCATTATTTTGGGCCCACCCAGGTAATCCAGAATAATCTTTTTTATCTCAAGGTCAGTTAATAAACAACCTTAATTTAATCTGCAAATTTAATTCTCCCTTGCTACGTAACTTGACATATCCCTAGGTTCCAGAGGTTAAGATGCGGACCTCTTTGGTCTTTTAATATTCTGCCCACAATTATTACTCTGCGTGTAACTACCAAGATAGGAGATGATATTATTGTGTCAACTATATGGAATGTCTGGTGTTTGAAAAACCTAAGCTATCTTTATGATCCCTTACCCCTCTTTAAAGAGTTTTCACATTCTGTATCTACAATAGCACTGGAAGGTAGAGGGTGGGGGAAAGTTGTTATTTCATTAATGAAAAAAATGAGAGGATAAGTGGCATTCAACAGGCCCACACTGGTCAAGGGCGTATGACTGCCATGAGGAACCAACCAGTTTTTCTGACAGCAGGCCAGTGCTTCTGGTTTAGCCTTGTAACCCGATGGTCTGTATTTTTCATCTTGTCATCTCCATTTCTCACATTTCCTGGCTATAAATTCGTTTCTAGGGTTTGGATGCTATGGTGATCCTGTTAAGTATGCTAGAGTTCTGCGTTTCTGTGTCCCTCTCTGCCTTCGGATGCAAAGTAACCTGCTGCCATCCTGAGGGGGTGAGTGTTGGGCTTGCCTCAAAGTCAAGTGTGCTAGTTTTCTGTGGCCATGGAGTACATTCCAGAAAATTAGAGGTTTCAACAACACACATTCGTCACTTCTCAGCTTCCGTGGGTGAAGAGTCTGGGCACACCTCAGCTGGCTCCTCTGCTCAGGGTCTGTTATCGAGAAGCTGGCTGGGGCTGCGGTCGCCGCTGAGGCCTCTACTCCCCTTCCATGCTCGTGTGGCGGAGCTGATTTCCTTTCAGCTGTGCAACTCATGACAACTGACTTCTACTTTTGAGGCCAGCAAGAGAGTGAAAACCTCTGATGATCTAAGTTTCTTTTAAACAGCTCATAGGATTAGGTCTAATCTACCCAGAATAATGTCCTTTTTAAACTGAGGTATACAGCTGAGTGATTTGACAGTTCTTTTCAGTACCCAGTGCTCACTGTGATGTCACCTGTCACCAGGCAAGGTTGTTACAATACAATGAATATGTTCCCCACGCTGTACTTTTCATTTTCATGATGGATTCACTTTATAATTAGACATCTGTACCTCTTAATCCCCTTCATCTATTTTGCCCACCCCCCCACCTACCTTCACTCTGGCAACCACCAGTTTGTTCTCTGTATTCAAGAATCTGTTTTGTTTGTTTTGTTTTTTAGATTTCACATGTAAGGGAGATGATATGGTATTTTTCTGTTTCTGCCTTATTTTACTTGGCATAATACCTTCTTTTTTTTTTTTAAAGATTTTATTTATTTATCAGGGAGAGAGAGGGGGAGAGAGCGAGCATAGGCAGACAGAATGGCAGGCAGAGGCAGAGGGAGAAGCAGGCTCCCTGCTGAGCAAGGAGCCCGATGTGGGACTCGATCCCAGGACGCTGGGAACATGACCTGAGCCAAGGCAGCTGCTTAACCAACTGAGCCACCCAGGCGTCCCGGCATAATACCTTCTAAGTCCATCCATATTGTCACAAATAATAGGAACTCATTCTTTTTTTTTTTTTTTTAAAGATTTTATTTATTTAACAGACAGGGATCACAAGTAAGCAGAGAGGCAGGCAGAGAGAGAGAGGAGGAAGCAGGCTCCCCGCCGAGCAGAGAGCCCGGTACGGGGCTCAATCCCAGGATCCTGGGATCATGACCTGAGGCAAAGACAGAGGCTTTAACCCACTGAGCCACCCAGGCACCCCAAGAACTCATTCTTTTTTATGGCTGAGTTGTATATATCCATCTTGTTCACCCATTCATTTATTGATGGATTTTACAGTTACTTCCGTATCTTGGCTATTGTAAATAATGCTGCAATAAACATGGGGGAACATATATCTTTTCAAATTAGTGTTTTCATATTCTTTGGGCAAATACCAGGCGTGGAATTACTGGATCATGTGGTATTTCTATTTTTAATTTTTTGAGGAACCTCTATACTGTTTTCGGTAGTGACTTCACCAATCTGCATTCCCATCAATAATGCAACAGGCTCCACATTCTTGCCAACACTTGCCTCCTGTCTTTTTGGATAGTCTCCATTCTGACATGTTTGTGAAGTGGTACCTCGCTGTGGTTTTGATTTACATTTACCTGATCACGAATGACATTAAGCACTTTTTCCTATTGGTCATCTGTATGTCTTCTTTGGAAAAATGTTTACAAAGTAATGTCTTTTTTGATAAACTCAAAGTCAACTGCTCAATTACCTACTCATAGGAGTGATATCCCATCAGATACACAGATCCCACTCATTTTCAAGCAGTGGGTATCACATAGGGGCATGGGTCACTGGGTGTCTTTTTAGCATCTTGCCTCCCACAATGAATAAAGACAAATTAATTTTCTCCATCCTTACTCCCCCTTAGGGCCTCCTCTCTTAGTCCAGATCAGAAAATACTTCACAATGGAGAGGTCCCCAGAGAGGGCCAGATTTTGCTTCATTATCCTATCACAGCAACCTTCCCTGGGTTACTAAAGAAAGTCAGTGTTTCCAACTTCTTTACCAATGCCTGCATACCTGCCTATCTCTTACACAGAGACCTGCAGCAGATCCTCCTGGCCACTGAAAGAGCATCACATAGAGACAATTGGTAAATGGGAAGAGAGAAGAGACCAAGAGGCATTGGGAAGAATAGGACAAGGATATCTTCCAAGAACTGAGTTAAAATGCCAAGAGTTGCTCATAGTTTTATTACCCAAAGGCAAATCCTAAAACAGTAATAGTTTGATGAGATTATTTTTCTCTTGCTTTTCTCTACCATTTTGTGCCTCTTTACTCTCTTTTGGGGCTGCCGTGGTACACTGCATCTCCTGCCCCACAGAAGAGAGCTGGACTAACTCTATCTGTGGACTTCTGTGTTATAAGACCCTAGAAGTTAAAGTTTTCAGCAACTCCTGATGACTTTGTAATTTCATTAAATGAAACTTTTTTATTTTCATTGACCAAATCATCTGCACAAGGGAGCAAATTCTTTAGTAACCTTCCTATCGTAATGTCTAAGCCTGTGTTCCCTTCCGCTCCTGGAGTTACAGAGCTGGGAAAAGCTTCTCCCACAAATCTCTTGGGGCAAATCCAGAAGAGCAGTGTCTTTGAAACATTTGGCCAAAGTTTTATCTCTTCCTGTTTCTATACTCCCCCAGCCCTCACACACATACATACTCCATTTCACACTTGAGTTTGTGGAAGAAAGACCAGAATTTTCCTTAGTTTGCTGATGGTTCCTGCCTTTCTGGGTCTCTGTGGTTTTTGAAATGATTGAGTCATGGCCAGCAAATCATGATTTGGATATCTTGTTGCCATCAGCATAAAGAACTGGATTTGGAAGAAGAGCTCTAAATTTTCCATAACACTTTGATCAGCAACTTGCTGTGCACACTCATCCATGTGTAAGATCAGTCCACTTACAGAGTCACAAAAACAGACACGAGCTATCACTGCATGTTTTTCCAAGATCCAGTCTGAGCTCCAGAATGCCAGAGAAACCCCACTAAGTTAATATGGAAACCAAATTCCAAGAAGAAAGAGTAGACTCTGATAGTGACGCATTGTGTGGACAGGAAGGAAAAGCACTGTGGTTTTTTTTTTTTTTTGGTTGACTCACCTATGGCACTCTGATTGACTTCACAGGTTATGTTGATTATGCCATCAAATCCTCACATGGCAGAAACTGCATTTCCTGAACCATTTTCAGGAGGTTTGATGCCACCAACAGACCAACAGCAAAATGTTCCAGAAAATGCATCCTGACAGTTGTGCAAGAACCCCATTTGGGAAAGTACCAGAATCCAACTCTGGTATATACATGATTCAAAGTGATGTTCTCATTTTTCCCTAAGAACTCGACCGCTCATTTTACTGGCTCTTTATCAACAATAGCAGAAATTAAATAAATAAATCATGCATTTAATGAGTTAATGGTGCTTGAAAGTTTTTATCCATTGGGTCGTCTGGGTGGTTCGGTCGGTTAAGTGCAGACTTGATTTCAGCTCAGGTCATGATCTCAAGGTCATAAGATCAAGTCATGACAGTCTCCTTACTGAACCTGGAGCCTGCTTGAGACTTTCTCTTTCCTTCTCTCTCTGCCCTTTCCCTCTTGTGCTCTTTCTTTCTTAAGAAAAAATTTTTTAACCATCTTCAGAACTTTATATAAGGACATTAAGTTGGTAAATTAAATTCAGCAGAAGAAGGTCAAAAAGACATTGCTGAAATGAGGGCTCCTAAAGACTATATTTTTCTGCTTCCCTGGCCGGTACTCCTCGTATTTGTTTGACTTTCCTCTCCTGCCTTTGGGAATGCAAGGTGTTTTTACCTTCAGAACATTGAGATGCACAGCTTTCCCCTCTCCTTCCTTTTCCTGTTTTTCTTCTACCATAGAAATACCTTCTAATAGTATATTCAGTCCTTGTGTCTATACAAGGACTCTTTCTCTCTCCTGCCCTCCTTTTTCTCTCTCCCCCACTCTTTTTCCTTCTCTTCCCCCCATTCTCTCTCTTCTAAGGGCAGGATTATATCTTAATCAAATATCTATCCAGTGTGATACTATGTGTATAGATATGAGATTGTGCAGTATATGGTATTTTCTGAATGCTCATTAAATACACTTGATTTATTACAGAGCAAAAATAAATTAAATTAAATTAGAAACACTACGTTCATGCACTGCCTACTTCCGAGACAGATGAAACTTAGAAGAAACTAAATGATGACATCAGGAAATATAGTGTGGTGGTAAACAATGGGGGCTTGTAAATCAGACAACCCTGGGTTTTCATCTCAAAAATTCCATCTCTCCCATGAAATGTCTCTGTGTATCCTATTTCTCTTCAGTAAAATAGTAATAATATCACATGGCTCGTAGACTTGTGATAAAATAGGTAAAGCAACTACTACTTTGGTTGGCACAGCCTGAACCATAGAAGTTTTAATACACACACACGTGAATACGTATGTGCATGTATAAGTATTTGTATATATATCCATTCATTGTTGTTTTATTAAGCACATATTTATAAAGTGTCTGTTTTGGGCAGGCATCCAGAGAGTGAACTGCTTCCTCTCATGTAGGTTAAACTGACAGGGCAGGGCATAGTTGAACATGTAAATAATCAGTCAAAATATTTTCATGTGTTGTTAGGAGCTATGATGATGAAGCAAGTTAGTGGGCCAACCATGAGGCAGACATTAGAAACGGTAACCAGGAAAGTTCTTTCTGAGGAACTAACATTTTCATGATAGAAATACTATCATTGCATTTTTTAAAATTATGTTCAATTACCCAAGATATAGTACATCATTAGGTTTTGATGTAGTGTCCAACAATTCATTAGTTACATGTAACACCCAGTGCTCATCACATGCGCCCTCCTTAATACCCATCACCTGATTACCTCATCCCTCCACCCCCCTTCCCTCTGTAACCCTCAGTTTTGTTCCTGGAGTCCAGAGTGGTTTGTCTCCCTCTCTGATTTCTTCCCATTCAGTTTTCCCTCCCTTCCCCTGCGGTCCTCTGTGCGATTCCTTATGTTGATGGACATTTTCTTTCCCCTTTAACTTTTAATTTTTAAATTTTTTCCAGCTTTATTGAGGTGTAATGGGCAAAAAATAATTACATGTATTTAACATGTACAATGTGATATTTTGATATATGGGTATATATTGTGGAATGATTATCACATACCCATCACTTCACAAATTTATCTTCGATTTCTTTCTTTTTTCTTCAGATCAACTCTCTTAGCAAATTTCAAGTGTACATTTTATTAACAGTAGTCAGCATGCTGTACATTAGATCACCAGAGCTTAACTCATTCTGCTTAACTGAAACTTTGTCCTGTGACCACCATCTCCTCATTTCCCTCACTCCCCAGCTTCTGACAACTCTCTTTTTACTTTCTGCTTTTATGAGCTTGAATTTTTTAATTCCACATGTAAGTGAAACATATGACATTTGTCTTTCTCTGTCTGACTTACTTCATTTTACATAACATCCTTCAGGCTCAACCTGTTGTCATTAATGGCAGGATTTCCTTCTAACTCTGAAATTCCTTATGTACACACACACACACACACACACACACACATTTTTTAATCCATTCATCCACTGGTGGACACAACCAGTTTCCATACCTTGGCTATTATGAATAATGTTGCAGTGGACATAGGAGTATAGATACCTCTTTCAGATTGTGATTTCATTTTCTTTGTCTATATACCCAGAAGCAAGATTGCTAGATCATACAGTAGTTAATTTTTATTTTTTTGAGGAACCATCATACTCTTCCATAATGGTGTACTAATTCACGTTCCAAGCAACAGTGCATGACGATGGTTCACTTTTATTCACATCCTCATCAACATGTGTTATGGCTTTTTGATAGCAGCCATTCTAATAGGTGTAAGTGATATTGCATTGAGGTTTTGAATGTGCATATCTCTGATGATTAGTGATGTTGAGTATCTTTTCTCATTCCTGTTTGCCTTTTGCATCATAACTTCTTTGGAGGAATGTCTAAGTCCTTTGCCTCTTTTCTAATCAGGTTATTTGAGTTTGGGTTGTTGTTTTGCTTTGTTTTCTGTTTGGGGTATTTTTGCTATGGAGTTGTTTGAGTTTCTTGTATGTTTTGGAAATTAACTATCCAATGCATATATCAGCTGAAGTGTCTTACAGATATTTCTTCCATCTCATAGGTTGTCTCATCATTTTGTTACCTCCTTTGCTGTGCAGAAGCTTTTCAGTTTAGGTATATAAAAAGAATTTGACAAAATTCAACTTTATTTCATGGTAAAAATTGTCAAGAAATTAGGTTTAGAAGAGAGGCATCTGGCTGGCTCAGTCAGTAGAGCATTTTACTCTTGATCTGGGGGTTACTGGTTCGAGCCCCATGTTAGGTATAGAGGCTATTTAAATAAATAATAAATAAATAAGTAAACTTAAAAAAAACAAATTAGGTTTAGAAGAAATGTACCTCAGCATAATAAACTCCATATATGTCAAGCCCACAGCTAATAATGAAAAGCAAAAAACTTTCCTTTTCAGATCAGAACCAAGACAAGGACATTTGACATTTCTATCCAACATAATACTTGAAATCTTAGGGCAATTAGGCAAGAAACAGAAATTAAAGATATCTAAAATGGAAAAGAAGAAGTAAATGATCTGTTTTTAGACGTTATGATCTTATTTACAAAAAATTTCTAAATACTCACCAAAAATTTTCTAGAACTAATAAACAAATTTGCTGAAGTTACAGAAAACAAGATCAACATACAAAAATAAGCTATATTTGTATATACTAATAATAACAATGCAAAAGAAATTAAGAAAGCAATCATATTTAAATAACATCAAAATAAATAATATACTTAGGAATAAATTTAACCAAGGTGCTGAAAGATGTGTAATGAAGTCATGCCTGGGTAGCTCTCAGTTGGTTAAGCATCCATCTCTTAATTTCAGCTCAGGTCATGATCTCAGGGTCATGAGATCAAGCCCTGTGTCATATTCTCTTTTTTCCACCTCTCCTTCTGCCCCTCCACTTCATCATTCAAACACACACACACACACACTCTCTCTCTCTCTCTCAAAAAAAATTTGTACACTGAAAACTATAAGATATTGATTAAAGAAATTGAAGGAGGGGCGCCTGGGTGGCTCAGTGGTTAAAGCCTCTGCCTTCAGCTCAGGTCATGATCTCAGGGTCCTGGGATCGAGTCCTGCATCGGGCTCTCTGCTCAGCAGGGAGCCTGCCTCCTCCTCCTGTCTCTCTCTGCCTGCCTCTCTGCTTACTTGTGATCTCTCTGTCAAATTAAAAAAAAAAAAAAAGAAATTGAAGGAGACACAAGTAAATGGGAAGATAACCTGTGATTGTGGGATTGGAATAATTAATTTCTTAATGTCTATACTGCTCAAAATGATCTACAGAACCAATGAAATCCCATCAAAATTTCAATGGCATTTTTCATGGATATAGAAAAAAACAATACAAAAATTGGAACCAGAAAAGATCCCAAATAGTCAAAGCAATACTGAACAAGAAGAACAAAGCTGGAGGCATTTTATCTTCTGATTCAAAATACATTACAAGACTATAGTAACCAAAAGAGTATAGTACTGACAAAATACACACAGACCAATGGAACAGAATAGAGATCCCAGAAATAAATCCATGCTTTTATGACCAATTGATCTTTGACAAGGGTTTCTAGAACACACAAAGGAGAATGGGCATTCATAAAAATGTAAGGCCTCCCTCCCTCTACACCAACCTGTACACTTTCTCCAGCACTACAGATTGACAATAGTTAGAAAAAAACAAGCAAGACATTTCTTTTTCTGGTTAAAGATTGAACAGTGATCTAGCAAGATCCATCAAGGTGGAACCTCAAAAGCTTGCTTTTATGTTAATATAGATATTCTATTTGTATTGCTGGGCATCAGCGTGGATACTGATTACTGGCAGATGTGTTTACCTGTAAAGGAACTAACTTTAAGATAAAATTCAATAAAGAGAAATAACAAGACATGGAAATAAGATGGGTCTTTGATTCCACAGTTGAGAAGCTATATCCCAAAGCTTGTTTTAACTATGATTTTTAATAAATAGTTTCTATGGTTGAGCCATTTCAATTGAGTTCCTTATTTATTGTAACATGGATTTTTGTCCTTCTTCTTTATCTTGTAGTTATTTGTTTATGTTCTTTGCTTATTTCCTTTTTATTATGTATATGTATTTTCATATTAGTGTTACTAGTCCATCATCTATATTTATCCTACGATGCAATTATGTTTTCTTAGTCAGCTATTTTTGTCTTACATTTGTTTTTGTTGTCTCTTGCCCTAAAGTTATTTTTAGATTTAATGTAGAGTTTTAGGAATCCATGAAAATCCTCAAGGAGAACACAGACAGCAGCCTCTTTGACCTCAGCTGCAACAACTTCTTCCTAGAAGCATTGCCAAAGGCAAGGGAAGTAAGGACAAAAATGAACTATTGGGACTTCATCAAGATCAAAAGCTTTTGCACAGCAAAGGAAACAGTCAACAAAACCAAAAGACAACTGACAGGATGGGAAAAGATATTCACAATGACATATCAGATAAAGGGCTAGTATCCAAAATCCATAAAGAACTTATCAAACTCAACACCCAAAGAAAAAATAATCCAGTCAAGAAATGGGCAGGAGACACAAACAGACATTTCTGCAAAGAAGATATCCAGATAGTCAACAGACACATGAAAAAGTGCTTAACATCACTTGGCATTAGGTAAATACAAATCAAAATCACAATGAGATACCACCTCACACCAGTGAGCATGGCTATAATTAACCAGTCAGGAAATGACAGATGCTGGCAAGGATGCAGAGAAAGGGGAACCCTCCTACATTGTTGGTGGGAATGCAAGCTGGTGTAGCCACTCTGGAAAACAGCATGAAGGTTCCTCAAAAAGTTGAAAATAGAGCTACCCTATGACCCAGAAATCACACTACTGGGTATTTACCCTAAAGATATAAATGTAATGATCTGAAGGAGCACATGCACCCAAATGTTCATAGCAACAATGTCCACACCAGCCAAACTACAGAAAGAACCTAGATGCCCATCAATAGATGAATGGATAAAGAAGACACAGTATACACACACACACACACACACACACACACACACACACACACACACACACACACAGGAATACTATGCAGCCATCAAAAGAAATGAAATCTTGTCATTTACAATGGCATGGTTGGAACTAGAGGGTATTATGCGGAGTGAAATAAGTCCATCAGAGAAAGACAATAATCATATGATCTCTCTGATATGAGGAATTTGAGAAGCAGGGTTGGGATTTTGGGAGGTAGGGAAGGGAAAAATGAAACCAGATAGGAGGGAGACAAATCATAAGACACTCTTAATCTCACAAAACAAACTGAGGGTTCCTGGGAGGTGGAGTGGTAGGGAGAGGATGGTTGGGTTTTGGACATTGGGGAGGGTATGTGCTATGATGAGTGCTGTGAAATGTGTAAGCCTGATGATTTACCCCTGGGGTAAATAATACATTATATGTTAATAAAAATAATTTTTAAAAATTTAATGTAGAGTTTTTAAAAGTAATTTTATTTATAAATTCTCATATTTTAAATTTCTCATTTCTCATTACAATATATTCTTTAGTATTTTCTTTTCTTGCTTCAGAGACTTGACTCTAGCATTTGTTTTTATTAGTACTGTTGAGTATTATAAAAGACTGACATTAAATGTTAGTATTTTACCATGCAATAGAACCATATTTGTCTCGATTTGTACTAGCCACGATCTTCTAATTATTTTATACATGTTGATTTTTAAATGAAAACTCCCTCACTTACTACTTTTTCTCCCATATTTCATTTACATTTTATATTTTTTGATACACAGTATTTATTCCCATTTGTTCTGATAGTTGTGACCTGAATTTCTTCTAAGGAACCACCCCATCATTCCATTACTCCCAATTTATCTACAAAGGTGGAGCTGACTCTACCCTCAATTCCTCCTAGATCTGGGAAATGGCAGAATTGCATCAACCCAACTAAAGTGGATGGTTCTGTTATAGCTCAGGGACCCAAGAAAAACCAATTGTATAAATGATACATTTCCAAGTGATGCTAATTCCAGTATTTTTGCTATACTGACCAGGAAAGAGAATCTTACTCTTTTCTCTTTTCTGTTGTGTTTAGAGCTGTGTTGGTATAAATCTAATGCTATTAGTGGTCATCATGCTACTGTATGAATCCTATCAGAGACAAAAGGTTATAGAAGAGAGAAAAACAGAGGTTCCAAGTGATAGGTCAGTCCCTAACAATGTCCTTTGAATCTCTTGAGTCAAGGTGTACCTGGAACTGGGCTAACATCTGGAGTCAAGCCAATCCCTGAAGTTTTAGACATATAAAGGAATTAAAATAGCTCTATTCAAATAGTGCAGTAACTGGACAAAATCCTACTATGGTTTCCTCTTTAATTCATAATAAAAGCCGAAGTTCTTACTAAGTCTTACTAAGCCCCACATCACTCAATTCTTTGTAATTTCTTGGATTTAATAAAATACCTATACTTGTATTTGTTGAGAAGTTGCTTTGGGTTTATATTAAATGGACAGAGAATGTCTTCCTTTGGCAAGAACTTTTGCATCCATGAAACTTTCTATGATTTTATTTATATAAGCAATCTAAGAATAGTGCATTTTTACTCGTGAAAAGTTCATACAAACATTCCAGGTTAGTAGAGCAAGATGTTATGATTCTAACTTTTAGAGAAGACTACCTGCATTTCGTATCATATCATTTTTAAACTTTTCATGAATGTATATGTCTGTTTTTATTGATTGGTTTTTCTCCTGATTTTTCATTTTTGTCCTTTTTCTGTTTCTTGGCATGTATAATAATTTTTGATTTGATGATAGATGTAGTCATTTTTATGTGGTTGACTGCTCAAATTTTCTTTTTTCAGAATATTACACTTTATTTATTTTTTTTTAAAAGATTTTATTTATTTATTTGACAGAGAGAAATCACAAGTAGATGGAGAGGCAGGCAGAGAGAGAGAGAGGGAAGCAGGCTCCCTGCTGAGCAGAGAGCCCGATGCGGGACTCGATCCCAGGACCCTGAGATCATGACCTGAGCCGAAGGCAGCGGCTTAACCCACTGAGCCACCCAGGCGCCCCTATTATACTTTATTTTTGACAGTTAAACTTGTAGATCAGTTTGGTTCTTCTGAGGCTTTTTTTTTTTTCTAATCTGGGCCTTTATTGTAACAAAATATAATTTGGTAAAGTTTTACAACTTATAAGAGAAAGAAAGTATGATTTGTGGTATTTTCCTTTAACTTTCTTCCAATTATAATACTAATACACTGCAGAAAAACTAGAAAACCTAAGAATATGAGACAAAACCCACCAATAACCTTACTATTAAAGATAAACATTGTTAATATGCTAGGATTTTTACATATATACATATATGTACATACATTTTAAACATAGAGTTCAGTTATGTGGCATTTCTAGGCCTACATTTTAGTGTTTTTAAAAGCCTTTATAGGGAGGCTTTAGAGTTATTATTATTCTGGACTAGTTCAGATTTATCTTTTGTGTGTGTGTGTGTGTGGTACATTTTTCTTAATTTTATTTTTTCCGTGTTCCAAGATTCATTGTTTATGCACCACACCCAGTGCTCCATGCAATACATGCCCTCATTAATACCCACCATCAGGGTAACCCATCCCCCACTCTCCTCCCTTCCAAAACCCTCAGTTTGTTTCCCATAGTCCATAGTGTCTCATGCTTCATCTCCCCTTCTGATTTACCGCAATTCACTTTTCCTTTACTTCTCCTAATGTCCTCCATGTTAAGGCTTAACTCTCTGGAGGTCCTTATATCCTAAGTATTCATGGAGACTCTGTACTCCCACTTATAAGAACTTGAATATCTCCCAGCTCTGTGTGATTTCTGGTAATCATTTAGCTTGCAACTATCTATTTAGTCTTTGATTGGACTTTGGAATTTCAACTTGTAAATGTCAGCTTAGTATTTGACAACAAATTCAAGGAGACTTTCTTGCAGACTTCAGGAAATCTTCTTTCTGCTTAGCTACCTCCCTTTCTTGTTCTGCACTCACTAATTCAATTTCAGCTACTTTAGCTCCCTCCCCTCTGATTTCTGTCTTCTCAATGTAGCAGGATCGGTAAGGATCCATCTCCCTGACCATGGTCTAGAAAGTTTCTTCATGCAGAACCAGACCTGTTGTTATATTCACATTTGTTTCCATTTTTTCCATGTTGTAAGCCCTGCAGTGACTACTGTCCAATGTCCGAAAGTAGTTGTTTAGAATTGTTTTTAGTTTTGTAATTGCACAGAGTGGTCTACAGAGTAAGTCTGGTTCCATGATGACAGGAAGAATTGATTTTTTCCAAATTTCAATATCAATAAACATATGTTTGTATTTCTTGTTTCCTTTTCCAACATTTAAAATTCACTTAAGGATGTCTAAAGAGGACATTTAATTAAGTTAATACTTGCCCAATCATTTAAAATCTTCAACCATAAAGTTCAAGTATAACAATTTTCATATGCTCATTTTCTTAAGTCACCCTCTTTAGAATTCATGAGAAACAACTCATAAAAGACACTTGCACATTTCAGTTGTTATTTTATATGTAAATTCTGACATTTTCCAATGCCTTTATATAGTAATACCTGACAGTTTGGGGCCATGTTCAAAGATTTTTGTTCTCACACAATACAAATAGTGGTAACATAATAAGACAAAGCTATACAAATTTCAGGGCAAGTATTTAAATTTTTGAATTAATCAAAATATGTTCCTTGGTTTGATTTTTTAAATAGCTGTATTATAAACACAGAAAAGATATAAGAAGTCACTTTCTTTTGATTTCTTGGTGGATAAGGAAAAAATATGACTTCTAAATTTGAGATACGGTTTAAACAAAGCTGATAAAATGTTTGGCTTCCTTTTGGAACCTCTTCAAGGTCAGCAATTTGTTTTTTACTGATCAACATTTGTTGGGGTTACTGCAGCCCGTTAGATTTTCACTAATTTAGCAAACTTTGATTAACTTGTAGGGTTAAAAAGCTAACTCTGATTAACTTGTAGGGCTAAAATTTAGGCATTTTTTTTCTTCATGTCCAATAAGTGCAGACATCAGGCAGAGGAAGTTCTAAAAGTCTCTGTGGTTGCTCCCTGGTTATTCCCATTTTAATTGTCAATTTTAGCAACGTGTGGTATTTTCCCCCAATGAAAAGTTCGAATAGCTTGTTCCAATTCTTCTCTACTAACACATAGAGCTTCACCAGAATCACCCATGTCTTGAGTGGACTTATTCAGCTTGGCCAAGAGGATTGACTGTCAGGAGGGGAAGAGTCGTGGGAGAGCTGGGGGTCAGTCACCTCATAGTGCTTTGCAGCCCAGCTGTCATCCAGGCTGTTTTCCGTTGCCTGGCTACCAGACCAGAGCACCATACTGATTCCTTTGAAAACTGATTTTTCTTTCAGTTGTTTTTTTTTTTCTACTTAGTATTCCTTCCCTCCCAAATTTGATTAAAGATGACGGAGAGCAATGAAAATTTTTCCATTTTCCCTGTAGCTTTGAAGCCACAGAAGCTATGTCCATATCAAGGTCTCCAGATGACCTAAGTTGCATATTACATGTATACATACATACATATGTATGTGTATAATATATATGTAATATATACATATACATAAATTTTAAGGATACTCTGTGTGTGTGTATTTTTTTCCCTAAGTTATAAAGCCCTGGCAAGCTCTTGGTGTAAGACCAGAGTCTTTCTTTTTTTGTTGATAAAGACTGTCTTTACCAAATGAAAATTATATCTAGACTATAAAATTTAGTTATTTAGTACTTAGTTAAATTATCTCAATAGCATTCTAATCAAATTTATTTTGTAACTAGGGATGAGTTCGTGATACAACTGACACAAATTTGCATATAAATCCATTATGTGTATACAATTCAAATATTCACCTTTCAATTCAATGCTATGGAAGTTTTATATGAAACTTGTTTTAGGGGCATGTGGCTGTCTCAGTTGGAAGAGCATGCAACTCTTGTTCTTGGAGTTGTGAGTTCAAGCCCCCTGTGAGGTGTAGAGATCATTTAAATAAATTTAAAAACTTAAAAAAAATCATTTTAGTTGACCTAGTGAATGCAGGTTCCATATTTCAAGTACTTTTTTATTTCTCTATCTGCAAGACATCTGGTCCAAAAAGAAAAGCGATTCAAATATTGTCTGCAAATATTATCTCTTGTCTGCAAATATCATTTCTTCTTTATTATTAATTAGATTACCTGAATCAGTCCTGTTTCATGAGTTTGGATATTTGAAAGGGCTCACCAGACTCTAGAGAGTATTCTCACATAAGACTTTTATCTAAAGACAAAAAACAAAATGCAGCAAGAGAAAGTACAACCAAGCTCTGGAGACATCCACAGCACATCCTCCTCATGGACCCAACCAGAGGCACAAACCATGCTAGCTCTGGCTTGAACTGCTCAGATTTGTGCAAGAATCTCTCAATGTCTCATTAAATACTTAAGTCAGGCTTATGAAACCAGTTAGGTTAGTTTTACAAAGTAGTAGTAAAGAAACTGATATAAGGGTCAGCTGGGCAGTATGGGATTCTAAGCAGCACACTGTGAATTCCAGTGTTCTTGTCTCAACCAGGAGTCAAAGTCCAGACATTCAGCTACTCCAGCGATAAAGATAGAGCTTCTCCAGTACAGCAGCAAATTAACCCCATCTCTACCATATCTTTATTCAACAAATATTTATTGAGCATCTACTATCTGGCAATGAACTAACCAGGCTGTCCATGACCTCAGAGTGGACATTCTAGTTATTTCCAAAGTTACTCTTCAAAAGGTAGTTCTAACATACTCAATGCAGAATCCTCAGTTAAAGTGACAATAAAAACCTGGCATCATCCCTAAACTCCATTTCCCCCTTATAATTAGCTTCCCTTTACCATACTAAACACCTCTGACCCACAAACTCAAGAGAGATGATACATATTCAATTTAATTCCTGTTTGGGGGATATGTGTTACTCAACAACATGATGCAATAATAGTGAAGAGAAAGCTGTTAAACAGCAAAATGCAGCAGAGTAATTTAAAAGATCAAATTGGCTTTATTGAACCAGTCATGAGTTGGGCAACACACATTCCTGCAGATAGAAAAGAGCTCTGTCAAGCTGCAGGAAAGGAAAGGCTTTTGAAGACAAAGAAGGGCCAGAAAAAGAAAATTATTAGCAAAGAATGCATTGTTTTAGACAAGGTCATCCTCTTAAGGGGGATGGAAGTGGTCTATCAGTAAATTTTCTAGTGCTGACCAGAAAATTCCATGTTGACTGGTTGGAGGTTCCATTTCTGGGGTTGGGGTTGAAACTGCACTTCGATGTTAAGTCTGGGTTTGCTGACATGGGGCCTTAACATAAATGACTGATTCAGGGCCCATGGTTTCATTTTTTTAAAGATTTTATTTATTTATTTAAGAGAGAGTATGAGCAGGGAAGGGACAGTGGGACAAGCAAACGCCCTGCCAAGTGCAGAGCCCGACACAGGGCTTGAAGTGGGGCTCAATTCCAGGACCCTGAGATCATGACCTGAGCCCAGGTAGATGTTTAACCAACTGAGCCACCCAGGTGCCCCTGTACTTTTCTTCTTTAATGGGGCAAACACAAAAGAGTACATGCTCTATGATTCTATTTATTGAGACACCAAAACCCCGACAAACAAATCAGTGGTATTAAGAAGTCAATATGATGATTACCCTGGGGATGTGATGGCTAGAACAGAGCTCAAGGGTTGTGCGCCTCTGGGTGCCCTCACTTTGCTAACTTTTGATCTAGGAGGGGTTAATAAGCTGTGCTCCCTTTATGTTTCCCATTAAACTTTATATTAAGACTTATGCAATTTTGAGGTTCCTCCAATGAAAATATCCACATTCGGGGCGCCTGGGTGGCTCAGTGGTTTGGGCTGCTGCCTTCGGCTCGGGTCATGATCTCAGGGTCCTGGGATCGAGCCCCGCATCGGGCTCTCTGCTCCGCAGGAAGCCTGCTTCCCTCTTTCTCTCTCTCTCTCTCTCTGCCTGCCTCTCTGCCTACTTGTGATCTCTGTCTGTCAAATAAATAAATTAAAAAAAAAAAAAAGAAAAAAAAGAAAATATCCACATTAAACCTCCGTCTCCAACTCTGTTTCTTGGAAACTTGGACTAAGACTATTGAAAGTTAATTTTCAAAAGAGGTGCTCCTCATCCTCATGCAGAAAGATTACATATGAAGAGGTTTACCTCTACGTAACATACACATAAAGTGGTCCGTGCATTAATCATCTTCTCTAGGCTGTCTGTGCAAGAACAAAAAGTCACACTATCATTTAAATTTTCATTCCTAGTTTAAAAGGAAAGGAAAAAAATCCAAACAAACAAATCCAAATATCACCAGTGCAGAGCTTCACATAAGGGGTTTGGGGATTCAACATGACACTTTTTTTTTTTTCCTTTAACTTTCTGGTTTCCAAGAAAACAGGACTCGGAATTTACTTCTTTTTTTTTTTTTACTTCTTTTCAGCGTAACAGTATTCATTGTTTTTGCACCACACCCAGTGCTCCATGCAATCCGTGCCCTCTCTAATACCCACCACCTGGTTCCCCCAACCTCCCGCCCCCTGCCCCTTCAAAACCCTCAGATTGTTTTTCTGAGTTCATAGTCTCTCATGGTTCACCTCCCCTTCCAATTTCCCTCAACTCCCTTCTCCTCTCCATCACCCCTTGTCCTCCATGCTATTTGTTATGCTCCACAAATAAGAGAAACCATATGAAAATTGACTCTCTCTGCTTGACTTAGTTCACTCAGCATAATCTCTTCCAGTCCCGTCCATGTTGCTACAAAAGTTGGGTATTCATCCTTTCTGATGGAGGCATAATACTCCATAGTGTATATGGACCACATCTTCCTTGTCTATTCGTCTGTTGAAGGGCATCTTGGTTCTTTCCACAGTTTGGTGACCGTGGCCGTTGCTGCTATAAACACTGGGGTACAGATGGCCCTTCTTTTTACTACATCTCTATCTTTGGGGTAAATACCCAATAGTGCAATAGCAGGGTCATAGGGAAGCTCTATTTTTAATTTCTTGAGGAATCTCCACACTGTTCTCCAAAGAGGCTGCACCAACTTGCATTCCCACCAACAGTATAAGAGGGTTCCCCTTTCTCCTATCCTCTCCAACACATGTTGTTTCCTGTCTTGCTAATTTTGGCCATCTGAATCTACTTCTAAGCCAGGTTTGGTGGTAACCCCCATATACACAGCTCTGCTTTGTTTTAAGCCAATCAAAACACCACATCTAAACTTTACCTAAATTCCACCTTTCCCAAATCCTAAAATAATCCCATTTTTTTCCTCTGATTAAGCGTCTCCTAGTTCTTATGTGTGCGCTACACTTGTGGAAATGAGTCAATAAACCCACTCTGTTGGATAAAATATTTGTCCCTGGTACTGTTTACTAGATGGGCATTATCTGTCTACTATAGATAATATTTTATATTATTGACTAGGCAGGAACACACAGACTGTACTTCCTGAGTGATAAGATCAATGGGAGCATCTTTTGTCATAATGTTTGGTGTCTTGTCCTCAGTTCCTAAAATCCCTTCAGAGAGGTAAAGGTGAAATGGGTGTATTGTGATTTGTAACAAGCCACTTTCCACCAACTGGGTTTATATTAATGAGATGACTTGGAAGTTCTTAGGGTACTTAGGAACTTAGGGAACTTAGGAAGACCTAAGGAAAGGAGCTGATTACCAGAGGAAACAATCACGTGATTAGAAGGTTGGAACTTTTAGTCTACCCTTCTGACCTCCAAGAAGAGGAGAGGAGCTGGAGGTTGAATCAGTTAATAATGGCCAATCAATCATGTCTGAATAATAAGGACTCCATAAAAATAAAAAATAAAAAAAGGAAAGGATTAGGATAGCTTCCTCATTGGTGAACGTGGAGGTCTGGGGAAATTGGCATGCTCAGAGAAGACAGGGAAGCCCCGAACCCTTTCCCTTCACCCTGTCCTATATGTTTTTTTCCATTTGCCTATTCTTGAGTCAAGTCCTTTTGTGATAAATCAGTAATCTAGTAAGAACAGGGGCACCTGGGTGGCTCAGTGGGTTAAGGCCTCTGCCTTCGGCTCAGGTCATGATCCCAGCGTTCTGGGATCTAGCCCCGCATCATGCTCTCTGCTCAGCGGGGAGCCTGCTTCCTTCCTCTCTCTCTCTGTCTGCTCTCTGCCTACTTGTGATCTCTGTCTATCAAATAAATAAATAAATAAATCTCAAAAAGTCTAGTAAGAACAGTTGTCCCTTGGGCAATGCAGGCTTGAACTGTGTGGGTCTACTTATACATGGCTCTTTAAAATTTTTTTATTTTTTTATTTGAGAGAAAGAGAGAGAGTGCAAGCAGGTGTGGGGGAAGAGACAGAGGGACAGGCAGACTCATGATGAACATAGAGCCCAATGTGGGGTCAATCACAATCCTGAGATCATGACCTAATCTGAAACCAAGAGTTGGATGCTTAACCAACTGAGCCACCCTGGTGCCCCATACATGGATTTTTTTTTTTTTTTTTTTTACAATACATACTGTAAATGTGTTTTCCCTTCCTTATGGTTTTCTTAATAACATTTTCTTTTCTCTATTTATTTATTGTAAGAATACAGCACATGATACACATACAAATATGTGTTAATCCACATTTTTGTTATTGGTAAGGCTTCTGGCCCACAGTAGGCAATTATTAGTTAAGTTTTTGCAGAGGTAAAAGGTATACATCAATTTTCAACTGTGCAGGAGTCAGTTTCCCAATCCCTGCATTATCCCAAGTCACCTTGTAATATACTTCTGAGTTTAATTAATCAAACCCAAGGCGGTTGATCAAATCTCCAAATCCATAGGTAGTGGGTCAGTAGCACAAGTAACAATCTGGAATTACGACTGGCATCTGCAATTGTACATTGTGGTGGAGATTGGTTTTGTGGGACTGAGCCCATAACCTATGGAATCTGATGCTGTATCTGAGTAGATAGTGTTAGAATTGAGTTGAACTGAAGAACACCAGCTGGTGTGCAAGAATTGCACACCACCCTCTCCCACACACACGCTGAAATGGGGTCAAAACCACTTTACAGATACACACATACATGCATAGAGTGCCGAATCATTTGAAAGCAAGTGCTTGACATCATGATACTTCTAAATACCCAGGACCTATCTCCTAAGAATAGCATTCTCTTATATAACTTACTGGCATAATTATATCACCAAATTTGTTCATATAATAATCCAACATGTAGTTCCACAGAAACTCTGGGATCAAGCTCTAAATGTTTATCTTTCTTAGGAAGACAAAACTGTAAGAAGCTCTCAAATACATCAATCCTAATTATGTCCCAATGTTTATTATTTCATGAGAAAATTAGCCTAGATCTTGTGTTAGTTTGACATAGCACAGTTTAAACCATCTGTATATTTCAGGTAAAGCAAGGTTTCCCCCACACTGGGATGTTAAATGCAGATACTGACTTATTCAGAGAGACATAAACCTTGGCATAACTATATAATTACTATTTCTTTATCAGCTGGCCCACATTAATAATGTGAAGAGAGACCTTTCAAAACATTTTTCAGATATAAGCCATAAAACAAAATACCAATAATAAAAAGTGTATATACATGTATACACACACACACACACACACAATGGAATATTACTTAGCCATAAAAAAATTTATATATATATATATATATATATACATGTATACACACACACACACACACACATATATATATACATACACACACACACACACACACCATACCTTCTTTATCCATTCATCTCTCAATGGACACTTGGGTTGCTTCTGTATTTTGGCTATTGTGAATAATGCTGCAGAAAACATTCAGGTGCATATATCTTTTCAAATTATTGTTTTTGTTTTCTTTGGTGAGTGCCCAGTAGTGGAATTACTGGATCATATGGTATTTCTATTTTTAATATTTTGAAGAAACTCTATCCTGTTTTCCATAGTGACTGCACCAGTGTGCATTCCCACCAACTGTGCATGAGGGTTCCCTTTTCTCCACATCCCCACCAACACTTGTTTCTTGTGTGTTTACTTTAGCCATTCTGACAGGTGTGAGGTGATAGCTCATTGTGGGTTTTTTTGTTTGTTTATTTGTTTGTTTGTTTTTTAAACAAAAACAAAGATGAACTTTTGAGACTTCATCAAAATCAAAAGCTTCTGCACAGCCAAGGAAACAGTCAAGAAAACAAAGAGGCAACCCACGGAATGGGAGAAGATATTTGCAAATGACAGTACAGATGAAAGATTGATATCTAGGATCTATCATGAACTCCTCAAACTCAACACACACAAAACAGACATTCATATCAAAAAATGGGCAGAAATATATTCTGCCCAGACACTTCTCCTATAAAGACATACAAATGACTATCAGACACATGAAAAAATGTTCATCATCACTAGCCATCAGGGAGATTCAAATTAAAACTACATTGAGATATCACCTTACACCAATTAGAATGGCCAAAATTAGCAAGACAGGAACCAACATGTGTTGGAGAGGATCTGGAGAAAGGGGAACTCTCTTCCACTGTTGGTGGGAATGCAAGTTGGTGCAGCCTCTTTGGAGAACAGTGTGGAGATTCCTCAAGAAATTAAAAATAGAGCTTCCCTATGACCCTGCAATTGCTCATTGTGGTTTTGAAGTACATTTCCCAGATGATTCGTGACTTTGAGCATCTTTTCATGAGTCTGCTGGACATCTGTAACTCCTCTTTAGAGAAATGTATATTTGTGTCTTCTGCTCAGTTTTTAATTGGATTATTTGGGATTTTTTTGGTGTTGAGTTGTAGAAGTTCTTTACATATGTTGGATACTAACCTTTTATTGGCAAATATATTCTCCCATTCAGTAGATTGTCTTTTTGTTTTGTTGACAATTTATTTTGATGTGCAAAAGCTTTTTATTTTGATGTCGTTCCAAGAGTTTATTTTTGCTTTTGTTTCTCTTGCCTCTGGGGACCTATCTAGAAAAATACTGTTAAAATTGATGTCAGAGAAATTACTGCCTACGTTCTCTTCTAGGATTTTCATGGCTTCAGGTCTCACATTTAGGCCTTTAATTCATTTTGAGTTTGGTTTTGTGTGTGGTGTAAGAGAAGGGTCCAGTTTCACTCTTCTGCACGTTGCTGTCCAGTTTTCCCACCACTATTTGTGGAAGAAGCTTTTTCCCATTGCACATTCTGTTGAAGATTAATTGACCATATAAGCATGGATTTATTTCTGGGCTATGTTTTCTGTTCTGTTGATATATGCTTCCGTTTTTGTGCCCATACCATTCTGCTTTGATTAATACTTTATAATGTATCTTGAAATCTGAAATTGTAATACTTCTGGCTTTGTTCTTATTCTTCAAGATTGTTTTGGCTATTCAGGGTCTTTTGTGGTTCCAAACACGTTTTAGAATTATTTGTTCTAGTTCTGTGAAACATGCTGTGAGTATTTTGATAGGGACTGCATTAAATATGTTTATTGCTTTGGGTAGTATGGACATTTTAACAATATTTTTTCTCTCAACCCATGAGCATGCAATATCTTTCCATTAGTTTGCATCATCTTCAATTCTTTCACTAGTGTTTTACAGTTTTTAGAGTACAGGTTTTTCACCTGTATAGGTATTTTATTATTTTTTTTGGTGCAATTCTAAACAACGGGATTGTTTTCTAAATTTCTCTTTCTGTTACTTCATTATTAGCATACAGAAATGCAATAGATTCCTGTATATATGGGACACAAATGGAAAGCAATTGACCTGAGCCTGTTCCTTAGCTAAAACAAACAAGGCTTTTTCCCTTTATAAACACCCTAATGCCCACAGGGATCAAGTCAGGGGCCTGTTTGTTCAAATCAAAAAGATTCTGTTCACTTCAGTCTACTTAATTCTCAGTTGGGAAACAGTTCTCCCCTTTCTTGCTGCCCACTGCAGGCTTCTTCTCCATTATGGGAAGAAACTCCTCACGTAGGAGCATCTCGGTCTATGCCATGAACTAGCCTGTGCTGGGCTCTGGCCCTTCCTTCTCCGAACATCTTGAAGGGCGGAGCAGGTGGTCAGGCTGTGTTTTCAGCTTCAGACTTCCTGTTGCCCAACAGCACCTTATCCACAGACTGTGAGCAAGACTAAAATTCTTGCAAGATAATATTTGTTTTTCCTTTTTCAGTCCAAGCATTTTAGGACTTTCTTAGCTTTTTCCTTAAGATAACCTATTAATTGGGGGGTGAGGAAATGGTGGGGGGAAGTACAGGCATATATAAATGGAGGAAGGAAAAGGAGATTCTGCCTACTAGTTTATAGCTTTTGTTTTCCAAAAGTACAAAGAATCAGATCCCACTGAAGAAGTTACGATAAATGCTTCAGAAAGAGAAGTGTTCCTATTGTTTAGGAACAAAGGGGGATACGGAATGGAAGGAGTAGTCATGATAATTAAGAGAATAACAGATGTCTTTGGCAACTTTAAGAAGATTCCTATGGTCCTGAGAAGAGAGGGGGCAGAGGGTCAGTGACAAAAGCTGAGGCAGATGGAGGACCTAGCTAAAACAATGAAGGCCCAATGGTTGTTTTAGGTCCAAAGAGTTTGGGTCTTCTTACTTTACAAGTGGATCCTTGGATAACCTGTTTTGATAAATGGTAGGATATGATTTTAAAAAATGCTTTGATAAGTGGTATGAAATGATTAAAAAAAATAAATTTTGATAACCAAAATTACTCCCCAATCCAGCTCTCCATCACTATATTAAACACCTGCTTTGCAGATTATGCCACAGGTAACAGGAAGACTTTCCACCTCTCAGCAGACAGAAAGATATCTTATAACAAGAAATTAACTTGAGTGACATCAGCAAGATGGTGGAATGGGAAGCCCCAAGCCCCCATTCTCCCATGGAGACACCAAATTAACAACATACGGACCAAAATGCCTTGCAAGCCCTCTGGAAACCAGTTAAGAAGTCACAGCACACTAGACAAGCCCATGGCCACGAAGAGATGCATCCAAATGGATGGGAAAACATGTGATACTTACTTTACCCACCTGGCACAGTGTGATATAATGGGGAGGAAACTCCCAGTTCCAGCTTTTTCCTCAGGAGGGAAAGAAAAATAGAGGCCCAGAGGCATGTGTCCAGCATTCTGGATTTTTGAGGGGCTACCAGAAGGATCGGTTTCTGTCTCATGGATTTGGAGTGCTGAGGCAAACTGGCAGAGTTTGGGTGTGAGACTGGGGAGTCGCTAAAAACATAGCAAGCACTGTGGCTTGTCATAGCTCCAGAGGGACTGTGGTACCTCAAATGGATGATGCAGAGGAAGAATGTGTGGGTTTCAGAGAAGAAGCAGGCAGACCTCTTTAACTGGGAGGTTTACACACACTTGCCTAGAGCAGATGCATCTCCAGAAAATGTTGGAAAGGTCCCCAGAATCTCTAGCCATGCTGATTGGCAACCGTCTTCCCCTTTATGAAGCCAGTATGAAAGACTGGAGGAGGTGGTTTTGGTTTTGTTTTGTTTTCAAATGCCCAAATCTCACCAAAAGATCCCAAGACATGAAGAGAAACAGGAAAGCATGGCTCAACCAAACCAAAATAAATCTTTAGGAACTGACCCGAAGGAAAAGGAGAGTTTCACACTCACACTTATGACAACATTATTCACAACAGGCAAAGAAACAACCCAATACCAATGGCAGATGAATGAATTAACCACAAGTGGCGTATGCATACAGTGGAATATTATTCAGCCTTCAACAAGGAGATCCTATCACATGCTGCAATGCGGATGAAACTTGAGAACATCATGCTATGACATAAGCCAACTGGAAAAGGACAAATAAGATATGATTCTATGGTTGTGAGGTATCTAAAGTAGTCACATTCATAGTAACAGAGCCAGAATGATGGTTGCCAGGAGGTGAGGGGAGAAGAAATGGGGAATTGTCATTCAATGGGTATAAAGCTTCAGTTTTACAAAAAAAAAAAACTGAAAAAGTTCTAGAGACCTGTTGCACAATAATGTGAACATACTTAACACTACTGAACTGTATACTTAAAAATGACTAAGGTGATAAATTTTATGCGGTTTTTTTTTTTTTTACCACAATTCAAAATAAAAACTAAAGGGGCACCTGGCTGGCTCAGTGGGTTAAGCCTCTGCCTTTAGCTCAGGTCATGATCTCAGGGTCCCAGGATCGTGCCCCACATCAGGCTCTCTGCTCAGTGGGGAGCCTGCTTCCCCCCGCCCCTGACTGCCTCTCCGCCTCCTTGTGATCTCTCTCTCTGTGTCAAATAAATAAATAAAAATCTTTAAAATAAAAAATTATTAAAAAATAAAAACTAAAGAATTAATGAGCTAAAGAACAATAATTATTCGCTTCTTGCATGTTTGCCTTTACGCAGAAGCCACAGAAAAACTTTATTCTTCTAGATCAGTAGTTCTCAATGAGGAGATTTTGTCCCCTCTCCATGGGGGGACATTTGTCAATATTTGGTGACCTCGCATCTGGGGTGGGCAACGTTTCTGGCATCTAGTGAGTAGGGGCCAGAGATCTTGCTAAACATCCTACAATGCACAGAACGGGACCCCTTGTTCTGCAACAAAAACTTACCCAAATCAAAAATTCATTAGTGCTTCTTTAGAGAAACCTGAATTATTAAGTGCGAGTGTTAACTACTCTGTCATTCCTTCCCCTCCAGGTTGGGTTGACAGAGTTCAGACTCTGGAAACAACAGATGGTCAAGGTGGGATGGGTCTAATTTGAGAGAATAGAGGGAGAAGCTTCTTGTTCAGATATTACTGAAGCCCCCCAAAAAAAAAGAAAAAGAAGGAGGAAGGTGCAGAGTGGGAGAGAGAAGCAGGGAGGGAGATTGGAATTGGGAGTTTGAGTGGGGTGGGTGTTGAGGGAAGGCTGTTGATAGACTCCTTTTGGGTCACTCGTCTGTATAGTTCTGCAGCAAGCACCTTGAAGTGTCATCTCATGTAATCCTCGTAACTCCTCTGAGATCATTTAAAGTTGTACTAGTAAGAGAGGAAGACAGACTGTGAGGGAATCTTTGCTTGGTCAGTCGATTTAATTGGTTATTACCACATTCCACTGAAGGGAAAGAGGTTGTGGTTTTCCCTTATGGAGCTAGGCTCCTTCTTTGTCAAAGCCTAGAGGAGAGCTATACCCCACTCTTTTACTGGCTGCTGGGGTGGTGATAAGGGCACAGGGCGTGATGGGAAAACTACAGCAGACACCTTGGGAAAGGAGAAGGCGCACCAGAAGCTCAGGAGCGAGAGGGTAGAAGTTCTTCTGTGGCTCTTCCGTCGTTTCTGGGCGTGTCATTCCCTCTCTCTATTCATCTCTAGAATTTAAGAAAAGAGAATTGCATTTAGTAATCTGTGCCATTTGGTCCTGGAAACTAAGCCAACCTTAATGGTGTTTCTTAATTCTTTTTTTTGAAGTATGGAGTTAACTTGCAGAACCCACGTCCCCCTGAGGGGACAGTGATCATCCTGGTGTGTTCCCAGGTTCCTTCTGGCACTCCCCCAAGGGAAGGAGGAAGCTTATGGGATGGGGCTGTTTAGCTTCCTTGACTGGCTTTGGCATCGGTATCCTCGTCTGGCATATCAAAGTTGGCTTCCAAAGAGCACCCACCTGAGGGCTTGAGGGGGCATAGGACCTCTCTGTTTCACAAAACAGCCCCAAGTATGAGTTTGCCAAGTTTATGCATCCCCATCTGGTTTCACCACTTCCTAGAGATGTCCAGCTTTTTCGGGGGACAGAGATCTATTGCTAGAGAGAGAAGCCAGAGAAGAAAGATAATTCTGTAGCAGCCGGTATCTAGGTAGTAGATGCGGAGAGGCTGGTTCAGCCTGTCCAGAGCCCAGGGAACTGGAAAAAGGAAAACATACATAAGTAACAAAAAAAAGAAATCTTTCTATATTCTATTATTACTATTATTAGCTCTATATTATTGAGTGCTCCTTGAAAGCAGTGTAGTCAGACTATGGTTAGCTATATATTATTGAATATTATGATTTATCAATATCACTATTTCAGTCAATGTTACTATTATTAGTTACATATTATCGAACGCTCCTTGGAGGCAGTGAAAGACCTTCTATAAACATTTTCTCTAAACTTTATAACAAATCTCCTGTGTTGATATTGTTTCCCTATCTAAGAGATTTGAAAACAGAGTCACAGAGAAGAACACAGACTTGTCTAATGACAGAGCTAGTAAGTATTGGGCTGACAATACCCACACAGAGCTCCAGGAATCCTACATCTTCACAGCCATTAGGTGGTTCTACGTGTGACTTTTCTGAAGATGCTAGGAGTTTCAAAAAAAAGGAAGTGCAGACACATTTCACAAATCTACGATCTGTAAGTATCACATCCTGTGTGGCTGGAACCTCTGGACTAAGGAAGGGCTGGTGACTTTCAAAAGATGAAGACAAGTAGAAAATTCTACAGGACTCTGTGACAGCCCAGAGTCACCGCCTCCCGGGAGTTTGTGAGCACTCGGCTGGAACCAGCAGGCTGGTCCACGGGCACAGGTAGGCATTGCTGAGAGACTGGTTTAAACTTCCCATTCCCCTGCTGTGCCTCCCTGTGGGAGATTTGATTGGAAGCTCCTGGAAAGAAGTTAAGAGGCAGGAGAGTATTTTGGAAACAGAATGAGAAGAGGGAAGGAGCAGTGTGTTGAACACTTTCTGCTGTTTTCTGTGTGATCTTGGGCCCCTTCCCTGAGGTCATGTGATTAATGGGAGCATAGTTCTTACCTCTATGGGCCCTGTGCAAACTAGACAGGTCCTGGGCTGAGAACGGTGCTGCAAACAGAGATCCAAGCTGAGCTTGCTGCTAAGACGGCTAATAGAGCTAATATCACAGGTACTGGTTCTTGAGGCCAGCAACTGAGGGCCTGACCTTGAACCTGGGTTCCATGACTCCAGGTCCTGTTTCCATATTTCTGACTGCTGCTGCTTCTCCACCCTGAATCAACTCAGGCACAGGCTACCGAAGCAAGGTAGGATGATGAAGAAGTCGCGTGCTCTCATGAATTGTACAAAGTCTTCAGATTCAGAGAGACCTGGGGTCCTGTCCCAGTTCTTATATCTCCCCAGCTGTGTGAACCTACCGAGTAACCATTATAACTGCAAATATTTCTTCGGCATTAACTCTTATAGGCACATAGGAAAAGCAGGTATTATTTCCATTCATAATAAACTTTTGGATTCCAAGTTTCTTTTTCCCTAATTATGACATGGTTTTGCTAACTAAAGAACTAACATACAGAGTTGTTGAAAGATGAAAGGCGCTATAGGATGGGGTGACCTGGCTCACTCAGTCAGTAGAACACATGACTTTTGATCTCAGGGTCATGAGTCAAATTCCCAGATAGGGTGTATAGCTTACTTAAAAAAAAAAAAAAGAGAAAGAAAGAAAGAAGAAAAAAGATAAGATACTACAGGATAATGTCCAGTAGAATACAATAAAAAATACCTAGGATCCGTCCTAGTAAGTATTATTTATTGGACGAGAAAATGAATAGTTAGTGTGAGATGTGCCGAACCCGAATAGGAAAACGTTGACAAAGAGAACCCTTACTGTGTCTCATGACTGGTAGGGAAGTTTGGGGGTGCAATCCATGGAATATTTGGCAATTCAGTTGTTGCAGGTAGAACCAGAAGAAAGAGAGATTTCTACATATTGTAAGTTTTTTGTGACCATTTGCCTCTGGACATTGAGACCTCTCACAATTGGGGCTTCTGCTTCCCTGTGGTATGTCTCTTATCTCTAATGAATAGACTGGGCCAAAGACTGTACAAAAAAGTATTCATGGTGGGGCCCCTGGGTGGCTCAGTGGGTGAAAGTCTCTGCCTTTGGCTCAGGTCATGATCTCAGGGTCCTGGGATCAAGTCCCACATTGGGGTCTCTGCTCAGTGGGGAGCCTGCTTCCCCCTCACTCTCTGCCTGATTCTCTGCCTACTTGTGATGTCCCTCTCTCTCTCTCTGTCAAACAAATAAATAAAATCTTAAAAAATATATTCATGGTACCAAATTTTTGTGCTTTTTATAGCTCTCTATGCTGTCCATTTCCTTCGCAAAGATAGATCAAGTCAGGACTAATGGGAAAATACTGAGGAGACTTGAGAGCTCTATACTTTTTAAAAGCTGAGTTTATTTTCTTTCCCAATGCTAGTGACCCCATCGTATCACAGCCCATGGCCAATCAGACCATCATAGTTCTGACACCAAATGGCATCAACTTTCCCAAAACGGAGGATCCCAAACCCACCAACCAGAGGCAAGACAGCCTAGAGAAACATCTAAAGGCAGATGTCAAAATTCTTGGGGTAAGTCCAATTAAGAATTTGCTGGACTGGAATGGGGAGGGGGTCCAGGAAATTCTTGGGACTACACGGTGAGCACAGAGACTCTCAAACTTTGCCTGAGGAATTCCAGGTTGATGGGCAGACCAATGGAAGCCCCCTGGAGGGTCATCTGAACCTTCCCCAGACATAAGATGACATGAAAAGTGTATTTCTCCTATTCTGAATCTGATCAACTCATTTTTTGTTGATGTTTCTGTATTTTTGCAATAGCACACTTCTCAACATTTTCTTTTAAAAAAAAACACTTTATTGAGGAATAATTGGCATACAAAAAGCTGTATATCTATTTTTTTTACAAAAGTAATGGGGCAAATAATATGTGTTAATAATAATAATAATAAAGTGATAATAAATAATTACATATTTTAGGTACTTTTTTTCTGTGTTTACCAACTGCATGCTTAATAATATGATTTTTTAAGGGAATTTTTCCCTCACCACAAATTATAGGACAAATAAACCTCCTTCCCCTTTTTTCTCCTTCCCTTTAGAGAACAGAGATATTTGCCTTTTGCTGGCTTCTCTCCTCTTGTGCATGATTTATTAAAGAAGCTCTGTGGGGTTGTCTGGGTGGCTCAGTTGGTTAAGCGTCTGCCTTCAGCTCAGGTCATGATCCCAGGGTCCTGGCTCTACACTGGGTTCTCTGCTTGGCGAGGAGCCTGCTCCTTCCTCTCCTCTGCCTACTGCTCCCCTTGCTTGTGCTTGCTTTCTTTCTGTCAAATAAATAAATAAAATATTAAAAGATGACGAAGAAGAAGCTCTGTGAAGCAAAGGAAGAAGGGTAGGGAGGGCTATATCTAGGACTAGGAGGGAGCTAAAGAGCTCTGCCTCCTGGAATCATCTCTGCATTTATATGATCTAAGTTTGCACAACCCAGGGGGAGCGATTGCCTTGCCTCTAATATACGATCCTGTGGATTACTGTGAGGCTTGTGGGACGTAATGTTTGGAAAACTTTGGCTTGGTAAATGTTAGCAGAGCCATAAGTGTCTGAGGTGGACTTCAAGGAGGAAAACTTGGTCACTTGGAAGCCAAGATCCTCAGCTGCAGGGACATGGACTGGAGGGGCCACAGAACTCAGAACTGGCCAGAGGGCTAGGCTCTCTGTTGTGTCCAGTGGGGCCTGGGGGATGTACGGAGGCACGTCCACCCCAGCAGGGCTAAGGCAGCGTGAGGGGTTTCGGATATCCCCTGTTCGCATATGAGGTAGAAAGCGAGTTAATAGCAACAGATTCAGAGAGCCAGGGGAAACAGGGGAAACAGTGTTGCAGGGAGCTGGGAGCTGGCGCCACATGAGCAGACACGGGCAGAGAGCCAGAGATGCCTGAAGACTTGCTGAACACTTGCCAGGTGTCCTGAGACAGTAGTTGTCTGAGGCACAGCAACATCTCTTCCAAAGTATATTTGCAGAGTTCTCACTCCGGAGCTTTTCAAAGTCTGTATCCTTGCTGGAGTCCTGCAGAGAGTGATAATGCACGAGCACCGTGGGAGAGAGAAAGACGTCTTGCCTTTCCAAATGCTGATGTTAATTCTCTATCTCCATCTCCCTTCTTCTTCCAACAGACCATCCAGATCCTGTGTGGGGTGATGGTGTTGAGTTTGGGAATTATTTTGGTATCTGTTCCCTCTTCTCCACAATTTGCCCCGACGCTTTCCGCCCTGTTGAAGGCTGCTTACCCATTCATAGGAGCCCTGTGTGTGAGTAGAAATCCTTAGGAGGATGGGGGAAGTTGGGGCAGAGGGAAAAGGGGGAAGAAATCCTTGAGGATTTCACAAGTTTGTCCTGTTATCTGTTCCAAGGTCCCATCAAAGATTACTACATTACATTACATTGTGTCTCCTTCAGCTCCTCTATACTTTCTTAGACTTCTCCTTGGGGATGTTGGTGGTCTTGAGTAGCAAGGGCCAGGATTTTTTTGAATTTTAGCATGTTCCTAAATTGGGGTTCACATGATACTTTTTTCTCATATTCAGACTAATTGTGATGGATTTCCAGGTGGAAGGGACAGAGGTGAGGTGTCCTATTGAGGACATAATGCTATCAACATGATTTGTCACTGAGCACGTTAAATTTAACCCTGAGGCTGAGGTGGAGTTGGCAGGTTCTTCTGCTGTGGAGTCACCTCTTCCCTCCTTTTTCCATACTCTACTCTTCAAGAGCAAGTCATGAAGCACAGCCCATGTTGGTAGAGGCACCTCGTTCAATTTTGAAGACCCAGGCTTAATTTAGGCAGATCTGAAGTACTTAAGGCTGGGGCTGTGGGGTCTACAACTTTTCTTTTCTCCCTGGTTGTCATTGTTAAAGGATTTTCTATTACTTCACTGCCCCAAATCAATTAGGTCATGAATATTGTAAAATAGTATCTTTGACTTTGGGAACACAGCCTTAATGATTCGCTGTGTCCAGCTTTGTCTTCTCTCTGATCTCAGCCACCCCTCCACCTAAACCGGGGAGCCACCAACTTAACATGTGTGTCTCTGTCCTCCCATATCTGTTAACTGTCCTCACTCTTTTCTTTTCCTGTACCATTGCTTTCATATTTTTCTCTACATAATGTCTAACTCCAAAACTTCCTTCTGTCATTACAAAAATACCCCCTTTCCTGACTCGTAAGGCCCTCATTTTGGTTACTGGGATATATTCTTACTTGTATCTGCCTTTGTTCATGTTTTTCTGAATACTCTATAGGGAAAAGAGTCACATCTCTGTAATTAATTGGGCCTTACATTGTTGGTTAATGGTTTCCTAAGACTGTTTCCATAGGAGTTTTCCATAAACACCATGATAATAACATTGTAGCTTCATCTGTACATAGACACTGACCTCACCATTGTCTCTCCTTTCTGAACAGTTTGTCATTTCTGGAATTCTATCAATCATCATGGAGAAAAAGTCAACTAAGCCTTTGGTAAGTATATGAAGCAAACCCCACAACTCATGGATTGAAATGAAATTGAAGGAGAACTCTTCAAGATCAATCTCTTTACCTTGCAGAGTAGGAAACTGAGTTTCAGAGCAGGCATGTGGCATAGTCAGGAATTGAACTTGGCTCATTGATATTCCTGTCCAGTGCACAGTCCTCCAAACACTGTGCCCTTAATCACACTCTTCATTCAGGGTGTTGTATTATCCCCTAGATCAGCTCCCAGGAATCTATTCTAGAAAAAGTCTGTCTCCTTATAATGTCCTTTTCACAGTAACTGGTGAATTTTAGATCTTCAATGACAAAGAACGTGACAGCATTATAAAGATGTCTATTTGTTGTGGATTCACTGTGTAAGCCCATCTGTCCAAACCCTTGAGAACACCCAGTCAAAATGTTATTCATGTTAGGACTTATCTCTCATTCTTTTATCTATCTGATCTAAAAATTATTACTTTTCTTGGATTTGAGTATGAACTCTCAGGTCCTAAAAGTTGTCATTAGTCATTGGCATTGGCTAAGAAGACAACTTTACCTGTTTCAGTTGCACAGAAATTCAATTTGGAAACTCTGCCTACAAACATTTCCTGAAGACGGCAGGAAATTAGAGAGAGTGCTCAAGGGCATGCCAATCTATCTCTTTTTTTTTTCACACCAGAATTTAGAGAGTGATCACTTGGAACCCTCACTTATCCTCCAAACTGCTGGATCCGTGCTGTCCAGTAGAACCTCTGGTGACAATAGAGAGGAGGGTAGTCTTATTGCCTGGGCTGGTGGTCACACGTTGCAACCGATAGCTTGAAATGTGGCTAGTGAAATCAAGAAACTGAATTTTAAATTTTAAATTTTACTTAATATTACTTTAAATACAAGGAGTCCATGGTGCTAGTGACAACCATGTTGGGTAGCACAATTCAAGAATAGTGTTTCTAGATTTGCGAGGAGGAAGCTTATGGGGTTCTTACTTCAGAGAAGAACAAGACCAGAGTGAATAGGGCAGCAAACTCAAGGATATAGGGTGTGGTTTTGGGATATGCTCAGGCCCACCAGAGTAATCTGTCCTATAGTAAATTCTACTGGGGTCACACATGATACCAGCCCTTTTGGAGCCTGGAGCCAGAGCAAACCTAAATCATTCTAAGAAATATATCCTCTGGAATTCATGACTGTCGTTGGCTGTAAGGAGGCCAAGGAGCATATACTGTAGTCATTGTTTTAGGAAACTTGGGGTTAGGAGGAAAAAAATACCCCGCCTCTTCTCTTCTGTGCCTCAAAGCTTCAACTGCTGAGCCCCTGGATGGGATTATGTAATATTCTAATTTGTGGTTACTGGTGTGCCCTGGACTACACTTACCCATAAATAGAGATTTCAGGATAATCCTAGATCAATTCCCCCTTCTGTGAATTGGGGTAGGAAGGAACATATTTCTGAGATCATTTTATTCATTCCCCTCCCTCACCTTATAAACGTAGAAATGAAACCAGAGAGGGAAGTGAAATTAGGGAACCAAGCACTCCAGAAAATGGAGAGGGTCTCAGGCAAAGCTACCACAGGGACCTCAGTTTCCTGACATACAGTCTGATCCTTTACCTCACACTGCTGCTAACGTGTTACACAACCCTTGCACCGGGGTTAGAAGTCCAGCTACACTCATTCATATGGAGCCCTGCCTGTGACCACCAGAGCCTGTCCACTCCAGGACTCACCTAAGCCTGAGGACTATGTTCCCACACTCATCTTTGGGAATATGTGTGCATTTAAGAGAGTCATATGCTAGGAAGAATAGCTTGCTGCATCTGCCTCTTTTGTGTGGTTGACAGCTTCCTTGAGGGGTTTCTGAATGAGTCGGGGGAGAGAGAAATCATATCTGCCTTTGGTCATACTTTTTTGGGGATTCTGCAGGCACGGCCCCATGAAGCCCTGCTTTCAGTCCCAAATAAAGAATTTAGAAGAGCAATATTCTCTGCCACCTACCAAAGTCCTGCCTAGGGAGAAACATTTCATACATTCATTCACTTAGCCAAGATTTACCTGCTAGGTTCAGAGATGTTGCTGAGTACTAGGGAAGATGTCTCCTGGTTTAAGTCTACCGGTGCTAGATCCCCCGAGGGACAAAAATAAGAAAAAAATTTTTGCAGTGCATGGGCAAAGAGGGATAAAAGGCACGTGTTGGTCATTGACGGTGATTCTTACTCAGCCTTTGTCTTTCAGGCTCAGAGCAGCGTGGCTGCGAACATTCTGGGTTCTCTGTTTGCTCTTATGGGTTTTATTCTCCTCTCGGTCAACCTGGCTGCTTTGGATCCTGCCTTTTGGAAGTGCGAATTGAACAAAGAGGACAAAGCACCTGCAGGGGATTACTTTTACCATTATATGCACCCATATATTAAAAATGAATGTTTCATGGCCAAAACTACTCTGGCTGTAAGTATTTTTAGGCTGAGATAAAGGCGTTAGGCTCTGAGGTTACATACCAGTGATAGGGAATGGAAGAGTCAATGTCAAATCAAGTTGATGATGAAGAATGAAAACTTACTGTTGATAGAGTTTCTTAATAATCAGAGTAATTCTGTTGTTAGGGATATAAAATAGGAGTTTGTCCAACCAAAAATCTTGGCACATAGAATGGTAAATTAAGAAAAGCAAAGACACCAGGAAGACCCAAGTGGTCAAAAAGCATGGAAAGTATGTGTGCCGGGCTTTAACTCAGTCTGAGTGAACTCCGTGCTGGGCTAACTCACAGCACTGAGTTCTGATTAACAGGATTGATCGGGGAGAAGGCAGTAACAGGATTGATCGGGGAGAAGGCAGTATCACTGTTGTTTGTGATAACTTACAGGGGTGGGATTTATTCAATTCGGAAATAAGGACGTAGGAAGGTGGAGAATGGGACTGACTATGATTGTCATTACTGAAAAAAAGAAAAGAATGAAGTTTGGCTAATAGAAAAAATGTCTTCAGCTGAAGCATCAAAGAGTATGTGTATGGTCAGAAAACACTGAGAAAGACCCAGGCAACATATGAGTAAAGAGACTGCTGCCTATCTGTTGTCCCACAATCACAAAAGTGAGTTACGTCAAGGCACAGTTGGAGGACGGCCAGATGCTAACAGAGCTGGTCAAGCACGCACTTGCGCATGGCTCCTTGTGGACCTGGCCCCAGGCACTTCTCTCCAGGTTCATGATATTACAATGAGAAAAGGTACATGCAAATGAGTTTGATAGCAATTGGCATAAAGCAACACATGGGGTAGGCAGCCCCACCTTGGGAAAAATTCTGGAGAGAAGATTGGAAGGGATTTGTGGAATGGATAAAATATGAATTCATGAGGGATAATTTTGCTTTATAAATAAAGGAATTATACTGCACCTGCTTGATGGGACAGTTTCTAATTAATGTAAACAAGTTGTACTTCCTCTTGAACAGTACATAAATAGGCTAGAGGTTTATGCAATCACATTTTCTCTCCTGTCCTATCAGGTTGCCTGGTCTGCATGAAGGATGGCTCAGGACAGAAATGGTAGAACTTAGCCTTTTGGCATAGTATCTTTTTTGAGTTGGTGTGGGTTGTTAGCAATGGAGGCCGATCTCTTTATGCTATGTTTATTGCCTTGATTTTTCTTTCTCTTACTGATATTAAGAAAGGCTAAGGAAGCTCATCCAGCCCATTCAAAATGTTGAATTTTACAAAGGGTTTGCACCAATGAGGTCAAACCTCATTGTTCTCAGGTGTCTCTGAGAAGGAAATATCATTGTGCACATTTGATAAATGTGGAGACTTCAGGTTCGCACACTATGTCTCAGTGGGATAAGAAACGATGCACAAAGTGGGTTATGTGTAGCTGATGTAGTTCTGCTCATCTGCCTCTCAAGGGAATAAATAAGCAAAGGGATTAAATGAAAGCCAATCACTAGGCTAGGAACGAGCATTGTTGATGTTCTGCCTTCATCTTCTGAGGGTTGAGGCAATCTTCACCTCTATGGTTAGCACTGAACAAGGCATGAAGGTGTCAGTTGATTCAAGCACCACCAACCTTGTATTTCCTGAATTTCAGGGAACTCTGTCTGTGATGCTAATTTGCACGGTGCTGGAGTTCTGCCTGGCTGTGCTCGCTGCTGTGGTTTGGTGGAAAAAGGCTCACTCCAACTTCACTGGGGTGAGTGTGCTGGCCTGCCTCCCTAAGTCCTGCCAGGTGTATCTCCAGTTCTGGGTTGTGTTGAGCAATGTCAGCAAGACTGGCAGAAGGGTCAGCAGTCGTCGGTTACAAGATACACATGAGAAATGGCGACTTGATGGGGGTGGAAGACTGATAAGTAATGCAGATGGCAATTGAGTAGCGGACTAGCTAAGTTATGGTTGAACCTGAAAAATTGTCTGGTTCAAGCTTTCTGTTTTATAGATGCAGAAACCTGTAAATTAAATGACTTGCTCAGCATTGTGTATGAGTTTGTGCTCAGGCCCCCAGAACCTGGTTTGTGTCTTTATCAGACTGGAACACTTTCTACCACAGACCTAGTCTCTCTAACAGCCTTGACTTGATCAAGGGCATTTGCATACATGACTGGATTTGCTACATGTCCTTATGCTTTGGTTTCCCTTCTGTGATTTTTTTTATTTAATTTTATTTTATTTCTTTTCAGTGTTCCAGAATTCATTCTTTATGCACCATACTCAGTGCTCCATGCAATACGTGCCCTCCTTAATACCCACCACCAGGCTCACCCGACCCCCCAACCCCCTCCCGTCCAAAACCCTCAGTTTGTTTCTTAGAGTCCACAGTATCTCACGATTCGTCTCCCCCTCCAATTTTCCCCAGCTCAGCTGTCCTCTCCATCTTCCAGTGTCCTCCATGCTATTTGTTATGCTCCACAAATAAGTGAAACCATATGATAATTGACTCTCTCTGCTTGACCTATTTCACTCAGCATAATATCTTCCAATCCCATCCATGTTGATACAAAAGTTGGGTATTCATCCTTTCTGATGGAGGCATAATACTCCATTGTATATATAAACCATATCTTCTTTATTCATTTGTCCACTGAAGGGCATCTTGGTTCTTTCCACAGTTTGGTGACCGTGGTCATTGCTGCTATAAACATTGGGGTACAGTTGGCCCTTCTTTTCACTACATCAGTATCTTTGGGGTAAATACCCAGTAGTGCAATTGCAGGGTCATAGGGAAGTTCTATTTTTAATTTCTTGAGGAATCTCCACACTGTTTTCCAAAGTGGCTGCACCAACTTGCATTCCCACCAACAGTGTAAGAGGGTTCCCCTTTCTCCATATCCTCTCCAACACTTGTTGTTTCCTGTCTTGTTAATTTTGGCCATTCTAACTGGTGTAAGGTGGTATCTTAATGTGGTTTTGACTTGACTTACCCTGATGGCTAGTGATGATGAACATTTTTTCATGTGTCTGTTCACCATTTGTATGTCTTCTTTGGAGAAATGTCTGTTCATGTCTTCTGCCCATTTTTTGACGTGGTTATCTGTTTTGCATGTGTTAAGTTTGAGGAGTTCTTTATAGATCTTGGATATCAGCCCTTTGTCTGTACTGTCATTTGTGAATATCTTCTCCTGTTCCATGGGTTGCCCCCTTCCTGTGATGTTAAAATTCTTTTCTCACTTAAAAGATACTTTTAAAAAAATAGTTGTTTCAAATTCCATGGGACAGCACTCTACCACCACCATGGACTTGTGGCTTCATTTCACTGAAATAAAAAGCATTAATTTATCCAGATTGTATTACAGAAAGCAGAATGACTATTGAGCCACACTTATTTAAAGAACTTAATAACATACTATATTCATCTTGTAATATATATGTATATACACACACACACACACACAAAGATGGAGGAAGTGACATTGATATTTATATCTAGATATAAATGTAGATACAAGTGTATATATATAATATATATCTATTATATGTGTATGTATATATATGAAACTGAACCTGAGTGAAGTCTGAAGAACTAACATAAAGAACTAACATATTTTGTTTCCTTTAGAGTGTGCTTTTCTTGCCTCAGAGTTACAAGAATAAATCTGGCGTACCCTTGGCAAAATCCTTAAAGGCATCTTCTGACCCTGGATACGAAGAACTATTGACTTCTTAGGAGAAATATTCATCAGGAATTTGGTTTTATGATGCTATATAAAAACCAACCAAAGAAACTGAACTCAAGAAAGCAAATTTTGAATTCTCTGAAATGTAGGCTTTTATATAATGAACACCGAAAATATATATCTTTGTTTTCTTGTTATTGAATATTTGTGTTCAATGGCGGTCTCTTCATTTGCCATTAGGCAAAGTGCAAATGTGTAAATTACCAATGCCTAGACTGCAAAACAGAGATTTCCCAAGAAACTAGACAGAAATGTGATTCAGGGGTCATGGTGAAGTAAAGGAGACAACTCCTTCTTGTCCTCCTTAATTGTCAATGGGAGTTCACCAAGTAATGGTGGTGTTCAGACTCTTTCATGGTAGACACTAGTGTTGCATCACATGATTATCCTTGTTATAGCTTGCAGACAAGCCCCCCACAATTAAGTCTCAGGAGCTATGTAACTAGCTTCCAAATAAAATCTTTATTCAATTTCTATGATGTGTGTTTTTTCAACACCACCAAGCCATTAACTCAATCCTCACACTATCTATCTACCTGGAGATAGCATCAAACCCCACACAGGTTAAGGGCTCAGTGGCTACAGATGGAAGTTCTCAAGACCCCCTCCTTGGCTCAATTAATTTGCCAGAGTGGCTCACAGAACTCAGAGAAACATTTAACTTACTGGATTACCAGTTTAGTATAAGAGGATATAACTCTAGAATAGCCATAGGGAAAAGAAACAGAGGGCAAGGAATGGGAAGGGGTGTGGAGCACCACTGTCGCTGAATCTCCCTAGGTTTACCAAGAAGCTATCCCAATCCTATCCTTTTGGTGGTTTATGGAGACTTTGCTACACACATAAGATTGATCAAATCATCATCCCCTGGTGATTAAACTCAGTTTTTAGCCCCTCTTCCCTTTCTAGATGTCAGGGGTGGGGGGTAGGTGGACTAAAAGTTACAATCCTCTAATTGTAAGATTGGTTCCTCTGCTTGGAGGGCTCCACAACCCAACCTTAGGTTCTCTGAGGTCTTTCCCAAAGTCAACTCATTAACATAAAAAAATACATCTTTGCTGCTCTTTCACTTAGGAAATTCCACAGATTTGTTCCAGGAACTGGAAGGAAGGCTAAATATATATTTTTCTTATTAAAAATATCACAAAATCATCATTACATATTTTTGGAAACTCATTTTTTTCTTTTCCTTTTAAATACTGAGTAAGTCAACAGTGATAGATATAAACCTAAACTTGAACTCTGTTCTCCCTCATCAGCTACTCAAACAAAACAAGCAAACAAAGGCTAACCAGAATATTTATGAAGAGATAGCCAGTCCATTTTTTTCTTGATTTCAAAATAAGAAAGAACAATTGTTCGAGCATAAATGTTAAGCCCCCCCCACACACACACGTGCTCACATGCTGGTGTTGAAAGCTTCTAATTTTATACAAGCCCCATTTCTTTGAAAGATTTTCTCATATTTTCCCTGCCCTGACCCACTATGTCAGGGTCATACCCACTGTGTCAGATCTGAAGCTCAGTTTCCCCATTCTGTTTTTCATTCTGAGAGTAGGATGTTGGAGCTTTCAGCTCTTTCTTCAAATTCTCTCCCCATTATCATCTCCCTTTCTTTTGCCCTGCTTCCCTATGCACACATTTTTACACCATTCCTCTTCTTTATTTGCTTATTATGGATATCGAATATTTATGGGGACTTTGGGGTTACCCGATCCTATGCTGGATTCCAGGCTTACAAAGATGAATAACATGGAATGTTGGCTTGGCTTCAGGGAATTCATAATCAACTGGGGAAAACAGATGACTTGTAAAGGTAGAGAAACACCATTCAGGGCACTACGAGCTATTTAAGCACAGAATAAAGAACCCTCTTCTCTGCCTGAAAGAATGTAGGGGATGAATGTGCATGTGTGTCTGTGTGAGAGAGAGAGAGAGAGAGAGAGAATGATTCCTTCTCTTGACAACACCCCAGTGGACACTCGAAGTGGGGCTGTCAAACACATGAGGCCACTGTCCTTCCACACACAGTTGACTCTACCATACCCTCATCTTGCCACCCCACCACTTCCATCATTCTAGTGCTGGAGCTCCTCCTGTTAGGACTGTAATCGAAGGAGTGAGACTGATACAAAGTCAAGCAAAGCTTTATTTCTTGCCAAGCATCGAGAATCAAACCGACCATTCGGGGCCGCCTCTTACAGAGAGGGCGACCCCTCCCTGCCTTACAGACTAACTTTTAAAGGGCAAAGGCCATGTGGTTGGGCCTGGCCACACACAGATGTCCAATGAGATTGCTGCAGAGAAAGCACAGAGATTGCACAGAGAAAGCTGCATAGTCATGCTAGGTCACACACGGGTGACCAATTGAATCACAATTTACCTTATAGTAGATATTTGTACTAGCCTATCACCTTGGTCAGAATTGGCACCCAAAAGGGCCCAAAAGGCAGGGCCCACACTCCTTGGTAGCTAGGGAGATGGTATGCATGCCCCACTGATTGGATGTCTCCACCTGGCCTGACCCGCCTTTGTATTTGGGCTTTGTTACCTGGGACTGTTTTCCCGGACTTGCTTTTAAGTAAGTCCCCTGGGGGGCGGAGGGCAGGGTCAGTTTAAGTTTTACTGCATAAACATTAAAATCACAGTTTAACCTGTTGGAATCACTCTGGCTAAATAGGCCCTTACACTCCTAGCTTTTTTTTTTTTTTTTTTAATTTTTTATTTTTTATAAACATATGTTTTTATCCCCAGGGGTACAGCACTCCTAGCTTCGACTGCTTTCTCAGAAAAGGCAGCCAGCCCTTTAGGCAACCCTCAAAGTCAGTTCTCACCATAGGCTCAACATAACTGCTAAGCACCCATGCCCCTCTAGCATGAGTACAATGAGACTGCCATCTACGTTGAGATACGAAGATGTATTGAAAACGTGTGTGAAGTGCTTACCGTTATATCTATCTAGTACATAGAAGATGCTCAGTTAACTTGAGTTTTATTTTCTATTTTCTTCCACCCTTCCCCTAACTTCCCTACACCACTCTGATCCTCTAATCAATTTTAATCTCAATCCACCTCTAGGATTTGGAAACTGATTAATCTCATAAAACCCTTCATTTCTTCAAGAGAGTCCGTACACCTTTAAATAGGGAATCTTAGACGGCGGTAATTTATTTTCTCTTCCCTTTGCTACAAGGGAAGGTTTTAGAAGTAATGGCTTTTCAGAGCTTCCGCCACATGTGACTCTACTGACACCCAGTGGTGTTAGAGAGAAAAATATTTCCCCCTAAAGAAAAGGCAAGGCAGTATATTAATTCGGTATCCCTGTAGGCAGCTAATCTGACAGCACGAAATCATACCCGCAAATTGGTCTGCACATGTCATTAGTGAGGTGGGGACAATACGCCTCTAGAAATTACTTATTATTTGCTTCTTCAAAAAGAAACAAACCATAACCATAAGGGTGCTGGAGGGGCTATGTTCATGTGAATTAAAATATACTTAATATGAAACATTATTAGAGAGAAAGAGGCGTATTTTGTAATGATAAAAGGGGCAACAGAGCAGGAAAAAACAAGAGTAAATAAATGTGTCCCCAAATATAGGAAGCACCACTGATAGAATTGAAAGGAGAATTCAGCAATATTGGGTTTCAATATTTTATCCTCAATCACTGATAAAAAAAACTAGACAGAAAAATCAAGAAGAAAATAAAAGACTTGAAAGCTATTAACCAACTTAACCTGATGCATATATTTTAAAAAATTTAACAAAATATAATATATATTAATAAAAATAATATTAATATAACATTATAATATATAAATATAATCATAAATATATAAAACATTATAATATATAAAATATAGCATACTATTAAAACCCTTCACCCATTTTGTGAAAATGGGTTTTGAGTGAAAACAGTGAAATCACCACGTATCACTCCCAGAATTATGCTGTGTGGCAAAAGGACTTTTAAGGGTATAATTAATATTCTAGGAGTTGATTTGGGGTTAGTCAAAGACATTGTCTGAGCAGCCCCAACCTCATCACACAAGCCACTTAAATCTGGGTCTAGAGATCAGGGATAAGGCAGCTGCCATGTCTTAGAGAGAGACGTGTGGCAGTGAATGGTAGATGGTCTCCAAGAGGCCCCTAGTTGACAGCCAAAAAAAAAATGGGACCTCATTCCCAGTGTTGTTAGGAACTAAACTCCGTCAACACCCTGAGTGAGCTTGGCAGATGCTCCCATGCCCAAGATGATATGGTAGCTCTGGCCAACACTTGACTTTAGCCATTTGAGACCCTGGACAGAGAACCCCATCCTGTCATGCTCAACTCTGGACCCAAGGAAACGGTGAGATAACCCATTTGAATCATGTTAAGCCACAAAATTGGTAATATTGTATTGATAATAATGTATTTACCTATTATTTTATATATATAAATAATATGTAAAATATATATCTATATATATAAAATAGAGAGAGAGATTATAGAAGATTCATAGGACCCAGTAGGACTATGTGTACAACTAGGATCTATTGGAGGGACAGGACATGATATCACAATAGCATACACACACACACACACACACACACACACACACGTAAATATATAACACCAATAATTTACCAATTATTACAATATTGGTAATAATGTATTTTTCTACAGTGATAGAAAACAAATACCAATCACATGCTAGAACTTAAAAGACAATAAATTTTAAAAGATAGAAATACCACAAAGTAAGTTCTCTGAACAAAACAGAATTAAATGAGATATCAATAGCAGAACGACATTGTGGAATCCCCCACATAACTGTAAATTTAAATTACTCACTTCTCAATTGACAATGAATCAAAGAAATCAAAAAAAGAAATTGGAAAATATTTTTAAAATTTTTAAATTTTAAATATTTTTAAATATTTTTAAATTAAAATATTTTAAATTGAATAGAAAAGAAAACGTATCAAAATGTATGGGAGATGGCAAACCCTGGGCCTAGAAGAAAATTTATAGCTTTAAGTCCTTATATCAGAAACAAAAATGTCTCAAATCAATAACCTAAGCCCCCTCCTACAAAACTAGAAAAAAAAGGAGAGAAAACTAAATCCCAAGTAAGGAGAAATAAGGAAATAATTAAGTCTAGAGTGAAAAATCAAGGAACAGAAAACAGAAAAATAATAAAGAAAAATCAATGGAACCAAAAGTTGGTTCTTTGAAAATTCCAGCAAAACTGACGACACCATCAGCTAGGCAGACTAAGTGAAAATGAGAGAGAAGACACACATTATCAAAATCAGTCATGGAAGTGGAGACACCACCACCAACTCCACAAAAATTAAAAGCATTATAAGGGCATTAAATATAATTCCAGACGATTTCATGCCAGCAATTTATACAAGCAAATGAAATTATAAAATAGACATAAGTTACCAAAACTGATCCAAATGAATTAGAAAACATCAATATATGTATAACAAATGAAAACACTGAAATAATATTTGAATACTTTGCCACCGAGAAAAGCTCAAATATATCTATCAGATAAAGACAAAATTATAACAACCCATGACAAATTTCTTCACAAAAGAAAGGAGGGCGACACTCTCAACTCATTCCATTAGCCAGGATTACCCTGATACCAAAGCCAGACAAAACATTAGAAGGAAAGAAAGCTACAGAAAAATATGCCATCTGCCATCTGCCATCTTCCTGAGGTCACAACGACAAAGTCAAATAAGAGGGCCGCTCTGGTGGGATGTCTGTTATCACCGTATCAGCCATAACCTAGGCAAGGGGCATCCCACTTGGGAGCTTGTGCAATAGTCTTTGTGGAACAATTCTGATGCCACTAGCTTCTACAGTGTTTCTGTGGCTTCAGTAGCCACTGACCATCATAAGGCGAAGGAGAGACAGCAGAGCAGGTGCCCTTTTTTGAGTGTAGAGGATGCATGTCTCCTTTAATCTATTGTAAGCTAAATTCTCAAAAGCCTATAGATGAAGACAATTTATCAGTGTGGGTTGTCTGGATTCCTTTGACTGGCACTCCTCCTGTTGGCCAAAAAGGGAAAAACTCACTTTTGTTTTTGCTAAGCAGGAACACTAAAAACGAATTTTTAGCCGTAGCAGTTTTTTTTAGTAGCAGTTTCTTACTCATTCATTTTGTTAGATCCTAAGGTCAAATTTCTATCATTTTCATATTATACCTGGAAGTTCTGTGATCAGTAACTGATTTTAAAGCCTGTGCTACTTCACGCCACAGTGGTTCAGTAACCACCTCTGTACCTCCTTTATCAAAAGCATCCTTTTTTTTTCTATAAATAAATCCCGAGAAATATTTTTAGTTAAAGATGAATCTTGGTCTTCAATGCAACGTCACTTCTAATGCCAATGTTCCAATGGAAAGAGTTAGTGTTTAATTTGTAAAGAAGAGTCATAGGACCCAGCAGGACTATGTGTGCAACTAAGATCTATTGGAGGGATAGGACACGATATCACAATAGCATTAAACCAAGGATATATGTTCCAGCTAAGAACTGCCTCGCAGTCCGTAATGCCAGGCTTGAGTTCCAGTTGTCTTCCCCTTTCTTCCGGAATGCACGTTCTGTTTTTGACAGCGAATCCCAACAGAATACCTCAGGACCAGGGAGCCCAGAATTGTAGTGGTGGTTGGACTTCTTATACCTGGCTTGTCCTGTGGGCATGTTATGCAACCAGCCCCAACAGCACACAATCTGTGGCCTCCTTGAAGCCACGTGCAAATCACCAGTCACACTGTTATCAGTAAACAATGCTGACAAGCTGGCACAAACCACCCAGAAACTCCTCAGACCCGTGGTTACAAAGCAACTCAATGAGTCAATGTGTTCATGCCTTGACCAAGGTCAGCGCCTTGCAGGCACTCCACCAAAAACAGCTCTGGGGATTATAGATGTGCTGAAATTAACCCTGACAACACAGGCAGGCGTTTTGATAGACTTGGTTTGAATAATCAGAGACTTGGTTTGACTAAGCCTTGTGATCTTCCATCCAGTTCTCAGCTTCCTTTTAAAAAAAATCCTTGTGTCATGTAAGGACTGAAAGAAGAAATTCTGAATGCCATTGACTGTACTACTCTCTGATGTTGGAGATAAGGGAAAGGAAACATTTTAAACCTTTCAAAAGTGTCCTCTCAGCAAGGAGAAAAAGCAGGTGGCAATGGGGAAGAGGCCAGGGTTTGAAGTTATCTTTTTGATAGCGGCACATTGAGGACATCACAAGAATGAGAACAGAACCATTAATGTAAATGTCAGCCAGGGAGCTTGAGTCTAAATAATCCAATGAAAACAAACGTGATAGAATATGTATGGTCAGAAGAGTCCAGGAAGCTTTGTTTCTGAGCTTGGTAGATTGCTGACTATCTTCCAATACTATTAAGGCTTGCTTATCTCTACTGCCCATATATGTAAGTGGAAGCTGGAAATGAAGAAGTCTAGAGTAACAATTCTGCCATAACCATCCTTCTCTAGGACAGAAGGCAGTGGGGCAGCTGGGTGAAAGAGATGAAACACAAAGCTGCAAACCAGGATAGCTTGTTTAAAAGCCCAGCAGCCTAGGAGAGAGATCAAGGTAGGTGCAGAGCGTTTTCGGTTTCATATATTCTGGTAGAATTTGGCAATGATTCTGTGATGAGTCTGGGCTGGGGATACACAAAATCCTTCGACTGGGAGCAGATCCAGGTTTGCAGAGTGAGGACCCAGGGAGGGGAGCAGGGAGCAGGACATGCTTTCTCTGCCAACAAAGCGGTTGTTGTGTTGTATTTGGTTATTGTTATTTTCTTGCTGTTATCTTTTTATTAAGGATATACACACAGACAACACCGTTACGAATACTTCGCCTACTGCCCAGAGTCAATAGATCGCCTTTTGGCTTCATTTGCTTCAATGTCACATAATAAAAATAAATAAATCTTTGGAGGCAGAGCTGAAGCCTTAGCCCTGAGACTTCAATCCCTTTTCCCCTTTTCTGCACTCAGAGACAATCATTATTTTCCCCTTCTTATCCCTGTAAAAATTTTAACCACAAGCATATGCGCTCATACACAGGTTAGGGCAGTGTTTTATTTTGAAATTAGAGTTTTGGAAAATAAAATTATCTTCTTTGCGAAAACGTGAGTATGCCATTTTCTTAAACTCTGAAATACACAGATAAAAGGAATTCACAGAGGCCATTGTACACTCCATGGTCAAAAGTGATTCAGGAAGTTCCTAGAGCCACGTGTGTTGTCCTTAATTCTATCTGTCCTTTTGCATCAGAATTCATGTTTTACCCGTAAAAGAATTACTTGTTTTTGTTTTAGAATTTCAGCAATATCTTCCTTTCATTGTTTATCATTAATTCATTTAAAAAGTAAAGGTTATCCTCCCACTAGATGCCAAACGATGGTCTAGATGCTAAACAAACAACAATAAAGAAAATCTTAAATTACTTGAATGTCACAGCCAGAAAAAGAAAAAAAAAAAAACTGCCACTATGTTTTACATTTAGTTTGAAATATTTTGTAAATACTTGATTTAATCTTTAGGAAAGAAGTGTTTCAGTGAGGGTGTCCTAACCTGAAAATCCAGGTATTTCTAGTGACGACGAAAACAGAGAAAACCTTCTTGGCACGAAATTTGGGCTGTGTAACACATGCTATATAATCCTTATGCTTTGATGCAGTAATCCCACAAAAGGAAATTTTATAAATATTAATGTTAAATGGATATTTATTTATAGTAACAAAAATGTCACTCTAATATATGGCATCTTGAGAATGCTCAATAAATTATACCATTAGCCTTTTTATCAAATATTGTACAGATGTAAAAGTGATGATTAGAAGACACTTGGAAAGATTTTTAATATATAATGCTAAGTGTAAAAAATTTAGAGATAAGCATGCACCTAAACCATAATTAAGCTCTCAAAAACCATTTATGTATATATCAACAACTATTGAGATGGAATGGAAACAAATATCGTTAGTGGTGTGTAGTTAATCTAACTTTGCGTGAATTTCTCTGTATTTTTCAAAATCTTTTAATGTATTTAGCACCTGGGTGGCTCAGTCAATGAAGCCTCCTACTCTTGATTTCAACTGAGCTCATGACCTCAGGGTCTTGGGATGGAGCCTCACGTCAGGCTTAAGATTCTCTCTTTCCCTCTTCCTCTGCCTCACCCACCACCATGGGCTCACTTGCTCTCTCTCTCTCTCTCAAAAGAAAAAAAAAAAAAAAACAGTGTAGCTTTCTAAAGAAAAAAATAATAATTTGGGCTTAGAGGAAAAGCCAATAGAGTGAGATCCATTCTGTTCTATTCTAAAAATTGATCATATTGAAATTTTAGGCAATGATATGGGAGAATTAATAGAAAAGCTTTAAACTGCTCTTGTTCTGAGGAGAAAAGAAATGAAGTGGAAACACTCCTCCAATTGCTGATTATTAAATAGCTCTGATGCGTTTTCTCAATAACATTACATCATGAAGTCCTTATGAGGTGAGATAAACACTGCTATTCCTCAATCACAACTGAAGAATAGAAACTTGGAGAATGGGGGCGCCTGGGTGGCTCAGCAGTTAAGCGACTGCCTTCAGCTCAGGTCATGATCCTGGAGTCCTGGGATCGAGTCCCACATCCAGCTCCCTGCCCCGTGGAGAGTCTGCTTCTCCCTCTGACCCTCTCACCTCTTGTGTTCTCTCTCATTCTCTCTCTTTCAAATAAATAAAATCTTTTAAAAAGAAAGAAACTTGGAGAATGTACATGAATTTTCCGAAGCTCCAGAACAAATAACTAGGAGAGTTGAGATCTTTGTCAGGGTGTGCCTGACATTACAGTATGCATCCTTTCAATCAGATTTCACCCTTGCAAGGGTGAGCATCTTTGATTCCTGGGAGTGGCACCCCATTTACCTGTCCCTGCCTGTCTCCCCCTACTGTGCTCCAGAATCCCATAGTGCATTGATTCCATCCTGCAGGGCCTCAGAACCCAGGCTTCCAGACCTCCAGTAAGGGTTGCTTATCATCTCCTTCAGATAGATTTGTTGGGAGCCAAGGGAACAAGTTTTACAGGTGATACCTTTTGCCAGTGTCTTCTCTTCCTATGAAATGCAACCCTTTCAGGGGCACCTGGGTGGCTCAATCGTTAAGCATCTGCCTTTGGCTCAGGTCATGATCCCAGGGTCCCGGGATTGAGCCCTGCATCAGGCTCCCTCCTCTGCAGAAAATCTGCTTCTCCCTCTCCCATTCCCCCTATTTGTGTTCCCTCTCTGGCTGTCTCCCTCTCTGTATCAAATAAATAAAATCTTTAAAAATATGTATATAATCCTCTCAGTACTAGGAAGTGTGCAGCTGCTTTCTTCAAAACACCTCCAGAAATGTGTGTAGCATTCTGCACCCTGAGCGTTGTGGGGCTTGATGAAGAATTCTGACTACGTGTGGTCTTTTACAGAATGAGAGATGTCATTGGTACCGGTGGGTTTGTTGAGGGCATTTCAACAAATGAAATTCAAAGCATGCAGGTGGGACAAGCAGACACAACTAATTCTGATGGACATCTACCCAGCAAGCTGCATAACTTCCTTAAAAAGAATCTGCAATCTCTGGGTGTAAGTAGACATTGGGGGTGAGTATAAAAAATTAATGTGCTCTGTAATTTTATTTGGGATAAATTCTTTCATGCCAATTCATAAGAATAGGTAAGAAGTGAGTGAGGGCGATATATTTGGGTGTACCATTAGGTCAAATGTTTTGGGATGAAGGTGTTTGGGGCTCTCAGAGATCAAATGGAATGTTTTTCCCAAATGTAATATCCCCATGAGGTAATATCCATCAACAAGGCTTGATTAACTAATACAATTTCTTTGGATTCTCTTCCAAGGATTATTTTCCAATTAAGGTGAAAAGATCACACGTGATTCATATATGATCTTGAGATCTGAAGGAAAGATGTCTCTAATTGTAAAGAGTTCCTACTTCACCCCTATGTTCTGTTTTTCCTCCTCCAGGTAGCTCAGATAATGACTGGTCTGAAATGCTTCTTAGCTGGCATCATCGAGATTTTTTTCTACTGGTACATTAAGGACAGGGGTCTTTTATTCTGCTTTTATATTGGCTACCCATTCTGGGCTGGAGCGTCTGTGAGTATATCAATTAGAATACTTTGGGAACCAAAGAAGTTATTTGGAAATTATAAATAAAGGGAAAATGTATTTAATTAGTTTATCCTCTCTTTTTATAGTCAACAGCTGAGATAGATTTATTTATTTATTTATTTATTTATTTAGCAGAGCCACTGTGTTGAGTAGATAGGGGATTTGTAGGAGAGAAGGTGACAAAAGTAGCCTCAGGACCAACTGCAAGTGTTTGGCCAAAATAAAAACAATGCTCGAGTCCCATGCTCCCTCCTTTGAAAGGAGAGATCGTCCTTAACTGAGATGATCCAGGCATACATTAGAAAGCAAATGAACTTTCAGGTTGGAATATGTTTGGATAGATTAGAATGGGGGTGTGTAGGGCAGATCATCCTTCCCATCCAACTTTGTCACAACTGATGGCATCTACATGGAGCCCTCGCCTCACCTTCTGTCCACATTAATATTCTTCCATCCATATGCCCAAAGTAGACTCAGATCCAACTTGATTCAGTTCAATGATTTGTTCTTTAGGAATATTCTGTCAGAATATAGATATTGACTGGGTGAGATGTGGGGTTCAGGGTAGGTCATCCAGGGTGGTGGTAGGTGATGTGGATGGGAAAGAGTTCTCCCCCATGAATGTCTTCCCTGTCTTACAAACAGTTCATCATGTCTGGATCTTTGACCATCTCATGTACAAAAAAACAAACAAAATTTCTGGTGAGTATCACTTTCCCTTTTGCTATTTCATGAGTTAATAAGAGCAGTTGGCTCTGACTCTCTACACAAAGCTAAACCAACACAAAATTTGGATTTTCCAGTCTATTTTATTGACTACGTTACAACTTTTTCTTCAATGATCTATTAATTCTTTAGCATATGAGGCATATACTTAGCTTTTTTTAGGAGAAGAAAGTGTTCAACTGTATGAGTTTTAGCAAACACTTTTTTAAAAATCTGGTAAGAAGCAAAGTTAAGGGAGTCTTTACATACAGATCCCATCGCAGTGGTTGAAGAGGTACATTTTGGAAGGTGGGGAGGATGGTGCATATGTTTGTGCGTTTATATCAGGGAGCTTCTAATTCCAGGAGCTTCTAATTCAGGAGGACATATTAGAGATCACTCTTACCAGTGATATCAGAACAGACAGAATCCCCACCATGTTGGCTCTGTCCATGACCTTTCATTTCAGGAGGACCAGGTATTTCCTTCTCTCCCCTGTGTGAGGTGGATTGCCAGCATACCGCTCTGGTAAAGAGGCTGGGTTGCTTATGAAGGCTCACCTACACTAGCCCACGGAGCCAGGGTGTGACTCAAGGATACTGCCGAAGAGGCATCCGGAAATACAAAGACCCTGAGTACTTCTACTAAATGCATTATTCTCTTGCAGACTGGAGTGACTATTGGAGCTAACATCATCAGCACACTACTTTCAAGCACTGGGATAGTTCTTCTCTCAGTGAATTTAGTTGATCTATTCTTATCTGAATGCTCAGAGTTACGTGAGTGTTCACTCATTAAAACTTTTGTAAGTGTAAGTACTATTTTGTTGGATGGTCTTTTCACCTGTGATGCTTGCTTTCAGTTCTATTAGTCCTCAGAGACTAAAACCTACCATGAAGTTTCTCAAAGTTGAAAAGTAACAGGGGGAAAAAACAAACAAACAAACAAATGTAATCATGAATTTTGTTTAAAAAGGAAACAAAAACCTGATATTAGAATTGAAGAATTGTGTGAGTGTATCATTTGAAAAACATATACTCTTATCATTCCAAATTCTCTCTCTTCTCTGGGCACAGTGATCTATGAACAGTCCCCCCGCCCCGTCCCCACTGATCTATGAACAGTCTTTTATTGTTCATAGATCAGAGAAGAGAGACTTGATCTGGAACACTAATTGAAAATTAGCCTATGGGGGCACCTGGGTGGCTCAGTGGATTAAGCCTCTGCCTTCAGCTCAGGTCATGATCTCAGGGTCCTGGGATCGAGCCCCACATCGGGCTCTCTGCTCAGCAGTGAGCCTGCTTCCTCCTCTCTGCCTGCCTCTCTGCCTACTTGTGATCTCTCTCTCTTTCTGTCAAATAAATAAATAAAATCTTTAAAAAAAAAAAAAAAAGAAAATTAGCCTATGGATTAGAATTAGTTAAAGTAGATGTTTAAATTATAGTTAAAATTATATAAAATTTGGGAGCTGGTCTGCGTCCTTTTAATGTTAATGTTAATGTTAATTTAAAAGGCAAGTGGAATGTTGGTAAATCCATTTTTTCTGCAAGTAAAGTTGAATCTCATGACCTTTGTGTATGTGCGTGTATGCCTGTGCATACGTGGGTGTGGGTATGTGAGAGAGAGAGAGAGAGAAACAGACAGACAGACAGAAATCCTGGCCTGTTCATAGTCAGTGTTTGTCTAATAAATGGGACAAAATGGCTGAAGTAGCAGTAACTCACTCTAGAATGTGAAGGGAGTTTTTTTGCAGAACTTTGCCATTTAGAACTCCCATAACTCACATTTGTTTCTGTAGGAGTTTATGTCTGGTGCTCACTGAAGCAAGGTTTGTGTCTGATCCAGGCTTCTGTCTGAAGAGAATGTGCATATCCTGGATTGGGAGCGCATTGTTCTGCAAAATATCCACTAACTCTTGCCCCTGGGCAACCAGGGGGAGCATAGCACAGGCTAAAGCTAAGTAGGAAAATCTAAGCTCCTGCTCCTCTTCTCTTCCATAGGTTATCGTGATCTTTCAAATGATAGTGACTTGTGTGCAAATTTTTATTTCCTTCTCGCTCTGTGGGCTCACTTATACTGTGCACGGCAATGAGATCAGCTGGGTGAGTAACCTTTTTTTATTGGGAAAATGAGGGAGCATTTAAAGCATTTCAGAGAATCATAGGTGCTAACTGTTAACTTCCATCTCTGGTTGAATAGAGATGGCAAAACTACCACCACAATCACCTTCAAAAGCCCTCTTAATGGGAAGACAGGGAGCTGGTGAATTTAGACAACCGTGGCTCTGTGTTACACTCACCAGACAATCTATCTCTACCTATTTCTTTGTAGAAACATTTCATTCCTCATGACTTACACAGTTTCCCTCATTCCCTCACACATTACACATTCATTTCTTATTCATTCATCCAAAATATACTGAACATGTATTATATTCACTGGGTTGTGAGATAAGGAAACAGGGGCTTTACCCATGTCTTCAACTAGTGAAAATCACATAGCTACAGTAAATACTTAACGGAAGATGTCGCAGTCAAGTAAGAGATGCAGTAACTCTGGGAGCACATAATTTAAATAGTAATTCCACACCTTATGATTTTCCAGGTTATCCCACCAATCATCTACATGCCGACATGTTCTTGTGCTTGTGTGTACCTACATATTCATATGTGTATATCTCTCACATAGCCACATGTCATCGATTCTGAAAGCCCTCAAAAATGATTGGCCTTGTGACCCCCCCCACCAAATTTATCATACCAATATTTCTGTTTCCATATCCCTAGGATGAAAGAGAGAGGGGCATAGCTCTCGGTGTTCATGGATAGCATTTTTAAAAGATCTTATTTATTTGAGAGAAAGAGCATGGGTGGGGGGGAACGGAAGGAGAGGGAGAAGCAGACTCCCCGCTGATCAGGGAGCCCCACAAGGGGCTCAATTCCAGAACCCTGAGATCACAACCTGAGCTAAAGGCAGACGCTTTCCCGACTGAGCCACCCAAGTACTCCTTCACGGACAACATTTTATTATTTTTTTGGAATGGCCCTCTCTCTTTCTCCTCCTCAAACTCCTGTAAATCCTGGCATGGATTGTTGACTACATAAATATCCAACAAGATCAATGAAAAATGTATTTTACTGTGGTTCCAGATATGGCTGGAATTGCTCTATCTCTGCCTCGGCTGTTGTGAACACCTCGGCTGGCCAGGGTGTCTCAGCTGGGGCACTACTGACATTTGGGAATGCATAATTACTTGTTGTGGGGGTGGTGGGGATGATCTGTGCAAAGTAAGGTGTTTAACACCATCCCTGCTTCTATCCCTTAGAGGTCAACAATGTCTCCCACTCCCAATTTTGACAACCAAAATGTCTTCAGACATAGCTAAATATCCCCTGCCTGGGTTGGGGGTGGGGTGGGAGTAGGAGTACCACCAGCTGAGAGTCAGTGACCTACCTAGAGCATTGCAGGGATAAATTGACAAGATCAGACAAAATCACTGAAAATTGAGGTGAAATAATTGTAAATGTTATGATGTCATATTTCTAGATTTCTGCACTAAGTTGCTTGATCAGATCACATTCTGAAGATCCTTATCAAGATTTATTGACTCAACCTGAAATTTATGAAGACTTAGTGCTGCAAGATATAGATCCTGTTCACTCTGATCTGTGAGACACCATCATAATCATCTTTACCATACCAGGGCATCTTGGATCCATGATGGCAACCAAAGACAGATTTTCTGTTAGGATCTCCTACAAATACCCTCCTTCCCACAGATTTCATCATGCAATTTCTCTCTCTCTCTCTCTCTCACACACACACACACACACACACACACAAAATTATCAGTATATGTGCTTTATTTTATAGTTGACCAGCAAGTACTAGTACAAGCACTCCATAGATGAATAGACCTTTTTTTTTTTTTTCTCATTTGGATAATCTATTACCATTTTTAAGCAAATATTAGTTCTTGGGTCTCACAGAGTAATTTGTTGTTACCCACTTGCTTCTTCCTAGAAACCGTACTTCCTTCTTGCTTGACAATTGATTCAAGTGAAAAATCTTTATACAAATAGTTTGGATAAGTAGTGGCATACTGTTCGGCATTGGGTCCAATCTAAGTTCCTTTGACTGCTGAATGTAGCAGCTCTTCCTTGCTTGTGTCAAGGTGAACATGAGAAAATAAAATAAGATACAAAATGTAAATGACCACACTCTGATGTATGACATACAATAAAAATCTAAAGCAACTTCATTATTAACTGAACGCCAATTTAATCACCCTACCACTCAATGATTTTTTTTTAAAAGTAGTGTTGCTTTCTTCTTGGTGACTGTGTATTGCAGCATTTTTAAATTTTTTCATAAGGTGCTATCTAGGGTTTGGTTTCTCAAAGCAGGTTTTGAGATTAAGATTTGAGAGAGTGTTTTTTAAGAAAACAGAGACCACTGACTGGGAGAAAATATCTATAAAGCATATATTTGATAATAGTAATGTATCCAGAATACATAGAGAATGCTCAGAACTCAGTAACAGGGGCACCTGGGTGGATCAGTCATTTTAAGGAACTGCCTTCTGCTCAGGTAATGACCCCAGGGACCTGGGATCGAGCTCCGCATCAGGCTCCTGCTCAGCAGGGAACCTGCTTTTCCCTCTCCTACTCTCCCTGCTTGTGTTCCCTCTTTCACTGTATCTCTCTCTGTGTCAAATAAATAAATAAAATCTTAAAAAAAAAAAAAAACTCAGCAACAAAATACCAAACAACCTGAGTAATAATATGTGTGCAAAATAATTGAACAGACACTTCACCAGTGAAGACATGGAGATTACAAATAAACACAAGATACTTGGTATCATTAATTGTTAGGAAATGCAAATTAAAACCATAATGAAATTCTTCTATACTTCTGTTGGAATGGCTAAAATGAAAAAGACTGATCATAACAAGTATTAACAAGAACAGAGAGAATAGAAACTCCCATACATGGTTGGTGGGGATGTGAAATGATCCAATTACACTGGAAAACATTCTGGCAGTTTCTTAAAAATTTAAACACCTGCTAATCACCCAGACATTCTGTTCTGGGTACATACCCAAGAGAAATAAAGGTATATGGGTTTTTTTTTTGTTTTGTTTTTTGTTCTTTTTTGAAGATTTTATTTATTTATTTGAGAGAGAGAGAGACAGAGTGAGAGAGCATGAGAGGGGAGGTCAGAAGGAGAAGCAGACTCCCCATGGAGCTGGGAGCTGATGTGGGACTCGATCCCAGGACTCTGGGATCATGACCTGAACCGAAGGCAGTTGCTTAACCGACTGAGCCACCCAGGCGCCCCCAAAGGCATATGCTTGTACACAAATGTCAATAGCAGCTTTATTTGTAATCGCCCCAACTGGAAACACTTTCAGTGTCTGTTAACAAGTAAGTGAATAAACAGATTGCAGCATATCCAAACAGTGAAATCCTACCACGGAACAATTAAAAAGGAATGATCTGTCCACAGACAATGCAACATGCGTGAATTTCAATTTAATTATGCTGAGTGAAAGAAGACAGACAGAAAAATTACCAGCTGTATGATTCCATTTATATAAAGTTCCAAAATGGCAAACTAATCTGGAGCAACAGAAAGCAGGTCAACGATTTAATGAGATGAGCACGGGGGTGAGGAGGGGCGGGAATTTTGCGGGGAGTGAGGTTTACATTCCTTATCTTGATTGTGATGATGATTCATGATGGTATATATAAGTCAAAACTTTCCAAATTGTAATCCCAAAATAACTAGTGTTTTATATGAAAGTTATATGTCAATGAAGAGTTTTGTTTTGTTTTTAAGACTTTACTAGCAGGCCTGAGGACTGTTCCTCCAGATTATGGCTAGATGGCTGATGGAGATGGTTAGGTGGCTGGATGGAGACCCCGTTCTTCAGACAATTTTTCTAGCTGCCTTTACTCTCATGAGAATCAGTGTTTCTTTTCAGAAGTTCGTGAATCGCCCCTATCACTTGTAAAACTAAGAACATGCTCTTTCCTGCATGTGAGACAGCCTTCCAATCTGTTTGGATAGTCTCGAAAAGTAACAATTGAGGCTTCAAGTCTTCCTACTACTAGACCCAGATTGCTCAGTCTTGTGCTTCTAGCTGTCCACAGTGAAGGTTCTACCAGGTTTCAACATATCCACTCCCCGATCTAAAGGGTGAGATCTTACCACACCTAGCTTTAGTTTCCCCAAATCATCTCGTGTTAGAGGAAGAACAGCTATTCTACAAATATCCAGGTGATACCAGGAGAACGATCTCTGCTGTATGTACTCTGTGTGTGTCTCTGCTATGCATGTTACTGACTCTCTAAGAGAGTGAGAAGTGGAAATTAGCTTGATTCTCTCCCCAGTCCTGCAGTGGCTAGAAGACAAACACTATTTTCAAATCTTCCATGTTCTTTAGTAAAAATGAGGTACCCTAGAAGGATCCCCTTTTAGGGGAACCCTAATCTGACTGTGAATGTCAGATGAATATTTAAGATTGTTTAACTCTCACGAGCAAGTCATGCCAACCTTTAGCTAGGGACTATTTCACAACCAAGTAAACAGAACTCACTAATCTTCTTAGATACCTTCTATCTTTGAGTGTCCCTCAGACCAGGGCCTGCCCTCACCCTTGGTCATTAAGAAATCAAGAAATCTGATCTTTCATACAGTTTAAAAGATAGAACAACAGCTCAGTTAAAAGTAAAACACACCATTAATCAGAGGTCCCAATGAGTTACAGCTCATTTTTTATTAATTATATGTCTAAGATAGGAAATGATTTCAAAATGAAAATTACTAGAGAAAAAATAAAAAGACAAAACAAACAAACAAACAAAACAAAGAGCTATTTCTGAAGACCTAGCATTCTGGAGATCAAATGAGAGTTCTTCAAGAGATAATGATTAATATTATCTAGTGCTTAGTACATGCCATGATTTGTCCTAAATACTTTAAATCCATCAAATTATTTAATCCCCACATTTTTTTTCGAGGACAGTGCCTATGAAGAACCCTTTTACCAGTTGGGAAAATGAAACCCAAAGAAGTTAAGTGTCTTGTGCCAGGTATACAGAAAGTAGAAAGTGGTGTGATGAGCATAGACCCTGCAACAGACACATAGAAGTCTAACACCTTACATGTGTAAGGTGTTTCTCATTTCTCAGGCATAATAATTCACATTGGGAGCCCCTGCCCAGAGGCAGCTTTCCCCCAGGTTGTTATCCAGTGACCCTAACTTCTTCCATCTGGTCTCTGTCATTCCTTAAAACCCTGTATGTATGTGCAGCAAACTGTAAGAAAGACACAACAGAGGTCACCATGACAGTTCTTGCCCCTGGACTGGCATGCCTTACTGTCAATAATGTTCCAGAATGTGGCCATGATATAGAACTACCAGCAGCGGTTGCTAAAATGTAGTTAAAGTCCATGCCCAGAATGGAGAGCAAAATAGATTCTGGGCAAGAACCAGTTTCCTCTGCCACCTATAATTCTGGTTACAAAATTACCCAATGTCTCCCTTCCTTCCCACTCTCAAAACATGCTCCCCTCATCAAAGGAAACAGCTCCACCCAGTCCATGTACCTGTTTTAAAAACTGGGATCTCTGAGTGTAGGCAGTCTACTTCATCTCTTCCAGTCGTGATTCCTAGTGGTCAGAGACCTCTGAATTAAACAACAGCAGCTACAGGGGAAAAAAAAAGTGTATTTTCCATCATCTCCTATTCTCATTTATGTATATTCAAGGAATACAGCAGCAGTCCTTGGTCTACAAGGATAATGGAACTCCATAGGGCCACCATCATGGCCACTTCCTGTGCTGTCAGCTAACAAGGTTCACTGTAGAGACCCTGGATCAACATGGGATGAGCTCCTTGTCCATTTGTCTCCTACAGTCCTGACATGAGTGTGGGGCTGCACAGAAACCCCATCAGTCTGGCTCCTGTCCTATTACAGGAAGCAAATAATAGGCATATGTACATACTGATCTCAGGAATAATTTGCTCAGAGATAAAAAGGACTTGTCACCTGGCTTGAGAGAATATAAAACAGAGATAAGACATCTATGCCCGTTAGATACATAATAGACACATGTAAAGATGGGAATAGGTTAGTTGAGTATGAAAGGGCTATCTCTAAGGAAAGAGTGCTCTGCTGTAACTAATCTCATTTTCCTTCCTCCACTCATATTCAAGCCTGGCTTTCTCTTAAGGTTCTGTAATGAAAGGTACGCCCACTCAAGCAGTGAAGAATGCATTTTGAAGGAACCAGCCTCGAACTGGCAGCCGGTGCCATTAATCTGTGATCTTAGAAATTATTTATTATCTCCATGGTCTCTAAAATGAGGACAATAGTAGACCTAAATCAGAAGGCTATTTTGAAGAAAAACAAGATTTTGTCTATGAAGGACATTTTGTCTAGAAGGTACTTTGTGCATCTACAAATCCTGGTATATATTAAAAGCTCACTTATTTGTGGAGCATAACAAATAACATGGAGGACATGGGGAGATGGAGAGGAGAAGGGAGTTGGGGGAAATTGGAAGGGGATGTGAATCATGAGAGACTATGGACTCTGAAAAACAATCTGAGGGTTTTGAAGTGGCGGGGGGTGGGTGGGAGGTCGGGGTACCAGGTGGTGGGTATTATAGAGGGCACGGATTGCATGGAGCACTGGGTGTGGTGCAAAAATAATGAATACTGTTATGCCGAAAATAAATAAAAGAAAAAAAAAAAAAGCTCAGTAAGTATTAGCCAATATGCCATCAGGCCTGATACTGACTTCTTATTTTGCCCTATACTCTGCTTTATTTAAATTCCTGTTAAAATATGGATGAGCTGAAAATATTATGCTAAGTGAAAGAAGCCAGACACAAAATGTGGTAGATATTTTATGATTCCAAACATATGAAACATACAGAATAGGTAAAACCACAAAGGCAGCTTGTGGACCCATAGCTGTCAGGACATGGGGGAGAGACGAATGGGGGAGAACCAGCTTATTGGGTACATGTTTTTTTTTGGAGTGACACAACCAGGTAGAATGATGGCTGTGTGACATTGTGAATATACTAAATGCCCCTGAACTTTTCAATTTAACATGATTAACTTTATGTGAATTTCACTTCAGTGAGTTGGAAAAAAAAAATAATAACAGTATGGGCTTAGTTAGAAGTTGCTCTTGGATTTGCTCTGAGACAGGATGTGAAAGGAGAAATTGACTGACCTCTTCCAAGATGGTGGCCCCTCATCCTCCTGGGGGAGTCCAAGCATCTGAAGTCATGCCCACGTGCTCGCACAGGGATGTACGGCTCTGACATCACTGTGCCAACCCGGTGTAAGAACCACCCAGGCATTGCTCAGAGCTCTCCCTCTCCTTTCTCCAAGTATGAGGTCAGGTCAACCTCTCCCTTTCTCTTGAACCCCCAATCTTGCCTCAGCTCTCATACTGAGGATTTTGCATTCTTGTCTGGCATGCTTCTTCCGGACCCAGACTCAGCTTCCGATGTGGACCTGCTCATGCTATCCGGTGACCAAAGTCGTTAGCTAAGCTAGAGGAATGTTTTGTTTTGTTTGTTTGTTTGTTTTGAGCAGAAATTCTGGATGCAAACAAAAGACCTGGGTTAGGGAAGATCCAGGTTAATACAATAATTTCTAATTTGCGGGCATCTGGGTGACTCGGTCAGTTAAGCAACCGACTCTTGATTTCAGCTCAGGTCCTGATCTCAATGTCAGGCTCTGTGCTGAGCATGGACCCTGCTTGAGATGTTCTCTTTCCCTCTCCATCTCCCTCTGCACCTCCCCCACTACAAAAATAATTTCTAATTCTTTCACTACATCTGTTTTAAGATTTATGAACAGAAAGCTCTGGCTTCTGTTCCCACCACGCAATGTGGTCTTTAGGTTCTGTGTCTAGGCAGGGCCCCTCCTACCTCTTCTGAACTGCCATTCGCAACGCTACACCACCACAGACCCTTCCATCTCTATAACAAGGGGTGATGAGGACCGTGAAACCTGCCTTCCATGATGGTGGCTTCTGGACTGTGTCACTTGTTTCAGCTGGAGAATCACCCTCAGCGGATTCCTAAACTAAAACCCTTGCTGCACATTTGGCTCAAGGACCTACGCAGTTCCTGATGCTTCCACCATGACTTTTCCAAGACATTGCCTTTCCTAACCCTTGCATGCCCCAGGCTTTGAGAAGCATTTTCTCCCCATGTCTCTGTCCAGAGGCAGTATATTGTGTTAGAACGCCTTGTACTTTGTGTGCCTCTAAATTCGTCTTCTTCATAGAAGCACCTTTTAATTGGTGCTTGAGTTGCACCTGTCCGTCTCTGAAAAAGAGGCTAGAAGGTTGTGTTCATCAGAAAGCCTTCCCCTAGAGACTGAACACCAACCTCTCTCCAGCGTATTTCTTCAGGAAACTGTAAATGCCAATCAGCCTATCTACAACCAGTGTACTCTTTAGAAATGCACAGTCATAATATTTGAGTAGGACTTTTGAGCCTCTGTACACACCTCGGGGTTTCAAGGTCAGTCAGTCTGCCCTATTCTGCTTTCTTTTCAGTGCACGTTACTCCCTAATGCCTTCCCAGACCCGAAACTGCCTGTTTGAATTACAAGCTCACCAGTGCTTCGAGAGACACAGACGACTCTCCTGAGCTGCAGGATAGAATAATTTCTACTCCTTAATTTGTAAAAGCCTACTTGGGAACTCTTTTCATCCTGCCATAGCTGATACCCTATTGTCTTTGTTGGCATGGTGAGTTCGTTTCTGTACTGAGAAATTCTTCCTACACGTTACCTGTGATGGATAATGCTGTGTCAACTGGGCTAGGCCGCAGTATGCAAATATTTGGTCAAACCATTCTTTTAGTTGCCTCTGTGAAGGTATTTTTTAGATGAGTTTAACATTTAAATTAGGAGGCTTGAGTAGAGCTGAAAAACCCTCCATTATCTTACCCTGCAGATTTTGTATTTGCCAGCCTCCATAATTACGTGAGTCCATTCTTTAAAATAAACAACTCTTGGGGCACCTCGGTGGCTCAGTGGGTTAAGCCTCTGCCTTTGGCTCAGGTCATGATCTCGGGGTCCTGGGATTGAGCCCCGCATCGGACTCTGCTCGGCGGGGAGCCTGCTTCCCCCTCTCTTTCTGCCTGACTCTCTGCCTACTTGTGATCTCTCTCTGTCAAATAAATAAATAAAATCTTTTTAAAAATAAAATAAAATAAACAACTCTTCCTACTCTTTTGTTAGTTAGATAGATACACAGCTAGGTATAGATATAGTTATAAATATCTCCTATTGGTTCTTTTATAGTTTACAGATGTAACGATCCATCAAGGGACCATGCTCTTACGAGCTAGATGACTGTCAAGGTAGAAACCCCACAAGGCCCCTCTACAGGACCGCAAAAAGGTAAGTCCATCCTCCACACCCCTGCAAGAAGTTTCTATCTGTGCGCATCATTCTGTGACCCAAGATATTAGGTTTTTTTGTTTGTTTGTTTGTTATTGTTTTTTTTTTTATTTTCAGCATAACAGTATTCATTGTTTTTGCACCACACCCAGTGCTCCATGCAATCCGTGCCCTCTATAATACCCACCACCTGGTTCCCCCAACCTCCCACTCCCCCCCCCCGCCCCTTCAAAACCCTCAGATTGTTTTTCAGAGTCCATAGTCTCTCACGATTCACATCCCCTTCCAATTTCCCCCAACTCCCTTCTCCTCTCTAACTCCCCATGTCCTCCATGCTATTTGTTATGCTCCACAAATAAGTGAAACCATATGATATTGACTCTCTCTGCTTGACTTATTTCACCAAGATATTACTTTTTTTTTTTAATTTTTTTATTTTTTATAAACATATATTTTTATCCCCAGGGGTACAGGTCTGTGAATTGCCAGGTTTACACACTTCACAGCACTCACCAAAGCACATACCCTCCCCAATGTCCATAATCCCACCCCCTTCTCCCAAACCCCCTCCCCCCCAGCAACCCTCAGTTTGTTTTGTGTGATTAAGAGTCACTTATGGTTTGTCTCCCTCCCAATCCCATCTTGTTTCATTTATTCTTCTCCTACCCACTTAAGCCCCCATGTTGCATCACCACTTCCTCATATCAGGGAGATCATCAATTGCACTATTGGGTATTTACCCTAAAGATACAAACGTAGTGATCCAAAGGGGCACATGCACCCGAATGTTTATAGCAGCAATGTCCACAATAGCCAAACTATGGAAAGAACCTAGATGTCCATCAACAGATGAATGGATCAAGAAGATGTGGTATATATACACAATGGAATACTATGCAGCCATCAAAAGAAATGAAATCTTGCCATTTGCGACAACATGGATGGAACTAGAGCGTATCATGCTTAGTGAAATAAGTCACCAAGATATTACTTTTATTTCCTTTTCAGTGGCCCTGACTTAGCAGCAAGGACTGAGATTTGAGAGACATCCAGTAAATATTACTTACCGTCTTTCATCATGTTTCTCACCTTTTAGAAAATGAGAGAGTAAAACAGAAGATCCGTAAGTCTGATATTGGCCGATGTAGCTTATAACTGGTGGCTTCTGGATTTCCCAAGAGTGGGTCTCAGAATGACACAACCATGCAAAGTCATGGCAAGGCAGGACCCACACAAGGTTAGCCACTGTCATGTACTACATTTGTAAGCTTTGCAGTCAGCTTACTCTTCCAGAGGGAGCAGTGACTGTCTACATTACGCCTGGTTCCTCTTTGCAAACGTACCACACCGCCTCTTCCTTTCTGCGGAAGCAGATAGCGATGGATAAGACAGACGCTCTGGTGGAGCTCCTTCCCCATGGAAGGAAACACCGTAGAAGAGAAAGCAACCCTCCAGCCATAGCACACCCCCTAGTAGCTACCCCTATTCTGTAGATGGGTAATTCAGGATTAGCAAAGACAAGATCTGCTGTAGGTCACACCACTCATATGTAGTTCGGCCATGGTTCAAACCTGACTCTGTTGTGGGGGAGTCTGTTCATGCGCTGTTCTTCACACAGCAATGCTCGCTTTTCATAGGAAGTAGACAGCCCCCTTCCACATGCTTTATCCCAACGAAATGTGAACAGAACCATTTAAGGAGGTCGTATTGCAAATGCCACATTCATTCTCATAAAGATCACGGGCTGGTGATTTCAAGAAAAAGATTCTCAGGGCACCTAGGTGGCTCAGTCAGTTACGTGTCTGCCTTCAGCTCAGGTCATGATCCCAGGGTCCTGAGGTCAAGCCTCATGTCAGTCTCCCTGTCCAGCAGGAAGCCTCAGTCTCCCTCTCCTCCCTGCTCCTGCTCTCTGCCGCTCTCGCTGGCTCTCTCTCTCAAATAAATAAATAATATCTTTAAAAAAAAGTTTAAAGAAAAAGATTCTTGTAGCTGGATTAACCAAAGAAAATGGAAACAAAACAGAAAAGAAAAATAACGAAGAAAGCTCAAATGTTAATGGGTTAGGCCTAATTACCATTTTCAGAAATAATCAGAATCCCTTCTCTCCTTGGTCTGAGAATCTTCCCGTGATGATAGACCATAGACACCATTACTCTACTTCCTCTGACGGGCATGTCCCTCTTTGGTCCCCTTAGCACCCTTCCTTTTCTTCACTTCAAAATAGACTCATTGAGGTTCCACATGGGAGTTCTGGTTCATTCATGTTCATTGCCTTATAATGTCGCTGGACACATACATACTGCCCTCTCTCTCTCTCCCTCTAGGCGTACGCATGCGCTCGTGTGTGTATGTGTGTGTGTGTGTGTTATCCATTACGTTCAGTGGGATGTTTGCATTATTTCAATTGTATGCTGTCGCCATCCTTGCTTTAAAATACCTTTCAGTGGGGCTCCTGGGTGGCTCAGTAGTTTAAGCAGCCGACTCTTGATTTCAGCTCAGGTCACAATCTCATGATCATGAGAGGAAGCCCCCCACTGAGCTCTGAGCTGAGTGTAGAGTCTGCTTCAGATTCTCTCTCCCTCTCCCTCCAGTTTGCAATCTCTCCTCTCTCTTAAATAAATAAATAAAACCTTTAAAAAAAATACCTTTTGGTGCCTGAGTCCTAGTCTACATGTGTACAAGTATACCTTCGTTCGGGGTGTGGAGAGGGGAGTAGCTGGGTGGCTCAGTTGGCCAAGCATCTGCCTTCTGCTCAGGTCATGATTCTGGAGTCCCAAGATCCAGCCCCACATTGATCTCCCTGCTCAACAGGAACCCTACACTCTCTTGTCCTTTTCTTTCTCTGCCTCTTTCCCTCTCAAATAAATAAACAAAATCTTAAAAACAAAACAAGTATACCCTTGGGTCTCTAGCTAGGAGAGCAAGAACTGGTTCTTAGAAAAACATGGTATGTAACTTTATGAGAAAATTTAAAATTGTTATCTGGAATGTTTTTTTAAAATCAAACATCTCCCTCAAAATAAGAGTATATGTTCACATTAATCGACATCTTAGCCATCAGCTGGTGTCATCAGGTTTCCTAGATGGCAGGAAGTTATGCCCCCACTATGGACCTAATTTACATTTCCCTGAAGACTGATAAGGTGGATTTTCTTGTGCTTCTTTGTTATCTGCATATTCTCTTCTATAATGTCCCTGTTAATATTTTTTTGCCCCTTCCTATGTCTTTTTTAAAAAGTTGATTTGTTGCAGTCTGTAAAGATTCTGCACAATAGGGGTGCCTGGGTGGCTCAGTCAGTTAAGCATCTGCCTTCAGTTCAGTTCATGATCCCAGGGTCCTGGGACTGAGTCCCACATTGGGCTCCCTGCTCAGCAGAGAGCCTGCTTCTCCCTCTCCCTCTACCCTTCCTCTTGCTCATGCTCTCTCTCACTTTCTCTTTCTCAAACTGATAAAATCTCTTTTTTAAAGATGCTACACATTAATCCTGTTGATGTTTTGTGTATTGCAATTATGCCTTAGAAATTTACTTCTTGATTTTTCACTCTCTTTTTGTTTCTTTTTAATTGAAGAATTAATTTTGCACCTACTGTAATGAAACATACTTTCAGGCAAGTTCTATTCATCTTGCTTGAGAAATTTTTCTGTGCCTCAACATAGTAATACATCATTCTACACTGCCTTCAAGACTTTGTAATGATTTTCTTTCCTAAATCCATTATTCATATGGAAGTGCCTTTTATATGATGTGAGTTATGAGTCCAATTTTACCTTTCTCCCTCTTAATTTCACTTAAGATTTTATGATTTTAATGATTATGTTTTCCACCAGTCTATATTTATATCATCTGTCATTTATTAACTGGAAGGAAAACCAGTGGCTCCTCAAATAGAATGAATGAGGATTGCTGCTTACATCTGACTTCAAAATAGGCAGGAAGCACCTGGGTGGCTCAGCCAGTTGAGCACCTGACTCTTGATTTTGGCTGACATCATGATCTCAGGGTGGTGAAATAGAGCCCCATGTCAGGCTCCATGCCCAGCATGGAGCCTGCCCAAGATTCTCTCTCCCTTTGCCCCTCCCGCTCTCAACTGGCATTTCCTCACTCTCTAAAAATAAATAAATAAATAAATAAATAAATAATAATAAATGATTTGATTTAATTATTATATTTAATTATAGAAAATATTGTGTTAAATTAAATTAAATAAATAAATAAGTGCTGTATATATTTGGTTAATGAAACATAATTAATTCATTCATTAAGATGAAAATAAGGAGAGTCTCCTGAATTGTCTCATCCCCTGACACCAGCAAAGCCAGCAATGGTGGGTCACACTGGATCTCTGACTCTTCTTTCATTGTCGTATCACCTCCATGTCCACAACCAGGAAAAGTTCTCTACTTTTAAGAACCCATATGATTATATTGGGCCTGAGAGACAATCCAGGATTCGCAATCTTAATTCTTTCTGCGATGTTTGACTCCCATTTGCCAAGTAATATATGCAATGGTTCTAGGAATCAGGATCTAAAAAGCTTTGTGGGGCTATTCTGAATCCCAAAATGCCTATATCTGAGAGGGGTATCAAGGAACCCAGGAAGAAAAATATAAGTAATATTTTGCTTGACCTTGACTAAGAATTTATTGGCAGTAGAAATGTCCTGAATCTTCAGCCAAGGGGGCAGAATAAAAAAAAAAAATAGGGACCCACAGTGCTGTTGGAATAGAAAATAATCAACGTGCATGTCTTTGTCTCTTGTGAAAGATTTGGCACAGCGTGGACTGATACAAGAAAATCTGAATCAAACAATTTATTTCTATTTATGCAGATTTGGGGACCATAGAATGAACTGTTTTATGATTCCTTGAAAAGTTGGTCAATGGCATGGTGGGCAATCAAAAGAAAATTCCTCATCAGCAATTAAAATAAATCTTTATTTATTTTTTTGTTTGCATTGTTTTTTAAATTTTATTTTGAATTCAACTAATTAACATATATTTTTTAATTTATTTTTTTTTATTTTCAGCATAACAGTATTCATTATTTTTGCACCACACCCAGTGCTCCATGCAATCCGTGCCCTCTCTAATACCCACCACCTGGTACCCCGACCTCCCACGCCCCCACCACTTCAAACCCCTCGGATTGTTTTTCAGAGTCCATGGTCTCTCATGGTTCACCTCCCCTTCCAATTTCCCCCAACTCCCTTCTCCTTTATTATACTGTTTTTCCACCCACAGGTGGATCCCAGGGATATAAACTTAAGGACAGTCAGGCAGGTGTATTCTCACAGTCTTGGTTGTATGTGGTAAACAGCCAAACAAGGGAAAATTAATAGGTCAAACTGATTGGAAATGCCAAACCACCGTGATCTACTAAAATGTGACCTCATCATACACATGTTCAGGAGAGACTACTGAGGGGTTGTTGTCATTATTCGGTAAGAAAACCACCACCTGTGGAAAAATCAGAACATTGAATCTTTATGGTCTACAGTTAGGGGCAAGTTATTCCACATGCTTAGGAACAATATGGTCTCTCAACACTTTCCTTCAGAATCCTGATACCTGGTGGCTCTATGTTCTCATTCTTGCTTTAACCCTCCTTTCCTTCAACAATACCAGAAACGACCTGCATATCAGAAAAAAAGGACTCTTCAGGGTTTAGGGACAGTTCTTTGGCTGAGTATGGTTGGCCATTTCCCTCGCTGTCCACCTGTGCTATCTCCTTCAAAGATGATAAAGATTTATATATGAAACAACATTTTCCCACTTTCTCTTCCTAATACCTCCCAACTAAAAGAGGACACAAACACACACACACACACACACACACACACACACACACACTCACACACACGGAGGCAGAGAGAGAGACAGAGAGGGAGAACCCTAAAGACCCAGAGCACTCACCTTGTTGACAGAACAGGCCACTTTGCATGCATAGATAGAGAGAGACAAAGCGATGCCGCCTTCTGCCAGAGAGAGGAACACCATGCCAGTCAGCATTCCCTGCAAAACAGATGGAAAATCCCCACAAGTTATAGAAGACAGAAAAGCAGGAGTTGTAAGAGGAGAGAATCGGGCAGAAGTTGTTGGCCAAATTTCACATCTGGTGGATTCCTGAATTTTCTCCCAATTCACATATACTGAATGGACAACTTGAAAATGGATCATTAGAATTCTCCTCTTTTCCTCACAGGCTCAAGAACATCGGGTAAGTCTAGGCAAGTCCATACCGATTTTCGTTTGTTTGCCTGACTCGGCCCCACGTCTCATGACCAGGGTTGACTTCTTGCCTTACACGTCTCCTTCGGTCTCTCAGCAATTGTTTCTTAGAACAGCCTGCCTTGAACCCCCTGAACTTCTCCCCCTCTCTGGCTGCACATGCATTTAAGAATACGAATGCACACTCCCCCATCACTGCAGCTGGTTGTTCAGAATCTCTGAACATCACAGAGCACCCAGAATACCAGCTTTCTTTTTCTCCTCAGATAGTTTTTAAAATCATGAGAAAAGTGTCCCTCAGAGAACTGAGTTCTCGCAGAATTTTCCGCTCACCGACCACACATCAGGGATTTCAGACATGAATGGTATTGAAAAGCTAACTTTTTTGCTCAGTGCTCCTGGCAAGACACAAAGGCCTAGATCCCTTTGCCTTCAGGAGGGTGTCCAGCATCTACATAACCAGTGGCTGTGGTCAGTTCTGTGGTGAGAATTTATGGAGGAAAATTCAGACAAGACCAGTTTACAGATTTCCATTAAAAGAACAGGATATACTTACTATAAATAAACTTCCATAGGAAGACCTCCATATCACATCTCTATATATGAGTACTTCTTTTAAAATTGTCATAATTGTGCCAAGCACTGCTACAATAGCACTGACGGTATTCAATCCCAGGCTGCATTGGATCTGAAAAGAATGAGAGAGAGAAGTTGTTGCAAACCCTTCTCCTGCTCTTCCTGTGTTCGACTTGTCAGTCAGGACCATTCAGCTGCTCTGAGCTGAGTATGGGAATTGGCTTGGGGATCTTCCCCAGTCTACGGAATAAGGATGGGCCCCTGGCACAGTTACAGTTTTGGCTGCCTCAGGCTTAGGCACAGGAAACATGTGCCCATGGAACTTCACACAGCACAGAGCTAAGCCATTGTAGGGAAGCCCTTGTAAGGAAGCACTTGTAGGGGATGCCCCCAAACATTTCTAGGGTCCTTTAGAGAACCAACAAGGTTCTATGTGCCATAGCCTTGTAGCTGAGCAATTCCTTGTTTCACTAGACCTACCTGAGCCTCACCAGTGAGACACTTACCAGACACCTGGTTACTTTTCTTCCCGCAGCAATGGACAGTGCTCCAGATGTGAGGAACTGACCAAAGAGAGAGAACCCACTGAGGGCTTGCCCCTGCCCTCCTGTCCTTACAACATCCTCCTTGCTCCCCAAACACTCAGCCCGAGCTTGGGACCTACCCAGCAGTGTGTGGATTTTTGAGAGAGAAGGATGAAGGTATTGCAGGTACCTGAAAAATTGCAAATGCTGAAACAATCGCTAATACTCACAGAGAAGGACCCCCATATGTGATAGCCTGTTGCAGTGGCCACGTAGTGAAGTGTGGAGTCCAATGGAGGAAAAAGACTGATTGTCACACCCAGGCACAGCATTATCAGTCCAATGAGGATCTGAGCCACCTGGAGGGTAAAAGACATCCTTGAGGGGGCAGCTTCTCAGGAGGAAGATTCTCTCTCAGATCAGTGCACACTAACTTCTCTCCCACCTCTGAGACCCCCAGGCCTGAGACGATCTCCTAGGAAGATAACAGGGTATCCATCAAGTCTTTTTCCTTGTCTGGTGCAGGACATTGGCAGTAGGTTAAAACTATTTTTTCATGTAATTGCTACCTAACTAGAGACTTTTTTTTTTTTTTTTTTTTTAAATTCCAGTGATGGACCGCTTTCCACTTCTTTCCACTTCTTGAATCTATAAGGTTTGTGCAGCTCAGGAAGGCTCCACTCAGTCCACCACAATCAATGATCTAGAGAACTGGAGTGTCATGAGGAAGTCCCAGTGCCATCTTGGGAGTCATTCTTCTCCCCACGGCCAATGCACTGATCTTGCGCCCACTCACCCCTAGGACCTGTGGCTGTCCCTTCAGGAAGAGCAGCAGATTCTGCTGCTGCTGGGAGGGTAAAACCCAGGCACCCAGGTGGCGCAGCTGGTTTATACTCTCACTCTCAGGAAGGTTTATTGTGTAGTCTTGGGCTGTCTCTGCCTCCAACGTCCCTGTGTTGCTGTTGACACCAGGAAAGAAAACACTCTCAGCATAGATTCACATTTAAATATCTTCCTTGTTCAATAGCAAAATCCAATGGCAAGGGATTTGTGTCTTTGAGAAAAATATACCACATTTTACTTCTATGGTTTGATTAAGGCATAACCCAGATTTTTCCCATACCTACCCAAGCGGATAAATCTAGACTAAATTACAGTTTCCAAACTTCGGCAGTGTACACACGTTATTGATCCTAAAGCAGGGAGTCTAGCTAACCCTGTAAGACTGAAACCCAGGTCTCTACCTCTCCCCCTCATCTTCCAGAAACAAAAGCAACTACCCATTCACAGCAAGACTTCAAGCAAGAGTTTTCCATTCACAAAGTTCCTCTAGCTTGACTTATAGGGAGCCCCATAGTCTAAGCACCTGTATCTATCCCTCCCACCTAGACGCCATCTCAGAGACAAAGCATGGGGTTAAGATGAGAAACGATTTCTTCCTACCTTTGCATCTCCTCAGTACACACTTGATGAGTACACAAGACTTGATGGCTACACAAGTCTCAGTACACACGAATGGGTTATGGTCCCTTCTGGTGTGTGGTCTCTAGTTGACAGTGTTCAAAGACAGTGACCTACTCTGATGTATTAAGTGTGAAGAAAACATTGCCCAGAGTCTTGTGCTGGCCATTTGTTTCCTGTGACTTATCTCATTCAACCTGCCAGATGAGTATCTGTGATGTTCTTCGTCTTGGTAATACATCCCGAAGATAATAATCTAACTCCACTTCTCACGCACTGAAAACCGTATCGGAGTATGCACGTGTTCTCCATGTCACCTCCTCCCCACTGCTGTGCTCCTCCTGAGTTCTACACAGAAGTCAGTGCATGCCAGATCCTCACTTTTTTGGGTGCACGCTATCCTGATTTCATAAGTTTTCATAAACCAAAGCTTTGCTGAAGCCCTTGCTTTAATTAATGCTATTTTATGTCATTTTATATTATCAGTTGATTTTATGACATAACATTTTTTTTTTTAGATTTTATTTATTTATTTGACAGGGAGAGATGACAAGCAGGCAGAGAGGCAGGCACAGAGAGAGGAGGAAGCAGGCTCCCTGCTGAGCAGAGAGCCCGATGCGGGGCTCGATCCCAGGACCCTGAGATCATGACCCGAGCCGAAGGCAGCGGCTTAACCCACCGAGCCACCCAGGCGCCCCATGACATAATATTTTTAACTATGCAATACACTCTCCATTTTAAACTTTCTGGTTGTATCAGGAATTTTTAGCATAATCTATGTGATTTTTCTAGACTCGTAACCCAGGGCATATTCACTTCACTAAATAAAAGTGGAACGGTTCTTCCTTCTAATTCTAGCCAGATGTGCCGCAAAGAAGTATTTCCTAGTTATTCATGGCGTATGTGCCTTTGAAGAACAGTGATCATTTATGTAGATGGTATCTCTCTCACAAATTCATTGCTTCCGCCCCTTAGCTGGTCCTCTGATTGGCACACTTAGCTGGTCCTCAGCTGGCACACTGATTCTCAAAGACATCAGCTTTCCATCAATATCCAACAGTATTTCCTAAATAAGAGTAAAAGCCCAGTGATGATGGTGGTGTGTGTTGTATTAGAGTATTATACCTAGTCAGTTCTCCTACAGCTCGTGGTCTTTGTAGGCAGATTTCCCGCTGTATCCACGCCCCTGAGAAAGTGCTCCCTCTACTGTCCCTATTTGGGCTTGCAAGTCCTTTTCCATATGATAAGATGCCTTGGGGGACAGTTCTGGTTTTAGGCTATAACCCACACAGCAACCCCACAAGAATCGTCCTCTCTTGGACAAGTTGTGCTGCTGTGAGTCTAATACTGACAAATCCCTCCTCCACAGTGTGAATCTTCTTACCACCATGCAGTTCTGGAGTTCTGCACAACCTCAGACCATCTATAGTAGGGTAATAGGCTAGAAATGCCTAGGAACACTCATCTGGGCTCCACTGAGCCTCCCACAGACATCTCCCCTTTCCAAACCAATGTTAGGGCTGAACCAACCTTTGTGGTTATTAGAATTGCAAAATGTCCTTCAGCAGCAATCATTAGGAGAGATCTGAAAATTACACAGTGCACTGGGGGCACACAGCAAGGTCAAGAATGGGAGAGAAGTAGGGGAGCAGGGGTCTAGAGTTCTGCTTTTATTGGGGATGAGGGTGAGGACCTAGGGTTTGGGGAACTCATTCTCTACTGGTGAATTTATAACACAAGAGCAGGAATTTAAAGCACTGGGAAGAGAAAAAAACATGTGGCCCAAATGATCAGTTAGGGAAATCAACAAAAAACTCTAAAAAAAGAGTCAGTGCCAGAGGAGTCCTGGCTGCTTACCGTCTGGCTGGCAGTGGTTTATTCTGGACAGCTGTCTTTGAGGGGATGCCTGTTTGAAATGAACACCTCTCAAAATCAAAGCTTAAGTTGTCAGACATTTGCATTAACAGATATTAAAACAAAACAAAAAACTTTCAAGGCTAAGCCCACCTACCTGTGCATAAGAACTGTCTTCTGAGGGTGACTCTGTGGGATCCATGTCTTTACCCACAGGGACAGGTTAAGTCACAAAACCTGAAGCTCAAAGATTTGCTTCCACTTAGGGATCAGTCATGTGCCCAAACATTCCTTTCTACCCGGCAGTATTTAGAATTAGTACTATGTCCCCTTATTGTGAGATTAAGAATCCCAGGCAGTAATAATGATCTTCCAGGCTTCTGCTAATATTTCTGGAAAGTGTCCTAGTTCTTACACATGACTCCCTTGGGATTTCCTATCCCCTTCATCCTAGTCTCTGGTATACATGCAGTTTTTGAGTAGTAAGTGATTTTAACTGAGTAATTTCTGAGTAAATAAAAGTCTTCTCAGGAGGTCCTGGAGGCAGAAGACTACTCAGGAAAAGCAAAACCTATCTCCTCTTATTCTAAGACTGTATCACCTCTCTTGAAAACTGATTAGTGGTTTCTTTTTTTTTTTTTAAGAATTTATTTTATTTTATTTATTTGCCAGGGGGTGGAGGGGAGAGAGAGAGAGTGCACAAGCGGGGGAAGTGGCAGGCAAAGGGAGAAGCGGGCTCTCTGCTGATCAAGGAACCTGATATGGGACTTGAACCCAGCACCCTGGGATCATGACCTGAGCTGAAGGCAGGTGCTTAACCTACTGAGCCACCCAGGTGTCCCTGATTTCATGGTTTCTAATAAAGCTGAACATGTGCTTTCTGAGATAGATGTCTGGATAAAGAGAGAATTTTTGATGACGAAGAAAATTTCAAATCTTGCCAACTCAGAATCCTTTCCACAAAATGTGGAAAAGACAGAAATCAGTTTTACATCTTTTTTAATGCTAGCACATTTATTCACAGTAGTATTGCCAGGTCTACAATATCCACAAATATTGCCCTTTTTTAAAAAAATCAAGGTAAACCATGAGAGACTATGGACTCTGAAAAACAATCTGAGGTTTTGAAGGGGTGGGGGGCGGGAGGTTGGGGGACCCTGATGGTGAGTATTATGGAGGGAACATATTGCATGGAGCACTGGGTGTGGTGCATAAATGATGAATTCTGTTACACTGAAAAGAAATTAAATGTTAAAAATGGAAAAAAAAAAAGAGTTGTATGAAATAGAAATCAACTGAATAAAAGATATTGTGGGGAAAAAAATCAAGGTAGAGTTGACACACAATGTTATCTTACCTCCAGGTGTACGACATAGTGATTAGACACATCTGCATGTAGCAGGGAAGGAAGATTTCTTCCTCTGCTGTTCAAGGTCTTCCAGCTGAACGAAGAATTACGTTTACGTGACACAGATAAACAGGAGGGGGAAAAATGGTTTAATTATGTGTGCACAGAGGTCCACTAATAAAGTTGAGACCCAAAGAAATGACCAAGGCAAACAGTTGTTATATAGTTAGACAAAGAGGCTACCCATTTGGGATGAATTTACGGGAAAAGGAAAACAGGCATTTAAGAGCTTCAATGAGTAAGGAATTCTAAGCAGAATTTGGGCTGAGGTAGTAGATTAGTAAAAATGTAACAAGGTTTATTTCTATAGCTTCCTCACCTTTAAAGTCCCTTTCTCAGGTGATAATAAGGGTGTCCTTTTACTTCTTAGGACAAGCAGGGTATGTTTCCATATGGGAGATTTGTTCTCCACTTTCAGAGGGACAGAGGAAGTTCTGGGTGTCCTGGCAACAACTGTTTACCAAGTTGGTTTGATTCAGAATGCTCAATATGCCATTGTGGTACATTTTGAGAGTGACTTGGCCTTGATCCCTAAAATTTTAAGCAGAGATCACCACATGCATAGCTACCACCTGTCATAGTATATGATTACAACACCATTGACTATGTTCTCTATGCTGTGCCTTTCACTACTATGACTTAGTCATGCCAGAACTGGAAGCCTATATCTCCCATGCCCCTTCACACATTTTTCAATGTTACTTTGAATAAGCATAAGCCAGTGTACCAAGTACATCTGTGAGAGCAAATACAAGTTAAAAATAGAAGGAATAATTTGCCCTGTTGAAAATCAGGGAAAAGACGTCCTCTTCCTCCCTTTCTTGTAACATTTACTTTAGAAAACTGATAAATTCTTTCTCTGTCTCATTGAAATGTATGTACATCTTTTTTGAGACAGGGAAACTGAAGGACTTATAAAATTCTGCTTTTTGCTCCTTTTCCTGCTTCTATTCTTGCTAGGACTGGCACCTCCACCCCACTCTGTACACACCTCAGAATGAAATAACATATGTCCTTCTGGTAAGGGACAAGGAGTTAATGATTTCTCTAAAAGAGATTATATCTAAGGAAGGACCAGGTGAGAAAGACCGGACAAACCCTTCATATGTGTATTCCAAGCCACTGCCACTAGACATCTTGACACCCAGACTCCCTGTCTTTAAGGAAAGACACCTGGACCCTCATCTTTGCTCTCACCAGTTCCTGGATACCTGAGAAGACATGTATGCTAGATCTCCATCATCAGTAAAAAACCCCAGAGTCTGAAGAAAGATGAGACTCGTGCTCCTTTTATTTCCGAGTCTCCCAGATGCTCTCTTAATCTGCTCTCCTACGTCTTCAGTAAACTCTTCTCTCACTTCCTGCTGGCTCACATTTGATTTCCATCCTTCAAGAAGCCAAAGACCTTCTTGATTGGTCTTGCAGAACCCAAGTTGGGTCCCGGTACCCAGACTTCCAGCGTCATTTGAAAAGCTAAATACGTTCCTTGTCAGTTTTTTTAAGACCTAGGAATGTCCTTCTTGGTGACCTGGGACCATCTTTTTGAAATATAGTCATGAAGAGAGTGCCTCTACCTCCCAGTTTCTCTGAAGGGTAAGAGTCTAGCTCCAACAGGCAGCTCTCCCTAGATTGCAAAACTGCCTCCTGACAGACTAGATGATGGCCATGTGTGTCTTTGTATTTTGCATCTGAGAAACATTTTTTGGAAAGATGTAAAAATTCTTGTAAGGCTTCCATTGTCATATAAATGTGATATGACTTGTACGATTGGCAGGAACTCAGGAGAAATCTATTAATCACAGCACCTTCTGATTTAATGCTTATCCAATGATGAAATGGTTCTGTTTCCCTTTTTCCTTTGTGGAGAGGTTTTCTGGGTTGGGAGCAGATTCTGTTTTTAATTATATTTCCTCAAAAAGTCATAACTAATCCACAGAAGGGATTTTTAGACAGCTAAGCAGGTACAATCTTTTAGATACATGTTCCCAAGAATAATGGGAACTGACCTCATGACAGACCACTTGATAGCATGTACATTCTTTTATATTTCACCCTAAATTTATATAGCCATGGGAATAGCCATTTAGGCTAGCTGTCTTTGTGTGAAAGAATAATAAAACATCTGGTATCCCTATGACAAGCAGATGGTTACAGTTTGGAGCAAGGTACTAAGCCAAACTCCAACAGCAAAAAAGAAATGGCAATGCTATCTTTTTTATTATTTACATTTCAAAGAGATGGCTTTAGGGCCTTAAGAAAAATATTCCTGAGTTGTAATGCTGGCAAGAGGTTCATTTAGCCAGGAAAAAAAAAAAAAAATCACATACATATCAAAGGAACATAGGAAAGATTCACAAATACTAGGTTTCTCAAGGACATGATTTTAAAAAGACATGGGAGTGGGCAAGAGAGAAGTCTATTTCCATTGGCAACAGGAAAAATTCTAAATGTTTTTATTCACCATTTTAGTAGTCCTGAAGTAAGCAGAGAAGTAACATCAGGAGTGAAATCTTGGGGTAAAAATTTGAGCACCTCAGTTTTGGCGAGGGAATAATGGAGGCTATTTTAGAGAAATGTGGGACCTAAAGCTGATAATATGTTACTACCATCCCCAAAACCCTATGCTCTTTCTTGGTAGTTGGTTGAGAAAAAGTAATGCCCCATTAGTGGTCTGTTGATATCTGCTTGTTTTAGAGATGTCATGCCCAGATAAATTTAATATTAGAAAAGTGATGTATTTGGAATCAGAGTAAGCTTTTGGGGTAAGTCTTAGATATAGATAAAGAGAGCCTTCTAGTGACAATTTTGTAGCAAAAGATTAAATCATCCATATATAGAAAAAGAGTAAGATTTACCACAAATTATAGTTTAACTCCTGTTTATCTCATGTAGATTGCATTCTTAGTCCAGCTGGAAGAATCTGAAGGGCAGAGGAAGAATATTTCCTTCCTTACAACTGATAAAACTGCAAGCTATACATTTTGTTTGAATTATCCTCTTTGTTACCTACGGTTTCCTGAGGATGTTCCGCACATTACTTTAATGGCAGTTAGGAGTCGTTGTGTTCTGATATTCTGTCTTTGCTCCTACCCTTGCTAGTGAGCTCCCATCCATCCAATTGTGTGCTCAGCTTTTTAAAATTCTTCCTTTCTTTTTGTATTCTCAAACAGAACAGTTTGAAGAAAATATACTTTTCTGTATAAGATCATCACCATTCTCTCTTGAAAACACCCGTATTTGCAGCTTTCAAATTGCCTTGATCTTAGTATTTTGAACTCCTCACAATTCAACAATGAAGCAACAGACGTGATTTTGCTGTTCCTTTTGTAGAACTCGACCAGAGGTTTCTGGGTGTAAAGTCTGTATTCTTTTCATTCTCTTGCACTAATTCCACAATTGACAGACACAATTATTAGAACAATCTTCCTCTACAACAATTGGCCTCTCTCTTTGATGAAAGGTCTTAAATCAGTACAAGAATTCCAAACTAATTATCTTTCTACAAATACTGAGGAAGACTGAAAAAGGGAAAATCACACATTATTTAACCAGCGTAAGTACCGCTGAGATTCATACTTGTCTCAGAACGATCCCCTCGGATGCCTATCTTGGTTACCTAAATGGCTATGAGGCAAATATCTAGGTCAGTTTTCTATTATATATATGGAATAGGTCTAATGTTAATTGGAAATAATTAAGATCTTTTTAAAACAGAGTTTAGAATAATTCTTTGCAATTTTAACCTTGCAACATTAAATCTGCAGTAAGATAGTAACATTAGTGTTCTCTACAAAATTAGAAACGTTTCCAAAAAGGGTTTAACCTTCTCAATTTATGCTCTCAATGCAGTAATCTTTACTTAAGGGAATAATTTGTTCCTAAGTAATTTTGAAATTATGGCTCAAAAAAGAGAATTTGGGTAAGTCTCAGAAATTGGCCGGGGGCCAAACTTATTTTCTAACAGGAGCAAATGGAGAAGATTTGCCATATGTGTAGGACAACAAGAGAGGGATTCATGCTTTGGCCCGTAGACGTCATCCCATTCCACCATAGTCACAGGACGATAGCTCTGTAAGGCACTGGTTTAGTTTCCATCACAGAACTTTCCCCAAGAAGCAGTACCGTCGGTTCTTTGGAACACTATACAGTAAGGTAGTTGGGTATTTCTTTCATTTATGCTAGGTTTTTTCTTTTGAAACTGAGTTCCTCTGTTGTGTAAAGAAATAATTATGCAATACACTCACAGGCACCCTCCAGCCTCTACTTCCTCCTGATAAGAAGGGTTAAGATGCGGACTCTCTCTGAGATAGTCTTTTATCTTTTATTTTGAAACATTCAGACTTTTATCGCAACCTACACACATCGATCCCCAGAGCCTGACACACATTTTCCTCCCTCGGTCTACCAGTTGTCTGAGAGGCCAGTGATGGGTTATGTGGGGAAAAATAACAGTATTAGAAAAACTGGCATTTTGAGAATCAAAAGCCAATTTGCCCACAGAAGAATCATGACATGAGAAGAATATAGGGAGTATTCCTTGCAAGAGTTACATTGTCTTAGGAATTCTCTCCTAGTCTTTTAGAACTTCATTTGGCATCATCAACAATGACATAATTCCAGGCAACCTTCTCAAAACCCTGTTATTCTTCTGGAGAAGAATCTACAGGAAAGGAATACCTACTGAACCCTCGAAAGAAAATCATGGCTGGCAATGACCTGTCATTTGTCTCTGGTCTTCCTTTTCCTAATGTTTTAAGGAGGGCATGTCATATTTTATTCCTGTTGAAGAAATGTGGTTGAAATCAAGATTTTCTCCCAACCATGAAAATCTCTCCACAAAAATAGAACTAGAAGGAAAACATTTTGCATAACAGATGTTTCAATTGTTCATACCCATTTCACAGGTGAACACTGCTTTGAGGTTGATAAGAAATACAGTTGGTTAGTATAACACTTAACCACGTTGTCAATTACTTTCCATAAGTAGCATTAAAATATACAACTGACCAGCATCAATGTATCCACAGTACCTAAACTGATCAAGAATTTAGGGGCGCCTGGGTGGCTCAGTGGGTTAAGCCGCTGCCTTTGGCTCAGGTCATGATCTCAGGGTCCTGGGATCGAGTCCTGCATCGGGCTCTCTGCTCGGCAGGGAGCCTGCTTCCCTCTCTCTCTCTCTGCCTGCCTCTCTGTCTACTTGTGATTTCTCTCTGTCAAATAAATAAATAAAATCTTAAAAAAAAAAAAAAGAATTCATTGTTCCTACTCATTAATTCTATGTATCACGTTGCTCCTTTTATAAGACAGGGAAGTCAAGAGTAGAACAGTTGTCAGTCTTAATTAACACCCATTCTTAGTTCCCTGAGAACTAACCCGACCTCTCAGACAACTGGTAGACCAAGAGGAGTTCAACATAGCTCCCTTGCCTTTCTATTACACTGGAAGGGAATGTATCATCGCTCTGGCTGTTGATTAGAATACAGGGGGTGATGCCCTAGTCTGATGCAGAGATTCATAAAATGAAAAGGCTATGGGTGCACAGTCATGCACCAACAGCTAGCGGCTGCTTTTGTTGCTTCACTATATTTTCTTGGCGGGGGTGGGGGGTTGCACCTATATGAACCAAGCCAATTCTTCCTCTAAATTTCCATAAATTTCTATAACTGAGTGCCACACATGGGAATGCTCTTTTTTGTCTAACCATCTGGGGCTAATATTCCTGATCGCCTAGAAATCCTGCCTGCTAACCCCCATTCCTACCCTACACACCCCTGTGATTCATGAGCAAAACCTGCCTTCTACTGCTAAATAAGTTACTATCACCTCTGAAATACTCTGTCTAATCCATCCAGATTTTATTGCCATCCAAACAGCAGTGGAGTCATTAAATCAGGAATCCCCATTAGTAAACTAAGCAACCTGCTTTGCCATCGATAGGAGAGACTCTTAGGATTCAGATCACAAAGTGGGACAAGGAGGTTCTCAGAGGACTCCTCCCTTGCCTATGTTACAAAGCAAACTGATCTCTTCATGAATAACCTTTTTTGTGCTGCTTCCGCTCTGTTTAACTGTCTGTATGGAATCATCAAATATTTCTCTTTTTAAAAAAAGATTTTATTTATTTTTTGTCAGAGAGAGAGAGAGAGAGAAAGCACAAGCGGAGCAGCAGCCAGAGGGAGAAGCAGGCTCCCATTGAGCAGAGAGCCCAGCACAGGACTGGATCCCAGGACCCTGGGATCATAAGCTGAGCTGAAGGAAGTTGCTTTATCAACAAAGCTACCCAGGCACCCTATATATTGTATTCTTATAGTAAAGTAAGCTTGAAAAAAAAATGTTCAGAAAATCCTAGGGAAGATGAAATTTATTTTCAGTACTGTACTCTATTTGTACAAAACAACTCTAGGTATAGGTGGACCTCTGTGTTTCAGCATTTTCTTGTAGGGATTTGAGGAGATAGTGTTCCTAAAGTTCTCAGTGTAAAACCTATTTTACTAAGAGTTTCTACCATTCCATCTGTCTATTTTTATTTCTGAAAATTCCTTCTGAAGCCCAGAAAGGAGACATGGGGCCAGGGTGACCACTATGGTTGTCAATGCTCATCTGTACCCTGGTCCTTCTCAGGTGTGTCTGAAGAGGTGTTCTAGCTGAGGTTCAGGAAGACGCTGAGATGACTGAAGAGGGACCCATTTTAATGAACTGATGATGGGACAATGAAGAGAACTTTAGTCAGCAAACTGGAAGGACAGGGAATTGGAGGGAGTGGTGAATAAACCATCAGCTAGTAGGAGTAGGCTAGAATTCTCCTAATTATGATCTGTGAAGTTTGATAAGTATCACCCATTAGCAGCATTTGCCAAAACACATCACAACCCCTTGATGTGGAAGTAAAGCAAATAAGGAGCCTCCGAAAGATCAGAGTGTCGATCTTTTCCCCCACGTGGTGGCTCTGTGTGTGCCAGACATGGAAGAGAAGCAACACCTCAGGAGTACCCGGACGCCCATCTCTGTGTGCTGGAACAAACCAGGTATGCATCCCTCTTCACTCTTCTTCATGATCTGGGGCCTCTGAGGGAGTCATTGGGTAAATGTTGGCATGTGGAGACAGACCCTGACTCTGGAGAGAAACAGACACTGGGCAGAGTGGGGCTCTCAGGGGTAGCTCTGAGATGTGCTTTGAGCCCCTGTACTTCCTCTCCCAGCTCCCCTGCCTCCTTTCCTTGTATCCTCACTCTTGCTTTCCTGAGGGAATTGCCCTGTATCATAAATAAGCTTTCTTCTGGCTATGCTTTCCTGGGGATCCTTGCAGTAGAGCTATTTGTTTTTAAAGATTTTATTTATTTATTTGACAGAGAGATAGAGGGAGCCAGAAAGCACAAGGTGGGGGCGGGGCGCAGAGGGAGAAGGAGAAGCAGGTTCCCAGCTGAGCAGGGAGCCCAGTGCAAGGCGGGGCTAAATCCCAGGACCCAAGATCATGACCTGAGCTGAAGGCAGGTGCTGAACAGATTGATCTACACTGGTACTCCCAGCAGGGCTATTTGTAGTAAAATTGATTATGGGAAAGTTTTCATCTCATCGGACTATTGAGTAAGAAATAGACTTTGTGTAATTGTGAACTCTGCAGGGATGGCAGAAGGGGGGGGGGTGCTGCAGTAACATGGACCACAAACTGGGGAGCATTCATTTTAAAGAACTAGACTCCCTGTCCTTCAATGGTAAGGAGCCATTTGAGTTACTCCAGCGTTTGGAAAGACCAAGATCAAATCTGGCACTTAATAGAAACCTGGTGCACATGGGGAGCAAATGAATGATGGATGAAATCAGCAGAGAGAGGTGCTCCTGGGAGGGGAGAAAAACCTCCCATTAGATCCAGGAACAAGCAAGCAAACAGCCATAAGTGTGTCCCCAGGCCCTCCAAGTGGGCTAAATTGCTCTACTCTGTTCTTTTTACCCAAAGTGAATTCAGAATGTAGGCAATCTTTCTTGCTTTCGATTATTTAAAATATAGAGTGTCTCAAATTGTCTTTACACCTGAACTTTTCACTGAGGCTGCAGTTAAATACATAAACCCATAGAACGTTGGCACCAGAGTGATGAGCACTGTCTGTCGGAAATGTGTCCTCTAAGTTTCACTCAACAAAACTGGAGAGCTGAGCACAACAAGGTTTATTTTTAGAACAGTGCTTAAGGATGTGGATGCTGAAGCCAGAGGGCTACACTCACCTCATATTAGTTTTGTGACATGGAATGTGTTACTTGTCTGTACCTCAGGGTGCATGTTTATTCAATTAAAAAAGGAAAATTTGATCAAAAGTTACAAAGTAGGATTGTTGAGATTCAATGGATTATTCACTTAATCAATTTAATGAGATTTCATATAAAATATACCTAGAGTAATAGCATGTTATTAGTATTTAACAAATATTACCATAGTATAAATGAGTAAGAGATAGGAGGGGCTAGATAGTGAGGGAGAGATAGGGGACTACGTGACTAGGCTTACATAGGGGACAAGGTGATCAGGCTCACTGAAAATCCCAGAAATGCTGAGTCATAAGGAAACCAGGTAAGTCATAAGTCATAAGGTAACCAGAGGTAAGGGGACAAACCCGACCATCCAGTCCTGGGTGTCAGAGGTGGGGGTCTTTTAATGGCAGTCATAGAGGAACCAGGCCCCAAAGAAGAAATAAGCCATTAAAGACGTTATTGCCAGTCCTTTCACAAACCAAGATATCACAAGAATATTATGGCCTCAAGCTCCCTGGTCAGTTCTAAATAAAAGACCATCAGTGGAGGCCCGCGTTGGCAACCCAGCGGGGACCCCTCTCACTCCTGAGAGCTGTACCTGCATCCTTGCTTAATAAAACTCTCTCACTTTACTCTCCTTTGTCCACAAGATTCATTCTTCAACCCCATGAGACAAGAACCTCAACTCCCCTGCTTCATAAACACAAGATCAACAAAATATATAATGGTAGTAAAATTCTATGCAAAAGGTGGTTTGAAGTTTCTACTTCCAGCCTGACAGGATGAAGAGGTTTACAGAGCTAGCCTCAGGCAAACTGGTAAAAATTCTTAAAAAGCATTTAATATCTATAAATGGGCATAGAGTCAATGAATAGTATTTATTGAAGGCAAATCATTAAAGCACAGGGAAAAAACAAGAACCTGTGGTATTTATACCTAGACCTACTTGTTCTGTCAACCTTCCCCCAGCTGCCACTCAGAGGGCCATCCTCCTGAGAGGGACAGGACTCAACACTTCTCATCCTGCCCCCACTACCTGTTGTGAGGCTAAGTTCCAGGTGAGTGTACCTGAAATGGGCTCCTTCTTTCTTCTCACTCCCTTGCTTGTGGCTCTTCCTTGGGCAGAGCATTCCTGAGAATACGGGGGTCCTGACTGCCCTACTCCAGCTCATGAGCTGGGTTCCATACCATGAGAGGCAAGCTGAGGGAACCTGGGTTGTTACCCTACTTCATTCAGCATTTAGCTCCTAAGGTAGTGTAAGGGCCTATTTAGCCAGAGTGATTCTATCTCATTTAAACAGTGATTTTGTTGTTTAGGCAGTAAAACTTAAACTGACCCTACCCACCCCCACCCCGAGGGGAACTTACTTAAAAGCAAGTCCGGGAAACAAGGATGAGTCAGGCCAGGTGGAGACATCCAATCAGTAAAGCACACATACTATCTCCCTAATTACCGAAGAATGTGGGACCTGCCTTTTGGATGCCAATTCTGATCAAGGTGATAGGCTAGTTCAAAGAGCTACTATAGGGTGAATTGTAATTCGATTGGCCACTGTGTGTGACCTAGCATGACTATGCAACTTTCTCTGTGTGTTGCAATCTCATTGGCCACCTCTGTGTGGCCAGGCTCAACCACATGGCTTTTGCTCTATATAAGTTAGTCTGTGAGGCTGGGAGTGGTCACTCTCTCTGTAAGAGGCGGCCCCAACTGGTCGGTTTCATTCTTGATACTGGCTCGAAATAAAGCTTTGCTTGACCTTCGCTTTGTATCAGTCTCACTTTTTTGATAACAGACCCTAACAGTAACAGTGTCACACATCGAGAAATGTGTCATTTTATCCATAGCACCAGAGCTATGATTTAGAGGTTTTTATTTTATTTTATTTTGCCTGGGGATGGGGAGTAGCTGACCTTAGAACAGAGCTGACCATAGAACAGAGGTCTCCAAATTCAAAGGAAGTTACTTTCTTTGAAGCAGAGTATGGAGAAGTTCAAGCCTAAGGGTTCTGTCAAATCTGGTGTAGGTTGTAGCGAAAGGCATCAGTAGAAGAAATGGAATTATATGTGGAGCTATACACTGGGTAGCTTCACAGGAAAAAATGGAAACAAACAGAAGAAGCCTGCCTGGGGCCAGAAAAAAATTCAAACACTGACAGGAAACTATCTTTTTAAAGGAGCTTGATTCTGATTACATCTGTTTGTGGAACAATTTAAAAGGCACTGTAAAGGCAGTGTTCGAAACAATAGAGAAATCAGCATGCAATTAGTGGAGATTAATAGCTGGTTGAGGGCAGGGAAAGAAACATTCACAGCAAGTCAGAAGGAAACCATGGTCATCCCAGGGTGACTGTGGGCATTCCCAAGGCTGTGTTCCCTGAGGAGAAACATGGGAAGCTTCATACTACAGGGGGAGAAATAGGCTTACTAAAATAGTACAGCCAGTGTATGTAAAAGTAAACAAAGAAATAAAAATAGAAAGCCAAGGAGCAGTACTCTTCCCAGAAATGCTATAGTATATTATGTAAAATGTCCATTTTCTAACAAAAAGTTACAAGACACGGAGAGAAGCAGGAACATGTTATTATAGATAAAGAGGGGCATTTTATAGTTAAAAAAAGGGCCAGTCCACCAAGAAAACACAATTATAAGCATATATGCACCTAACAATAGAACATTAAGATATAGGTAGCAAAACCAACAGAAATTAAGGGAGAAATAGATAATTCAACCACCACAGTTAAAGACTCAGTGCCTTAGCCCAATAAGGGTTAGAACAACTCTCAACAGAAGAAACTTCACATAACCAACTCAACTGATGCAGAAAAGCATCTGACAAAATCCAACACCCTTTCATTATAAAAGCACTCAATAATTAGGAATAGAAGGGGGCTTTCTTAAATGACAGCTATGAAAATCTCATAGTTAATACCATACTTAATGGTGAAAGAATGGATGCTTTCTCTCCAAGAGTAGGAATAAGATAAAATTATTATCACTACTCCTGTTACGATCATTGTACTGAAAGTTCTAGTTAGGCAATTAGGAAATGAAGGAGGAAAGATATGAAAATAAGAGACATTCAAAATAGAAAGGAAGAAGTAAAACTGTCTCTACTGGTGCATAACCTCATTATGTATTATCAGAAGTCCTAAGGAATCCACTAAAAAATCTATTAGAACTAATAAACATGTTCAGCAAGGTGCAGGATACAAAATCAATATACAAAAATCACTGTAATTCCATGCACTTGCAATGAGCAAGCTGAAAATGAGATTAATAAGACAACACTATTTACAATAACATCCAAAAGAATAAAATATTTAGAAATACATTTAATAAAAGGAGCATAAAAGTCAATGTTGCAAAGACATCATTCAAATGAATAAGGCATAGTCAAATGAAACAAATCCTGTGTTCATGAATTATAGTGTTTAATATTGTTAAAATGGCCATAGCCAGTGCAATATTCTCTCTCTTGAAATCCCAGTCGGCTACTTTTTATTTTATTTTAAATTTTATTTATTTATTTGTCAGAGAGAAACAAAGAGAGATCATAAGCAGGGAGAGCAGTAGGCAGAGCGAGAACCAGGCTCCCTACTGAGCAGGGAGCCTGATGCAGGACTCAATCCCCGGACCCTGGGATCATGACCTAAGCCAAAGGCAGACCTTTACCTGACTTAGCCACCCCGGCATCTTTGAGCTAGTTACTTTTTAAAAAGTTAATACACTGATTTTAAAAAACATATGAAATTTCAAGGGACCCAGAATAGCAAAACATTTCATAAAAGAACAAAGTGTAGGGCTCACACTTCAGTTTCAAAGCAATAATACAAAGCAGTGATAATCAGGACAACATGATATTGACATAAGGATAGACATACACACCAACAGAATAAAGTTGAGAGTCCAGAAGTGAGTTCATGTGTCTGTTCACAGTCAAGTGATCTGTGACAAGAGTGCCTAAACCATTCAATGTGGGAAGAATAGCCTTTTCAACAAATAGCGTTGGAAACAACTAGATAGCCCTTGCAAAATAATGAATTTGGGCCCTTAGCTCATACCATAAATAAGAAAGAATCCAAAATGGGTTAAAAATCTAAATTTAAAAGCTAAAATTACAACACTCTTAGAAAAAGGTAGGAGTAAATCATCATGACCTTGGGCTTAATGATGGATTCTTAGAGATATGACAAAATACCACAAAAAAAAAAATGTGAAACAGAAGAAAAATAGATCAAGTGGACTTCATCACAATCAAAGCTAGGCTTCAGAGACCCTCAAGAAAGTGAAAATCACCCACAGAATAGGAAAGAAATATTTGCAAACCATATATCAGATAAGGGACTTGTCTATAGGATATATAAGGAATTCTTGTACGTCAAGACTAAAAAGACAAATGACACGATTTTTAAATGTGCAAAGGAGTGGAATATACATTTCTCCAAAGAAGATATATAAATGGACATAAACGTACGAAAAGATGTTCAAAATCATTAGTCACAGGGAAATGCAGATCAAGACCACAAAGCTATACCACTTTCCATTGTCGAAGATTATTTGACCATATCTGGGCTCTCTACTCTGTTCCACTGGTCTATGGGTCTGTTTTTATGCCAGTACCGTGCTGTCTTGGTGATCACAGCTTTGTAATAAAGCTTGAAATCAGGTAATGTGATGCCCCCAGCTTTATTTTTGTTTTTCAACATTTCCTTAGCGATTCGGGGTCTCTTCTGATTCCATACAAATTTTTGGATTATTTGCTCCAGCTCTTTGAAGAATACCGGTGGAATTTTGATTGGAATGGCATTAAAAGTATATATTGCTCTAGGCAGTATAGACATTTTAACTATGTTTATTCTTCCGATCCAAGAGCATGGAATGGTCTTCCATCTTTTTGTGTCTTCTTCAATTTCTTTCATGAGTGTTCTGTAGTTCCTCAAGTACAGATCCTTTACCTCTTTTGTTAGGTTTATTCCCAGGTATCTTATGGTTCTTGGTGCTATAGTAAATGGAATCGATTCTCTAATTTGCCTTTTTGTATTTTCATTGTTAGTGTATAAGAAAGCCACTGATTTCTGTACATTGACTTTGTATCCTGCCACGTTGCTGAATTGCTGAATGAGTTCTAGTAGTTTGGGGGTGGAGTCTTTTGGGTTTTCCATATAAAGAATCATGTCATCTGCGAAGAGAGAGAGTTTGACTTCTTCATTGCCAATTTGGATACCTTTTATTTCTCTTTGTTGTCTGATTGCTGTTGCTAGGACTTCTAATACTATGTTGAACAAGAGTGGTGAAAGTGGGCATCCTTGTCTTGTTCCTGATCTCAACGGGAAGGCTGCAAGCTTTTTCCCATTGAAGATGATACTTGCTGTGGGTCTTTCATAGATAGATTTGATGCGGTTCAGGAATGTTCCCTCTCTCCCTAGACTTTGAAGCGTTTTAATCAGGAACGGATGCTGGATTTTGTCAAATGCTTTTTCTGCATCAATTGAGAGGACCATGTGGTTCTTCTCCCTTCTCATATTAATTTGTTGTATCACATTGATTGATTTGCGAATGTTGAACCATCCTTGTAGCCCAGGGATGAATCCCACCTGATCATGGTGGATAATCTTTTTAATGTGCTGTTGGATCTTGTTGGCTAGGATCTTGTTGAGAATCTTAGCATTCATATTCATCAGTGATATTGGTCTGAAATTCTCCTTTTTGGTAGGGTCTTTGCCTGATTTGGGGAATCAGGGTAATGCTGGCTTCATAGAAAGAGTCTGGAAGTTTTCCTTCTGCTTCAATTTTTTGAAACAGCTTCAGGAGAATAGGTGTTATTTCTTCTTTGAAAGTTTGGTATAATTCCCCAGGGAATCCGTCAGGTCCTGGGCTCTTGTTTTTTGGGAGGTTTTTGATCACTGCTTCAATCTCGTTATTAGATATCGGTCTATTCAGGTTGTCGATTTCTTCCTGGTTCAATTTTGGTAGTTTATAGTTTTCCAGGAATGCATCCATTTCATCTAGGTTGCTAAGCTTACGTAGAATGGTTATAATCAAAAGGTTATCCAATGCAGTGAAACCAGAATTGTTGCATGCTGCTGGTAGGAATGGAAAATGGCTGGCCCACTCTGGAAAATGGTTTGGCAGTTCTTGACATGGTTAAACACAGAATCTTCCTATGATCAGCAATTCTACTCCATGTCTACACCCAAGAGAATTAAAATCATAGGGACATATAAAAATTTGCACATTAATCTTTATAGCAGCATGATTCATAATCACCAAAAAGTGGAAACAACCAAAATGCCCATTGAATGATGTGGATAAACAAAATGTAATATCTCCTTAATAGGGAATGTTCCATAGTCACACACACACACACACACACACACACACACACATGCAGCACAATACATGCTAAAACATGAAATAGTTCTTTCTGGGCCGTCTTGCTGCCTAATCCACAAGGAACTCTTTTTCAAAACCAGACACAAGAGTGACATAGTTCTATAACCTAAAAAATTTTCCAGACTCCTGGTAAATGACATTTCTAAGGCTCCATCATTTTCTTTCTCCTTATTTTTCCTACTTTTGCTACTAGGGACCAAGTGTGGTCATAGTGCTGGGATCTGATATCTTAGACAAATATGGCTTGGCTTAAGACTCCTTTGATTTGTGAGCTAGAAAGTCTGCAGAGACAGGAACACTAGTGTGTACTTCCCTACTATATTTCTCATGGAAGAGCACAGAGTGTTGTGAATAGTGAGCAGTGAGTAGTGAGTAGTGAATCCAATGCTGCTAACAGATGGTTTCTTTACAGAATGAGAGAAACTGTAGGTTCCAAAGAAATAACTGTGGATATTTCCTCAAATGAAAACCAAGGTAGGGAGGTCTGTAACATCTGATACCTCAGAATACACACCAAACAAGCTGCAGAGATTTTTGAAGGAAAATCTCAAACAACAGCGGGGTAAGTGAGGTTCAGCCAGGTGGAAGTTTTTGCTTAGGAGAGACTGGAAGTTTTGTTTAACCCTGGGTGGTCGTGGTGGCTGAGTTGCCTGGAGGTGGTAGAGTAGAGTGCTGGGAATCGCACTGAGAAGGCCATGATGGATGCCAGCATACACCTGCTGGGCTGATGCCCAGGAAGAGAAGGAAAGGGGTCACAGTGATGCTATTTTAGCTGTTGTCACTAGAGGAAGCAGATGCCTCTGTACTGGGCTTTACTTAAGAGCTCCTTATTTTTTTTTTTTTAATTTGCATTCAATTTAGTTAACATAGAGTGTATTATTAGTTTCAGGGGTAGAATTAGTGACCTCTGAAGGTCCAGTCCATGGGTGACCTCTACGTTTGAACCAAGAAATCTCTCTTGGAATGTTCACTGATGTCTATTTTATTCTGTTCTGTCTTTTATCCAGGTGGCTCAGATTCTGACTGGTGTGACTTTCATCTTCTATGGGATCATTGGAATTATGGTTCTCCATTACAGAAGACAAAAAATCAGTTTCTACTCATTTAAGATAGGCTTTCCTATATGGGCAGCTTTATCTGTAAGTATATCTGACTTATGTCTAAAATAATCAATAGTCAATTAAGTTTTTATTCAGTCGTCCATCCAGTTATGCATTAGCCTCCTGCAAATGCTGCAGAGTTTTCAAACATGTTCATTGGAGATTCAGTATTCAATCTCAGCCATTCTAGATCTTTCATTGTAATGTGAGCTTTAAGGTCTATGTGTTGGGGATTCTTATTAAATTCTAGGTGTGAAGTCAAAATGGCTAAAATTAAAAAGTCAGGAAATGACAGATGCTGGCGAGGATGCGGAGAAAGGGGAACCCTCCTACACTGTTGGTGGGAATGCAAGCTGGTGCAACCACTCTGGAAAACAGCATGGAGGTTCCTCAAAAAGTTGAAAATAGAGGCTACCTTACGACCCAGCAATTGCACTACTGGGTATTTACCCTAAAGATACAAGTGTTGTGATCCGAAGGGACACATGCACCTGAATGTTTACAGCAGCAATGTCTACAATAGCCAAACTGTGGAAAGAATCTAGATGTCCATCAACAGATGAATGGATAAAGAAGATGTGATATATATATATATATATATATATCATGCAGCCATCAAAAGAAATGAAATCTTGCCATTTGTGACGTGGATGGAACTAGAGGGTATTATGCTTAGTGAAATAATTCAATCGGAGAAAGACAACTGTCATATGATCTCCCTGATGTAAGGAAGTGGAGATGCAATGTTGGGGGTTTGGGGAGTAGGAAAAGAATAAATGAAACAAGATGGGATCAGGAGGGAGAAAAACCATAAGAGACTCCTACCGTCACAAAACAAACTGAGGGTTGCCTGGGGGAGGGGGGTAGAAAGAGGGGGGTGGGGTTATGGACATTGGGAAGCATGTGTGCTATGGTGAGTGCTAGTGAAGTGTGTAAACCTGGCAATTTATAGACCTGTATCCCTGGGGCTAATAATACATTATATGTTTATGAAAAATTTAAAAATTTTTTAAAAATTATAGGTGTGTGGCATAAAGCCATATAGCAAAATCCTGATCACTTGCTTTAGGAAACTGTATTGGGTTGGGTTATTTGATAATCCCTGGTTCATCCACAGACTTAGCTTCAAAAGTGCAAGGGGCATTGAAATGTTGAAGATGATGGTGAGGTGGAGAACTACTCATTTCAACTTCTCCATTTTCCTGGACAAAATTACTGAGATGAATATCATGTTACATGAGTGCATATGATCCCTTGTCTGAAACTCAAAATAAGTTTATATCTAGCTCTCTCTTCCATTTTTCTCCACCTTCGATTAAAATGCTCACAAGTTCCCTTTGATTTCACCCATCTATTTTAGATAAAGATTTTTTACCTTTAAATATTGTCAGTTATTTTCATAAGGATGTGAAGACAGCCAGGAAAATGTAGTCATGTACTATATACAATTCAATAATCTGCTCTATTCAAAGTTTTGAAGGGATTTTCATAGGGAAAGAATACCCATTAAGGGTAAAGTTGGTCCTTTAGGGATGGACGATGTCCAGGAAGCAGTGCTAATACTCCCATTTCTCTCTCATGAGCAGTTTATCTTTTCTGCATCAGTGACAGTCGTGTCTGCAAAGAAGCAAACAAAAGCTCTGGTGAAGTATACGTTAATTCGTATTTCATTTAGTAATAGTGTGTGGCCATCTCCCACTCTGATACCTTATTCAAAGCCCGGTGAGCTAGAAGTTCCATGTTTTTCAGTACATTTGAGGACAAATACAAATATCTTTTCTTTCCACAACCTCGTCTGATCACCTCAGATCTGGACACAATCAGAAGCTCTCTCGGGTTTAGATAAGATATATTTCCCCTGGAGTTTCAGAATACAATTCTCAGCAAGTAAAACTGGAGATTGACCTCAGGGTCATGAATGATGTTGATACAGAGAAAGGGATGCCTTTAGGCTTGATCGAGGTAGAGTTCTATTTGGGCCCACCCAGAGCAGGGAAGGAAGTCACAAAGACCCACAACTCTGATGTTGCCTATGGCACATTTTATTCAGTGGTCAATTGCCTCCAGCTTCCCTTTGCTCCTTTGTAGGTTTCCATTTAATTTAACTGGCCGGATGTGAGTATCTCTCCTGGGAAAGGCTTATGAAGGCCTCTAAGAACATGGAAATAGGAGCATCTGGGTGGCTCAGTCGATGAAGCATCTGATTCCTGATTTAAGCTCAGGCCCTGATCTCAGGGTTGTGGGATAGAGCCCCACATGTGGCGTTCTGCACTCAGCACACCTGTTTGAGATTCTCTCCCTCTCCCTCTGCCCCTCCCTGCCTTCGGTCACAAGCTCACTGTCTCTAGAATAAATACATAAATCTTTATTAGAGAGGGCACGGATTGCATGGAGCACTGGGTGTGGTACAAAAAACAATGAATATTGTTATGCTGAAAATAAATAAAAACAAAAAAATAAAAATAGAAAAAAAAAGAACATAGAAGTAAAGGGTCCTGAATATTTTTGGTGAATGGACTTTTTTTTTGTATTTCAGCTGAGAGGAAACGTGAGAGCTAACACTCTTAGCACAACTGTTTCCCACGCTGGAATTCTTCTTCTCTCCAACAACTTAATAAAAATCATCTTCCTGGACTGTAACAGAGATTTATGTCCTGGTATCAAATCAGTTGCAACTGTAAGTATTTTTCTTCTGAATGTTGAAAAGCCTGACAACTTCTGAGGCCCAGAATGAGGAGATCGGATAGCACAGGCACAAGTCTTTAAAAAAAAAAAAAAAAAAAAAAATTCCTGCACTTGAGGTTTATTCATAATTTCTACCTAAATTTGATGTCCTTTTAACAAGAGGCAAGATATTTCCATTCCATATGAGCATTACCAGGGCATAAAGCCCAATATTCCTTCATCCCAGTTGGATACCTTCAGGAAAAATGGCCAACAAATGGACCAATGTTATTATTTATTTCACCACCATGACTGTGGTGATTTCCATTGTTTACTTTACATTAATTCTTCCACAAATTTTCTATAATAAATATGCATTACTTACATAATTAAAAACAATAAATAGAGTAACATTGCCTTCAGGATTTATATTTTATCTACATTACCAGTACCCATGAGCAGACCTTCTACTTTACAGTCATGTGGAAGAAAGGGAGATTGACTATCTAAGGAAGAAGAAGATAAATATATATTATACTTGGCAAATTTCTTTTTAACAAAAATAAGAAGATTGGAGGATTACTGGTTCTGGACAAGTTGGAATAATAGGGACTTTGACTGGAAACACTACCACCAACAAAACTCAAGAAATATATGAAATATATGAACATAAAAACTCAGGAAATAGATGAAATATATGAAGTATATAAAACAATGATTTTCAAGACACTGGACATTGACAGTGACAAAAAATTCGATTTCTGGGGATGATAGACAAATGAAGCAAGCCTAATGACTGCTCCCATGTACTGACTTATGAGCGTTTCTGGCCACAGCACAGGGTTGGAGAATCCAGGTGGAAGCAGGAAGACTCTCTGAGTTGAGGAGATGGGGGAAGTTGAGAATCAGGAGACACCAAAGCATCTGGAGTTTGCAGGACAGAGCACTTGAGAAGAGAGATCTGCAAACAGAGATAATTCTAGATATATACAGTAGCTTCCCTTTAAATATTAATTGCAGTACTTATCAGTGCATGCTCATGAAAGAATACCTGAGGGCAGAGAAAGGATAACCCCAGATGATTAGAGGGAACAGCACCCAACATTCACATAAGGCCAGGCACAATGTCTGTTGCTACCTGTCAGCCTGTAAAAAGATCCTATATCCAACATGATAAAAGTACAACGTCTCACATTTAATAAAAACATTGTATTGACATACAAAGAACCAGAATAATATGTCCCATAATAAAATAAATCAATTGAAACAGACTTACAAAAGACACAGATGTTAGAATTAGCAGACAATGATGTTAAGAGTTACATTATGCAGCGTTCCATACTTCCAACAGTTAGGTACAGACATGGAAAATATTTTCTTAGAAGTCCCACATCAGACTTCTAGAGAAGAAAACTACCATGTGTGGGGAACCCGGGTGGCACAGTGTTTGAGCATCCAGCTCTTCATCTTAGCTCAAGTCTGGATCTCAGGGTTGTAGGTTCTTGCCCCACACTAGGCCCCACGCCAGGCAGGGAGCCTACTTAAAACAAACAAACAAAAAAAAAAGTAAGAAAACTTTTGGATGTTTGAAAAGAAACACTGGCTGATAGGATTAAGGACAGAATAAACATTCAAGAAAATAAATACTAATAAAATACCATTAATGACCTTGAAGAAATAATATAAAAAACTCTCCAAAGTGAAAAAGATAGACACAAAATAAATGTGAAAATATTAAAAGAGCATCAGTGAACAATGAAATAACTACAAGCTATTAAAGAGACATGTAACTGGGGTTCCCCACAGAAAGGGAAAGGGGGACAGAAAAAAATATTTGAAGAAGTGTTGGGTAAATGTTTCCAAAACTTCTTAAAACTTGTATACTCACAGAACACAAGAAACTGAATGAACTCTGAGTGTAAGAAAACAAACAAACAAGGGGCGCCTGGGTGGCTCAGTGGGTTAAAGCCTCTGCCTTTGGCTCAGGTCGTGATCCCAGGGTCCTGGGATTGAGCCCCACATCCAGCTCTGCTCAGTGGGGAGTCTGCTTCCTCCTTTCTCTCTCTGCCTGTCTCTCTGCCACTTGTGATCTCTGTCAAATAAATAAACAATTAAAAAAAAAAAAAAGAAAACAAACTATATCAAGGCACATCATCGTGAAATTTCTCAAAATCAATGACTGAAAGAAAATCTGAAAAGCAGCGGGGCGGGGGTGGGGGAACACCTATCGTACATCCAATGACAGCAGATTTCATATCAGAAACAACACAAAGGAGGACAGAGTGAAGCAAAATTTTAAAATACCGAAAGAAAAGAAATTTGTCACTCTTAAATTCCATGTCCAGTGAAAATATCTTTCAACGTGACGGCCCAATAAACATGTTTGAAGACGTGCAAAGGCGAAAATAATTTATCACCAGAGACCTACATTACCAAAAAAGTGTTAAGTTCTTCAAGAAGAAGAAAAATATAGCCAGATGGAGATGAGCATCTAAGGCACAAACACCATAAATAGTGATAACGTGAATAAATTTATAAGAATTCTGTGTTATTTAAATATCTTTCAAAGATAATTGATCCTTTAAACAAAAATAATAGCAATTTATCTGGGGTACTTAAAAATGTATCTGGGGTATAAATCATGTCTAAAATAACAAAAGCATCCAGTCCACGAGGGTGGAGAATATATGATTATAGGGTTCTTATATTACAGATAAAGTGTTATACTATTGATTGAATATAGATTATTATTTTTAATTATGTTAAAATTAAAATTTAAAAATAAAATTAATTTATGTTTAAATATATATATTACACATCCTAAAACAACCACAATAATAGCACAAGGAATTATATCTAATAAGCAAAAATAGGAGATCATCTGAGATCACAAAAATTCATAATTAATCCAAAAGAAGGCAGCAAGCAGAGAAAGGGAAATAAAAATAAAGATAGGATAAATTAAATAATAAGGTGAAAGTCTCAAGGCTAACCATATAAGTGATCACAGTAAATATAAGTAGCCAAAATGAAAGCCAGAGATGGACAGATTGGATTAAAAAAAAAAAAAAAAGACCAAGCTCTGTGTTCCCTCTAAGAAATACACTATAAATTTACAGAGACAGGTATATTTGAAGTAAAGGAAAGAAAAAAACATATCATGAAAAGAAAGTGAGTCTGTGAACTACTATCACAGTAGATTTTAGAATAAAGTATACAACTAGGGATAACATACAAATGGCTATCAGACACAAGAAAAAATGTTCATCATCACTAGCCATCAGGGAGATTCAAATTAAAACCACATTGAGATACCACCTTACACCAGTTAGAATGGCCAAAATTAGCAAGACAGGAACAACATGTGTTGCAGGAGATGTGGAGAAAGGGGAACCCTCTTACACTGTTGGTGGGAATGCAAGTTGGTGCAGCCTCTTTGAAGAACAGTATGGAGATTCCTCCAGAAATTAAAAATAGAGCTTCCCTATGACCCTGCAATTGCACTACTGGGAATTTACCCCAAAGATACAGACGTAGTGAAAAGAAGGGCCATCTGTACCCCAATGTTTATAGCAGCAATGGCCCCGGTCGCCAAACTGTGGAAAGAACCAAGATGCCCTTCAGTGGACGAATGGATAAGGAAGATGTGGTCCATATACACTATGGAGTATTATGCCTCCATCAGAAAGGATGAATACCCAACTTTTGTATCAACATGGATGGGATTGGAAGATATTATGCTGAGTGAAATAGGTCAAGCAGAGAGAGTCAATTATCATATGGTTTCACTTATTTGTGGAGCATAACAAATAGCATGGAGGACAAGGGGAGATGGAGAGGAGAAGGGAGTTGAAAGAAATTGGAAGGAGAGGTGAACCATGAGAGATATGGACTCTGAAAAACAATCTAGGGGTTATGAAGGGGCGGGGGATGGGAGGTTGGGGGATACAGGTGGTGGGTATTGGAAAGGGCACAGATTGCATGGAGCACTGGGTGTGGTGCAAAAATAATGAATACTGTTACACTGAAAAAATAAAAAATTTAAAAAAAAAGAAGAAAATTTTTAAAAAGACCAAAAAAAAGGTGATTTATAATGATAAAGATGATTTGGGGGGAAAAATGAACAAAATAGGATTGAACTCATAAAATAAAAATGAAAAGAAAAACGGACTGGAACAAAATGGTTGCAAAACACATGTTTGCCAAAGGACTGGCCCCTGGAGCATACATCTGGAATACAGAAAGAATTCACAAGAACAAATCACCAACAATCCAATTCAAAAGTGGGCAAACGATATGAAAGATCGTTTTGCAGAAGAAAATATGCGCATGGGTCAAATCGGACATGAAAAGACATTTAACATGACTGTTCTTTAGGTAAATGCACATTAAGACTATGACAAGGTATGACTACCTCCCTAACACAATATATAAATTTTAAAAAAATAGTGACAACACTGAATGCAGAAAAGCTGGAGCCTTTATCCATTGCCAGTGGAGAGATAAAATGATACTCTGGAAAATAACCCTCAGGAAAAGAGTTTATCAATTTTCTAAAAAACCAAAGATACATAGTCTCACTCCTATACATAAGTCTCAGAAAGATAAAAACTGAATTCCAGGCATAATCTGTACTTGGTTCTTCAGAGCATCTTCATACTCTCAGAGCAGCTACTTACAAAGATTGATAACAAGCAAGTGCTCTCCAGACACTTCGAGATCAATGATTTAATCATGATACACTCATACAACAGAATACGACTCCGTAAATAGAAGGAATGAACCACTCATTCATAAAAACAACTTCTTGGGATCTCAAGAGGAGGATGCTGAGTGAAAAGCCAGTCTCCAAATATCACATATTGTATGATTCCATTTGCATGACATTCTCCAGATGGCAACATTATAGACACAGACAACAGAATCGTGGTGAGCAGGGGTTATGATGGCGGAAGGAAAGAGGGATATCATTGTGGAGATGGAATGATATTGTGCCTTAATCATGGTGGTGGTTACCACAAAGCCACGCATGTTATACAATCTCACAGAACCACACACACATATACGTTACACCAATGTTAATTTTCTGGTTTTGATGTTGCACCATGGACACGTTGGCTACTGCCATTGGAGGAGAGTGGGTAAGGGTAAATGGAATCACCTTGTGCTCTCTTAGCAACTGCCTGTAGCTTCCTATAATTATTTCTATATAAAAGTTGAAAAAAATGGGTAAAAGATGGAAAAGACGCTTTGACAAAGATAGACAGATTGCAAATAAGCACATGGGAAAATGCCCCTGGTCCAAGTAAAAGCAGATTAAGATCACAATTGCCAGCTACCACACATCTGCTAAAAGGACTGACAACATTTTTGAGACACCATTTTTGGCCTTATGGACAATTTCACATCTTTCAGATAAATTATAAAAAAGCCTTCAACTCTAAGAGATTTCTGGTTTTAGTTACGAGACCAGATTCAGGACGGGTATTTGGATCCCTTACCGTTTCTCCTTGAATCCCCTATCCACTGAAAAGACTTGTGCTTGTCGACATTGCGTATTTTTTACTGAGAATGAACAATATTAGAATAGTAACTTATAAAACGATCATTGTGGACACAGGAAAGTAACCATGGCTTTTTTTTTTTTTTTTATTGCAGTCACTGTTCTGTTAAAATTCATAGGAACACTGGCTTTTTAAATTTTTTTCCCTCTGAAATTCAGTTCTTCTTCAAAAGCACCACATTATATTTTTAAATTCAGATCCAGCCTGGTATCACCATTTTATGTAATGCGAAGATGGTCCCCTCCAAAGTCCTAAGGGGGAGGTCTGGGAGAGAGGTTTTTGTAAGGCTATGGGAGTAAAACCCAACTCAATCAAATTGTATTCTCTTTAACAGGGTCTCATGGTTATACTCATAATACTAAACTGTTTGCAATTTTCAATTATGCTATCCCTGTCCATACTCACCTATAATGCAGATGGCGAGAGAACTGATCGGGTAAGTAGCTGGTTTTTTTGTTTTGTTTTGTTTTGAAGATTTTATTTATTTATTTATTTATTTATTTATTTATTTATTTGACAGAGATCACAAGTAGGCAGAGAGGCAGGCAGAGAGAGAGGAAGGGAAGCAGGCTCCCTGCTAAGCCAAGAGCCCAATGTGGGGCTCGATCCCAGGACCCTGGGATCATGACCTGAGCCGAATGCAGAGGCTTAACCCACTGAGCCACCCAGGCTCCCCCGGGTTAGTAGTTGTTTTTGAGAGAATGAAGGTGCAGTTGATCATTGAGGGATCTGGGCTGTGATTATTTGTATAATTTTGGAGTGGAACAAAGATGAAACAGGTGCTGTAGAATTTCTGAGGACCTCTCTGTATAGGCTGACCACACTTTCTAGCACACTGATGGATGCCTAGGATAACCAGAAACTTCCACCCATGTTGACACCATTTTTTGGTTAGCTTATGGATTCATTGATTTGTGTATTTAACACACACAGCATCCCTACTTCTGTATTGGACTGTGTAACATGGCAAGGAGACAAAAGTCAGTCCTTCCCTTAAATGACTTAAAGCAGGATTAGTAGTATTACCCTATGAAGAGATCAATGATACTACTGTGGGGTTGGTGCTGTAAACTCAGACTACCTCCAAAATGCCTTAAAGTTGTCCTTTAATTTTCCTTTCTTGTAACAGCTCACAAGCAGGCAGTCCACACCTTATAGTGTAACTTGAACCTCCTGAGTTGTGTGGCTTTCCTTTGTGGGTAGAAGTTGCTTTTTCGGGCTCTTTCCTTTATGTCTGCAATATACGCCCAGATCTTTGTCATGTGGCCACACACAATTACAAGGGAAATTGCATAATTTAGTCGTTAGCTAGGCAGTTGTTTGTGTAAATTAAACCGAGGAGTTCTGCTATTCAAGGAGGCAGACGATATTGAAAATTGGTAGACAACCAGTATTTCCTTTCACATTGTGTTCCCTGGCCACCCAAATGTCATGCTCAGCTTTCCTCCCCCAAAGTGAATGCACTTCTCCACTCATCAAGGTGGAAAATGCTTGGAAAAATGAAAGTCTCATGCATTTTTAAAAATTTTATTTATTTATTTTGACAGAGAGAGAACACAAGTAGGCAGGGAGGCAGGCAGAGAGAGAGAAGGGGAAGCAGGCTCCCTGCTGAACAGAGAGCCCAATGCGGGGCTCGATCCCAGGACCCCGAGATCATGACATGAGCTAAGGCAGAGGCTTAACCCACTGAGCCACCCAGGCACCCCTCATGCATTTTTATACTTGGCTCAAAGTGCAGGACTTTTGAGTGATTTGCCCTTTCCTCCTACAATTCTGGAATTACTTATCTGTTATTTAAGAAGTTATGAAGTAGAAGTCCTATTAACTGCACTTGCTTCCACTCAAAACTAAAATGTAGGAGTATTAAAAATAATAACAATCAATCAGTCGTACCTCACAATCCCCCTGCAACTCTTTCTACACATGGGGCCCATTCCTGTGCTAAAATAAAAGCACTTTTTTTGGGCAGCTGGCTGGCTCAGATGATTAAGCATCTGCCTTCGGCTGGGGTTGTGATCTCCAGTTCCTGGGATGGAGCCCCATTGGGCTCTCTGCTCAGCAGGGAGTCTGCTTCTCCCTCTTCCTCTATTGTTCCCCCTGCTTGTGCTCTCACTCTGTCAAATAAACAAATAAGTAAATAAAGTCTTTTTTCCTTTCTTTTTTTTAAAAAAAAAGCACCTTTTGCACTAAAATAAAATTTAATAATAATAATAACATCTCCACTTTCATAAACAAGTCATTGATAACCTTAATGTTGCCCATCCATAGGAGTTATCTGATTCTGAGAAATCCAAGCAATGGTGTGGCTTTCTCCTCTGCTCACTTATGAAATAGCCCTTTATTTACTATCCTCTGGGTATTGAGGAGTTTTCCCTTTTTGGGGGGTTGCTTGATTTTTGTACCTCACTTCCTGAGGGTGCAGGGAGATCTGGGAATTGTTTCAGATGTCAAACAGTTCTGGGTTTTGCAGTGTTGGCCTTTGAGCTTATGAAAAGAAAATATCTTTAGAAAATCAGGGATGGTTGAACAGTCTTAGTGTCTTCAGCCTGTGAATTTCATGTCTGTATCCTTGCCTGTTATTTCAATTCCAGTCCCTGTGTGTGCATTCTAAGGGGCAGGAAAAGAAAAAAAGAAACAGGCACACATTTATTTTAAGTGAGTCATTCAGGAGTGGTTCACAGTAATTTTTCTTACTTTGGCTTGACCAGGTCTTAGAATCTAGCCACACAGAGATGAAAATAACCTTGAAAAATAAGGTCACAACCCTATGTTAATCAATTGAATTTAAATAAAATAAAATTTTTTAAAAAAAGAAAGAAAAATAAAGTCACAAATCGACAACGGTTTGCTCAGATAAATACAAATGATTTTTTTTAAAGCAGTAAGAGAGAAAATGTAGATTTAACCTCACAGAAGTGTCTTAAAAAAGAATGCTAAATACATTTTTGGAAAACACAATGATCCCCCTCCCATACCTGTAGAAAATCTTAGGTATATTCTCTTGTGAAATCTTTACACATTTATGTATAGACAGACATAAAATCACACACATCCAAATATATATTACATGTCCAACAGGCACAGATTAAATTTCTAGACTCTCATAAGTAGCTAAGTTTCCAGAAATAGCCAGGCTAATTTTTCCACATTCAAGACAGAAAAGGAAAGCCACAAACTCATATCTCTTCTTAGTTTGTGTCATCCTGGATATCTTTTAACGGATAGATTTTCTTTTTCCTTTACCTTCTATAAATTCTGTGGACACAGAAAAATAAGCTGGAAAATGTTCACACACACCATGACACGTAGCTGGATCCCCGGATAACTTGGCAATGTAGGGACTGACATTGACTTCTACGGTGCCCACTCTGGGGCCTATGTATTAAATAACAGCAACTCGGTAGTGTGGGATAGACTTTGGAGGCCAGGATACACCTTTAGGAATAGGATGGGAATAAAACTCTGAGGATTTAGGTGAAATGATTCTGAATGATGCTTTGGCTTATTTACAGCTTTCTGCATTATTTTTCCTGAAATAGGTTTCAGGACGTCCTTGTCAAGGCTTGCTGTCTCAGCTCTCATTCTATAAAAGTCTTAAGAAGAAGGACACAGTCTTACACTATAACACCTGAGACAGAAGTACAGATGTGAGGATATGCTTCTGTAACCTGTAGGCATGCAGATGGAAAATGGAAAAATAAAACAATGTAAGGACAAAAGCTTGTTTGTATCTTTTTTTTTATTAATTAATTTATTTATTTTCAGAAAAACAGTATTCATTATTTTTTTCACCACACCCAGTGCTCCATGCAATCCGTGCCCTCTATAATACCCACCACCTGGTACCCCAACCTCCCAACCCCCGCCACTTCAAACCTCTCAGATTGTTTTTCAGAGTCCATAGTCTCTCATGATTCACCTCCCCTTCCAATTTACCCCAACTCCCTTCTCCTCTCTAACACCCCTTGTCTTCCATGATATTTGTTATGCTTGTTTGTATCTTCTTTTGTTGACTACTATTGTATCAGTCAACATAGACGGTGATGCTATAATGAGATCTGATCCCTGAAATACTTCTTGTGTTTATCATAATTTTATCATATTAGTTGCATATTCCCTGTGACCACCCAGGTGGCCCACTTTTCTTTTAAATGTCATGCACACACATGTATAATCATTTGTCAGTTTAAAGACTGTGAAATAAGAGTGGTTTTCTGAGTCTCTTGCAGATGTATGTCAGCCTAGGATAAATACTGTGAGTGCCACATTAGCAGAAGTATGGCTAATAATCTTTGCAATCAATTTGGACAAGATTCATTTATGACACAGAAAACAGATGACTCGCTCATTGTTGCAAGGATTTCCAAATCCAGTGAAAAGAGCTCCTGATCTTTATCTACATATACAAAACGACTTCCAGAATTTATTCTCAATGCAGGTAGCAGAAATGCAGAGATTACCACTGAAAGACCAGTTGAAGGAAGAAGGTCAAGGCCTTGACCCTGACTGGACACCTTTCTCTAGGCTGTAAGTTACTGGTCATGTGAAGATATGGGTATCAGGTGAAACTAACTAAAACCTTTATTTAGGTAGAGAAGAATGGATGCCGATGATTTCATTCAATGAATGTGATTCCTGTCTCCATAAGGTAAAAAATGAAAAGTCTGCGTGTTGACAAAGTCCAAGATTCTCTCCACAGACATTGCGTGGCCCCTATCCTGACTGATACACTGAGGACAAAGTCAAAGTCAAGCTATGGACTCCGAAAGGGTTGAAAAGATATTCCGAATCACATAAGCTTCAATAAAGCAATGTTTGCTAATCAACAGTTTTCATGTTAGTGGTATCAGGAAAAACCCAGATAACAGGAGCTCATGTCATTGTGTAAATATAGCTGCAAATTTGAGCCTCTGTATAATATGTGGTTAATTTTGCAGCACACTGACTTATATTTGATCTGTTGAGGAAGCCAGGATGTGATTTTTTTTAAGATTTTATTTATTTATTTGACAGATGGAGATCACAGAGAAGCAGGCAGAGAAAGAAGAGGAAGCAGGCTCCCCGCTGAGCGGAGAGCCTGATGAGGGGCTCGATCCCAGAATCCTGGGATCATGACCTGAGCCAAAAGCAGAGGCTTTAACCCACTGAGCCACCCAGGTGCCCCTAGGATGTGATATTTTATCACCATTGAGAAATGCAAATCACTTATGAAGGATAGGAAGCAGTGCCAATGGCAGGAGCTCACTTCGCTTAATCCTTCAATCTTTTCTTTATCCATGATTTTAGTTTATTTTTTCAGAGTTATTTACCTTTTTTAAAAATTGTATTTAAGTGGTCTCTACACCCAGCATCGGGCTCAAACTCAAGACCCTGAGATCAAGAGTCTCATGCCCTTCTGACTGAGCCCGCCAGGCATCCCTGTATACATGATTTTAATTGGCAGGGGATTATGATTTTGAGGCCCATCCTCTTTGTGCTTGGACATGTCCACTCAGAGTCTCTGCATTTAGATGCAAATGCTGTCTGCTGTGACGTGATCTCAGTGAATGTCTGCAGTCTAAAAGACTTGGAATGTGTTCTGGGACATTCTCTGCCATTTTTATATTTACCTCTCCATTGTTATTAAGCAGTACAAAACATATAAAAGTCCCCTGCTTCAGGTTAAACATCTGTATTAGAAGCTCAGTGCTTCTAGAAGCAATAGAAGCCTAGTGCTCAGTTCTACCCCTGTAATCCATACACACAAGATTGGACTGTGCAGAAATTGAAGAGGTGCTTAAGTAGGTGTAGATGTTTGGATGAGAAGAAGACAAAAGTAGACTGAAGGGTCCATAGGACATCAGGAGACCTAAGGCCATGAGCAAAAGAAACACCATATGCTCATCTGTTGTGTGTCCCAATTTCTCCACAGGTGGTAGCTCACTTAACTTCCAACAAGTGTGGACTCTCCATAACTTCTGTATATCATGATTGTGATGGCGTGGCTTCCCAACCTATTTAAGTTGTTTAATATACACCTTCAATGAGCAGCTCCTAGATTTATTCTAGTTTCTACTCTTGAAAATATATCTGTGTCTACATAGCAAAGAGGGGCTGAACTGTCCTCAACAATATGAAGGTCATGGGTCTGTTAATGTTGGCTTTGGTGGGGTCGCCTATTCTTTCCGTCAATGTATTACCTTTGAACATAATGAATTAAGCATACAATGCTTATGCCATCAGGACTATCATCATGTCACCACCTTCTTTGCATGAAGAAAAAGAAACATCAGGAAGTCTGTTGAAGATTTAGGACACCAGTCTGCTCCTGTAAAACGTGTCTCAGGACCACTGATCCGTACAACTGATCAGGTACAATTTCTAGGAAATCATTCATTTCAGACCATACTGTAAATGCTACTTGGAGTTATGCAATAGGCAATCTGTGCCAGAGTGTGATTTTTCTGATGCATTTGCCACAAAATATATGTAACAATGAAATGTAAATAATTAAAAATAAACCCTATCCTTAAAACCTTACCTTGTAGTAGGTTCTCCTGTTACTTAGGTCTTTGGATTTGGACCCAAACTACACATTGGATCTCTGGTCTCCTGCTTGCTGATTGCAGAACTTGGGACTCTTCAGCCTCCACAACCACACATGCCAAGTCTGTATAATAAATTTCATTGTCCATATTGGTGCATCTTATTAGTTCTGTTTCTCTGGAGGGCCCTGATTAATAAAATAGACCTGTATCATGAAAAGAAATTGAATTCATAATTAAAGGGCTTGTCACGCAGAGAAGATTGGGTGGACAGGGGCAATTCTATCAAACATCCAATGAAGAAATAATACCAATAGTATGCAAACACTTTCTGAAAATCAAAGAGGAAGAAAAACTTCAGAGCTTATTTTTGAGGCAAGCAGTAACCAGGTCTCCCCCCCAAAACCAGATCAAAAATATCATAAGAAAATAAAATACATTTACATGAACTTAGATCCTTACCAATATTAATAAATTAATTAAACCAAGCAACATATTTAAAAAAGTATGTCCTAACCATGCCAGTTTATGCCGGCTGTGCAAGGCTGTTTTACAGCTCTGTGTAAAGGGCAGAAACCATATGGTCCTCCCCATAGGTGGAGAAAAAGTTGTTGAAAGAGGTCAAACTCCTTGCATAACAGAACTTTTCAGCGAATTAAAGAATATGGTACTGAAAATTCTTCCAGTTAAAAGGCAGAACAGGGCTTGCTTCGGCAGCACATATACTAAAATTGGAACAATCTGGAGAAGATTTGCATGACCTCTGCACAAGGAGGACACTCAGGTTTGTGAAGAAAAGGCAAAGCATTCCTTTCAACAGATTTTAAGCACCAGATAACAAGAACAGGAACATCTTGTATAGTTGTAGACAGACACCAGGATAGGAAAAGAACATCTTTTTCCCTATTAGAAGCTTTACTTCACGTTATGACGCCTTGAAGGAAGGCAGGGGTGGTGGTTCAGAGATTCTCCATAATTCATGATGGTAACCATAAGCACCGCAAAAGAACCCAGAGGAATCACAGAGTGGAGGGGATGACAGATTTCTACTTTCTTTCTAAGTTAAAGGATAATTTAGCCAAGACTATAGAACATGCAAAGGCTCCCTTATACTTTTGGAGAATATAATTCCAGAGATGTGGACAAATAACACATTACTCCCATCTTTGGATTTCCTGACATGGGCTCTATAAACATTGTGTGCTATTTTTTCTATTATCATTTGTCAAGGAAGCTAACATGATCGCAGAGGAACCGGTGTTGTTAGCAAAACATATGAAGTATAATTTGGGAGGCAAGAGCGTAAAAACCCCATATCTATGAAAAAATCCCATATTTTCTATTAAAGGTGAGGATTTCTATGGGCAAATTAAGGTTTTATTATAAGTCAAAATATTTCCCCAAACAGTAAGCACGTGTTTCATTAGCGAGGTCTTTGGGGAGTGGTAGGTAAATAGGAATTAAGATTTGCCCTCACACTGAGAAAAGAGTGTGCAAAGCTCTGGCCGTCAAGACTGTGGCTATCTGAAGCGTAGAGATAAATGATTATCTCTGTCAGCATCATGCATTTTACCCCATCGTAGAAACCCATCTGCAAGAAACACAGAGCAAAAAGATGTCTTTTAGGGTGCTGTATCATTATCTCTTCATTCTGTCTTACTGAGCAAAACCGACATATACCAAATTCCCACAGTCTATAGTGCCTGATAGAGACACAGATCATATACTGCCTGCTGCCTTGGGGGAATTTCACTGAAAAGCCTCTGAGACCGATTCTAAGGTACTGGTGTTCCCAGGTCCTGTACAGATATCAAGTTAAGACTGAATGTTGTTTTGGGACAGAGGTATGTATTTTCCTTTTATTCTTATGTACATGGGTATTCCTCTGGCGTATGAGAGGGCATGTCAGTTCCATGCCAGGCCCTAAGACTCATACAAGTTTTCCTGAAATTATTCCATAGGAGGAAACCATAGTCGTAGAATAGTCTTATAAAAACTACTTTTTATAAAACTAGTTATTTGAGAAGGACGTAATTGTCTAAGGGGATTTTTTTTTTCATTAAAAAAATGCTTGATTCTCTAGTAGCAAACTTAATGTTACAATTTTAAAGACCTGTAGAACCATTCCAGATTGTTCTCTGAAACCATCTCAGCCATGTAGTCATTTTCAAAAGACAGAAAAGAATTGGCCTAAAAATCATATACTATCTAGAATTTACAACACAGAGTAGCTTTCTATTAGTCTGTAAGTCTGGCTTGCTAGTATTTTTTAGTGCTGCTTTATTCAATTTAATGTAATGACATTTGACTTTTCTTTTTGTTGTTGTTGTTGTTGTTGTAAATGAAAGAACTTTGATCCAAAAGGAGGATGGTCTTGATCTGGAATCATATTCTTTGCATGATCATTACTTTTGTTGAAAAAAATTATATGGCATTGAGTGGACTCTCAGCTCCAAAGACTGCTTTGTTTATCAGGTATCAATGAAAAAAAATATTTTTTAGGAGGTTGACTTTACCATCATGAAAAGTGAGTTACAGTTTGTTCAGAGAAATGTATTTTTGCTTCAGGTATGACTAATAATAAGGAACAGGATTAAATATTTTTTTAAAAAATACTAAATTAGATAGTAAGGGCAGTATCATACTAATTATAATGTTATCAAGAAATAAGAAAAAATACACATTTATTTCCATACCTAAGGTAAACTCTCTGTTGGTAATAAAAACAGAGATTTTGAGTATGAGAAGGCAGTAACTGTCATTGAAACAAGGGTAGGAATAAAGTCAGAACATCATGAATAATTCTATAGAAAGGGTCACTGGCCTGCATTAAGCAAATTCAACATTTAAATACGAGCTTTTAAATGTGCATGATTTTTTCCACGCCATTTTCCATTTGAAAGTAATTACCACTGACCCTTGAACAACACAGGGGTGTTCTGGGCACCCTCCCCCCAAGAGTAGAAAATCTGATATAACTTTGGACTCCCCCAAAACTTAACTGTTAATAGCCCAGTGTTGACTGGAAGCCCTACCAGGAACATGAAGAGTCAATTAACACATACATTTTATGTTACAAGTATTGTATACTATATTCTTACAATAAAGCAAACTAAGGAAAAGAAAATGTTACTGAGAAAATCATAACGAAGAGAAAACACATTTTTAGTACCGTACTATCATACTGTAAAAATCCACATAATAAGTGGACTTGCAAGGTTCAAAACTGTGTTGTTCAAGGTTCAACTGTATAATATTTCCTTTCCTTTCCTTTTTGTTTGGTCAATCTCCTCAGAATAAAAGCCTTTAACTTCTGTAGAAGAACCATCAGATTTTACAGAACTTAATAAAGGTAGGTAGAAGAAATATTTGTTTTATTGCTGTTCTTTTAATATATTTTCTGATAAATTTGAACATACCTGTACACCATACAGCTAGAAATTTTTACAGTTCTATAGGAAAAATGAAATTCTAGCTCCATGGACTCTACCAAGTTTCCTATGATTTCACTTCAATGAGAAATGTACATGAAACAGAGTATCCATTGTCATCATGATGAAGACAAAAAAGGCTATATATTTTTTGTTTATACTCAGGATGGTCCATGTGTTCAAATAAAAAAAGATTTCTTGCTGTTAGAGAAGAAAAGCACTCCTAATATGTGGGTATTTTGCTTAACGTATCTGTAGGCAGATCATGAGTAGAAAAACAAGGGTTTGAAGGCTCAGGCAGATGTGGTACCAAGCCACCTACCCAGCTATGCCAGTGCAAAGATGTGTGGCGAGTTGTGTGCAGTTTGTTTGATGAGTCAGTTGTGTGTAGTTCCTGTGGTGAGCTAGTCAGGGGTATCAAGAGGGAGCAAACTCTGAGTCTAAGAGCACGCATGTTACATTGTCACTTGTTGAGTCAAATGCTGTTAGTTCTTTAACTTCAGAAGGAGCCTGAATCTGGAGACAGAACAAAAATAACTATGCCAGATAACTACCTAGGAACAGAAGTGTAAATGAAAGAATTCTACACAGCAAAACACAGAAACAAAGTAACAAATACTTTGTTGTCTCTCCATGGGGCAGGAATACCAGGACTAGAGGGCAATATTAATTTTCAGCTGCATGGCCAAGATGGTCAACATTATTTCAAGACAAAAAGATGAATAAGACACATGCACTAAGGCTCAGATCCTCGGCTTCCTATAATGTAAGTCTACATTCCTTACATAGCCTTTCCGGAACTCAAGATAAGAGAGAATATGCCATTTGGACCTGCTTGAAGTACATTGCTAAATAATAAATATTAGCTTTCCCACTCTTAAGCCTGGTGGTGGGTATTATGGAGGGCGAGTATTGCATGGAGCACTGGGTTTGGTGCATAAACAATGAATTTTGGAACACTGAAAAGAAATAAAATAAAAGAAAATGAAAAAAAAAAAGAATTGAAACAATTACATGGCCTAATTTCTCACATTTAGCACAGTACCTACCTTTTACTTTGAAATATTTGTGGACACTAACTATGGCATGGAACCAAAGACACTAATCCTTTTACCTGATCTTTCTGGCCAGCGCATGCCAGGCATCTGTTGTGACTCAACACCGCCTGTGACTCAGTATCACAACCCACAGGCTGTGAAGACCCACAGCATCAAGGGGCATAACTATGGATCCTCAACAAAGAGATCAAGCCATTCACCAGGGCCAGTCTGGACCAATGCCTTTCCCTCAGGAGGCACAGAGCAACTTGCAGAATTTTTTAAAGGGGCAGCCAGTTATTTTTGGGGTAAGTACAACGAAAGTTCTCTAGGGATTTTGAGGTGGCTCATATTCCCCTAAATTTGCTCTGGATCAAATCAATATGATGACCTGAGAGGAGAATTTGGAGTGTTTGCAATAATTCCCAAATCAAGAGAAAAATAGGACTTTCGAGTAAGAAAACACATACGCCATTTAGCCAAATCACCAAACTGTTTTATGTTCAGGAACACTGAATGAAAATTTAAGCACAGGTCATGGAATTCTCCAAATTAAAGAAATGCTGAATTGTTTACAACCTCCAAATGTGGGACAAATAGTTCTAAAGCTTATTCCTCCTAACTCAGAGGCATTTTCTCATTTTCTAGGTGAGCCAAATCATGATTGGCCTAATAAATATTTACCTGTGGATTATGGTAAAAGTCTTCCTTTCATTCTATGAACAATATCTAGTCCCAGGGAACACTGTATATGACTTCATTTTCCTTTGGGGAGCAATTTTTGTAAGTAAATTGGAATCACTTTGATTTCTGTATTACTTAGGATATATGTAAAATCCTTAATAGTTATCATTTATAAGCACAAAATTCAGGGAGAAGTATTGAGAAGTATTTGGTGTCAGGAAAAAAGATTATAGAATGATGTATTCACAGACTAACTCATTGAACTTTAACATTTTACAGTTAATCATATCCGGAACTGTGTCCATTGTGTCTGGAAAGAAGACAACAAAACAGATGGTACATTTATCTACAGTTTCAGAAAATTAAGACAGGCATAACATAGACCAACCTTTGTCTCCAGAATGATCAAGCTGTCTCCAATTCCCAGGTTCCTCTTTGTCTTGAGTTGAGATCCCAGAATGATTCTTTCCCTATTCCCCACAGGTCATGTTGTCTCCGTCCAGCTCTGATGAGAAATTACCCAGTAGCAAATAGCAACCCTGTGCACAAGTTTTATGAATTTCAATTTTACTTGAATTTTAAATAAAATGCACACATATGTACAATCACTTGCCAGGTTCAAGCATAGAAGAACAGGTTCTGATTCTTTTTCAGATCTGTGGCAGCATTGGAGTAAACACTGTGGCAGCTGTATCAACAGGATTATCACTAATAGTCCTTACACTCAGAATAACCCTAACCTATTTCTTCTTCTTAAACATATCAGCTCATTATTTCATAACTGTAAGTATTGACAGATCTAGTGGGAAAAAAATTCTTGGTACTTATCCATATATATATGAAATTCCTTGCAGACGTCTTTCTCATCACAAGTGGGCAATCCGGCACTGCTTAAAACTGACAAATCACAGGGCGCCTGGGTGGCTCAGTGGGTTAAGCCGCTGCCTTCGGCTCAGGTCATGATCTCAGGGTCCTGGGATCAAGGCCCGCATCGGGCTCTCTGCTCAGCAGGGAGCCTGCTTCCCTCTCTCTCTCTCTGCCTGCCTCTCCATCTACTTGTGATTTCTCTCTGTCAAATAAATAAATAAAATCTTTAAAAAAAAAAAAAAAAAATTAAAAAAAAAAAAAAAAAAAAAAAAACTGACAAATCACTTGAAGAAAAAGGTCAGGGCCTCGACCCTGAACGAGTAAATATCTTTGAACTATAAATTATTGGTGATGTTAGGACTTAAGTACATCAGGTGAGCTAAATAAAACCCTTATTTGAGATGAGATCAGAATGGTTGCCAATGAACTCACTCAATGATTATAATTGCTATCTTTATTAAGGTAAAGAGAAATCTAGATGTTTAGTCCATTCAGCATAATGATAGACAAAGTCCAGGATCCTTTCTAGAAAGTATCTGTTTAATAAAACCGACACTAAGCTCCTTGATTATATGGTGAAAATTACAGTGGAATGTAAAGGGATCCTAAAACATTTTAATTTTTAGACACCTCAATAAAGCATGGCTTGAAAATGTGCAGGCTCTTTACCAATTGGTTATGTCGAGAAAAAAAATGGTTAACAGAATCTCACTTCTTCCATGTGAAAATTATAAATGAATGAAATTGCAAATTTGGGGGCCTATAAATTAGCGTAATTATGTGTGTCTCTGCCAAGATTTTATCTGAAGGTGGCCAGAATGGGATATTTTACTGCCATTGACAATCTGTCAATTAGTTATGAAGGAGAACCTGCAGGGTCAATGGCAGGAGTTCCCTCGCTCAGTCCTTCCGTCTTTCCTCCCTGCGTGATTTTAATTTGCAGGGGATTTTGTTTATGAAGCTTGCCCTCATCATCTTGGGATTCATCATCTCGCTGTTGCTGTCTGCATTTGGATGCAGTGCTGTCTGCTGTGATATGACCTCAGTGAGTGTCTGTGATCCAGAGGACCCAGAATGCCTTCTAGGATATCCTTTGCCACTTTTACATTTACCTCTTCTTTTTTTTTGTTTTTTTTTTTGGAAACTTTAACAAACTTCATATTTTATTTTTGAATTTTTAAAATTTATTATTATTTTTTTAATTTTTTTAAATTTTTTTCAGCATGGACTCTGAAAAACAATCTGAGGGGTTTGAAGTGGCGGGGGGGGGGGTGGGAGGTTGGGGGAACCAGGTGGTGGGTATTAGAGAGGGCACGGATTGCATGGAGCACTGGGTACGGTGCAAAAATAATGAATACATTTACCTCTTTAAGTTTTACTCAACCGTTCAAAGCATACAAAACATCCAAGACCCTCTGTCAGGTTAGGAGCCCCTCACAATTGTTTTGCTACTAGCAGCCACATGTGTAAAATTAGACTGGGTACTAGCGGAAGGTTGCTTGGCTGGATGTAGATGTTCATGTCAGAAAGAGAAGAGGGTCCCCAAGGAGCATCCGTGCATTAGGAGAACTGGGGTCATGGGCAAGTATAATGTCATAACATATCATGAAATATCATCTACTGTGTGTTCTTCCTCCACAGGTGGTTGTCGACTTATCCTCCAATGAACGTGGACTTCCCATAGCTGCTCTTTATCCTGACTATGATGAGGTGGCTTTCTAACCCACTTAGTTATTTGATATATCAACTTTTGAAGTATTCCTGGATTTACTCTCAATGTATTATTGAAAGTAAATTAATAATCAGGCAGTAAACAGAGCCTTCAGTGTTCTGAAGGGGAGAAAAAGTCACAGATTGGCTGATGTTGACTCTGCTATGGTCTCCTGCTCTATCCCCAGTCATGATTCCATTGAGAAATGATAAATGAAGCATATGATTCATCAGCATCAACAATAGCATCATCTCACACCCTCCATAATAGGAAAAAATGGAATAAATGGAAAGGTTGTAGGTACTCTGGGACTCTGGTGTGGTGTGGAGGGTATGTACCAGAACCGCCGACCTACACAATTTCTGAGAAGCCATTTGCTTCAGACTATAATTTTAACCCTATACTGGGGCTGTACAGTAAGCCAGCTGTGTAGACCATGCTGCTACTGACCCTTTCCCTAAAGAGTACAAATTTCCATGAAATAAAAGAATTAAAATAAGCCCTGCTCTTATCCCCTCACGTTAAAGGAGTCATCATTTCCTATTATTACTTCCATCTGTGCCATGAAGATTTTACATCACAAAGTCAGTTATAGCCCTTTAACCTCAGGACCCTATAAAACTATTCCAATGAGTAAAGATGTTTTAAAACAGGAAAATACGGGGGGTGCCTGGGGTAGCTCAGTTGGCTAAGCAGCTGCCTTCAGCTCAGGTCATGATCCTAGGATCCTGGGATGGAGCCTGGGATCAGCAGGGAACCTGCTTCTCCCTCTTCCTCGGCCCCTCCTCCCTTCCCCCACTTGGTGCGCTCTCTCCTTGCACTGTCTCTCATTCTTTCAAATAAATGAATATAAAATATTTTTTAAAGGAAAATACACACACTTTCTGTGCACAGGTTCTGTTTTTTCTTTTTTCTTTTCTTTTTAAAGATTTTATTTATTTATTTCACAGACAGATATCACAAGTAGGCAGAGAGGCAGGCAGAGAGAGAGAGGAAGGGAAGCAGGCTCCCCACTGAGCAAGGAGCCCCATACGGGGCTTGATCCCAGGACCCTGGGATCATGACCCAAGCTGAAGGCAGAGGCTTAACCCAGGAGGCCACCCAGGAGCCCCAGTTCTGCTTTTTCTTAGTCTCCTTTGCTTCATAGATCCTGATGCAGCCTGAAATAACCCCCAAACTACTTGACGAGGGAACAGTCATCATCACGTTTTGACTTTTTTGAAAGGCCTGGAACACTGTCAGTTTGTAATTATGTAGTCAAAAGACACAGGTGGCCTCTCTCACATGTGTAACCAAAACTTAAGGAGGTACTGGGAGATGGCTTAATGCAATCCTGCCCGTACCATCTGCAATAGAACCAGAAACTGGCAATCGGTATGATTCTGTGTGATTCTGTATGTTTCTGACTTAACTCTTGTCACAGTTTGATAGCATGCTGTCAACTACAATATATTAATTGGCACTTAACACTGTCTTAGACACTAGACTCTGGCCTCTGGGAACAAAAATAATGTGGAAAATGCATTTCATTGTGGCCTAACAAATTAAACTCCATCTCTTATTTTAATGCTTTTTTTCAGAAAGCAAAGTCTACTATACTCTACTATACTGGATTTTTAAAAAAGATTCTTTGGGATTTTCCACATGTACTATTATATCTTCAATAGGGACATTTATATTTCTTAATTTCCAAGCTGTAGGTCTTTTGTTCTTTTCTTGCCGTGTTACGTTGGCTGTGACTTCCGGTAGATGTTGAACAGGAGTGGGGAGGCAGACACAGGAGTATTGGGGGACAGGGGAGTACATTCAGTAGGTCACTATTGGGTATGTTGTAACTGTAGGTTTTTGTATATGGCTTTTTTCAGATAATAGGAATTCCCATCTATTCCTAGTTTTTTGAGTTTTTTCTTTATCATGAATAAATAAGTTTTGTCAAATATATTTTCTGTATGTTGAGAAGATCATATGGGCTTTCGTATTTATTCTGTCAATATGGTGAATTGTATACATTGATTTTTTTTTAAACCAGTGTTGCTTTCTTGAAATAAACCCCATCAATTGTGGTGTATTATCCTTTGATATACTTTTGTATTTGATTTGATAAGATTTTGTTAATGATTTTTGCATCTATATTGAAAGTTATTTCTATGTGTTTCTTATGATATATTTGTCTTATTTTGGTATTAGAGTAATGCTGACCTCATAAAATAGAAGGGATTATGCTGAATTACTTTTTTCCTTAAGTATTTGGTAGAAATAGCCAGTGATATGGCTAACCTGGAGGAGTTGGTTTTGTTATTATCATTGTAATGGTTTTGCCTATACATTAGATTTCTTTCATAGATATTAAACTATTGAGGTCATCTATTTTTGAGTCAGTGTTCATAATTTGTGTCTTTCAGGTAATTCCATTTCCTTCCAGATGTTAAATTTATTTCATAAATATGTTCACAGTGTTTCTTTATTTCCTTTTAACATCTCTGCATTGTGCAGTGATATCCCTTCTTTTATTCCTTACATTGATAGCTTTTGTCTTCTATCTTTTTCCCTTGGTCATTCTCAATTAAGTTTAATACACTTTGTTGATTTTTATTGTAATATCATCTTAATACAGTTATTTGTTAATACTTTGTTTGGCATACATGAGCCTGATCATTGAGTTGGTAGATAATAGGTAGATAGATATTCCTGAAATTTAACTATCATTGGAAATATTTTTATTTTTGTTTTGTTTATATTTATTTTATTTTAGTGATGTTATAGTTAATAAGGTACTAAAGCAAAGACCATATTGGTTGAAAATATGAATTTCCTAGAAATTTCTCTGAAGGAAATAATTTTATTTAGTGAGTTAAAAGAACAAATACAGTCTTTGTCAGATTAATAGAAAGAGAATGTATGGAAATAAAACTATCAGTTAGTATTGAGGATTATGTTATAATGCTTTTGATTTTGTGGAACAAAACTTTATGTATATCAACTTTGTCTGAAAACATCAGAACTGCTTATCAGGAGTTCTAGGTGTGGAAATACAGCAAATGAGGAAACGCAGAGATCAAAACATAAATTTTCCTCCCCCACACATTGGTATAGTCCTTGATAGTCACAGAAGAGGCATAAGCTTAAGAAGACTCCAAGCTCCCACATCCCTGCGGTGGAACAAACCTAGGTAGGTAGAACTTTTTTTTTTTTTTTTTTCCATTATCCAGAGCACCAGAATGTACTTTTGACTATGTTCTGAGAGGCACAGTTGTAGAACCTGACAGACACACTGGACAGAATGTGGGCTCAAAGCAGAGACAGTCCTTCCTTTCTTTCCGTTATTGGTAGATACTCAGTGCCGAATATTTCAGGAAATTTTTTTTTTTTTTTTTAGATAATGCAGAAAGTTTCAGTGACTTAGACACATTTGATCTTGTCTTCATTCCTGCTTTCTGACTTTCTGATTATGCATCAGCGGATAGATGGTAAGGCTCAGCATTAAGAAGGAAGTTTGTCTCCAGTCCTATTTTCTAACAGACCCAATTTATGATACAGGGGAATAACTTGGTTAGAATTGTGACATTGAAACTTTTTTGTTTACAGTCTGCAAGTGCAATTCACAATGTCAAGTCTGGACGTGGTGAGCCAGCTAAGTTCACAATAGTATTCTTGGTGAGAATCATGAGAGTTTTATAACTAATTTTGTAGAGGTAGAATAAAGAGGATTAGGTGGTTTTGAAGCTATGTTAACTTATAAAGGGTAGTAGGGCTTTGAAGTTAATATTTAAGTTGAGCGCAGTGTGGTAAACAAGGCTAATGTTTGTACTGTGGAGTAACCAAGAAATACTTCAGTGTCCTTCTCTAACTTGGCACCAGGTGAAAAAGCAGCATTTGTTAGAAAGAGGATGACTGTAAGTGTGAAAATCCTTCTCAAAATATTGAACAGTTGGGGCATCTGGGTGGTTCAATTGGTTAAGAAACTGCCTTCGGCTCAGGTCATGATCCCGGGGTTCTGGGCCTGAGTCCCTCATCAGGCTCCTTGCTCAGTGGAGAGCCTGCTTCTCCCTTTCTCTTTGCCTGCCATTCCCCCTGCTTGTGTGCTCCCTCTATCCCTCTGTCAAATAAATAAAGGAAATCTTTTAAAAAAGATATTGAACAGTTGGATGGTAGCTTAAAAAGGAAAGTCTGAATGACATGCTTAAGATTTGATAGACTATTACAGTATATAATAACATATCTGTAATAAAAAATCATTAAAGTGAATTGGAGTGAGTAAAGTAAATATTATGGTCAATATTTTGAACCCAAAATACATATTTGTTGAGTGAACGGATGAGTAAATAATGACATTTGCAGTGAGGAGTGACAGGAGATACCTTTTTGGAATCAACAGTTCATTTCCCCCCAACATAGTTACTCTGAAATTTATGGCTTTCAAACACTCAAAGCTGTTATGTGTGGGCTTCAGGAGGCTAAATAAGGGGATGTGTTATTCTGCGCCAGGCTTTATCTGAAAAACAGATTCTTACTTATCAGACCTCTGTCTCTTTGGTCCCACATCTGTAAATATGTCTGTGAATTTGGGTAAGTTATTTACCATCTGTAGATATAGGAGTCACATTTTAAGAAAATATAATAACAAACATAACAAATAGCATGGAGGACATGGGGAGTTATAGAGGAGAAGGGAGTGGAGGGAAATTGGAAGGGGAGGTGAACCATGAGAGACTATGGACTCTGAAAAACAATCTGAGGGTTATGAACGGGCAGGGGATGGGTGGTTGGGGGAACCAGGTGGTGGGTATTAGAGAGGGCACGGATTGCATGGAGCGCTGGGTGTGGTGCAAAAATAATGAATACTGTTATGCTGAAAATAAATAAAAAATAAATAAATAAATTTAAAAATATAATAACTAATTGATAAGATACTCTTTATTTATGAAATATTAATGGACAAGACTCATCCACTAAAGAAATAGAAAAAAAAAAACGTTCTTGTTAGCACTTCTAGTTGTGATCACATAAGATAAATTCCTTGTTTCAACTGCTTAATTGAGAGCAACTACTGGGACTAGAAAAATTGAATACTTAGGATTAATTTTAAGTGTCCCGTAAGCGTCCCATGTCATGATATTTTAATCTTTTCACTAGAACTGCAAAGAAATTTACACATACAAACATAAATGGGAACAGTGCACACTGCTACCTCTTTTTTTTTTTTTTTAAGAAATGTGGCATGGATCTTAAGAGTCAGAAACTATGTTTTCACTTTGATCCAGGAATTTTATACATAAGAAGTTATATGAAGGGTCTAATTCCATATAATTAACATAATGGGAAGAGAAAACTTAAGAAGAAATTGTATAAAGTATTATCAAAATTAAGTGAAAACGTAATAGGGAGAGTGATAGAATTCATAAATACCAATGCAATAAGGAATAAAGTCTACCCTTATTTTCCAAACTTAATTTAATGTTAACAAATATTCATAAAATTTATATAGTAGAAGATGATAAAGAAATAACAAGCTAATATTTTCAGGAAAAAATGGTTAAAGGTGAGTTAGTTTTCAAGGGTGACCATTCTGGGGTTTGCTCTACCATGGAAATCCATCATTGTTTTTGACAACAAGTGCCAAGGTGCATCCTAACTCCTTAAGAAGATAATTGAGAATTTTCGTCACATTTATTACATCTCTGATGGTACTAGGAAAATTGGATGCATCATTTCTAGGACCACACCTATTAGGCATAAGCATGATTATATTTTATGTTGACAAACCTGGGGCTTCAACTAAATATAGCATTCATTGTCACAGAGAAATTAAAGGTAAGGTGACTTTTATATAATGTATTACCAGGTATCTCCAATTTTCCTAGCATAATTATGGATACTACTTTAATTCTCTTTCATTCTTAAAACTAACTTGGATTGGATGATAAATTACATGACACAATTAATTAAATTCAAGGGAAATGTCTTTAATTCAGATCTACTTGGCTTTATTTTTTTAAGGTTTTATTTATTTGTGTAAGAAAGAAAGAGCACAACCAGGGGGAGCAGCAGGCAGAGGGAGAAGCAGGCTTCCTGCTGAGCAAGGAGCTTAACTTTGTCCCAGAACCCTGGGATCATGACCTGAGCCAAACGAAGGCAGATACCCAACCAACTGAGGCACCCTCTATTGGCCTCTAAATCCCAGATTATTTTCACTTCAGCATGGATATATCACATAGATATATCACAACTCCCATGATGGGTACTTTCTTACAAGTCTGTGGCCACACGCAACTTTAAAAAAACAAAGACAAAAACAATAGCATTCCTTAATCTGGGAGGATATCTTACAGTTACATAGATTTTGATATTCAACCTCTGTCATCTCTCTCCTTAATTTACACTGTTGTTTATCACATGAGTGATATGAGTCAGCAGCAGAGACATATGAACATCACTTGGCCAGTGACTTCTCTTCATATATGATAAAGACCTCAGATTTAAAAAAAAGCCCAGTATCTACTTCCATTACAATAAGATTAACAGTATTTGGCATATGATGGTGCATCTCTGCCGCTAATAACAGATGACCATCTATTACAGAATGAACAAAACTTTGGCTTCTGATAGGATGCCTGTGGACATTCCTCCAAACCAAAACCAAAGTACCCTATTGGGAAAGACAGAAATATCTAGTACCCTGAAATATCTACTAGGCAAACTGCAGAAATTCCTGAAGGAGAATCTAGAAGCACTGGGGGTAAGTAAGTAAACCACTAATAAAGAATTTTAAACCAGAAGAAACTGGGGGATATATTGGGGGAGAAGGATTATTCTGACTAATTAAGTGGTTGGGGTAGAGGCCCTAGGTTATTACCTGTATCAACCATTCTGTGGGGTGGAAGAAAGACACTTTGATGAAAAGCAAGGGGCCATGTTTACATGGGCATGGGAGGGGTGCATTAAGAGGAGACTATAAAAGTGCTAAGCTCTTGGGTGAGCCTCATTGTGACTGTATCTTATTAAAGAAAGTTGACCCATATGGACTGGCCTCTGGGGGGGGGGGGGGGACAAACCACTCTCCAGGATCTGACTCTTCTTAGCAGATCTTTAAAAAGATTCAAGGGTGTCAATCCTATGGATGACCATGATATTTGGACCAAGTGATTCTCTCCTGAAAAATGCTCACCATTATCTTTAAAACAGATTGTGTTTGTTTTGTTAATTTCAATGGTTGGTAATTTGGTTTGTTTTGTGTCTTATCCAGGTGGCTCAGATTATGATTGGTGTGAAATGCTTCTTTTATGGGATAATTGGATTTCTTCCTCCTAATTCTGAAATGCACAGAATCATTTTCTTCTCAATTTACACAGGCTTCTCCTTCTGGGGGGCATTGTCTGTGAGTATCTCACATCCCAAATTATAATTAATCCATCATTTATTCATTTATTCATCAACTCAACACACAACTTGTATGGCATCTTGCCAATTCTAGGACACTAGCAACAGTACTTAGTGAAGACTGAATTTCCAACCTGAACTTTAATATACTTCCCAATGAAACAGTGCCCTGAAATTCTATTCATTGCTCTATAGTATGAAGCTATTCAGTATAATCTTGATGTTTTGCTTGAGGAGAAAATCCTGTGTTTGACACATGGAAAAAGTGTCTCTGAAATGTAATAATATTTGAATCAGAGAAGATGCTGGGGTTAGGGATGTGGTACTCTTCTTAAGTCATAACGCTTCTTGGCCAAATACATTGATAAAAATGCCATTAATCTGAGCTCACGTTCTCCCTTTTCTGCACCCCAATTATAGTTACTCTACTTATTTTATTTCCTCCACATTGAATAAGTGATTTTCCCTCTAGTTTTTAATGTCTACTTCTCTTATTTAGCTAAAGGAATTCTACTGGTCATAAGAATTAAAGTGTACCTATGTTACTTTAATTGTGTTGTCTCACTTTAACTGGGTCTGCTAGCCTCCAACTTCTGAAGGGATGGCCTGGGAGGTGGGGGGCACTAGATTAGAAGAGAGATAAGAATCTGACAATGGGGTGGGAGGGCGAGTTGGAAGAAGCTGCTACCGTCCAGACACTTTTCTTATTTTATAAACAGTTTATCGTTTCTGGAATTCTGACTGTTGTGTCTGCCAAGAAGCAAACAAAATCACTGGTAAGCTAACAAGTTTTCCATTTGTCATTCAGGGAGAAAATGAGAACTTATATAACATTCTGACTTTCCCATGTGAATCCCAGTCACACAAGGGATTCATCGTTTTGTAGACATTTCATCATGTAACTGTCCATTTGGCCCAATGAATCATGTGATCATCTTACTGCTAGAAACAGACAAGTGGGATCTTCTGGGATTTTAGAAATTCCGATCCCCATATCTTGTCACCATAAGAAGAAATAGTAAAGTTTTATCTAGCCATTAAAGCCTTTATTAATGGTCTGCGGTAGGGCAATGTTAAAAAAGAAAAAATCCTGGCTTAGGCTTGAGCAAGGCAGACTTTTATTTTTGGTGGAGGGAGGAACTAATACAAGGTCAGAAACTAGAGATGTTAAAATGTCCCTGATGTTTTTATCCTATCCATGGCATGTGTTGAAGGAAGATTAATCCTCTCCTATTTTTCTTCTCCCGATTGTGATTGCCATTGAACTGAACTGATGATACAGGGATGATGAATGCTTCTAGATCCCAGAGGGTTAAGTTAAGTCAGATTTCTCCTTATAGGATCTGGAAACCCCTGGTCTTTAAATTATAAACTAGTAATTTCCCTTTTTTCTTTTTCAGCTGAGAGGGAATCTAGGTGCTAACACTCTTAGCACCTTGGTCTCCTTTGTTGGGATCTGTATTCTGTCACTCAATTTAACAAAAAATGGCCACTATGATTGCAAGAAGGAAACTCTCTGTTTGGGCATCAAACCAGTTGCAACTGTAAGTACCATCCTCCTGAATTCTGGGAAGACTGAATGCTTATCTGAGAATGTTGAAGATGAGATATGATCATTGGTATATTCAGGAACATGACAAAATTCTTGCTTGCAGTTTCCTTCCAAATGCCTCTCTACTGGTGTCACATTTAGAAAGAGAAAAAAAACTATTTCTTTACAACAGCAAAGAGCCCCAAATTCTGTGAGCTAAATTTTGAGAAAAAATGGTGAAGAAATAAAATGATATTAAAATCTGAGTCAAAATTTGCAAAGATTAATAATAATAGGCATAATAATAGACACATACATGTGCTAGGCCTTAACACAAACTTGTCCTAATATTCTGCAAAGAAGTTTTAGAGAGAAAAGTAAAGCAGCTTTCCTTTGGTCACATTGAACAGCTCAATAAGGGGGCGCCTGGATGGCTCAGTTGGTTAAGCATCTGCCTTCAGCTCAAATCAAGATCCCAGGGTCCTGAGATCAAGCCCTGCGTCTGGCTACCTGCTCAGTGGGGAAACTGCTTCTCTCTGCTGCTCCCCCTGCTGTGCTGTCTCTGTGTCAAGCAAATAAACTCCTTAAAAAAAAATCTGAGTAAAAGATTAGGGTAATTTTTATTTTATCCATTATTATTTTTTAATTATTTCCTATCTTAATGTTCATTACTGTTAGGAATTTAAAAATAAATACTACAATGAATACTGTTTTTCTGAAAATAAATAAATTAATTAAAAAAAATAAAATAAAAATAAAAATAAATACTACCTAAAGCTACATGGGAATGCAAGTTGGTGCACCCACTTTGGAGAACAGTATGGAGATTCCTCAAGAAATTAAAAATAGAGCTTCCCTATGACCCTGCCATTGCACTACTGGGTATTTACCCCAAAGATACAGATGTAGTGAAAAGAAGGGCCATCTGTACCCCAATGTTTATAGCAGCAATGGCCACGGTTGCCAAACTGTGGAAAGAACCAAGATGCCCTTCAACGGATGAATGGATAAGGAAGATGTAGTCCATCTACACTATGGAGTATTATGCCTCCCTCAAAAAGGATGAATAGCCAACTTTTGTATCAACATGAACAGGACTGGAAGAGATTATGCTGAGTGAAATAAGTCAAGCAGAGAGAGTCAATTATCATATGGTTTCACTTATTTGTGGAGCATAACAAATATCATGGAGGACACGGGGAGATGGAGAGGAGAAGGGAGTTGAGGGAAATTGGAAGGGGAGGTGAACCATGAGAGACTATGGACTCTGAAAAACAATCTGGGGGTTTTGAAGGGGCGGGGGGGGGTGGGAGATTGGGGGAACCAGGTGGTGGGTATTAGAGAGGGCATGGATTGCATGGAGCACTGAGTATGGTGCAAAAACAAAGAATACTGTTACGCTGAAAAGAAATAAAAAATTTTTTAAAAAAGCTACATGGAGAATGAACATTTATCCTGACTTGCCACTAGAGAAGATCCTTTTTTGCAATAAAGCCATGTGAAAGTAATGGAGATGAATGGTCTGAGGCAGAGGAGAAGAAACCAAGAACACTAGAGTATTGGAAGACACGTTTCACTTATTAGGAAAATGACAAAAAAAAAAAATCACACCTTAGAGTGTATTCTAAATTTAGGAAACTTTCTAGTTTTTTGTTTGTTTGTTTTTTAAAGATTTTATTTATTTATTTGACAGAGAGAGAGAGATCACAAGTAGGCAGAGAGGCAGGCAGAGAGAGAGGGGGAAGCAGGCTCCCTGCTGAGCAGAGAGCCGGATGTAGAGCTCCATCTAAGGACCCTGGGATCATGACCTGAGCTGAAGGCAGAGGCTTTAATGCACTGAGCCACCCAGGTGCCCCAAACTTTCTGGTTTTAATTAGAACTAAATCTAATGGAAAACTAGAAAATTTTAATACCTCACTGGGGAGATCTGAACCCCTGCCATTTCTGCCATTTGTATTGAGAAGTCAGCTTTGTAAGCATTGCCAACATTTCTGATATCTATGACAGACTAATAATAACTTCAGTAATAGTATAACTAATAACCCACCGCTACCACCAACAGTAATAATAATAATAAGCGGAATAATCATTGCGAATTCTGCAATGTCTTCAAGTTTAACGTCGCATCTTGTATTAGTATATTCAAGAATATTGACTGTCATCTCCAGCTCCTGTTTTTCTACAGCAGCACATACATTTCTTTTTTTTAAAAGATTTTATTTATTTGACAGAGAGAAAGAGAGAGATCACAAGTAGGCAGAGAGGCAGGCAGAGAGAGAGGGAGAAGCAGGTTCCTTGCTTAGCAGAGAGCCTAATGTGGGGCTCGATCCCAGGACCCTGAGATCATGACTTGAGCCAAAGGCAGAGACTTAACCCACTGAGCCACCAGGCGCCCAGCACAAATATTTCTGAGTTCAGATCCAACCTCATGCCACAATTTTGTATAATATAACGTGTTCCCTTTTGAGGGTCTGACATGGGACTCTGAAATAAAACTTTCCAAGCTATCATCAGGGTGGAAGGTAATGCATGACATTTTATTTTCTTTAACAGGAACTTGTGATTGTCCTAATTATCCTAACTTGTCTGCAAATTTTAATTTCACTTCCTCTCTCCATGCTCAACTATAATGTGAATGACAAGGATATTCACTGGGTAAGTGCAGTTCTTGGAAGAATGAGGATGATTTCAACTATTTCATTAAATGACGTTGGCAGTGCCTTATTTTTTTTTTTAAGATTTTTATTTATTTATTTGAGAGAGAGAGTGAGCATGAGAGGGGAGAAGGTCAGAGGGACAAGCAGACTCCCCATGGAGCTGGGAGCCCGATGCGGGACTCGATCCTGGGACTCCGGGATCATGACCTGAGCCGAAGGCAGTCGCTTAACAAACTGAGCCACCCAGGCGCCCCGCCTTATTTTTTTTTTAACCTTTGGTAAAATGAACAAAAATAAAACTATAAATGATTCTATGGATGACCTGAGAGTTACTAGCTGTGTGTTGAGCACACTTGGAAAACACAGTGTATAGTCCTCTAGTCCGTATAGAAATTCTCACCCTTGGGTATATACCCAAGAATTTTAACATCCATTCATCCATACCTCCATCCTTCCATCACCCATTAATTTACTATATGAACTATACTCTTTAGTGTTATGAATACATAAAGTATCTATCCTAATAATAAAATCAAGGTATAATTAATTTAAAACCTGAAGGAGATAAAGTACATTATTACGGGTGTATACAATTGAAAATACAATATGCTAAGAAACACAAATATAGCTAGAATTTTATCTTTTATTATCACATGTAACAAATATGGGTAATACAGAATTAGTAGCATATTTTCCCCAACCTCATCACCTACTTCTTTTGTGTGTTGAAATTATTGCCACAGATTTGTGTCAGTTAGAGTTAATTCAAACAAAATGGAAAGGTTTATAGCATCAAAACTTCCCTCATTTCAAGTATGTGACATTTATCATAAGCATTGGATTCCATCATTCAAAGGTCTGGTTAAGCAAGTCTGAATTCCTCAGGGCAGTCTGTCAGGAAAGGAAGACCATGGGATGGACCCATCCATGGGCATGGCAAAAGGTGTCACCCATGCTTAGAATTTCTTCTCTTCCACCTTTTTTGTAAACAAGAAGAAACAGGGGCTTTATCTTCAATGCTTTGTAAATCTCCTCGGTTTATTATCCAAGTTTACCATTTACTAGTTATGCTTTCCACATAACTGTCAGAGAACATTCTCTTAAACTTCTGCTGCTGCACCACAAGACTGTCTCTCCAGTTTCCAGTAATGTGTTCCTCACTTCTTTCTGAGCCACACTGATAGTCTTTATTTCGAAAAACAAACATTTGAGGTATTTTAGGCTTTCTCTATACTGTTCCTCAAAGTTTTGTTCCTCAAAGTTTTGTTATTGAAAATTTTTCTCCTCAAAATTTTCCTCAAACTTGCTTCATCCTACTGTCTAATTCCAAAGCCACTCCTGTAAGCTAGGTATTTGTTTACAAATCCTAGATATACTTACAGTAATAATATTGTATTGTTCCCCCATTTCCAGTACCAAAATACATAATAATTTTGTGTTGTTGCCTGAAAAATTGGATTATATTATTGGTTTTTTTTAAAGATTTTTATTTATTTATTTGTCAGACAGAGATCACAAGCAGGCAGAAAGGCAGGCAGAGAGAGAGGAGGGGAAGCAGGCTCCCTGCTGAGCAGAGAGCCTGATGTGGGGCTCGAACTCAGGACCCTGGAATCATGACCTGAGCTGAAAGCAGAGGCTTTAACCCACTGAGCCACCCAGGCACCCTGGATTATATTATTCTTAATGGCTTATTTTATAGACTTTACAGATAATTCTTTGGCCTTTTTTTTTTTTTTTTTTACAGATCTCTATATTGTTTCGCCGGAAAACACCTTCTGAAAGTATTTACGAAGAAGTGTTCCCTCAAACTTCAATCAATCAAGAACTTCAATGTAAGAAAGAAACAACTTCACGTTATCCTGCAGATACTAACAAACAAACATGAGGCTGCATTTTTGTATTCTGGAACCACAGTAATAGCAAGAAGCTCATACTGGGACCACTGAGGCAGAAATACACACATGTGAGGCTACAACTGTGTGGGTCAGAGTCATAAAGATAGCAACTGGCATTTATAATAATAAGAATTTGGTTGTCACCACCTTTTGTTGTTGTTGTTTGTTTATTATGGTTGGATGTCATCACAGGCTAGGTTTATACACTATTAAAAAACTTAACCTAGAAATATTGATGGCTTAACACATCAGAAGTTCATTTACTTCCTATTTTACATGTTCATTATTATTTGGCTATATACTTTAGACCCAAACTAATATGGGTTCTAGCAAATAGAATAATATCTAAAAAAGTCTTTTTTTTTTAATTTTGCCAAGGTAGGGAAAGAAAAAGTTATAAATCAGACCTTTGGCAATTAGATACTTTGGTCTGAAAGAAGCATGTGTCACTTTTTGCCACAGCCCATTAAACAGTTGTCTTCCTAGCACTATATGGGAAACAGGAAATGTAGGGTGATGTAAAGTTCTGAAGTTTAATATTTGATGAAAACAATGAAGGAAACGTAGAGTTTCCTGAACTAATTGTGAAAATACTTTGCATGTTTGGTCCCTCACTTTTACACTCTGGGCTTTGGGTCTGTATCTTCTTTATCTCTCAAATGGACTAGCTTGAGCTGATTCAGTTTAGACTGGGATATCCATCGAAGAAAATAGTAAATATAGTCAAAAATACTTTTGACTATATCAAATACTATAAGTTATAGTATTTCATTAATTTAGTGTTAGGTTAATTAACTATACTGCAGCACTCTAAGTACATCAAGCTTTTCTGATGGTATTTTACATAAATAAGCTCATATATAAAAGCTTGTGTTGTTTAATTGGCCTGCTGACAAAGTGTTACCCCATTCCTCCTGAATAAAAGAACCAAAAGTCTTCAAAGTCCAGTAAAATTAATACTATGTCTCATGATATCAAACAATTCCATTTCTCTTCTACACAATACAATAACCACTAGACACATATGGCAATTTAAGTTTAAAGTATTTAAAATAAAAAAAAAGATCTCAAGTCTATTTTCTTAGTTTTAGTAAACATATTCTAAGTGCTCAATGGTAACTTGTGGCTGGTCCAAAATATTTGAGGAGAAAGATGGAGAAAACTTAGAAGAAAGATGGACAAATATATTATTATATTTGGAGACCTCAACGCTTCTTCTACAGTAACTAATATACCAACCAGGCAGAGAAGCAGTAAGGGTATGGACCTGAGCAGCAGTATCAATCAGGTTGATCTAACTGACAGTTACAGACTTTTCCATCCAACAACAGCACATTTCTCTCAAAATTACAAGAAATATTTACCAGTTGGTTACTTCATGTGTTGAAACACAACTCAACAAATTTAAAAGAATATAAATGTTCCCAGATAATAACAGAATTGTGGCAAGTAGAAATTCAAAATATTTGGAAATTAAACAACATACTTCTAAATAGTCCACAGGGTCACAGAATAGTTTTTAAAATGTGTAAAAATTGTGAGGTTTCTTTTGGAATAGAAAAAAAAGGTGGGGGTGAGCCTGGCAGTGGGTATTAAGGGGGGCACGTATTGCATAGAGCACTGGGTGTGGTGCATAAACAACAAATCTTGGAACAGTGAAAAAATAAAATAAAATTACAAAAAATTTGTGGCGTTTCTTTTACCCTTTTTTTTTAGCACTTCTTGTGATTTTTTTTCCAAAACCAGATGTAACATATAATATCTGTATAATATCTGTTTCTATCTGTAGCAGATAGAAAATTTCATGGAAGTATATGAACATGATGCTATGTACTGGGTGTCTGTGTCCTCCCCATCCCAAATTCATATGTTGAAACTCTAATCCCCAACATGATGGTTTTTGGAGTTGGGGGCCTTAGTGAGGGAATGAGGTAAAAAGGGGGATCTGTCATGATGGAATTAGTGCCTTATAAGAAAAGACACAATGGATCTTGCTTCCTCTCTTTGCTCTCTACTATTGGAACATACAATCAGAAAATGGCTATCTGGAAGCCGGGAAAAAACCTGACCATGCTGGTATCCTGATCTCAGATATCCAGCCTCGAGTACTGTGAGAAATAAATGTGTTTAAACTACCCAATCTATACTATTTTTTATAGCAGCTCAACTAAGACACATGAGTTAGTAGATATACATATATTTCTTTGCTCTGTTAGCTGAGATAACCTAAAATAAATGACATCCCAATAGCAACAAGCATACCTAGAGCCCAGATCTGGATTTCTGATACCATTCTCCACTAAAAAGTAACAGGGCTGTCTGATGAAATGGTTGATTTCCAAGACTGGAGCAGGAACTACGTAAGATAACCCTGAGATTATGGTAGTGGCATAAAACAAGGAAATGCTTAAAATGAGACCCAGAGATGGGGTACACCTAAGGGACTCAGGAGCCACTGTGATGAAAACAGAAGCAATTTGAGCAATAAAATAAAGTAGTATTTGATTATAACCCAAAGTATATGTGTATTCATGAATTCATACAAATGAATCATTGAATGCACAAGGAAGTGGGAGAAAATGGACAAAACCTCAATGCAGAATATCTAATAACTTATGTAGTTACTTACATTCAAAGCAGTAGGTCATAACCCTTGTCTCCTTGAGTCTGGGCTGCACACAGTGGCTGAATGTATCCTTCCAAAGAATACAGAATAAAATTCAGGAAAAAGCTAACTTTAGGTGGAAAAAACTGAAAAACTGTACTCAGATGATTAAAGTCAACATCAACAGTGTGAGTCATGTTGATAGTATGTACCCTTGATTGGATATAAGAATGATATTTTGCGGGGCACCTGGGTGGCTCAGTGGGTTAAGCTGCTGCCTTCGGCTCAGGTCATGATCTCAGGGTCCTGGGATCGAGTCCCGCATCGGGCTCTCTGCTCAGCAGGGAGCCTGCTTCCCTCTCTCTCTCTACCTGCCTCTCTGTCTACTTGTGATCTCTCTCTGTCAAATAAATAAATAAAATCTTTAAAAAAAAAATGATATCTTGCTTTTGAGTTTTTTCTCCCCAAAACTCAAAACTCTAGTGTAATCCTGAGAAAAATCTCAGACAAACTCCAGTTAAGGGACCTTCTACAAAACACTTGACCAGTATTCCACAGAATCTCAAGGCTATTGAAAACGAAGTCTCATGAATAGCCACAGCCAAGAGGAGCCTAAGGAAACATGACAACTAATAAATGTGGTGTCCTGGGTGGGATCTTAGAACAGGAAAAGGGCACTGGCTAAAAACTAAAGAAATCTGAATAATAATAATGCTTAAGGTAATGATAATGTATCATTAATTTAATGATAATGTATCAATATGGTTCATTCTATATTAATATAAGAAGTCAACTGACTTGGGATGTATGGGAACTCTCTTTACTATCTTCTTGATTTTTTTTTTTTTTAATCTAAAGCTGCTGGAACCAGAAAAGACCTCGAATAGCCAGAGGAATGTTGAAAAAGAAAGCCAAAGTTGGTGGCATCACAATTCCAGACTTCAAGCTCTATTACAAAACTGTCATCATCAAGACAGTATGGTATTGGTACAAAAACAGACACATAGATCAATGGAATAGAATAGAAAGCCCAGAAATAGACCCTCAATTCTATGGTCAACTAATCTTTGACAAAGCATGAAAGAATGTCCAATGGAAAAAAGACAGTCTCTTCAACAAATGGTGGTAGGAAAATTGGACAGCCACATGCAGAAAAATGAAACTGGGCCATTTCCTTACACCACACATGAAAATAGGCTCAAAATGGATGAAGAACCTCAATGTGAGAAAGGAATCCATCAAAATCCTTGAGGAGAGGGGCACCTGGGTGGCTCAGTGGGTTAAAACCTCTGCCTTCGGATCAGGTCATGATCCCAGGGTCCTGGGATCGAGCCCCGCATCGGGCTCTCTGCTCAACAGGGAGCCTGCTTCCTCCTCTCTCTGACTGCCTCTCTGCCTACTTGTAATCTCTGTTTGTCAAATAAATATATAAAATTAAAAAATATATATTAAAAAAAAAATCCTTGAGGAGAGGCAGCAACCTCTTCAACCTCAGCCACAGCAGATGTTTCTTCTTCCTAGAAAAATCACCAAAGGCAAGGGAAGCAAGGGCAAAAATGAACTATTGAGACTTCATCAAGATTAAAAGCTTTTGCACAGCAAAGGAAACAGTTAACAAAACCAAAAGACAACTGACAGAATGGGAGAATGTATTTGCAAACGACATATCAGATAAAGGGCTAGTATCCAAAATCTACAAAGAGCTTAGCAAACTCAACACCCAAAGAACAAATAATCTAATCAAGAAATGGGCAGAAGACATGAACAGACATTTCTGCAAAGAAGACAGCCAGATGGCCAACAGATACATGAAAAAGTGCTCCATATCACTCGGCATCAGGGAAATACAAATCAAAACCACAATGAGATATCACCTCACACCAGTCAGAATGGCTAAAATTAACAAGTCAGGAAATGACAGATGCTGGCGAGGATGCGGAGAAAGGGGAACCCTCCTACACTGTTGGTGGGAATGCAAGCTGGTGCAACCACTCTGGAAAACAGCATGGAGGTTCCTCAAAATGTTGAAAATAGAACTACCCTATGACCCAGCAATTGCACTACTGGGTATTTACCCTAAAGATACAAACGTAGTGATCCAAAGGGGCACGTGCACCCAAATGTTTATAGCAGCAATGTCCACAATAGCCAAACTATGGAAAGAACCTAGATGTCCATCAACAGATGAATGGATCAAGAAGATGTGGTATATATACACAAAGGAATATTATGCAGCCATCAAAAGAAATGAAATCTTGCCATTTGCGACAACGTGGATGGAACTAGAGCGTATCATGCTTAGCGAAATAAGTCAGGCGGAGGAAGACAACTATCATATGATCTCCCTGATATGAGGAAGTAGTGATGCAACATGGGGTCTTAAGTGGGTAGGAGAAGAATAAATGAAACAAGATGGGATTGGGAGGGAGACAAACCATAAGTGACTCTTAATCTCACAAAACAAACTGAGGGTTGCTGGGGGGAGGGGGATTGGGAGAAGGGGAGTGGGGTTATGGACATTGGGGAGGGTATGTGCTATGGTGAGTGCTGTGAAGTGTGTAAACCTGGCAATTCACAGACCTGTACCCCTGGGGATAAAAATATATTATATGTTTATAAAAAATAAAAAAATAAAAAAGAAATGGGCAGAAGACATGAACAGACATTTCTGCAAAGAAGACATGCAGATGGCCAACAGACACATGAAAAAGTGCTCCATATCACTCGGCATCAGGGAAATACAAATCAAAACCAAAATGAGATACCACCTCACACCAGTCCACCTTACACCAGTTAGAATGGCCAAAATTAGGAAGACAGGAAACAACATGTGTTGGAGAGGATGTGGAGAAAGGCTAACCCTCTTACACTGTTGGTGGGAATGCAAGTTGGTGCAGCCTCTTTGGAGAACAGTGTGGAGATTCCTCAAGAAATTAAAAATAGAACTTCCCTATGACCCTGCCATTGCACTCCTGGGTATTTACCCCAAAGATACAGATGTAGTGAAAAGAAGGGCCATCTGTACCCCAATATTTATAGCAGCAATGGCCACGGTCGCCAAACTGTGGAAAGAACCAAGATGCCCTTCAACGGATGAATGGATAAGGAAGATGTGGTCCATATACACTATGGAGTATTATGCCTCCATCAGAAAGGACGAATACCCAACTTCTGTAGCAACATGGACGGGACTGGAAGAGATTATGCTGAGTGAAATAAGTCAAGCAGAGAGAATCAATTATCATATGGTTTCACTTATTTGTGGAGCATAACAAATAGCATGGAGGACATGGGGAGTTAGAGAGGAGAAGGGAGTTGGGGTAAATTGGAAGGGGAGGTGAACCATGAGAGACTATGGACTCTGAAAAACAATCTGAGGGTTTTGAAGGGGCGGGGGATGGGAGGTCAGGGTACCAGGTGGTGGGTATTATAGAGGGCCCGGATTGCATGGAGCACTGGGTGTGGTGCAAAAATAATGAATACTGTTATGCTGAAAATAAAAAATAAATAAATAAAAGAATGGCTAAAATTAAGTCAAGAAATGACAGATGCTGGCGAGGATGCAGAGAAAGAGGAACCCTCCTACACTATTGGTGGGAATGCAAGCTGGTACAACCACTCTGGAAAACAGAATGGAGATTCCTCAAAAAGTTGCAAATAGAGCTACCCTATGACCCAGCAATTGCACTACTGGGTATTTACCCTAAAGATACAAAAGTAGTGATCTGAAGGGGTACGTGCACCTGAATGTTTATAGAAGCAATGTTCACAATAGCCACCTGAATGTTTATAGCAGCAATGTTCACAATAGCCAAACTATGGAAAGAACATAGGTGTCCATCAACAGATGAATGGATAAAGAAGATGTGGTATATAATGCAATGGAATACTATGCAGCCATCAAAAGAAACGAAATTTTGCCATTTGCAATGACATGGATGGAACTATAGGGTATTATGCTGAGCGAAATAAGTCAGTCAGAGAAAGACAATTTTATCATATGATCTCCCTGATATGAGGAATTTGAGAGGCAACTTGGGGTGTTTGGGGGGTAGGGAAGGGAAAAATGAAATAAGATGGGGTCAGGAGGGAGACAAACCATAAGAGTTTCTCAATCTCACAAAACAAACTGAGGGTTGCCAAGGGGAAGGGGGGTAGGGAGAGCGTGGTTGGGGTATGGACATTGGGGAAGGTATGTGCTATGGTGAGTGCTGTGAAGTGTGTAAACCCAGAGATTCACAGACCTGTACCCCTGGGGCTAGTAATACATTATATGTTAATAAAAAAATTAAAAAATTATAAATAAAAAATGAAAAAAATAAATCTAAAGCTGTTATAAAATAAATAGTATTAAAATTATTACAATGTGATACAACTACATCAGAATTATTAAAATGAAAATCACATTTGTTAAGGTGGAAACATGCAAAGACTGGACTTCAGGCACTGCTAGAAGGCATATATATGTGTTATATGCATTTTGGATATGACCTAGAAATTACACTGCTATGTCTACACACAATGGAATTTTATACATGCCTGTACCAAAGTATATAGATACATTTTTAATGCACAGCACTATTCATCCCAAAGAGAAGCATCCCAAATATTAATCAATACTTAAATAGATAATAGATTGTTCTATAAATCTTACAATACACTATCTCGCAGCAGTAGACGTAAAGATATTTTGTCACTGGCAATAGCATGAATGAAGTTCACAAACATGTTAGAAGAAAGGAGCCATCTCCTGGATAAATACTCAGTTACACATATCGCAAGATTTCATTTTATAACATTCAAAGACAGATAAAAGCCATATGAGTGGTAAAAGTCAAGATTGCACTTACCCTGGGGAAACTTAGTGAAAGAAAGGGGGCATTCACAGTCTTCCGAAACTTTGGTAATGTTTATTCATTGATACAAGTGCTGGTTACATGAGGATGTTTACTTTCTATCCATCCAAACATTGGGGATGCCAGGCTAGCTCAGTTGGTAGAGCATGCGACTCTTGATCTCTGGGTTGTAAGTTTGAGGCCTATGTTAGGTGTAGAGATTATTTAAAGATAAAAATTTTAAAAAATTGACCAGCTGTGACAATGATCTATACTCTTTTCTGTATGTGTGGTATAGTTCCGTTAAAAGTACTCATATACACTATGGAGTATGATGCCTCCATCAGAAAGGACGAATACCCAACTTTTGTAGCAGCATGGACGGGACTGGAAGAGATTATGCTGAGTGAACTAAGTCAAGCAGAGAGAGTCAATTATCATATGGTTTCACTTATTTGTGGAGCATAACAAATAGCATGGAGGACAAGGGGAGATGGAGAGGAGAAGGGAGTTGAGGGAAATTGGAAGGGGAGGTGAACCATGAGAGACTATGGACTCTGAAAAACAATCTGAGGGTTTTGAAGGAGCGGGGGATGGGAGGTCAGGGTACCAGGTGGTGGGTATTATAGAGGGCCCGGATTGCATGGAGCACTGGGTGTGGTGAAAAAATAATGAATACTGTTATGCTGAAAATAAATAAATTTAATTTTAAAAAATAATAATAATAAAATAAAAAATAAAAAGCCCCTAAAAAAAATAAAAAATAAAAGTTACTAAAAATTTTAAAAAAACAAGTTATCATGAGAAATGATAGTGTGCCTCCCTGCCATATGGTTGATTATGGGATGATGTGGGAGGATCGGATCCAAAAACCACAATCAGCATCAATAGAGGGAAAATGTATTTTATTTGGTTTTGTAATAATTATGTTCCCATGCACAAATGTGACTGCTTTCCGGTGGGCAGGTTATTATTGACCTAGTGATACTCAATGAATAATTTTTCTAAAAGCAGGAACTATCCTGTTAAAACTCCAGGTCCTCATAAATATGTTCATAAGGGGCCATTACCGAGGGCACCTTGTCATTGTTTGGCTGAATAACCACCACCTGTGGAGATAGAAAAATATATAGTGTTATTCACATACTCTTCCAGCTAGAGGGATTCAATTCATCCTGGGGACCCCTAATTCTTTTCTGTTTCCTGGGACCTGAGAGTTCAATATCCCTTTTTCAGGGCCTTATACCCCCACTAGATAAAAATCAATATCCAGCAAGATCTATGAGGCTCCCAGAAACATCTGCCATAGGTCTATCTCTGTGTTCTGTTGTCTCTTCCAATTTCAGGAAGAGGTCACATACACAACAATCTTTCCTGCACTCTGCTTCTTTATCCTTCTCATTGGTTCAGAAAGAAGAGACACAATGAGAGAAACAGGAACACACAATGAGAGAAACGTGAACACTCCCTCAGGTCCTGAACGCTTACCTGTGTGACAAAGCAGGTCACCTTGCACCCAAACACAGAGAGAGAGATAGCGATGCTGACTTCCAGCAGGGAGAGGACTAGTAGCCCAATCTCAAGTGCCCTCTAAAAAGAAGCCATTTCCACGAGGGGAGAGAAGAGGAAAAAGAAAAGGAATATGATTAATAGATGAATACTTCCCTTGGCCCTGGATTCTCTGATTCCAATCTGACTCATTCTCCATTAAAGAAAAAGGTAACGTTCTGTCCCATAACAAACCAAAAGAAGAAAAATTGAAAAGAAAATCCTAAAAGGGCTGAGAGGAGTCTGCTGTAGACCTTCATAAATGCAGGGCAAATTTAGATTAAATCAGACGTGTTTCTTTAGTTTTCTTGGCTTAGAAATTCTCTCTCTTGCCCAATTCAAGTTATTTTCCTTATAATAACTCCCTGTGTGAATTTCTACTTTTTTCTCATCTAAAGAGCGGAGAACCTCCAAGACTATGAAAGTGATATCATTGTTCTTTCCTTACACCACATACACCCCCGAGACTCTGAGCGTCTTGGCTTGGAGGCCCTGACTCTCCCTGCCCCACCCGCATATAACACAGAACTTCCTGAGCCAGCTCCGAACTCAAACCTGGAGGCTTTAAAGAAAGATCCTCATGCTCAATCTTCTAACATCACTGTGTTCAGTGAAGAATGCAAGAAAAAAATCCTTGTAAGTCCCAGCCAAAAAGGGGCTGAAAGTTCTCCCCATGAGATCAAAGTCCCAGATCTTACTACTTGTGGCGATAAGCCAGGATCAACTGAGAGACAATCATCTCAGACTAATGTATATTTAGATAATAGAAAGATAACTTCAGAAAATAAAATCAGCTCAGAAACACTTACAAGAATAAGACAACTTTTTTCCAATTCATGTACCACAGTCAGTCCTACTGTTGACAAGATTATCCCTACTCCCCCAACCACAGCACTGAGTATGTTCACTCCCAGGCTGCCTTTGATCTGGAAGAGAATAATCAGTGTCGCCTATGTCCTTCTGTTCCATGCTCTTCCTCCCTTTGGGAAACACAAAAACATTCACTTATTTTGAAGGGGTTGAAGACATATTCTCAAATAATTTTCCTAAGTCTAAGAAGGATGGGCTGAAGCATTGGATTCTGTATTCACAAATGAATCCTAGGGATGGAGTATCAGACAATAGGGCTGAAAAAGTAAGTCAAACCTTAGTTTCCTCATGGAAGAATTTGCCATGACCCCCGTAGAGCCCAGATAATTCAGAGAATTGGAAATTATTTCCTTTGTCTTGAGATAGAGCACTTCTGATTCTGCTTGTTGCTTTGGGCCCAGGGAAATACTTACCAGGTTTAATGTCATGTTTCTTCCAGCAGCAATAGACACAGCTCCAGACACAAAGAACTAAAAATGGAAGAATCTACTCAACCTGGTGAGCGTGCACTTGTACTTCCCCCAAACCAAAGTTCAACAGAACCCCCAAGCATTTAGGTCACATGTTTTGCTCTAAGATGTAAAAGCCCAGATCAAGTCATTGGTTTTTGAAAGAGAAGGCTGGAAGAAATATTCCCAGAATTCTACCACTGAGGAAGTTGAGATATTCCAACATACTCACAAATAAGGATCCCCATATAAGATATCCTGAGCTCATGGTTGGGGAATAACACCAATGGGAAAAGTCAGAAGAACGAAAACGCAGACCTATAGCAAATAGGCACACTTTCATCAAACCAATCAGGATCTGAGCCACCTGGGGAGTGAAAAAGAAGATGCTCAGAGTAGGAAGCATACAGGTTTCTAAGAAGATGGTTTTGTGGTCTTTACACAGAGCTATTTCCCATCCCCTGGTTTTGAAAAGGCTCCAAGGATGAAACCCCAAGGAGTCCATGGCCTTTTCTCAAGTTCAGGGTTGTTTAGAAAGGTTTTATGATAACTTTCTTTTTCCCTTCTCACTAGATAAATGCATTTTCCTTTCAGATTACAGGACCTCTGATTTTTGAAAAATCTATTTCCTGCCACAGTGAGGTTTACGGAGGTCAGTTTATGACAGAGTTAATCATACCTCAGGAGCCACAAAGGACAACTGTTCTCCTCTCTGGAAATGGCTATTTCCCAAATACTATGTTTGGAGGTCAAGCTCACTTACCCCCAGTACTTGAGGCTCCCCCTTCAGGAAGGTCTTCAGATTGTCTGTTTGGTCTAGTTGGATGATGTTTTTCTGTGGGGGATTCGGGCCAAACCATGCAGTTGCTCCTTCTGGTGTATTAACACAATCTTTAGTGCTGTGAATGTAAATATTTTACAGAGAACAGATTCATTCTTCAACCCCTTTCTTGTAGACATGAAAAATGTGCTTTGGAAGAATGGCATCATGAGGCAGTTTAGCATGATGGTAAATGAAATTGCCTGAGTTATAATTCCAGTCACACACTGTGTAAACATGGGTATATCTTTGTTACCATTTCCATGCCTTAGTTTTTAAAATTATAAAAACTGTAGTGGGAGGGCCTGGGTGGCTTAGTCTGTTGAGCATCCCACTCCTGGTTCCAGCTCAAGTCATGATCTCAGGGTCAGGAGATGGAGCTCTATGTCTGACTCCATTCTTAGTGCAGAATCTGCTTGAGATTCTCTCCCTCTCCCCCTCCCCCCACTCTCTCTCTCTCTTTCTGTAAAATAAATTAAAAAACTCTTTTAATAAATAGCAAAAGTACAAAAGGGGGTGCTTGTGGTACTCACCTCCTGTTGCTTGTCATATGCCTGCATGATTTCAACAGCTTTGTACATATAAAACTTGGAACTAAGTGCTTGGTATAATCAAAATATTAATAGATAATACATCGTTATTATTTTTATTGTATTATTATTAAAATTTAATATGACAAATATGCATGAAGAATGCATGAAGAATTTACATCTTCTAGGGAAAAAATGATGGAAAAAGAACAAATCATTCTAGTGAGTCCTGTAAGAGCCATGTGTTATGGCTCTGGTTCACAAGAGTATTATCCATTCATTTATTCATTCAGTCAACAAATATTGATTAAATGTCTACTATGTGCTAGGCTCTGTTATAAGTTTTGCTGCTAGGAATATAGCAATGAACAAAACATGCACAATTCCTGTCAACTGGAAGCCTACAATACAGTAAAAGAAAATAATTTTTTTTTCATTTATTTATTTTCAGCATAACAGTATCATTATTTTTTCACCACACCCAGTGCTCCATGCAATCCGTGCCCTCTATAATACCCACCACCTGGTACCCCGACTTCCCACCCCCCTGCCACTTCAAACCCCTCAGATTGTTTTTCAGAGTCCATAGTTAATATCATGAATTCATAAGTGCATGAGAGTAGAAACTGGTTTTTTTTATAACTGGTTTTTCTCATAAAATGAGAACCTTCAGTTTCCTTATAAGAGAACTTAGTTTTCAAGGGATTCTATCACTTCTTCAATGTCAGTCAGCATTTCTGTGTTTGGACCAAATGAGAATTCAATTTCTCTAGCAAATTTGCCTCTGTTAATGTTGCCCTACACCATAAGCACAGTGATGATTTATTAAAAGCTCTGATGTGCCAGGCCAACTCAAAATGGTTTTCAGAGATCTCTTTAATTGTTGTATACCACCCTTGTGTATAGATTTGTTGCATCGACAGCTTTTCTTCTTTACCCTTCCCTGCATTCACACCAGTGCCACATGACACACCGCTGCCCCTGTTAAAAGATGGAATATATTTCCTTTCCTCCTCAATTTTGGTTTCAGCCTTGTGACTCACTTTGGCCAATGGGATATAAGAAAATGTTTTAAAAGCATAGACTCTTGAGCTCATGTCATGGCTGAGAAAATATAGCTGGGCCACCTTGGTTGAGGATAAAATATACCAGAAATGGGAAAAGCTATAGCATTCATCCCAGCTGAAGTCATCCCTAACCAGATAGCAATTATTGACCCTCATACGTGTGAATGGTCCCAGGGAATTTCAGAAGGGCCATGCACACCCATGTGCAGACTTGTCAGCCTATGCATGTGTATTGCTTTAAGCCATTACCTTTCAGGGGGTTATTTGTTATGCACCATTACTGTGGCAAAAAATCACTGACACACCCTTGTTCATTCTGCCTGATATGTCCTGCCTGATATGCTTTGGTTGTAATGTGAACTATAATAAGTCTGGTTTGTCTATATTTCCTAGTTTCTGTCTCATTTTTATTCCTTTTCCTTTAAAGATTTTTTATTTTTGTTTATTTGACACAGAGAGAGAGATCACAAGTAAGCACAGAGGCAAGCAGAGAGGAGGAAGCTGGCTCCTTGCTGAGCAGAGAGTGCAATGCAGGCTTGATCCCAGGACCCTGAGATCATGACCTGAGCCAAAGGCAGAGGCTTAACCCACTGAGCCACCCAGATGTCCCTCATTCTTTATTCCTAAGGGGAAAACAGGTGGTCATTCTTGCATATTTGCCCACACAGAGATAATTACAAATGGACTCAAATAATAACATCACTACTTCTGTCTGAGAAAAACAACACTGACAGAACTATGACAACCATCTGCTCGTGATCAGGATCCAGGTCTAAGCAAAACATCCTGAAGATAAAACCTAAACTTGTGACCTTAGGTGACATTGGGTCTCAGATAATTCTGTGTGTGTTTGAGACACATAGATATGGGACAATGCCAAAAAATGTTTGTATATAATTTTATATGTCTCAAGAAAGAGTAATATTTCTTTTCCTTTCTTTTTTTTTTTTTTAAAGTAAACTCCAACTCCAGCATGGATTGCCACAGGGCTTGAACTCACTACCCTGAAATCAAGACCTGATCTTAGATCAAGAGTCAGATACTTAACTGAGTGAGTCCCCCAGGCACCCTGAAAGAGTAATATTTCTATCATAAGACAGGAAACAAAGAAGGGACCAGAAAATTTTCCTTATATGATCAAGTTCCATAGTTTCCCTCTCAAATCAGGTCAAGAATGAAACCAAGGTGTGTTGAGCTGCTTTCTGTGTTTGAATATACACAACAGGGCCATTTCCAAGAAAAGAGTTCTGTATCAGATACCTTTAGCCAGCCACTTCTTCCCTCTCCTTTCCTTCAATTTCTTTGGTTCACATTCCATATATTCTGAAAGTTAGTTAATGTCTTCCCATTGAAATAAATGTTGAAGGGGGCACAATTCCACAGCTTGAACATTTACTCCCATGCAGATGAGAACCCATCCTTCAAAAGCAGGCTAACTCATCCCAAATTTCATTCTCACCTCAGCCTTTACTAGACACATTTGATCCATGTTCCTACACATCACCCGCCAATAGCTCAACCCAGAGCTCTTCCTAGAAGCTGAGAATAGAAAAGGAAATCTTCCTACCTTTGCATCCCTTTAGAACTGCACCAAATGGTAGGTGAGAGCTCCTTCTCACCATCATTCATGTCCACGGAAGAGTCTGACCTGATCTGAAGAGTAGTGGGACAATCACTTTCAGCTATGCGTAGTCACCATGACTTCCTGTGGGTCATCCTACCCTGCCCTACCACAGGGCAGCTGCAAGTGAAACTTCAATGAGTAAACTACCACTCACATGAGATAGGGAAGCCAAGGACCCAATAACAGAAACTTGCTTTTAGATCTTGGTTGCACTTCCAGGCTGTACTCATAAGTACAGTATTTAAGTCTTTTCATATCAAAACCTCAGTCACATGAGGACAAGTCATTCTCACTTTTATCCCAAAGACCAAACAGCAGCTAAGAATAAATTTGAATTTCTACAAGTTAACATTTTGTTAACAAACATCATGACAAAAATCACTAACCACTACAACTAGGTATACTGAAAAAAGTTAGTGGGGTGGCAGTGTGGCTCAGGAGGTTAGCGTCCTCCTCTTGATCTCAGCCCAGGTATTGATCTCAAGGTCATGAGTTCAAGCCCTGCATTGGGCTCCACACTGGGCATGGAGCCTACAAAAAAAAAAAAAAAAAAAAGATATTAACCAATGATTTTGCTAGCCCTTTTCTCTTGGTTACATTGGAGAGCTCTTCAACCACTACCTTTATTGATTATGATTATAATTTTGCTTGGAATGTAACTACTTAATTTTTTATAGCAGAGAACCAGTTGCTTCAGAAGATCTAGAGAGAGAAATCAGATCCAAACGTATGTTTTTTGTTTGTTTGTTTGTTTTACTGAACCCACTTACTGCAAAATATTAAATAAAACATTAAATAAAAACAGAATTTTGGGGGGCACCTGGGTGGGGGTTAAAGCCTCTGCCTTCGGCTCAGGTCGTGATCCCAGGGTCCTGGGATTGAGCCCCGCGTCGGGCTCTCTGCTCAGCGGGGAGCCTGCTCCCCCCCCCCACCATCTCTACCTGCCTCTGCCTACTTGTGATCTCTCTCTCTCTGTCAAATAAATAAATGAAATCTTAAAAAAACAAGAAAAACAGAATTTTTCCCACATTGATTTTCAATGCTCTGCTCTTTACATTTTTCACTGGTTTTGGAAGTCTGTGAAAGGGAGAGCATTTTGTTAAGATATGGGCAGACAAAAGGAGAGTTATCCTTAATCAAGTTCACTAATAAATTATGATTGTGCTTTAAAAATATATCATGTTTACCTTCTTCAAAGAGTATTTTCCACCCACTGTCATAATGTGTGGCTTTTATTCATTCAGTTCCATTATCTTACCATACTCAGCTATGTAAATACAAACATTTTCTTTCTTGCATGTTGATAAAATGTACAGTTCCTGCAATATTTTTTAGAAGAAACCCAACTCAGAACAGTCTGGTGCACATCTCTTTGTATACTGGGAAATAATTTGCAAGGTGTATGCCCTAAATTGTGCACACCTCCTACTATAGGATATTGTTAAATTATTCTCGAAAGTCATATTTCAAATTATCTTACCCTAAGAAATAGGTGACACATGTTGTTAGTATTGCATCATATCCTGTCCAGGTCTTTATTTTATAAGATACTAAAAACCAGTAGTATACAAGAGATCAGTTTGTACCCATTTAATGGGCCCACATTTGGTCTTTGGGATAAAAGTGAGAATGACTTGTCCTCATGTGACTGAGGTTTTGATATGAAAAGACTTAAATACTGTACTTATGAGTACAGCCTGGAAGTGCAACCAAGATCTAAAAGCAAGTTTCTGTTATTGGATCCTTGGCTTCCCTATCTCATGCGAGTGGTAGTTTACTCATTGAAGTTTCACTTGCAGCTGCCCTGTGGTAGGGCAGGGTAGGATGACCCACAGGAAGTTATGGGCTGTTGAATTTATGGGCTGTTGAAATGAAAGATCATAGACAAGCAAGGGGAGAAGTCTAGAATGATCCATACGACAACCTATTAGAGATGGAGAAATCAGTATGAGCTCATATTTCAGTTAACATAGATACAGGTGTTTGCAAGTGTCAACATACACACGTATTTCCTTGCTCTTTCCATTGAGAGAAACTTAAAAAAAAAAAAAAACAGTAACAACAGATCCAATGGTTGTAAGCATTTTTTCATATGTTTATTGCTATTTCTATCAGGTCTTATAGGAATTGAATGTTGGTGTCTTCTATTCTTTGGTTGGTGGTTTGAATTTGTTGTACTGATTTTAAAATCTTCTTTCAGTAATTCTGTGCTGCGTTAGTCTGTTTGGACCACTCTATATAACAGAGTACCACACACTGAGTTGCTTATGCACAACAGAAATTTATTTCTCCAGTTTGGGAGCCTTGGAAATCTAAGATCAGGGTGTAGGCAGATTTGGGGTCTGGCGGGGGCCCAGTTCCTGGTTTATAGACAGCCAGCCCTCAGATGGCTCAAGGAGGTAAGGTGGCCCTCTGGGGTCTCTTTTATAAAAGGCATTCACTTTATTCATGAGGATTCTGCCCTCATGATCTAATCACCTTCTACCGACAGACCACATATCCAAATACCATCACATTGCAGATTAGGTTTTCAAACTATGAATTTTGAGGGGACATAAACATTTAATCTACAGCATTCAATTAATCTTGTCAGTCAAATCTGAACATACTATGCACATATACTGTAATTGAAGCACTAAGTAAGTACATGGTAGATTATGGGAGCCATGTTTCTTGCTGTTGAAATGAAAGATCATAGACAAGCAAGGGGAGAAGTCTAGAATGATCCATACGACAACCTATTAGAGATGGAGAAATCAGTATGAGCTCATATTTCAGTTAACATAGATACAGGTGTTTGCAAGTGTCAACATACACACGTATTTCCTTGCTCTTTCCATTGAGAGAAACTTAAAAAAAAAAAAAAACAGTAACAACAGGCACACTTAAGTCGCAATTTTTGCTTCAAATATTGTTCTCCAATAAAAGAAACCAAACCTTGGATAAACGGCAGATTTTAGATCTTGGATAAGAAATACACAAGATAAGTCTGAAGTATATTTTCATGCCAAAAAAAAAAAGAAAGCCAGTGGTATTTTACTTAGTTTTTGTTTTGAATATGAGACCATTGAGGAGATTACATATAGATAGATAGGTATAGATAGATAAATTATAGATTACATATATAATTATATATGACTACTGTATTTGTATAATTATATTTTATTTAAATATTATATATTATATCTATATAAAATTATTGAAAGAGTGTTTATTTTCTTTTGAGCTCATAAAATTTGATTATAAATGTTTGTTCTGTAAAATTGGCAATGAACACAGGGGAAAGAGATATATTTTCCACTTTTATTAACTCTGAGAATATCCATCCATACTTTGGTTTTACTCTAGGATATAATTAAGAAAGATCTAAAACAAAGACATAAAGAAGAGGCAGAGAAGAAACGCACTATTCTCAGTATCTACCCATTTCAATGGGAAAAAACAAACTTCTAGAATAAGTGGCATCTCATCCAGGAAAACAGGAATGAAAGGGGAAAGACAGAGTGGAATCAAGCTATCAGAGTCTAATTCTAGGCGACAGAGTGAGTAATTGTCTACTGTACTAGAAGTCTGGACACATCGCAGCTGTTTATTATCAGAGAGCACCATGGCCTAAAACAAAGATAAGGGAAAACCCACAGGAGGTCCTGCTAAAGATTTTTTGACCCATATACTCAGATTGTGACAAACACAGAAAAGTTTCAAAACTCAAGGAGGCTCCCTAGGTATGACACCCGCAGCATTGGAAAGGGCCCTGTTAAGCACAACCCATTGCCAGGTCTTTATTCTCTGGCTGCCTCCAAACAAAGAGAATCTTTAAGCTAAAGAAATGTCATTTTCTAACTCAGATTTTTAGGCAGATGTTTTAAGTAAAAAACTTAAGAATACTTTTTGTATATCACCTAGATTTTGGTTTATATTGGGGACCACGAGCTCTCATTTTCTGGACTGACTTCTCCTCTATTCCACTTTAAAATTTCATGTAATCAAAACTTGCAAATGACATATCTTCTCTTTTCTCTTAAGCTCTTCCTTACGTAGATCACATCCAATTACAGAAGCGTAAGTAGCATTTAGGCGCACGTGGCTTCTACTGTTTTATCCCCGACTCGAGACACCTACTTCAGGATGCAGACTCTACACTGAAATGCTTATTCATCATTTTACACTCATATCTGAAACCCGAAATGCCCAGTGAGAAACTCAATTCCAAAAGTAGTCATTAACCATATTTAAAATGTATGATTCAGAGTCATTTAATCCATTCACGGTGTTGTCCAGCCATTACCTCTGCCCGTTCCAGAAACTCTTCATCACCTCTAATGGAAACCCTGTGTCCATTGCTCCCCTAGCCGCTGTCCCTGGAAACCACTAATATACTTTCTGCATGTAAAGGTGTGTCTATTTTAGAAGTTTCCTATAAATGGAATCACATAATATGTGACCTTAAGAACTACAAACAAATATTCAAACAAATACTGGTATACACATGTTCCTAACAGTACTATTCACAATAGCCAACACGTGGAAACAACCCAACCGTGGTGCACCTTTCTCTTTCTCAAATTTAAATAAATAAATAAATAACTACGTACTTGGTTTTTTTTTTTTTTAAACAGCATTGAGTACCTTAAAAAGAACCATGGAGATGGAAAATAAAGGTCATCAGCTTGGAGGTAATATTTGCAAGGTCTATAAATTGCACAAGGTTATGTTTATAAAAAAATTTTTTAAATAATTTAAAAATTGCACAAGGTTAGCGTATGCTGCAGACTGAATGTTCCTATGCACTCAAAGAAAGACAGTTAAATGTCTCAGCCTCTTGCCTTTTAAGTTGACAGTTCTGGGAGGTGTTTTACACACTTCTTGAAGGTACTTGGGTAATCGAATCTCAATTACCCAAAATGGTGGATTTAAACATCTTGTTGTGGCTTTCCTTCTTTCCCGTCTCTTCTCCACAGTCCTTCTCACAGCTTTCTAAGCTGACCACCCCATAACCATCTGCACTCAAATCTTTATCTCACATGCTGCTTTTAGGGGAAGTGAGGAGACCAACTCTACGAAGTAGACCTTCTTTATCAGATTTTGGAAGTGACTGTCTACACAATCAGATAATCACAAAGATTCCAGATTAGTGGAAATTATGACCATGATCTCTAACACGCTAGAATGTCACTACTGAGACTCCAGCCAGCAGTGGGTAGGAATGAGGCCTATGTAGAAGAGAAAGTTTTGAGTTAAGCAGCTTTAACTCTTTGACCAATATGGGAAGACGATAACAATAAGGATTGTCGTCTTGGCTGTAACCATATTAGAAACCTTAAAGAAAATGGATAAAATTCTTAGATTAGTTAAATATCAACCTGATATACACCATGGAGGTCACAGGTTTTCCCATAAAACACTTATAAACACATATATTCTGCAGACTATGTTAAAAATCAAGAACAAATTTTAAAGTTTGAAGGTAGTACAAATGCAGAGGACACTAGATATACATTTTAATAAGTCTTTTATTGTATTTTTAGAGACCTCTGTAAAAAAACAATGGGATGGTGAGACTTGGGATGGAGATATGGTCATGAAAAGGCCCACAAAACTTGAATTCCCCAAATTTCCTATATTCTGTAAACTGGCAGAAGCTTTCTTATCTCCCAGAGAAAAATCTCTCTCTTGCTTTTGCTGATGAGCTTGGAGAAGTGCAAGCATGATCCACTTTAAAAAGTGCAAATTGGACTGAAAATTAAAACAACTGTTCTTTGAAAGATGTTGATGTAAAATAAAAAGAAAGCACTAAGAGTAAATAGTTTCAAATCATATTTCCAATAAAGGACTTGATTAAAGACTATACAAAGACCTCACAACTCAAAAATTAGAAAACAGGCAATTCAGTTTAAAAAGAGGCAAAATATTTGAATAAACACTTGACCAAATAAACAAGTAATGACATGAAAAGAGCTCAAAATACAATTTAAAATCACAATGAGTCTACTTCACATCTATTAGCGTGGTAAAATGAAAAAGACTGACCATACCAAGTGCTGGCATCAAGGTGGGGAAACCGCATCTTTCATATACTACTGGGAGGAATGTAAAATGGTACAATCACTTTGGAAGCTACTTGGCAATCTCTTAAACATAAAGCATGTTTCAGAGGACTGACCCTTTCCCTTCTAGGTACTTACCTAAGAGAAATTAAAGCTTGTGTCCATATAAAAATCTTGAACATGAAGTTCATAGTAGCTTAATTTGTCAAAGACCAAACCTGGATACAGTCCATATGCCCATCAGTAGGCAAATTGATAAACACATTATAGTAAATCCATACATTGTGATACTATTCGATACATGCAAAAACATGGATGACCTTCAATATAAGTTTTCTAAGTGAAAGAGGCCCAACAAAAAGAGCACATAGTTGTCAAAAGAGATGAGCATCTTAATCTGAAAGGAAGAGAGGCGAGAAAGATAACGTTGTTTTGCAGAAAGGTTCCTCTTTCTGGAATAATCTACTAAGTCACATTTTCCCACACAGGAAGCAGAATTATCTTCAACACCGTCACCGGGAACATTTAGAACCAATGTGTAACAAAACCACAAGGAAAGATTTTATAGGTAGTGAATGAATCTACTCTCCAAGAGGCAAAGTTTGTGCCACACATTACGCATAGTACTATAGATCCACAAACACAGGTGAACATTTCAAGAAAGACTAGCTTGAACCTATAGCCTACAGTTGCCACTTCCATACATGCCAAAACCGTCAAAGTTTCAAAGTTAGTAACAGAAGGACCTCAGTGGCAATAGACATCTGCTTCCATCTTGGCATCCTGTTCCATCCTAAACTTCCCTGCTCCTGGTAAAAAAGAATATAAATTCATCCATAGAGGAAATGCAATATACATAGAGGTCAACACCAAGCACTTAGTAAAATTATCTTCAATATGCATGTTGGATTTTTTATTGGAAACCGGGGTGGGGGGGGTCCTTCTCATTCCCTATCCCGCTTTGTGTGAAAGGGGCTAGAAGACTGGGACCAATACTTTGCAGATCCCTTAGCTAATGTTCTAGAAGCAATTTATACTCTGCCAACGATATGTGCTAGAAGACCTAGCGGAGGAAAGAGACATATAAATAAGTCATATACGCTATTCTACATTGGCAGAAAGAGACACAGACACGTGCTTCAGCAAGCATGAGGGTGAATGGCAACATTACTTTTCCCACTGGTCACTTGCCTCAGTGTTTGAGGGGAGTTGTGTGGCCTCCAGTGAGGGTTTCTGCAACTTTCTATCATGAGCTGCAGCAATCACGTCTTGATTTACTGAAAACAGCTGTGACTGATAGGCAATGGCAGTGCTTCCTGGATCTGGTTCCGCCACGGGGTCCAAAAATTATTTTTTTAATTTTTAATCATAGTACAAAAAATATAACATAAAATTTACTACTTTAACCATTTGTAAGTATAGTTTTGGCACAGTTACATATATTCACATGGATGTGCAACAGCACTTAGAACTATTTCTTGTTGCAAAACTGAAATCTTATTCCCACTGACCAACTCTTCATTTCCTACCCCTAGCCCCTGGCAGCCAACATTCTACTTTCTGTTTCTATGAATTCAACTTCTTTAGAACCTCGTTAGTGTGGAATCATACAGCATTTGTCCTTGGTTTATGTTACTTAACATAATGTCCCCAAGGTCCATCCATGTTGTACATTTGACAGGATTTCCTTCCTTTTTAAGGCTTTATAATTTTCCATTATATAGATATGATATATATATATAATATTTTATTTATATATATATCATATTTTATTTATTCATTTGTCTATTGATGAACATTTGGATTGTTTCCTCCTCTTGGCTCTTGTAAATAATGCTGCAACAAGTATGGGCTTGCAAATATTTCTTCCAGATCCTGCTTTCAGTATATACCTAGGAGTGGAATTGCTGGTTCAAACGGTAGTTCCACTTTTTTTTTTTTTTTTGAGTAATGTCGATATTGTTTTCCATAGTGGCTGCACCAGTTTACATTCCCACCAACAATGTAAAAGGGTGACCTTTGTTCCACATTATTACCAACACTTACTATTTATTTTGGGTTTTTTTTTTTTTTTGGACATGGCTATCCTTTTTTTAATGTAAATTAAATTATCCAACATATAGCACATCATTAGTTTTTGATATAATGTTCAATGATTCATTAGTTGCACATAACACCCAGTGCTTATCACATCACGTGCCTTCCTTAATGCCCATCACCCAGGTACCCCATCTCCTCTCCCACCTCCCCTCTAGCAACCCTTATTTTTTTTTCCTGGAGTCAAGAGTCTCTCATGGTTTGTCTCTGATCATAATCTACTATAGGTTTTTGCTTTGAGGTTAACAATGAAGTTTACCTAAAACATCCTATAGGTAAAACGCGTCATTTAAAGCTGACAGCAACTTAACTTCAATAACAAACAAAAGCTCCACCCACTTTCTCCCCTTTATATTTTTGATGCCACAATTTCTCACCTTTAGATGGTTTATTTGTTAACAAATTATTGTGGCTATAGTTATTTTTAATATCATTTTCCTTAACCTTTATGCTATTGTTAGTTGTTAACATACTATTCTGTTACAAAATCAAGAGATTCCAAAACTGATGGCATAATGACCCTTATCAACATGTGTTGTATACTTTCATGTCCTTAACTAACTTCTTATTCCAGCCTGGATGTCTGCTTTCAGCAATTCTTGCCAGGCAGACCTAGTGGTGATGAACTCCCTCAGTTTTTTTTTCTCTGGAAAATAATCTGTATTTCAACTTCATATCTGCATATCTGAAAGATGACTTTGCCGCATACAGTATTCTTGGTAGGCAAGTTTTTTCTTCCACTTCAGGGGACCAGTAGAAACAGTGTCTCCTACTTCTCCGCCATCTTGCCCCCCCCCTTCTCCTTTCAAAACTTTGAATATGTCATTCCACTCTCTCTTGATCCGTAGGGTTTCTGCTGAGGAATCTGTTATTAGCCTAACGGTGGTTTCTTTGTAGTGTAGGCTTCCTGCTGGAGTCCTAAGAGCGGTCAGCAGGAACTAAGTCCCCTTCATGCCCTTTGGTACTGTTATCTGTCTCTTTCTTGATCTCCTCCATACTCAGGGTGGTACAGGAAAGAAAAAGTTTTCTCCAGCAGTGACCCGCACAGCTGTGGTAGCTGGGAACTCAGTCATTGCTCTCGCTTCTCCAAATGAGAGAGAAAGAAGGCCACCAACTACTTCAGCCCCATGCTCTGTCTCCTCAAGGAAGGGGCATCACTGGAAGCTCCTCTTTACCTCTCCAGTGTATTAAAACTTGGCATTTATCTTGGTTTGGTTTTGCACAGAGTGTTAGTATCTCTCCTCAGTGAGGCTGGACTTCTATTGAGGGTCTCTTGCCTGTGAATGCCCAGATGAGCCCTCTCTTGGTTTTCCCCTACTGAGGCCAAGGGACATTGTGGTCAGTTAGCAAGCAGCCCCTACCCAGATCTGTCTGCCTGACACCAGACGCACAGGTCAGCAAGACTCCTCCTGGTTCCCTTGGTGTATGGTCTGAACCCCACAGCTCCTGCAAACATACTTGTGCTCAGGGACAAATGCAGGATTATTTGCTTAAAAGGGAGAAATGGGGGGATCAGGGGACCTGGGTAGCTCAGTGGGTTAAGCCTCCAACTCTTGATCTCAGCTCAGGTCTTGATCTCACGGTTGTGAGTTTGGGCCCCACCCCGGGTTCCATGCTGGGCATGGAGCTTACATACATGCATATATACATATACACATAAATGGGACCAAGAGGGGTGATGTCTTATGCTTTATCATGCCAATGTCACTCCAATGCTCCAAGGTTTCCACATGAGGAACAAATGACCAGTCACTTGGAAGATGCCAGGACTCATTAATTCCACACCCCTCATAACCAAAAAAGGTAGTAGAGCCAAATGGAAACAACATAAATATTAAATGCAGCTGGCTTTGGTTTAAATTCCAGCTCTGGCATCTACTGGCTAAGTGACCTTGGATGAATTGTTTTTATTCTTGTATAAAGAAACAGATTTTAAAGAGAGATATTCCTTATCTCAAAGTTTGTTTTATGGATTAAAATGAACTAAGACAAGGTAGGCTTCCAGCAGAAGACCTTCCACTAGAGACCTAGTGGGAATTCAACTAACTTGAACTTTATTCTCTCTCTTATTCTCCTGCAAGAGTTTGAATTCCAGCTCAGCTTTTTAAAATTTAATCGTCGGTTTCCTGTATTACCTTCCCTGCGAGCATTACTGTTCCTCTGTGTTCTAACAGCATCTTCTGTTCACCCAAGTGAATCTTTCTTTCTTTTTCTCTCCTCCTATTTGAATATGAACTTCTGAAAGGCAGGATTCACAACACATTTCCCATCTTCTGTCTGTGAAGGAGCAAAATGTCTGGAATCCCACAGGGGATCAGCCTTTATTCTGTTTCACTGCCATATGCATAGAATCCTGTGAGATGAAATATCAGTTCATTTAAAAGTGGCAAAAATGTGGCTAGAGGCTGGAAGTGACCGTTGTCTGTCCTAAGATACTTGTCTCTGGAGAAGAAAGTACTGAAAACTGTTACACTATGTAGAAAGCCATTCCAAACGTTCTCGCACAGACTAATGGCCAGCCCTCCTTCTGCCTGCCCTAAAACTATCCCAGGGACCAAGTCTTCACAGAAGCACAGGTCAGAATCCAACCCAAAAATGTTATCTGGGGCCACCAGAGAACAAGAACAGGAAATGAGGTATTCCATCCAGGTTCCTCTGTGGCACAGCCTAACATTAGAGCCCAGAATCTCCCTTGTTTATCCATTCCTCTGTTCCTTGCGTTTTTTTCACACTGAGGCTCTTGCACTGTATTTTCCTAGAAGTTTGCTCTTAATAGGCTGATAGTATGTGTTAAGAATTTCTCATCACCCAAATTGGGATGCCTGGGTGGCTCAGTTGGTTAAGCGGCTGCCTTCGGCTCAGGTCACGATCCCAGCGTCCTGGGATCGAGTCCCACATCGGGCTCCTTGCTCGGCAGGGAGCCTGCTTCTCCTTCTGCCTCTAGCCTACCACTCTGTCTGCCTGTGCTTGCGCTCTGTATCTCTCTCTAACAAATAAATAAAAAAAAAAAATCTTAATTAAAAAAAAAAAAAAAGAATTTCTCATCACCCAAATGTTTTTAGACGTTTCCCAAAGCTCATCTGGTAGCTTGTTTCTCTAGGGCCTCTCTCCGTCTACTTCTCTACCTGTTTAGGGCAAAGACAGTGCCATCTTCTAATGTGTATTTCATGCATTTCAATTTACCTAGAACTATTCTTTGTGAAGGCTGCTAATAATTATCTTTCCTCATCCATTCCAGGGTCCCACACCCACTCTCTCCAACTAGAAATGACAAGTTAGAGGTGAATTTTGTGAAAGGCTTCTGAGAAGTTGGGACAGTGTCTCTTTTCCTAATTTCCTTGATTAAGCATCAATATTCATGAATGCAAAAATGGGTCCCATGCACCATTCCCACACTTGGCACTAGGATCTTTGAAAATATACAATGAATTTGAAATAGTTGTGTTTAATACATCCATTCAAGAAATCAGAAAAATTAACGAAGATAAAATTGCCCAAGATGAGAGAGCTGGCATCTAATACTACTACAATTTGCTTCTGAGTATATTATATTCCCAAGGTCACATTCAAAACAATCCCTTTTCTTCAATGTTATTCACCAAAACCCTGTGCAGGCATCCCAGAGAGAAGCTGTTTGGGAGACATTAATTGAGCCCACTAACAGCACAGTGAGTAGAGGTTTTCCAAGAGAGGAAAATACTCATGAAACACAGCAACTACCAATGGATATACACACTCTTACATATATAAATTCACTTCAACACTCTACATCAAGCTGAAATAATGAATGCAGTATCTTATTTTATCACTGTTTTTTTATAGGTGGACCCAAACTTCATAGAATAGGAATTATTTGGGAAGTTTTATCTCTAAGACAATTTTCAGAAAGAAACCCTTGGTTAGCTTTTGTAAGAGGAGTTTAGAACAAATATTATCGTCCCAGGTGCCTTGTTAGGCCATACATAAACTTGCATCAAATAATTCGGATCGCTGCTGCTACCCAGCCACAAACTTAATCATTGTGATTACCAAAAGCACAGAATATGGAAACAGAAACATCAGTTGGAAATCTTCCGTTGCATTTTCAAAAACTGTCTGCTCATTTTCAGACACAGAACCCGAGGTCCACAAAGGGAGAAGATTGTTCCAAGTTTATGTAAAACAGCAAATAAATTAGAGTCAGAACTTATTTGTAAAATGAGATCCACAATCACAGTTTCTTTTACACTTTATCCCACCGTTTCTTGGCAGACAAGTGCTCATACAGCTGTTTTCTGTCTAGAGGGTTATTTATGGATTGCTCCATTTGATAAAATGCTGGTCAAAAAGGAGGACTGCATAAATGGTCCTTGGTCCCGGGCATCACTGAACTGATGCTTTGATTCTCTGTTACTGTTGGTCAGACACTTATCCTCATACACAAATACAAAGACAGACAAAAAATCAACTTAAAGTATTCCAGTTTATTGCACAAATACTAGTAACTGAGAATGCACCAGGAAGATCACAAGTACACTAACAATAAATGATCATATACTGCGTCATGGGGTAGAGTAGTTAGGGAGCAAGAAATGGGGACTGGATGAACAGATGTGGTATCATTGCCTTCATGGAGAAGATGACCTTTAAGTGGAAAATGTTAAAGATAATTTGAAGCAGCACATGTATGAAGAACAGGCCAGCTGTGTGCTCTGTGTCTGTCTGAAGTAGACTTGTGACAAGAGGCTTTTCAATTAAGACAAAGATTGTGTTGCGTACCCAGGAAAGATATAGTCAACAATTTGGTTAAAATAGGAGTCGAGTGGGGGAAAGAGTGCTATTGTATGGTACTATTGTAAAGATAAACTGGATGCATTTCTAGAGGTCCTGGTAGACGAGCCGTATGAGTTTAGATGGGAATGTATATGTCACAGAAGTGATGTGGTCCAGAACGGGAATACTGCTTAGCAAGCAGCACAATGAAAGGGTGTATTTTTATGCTGCTATCAAATTTTGAGAAACATAATTTTATTTCAGAAAAATTAAAGTAGAGGGGCTCCTAGGTGGCTCAGTCAGTTAAGCATCTGCCTTCGGCTCAGGTCATGATCCCAAGGTCCTGGGTGTTGAGTTCTCTGCTAAGCAGGGAGCCTGTTTCTCCTTCTCCCTCAGTCTGCCACTCCCCCTATGTGTGCTCTCTCTTCTCCCTCTCTGTCCCTATCAAATCAAATTTATTTATTTTTAATTTATTTTCAGCATAACAGTATTCATTGTTTTTATACCACACCCAGTGCTCCATGCAATCCATGCCTTCTCTAATACCCACCACCTGGTTGCCCCAACCTCTCACCCCCCCCACCACTTAAAACCCCTCAGATTGTTTTTCAGAGTCCATAGTCTCTCATGGTTCACCTCCCCTTCCAATTTACCCCAACTCCCTTCTCCTAACTCCCCATGTCCACCATGCTATTTGTTATGCTCCACAAATAAGTGAAACCATATGATAATTGACTCTCTCTGCTTGACTTATTTCACTCAGCATAATCTCCTCCAGTCCCATCCATGTTGCTACAAAAGTTGGGTATTCGTCCTTTCTGATGGAGGCATAATACTCCATAGTGTATATGGACCACATCTTCCTTATCCATTCGTCCGTTGAAGGGCATCTTGGTTCTTTCCACAGTTTGGCAACCGTGGCCATTGCTGCTATAAACATTGGGGTACAGATGGCCCTTCTTTCACTACATCTGTATCTTTGGGGTAAATACCCAGTAGTGCAATGGCAGGGTCATAGGGAAGTTCTATTTTTAATTTCTTGAGGAATCTCCACACTGTTCTCCAAAGAGGCTGCACCAACTTGCATTCCCACCAACAGTGGAAGAGGGTTCCCCTTTCTCCACATCCTCTCCAACACATGTTGTTTCCTTTCTTGCTAAATTTTTAAAGATCTTAAAAAAAAAAAAAAAAAAGGAAAGGAAGGAAGGAAAAGATAAATGAAAGTAGCATACCATGCTACCATGCTACCATGCTTACCATGGGTAAGCCTACCAAGTGTGTGGTCATGTGATCATTTCTTTAGTCCGAGGAAGCTAATATCTTCCTGTCACTTTCTAATTTTGGCACTCTAAATACATAAAACATAATTATTTTATTAATGACTTGTGAATATTACCACAAGATGATTTTTTCAGGACTCATTTGCTTAGCCTAAGATGTAAACTAATTTTTCCTCCTCTTAATAACAAAGACAGCAACATAAGTATTTTGCTTACTTTTCTTCATAACTTGCTGCTGGTCATCTATTTTCTTAGTTCTCATATCACATACTCTCTTTTTAAATGCCTCTGTAAATGTTTTATTCACTTACTTACCACCACGCTGTGGCTTGAATTTCTCTGCGACTCTGGCATTCATTCATCATTGCAATTGGCTCTGCCCTATCTTTGTGCCTCACCTGGAGGCAGACTTCTCTCTCACCCATGCCGGGGACAAGATTTCTCTTGTAGATGTCTCTCTTGCCCAAACCAGCAGATACTGTCTCTGATGGTGAGTTATTCTCTCTTTACTGGGCCTCTCTCTACTTTGAGCTGCCTGCTGCCTTGCTGTTTCACAGTGCACTTTTCTGACTAATTCTTGTAACTTCTACCCTAGATTTGTTTTTCCTTCTTTTTTTCCCCTGTGATTATTAGTATTCGAAGGTTAACTTGGCTTCACTTTTATCTCAAAATAATTTCCTCAGAGTGTTAAATGGCTTCATTTCACGATGATCTCTCTCATAATGACGCCAAATTTCATCTTTCCCCAAACTCTGTATTGGACAATCAGGCTCACTCCATGGCATTTCTCTTTGGTCTCCTAAAAATGAAAGTCTGAGACTGAGCTTAATTTAGGTTTATCTATGTTCCTCCCTCATCAATTCATATTTCTGACTTCTTATCAGTTCTTTCGACTTTGGCAGGTGGCCTCCTTAGACCTGAGACCCAATGACAGAATGTGTTCATCAACTGGTTGCTTGTCTAACTTTATCCTTTAACTTAACTTGTTAACAAGATCTACCAATTTCTCTTTCATTCCGTGTTTTAGGTATGACCATTTCTCTCCACTCCCACTGACTCCATTTCAGCTCAAGTCTTCATTAATTTATTTTCATTTCACATTCTTCATTAAATGATCTTTCCACTTATGATTTTCCTGTTTTTACCCACCCACCTCACCAGATATTGAGTAACTTAGTGAAACTCCCCTCTGTCCATTCATCAATCTGCAAACATTATTGAACAAATTGTGTCAGTGAATGTAGTGGTGATTCAGGAAATAATACAGATTTTTATGAGACTTTGTGTCTGTGAAAAAGTATGCTATCATTAAGGGGATGTAAAAATACTTGCATGTGAAAACTAACATATATGGTAAGGTGTGTGTCTGTACGCGCGCATGTGTGTGTGCGCGCGCGTGCGTTTGTGTGTGTGTTCCCACAACAGATCCTGGCAGGTAAATTATTTCCAATATCCTGGCAGGTAAATTACTCCTAATATCTTAATCTTACAGATGATAAAAGCCAGAACAAGCAAAAAAAAATTAAATAACTTGCCACAGCACACTCTAATAAGCTATAGTCCTGGGATTCCAAAGCATTTTATAAGATGGATGATCCTTCAGCATTTCATGTTGGTTTCTCCATAGAAGATCACACATAAATAAGCAGGAAGCATCCATTGTTAAGTTGATATGATAAATATTTGTCAAAATGATTAGTACAAGCATACAGGATTCTATTCAAATCTCCATCTGACTATCCTCCTAATGCTAATTATCTGCTAGGTTGCTCTCCCACCTCCAAATTCACTTCAGAGTACTCTCTTTCTCCTCGTCTACTCTACCTCTCATCTGACCTCATGGGATACTTGGGATAAATGGGATAAATGACATTTATCAAGCACATGTGTAGCTCTTGTGAACTCTGAAAAGGACTAAGAGCCAAACATGATCAAACTGTCAAAGGTTTTTGTGGGTTTTTTTTAAGATTTTATTTATTTATTTATTAGATCAAGAGAAAGAAGGAGTGGGAGAAGGGACAGGGGGAGAGGGAGAGAGAGAATCACAAGCAGACTCCCCACTGAGCAAGAAGCCTGACATGGGACTCGATCTCACAACCCAGGAGATCATGACCTGAGCCAAAATCAAGAGTCTGACCCTTAACTCACTGAGTCACCCAGGTGTTCCAAAACTGTCAAAGTTTGACTCAGCTCTCAAACAGTCTTCCACTTATTTAGTGGGTGTTAAAAGCACACAGCTAATACTTGCTGATTACATGTTGATTTCCCACAAAAGTTCCTATGCAAGATAGCAATAGGAAACAAGAAAAGTAAGAGTCTATCACATATCCACAAATGGGCGGGGTAGGAGGAAGTTTAGGTGAACAGAAACCTCAGACAGAATATTACCATCTGGAGAATAAGTCCTAATGTAAACCTGGCAGACCATAGACAGAACTGAAATTTTTCCAATATCCCCTTAAACAAAGATCTTGGCCTATTCTGAAGACACGATTCTTATGAATCAGCTGGAGAAGAGGCCTCCACTTTGTCTTCCAACTCACTGTAAATCGGTGAATATATGTTTAATTCCTCATAAAGACGATCTTCTGCAATCTGATGAGGGAAAAATGATTTAATATCAGTCACGAGGAATTTTCTACCACTAGACGAAAAATTCATGCAACATAACTCATCTCTTTTTGCCTTTCTGAGTCTCATACTCTCCCTCATTACACCATAATTATTCCCTCCATCTCCAACAAATCAAGCCAGACTGGCTGGTCATAAATAAGTTGGCAAGGCTATTATGTGTCTGAACTTGGGTATATCTGCTATCTTATTTATCTTTGGAGGAAAGCAATCCAAAAAGTCCACCAGACTTGAATGCTTCAGGCAAGTGGACAGAAGGAGATATTGTGTATCATCTGAAGATTTGAGTAAGTGTATGCACATCAAGCATTGGTGATTCTTTGTCATACATCAAAGGTAAAATGGATGGGAAGGCAAGTGAAAATGCAGCTGGTAACTGTGAATAAGGAAGGAAAGAAAATTGAGGCTTCAGAGCTTGTAGGAAGATGAAAGCCAAGAAAAAGGAGAGAGCAAGAACAAATATAAGGGAGCTATTCTGGAAGAGAAAATAAGCCCAGATACCTGAATGTTTCCATCATATGCTACCTGCATATTTGTCTCTCATGCTCAACATACTTAGAAGCATATCTGCAATTTCTAAAAGTATGAAGATTCCACTTTCCTAATCCTCAGTCACGGGGCTATACTATGAGATTTATGCTCTTACGAGAGGAAAATGTGATTTAAAAGAGATCTGGAAATCAAAATACTGAAACATGGACAAAAAATTTTCTAGAAGAAATGTTGTAGGAAATCCAAGCCATATTTTTAAGTGATGAAGCTTAAATTCTTCAGCTTGTCATTCAGGATTGAGTAATCAGGCCTCTACCTACCTTGTTTCCTTGGACTATTTCTCCAACCCCATAGATTATGAGGGACACGGCACTACAAAATCCCAGAATGGTGAGAAACAGGATCATTGCCACAATTTCCTGTTGAACAATAACCAAGACAAGTAGAGTCACAAGACAGGTACCCCGAAAGTGGGCTCCTTTATAGCAGCCCCGATTTCATCACCATTTTATCACAAACCACCACCCCCTGACGTGATCAGTCCCAGTGAAGTGACACACACATGGGAAAGCCACAAAATGGTTCAATGCAGGTGACTCCAATGTCACAGGATACAGCAGGAGAGGGGGCGGCAGCCAGCATCTCTGTGCATGAACATCCAGAATAGCACATTATGGGAGAGAGGTTATAGCAAAGGACAATGTTCACAGAAAAGGAAAAGAGGGATCTCACTTAGAGTGGGACCCAGATCTTAGCTCCCCACAAGTAATACATACAGTGGAAAAACAAGCCATAAAGCAGAAGTCCTCTCCGTAAACTTCCTGGCAGTTGTAGATAAAAGCAGAGCTCTTCTTCAGATTGACCGTCAGGATGAAGATTCCTATTCCGGCAGCTACGCTGCTGACAGTGTTGGCCCACAGGGTTCCCCACACCTGATGGCAAAGGACAGCACTCAGACCTGAGCCTCCATCTGCCCATGCATTCAGTAGGCCTGTCTGCATTTTTAGAGCTGGGTTGCCCACAATTAAAAACTTGCGTTGGATCAAAATGTAAATTAAAAAAGAAAATCTTGGAAATATACTCATTGTTTAATAAGGATCTGTAACCTTCTTCCCAAGACTGTGTTTAGAAAAGACCACATGGACACACATCATCTCTCCTCAAGCAATCTCCTTAATTAGAAACAAGTCACATATCTGATCAGATGATTGTACTTAACAAGGACAAGTTCCGGTGTAAGGATATTTTTTAATCAAGTGCCAAGGTAGTTATACTCTATTGTCTTCTAAAACAGACAACTGATATTTTACTGATTATTTTTTAATGATTATATCCAACACAAGGATCGGGGTGGGGGGGGAAACCACATATCCATGTTCACTCATAATATGGGAGATGATGACACGTCTTCCATCTTTCTTGTCTTCTCAAGGATGGATAAAGACAGCATGGTAACTCACCAGACAGGTAGTGTGTTTCTTTTCAGACATAATTGGCAAAAATCCAGAAATAGCAAACTGTACAAAAGGAAATGGGGGAAAGCCCAGTGAGTCTTAGACATTTATTTCCCCTCCAGCCCCATCCTCCAAATATGACGTAAAGTTGTGGGTACTCTATAATAACTTTTTAAAAAAGATTTTATTTATTTATTTGACAGAGAGATAGAGAGAGAGCACAAGTAAGCAGAGCGGCAGGCAGAGGGAGAGAGAGAAGCAGGCTCTCCGCTGAGCAGAGAGCCCGATGCGAGGCTCAATCCCAGGACCCTGGAATCATGACCTGAGCCAAAGGCAGCTGCTTAACCAACAGAGCCACCCAGGTGCCCCATGTGGGTACTCTATAAAGCTATATACTAATATTCCCCCAGAAGCTCATTATATTCTTTTTCTTGTTTCCTATAGAGCACTTCTCAATATTAAATGTGCACGCGAATCATGTGATGACCTTGTTAAAATACAGATTCTGTTTTTTTAATTGAAGTGTAGTTGACACACAATGTTACATTAGTTTCAGGTGTATCACATAGTGATTCCACAGCTCCATCCATTATGCCATGCTCACCACATGTAGCGTGTAGCTGCCAACTGTCACCATATAACACTCTTAGAACACCACTGACTATATTCCCTGGACTGTGCCTTTTATCATTGTAACTTACTTATTGTATGATGGAAAGCCTGTATCTCCCACCCCCTCACCCATTTTGCCCATCCCCCCAATCTCTTCCCTTTTGGCAACCACCAGCTTGTTCTCTGTATTTATGTATTTCTCAAAAGGCAGACTTTTATTTAATTGGTCCTGGAGGTTTCTTGAGTTTCTTCATTTCTACCAGCCTCCCCGGTGAGGCTGACCCTGACAATCCATCGTTACTTTCAGAGTAGCAAGGTCCTGCAGACCTGCTACATGACTATTATGGAATGACTCTAATTTGTTGTAATTATTTGTTTGTATGAGCATCCTGTGTGTTAGAGTGTAGTTCCTTTGGGGAAGAAATGTGTGTTTGTGGCATGTAGTTCTCAAGTCTAACATATGTCATATAGACATATAGTAATTACAAAATGTACATGGGAGAAGATTCATTGAAAATGTAAATCAACAGCACAAGTTCAAAACAATTTCAAAGCTTAAATTTCAAAATTTCATGTACGATGGGTTGAGAGACACCTAATAAGCTAAGCATACAGAATGAAGGACAGTAGAGGGAAGGGTTAAATAAAATACGGCAGGGGCACCTGGGTGGCTCAGTGGGTTAAGTCTCTGCCTTCAGCTCAGGTCATGATCTCAGGGTCCTGGGATTGAGCCCCACATCGGGCTCGCTGTTCAGCAGGGAATCTACTCCCCCCTCTCTTTCTGCCTGCCTCTATTCCTACTTATGATCTCTCTTTCTCTGTGTCAAATAAATAAATAAAATCTTTTAAAAAAATAAAAAATAAGAAAAAATAAAATACGGCAGAAGTTCAAGGAGAGTTGTGAACAGGTAGGTGACCTGATAATTCCTAAGTATTTAGCAGAGTGCCAAGGGAATGCAATATTTCTTAGAGTTAAAGTATGTCCTTGTGGATGAAATGTCGATAAAAAAACCAGCATGGACTAATTAAAAATAATTATGCTGAGTGAAGGAAGCTAGAGTGTAGAGAGAATACGCTGTGTAATTCTCTTTATATAAAATCCTAGAAAATCCAAACTAATCTAAAGTGACAGAAAGCAGATCAGTGTCTGCTTAAGGATGGAAAGTCAAGAAATAGAGGGAGGGATTACTAAGGGGTGTGAGGAAGCTTTTGGAGGTGAGGGATATGTTCATTATATTGATGTGATAATATTATCACATGTGTATACAGGTGTCAAAATGTATCCAACTGTAGACTTCAAATATGTGCAATTGATTGCATGTCATTTATACATCAATAAAGCTGTATATTTTTGTGATCTCACTGAATCATCTAGTTTAGAAACAGTACAATTATTAAAGGAGATACAACAAGAAAGCACCTAAATGAGTTGCTAGGACGTAGTAGCAGTTCATCAGATGTGTTTGACCTTGTTTGACCTTGTTCTCCCCACCTCCTCAGTCTCTTCCCCCTGCCTTCATGAAGATAACTTGATGGATAAGTAGTGTTAGGGATATTTTTCTGGAATTGGATCCTGAAAGTTTAGATTCATTTTTTATTAGTTAAATGTCCCTTGGGTAATTCATTTAACTTTTATCAATCTCAGGTTTCTCGTCCTACAGAAGTGTGCTAACATGTTTAACCCAAGCGTTTTGCAAACTACTATATGTGTATACACTTTAAATACTGGAATAAATTGTTGGTTGAACCTGACCTAGACAAGAGAAAAGCTATGTGCAGTGTTATTTCAGAAGCAAATGTAGATATTTACTCACAAACACGGCTCCCCAGAATGGGTAGCCTGCTTTAAATGATGAAAAAACATCTTCCTTAAGTTCTGAAATATTGATCACGGAGCAGACAATTGTTCCAAAACAAAGACATATCAAGCCAACCAGAATTTGTGTTACCTGTAAAAAATGCATATGTTTTGTAGACTAAGAAGGATTTCTCCAAGACTCCCTTAACACATTCACATTCCTTATGATTGAAGCCCAAACATGAGAAATTGCTTTGGTGTTTCAGGAAATCCTGAGACAGAATTCAAATGCAATATTTTCCAGTACCATCAGGTTGCTCTAAGGGTGGATTCAGGCATGACCTAAATGCAGGCATGGCCAATCATTTCTCATGTACCTTTATTTACATAGTCATGGTGGACATCAATAATTGTTCTTTCCATTGAAGTGTAGACAAAAATTATTAATTGGATATTAATGATATTAATCTACCAGCAACTGACCAGAGTTGGCAGATCCTACTGGCCATTCTTATCCTAGTCTTCATGAAGAAATGCTTCTCTCTACTCAACTGGGCCCAATGTCACCTCTTCACCTACCAGGTTTCTTATGCCTCATGAATCCAAGTGGGGAAACCGTGTTCATGCACGCAACTACTCTTTCCTAGAGCCAGTCCTACTCTGGTTAAGGTCGAAAGATGCTCACTCACCCCCAGAAACTCCAGTTCCCTCTTCAAAAATATCAGCCATGTGTGGCATGGTGGGGATGAGGCAGTCTTCTGTAGTGAGGGGTTTTCATGGAGAGATACTTCTGAAAGCTCAATTTCAGGTGCACTATGAAGTTTAAACAGAAATTCAGCCATGAGAAAATTCTCTCTCTCTGTGAAAAGTTATCAACTGACAGAAAAGGAGGATTTTGATTGTATATTTTTTTCAAAAACAATCTTGTAATTAAAATATTCATTGAAATGTGTAAGAAGCTGAGGCTCAGGGGGTCCAAAATGGTGGCCAAAATCACTGTCTAGCCAGTGATGAGATGAACAAAATGGAACAGAAAAGGAATCAAGTCCTAATCCAGGGTTACTACACCAAGTTCTTTCCCAGGGATCTATGCTAATGAGTAAAAATAAAAACAGGCACGTTTACCCATGTGTCTCTCAGTATTTTTAACACAGAAATGTACCTGAATATATTTTGTCAAAGACACATTCACAGTCAACTTCCTGTGCACAGGAACAGCTCTGACGGGTTAGTTCAATCTCTCTTCCCTCTTTCATCCTCAGATGAGGCTAATTGCAAATACTGTCCCTTCTAAAACTTTGGAATATACTCAATATTTTGCAGTGATAGTTAATCCAATATTGAGAATCCAATATTGATTCTCAAACCTCTCCTAAAAACTTTAAAAGGAAAGTCTTAATAACATGTTCATCTTCAGTATGCAGAGGAAAACAGAATCATGCTCCTCTACCAGCCTCACTCATGAATGCTTCCCTCTAAACAGTGGGACAGGATCCCCTTAGCCTGAGGTTCATAAAGAGTAACCAGTAAGGAGTCCTAGGTCATGTTGAAAAGTTTCCCTTAACATACATCAGTTGCTGAGGCAAGAAATCTCAACTGATAGTACGAACTCTCCTACCTCAATCCCAGAAAATGAGCCCCTGCTGCGAGAAAACTTATTTCCAGTTCACAAGCTATGTTTCAACTTCCTCATCACCCCGAGAGAACTACTGGCAAAGTATAGCAACATGTTTCCTTGTAGTCCATATGTTAATTCAACCAGCTGGGTCTGTGCCTACATCCAGGAACTGGCATCTCCCCAGCACCGTGACTGTCTCTGGCCCACTGGGAATAGGAAAAAAGAGTAGCTTGTACTTACCTGGAGGGCCCTTGTGGGTTTGGGAGAGCAAGACCTGCTCGGCCACTATTTTCTGGGTCCATCTTTTCATTAGCTGAACTGTCCGCTGGTGAGGAACGTGGTTACAATGAGCCTCAGGGGCCTTCCTCCTACAGAGGGCTCCAGACGGATAGTCAGCATGGGTTGGCTAATGATACTGATGACTATCTTTACACTCAAGACATTTGTCAGATAAGATTCCCAGCTGATTAAGAGCAATAGGGTTTTTCATTTGTTTGTTAGAATAAAGAAAAAAATTAAGGGACTGAACATTTGAGAGTCCTGGAGAATGAATCTGCCTGAGACCAGCACCATTTACAGAACCAACTAAGGAAAGAGTTTACTGGAGACTGAGAAGGTGAGAGAGAATGGCAGAACAGAGAGAGATGTTCTTCCCTTCTGGAGCTTTCTCTCCTTGGCCATTTCTGTGCCAGAACTTTACCCAAGGTACCTTTGAAAAGCCTGTCTTCCCTGTTTAAGGCATAGGTAGCTTCACACATCATCTAAGGCTGACGCATGCTCACAAGTGTGTCTTAGCCTCTGAATCTCTGGATTTGCCTCTGAATCCGATATTTGTTGTCTTTCTCTCTCTTCCTGTCTTTTGGGCATGACTCATATAGCTCTGTGCAGCAGATGGGCTCTGAGACTGGACAGGAAGAATGCTCTGGGCCACTCCTGATAGGGTGTGGGAGCTAAGTGTTCATCCAAAACATTCTCTGGGATGCTAAACATTAGACTGACTCTCTGCTCTTTTGATTTTTTTGAGGGCAAGGATGCAGCCATGAAGCCCTGAGGGGCATGAACTTGATAAGCATTCCACGAGTAGATGGAGCAATGTATCTAAATTAGGGTCAGAGCTTAACTGATGTGTTCATCATAAGAGCTAACTAGCTAAACAAATAAATACGTGGTAAAATGAATCACAGATGTGGGATTCTTTTATTTCAGATTAATTATTGACATAACCCTAAGTGGCTCTTCCTTAAACTGTAAGATACTCCAGATTGCCCCTCTAGTCACCTGTATTGTCTCTCTGGGATGTGATGAAACTTCTTCTCATTCTCCAGGAAACTAAGGTATGCTTATGAATAGAGGACATTAAAAGATATATGAGCATACCTTTCATGACAAAAATAAATGAAGCCATGCACCATCTTCCCACGGTGTCTTTGGGAACTTGCGGACTGAACCAATGTGTTACTGAGATTAAGGAATAAAACTTCTTTATGTACACATTCATCCAAAAAGGAGTTTGGGCTCTAGGTCAGGCATTGCTCTGTCACTGATGTCACTATGTCACCACCACACAGAGGTGGATACCATGGTATCAGCCCTTGTCCTGACTGCTCTCACAGGCTGTAAGAGTAGGTCACAGATAAATGAGTTCATGTTACTAGTATGCCAGATGTTACTGGAACACATAGGAGGATGAAACAATTCTACCTGCCAAGGGGTGTGCAGAATTCAAGGAAAACCTTTCCCTAAGAAAATACCGTGGAAGCCAGGACTTAAAAATCATGCCCTCAGAAGTTTTCATCTGCAGAATGAGACCACATCTGCTGGCAAAAGTCCTAAAGAAATGCCTGTTGGTGGTGTTTTCTGGGAGCACGTAAGAGTGCATTATGTGTGCAGCAAATAATTAGTAGTCAGGCTTAAGGTTTAGACAGGAAACAAATTGTGGACGGTCTTTGGTATTTGGACATGATATTATTTTTCTTGTTTTGTTTTGTTTTTTAAATTTTTTTTTTAATTTCTTTTCCGTGTTCCAGAATTCATTGTTTATGCACCACACCCAGTGCTCCATGCAATACGTGCCCTCCATAATACCCACCACCAGGTTCACCCAACCTCCCACCCCCCTCACCTTCCCAAAACCCTCAGATTGTTTTTCAGAGTCCACAGTCTCTCATGTTTTGTCTCCCTGTACAATCTCCCCCAACTCCCTTCTCCTCTCGATCTCCTCATGTCCTCTGTGTTATTCCTTATGCTCCACAAATAAGTGAAACCATATGATAATTGACTCTCTCTGCTTGACTTATTTCACTCAGCATAAACTCTTCCAGTCCTGTCCATGTTGATACAAAAGTTGGGTATTCATCCTTTCTCATGGAGGCATAATGATACTGTTTCGTGAGAATTTTCAATAGAGACTTGCAAAATGCAAACCAGAAACTAAAACCTATCTTCTGCCCCCCCACTTGCTTCATACCCTGGTTTCACCAGCACGTTCTTCTATTCCTCTGGAGATGCTTACCCAATCCTGTCCCCACATCTGAGTCCTTAGAACATGCAGTGCTGTCTTTTGCGATTGTGAACATTGAAAAATATGCCAATATGACTTTTTTTTTTTTTTTTGGTGGAGGCAAGATTATCAAGATGAGGTTTAATTATGCCTCTGTCTGAAAGAAAGAGATACTAGAGGGATCATTTCCTGCACTGCAGGGTGTGTGTAACATCCCGGCAGAACATTTGCACATGCTTTCTGATGAGGGAGCAAGAGGCTGGCTGAAGACAAAGCAAAAGCTGGTGCCTTGCATCCCCCCCCTTTCATCCGCTCCCCTCCATATGTGTAGCATTCCACAGGCACCTCTGACTGCCCTAAAAGAAGAACAAATGCTTATCTTGCAGAGATCACAGTCCTGCAAGGTAGGAGTCTCCTTTGGTTTGCAAATGTCCTTGAGATTTAGAACAAAGAAGTTACCTTATCAATAGCCCTAATGTCACCCTCCCCTCCATGAGAAACGGAAGGAGGCGGAGGTAGAAGGAAAAGTAAATAAAGTTAAATTTCTTCTAAACCTAAATCTTATTAACAAGGATGCTTGATAGCAGGAATGGAACATTCCACCAGACTTCCAATTGTCTTTACTCGATAACAACTAAGCCTTCAATATCCTGATAGTATTCTTTGCCCCAATAGCCCTTCTGAACACCCCTTTGTCCTCACCTACCCAACCGTGGGGTATATAACATGCCCACCTTCACAACCCGGGGCAGCAGCATCTCTGCCTGCCCACGGGCCCTGTCCCCGTGCTTTAATAAACCACCATTTTGCACCAATGACGTCTTAAGAATTCTTTCTTTAGTCGTCGGCTCCGAACCTCCTCACCCCACCGAACCTGACTTAAGTTCTGGGACTTCATCACTTTCCACGAGCATTTTTTTTTCTCAGTACACACTGGACTTACTCTTTCACACTCAGAAGAGATGTCCTTTCAGATCCCACCTCAACAATTGTCTTCTCCAACTGAATGCTCAATTTACTTAAAATAAATATGCACCAATTTTCATTTTACAAATGGGAAGATGATATTCCTCATATTTTCTGATACTCCCAAAGGAATCATTACAGCTTTGTTCTCTCTGTCTCTCTCTCTCTCTGTGTCCTTTTGTCTCTCTCTTTAAGAGGCCCAGAAAGGCCAAAAGGGACACAAACACCAAGGTTCCATGGGAAGTTGGGTTATAAAAAAGAAGGAAATAAGAAAACATTGTTCAGAACACAGAACTGGTGGATCTAAAAGCGAAAGCCATTGTCTCTTCATTTACATGACTTAAGAAATGCAAAGAGAAAGATTTACACAGACAACCCAGGTGCTTAAAAAATCTTCAACCCTTTCCTGAAATTGGAGCCGATCTGCCTGCCATTGCTGCTTCTGGGCCACTCAACTGCCAAGGTCCTGCACGTGTCTGTTCTCTATCTGCTCCCACCCCTTCTAGCTCCCAAAATGGCAATTTCACAGGAAAAGTTATGTGTCTAATGTATTTGTTCTCTTGTGACCAAAAACTTCTGCTTAGTGTGAGGTTGTGGCAATTTCTCACTGGCTGCAAGCAGTGGTTGGTGCATGGTTGCAGGAACTGGGAGAGATCTTTAGTCCTTTTCTTAAAGGCAGGAGATAAAATTCTTGGGTGATGGACTCTCTGCTAGGCAGGGAGCCTGCCTCCCTTCCCCTCTCTCTGCCTTTCTCTCTGCCTACTTGTGATCTCTCTCTCTCTGTCAAATTAATAAATAAAATCTTAAAAAATATATATATTCTTGGTCGAAAATACTCTCCCTTGCTAAGTTCATCATCTTCCTTCCTGCGGCAATGCCCGCTGTGGGGAATGGTATGTGTGCAAAAGCGCCCCCTGTAGGGTTCCCTAGTTCCATTTCGATTTGCCCATGAGAGGGGTAGAACACACTCTCCAGTTACATGCTGAGGTAGGGTATCTGGGAGATAGAGTTTTTGTGGTTTTGCTGGCCTGAACATTTTATTTTTACACCCCCCATATTTGATTGAATTCTAGAGAAGTATGGCATTTGAACTGGAAAATATTCTTTTACTCAGAGTCATTCACTCTCTTTTCTTCTGGCATCTAGAGTTCATTTTGGCAATTCCAATGTAATTTTACAATTATTTACAAAATTACAAATATTTGTATGTGTCATGTATTTTCTCTCTAGACGTCTTTATAATCTCTCTCAATCCATAAAGGTAAAAATACATGATGTTTATATTTAATGTAAATTTTATGCAATAATTCTACTGGATAGTCAGTAGCGTTTTCAAACTAGAGACCCACCCATGTACTATGTTCTAAAAAAATTGCCCATGTATTCTTTATGATACCTTCCTCATATTAAAAAAATCTTACTAGGATCTCTTACTAGGGAGATGGCAGACATCCAAAATTTGTCTCTATTTTCATGTCCTTCTCACATATGCAATACACTCATTCCAGCCCAATGCCCCTAATTCATTCCAGCATCAGCCCAAAGTCTAAGTCCCGAGTTTTATCTAAGTATCACCTGCATCAGATATGGGTGAGACAATTCATCCAGAAGGGAATGCTTGTATAGATGACTCAAATTCATCTTTAACCATTGATCAAAATTGTGACTATTTATGTAACCCTTTGTCTGGTTGGGGTTTTATTTTACACATTTCACTTCATTTATTATTGTTCCATGAAAATAGGGACAAAATGATTCCACAAGTTGCACTTTTATCTCTGAATTTTTAACAGAAGGACAAAGCATGTGGTAGAAACTCAATACTGAAGAAGTGAATGAATGAATAGATGAATCATTCATTAGGGAGGAAAGGGAACATTTCCCCCTTTACTCTTAGTTCTTTGGGCTGGTCTACTAATTAAAGTGAATTATGGGAGAAAAATTAATTTTGTTATGTACTATGTGGAATCCACACAAACACATGAAATTCCAAAGGGAAATAAAACTGGGCATGTATGTCAACCTAAACGAAGGAGAAGGGGTAAGTGTCTGGGACTTCAAAGGGACGGGAAGCAATTCACAGGAAGATGACAGAAAATGTTTGGTAAGCAAGTGTTTGTTGGGACATGCAGAAACAATGGAGCATAGGAGTTTCAACAGACTTTGCTAGGTCTCTCCGAGCCTCCTGCACCTGGTTCACATCATACTGTAGTTCTTTATGATGGTAGCTCTCCTTCGGGAGGATGTTCTCTATTGAAATTCTTTTAGGCAGTTAGCAGAAAGGTCAAAGTTTCTTCTGGGTCTTTTGGGCCTTGGTTTTTTTCAGCTCAAAATCATCTGCATGCCAAAATGGCACATCATGGCCCAACACCCTCTGGACCCCTATAATTCCCACTATTCTAAACCCAACAGTGAACCACTGCCCTGACCCCAGTCTAACCCAAAATAAAACCCAGGCTTAACTGAAGGAATTTCACAAGACACAGTGGAAAAAAGATGAGCAGAAGTACTTTACAACCTATAGAAAAATCATTTAAAATTTTTGAGTTTTGGGGTGCCTGGTTAAGTATCTGCCCTTGGCTCAGGTCATGATCCCAGGACCCTGGGACCAACCCCCATGATGGGAGCCTGCTTCTCCTTCTCACCCCTGCTCATGCTCTCTGTCTCTGTCTCTGTCTCTCTCTCTCTCTCAAATAAATAAAATATTTTCCTGAGCTGAGGTTTTATTATTGCAAAGCTGTGCTACTTTCTCCAGGTCACAGGAGGAAAGCCTGAGTCAGACAGAGTCTAAACTAAGGACCATATAAATGATCTTACAGCAAGTCAAAGATGGAATGTGACTTCCTGAAAGAGAAGAATTCCCCCATATCCTTTATTTTCCCTCAAAGCTAAAAAGAAGGAGGGAAAGGAAAGGAAAGAGGAAAGGGAAAGAAGAGGAAAAAAGAAAAAAGTCAACCAGGATAACTGTGGGACTCAGGATGTGATGCAGACTGTGAAAAATGAATTAAACCTTAGTAGAAACACACGGAAACCTCACTGGAAGAGGAGGGAGTTAAATGAAGCTGACCTAAGTGGCTGACAAACAGCTTCTCCGACTGCAGACCACAGACAAAAGACAAAGGGAGCTGTACATCAGTGCCGTACTCGTGTTGGTAAATTTAGTATTACCTAATACTGGCGAGCAATTCTGAAACAACTTTACAAGTATGCTAAGGTTAAACAAACACACAAATAAATGTTGGATAATCATTGCCAGATTTCCTACATGTTATAAACAAGGTTTATATATAAACAGGTTATTAACAAGCAGGGCGGGGCTGCTGCTAGAATGAAGCCTGTGGGGCTAGATTTGAGTAGAAGAGATGAGTATGAACTCATGTATCCTTTAACATATGTGCAGATAACAGGTACAGCAATAAATATAAACATGTGTGCACACAGGTTAGTGTTTTATGTATATTTCTTCACCTTGTCCACTGAGGGGGTCTAAAACAGTGACTTTCGTAGCAATAAGCATATCTAACCCCATATTAGGTTTTTTAAAACATAATTTCCCTCCAAAAAGAAACCAGGTCTCCCTATAGAAATGGAAATTCTATGTCTGCAACAGGGAAATGAACCTGGAGTATCTTCTGGTTCTAGAAAACAGCAAAGTGCTAAAAAAGAAAGGGAACATTGGGAGCATGTCAAAACTACACAGAAGTCAGCTCAGCTCTCAACAGCAAAAACTGGAACAATATGTGTCATAACACAAAGAGTAATATAAATATGTATTAGTCCAGACAGATATAAATAAGGGATTTAATGAAGAAAGAAATGAGAGAAAAGGGACAAATCTTCTTTGCAGAATTCAAATAATAAAGGAAGAAGAAATGAGGGACATAGAAAATCAACCTTTGAATGACACAGAAGTAATTGCTGCAAGAAAATTCTATATGTGAATGATAAAATTAATGAGTGAAACTTTAAGGAGAAATAGGATATTTATATAGCCTCAAAATGTCTTTTCTAAAATATTTATTACAATGGTGGTTTTAATGAATGCCTGCCTTTGTTTTGATAGCCCTTTCTCCAGGAGGTGGAGCTCATTTCTCTTCCCCATGAATGTAAACTAGACATTAATTCACTTCTAATGATTGGAGGATGGAAGAGAAAAAATAGCAACTTTTCAGTGAAGACATCTAAAAGATGTTGGGGAGGAAAAATTTTATTCTTCCCTTCAAAGTTTCCTTCAGCTGGTCCAAGAATTAAATTGACATGAGACAGATTAAACGGAGAAAATAAAATTTAATTTCTTATGTATGAGAGTTCCACATATATAAGAGGCACAAAGACAAAAAAGGTAAAATGAAGTCTGAGTTAAGGAATGGGAAGGGATCTGGGCCTTCAAAGAAGGGGAGGGAAAATCACGGGGCAATAAGAAGAAAGGTACATGTTTGGTAACTGGATGTTTGTCCTGCCACACAGATGGGTCACTCATATAAAATTTATCTTTGGTGGAGTGCCTGGGTAGCTCAGTTGGTTGAACGTGTGACTCTTGATTTCAGCTCTGGTCATGATCTCAGAGTCATAAGATGGGGCCCCATGTCACGCTCCACAATCAGTGGGGAGTCTGCTTGAGATTCTCTCTTTCCATCTCTTTCTGTCCCTCCCCTGCTTGTGCATGCCCTTTCTCTCTTTTTCAAATAAATAGATAAATCTTTTTAAAAAATTTTGTCTCTGGCAATAACTCTTATTCTTGGAAAGATCTCCAGTTTAGATCCCCCTAGGTAGTTAAGGGAGGGACAAAGTTTCTCTTGAGCCCACAGAGTCTTGATTGCCTTCAGCTCAAAACAGTCTACAAACTAGAGAGGCACATCTTGGGGAGACTTTAACCAAGTAATCATGGTTTACTACACCAATGACGCCATATTGATATCATGAGTATACTGGGTGTCCTTTCATGATGTGATGAGAAAGGTACTTCAACTGTATGAAAGTCTTCCTCCAAAACCATAAATCTATTTGAATCATGGCATAATATTATCACACTGAGAAGACATTCCACAAAATACCAGAACAGTGTTTTTCAAAAATGTCAAAGTCATGGAAACAAGGATAGTCTGAGAAAATGTCTCAGATGCAAAAAGACTAGGGATATATATTGATCTTTAAAAAAGAAAGTAATTTGCCCCCATTTGTAGATGTAAATATAATAAAAGATGAGCAAGATCTTGAAAGGAAAAATCCTATAGTTAAAGAGAACAACTAAAAACCATAAAACATCAGTGAAAGAAATTAAAGATGACAAAAATAAATACAAATATATTCCATGTTCATGGATTACAAGAATTGATACTGTTAAATGTCCATACTACCCAAAAATAATTGTGCAACTAAAACAATGTGTTATTTTTGTAACAACAACAAAGTCTCTGAAGTAGGAGGCTCTGGGTATGTGCATGAATGTATGTGAACTTCAGTATGGCAAATAAGGAGATATTCGACCAAAATATTCTAGAATTATTAGCTTTCCAAAAGGAGAATGATGATAATGATGGCGATGATGATGATGATGATGTCACTATAGAAAAAGTAAATTATGGATATATTAAAAATCTTAATATAAAAAGAAAATCTCCAAGGACTTGAGGTAAAGAAGGGTTTCTTGTCCAAAATTCAAAATGCATAAATCACGATGAAAAGTGAGTAAATAAAACTACAACAATTCAGAGCGGAAGCAAAACAAGAGGTAACAGAAACACCAAAATAAAACAAAACAAAATCAGAATGGGAGAAGATATTTGCAACAAATGTTTAACAATAAAAACAGAATGTATGTGTTCATGAAACTTCTAATTCCAGATATGGGTTAAATTTCAGATGTGGGTAGGTTAGGGTTTGATTTCTGTTTTCTGAAATTCTCTTACATTGCCTTCAGCTTACTACTGAGGTTGGTTTTCGCCACGGCCACAATAGCTACTAATTCTAGCTGTAGCTTAGTTCATAAATATGATGAAAGGGAAGGTCATATTTTACATTCATAAAAGAGCCTCTAATTCAATGTTGATGGTTCCACACATGAATCAAGCCCTGGTTAAGGGACATTTCATGGGCTGATACAATCAGGAATGGAAGTGTTCTTATGGGTTCAGATTTACCATGGTGAGTCCTGCAGTCTCCACCAAAATCTCAAGGTTGCCATCAAGCCAGGGATAGCTAGAATGGCTGCCAGATAGGCAATCCCAATGTCCACTATAGGATATCAATATGTTTTGATCAAAATTTGTTAGCAGATATCTTTGGAAAAATACCAAAAAAATGATTTGTTTAATTATAACATATTAGAGGAGAAAAGTAGAAATAATGAAAAATGATAATACAAATGTTACTATAAATCACTTTTTTTCTGGAGAAGTCTATAGGCACCTACCATTTGCTTTGTGTACTGTATCAGACTCCTAATCAACCTCTTCTTCACAAACTCCTTGCAATACACTCTACATTGCAACCAAAAGGATATCTCTAAATTTCAAGCAAGTGTATGCCCTGTCCATATTTTCCCAGTGGTGTGCTGTAAATTTCAACAACTGGCTTTCCAGAGTTGGAGGGTGCGAGTGGGAATGTGACTTGAGGCTTACCAGTCTCTGAGGTATAAATACTACCACCACAGCTAATTTCAAGTCACCCTGAAAATTTAAAAGAAGCTCTCACAAGTCTATATAACCCAGCTCCACACCACTACATACAATTTTCAATTGCTTCTGAAGATTCATAGAGTTTGTCTTATGATCTCCTGTGATGTGTGTAATTTCCCTCTCTCTAAAGTTTTATCTTGCCATCTGCCCCTCACACATCATAGATACACTAAACTCTTTTGTTAGTTCCCTGAATATCCCCATTCTCCCCAGCTTAAAGACTTTTGCAGGCATCCCCCTTCATCTTGCCAACTCTAGTTATCTTTAAGAGCTCGGTTTAGAAGTCTTCTAAGAAAAAAATGTTATCCCCTCTTGCCTGAGTTAGAAACTCTTCCTACATCTTCCCAGAATCCTATACTCTTCCTATCATAGCCCTTATCACTCCATGTTGTAATCACATATTTCCATAAGTCTATATCTCTTACTACGAGCAACTTGAGAGCAAAAACTATCCGTCATTCTCTATTATACATTAAACTTCTACCACAGCACATGCACATAGTTGACACTCTCCAGATATTGTTAAATGGATTAAAAAGCAGATTAGAATACATATATATACATATATATAATACATATATATACACATACACACATATATATATATCCAGAGCATGCACACACATACACACTCATTTTATATATATGTGTGTATTATATATGTGTATATATGTATTATATATATGTATATATACATATATGTATATATATATATACATATATGTATATATATGTATTCTAATATATATATATAATATATATATATAATGAGTGTGTATGTGTGTGCATGCTCTGGAGAGGCAACAATAAGTAGAGAAGAGTGTGGAAGAATCTTTGCATACACGGTAAACAAGGATCTAAGAGTAGCTATGGGTATGAACTTACGGACACTCTGAATGACACAGTTTAGTATCAAGAGAAGGGAATTCATTTATAAATGTGAAACATAAGCACTTCAGCAGTAGATAAATCAGGAATCACATATATCAGAAGGAGGTTTAACATCAAAATGCCACCTTGAAAAGATAACCATTAATATCCCTAGGGGATAGGAGGAGCCACACAGAAGTGAGGGTTTCTGCCATCTTCCCTGCACATCTGACCACCACCCCACCTCAGCCTTAGCAGCAGCAGCAGCACCATAACACCAGCATTATTTAGTACTTGTAGGTATATTTTGCCTCATAACAACTGATAAGGTCATTGATATTTTTTAAGATTTTATTTTATTTTATTTATGTATTTATTTAGAGAGAGAGCACAAGCAGTGGGAGGGACAAAGGGAAAGGGAGTGAGAGAACCTCAAGTAGACTCTGAGCTGAGATTGGAGCCCAGTGTGGGATTCGATCCCAGGACCCTGAGATCTTGACCTGGGCTGAAATCAAGAGTAGGTTTCTTAACCGAGTGAGCCACCCAGGTACCTGAAGGTCATTGATATTATCACACGTCTTTTATAGATGAGGAGAAACAGATCAAGGAGATTAAGTAACTTGATCAAATTCACACAGGTAATAAGTGACAGTTATCAAAATTTAAAGCCAAATCTGTGAGATTCCAAAGGCTTATTTTTTACGTCTCTGTTTTGCAGTTTCTCACCATCCTTTGAAGAACAAATGTTGATACTGCTCTCAAAGTCCCTGGTCTCCACCATCCTTTATGTATCAGGGTATATTGGATTCTCAGCAGCTGACTGAAGCAAAATCTCTGAGGCTTGACCCTCCCCACCTCAAATGTAGTAAAAATGTATCTTGAAGATAATGATGGATTTTTATTTGAGTTTTTACAATGCATATGTCAGCTAAAGTCAGGAAGTGCTTTTCTGCAATGAAAAAAAATATATGACTCATTTTCTTTTTTAGTGGGAGGTTGGGAGTTGGGTTTAGAGAAAACACATAAAACAGGAATTTTTCTATTTGACTTCTTTAAAACTTATTAGGCAGTGGAATAGGTAGGTAAGAAGAAAGACACTGATTTTGCGAACAACTTTGGAGCGGTGATCACAGACATTACAAAACCAAGAATGTCTAAAGAAGTATATTTTTCCTTCCATACCCAAACATACTAATGGGGTTTATAATTGGAACAGAAGAAAATTGAGTCAAATATTCAAGTTTCTCCTGATTGGTGCCCTAAGAGAGCAGGATCGCGTTTTGCAGGCTCCCATCCTCCCGAGTTCTTGGATGAAGCTCTGACTCACTGGAGATTTAAGCTTGAATTTCCTTGCTCTCAGACTTATTTTCATCAGGAGGCATTCCTGCTTATACAGAATTGGAAGGAGTGGAAATCACCTGGAAAATAAAAATATCAATGTCCAAGAATAGGATCATCATCTCCCTCTCCTTCCAACCCTTCCTTAATCATCATGATCATCACCAATAACATGTGATTGCTGATCATTACTGTGCTGAAGGTTTTATGTACATGATCCTTGCAACAAACATTAGAGGAGCATGAAAATGTTTTCATCTTATACTTGAGTTACTTAAAATCTGTAAAGAACTTATAATTTTTTCCTGGCTATACAACAAAAAACTGATAAGTTACGAGTAAATAATTGAACTTAATTATATCTGAATAAAAATGTACTAAATGTTATTATAATATTTATTATCTTGCACCAATTGTATTATTATTGATATTTTAATTTATTGATTATTATACTAATTATATGACTATAACATGATACTATGATTTTATACATGTATTGAATATTATATGAAATACACTGTTTCCTCATTTTTCCAGCCTTGATTCCATCCCACATATTCACACCATCTCTAACTCCAGGAACCCCACAAAACATTACTGCATAATTGTGTCTTTCCAATTCTGGGACTCAGTGAGAACCTCAAACCCTAGCAGTCCATGTGAATTATTAGTTATGGAAACAAACCCACCTCAGTCGAATTACGTGAGCTTTCTACGCACCACATGGCTGAGACAGAGATGCTTATGCACAATTCCAGCAAAGTAAGAATCAGCATTACGGACATCAGGCCCTAGGGGATACGATGTCTCATATCAAACCCAGCACAAACATTCAGAGGGAAAAAAGTGTCATCAGGAAACCAAATATAACGTCTCCTGCCCTTAGAACAAAGTGAACCACAGATTAGGTTTAAGACACAGACATACACGAACACTCTACAAGAGACAATTTACCAACCTAAAAACATGGGAATACTTTCCCTAGAGAGAGATACATTGCATTTATCAACGCACGTGAGGTAGTCACGGGTAAAGAAACTGTGGAGGCGAAATGCTGATACTCTCATTAACATCTACTAATTTGAATCATAGCAAAGTAGGCAGACAAGTAAATAGACAAAAATGACCCCTCCAACATTTCATTAATGGAATTTCATTAGTGGTTTTATGCATTCACACCATCGCTAGCAACTAAACACTAAAATCACTAGACTAGCAATTCCTCTGTTATCACTGAGGCACCTTGAAGACACAAATATAAAATTGCTCCAGAAGGAAAATACTATGAAATCCACAGGAATAAAAAATCAGACCAATATAAATATAAACTTATATAATTAAAAATACAACTTGGGAAAATTGATGCACAAACTTCATGCCAGCACATAGGAGTTAGTCAGTAAAAATAGATCATAAAATAGGTCATCATGGAGAAAATAGGTAAATTTGAAAGAAAATCTTGATTCTAATTGGATCTCAAAAGGAGAATTTCTAACACAAACAATGAAGTCATTTGAAAAGGTTTTTAAGGAACTTCCCTCTAAAAGGAAGACAACTGCCAAAATTCAGAAGTCAGTCTTGATTTGAAAATCCCAAACTACAGAGAACACTGCAAAACTCCCAAGTCAGTTTATTAAGATGTGAAATAATTTTTTTTTTCAATTTAACTCCTCTGGAGAGTGTAATAGTAGTAGTAATCAATATTAATAGTATAACAAAATGTGCATGGTCTCAACAGTTCATCAAATATTAACTTGTTTAATTCTTACACCAACTCTGCAAGAATGATACTATTATCATCCTCTTTTGAAAGATGAGCAAATTGGAGCACAGAAAGATTGTCTAATTTGACCTTCATTACAGAGCTAATACATGGCCAAGCCCAGATTCAAATCAAAGTTCCATGATACCTGATACATTATTCTTCTGTACATTTTGAGTTGTTTGAAATATTTTATAATTAAACATAATTTTGGAAAACATACGTTTGAAAAGATGCCGACGTAAATGCATAAGTCCTGTGACTGTGAAGCCTCACAGTTCTTGAAAGACTGCTTATTAACTGCTAAATTTATTGAGAGAAAAACAAACCCAACTAGAGCCACAGTAGCGCTGGCAATATTCATTCCAAAAGTGTTTTGCACCTAAAAAAAGAATAGGAATTTTCATTTAATATAGGAAGCACATCCTTCCTTCCTTTGGTGGTGGTTCATTTAAATAAATATCAATTTAAGGTTCTTTACACACCCAGAATCATCTTAGATGCTGGGCACACATCACAGAACAAAGGTCCATACCCTCATGGAGCTTACATTCTAGCAGCAAAGACAAAGAAAACAATTAAGCATACAAATTGGTAAACTACGTAGTATTTTTGAAGGGGAATAAGTATTAGGGCTAATGGAGTGGAGAGAGGAGGACCTGGACATCCAGAGAGAAGCGGAAGTGGGGGTGTTAATAGGAATGCTGCCTAGGAAGATGCAGTGAGGAGCCCGATACAGGATTGGATCCTGGAACTCCAGGATCATGACCCAAGCCAAAGGCAGTTGCTTAACCAACGAAGCCACCCAGGTGCTTAGAAGTCTTCAGTAATCTTAAGGAGAATAGTTATGGAGATGGGGTAGAGAAGAAAATAAAGCCTTTTGGAATGAGTTTAACTGAAACTGTATATATTTTTTCTAATTAGAGCAGTTACTGGATGCTTATAGGCTGATTAAAAAGATCTAGCAGAAAGACATTTGGAGTGGTGCACTTGGATGGGAAAAAAAAAAAAAAAAGAATGGAATCTAGTATTCAAGGAGGGATACCGGCTTTAGAGAAAATAGTGGAGAGGTCACCTGCTATAAGAGGTTAGAATGAAAAGAGAAATGGTACAGATCTGGTCCACAAAGTGAATATTAGAGTGGGGGTCTGAACGTTCTCTCCAGTGGCTTGCATTTCTCAGAATAGGAAGCAAGGTCATAACAGAGAATAAAGGTGAGAGAAAAGGGATTGGGGTTCGAGGTGACCATCCAGGGAGGGGCAGAGAATGAGCTAGAGAAGCTGTGTAGCTGGGCAGATGATTTAGAGAGAACACATAACAGGGGCATAGTAAGTGCTTCATGAATCACTGAAGGAATAGAACTTTTTGCTTTCTTTCGGTGGTGGAATCAGTGGTAGAAAGTGTATGCTCTAAGTAATTAGAATTCATCAAGTTTCACAACACACAAAAGTCAAGAAGCCTTTTTCTGAGCTTCAGATTCATCAACTATTAAAGGGAACCATCCCAATAATCACTCGAATCTCTATGACTTTCTGATAATTTACCATCTGGGTGCCTTAAGATAAGAGAATTAATTTTCTTGTGCATTACATGAGACTCAGTATCTCAGTTGGATTCACCAACCTCTACTCTCCTGCTATTAATAGATAATTTATTTCAAGTCCTATGATCATAGGAAGACAAGAAGAACTGCCACTTACCAGCGCTCTTGTGGGTTTTCTCCCAGTTACAACAGATAAGGATCCTGAAACAATGAACTGCTTGAACACAGGAAACAAAGCAGATTAGAGAACACTAAATCTCAACTATTTTTTCTTAGTACTCTTTGGATTAGTAGCTATTTGGCAATGGTTGTACAAAGATTCTTTTTTAAGTTAACATTCTACCACATGAATTATACTTGATGTCATTCATCATTTTATAGCAATGAAATTTTAAATTCATTAAAATTTTGAGCAAATCTATATTATCATCATGTTATATGTCTGGCTTTTTATAGGTTACATGAGTGTGCATACTTTAAAAATATAATAAATACATATATTTAATGTAACATAATTTATATTTAATGTAGATAACATTTATTTATATGCACATTCATATGTAACATTATTCTTGTGTTCTTACCCAGGCTTCAGATAAGGGTTTGATTCATTGGATTAGATGTTCTTTTTTTATTTTTTTAAAGATTTTATTTATTTATTTGACAGAGAAAGAGATCACAAGTAAGCAGAGAGGCAGGCAGAGGGAGGAGGAAGCAGGCTCCCCGCTGAGCAGAGAGCCCGATGCAGGGCTCAATTCCCAACCCTGGGATCATGACCTAAGCCAAAGACAGAGGCCTTAAACCACTGAGCCACCCAGGTGCCCCTGGATTAGATTTTCTTAAAGAACTTCTGCAAATCTGTCTATATTGAAATGTCCACTAATTTTTTAAATGATTATTTTTGATAAGCTATTGTTTTCATGACTCTAATTTGATAAATTGAATTCTCTACAAGTTCATGGTTTTCTTTTTTTTTTTTTTCAAAGATTTTTTTATTTATTTTGACAGACAGAAATCACAGGGAGGCAGAGAGGCAGAGAGAGAGGAAAGGAAGCAGGCTCCCTGCCGAGCAGAGAGCCCGATGCAGGGCTCGATCCCTGGACCCTGGGATCATGACCTGAGCCGAAGGCAGAGGCCTTAACCCACTGAGCCACCCAGGTGCCCCAAGTTCATGGTTTTCTTAAAACTTCATTCTGTTTTATGTCTCATATATCTTACAACCTTTTATCAAACCAATCCTAGGGTTTGAAGGCAAACGTCAAAATCATGGAGAGCTAAAGCTTGCTACATAAATTCAATTCTTGAATTCTGACTGAACATGAAGGAACGGGTTTTGAATTCCACTTCAAATAACAAAGTGGTTATCACAAGAAACTCCAGGCTCATTAGACCCTCATGGTCAAGAGCATATGCTCTGTGTCTTGATGCCATCTTAACTTTTCTCATTCTGTTTCCTAAGGCAAACTGTCACACCCCTCTTTGCCTGCGTTTCTTTTTCTGTAAGATAGAGATGTTAATAGCTCCATGTCACTGATCTTATAGTTATATGGGGATAAAATGAAATAACACATGGTAAGATACTAGATATGGGCCCAGCAAACATGAAGCACCTATTAAAAACAGCTAAGGTTTTTATATATTTTTTCCACTTAATTTCCTAGTGACCCAGTGAGAAGGTCCTTATATTATTTCTACTATCCTAGGAAGCTGGAGGGCAAGAGCTAAAATATCTTTTTCCAAAGGCACATGGTTTAATAAGGATTAGTAAGAGGAAGATCGGTAAACAGAAGGAATCACACATCAGTGTGTGTAGATAGCAGGGTCTGTATACAGAAGAAAGGGGAGGGAGACAAGGATATAGAAAGGCCAGATAAGAAACGCTTTGTTCCAAGTCACGGATCTTAGACTTTTGCTCCACTGGTGATACAGAGCCAGAGAAAAGTTTCTGGCAATGGGAATCCAACAATCAGATTTGAATCTTAGTCTTGAGGATGCCTTAAAAGAGTGAGTTCTAGTTCCCTGACCACTTTTTTTCAACAAACTGACCTCAGCTTTCTGAGAAAAGAATATTCATTTCCAGTTGAATAATTGAGACTCTCTATTATTCTCTTTTCTATAATATGGAAATTTCCCATTTAGATAGGATTTATGATGCAGAAAAAATGTGTACTCCTGATTTTCTGGAAAAAAAATCCAGATTCTAGCTAGGTCATCTAAATGATTATATTAACTACTTAAACATTTCAGAAATGTTAAATCCAAATTACATGTGTTAGACTATATCCAGAAACTGAATATACTCTTTTGTCAGAACATGAGATCTGATTTGGATCAAGAAATTTTTGACCAGATGATGAGCAATTTTGTTTTACAGGACATCTGAAGGTCAATGATTTTGGGGAAGAAAAAAAAAAAAAAAGGTATGAATAAATCAGAGCTCAAAATTTGCTATACATTTTTTCTTCTTCATTTGCCAATTACACGTTCCATTTACCTTTTTCAGCTAACCCTTCCCATCTTTGATATGCCATGGTAGCACCTTTGTTTGAGACCAAACACATATAAATTCCCGAAGTTCTAATACCAGAATCTACAAACAAAACAAACCCTACCTAATTAACAAATACTTCCTACTAATCACCTTTTAAAAAAAAATAAACCATCAGGTAGGTGATGGTCAAATAACAAAGCTAAATAAATAAATTTTAAGATCACTTAGGACCAAAGCCCATTTTATTGATTACATTTTTACCTAGATAGGGGAAATCAATCTTCTGATTTCAAGACTGTGATCAGCAGGCAAATCTCTTATGTCTCAAACCAGGACTCTCTTGGCTACACAAGACAATTCACCAATACTCAGTTTCCATTTGATTTTCTTAGTATCCATAATACCTGGGTTTAATACATGAATACATTAACTTCATGTTTGGGACTTAAGTTGTACTCAGAAAATATGATTTCTCTTGGTCAGAAAGGCACTTTGTTTTTAAAACATGTGTAAAGATTACAAATCAAACCCATAGCAGGCAATCTTCAAATCACCTAAGAACGACACTATAATAATCCAACACATTTCTAGCAGTGGTATCTATGCAGTGATCTCTGGTCAGGGGAATAGGAATACTCACAAATATAGGGCCCCACAGTGGATAAGCTGTGTAGAAGATAAAGAAAAACACACTGAAGAAATGGAATATGTTTCTTAAGGAACCTAGAAAAACACCTAGAACCAGAATAATTGCTCCACTCAGGATCTGGACGGCCTGTAAGAAGAAGGGGGGAAAGGCATAATGGTCATATAGTAATGTACACGGAGAAGAGACCATTTTAATATCCTTCAGAAAGCAGGTATCATTGCTTGAAATGATTATAAAGTCAACTAATTTAACTGGGCTAGGGCTTAGGCTCAGAGGTTTTCATCCCATGCTATCGCCACCGATCCCAGGGGCAGCCCTTCATCTCCACCTCTCCCCCTGCTCCTGTTTATTCTCACAAACCCCTTCCACAAAGTGGTAGAAGAGTACAGGCAACATGGCTGACCTCATAGATAAGGTCAATCATCTTCCTAGCATACTTTAGGGCCATAATATGATGGGGAAGGCACCCAGACATTAAACAATGGTTCATTAAGCCTTCCTCAACACAATTTTTAAATTTAAGATATGGAGTATGAGTTCATAAGAACTCAGCCTCCTGATGTGCTGCTCAGACTGGAGTCCATTCTCCAATGTTGATAGGATGTTTCCTACTCTCCAAGTCTAAAGTCGATCCTGGTCTTTTCTTTAAAAAGTACACTATTGACTCAGTGTTGAATAACTTAGATTCCCCCTGATGGGAATAAACAAGATTTCCCATATGATAGGTATTTTCTTCCATCTTAAACCTTTTTTAAACTAAGGTTGACATACCCCAAAGGCTTGTAGTTTCTCCTTCAGATGATTTTGCAATTCACCAATGGGCTGGTAGACAGAGTTATTTATCACCTCTGGTTCTGCTTGGCTTGCTGGAGGACTACCTGTTGAGGCTATCCTAGGTTCTTCATTACCAACTTCTTGGGAGGCCATCTGGGGTTATTGATGGCTGTCACAAAAAAGAAGTCCAAAGGATTGACGTTTTCCCCTTTACTGTTAGCTAAAAATTTTTGAGCACAACAGATATGTTTGATTCAAAATGACTTCAAAATGGTGCAACAATTTCCATTGTTGAGTTTCATTTTGTCTTGGGGTAGTAATCATTAGACTATTGTAGTAAGTCTGGGTGTCTCATTTAACCTTGAAACAGTGAAGAGTCATTCCCTTCTCTTTTTTATTATACAGGTATACATTATTACATAGGCCCCTCTCTCTGCAAATCTATCCTAGACAACTAGACAGATGGCTTCACTGAGCGGTGAACCCTTAGGTAAGGAAGATGCCTTTGGTCATATTCCTATAATAACAATAGGTATAATTTATTGAGTGCTTACTGCTACATGCCAAATGTGGTCTAGTTCCTGCGAATGTCTGAACATATTTAATGCTCCTGACAGTCTATGTTGGAATATTATTCCCACTTTAAGATGAGAAAATGGAGGCATAGAGAGGTTAAACCACATACCCAAACTTACACCTTTCATAAATGAATTCAGCTCTACTAGAGACATTCTACTTTAAGGTCCAACATTTTTAAAAAATCATTATGCTACATACTACTATAGGGGAAAATAGCCTTCTGGGCAGCCATATAGCTGTGGATAGTTTACTCACCATGGAAGAGCCAAGTCGAAGTCTGAATTTGGCCATTTACTAGTTGAATGATCTAGGAATGGGAACCTCAGTGTTCACATATGTTAATGGAAATAATTTTAATTTCATATTAACTTTACAAGGGGCAACTTTGATAAGGTATGAAGTCCCTAACCTAACAAACAGTTGCTAAATGTTGACTTTAACTTACACTCTGCCTTGTGTCAAAAGGACTTAAAGTATCATATATAAATATCACCAAACAACCACCACAATCATTGCAACTAAAAAATACATTATCACTAAAATATACACAGTATGTTCAATCTTGGACAGTATAACTTCATAGTATAAAAACTGATAGGGGCGCCTGGGTGGCTCAGTGGGTTAAAGCCTCTGCCTTCAGCTCAGGTTATGATCTCAGAGTCCTGGGATCGAGTCCTGCATCGGGCTCTCTGCTCAGAGAGGAGTCTGTTTTTCCCTCTCCCCTCTGCCTGCCACTCTCCCTGCTTGTTCTGTCTTTCTCTTTTTCAAAAAATAAATAAAATCTTTAAAAAATAATAAAATAAAATTTCTCCATTGGGAAAAGTGTGTGTGTGTGTGTGTACATATTTAAAGATTTTATTTTTTTAAGTGATCTCTACACCCAATGTAGGGCTCGAACTCACAACCCAAAGATCAAGAGTCACATGCTCCACTGACTGAGCCAACCAGATACCCTGGGAAATATGCATATATTTTAGATAAGACATCTACTGCTTTAAAATGTATGTAATGTGGGGAGCAGCGCTCCTTCATGATCAGAAGCTGCTTGCCTGTTATTCCAGCTTCATGCCTCCCCCTCCCTATCTCATAGCTCCATCCAGCCATGGTTTCTTTCTTTTAATTCCCCAAGCATCAAGCTCTCAAAAGTCTCAAACCCTCCTTCTCAGTATTATTCCTCCCGTCTTGAACACGTTGTCCCTCAGGCTCCACCTAGATAATGTCTGGTCTTTTTCCAGACTGACCCCTTGCCCACATCCACACTTTTCATGCAGGAAGCCCTTTTCAGTCCTGCCCAAGTCTGGAGGAAGCTCCCTGTTATTAAGAATGTCTTCTGCTTCCCTTTTTATACCACTTACCCTTCTAAGCCTCCAGTGACTGGAAGCTCAGCTTTATCTGCTGTCTTCCCAACATAAGAAGTCAGTGCCTATGTCCTTGTCTGTTACACACTGGACACTCAGGGAATACATGCTTAACTAATAAATAAATTTTTGGTCCAGCTCAATGGAGCCATGCTGTACTGAAAATCTGTTTTCAAGGATTGGAACCTCTCCTACAGAGAAACTCCAGAGAACTTCTAGAGGGGAGAAATCGAGTCTAACCACATCATTTAATTTGATTTTTTTTGAATAACTATAATTACCAGGGAGAATTTTCAGCCTTTAGGCAAAATAAATTATGTTCAATTATTTGCTCAATTTAGCTTTATTTTTTTTTTAGTGAGAGAAGTGTAGATTTTCTGAGAACCCCAGTTAAGTTCACCCATCTGGCTTTTACTCTGTGTCAGGCATTGTTCTAAGTGTTTTACTCATTCAACCCATTTATCCCTCACATGTCCACATGAATAAGTACTACTCTTGTGATCCTTTCCATTTTACAGGCAGGAAAGTTATGTCACTTCCCAAAAAACACATAGCCAACAACTGAGGAGATAGGAATCAGAACCTGGTGACCCAGCTCTAGGATGTCATTATGATCCCTCCGAGCTTATGCAGAAACCCACTCACTAAACCCCAGGCTTCAGGTGTGTCCAGACCATCCCATTCCCAGAGCTGGCAGCCAAACTTGGAGGCAGCCCCTTGGATGGAATACATCTTAGGGGTGTGTGTGTGCATGCCTATGTTTGTGCGTGCACATGGCTATGCATGTCCAGGCCCGTGTCTTCCCAAAGAAATAACTATATAATTATATCTAACATTTTGGCACCAGAGAAGCCATGCTCTTCGCTGAAATTCCAAATCTCTACAAAGCAACCATACAGAAAACTCTGCAGACATCCTCATCCCACTGGGGGGCACCCCGAGCAGATAATTAAAAAGGAGGCTTTCTCTGCAGAGGAAATCTATAGGGTTTACCTTGGAGGCTTCAGGCCTTGGAAGATGTCTTGCCTCTGAAGCCAAGTAGGGGACACTCGATAATGATGGCTAGAGTGTCTTTTCTGGAAAACTGCAGCCTCTTCTGACTCTGACTTAACGTGCCTTTGCCTTGTACAACAGCGTATAGGAGTCAGTGAAAACGTGTTGGCTGGAGAGCTTGCTAAGACCACTCTGAGTTCACTGTGCTTCCTGAAGGCTTACCATTGATTAGGAAACTGGCAGCAGGAGTAACTGTCTTCTGGCTTTGAGACATTGCCCAATGCATTGTTGGAACAAGAAATACAAGCAGGACATACAGGGAGATGGCTGGGAAGGCACTGGGGATGGGCACCGAAGAATTATGTCGAAGAACAAAGAACAAAGTCAGTAAGAGCAGTGTCTAGATGAGGGAGAGTGGTCCCATGCCTCACATTCAGGTCTTACAGGCTTCGAAAGGCTAGTTAAGTTGCCAGCATTATAGGTACAAAAAGTATACAAACTGTAGTTTAAATACATTGAATGATTGCCATGGAGGAGACATCACTCTACATGTTCTACATGCATTGACCCACCTCCTCCTACATGACATGTAGAACATGTAGAGTGGGTCAACGCTAACTCCAGACCAAGGAACAACTGTTAGGCCAATTTCATAGAAAAGAAGACTATCGCAGGGAAATGTTAACCAGCTTTCCTAACATCAGCCCATACCTGGCCAGGCTGTGTGCAAACTTCAGGCTCTGGGTACCGTGAGGTCAGAGCAGTGCCTGTTACCCCCAGTGCAATTTTAATAACACCTCTCTTCATTTTCAGAGGTGTCCCAGCTTAGAAGATGAATTATTGTGAAAATTAATAAAAAGAAACCTTGTTTAAAAGGGTGTTTGGAAAGGGGCACCTGGGTGGCTCCATTGGTCAAGCACCTGCCTTCAGCTCAGGTCATGATCTCAGGGTCCTGAGATGGAGACCCAATTCAGGCTCCCCACTCAGTGGGAATCCTGCTTCTCCCTGTCTCTCTTCTTTTTATCCCTGCTTGTGCTCACTCTCTCATGCTCTCTCCCTCAAACAAACAAACAAACAAACAAATCTTTAAAATAAAATGGTGTTGGGAGGTCAAAGCAGGGAGCTCTCACACCCTATCACTTCTCGAGGATTGCAGACCCCACAAGAAGAGATGTACCTTCTCAAGCTACTTTACCTACTTTACTACCCAGTGCGAGGAAGAAAGGTGCTTCCCTAACAGCGGCCCAGCCACAACTCAGCCAATGAGGAGGTCCTATACTTGGAACTCCCTCTTTAGTCCAATGGACTTTGCGTTTATGGCAGCTTTCCCCAGCTCCCCACAGCTTCCTCTGTAAAAGAGCGGTCCTCCCTCTGTTGGTCTGCCTTGGCGGTGGTTTGTTGTAGCTTGCTTTTCTCAAGTGGTAATTCTCTACTATTCCCAAATAAACCCCTTTCTGCTGGTCAAATGACTGGCAGTTTCATTTTCAAGGTTAACATGACATAATCATCCTCAATAGATAAGTGTCCTTAAGTAGGTGGTGGAACAATCAGAGCAAGAGACAGTAAGGAAATAAGTAACGTGAAGATTCGCACTGCCATCTTTAGGACAGTCACAGGGCAGGACTGGTGAGGAAAGGCTGGAAAGGGAAGCTTGTGAGGAAGAGGAGAATGTTCCTAACAAATTGGGTGAGGTTCAAGTTCTAGAAACTGGAAGAGAAGTGGGAACTTGGTCACAGAAAAGAGAAAAAGGGATGGATACGATGACCCAAGGAGAGCTCTGGTAGACTGTGAACTTGGGCACTGGATATCAAGTGAGCAAAGGTCCCGCAGCCAGTAACAATATGCAGGAGCTCTGCGACCGCGGCTGGCACCTGAGCCTGGGACAGATGCTGGGGAGCGAGGGAAGACAGAGAAATTCTAACCGTAAATCATGAGGAAATAGCTAACAGGATGGCAACAAAAATATATTCCTCCTGTTTCACTTTAGCCAGAGCCATTGCAAATGGAATACTGGAGAGGAAGCAGGAATAGGAGGGGGAGGAGAGAGGAGGGGGGAGGGGGGAGAGGAGGTAGACGGGGGAAAAGGAGGTGGAGACGGGTGGGAAGGGGAGGAGGAGGAGGAAGAGGACAAAGAAGAGAAGGAGGAGGAAGAGGAGGAGGAAGAAGAAGGGAAGGACAAGAAAGTGTCTTCAGAGAAGGAGAGGAAGAAATGAGTAAATGAAAAAAAAAGTAGTTCCTTTTAACGTACTTGTTTTAAATGTAGAACTGTAGGGGGGTGGAAAGAGCTCTGAAAGGAAGTTACTTCAAGTCTAAGACTTCATTTATCTCATTTGTAAATATAAGAGCTAGTGCCCACCTTAGAGAACAGTGCCTGTAAAAAGCAAATGACAGAATGCATCTAGACATCTTAGCAACTAAGGTCTTTACATGCATTCAAAATAAATGAATAAAAAATGGGAAGCCTCTTCAATTATTTAGGGAGAGAATGATTATGGAAACTGCTCTCAAAAGACTCACAGAAATGTCCTCCACGGGTGTGTCACATCCCCTGATTCCAGTGGCTGTGGAGTGTCAATGCCCCTGTGGCACGCCCCCACTGTCACGGATCTGCTGGCTCACTGGGCACAGGACCAGACTGGGGCTCAACTTCTCCTACTCACACCAGGTCTCCTCATCCAGCCTCTTCGAGTCCTGGACCAGGTGTTCATGCAACACCATGGTGATGGTGCCAGCTTCTGCAGGTCCTCCACATGGTCAAGGTTGGAGACAATGAGAGAAAGAGGCAAGTTCCAGTATGTTCCCAGCCCTGCTGACCTTCAGCAGCACTGGGCTTACCATCAGATGCAAAGACAATAACCTTCCATGCATTTCTACTCCAGTTCCCAAAATGTATTGTTCTTTATGACAAATATGTTATCAATATCATGCATATTGGTTCTGTTCCCCTGATTGAACCCTGTCATAAGGTCTGAGTGATATATCACTACTCTTTCGATTCTCATTTCGCTATTAGCTTTGGACTTTCTTTCCTATGAGCTGTCAGGAGAAGTATCTGATTAGAATAGCATAGAGTCTGTTTCTTCCAGAAATAGCTTTCAATCCTAAAATGCCTTTTCACTCTTCTCCAAAGGAGAAAAGCAGTAGACCCTGGAGAACTCTAATGTTTATATACGGTACAGAATCCTCTTAATTGTAGGTAGTTTAGGGTCACTCCTTGTTTATGGGGAAATTTTATAAATATCACTGTTTGTCATTCTGTTTCATTCAGTGTGATCTTGTGATATTTTGGCTCCTATTTTAAAAGAATAGGAAGAATACAGGCTCTATAATCAAAATGGGTTCTTTTTTCATGTGATCCCCTTGCTAGCACTATATCTTACTAAATTTATGTCCTGATTAGAAATAGAAGTGGGCGCCTATACGTATTCTAATTAGTCCCAAACATTGATTGAACATGTGTCTGCTGATGATACTAGTATGGTGGACCAAAGCCCTGTAGTCTCTCACTCATGGTTCCTACCCAGGCCTGGATAGGAAACTTCTGGTACTTTTTGCTCATGTAAGAGGTCCACCTTGAAGACCCAGGCTCTTGTTCAAGACAAGGCTCATAGCCGGCATGCCCACCCGCATCTCAGTGTCCCTACTGCCTGTGAAGACAGGGCTGGTTTCCAGTGCGTCTGGTTTCTGTTCACGGACTGAAGTTCGCTTGGATTTTTGCAACAGACCTTCTTTTCTTGGATAAAGCACTGGATAAAGCACTTCATCTTCTACCCACTGTATTTCTCAGGAGAAACTCTCTCTTATGTTACATGACTAGGGGTTCTTGCTCACATGGTCTTCTGCTAACCCCCTGGTCTGGGCAAAGGTAGCTCTTCCCTCTGGCTTAGGAGGCTCCTAAACCAGCATCTTCTCTTTAATGCCCCCTTCATTTGTATCTCCTAAGGTTCTCTCTCTATTCAACTGGCATGGAAATTAGACTTTCACTCTTTCTTGGAACCCGAAAAAAGCAATCTGCGCTCCTTCTGACGAGGCTGCTCCCTCTAGTGTCCAAATGGGGATACAACACTTGGGAAGCCGCAGACTTCACACTGGGCACCTGCCAGGGCTAAATCAGTGGGATCACTTTGATCCCTCCGTCAGCAGCACACGTTCTGTAAGTCTTCCCTGGACATTGTTCAAGCCAATCCTTTGGCCCTTGAACAAGTTCTTAAATTCATCTCCAGTGCTCTTTTTCTACAGTGAGAATGACCTAGAGTAGATACAGCCTTGGAGAGCACCTTCCTTCCTGACCTTCCCCACTAGCCTCTGCTGCTAGAACACTGCTTTGCTCTGGCTGGGTTGGGACTAAGGTTGCCAGACAAAATTCAGAAGCCCCAGTTAAATTTGGATTTCAGGAAAACAACAACTTAAAAAATATTTAAGTATGCCACATATGATATTTGATTATTTAAAGTCCCAAATATTGCATGAAATATAATTACAACAAAAATAATACTATGAGAAATCCAACTTTAACCGGGAATCTTGTATTTTGATCTGCCAAATCTCATCAACCTTACTTAGGGCACAAATTCCACTCTATTCCCTTGGATCATTTCCTGACCATTGCCAAACATGTTGTCAACTCTGGGCTACCACTCCGCCCCTCAGCCCACCAAGGTATTGGACTTCTGGTTTCTAAGTGGCCATGGGGCTCATCAGGAAAGAGTGACAGAGCTTGCAGCAAGCCGTAGGGAAAGTGCATCTACAGGGATCCTTCCCCGATGGACCTGCCCCAACTTACTGACCAAGTGAAACTTTCAAGCATTTCCAGTGGCTTCTTGATAAGTCATTCCCTGAAGGAGCCACCAAGTCACTCTTGCCTCCTTTTCAGAGTCAACCTACAGGTTTTTAGCAGGGAGTTTTGGGGCCTTTTAATAGGCTATTTGGGGGGGGGTTACTCACTACTAGTTGGGCTGTGGTTGAGCTACTCAAGTAGAACTTGCCTGGGTTCCTCAGCCCAAATGTCTTCAGATCCTTACCGCTTCCTGCCTCCACACTCCCCCCTCATGATTCCGTCTCCTTTCCATCTCTCCACCAAAATCGCTATTGGCTTCTCAATACTTTTCTTTTTAAGAGCATATATTTCATAGAACAACTTTCATTTTCTAATAGAACAATAAATTCCAGTTGAAAAGTCTAACTGATGTACTATTAAATGTATTTCCATGCCATTAGGTTCATATGGGATGAGCCATTGTGCCTTGTAATCAGGCTAGCATAATTTTTTTACGTCAGGCTCTCTGAAATATAATTTATAACAATCAGTTTCCTTTGTCAGGTGTATAGTCCTATACATTTAGGCAACATCCATTAAAGTGTAAACTCTACCATAAATCAAGCTAAAACAGCTGCACATCTAATTCTTAGCACGTCGAAGTTTTCTTCACATCTACAACTGACCTGGAACTCCATCGTGTCGCTGAAAACTACTTCTCAAGGAAAAGATTCCTACTATCACTGGCATCCTTCTGCACTTCCCAAGGAAAGCAGGAATGTATTTTCAAAAAGAAAACAGGTGTGGGCGCCTGGGTGGCTCAGTGGGTTAAGCCGCTGCCTTTGGCTCAGGTCATGATCTCAGAGTCCTGGGATCGAGTCCCGCATCGGGCTCTCTGCTCAGCGGAGAGCCTGCTTCCCTCTCTCTCTCTCTGCCTGCCTCTCCATCTACTTGTGATTTCTCTCTGTCAAATAAATAAATAAAAATCTTTAAAAAAAAAAAAAGAAAAGAAAACAGGTGGCATTTAAGCTTGTGAACTGATCAGTACCTTGTCTTTGATGAGTTGTGATTACATCCAAGTCCAGCTTCGCTTCCCTTAAAACTGAGAAACGAAGTATCTATCACTATATTGTCTTTGTAAATGTTCTGGATGAGTCCACCCTTCATCACTTACATAGAATGAAACAGAAGGAGCATATACACCAAAACTTACGAGGCTCTTCAGAGTCAAGGCAGGCTACCTGCTACAACTTAAAAGAGGAACATCTAACAACAGAGACACTCTTGTGATTTTCTTTCTAGTTTTGATTTCCAAAAAAGGACTGACGATTATTTAAGGGACACCTTCACCAAAATAATTCAGCATCTTTTCATGATAAACTGTCAACCAATTACAGAGAGATAGAACGCACCTTCACATAGTAAAACCTGCATAAAGCAAGCCCTTAGTGAACACCACACCTGAAGGTGAAAAGCTGAAAGCTTTTCCTCTAAGAGTAGGAGAAGATCACTACTTTTAAAAGCAGCTGGGAAATGATTTAACTTATTTTTTTTTCTTCTCTGTAAAATTGGTGTAATATTCACACATAACTTTGGGGTTATTAGAATCAAGTAAGTTGTCATTAGATGCTGGTAATATCACCTGACACATGTTAAGCCTTACAGAAGGGTTACCTCTTACTTTTATATTGACTGTAAAAGGTAGATGCTCATTGTGACAATATTTAAATTCTCTGATGAGTAAACAACTCCAAGCAGCATTTTATTGAAAATGATATAATAGCAACACTAAAAATTTAATGAAAATATTTTAATGAAAAATACCTTGGCAAAAATCAGACTCCAAGCTCATATGACACCCAAAATATATATATTTACAAAGCGATTGAATAACAAATGGAACAACTTCATTCTCCTAATTGATATAAGAAATATACCAAAAGTCAAGAGTGACTTTTTTGTATATTACACGGGAAGACTCCCTCTTTAGGGAAAAGATGTCCAAAGAAGGAGTCTTCCCATGCAATATACAAAAAAGTCACTTTTTTTTTAAAGATTTTATTTGTTTATTTGACAGAAAGATCATAAGCAGACAGAGAGGCAGGCAGAGAGAGAGGGGGAGAAGCAGGCTCCCCGTTGAGCAGAGAGCCCAATGCGGGGCTCGATCCCAGGACCCTGAGATCATGACCTGAGCCGAAGGCAGAGGCTTAATCCACTGAGCCACCCAGGTGCCCCAAAAGTCACTTTTTTCTATTTATCACCAGCTACATGATGAATATATCATGATGAATATATCATTTATATATATAAAGGATGAATATAAATTCATGATTATATTGATAGCATGTTGGGAAGATACTACCCTTGACTACCTCAATCCATTGATTATTTCAAGTGTGGAAAAATCACATCAGGGAAAGAACAGAAAACCGAACATCAAATTTCAGTTAAGAAAGTGGTTATTTAGGGGCACCTGGGTGGCTCAGTTATTAAGCATCTTTCTTTGGCTCAGGGCATAATCCCAGGGGGTCCTGGGATAGAACCTCACATCAGGCTCCCTGCTTAGCAGTGAGCCTGCTTCTCCCTCTCCCACTCCCCCTGCTTGTGTTCCTTCTCTCGCTGGGTCTCTCTCTGTCCAATAAATAAATACAAATCTTTTTTTTTAAGAGAGTGGCTATTTAAATTCTAGAATATGAATCTAATTTCCTTCTGCAACAATCAAATATGACATACACTGAATTATTTTTAGGAATCGATTGTACCAATTAATTAGGAAAGCCACACGAGTTAAAGTGTCTTCACACAAAAGCACTTTGTCCTGGGAGTTAGTACATTAAATTTTAAACTCTGCACCAAGTTAGTCTCTGGCATATTTAGATACCTATCTCCATTCTTTACTTTTACTAAAAAACATTTAGAACATATTTCTCAAAGGTTTATATCAACTAGATCAAATTATTGTCATTGGGGATATTTTGTTCTACTGTATAGAATAGAAAATAAAATTTAAATGGGTGGTATAAATTACCAGTAGTTAACATTAAATTAATAAGCTATACCCCGATGAAAAATATATATATATTTATATATATATTTTTTGTGTATATATATATATATATATATATATATATATATATATATATCTTCCTTGAATCAGGGATTTTTAGGGAGAAGATATCTAAAAAAAGATTTATACCAACTTTTTTTTAATACAAAAAGGTTTTTCCAACAAAATTCATGATGTCAGTTCCAATGTTCCATTCCTCCTTCCGGACTTAGTAAGCCTAGTTCTTCCGGTGTTGTCTCAAAGTCAGCAATAAAGGGACTGGGGTCCAATTTTATTTCATTTTCTGTAGAAACTGGTGTAAGCCACACTGATTTCCTAAAAAAAAAAAAAAAAAAAAAAAAAAAAAGGAGCAGATATTGTTGGCATACTTGGCACCTGTTCTCCCTGAGTCTATACTTGGGTCCAACTTATTAAGTTATTTTTACCCCTGTGGCCATTTTCAGTATAGTGATTTAAGGTTGTGGCACAGTGCCCAGACCCTCTGCATAACAGGTGATTTGAAATGCTTGCTTTAGTCAAGTACCAAAATGCCCAAGAAAATGGATTCAGACAAGTAGATCCTAAGAATAGTAAGTAAAAGCTGCCAGAGTTTAATCTGAACTAGTGTAGTAGTGGCACAGGGTGTCTGTGTGTGTGTGTGTGTGTATAGCAGTAAAAAAGTATGCTGTAACACCAGTAGGCTAACTGTCTATCTATTTTGGCCTAGTTTTCATTTTTCCCAAAGGAAGATGAGCTGCAAACAACCCAAAAATCACTGTTGAAGCAGAAATGCCGGTGTTATCATTAGTGATCAGGTAGCCTATAGAGAAGCAATAGCTCCAGAGCATTATTTCACAACATTTCATATTACTCTAAGCATTGGCTAATATATAGGAATGAAAATGTGTGTGTGTATGTGTATTTCTCTACAGAATCAAATGTTAGTGTCAGCTACTTCCCAGAGTGTCACTAAGCTCCTCAGCCTTACACGTGCCTTATGGAAATAAGTTAAAAGAGTATCAAGAGGATGTAACAATATGAGTGTATATAATGTCACTGAGTTGTACACTTGAAAATGGTTAAAATGATAAATTTCAGCTTACATATATTTTACAACAATAAAAAAATAAAATACCAGGGGTGCCTGGGTGGCTCAGTCTTTTGAGCGTCCGACTCTTGATTTTAGCTCAGGTCTTGATCTCAGGGTTGTGAGTTCAAGCCCTGAACTGGGCTCCACATTGGGCATGGAGCCTACTTAAAAAAATTCTCCCCTGCAAAAAATACTGCACATTTGCTCTGAGTTCTACCTTTTTTTTTTATGTCAACTATTTTCACATATTAAACAAGGATAAAATTTTTTCCAAGATTTGTAACTGATAACACTCAATGTAAATATTACAGTGACAAGATTTGTAACTTGTGACATTCAACGTAAATATTAAAGTGTTTCACCACACACCATTTTACTTGGACTCAAAGTTCATGTGGGGTCCCTTTGGGATTCAATGTCTCAGCTCCACAGAACTGCAAGCAAAATGCTTTTAATGATTAGGTTGATAAACCTTTCCTTTCATGTATTCCATGAGTTAGTATTAAAATGAAGAACTTATGTTCCCTTCTATTAACATGGAATTAAACCATGAGGTGTATTAAAGTATTAGGAAGGAGGAGACACTGAAAAATAGTATCAGGCTTGATTCTTCCATTTATTAAGGCGACTGAGTAATGAGTCTTCTTTGTGGTTCAGTTGTTGCAAAATAACCTCATTATACTAGAATGTATATGAAAAATAAAAGTATTAAGTATTTTTAGGGAGGCTATTTTCACATTTGGACGTATGGTTATGGGTGAATCAAGTCTAAAGTTCGTGCTTCTGCAGAAGTATCTTAAGTAAATGGGAAGCAGATACATCTCAAAGAAGACTGGTCTATTGGACTCACCTAGAGGCAGAACACTCCAAAGGGATCTTCTGAGGGTCACAATGTAGATTCCGAGGGTTAAAGTACATCTCAGTTTGGAAAAGGAGAGTATCCTCCGAAACAACCTAGGGGAGCAGAAAGGTTAAATAGAAGGTACTTCTAGTAACAGGGGAGGCATACACACATTTGAGTAAGAGGTAGAAAACATTTACAATCTCAAAGTTGGCTACCATCACAATGGTCTGACAACCCACGGGGACAGAAGAGAAGTATTATCTGTAAGAGCATATTTAAAGTGCCTGGGGGAAAAAAAATCTTAATAGAACATAGGAGCAAACCTAAACTGCCAATGAGAGCCATCTTTATGACTCATTAATGGAAAGATTTCCAACAGTTCTCTCAAAAAGGATTTGGAGGTCAAATAACAGAGTGGTTTAAAGTATAAGCTTTGAAGGGTAATCGTCCTGGTTTGGTGTCTATATTACCATTAACCACTTTGCACCCTGGAAACATTGTAAAAGCGCCTTCTAAAGCTTCATTCCATTCTCTCATTTCTAATAGAGCCAACACCTTATTTGTAGGTGACTATTACAGTTAGTCACTGGACAAAATATCTCTGTAGTATGAATATAACCTGTTCAAATAAGGGAATCTATGAAAAGATAATATTCCAGGATAATAATACAGTTGAAGATTTATGCCTAGAAGAATACGTAAGAGACTTTATCCCAGTGAAAATCTACTTGCTGTATAGACACACATCCTCAAAGCACAGGCAACTCAAATGACCCAATGAATAGGATATACCTTTCCAGGAACTCTGACCTTTCCCATTAGGAGCACCAAAAGGAATTTAAAATTGTCTGCTAAGCTTTAGTAAAATACAAGTAAAATAGGGACAACTTAAAATCGGTTTCCTAACCAATCTTGAATTGCATGTCCTCAGGTCCTATGCACACAGACGTCCCAATGTCTAGTGAATGATAAGTAAGGAACTGTGTTTTTGTCACCCATAAATTATGATAATTAGAAGCAAAATTTGCTCTTTAAAACAAAACAAGAAAGACAATAATTTTAGTGCCAGATATAAAGATCTAAAAAACTATTTAGAAGTTATTTTTATAAATAATCACGAGTCTCACCTTTATCCTGATCCCACAGTCATATACAGGGTATATAAAATCATATGCATATGTTTGTATCCGAGTCACAGGGCAACCTGATCCCAGATATAATTCATCAGCAAATATATACAGATTGCTGCTGTACCCACATGGGCTAACTGAAATCATCAACCAGTCCATAGAACAACTTACTTTCACTGCGGAAAGAATCATAAGAGAAAATATCAGATATGTATTTATCTCAGGGAAGAATTCGAAGATTATTCAGCTATGCCCTCTGTGATTAACTAAAAGGTATTTCTTTCTCTGACATAATCAAGGCTTAAAGAACAACATATAAAAGTTTTCACATCACCGTTAGTTTCCAAAATATCTGCATCATTATATCCTCAACTAATTAGACTTCAGTTATTTCACAGGGAAGGACATCGACCCATAAGAATAAGAAAATGACCATCTTCTAGCCCTCTGCCTCCTCTTAAAAAAATTAGATGCCAAAGAGGGTGGTCTACCTAGGGCTAAACATAGGGACAGAAGTAAAGTGCAATGCATTTGAGTAGAAGAGACATATTCCCAGGAATGCTTGTTGGAGAGGAAGAAGAAAAAGAGCGGGAGAGTACAACCCATGTCCGGAGAACCCAGAACCAGAGACAAACAGAGCCATAGAGGAAAGACTCTGAAGAGAGAAAGTCCACTGAAGAGAGAAAAATCAGTCCTTTAAGAATAATCACTATTTCTAATGGATTAATGTATCCTGTGGAAGTAAAAGTGTGCTGGATTCTGACCAAATATGCCAGATGGACATTAACCACAGTTTCTAACATGACACTGAGCAAGCCCTTCATGTGTCAGAGGGACTAATTGCCTAATATCTTCTTTCCTATAGGATTGGTGCTCACTTACATGTGCATTAAAAATTAATAATAAAAAGCCAGAATTCACAAAGAAAAGAGTAGCTAGAGGTTCAAACCTTGACTAGGAAAGCTCCTAAAAGAGTAATAGGAGACCTTGGAATGCATCCAGGATATTTTTAAACGCTTTTAAAATCTAAATCTTCCCAGCATGAAAAACATTCCTATGTCAGAAGCAAGAGATTCCAACATTATTTAAGCCTGTAAGATCTTGGTCTTTACAGATAAATCATCAGGAAAGTAAGAAAATTCAGGGAGATGTTTTGAGGGGAAAAAGTAGCATTGGAGAAGGCAGGTGATCTACATCAGTGATAGTAAGCTCCAAATGGCTCCATGTGTTTGAAATATTATCCTAGCGTTTGGATTATTATCCATGTGTTTGAAATATTATCCTATTATCCTAAGATCCTTCCCAAAGGAAGAAGAGAGTTCCAACAGTTGATTAAAGATGGATTTGATAGGTAAGTAGACATGGACATACAGGAAAGGGAGCCTCTGGCTTCATTTTTTTTTTTTTCATACTATATTAGGGTCATTTCAGTCTGACATCATGAGGTCATGTCTCAAGTGACTGAGAAATTATTTGAGGGAAAGCCTGAGGAGCACAGGTAGCTGCTACACAAATTGGGTGAAAAAGAATCTTCCTTGAACCCCAGGATCATGGATCACAACCAAGTATCGATGTTCTCCTACCCTGACCCCAGATGGCCCTGATGCCCTGCTCTCCCCAACCCCAGATGGTCCCAATGCCTTGAGTCCCCCTCTACAGATGGTCCCAGTGCTCTGCTCTGCCCCCTCCACTGCAGATGGCCTCAGTATATAGACTCCAGTCTTCTTTGCCCAAAAGCATTTCTCTTCTATCTAATTGTAAGGTCCCATCTCTTTGAGAGAAGCGTCCCTGCAAGGAAAGTGACCATAACCCTTCCAAGGAAGTGTTCTCCAGAGCTGGCCATTTACCACAGATACTCTCAGCGCAAGGCCAAGTCAAGGCAGCAAGGAGCGTCCAGACCCCTAAAGCCACAGAGAACTTCATCTGAGCAGACCCCCAGCCAGCACTTCTCAGGAAACAGGAAGAGGGGCCGGCCTTAAGTGAGTATGTGTGGCATCCCACTCTCAGCTGCCTTCATTTTTCTACTGATTTAGAGAGCCCCCTGGGGCACTCTCACAGTGTCAACCACCTGAAATCTACAATTCTCCAGACTCCCCAAACACTGAATCTCCAGGAAGCATATCAGGCAAAAAGTGCTGTTTGATGAGGGTGTCTGCCTGAGGCCTGCTGAGATGGCCTGGGAGGCTGGCATGGCCCACAACACTTCCAATAAATGCTAAATTGTAGGAACCTGTTTCTGCCAGGTGATTTTTTTTTTTTCAGGTGTCCTTCTAATAAGCAGAATAGCCTAAATCATATATATGTGAAATCAAAAGATATTTCTTTCTTTCTTTTCTCCAGGTTTGTCTGGAAGAAATCAGCAGCAGAGATACCCAAGTGACAAGTCCACATGCTGTTTTTTTGTCTTTCATTTTCTTTTTTTTTTTTTTTTTACTTTCTCCTGATGCTAACATTTCTATGATCTAAAATTCATAAGCTTTACATTTATCTTTTAAATCATTCCAGGGCTGCCTCGGTGGCTCAGTCGGTTAAGTATCTGCCTTCTACTCAGGTCACGATCTCAGGGTCCTGGGATGGAGGCTTGGGCTCCCTGCTCAGCATGGAGTCTGCTTCTCCCTCTGCCCTTCCTCCTGCTTATGTTTTTTCTCTCTATATATATCTCAAATAAATAAATGAAATCTTTTTAAAAAGTAGTTTTCAATGATTCCAATGCAAGCATCTAGCAGTGTTCCAGAAGGCATCAGAGTCCACTGGTGAAGAGCTTAACCTCTGCAATCATAGATCAGTTTCTCTACTCTGTTTACTCAAGTTTGGAAAAGTCAAACAAGCTAAGGCTCACATTCACACTCTGTAAAAAGGAGGTATAATAATATTATTTCCCTTGTAAGTTTATTGTATTAAAAGGGATAACAAATGTAAGCAGTCTAGCCGAAGTTAATAGTGTACAAGAAATACATAAAAAAACCAAGTAGAGGGGCCTGGGTGGCTCAGTCTCGAGCATCCTAGTCTCAATTTTGGCTCAGGTTGTGAGATTGAGCCTGGCTCAGTTCTTGAGAACTAAGATTCTTTCTCCTTCCCTCTTCCCCTCCCCCTCCAGCTCATGCACGCGCTCTCTCTCTCTCAAAACACACACACACACACACACACACAAAACTAACATAAATAGTGTACAAAAGTACATATGTTCACCTCAAACTTAAGCACAGTGAGTTCAGGTTTTATACAGTTTCCCAAGGAAACATTACAGGCCGGAAGAGAGTGGGATGATCTATTCAAAGTGCTGAAAGACAAAAACTGAAGGTTTGCTGTATTTGTTACTCCCAAATGACTTCTCAAATTATTATGCTGAATTATAATTTTTAAAGATGCTGGATTGAATACCATAGTGTTCCAATACCATCGATTTCTATTTTTTTATTTTTTTATAAACATATAATGTATTTGTATCCCCAGGGGTACAGAATCGCCAGTTTTACACACTTCACAGCACTCGCCATAGCACATACCCTCCCCGATGTCCATAACCCCGCCCTCCTTTCCCTCCCCCCTCCCCCCAGCAACCCTCAGTTTGTTTCGTGAGATTAAGAGTCACTGATGGTTTGTCTCCCTCCTGATCCCGTCTTGTTTCATTTATTCTTTTCCTACCTCCCAAGCCTCCCATGTTGCATCTCCACTTCCTCATATCAGGGAGATCATATGATAGTTGTCTTTCTCCGATTGACTTATTTCACTAAGCATGATACCCTCTAGTTCCATCCACATCGTCGCAAATGGCAAGATTTCATTTCTTTTGATGGCTGCATAATATTCCACCGTGTATATATACCTATATATACCACATCTTCTTTATCCATTCATCTGTTGGTGGACATCTAGGTTCTTTCCATAGTTTGGCTATTTGTAGACATTGCTGCTATAAACATTCAGGTGCATGTGCCCCTTCGGATCACTACATTTGTATCTTTAGGGTAAATACCCAGTGGTGCAATTGCTGGGTCATAGGGTAGTTCTATTTTCAACTTTTTGAGGAACCTCCATGCTGTTTTCCAGAGTGGTTGCACCAGCTTGCATTCCCACCAACAGTGTAGGAGGGCTCCCCTTTCTCCACATCCTCACCAGCATCTGTCATTTCCTGACTTGTTAATTTTAGCCATTCTGACTGGTGTGAGGTGATTCCTCATTGTGGTTTTGATTTGTATTTCCCTGATGCCAAGTGATATAGAGCACTTTTTCATGTGTCTATTGGCCATCTGGATGTCTTCTTTGCAGAAATGTCTGTTCATGTCCTCTGCCCATTTCTTGAATGGATTATTTGTTCTTTGGGTGTTGAGCTTGCTAAGTTCTTTAAAGATTTTGACACTAGCCCTTTATCTAATATGTCGCTTGCATTCTGTCAGTTGTCTTTTGGTTTTGTTAACTGTTTCTTTTTCTGGGCAAAAGCTTTTGATCTGAATCTATCAAAATCCTAGAGGAGAACATAGGCAGTAACCTCTTCGACATCAGCCACAGCAACTTCTTTCAAGACATGTCTCCAAAGGCAAAGGAAACAAAAGCGAAAATGAGATGTTGGGACTTCATCAAGACAAAAAGCTTCTGCACAGCAAAAGAAGAAGTCAACAAAACCAAAAGGCAACCCATGGAATGGGAGAAGATATTCCTAAATGACACTACAGACAAAGGGCTGATATCCAAGATCTATAAAGAACTCCTCAAACTCAACACTGAAAAAACAGATACATGTCAAAAAATGGGCAGAAGGCATGAACAGACATGTCTCCAAAGAAGACATACAAATGGCTAACAGACACATGAATTTGTTCCATAAACAATATTTTTCTATACATTTATATTCATACATGGGACAACAGCTTTGGAATCTGCTATTGTAGCCAGTTACTATGAATTGAGAAGATATCTGACACCTTTTTTTTTTAAGAGTTTAAGATTGTTTATGAAATGTGAGAATTTTCCTTTGTTTGCAGTTAGAAAAATTTGCTTGAATATATCCTATTCCAACACCATTTTACTGATAGATATGTGATGAGTTCTAAGTTCTCTCTCTTTAGATTTCTGTCTTTTGAACAGCTACCAACATTTTACATAAAAAGTGATCATTGAAACCTCAAAAAAAGAATTTTTAATTTCCTCTATATTAATTTATGTTCTTATTTATCATAGTTTCTTTTTCTTTGTAAAACTTGAGTTCCATTTAATTTATTTGTTTCTTTTTTTCTATGCAGTTACTTCTCTAGCAAGGTGGAAGTTCCTATATATTTAATTCTTTGGAAGTTTCATTTTTATTTGTTTTAAAGTTTACAAGATCACCTCTGTGTCTGGGTCTCCAAAACCATCCCCTGTTTTGATGATTTGCTTGGTCATATCACACCATGACTTAGTACAGCAAAAGGATATAGAGCAAAGGAAAGGTGCATGATCCAGAGTCCAAATGAAAACAGGTGCAAGCTTCCAAGGGTTCTCTCCCAGTGGAGGCACACGAGATGTGCTTAATTCCTCCTGCAGTGAGTTGTGGTGACATGTGAAATGTTATCTACATACTCAGCATTCAGGGTGTTTATCAGGGGCCAATCACATCACCATCCTCTGCCTAGCACATACCAAAATTTAACATTCTGGAAGGAAAACAAGTGTCGAACACATAATTTGCACAAATAATTGAGGCAAAAGAAGCCTCTGTCATCAGAGTGGCAGGAACTCACCCCAAATCCAAATTCCCCAGTGCAACATTCCCTTGCAAGCTGGACTTTCTTAGTAGAGCCATCTCAAGTCTGCTATATTTCAATCTACTTTGGGTACCTGTGAATTGTCAAAATGGGGAGTCCTGTGTTTTTCTACCATCTGGAGCTAATTTGTATCTGTCGTAGGCAGAATTCTAAAGATGCTTTCTGTAATTTATTCAATCAAACATTAATCTAGGTATTGGTATGAGGGACTTTACAGATATAATTAAGATCAAGGACTTTGATCTTAATTATAAAGTAGTGAGATTAACCTGAATTTTTCTGAGTGACCCCATCTAACTACGTAAAACCTTAAAGCAGAGAACTTTCTCTGGCTAGAAGCAAAAGAGAGGTCACCTCCGAAGGGGATGTCAGTAAGATCTGAAGACTGTGAAGAACACAGCCTGCCATCATTGTCTTTGAAAGGGTCCACAAGAGAAGGAATATGGGAGGTCTCTAGTGACCTCCAGCTGACAGCCAGCAAAGGAAACAGACCTTAGTCCAATGACTACATGAAATCAAATGCTGCCAACATCCTAGATTAGCCTGCAGACAAGGTCTCTCCAAGAGCCTCCAGAAGAAACAGCCCTGCAGACAACCTGATTTAAACTTGGTGAGACTCCAAGCAGAGAACCCAGATGAACCACGTAGTGTCTACTCTCCAACCATACAAAGTATGGGATAATGAATGGGTGCTATCTTCAGGTGCTAAATTCATGGTAATTAGTTACAATGACAGCAATAAACTAATACACAATCTGTATTCTCTTACAAGGAATAGACTACATTTTTCCAATGTTTTGTGATAATTTCAGATTTTATTTCTAGATTTTATATTCCAAAATGAAATTTAGGCCAAAGAATAAATTTGGCTGATATATTGACCTTCTAACATTTATTTGCATTTACCGTTTTTGAGCACATATTTTAATAATTTTTTAGAGGGGATCTGTATGTTATTTACTGTAACCCTTATTTTGTTTTGTTGTTGCTCATTCTCATATGTTTAGGGGGTGTCTAAAGTTAAAAATATTGTAAGATTATATATTTTTCTTAATCTTCTTTTTTGCCCTTCATAGATGAACTCTAATTAGCCTGAATATAGGAGGGAAATGATCTAAATAAAATTTTGTCAGAATTTTAATACTATTATTCCATACAGCTCTAGCACCCAAAATTGCAGAAAATTCTGATACAATTTAACAACATTTTATAATGTGTGGTTTGCTGCAAATTTGAGAATACTTGGTTTATCTATAAATGCAAGAAAACAAGAAAGGATCAAAATTCCTAAGACATGAGCCAGGAAGAAGTTTGTGAAACATAGTGGGAATTAATAGGAATTAATTAATTAATTAAGAATTAATTACCTAACCAGAGGTTGTATGGTATACGTGCTGGAAGGCTGGTTTGTACAAACACATCCTGAATACCCTTGTTAATCACTATCTTGAGAATGTAGAGATTCCTGTCTTCCCTCTATATTCAATCAAGCAGAATGTGCAGAAATTCATGTTCAGTATTCAAGGTCAGGGACTCCCAGCATGGCCAAACCAGAACATCTCCCTTGTAAGGAAGTGCTCAGATGGCAGGATGTGACCTCCTTGGAAGGCTGGCCCTTCGAGGATGGGAAAGCCTACAAAGAGTTGCTAGGCTAAGTTGCTACACAGATCCCAGCAGCAGATCCTTTGTCCAGTCCAGCACTCCTGGAACCTTGAATGTAAGTTCATCCAATAAACCTATGTCTTGGTCTCTGTTTTCAGATCTTATCTTCACCCTCACCTGATCATCACCCACCTCTGGCTTAGAGTCTGCAGGAGGGATTGGGGTTGGAGGGGAGGTGCAGCACAGAGTCATGGTGAGGATGGATAGAATAAACAAAAAATGCAGTGGAACAAAGAAGAATGAACCTGACATTTGTTAGCTGTTAGCAGGTTATTGATCAGCAGTGTTAAGCTTAAAATTAAAAATGCTGGTTATTTTACCAGCAAAAGATGGGTTTACTCAGGAATAGCAGAACAAGAAAGAATACAGAACTATAGGCAAGTCTGGAGAACAAAGGAGAGGAACACTCTTTCATAGACGAAGAGAGGCAGTTGGGTAGGCTGCTATAAAACAAGACCTTTGGAGCAACCTGGGATCTCTGAGTATAGTGAGTTTTCATTGGCTGAGTTGTGACTGTCTCACTGGCAGGACTGTTGCTGGGGGAAGCCAAACGTCTTTCTGACCCCTGCTGGGGACAGTAATGCCTAGTAGCTAAAGTATCTAATGCAAGGTTGCAAGGTCTCTCTCTTCCTGTTGGGTTCCCAATTGACAAGGAGTGGTAGGGCGTGAGACCGCCCCCCCCACACCCCGGCTCCTTCTGAAGCTCCCAACTCCATTTTAATGAGAGTTCCTTGCATGAATTTTCATACCAGGTTATTAAAAAACAAATCCCCAAAGTCAACAGCTATATTAATATGTTAAAAAGAAATCACCCCTACGGCTCGAAATTATCACCCTCCAAAATTCCCTGTTTCTCTTACAATAATTAAGACTATAAATCAACACAGAAAGCACGAGGAGCCCTCCTAACATGCCAGAAACCTTCCTTGCTTCAAATCTCAAACCAAGGTACGACAGGAAAAAGGAGGTGAGCCTCTTCAAGTGTTTGTAAATCTCTGCCTCTTCAGCTGTGGGTGGTGACCTAGCATTCTAGAAAGTACCCTCGGCACAGTTTTGGCTTTTCCTTCTTATAGCTGAAGTTTTTATAATTCTATTTTTTAAATTATTTTTATTAACATATAATGTATTATTTGCCCCAGGGGTACAGGTCTGTGAATCATCAGGCTTACACACTTCACAGCACTCACCATAGCACATACCCTCCCCAATGTCCATAAGCCAGCCGCCCTATCCCTATCGTCCACCCCCCAGCAACCTTCAGTTTGTTTTGAGAGATGAAGAGTGTCATGGTTTGTCTCCCTCCCAATCCCATCTTGTAGTTTTTATAATTCTAAGTAAGAAAAAAAGTCAGGAGGGAGAATGTGAGAAGTGATTCTAGACTATAGCCCCACACGCCAGTTGTGCCTTCCCCAAACACACGGATGTGTCTGAGACTGTGTCTCACCTAATATTTGATACATTTGATTGGACTGTTAAAGTAGGGCTTTGCAAGATGCTTTGAGGGATCCTTCTGGGTGATACAGAAATATCCCTTATGAATTCATTGAAAATACCGCATTTTATATTTACTCTGGATTCTCATGTAAAGAATCCAATGTCCCTGCCTCCCAGCCAATGATTCAGACCCACTAAACTGGGACAAGATGTGCTAATCTGTACTTGTAACCAGCTCCAGGAGATTCCGACAAACTCAGAATCGTGGTCTAAGTTTGGAAAAACACTGCTTTCTGATTTAATTTTCCTCGACCAAAAGGCATCTTATTATGAATGTACATTCTTGCGGGGGTGGGGGCTGAAAAAAGATACTCACAGAGCACTTTTGTCCAATTAAAACTAGTGCAAAATCTTGAGACAAAGGGCTTGTGGATAGGGATAACAACCTGGTTCTGTTATTTTGGCAAAAACCAGCCTTTAAGAAGCTCCATCTCAGAAGTGAAAGCTTATTAAATTAACCATTAGAAATTATATATGTGTCCCATGGATTGCCTCAGCTTCTAAAGGCAGGATAGGGACGCCTGGGTGGCTCAGTCGGTTAAGCTGCTGCCTTCAGCTCAGGTCATGATTCCAGAGTCCAGGGATTGAGTCCCACATCAGGCTCCTTCCTCTCTGGGAGCCTGCTTCTCTCTCTTCCTCTGCCTACTTGTGCGTGCTTTCTCTCTCTGATGAATAAATAAAATCTTTAAAAAAATAAATAAATGGGCGCCTGGGTGGCTCAGTGGGTTAAGCCGCTGCCTTCGGCTCAGGTCATGATCTCAGGGTCCTGGGATCGAGTCCCGCATCGGGCTCTCTGCTCAGCAGGGAGTCTGCTTCCTCCACTCTCTCTCTCTGCCTGCCTCTCTGCCTACTTGTGATCTCTCTCTGTCAAATAAATAAATAAAATCTTTAAAAAATAAATAAATAAATAAATAAAATAAAATAAAATAAATCAATAAAGGCAGGATAATTGTTGGTAAGCATTATCAAATTTAGCTATACGAATCTCCAGGATTATGAATTGATATAACAAAGGACACCAAAACAGTACACCTGTCATCATAAGAAACCTCAAGGCTATGTCCGTTCTACAAAATATTTTTACTGTATTTTAAGTTCTTTAAAATCAACAGGAATTTATTTTAGGTGTCTATTGCTTAAATTAAATTTGGGCACGAGAGCCTTACAGCAGATTAAATATGCAATTCCTATTTGTGAATTATATTTCAATATAGTGGGAAAAATCCTTCTCTTTTAAAACTTGGAGGGGAAAAGGATCTGAATTTTAACAACATCCCTAGCTGACAGGCATGCATTTTGAAGTTTGAGAAGCAACGGAACAGTGAATGGGTAAGAGCATCAGACTGGGATTTGAATCCTGAATGTGCCCCTTACTAGCTCTATAATCTTGGGCTGGTTATTTAACTCCAGACTCTTGAGTTCTTCATCTGTAACATGGTGACAATAACGGCTCTGAGGGTGGTGTGAGGATTAGATAAGATTATGCTCCATATCTGGCACACTGTATGCACTCCAAAAATGGTAGCTAAACGTGTACAACTCTTGTCCTATTGTCCTAGTTGGAAGCTTTTTTTTCCCCCCACATGGACCACTGTGATAACTTCTTGCCTGTTTTTCTAGTCTTAGCCTATCCCCATTCATCACATACTCCAGTGCCAGCTCTTTCCACTAGCAAAGATCTGATTGTGATACTGCTCTCCTCCAAAAGCTTCAGGCCATCTCATTGCATTTATATGCCCCTCACTGCAGTCGTAAGCCAAAATTCTTTGCATGAAATCCACAGCCTGCTACTCTATGAGCCCAGCCCAGAGAGAATGATACGGTGGATTGAAGGAACCCTTGAGTTGGGAGCTTCAAATTTTTGCCCTTGTTTTAACCAAAATGAGCTGTTTGACTTTGTGTACTCTCTTCAGGCTCCAATTTCCTAACGGATACAATTAAATAATTTGGTTAATAGTTTTACCAAGGTCTTTTACACCTAGCAATGGATGAGGCTGGAAATTAAACCTATTCTATGGACACACCAGGAATAATTTAATAAAGTGGCATAATACAAAGCCAACATACAAAAATCAGTGACATTTCCATATACTAGCAAGCCATCGGGAAAGAAAATCAAGAAAATAATCTCATTTCCAATACCAATTAACAGAATAAAATAGAAATTCCTTGTCATATCCAAGGTTATGAAAACTTACCACTATGTTTTTTTTTGAAGGATTTTATAATTTTAGCTCCCACATTTAGGTCTTTGTTACATGTGGAGTTAAATTTTATGTATGAGGAGTAGTAGGATTCCCGCGTCATTCTTATACATAGAGACATCCTGTTGCCCAGCACCATTTGCCAAGATGATTTGCCAAGATCATTTAGTGATCTTGGCATCCTTGTTGCAAATCAGCTGATCACAGATGTAGTGGATTTATTTTTGGATTCTCAATTCTATTCCATTCATCTATATGTTTAACCCTATGCCAGTAACATAGTTTTGATTATTGTACCTTTGTAGTGTGTTTTGAAATTGGGACGTGTATACCATCTCAGTTTATTCTTTCTCAGGATCGTTTTGGCTATTTGGGATTTCCATATGAGTTTTAGGATCAGTTTTCCCATTTCTATTTTTTAAAAATGCCACTGAGATCCTAATAAGGATTGTATTCAATCTATAGATTGCTTGGGAGCAGGGGGAGTACTGTCTTCTCAATAATATAAAATTTCCAATCCATGAACACAGAACTTACTTGGTCTTTAGTTTCTTTCAGCAGTGTTTTGTAGTTTTGAGTTGGTTTCCTTATCTACTCCTACACCAATATCACACTATCTTGCTGATAATCAATTTACAGTTTGTCTTGATATTAGGTATAGTAAGTCCCACATATACTCTGAGAGTGCTTTGACTATATTTATTTGGTCAATTGCCTGCCCATAATTTCTTGAAATTTGCACTTCTTTATATTTTTCTGTATTTTATTTATGCTTTTAAACAAATTTTTAAGTGTACAGTATCGGGTGGTTAACTATAAGCATGTTTTACAATAAATCTCTAGAACTTTTTCATCTACTATTCCTTTATTTTCAAAAACTGCTTTCCAGGTTTAAGTTTAAAAGAGAAAATCTGATGTGGGGGTGCCAGCGTGACTCAGTCGCTTGGGCATTTGACTCTTGACCTCAGCTCAGGTCTTGATCATGGGCTTGTAAGTTCAAGCCCTGTGTTGGGCTCATGCTGGGACTGTGGAGCCTACTTTTAAAAAAGTGTGATTTGACCTGTATTGGAATGAATCTATAATGCATGGCTTTAGTTCATGAACATAATATCTCATCTTTTTTTACCTCTTTTTAGGTCTAAGCAGGAAGCTTGGTAATTTTCTTTTTGGAGTCCTTGCATATATTTTTCAGGTTTATTCATAAGTATTTGATATTTTCATGCTATTGAAATTATATTATTTTTCTTACTTGTGCTGGTATACTAAATTTTAGTTGCTTTTCATATAATACTCTAATAATTTATCTATAGATTCTTGGTATTTTTCACATATGTAACTATTCACCTGGGGACAATGGCAGTTTTCTTTTTACTTGATAGCTATTTTATCTTTCATTCCTTAATGCTACCATGTACTCTACCCAGAACCTCCAACAAAGAGCGACAAAAGTGGTCATAGTGGGTACCTTCACCTGATTCTTGATCTCAGAAGAAAAGTTACCATATTTCATTACAAAATGTGATATTTAATATAGGATATTTGAGTTAAACTTTATCAAATTAAAGGTCTTAAATTTATTAATTAAAGTTCTTTAATTTGATATATGTGGTCAAATTTAATAAAATTAATAAATTTAATCAAACTAAAGTTTTTCTCCTTAATCACCTATAGTTGATTGATTCTACCAAATATTTTTACTCATCTATTGAGATGACTATATCATCCATTAATCTGTGGTAAAACACATGGATAATTTTCTAGAACATCAAGTCTAGATTTCATTATTGATGCAAACTCAATTAGCAGTGTCTTTATTTGTGTAATTCTGGACTTGGTTTTTCTAACTTTTTTTAGAATTTTTATACTTGTGTAATATCAGCAAGTGATGACCTATTATTTTCTATTTTTATTACCCTTTTCAGGTTTTCTTCCAAGATTATTTTAGTTTCATAAAATGAGGTGGAAATTATTACCAATTTGTCAATTCTCTCAAATAATTTATTCAAGATTGAATTATTTTCTTCTTAAACGTTTAGTAGAAAAATATTAGCCCATATTAAGTTCTTGGTTGACACTGAGCATGTGACCCATGGCTGTAAAATAATCTTAGGACCAGAAGTCCCAATCATGTTATGGATCTGAACAAAGGCCCCAAGTTACCGAGTTCAGGTGGCTCAGAAATCCTCTGTAGTGAAACAGAAATTGTATACACAGGTCTTCCAACTTGAAAATATCTCAGAAATGCCTGTCTCCCAGACATATCACTCTTAGAGCCATTGACTCTACCAGCCTAATGAGGACCCAGATAAAGAGACCTCCTAGATGATGCATGGGCCTGGTTCACGGATGGCTCCTCCTAGTTACCTTCCATAAGGATACACAGGAAAGAGGCTACATTCTAACCTAAAAGGGACCTCTCCCTTACCTACTCTGGTAAAGAACATGTGGCACAATGGGCAGAGCCTCCTGCAATATGGCTATCAGGGCCACCCCAGCCAATGAGACATGCTGTATTTTCACCAACTAATGGGCTGTGGCTAATGGCCTGGTTGCTTGGTCAGCTCAGTAGCAAGGCTCAGACTGGTGTATAAAATAATCCCTCCTCTAGGGATGAGATAGTCAGATAAAAATGAACTCTGCTGCTAGTAAGCTTTTTGTTATCCATGTGGATACTCACTAAAAGGTCTCTACATTAGCAAAGGGGAACACAATCAATAGGTAAATGCAGAGACCAAATTATTCTCTATCTCAGAGCAAGTAGATGTGCAGCCAAGTGACTCCCGGATCCACAAGAGGGTGGCTTATGAAAAGTCAGACACCATCGTGGACTGGAACTACATGCATGGAAGGCCACTCTCGTGGAAGTTGCCAGAAGGACATGGAAAAGCAGTTCTTCCTGCAAGACTCCAACCAAAGCTAAAAATACTGTTCAGGGACAAATGCCTGCAGCCAATGGCCAGGATGTTCTTAACAAATAGACCCTGCTGGGCCTCTAGTCCCGCCCAGAGCGTCTGGCTGGATCCTGACTACATTGACGCTTTCTCCACATTTGGCCTAATCATCCCTATACATTGCACTGACTTTGGCCACACTATCCAGGCCCTGCGAGTCAACATTTGTTTGCTATTTATTTCCCCAAGCATATTGCATCTGATAACGGATGCAGTCCAAATTTGTAGTCTAAGCTACACATCAATGGACCCAGTAACGAAGCATCTGATGGGCTTTCCATATTCCCTATGACTCCTAAGGCCCAGGGATGGTTGAGCATTTTAACTGGCAGTGTAAAAACAGGCTAAAGTGGCTGATGGGAAGACACAAGGTAAGTCTCTACTACAATCTCAGGTAAGTAGTGTGGGGTCTTGATACAGCAATTCCCCAAAAGGGTAGTATTCATTTGTACTACATGTTTGACTAGGCTACGCATCTCCTTCCTTCAACTGTGAACCACTCTTTACAATCTTTTACACCTCAGTCTGGCGTGGGGAGGGTGGGGAGCGCACAAGGCACTTCCATCTCTTCTAATCCTTTCCTGAAAATTCAAATCAGTGGCAGATCAGGATGCCAACTAAACAACAGTGGGCAAGGAGACACTACCTTATTTTCCATTTATCCTCCTGGTACAGATCATGCATTTTTGCCTACAAGGACCTCAAAAAATAGTGGCCATCAGTTGAAGGTCTGAAGTTCCATATTTTCATTAATATAGCCCTGCCACTTTGCCTTTGTATCCCCATAATCTGGGTATCAATATAGTAAATAGAAATCTCTATTAAGCCACAAAAGTATCCAACCCAGAAAATTTGCGTTCACCACTCAGGGTGTGGGATCAAGAGCATTATCCTTGACTGTGGTACAGGATAAACTATCTTTTTCAGTCAATGGGGAGGAATTCCCTCAATGGTTAGGACATGACCTCTTTTGGGTCTGAGAACATGGCTTCAGGGATGAGAGGGGGCAGGGATCTAACCTGTCTTCTTTCTCCTGCAGGGTAGGCCATGTGACTCCTGCCTTGCTGATGTCAATAGTATGCCAGTCTTGGGAAGCTGCTACTGCCCTGAATTTGATAAACAATTATATATACAACGTACCCTTCAATCCCACAAATATACATCCAATTGCTATACCACTGAATACCACAAACAGACATTTCTCTAACCATGGATGTTTTTGGTACCAAAAGTATCCCAACCTTATTAATCTGGGCCCATTTCTGTAGCTGGAACCTAACATCACAGGAGAAAAATGCTTTCCTAAAAGTCAACTCACTCATGTCAAAATGGGACACCTTGAGAAAAGAATACAGCTCAGAACACTTTGAGAAAGGAATGCAGGAGCCACTATAAGGGCTGTTTTGATCATGACCCTTGCTTTTTGCTATAAATATTAAATAGATCATACACACTGTGTGATTTGAACATTGTCCTCCGGGTTTTTTCCATACCTGTGGGAGAGATTCAGCAATATGGATTATTCTGATATTTCCCCCTTACAACAGCTTTCTTTGTAGAAAATATATTTCTAAAGCTATTTTGTAAGATTTTTCTTTATTGTATATATGAACCATGTCCTCTTTATCCATTCATCTGTTGAAAGGCATCTCGGCTCCTTCCACAGTTTGGTCATTGTGGGCTTTGCTGTTATGAACATTGGGGTATATGTGGTCCTTTTTTTCACTATATCTGTATCTTTGGGGTAAATACCCAGTAGTGCAATTGCTGGGTTATAGGGTAGCTCTATTTTTACTTTTTCAAGGAACCTCCACGCTATTTTCCAAAGTGGCTGTACCAACTTGCATTCCCACAAGCAGTATAAGATGGTTCCCTTTCTCCACAGCCTCTCCAACATTTGTTATTTGTTGTCTTGTCAATTTTTGCCATTCTAAATGGCATAAGGTGGTATCTGAATGGGGTTTTGATTTAAATTCCCCTGGTGGCTAGTGATATTGAACATTTTTTCATGTGTCTTTTAACCATTCATATGTCTTCTTTGGAGAAATGTCTGTGTCTTCTGCCCATTTTTTCACTTATTTTTTGGGGGGGTGTTGAGTCTGAGAAGTTCTTTATAGGTCTTGGATACAAGCCCTTTATCTGTAGTGTCATTTGTGAATATCTTCTCCCATTCTATGGGGTGCCTCTTTGTTTTGTTGATTGTTTCTTTGCTGTACAGAAGCTTTGTATCTTGATGAAGTCCCCAAAGTTCATTCTCACTTTTGTTTCCCATGCCTTAGGAAACGTGCTTTGCAAGAGGTTGTATAGTTGACTTTGAAGAGGTTACTGGCTATGTTCTCCTCTAGGATTTTGATGGATTCCTGTTACACACTGAGGTTTTTCATCCATTTAGAGTTTATCTTTGTGTGCGGTGTAAGTGAATGGTCGGTCACGTTTCATTCTTCTCCCAGCACCATTTATTGAAGGACTGTCTTTTCTCTATTGGATATTTTTTCATGCTTTGTTGAAGATTATTTGACCATTGAGTTGAGGGTCCATATCTGAGCTCTCTATTCTGTTCCATGGGTCTATGTGTCTGTTTTTGTACCAGCACCATGCTATCTTGGTGATCACAGCTTTGTAATATAGCTTGAAATATATATAGACTATAGACTCCAGGAAACAAACTGAGGATTTTAGAGGGGAGGGGGTCGGGGATGGGTTAGCCCAGTGTTAGGTATTGAAGAGGGCATGTATTGCATGGAGGACTGGGTGTTATACGCAAACAATGAATCTTGGAAACTACATCAAAAACTAATGATGTACTGTATAATGATAATATAACATAATTTTTTTTTAAAGACTCATATCCCTCTAAATTTTTATAGCTTGAAGTAGCAGACAGTCCTTCCTGGCTTAGGCAAACAGAGGAAGAATGTGAGTGATTGACACCTTTAACCTTAAAATGACTGCCCAAACCACATCCTGACCTCTCAGCTCCTCCCAATAAATCTGGTGCCCCTCCCTCGGTTGGGGGATCAAGATGGTAGAATAAGGGCATAAGTATGAGGAGAGTTGTAGATGGTTGGAAATGCTCACAGGAAGCTTTGATACCTTGCCTTTCCACATAACCCATCTCATTCTACCCAACCTCCATGAGGAACCTCTACTTACTACCACTGTGACATTGGGGAAGTTACTTCATAATTCTGTGCCTCAGCCTGCCCAACTTAAAAGTGAAGATAATAGTGTGAATTTCACAGATTTGTAGTGAGGATTAAATGAGATGGTGTACATCAAGAGATTGGAACAGCTCTTGCTTACAAGTGGCTACTGTCAGCATTGCTACAGTCCATTCTCATGAATGTGTACAGAGCTGCATGTAGGATGACAAGTCTGACTACACCACCTACCCAGAAGCTCTTAGACTGAGAAATTTGTTTGTTCTAATTATATTTACTGTCCATCTGACTCTTAGCCAAGACCAACTGAAAATATTAAAGGTCCTGATTCACCTACAGGGGATGAGAGTACTGTGCATGCACTACTGTGAATTTGTGAGTTGAAGAGAAAAGAGAAGCTTACTACAATCCTAGTTTTAAACAGTTTAATGTTAAATATTTTAACTGTCCCTTTTGACCCATGGGATAGGACTCCCATTAGCTTGTTTGGCATCTACTTTTTACAGATGATCTAAGGTCATACTGACTTCTCACTAATTAATAGCAAATCTGGTGGTATCTTTGGGAGGGCCTTCTTTTGCATAACATTTACAAGGTCCAGTTCTTAAACTAACAACCCATTTTTTAAAAGGAGGACAGGATGACATTTCATACTGTTTCTCCCACCAGTGGAAACCACTGATGCCAAAGAGGGAAAAGTAAGGGTCAATGGCTTGATTTCAGGTTCTGAACCTCAATCATCATGATTTACATGGATCTTAATTCCATTCCTCTCTCTTTATCTGATTCTCCCTTCTGTAGGCATCCAGCTCCTATAAGAGTAACCACAGGAAATGATGAAAATAAACAAGGTGGCCTCAAGAGAAGCCCAGGAATAGCAAATACATTGGAAAAACTCTCAACATGAAAGAGAAGGTGACATCACTGAAAGTACATAGGTTAATGCCATCCATGGATATTTTGTAATGGCAAATAATAAGATTTTTACAGGGAAATTATATAAATGCCTGTGCTAATGATGTGGGAAACAGAGGCAGAAGTTTAAAGAAGTTATTAAATTTCCTTACTCACTGATAAGCCCTTGAAACAGGCAGAGTGACATTCCTCTAGGGACTAAACTGTATCCACCTTAAAGCTCTGCTAAGGGCAAAAGGCATTCTTAGCTGACCACCGCCCCCCGCCCCCAAAACCAGGATCCTGTGGGTCTACTTTAACATATAAAAATTCCTTTAGAAACTTCTGTTATCTCTAAACCCTCTAAGATACGTGTTGGTGATCATCCCCAAGCATATGGCCCACCAATATATATCTGAAGGGTTTCATGACTAAGGTTTTTTTAGACAGTAATAAATGACCTTTTCCCAGCAACAACTATCACCTCAAGGTCTTGGAAACCTTGCTTCCAAAATTCCTTAGAGACTGACACTAATTCTGATCCCCTCCCATCATGCAAGTATATAATGGACCACTCCTCACAACCCCGGGGCAGCAGCTTTTCTGCCCATGGGACCTGTCCCCATACTTTACTAAACCACCATTTTGCACCAAAGATGTCTCAAGAATTCTTTCTTGGTCATTGGCTCCAGATCTCACCTCACCAATCCTCACTTATATTCTTCCAATTCAGGAAAGGCTGGTTAATGCTCTCTTACTAGAGATGTCAATCTTTCTCGTAGTCCCTTTCCCTTGTCTGTCCTGTGTGAACTGGCATATTAACGACATGACTCAGATTGTCTTTCAGGAGCCCTGGAGGATGAGGCACTAGGTGGCTCATTCTTACCAAAATCAACATCAATAGAATATTAAATATAAATGTGTTAAAATTAATACTAAGATCATAGAATGTAGACTTTGATAATGTAGATAATCCATGAGAATGTGCACTCATAAATATCTTATACTCAGACTCAGTCTTGAGAGTATTAAATGCCTGTCAGGGAGTACATATCCTAAATTATATGGATTTCCCTTCCCAGGTAACTAAGAAGGAAATTCTGAGTATACACTTTTATATGTGTTACACACTGGGATGTTGCTCTCCCTAAACAGAAAGAGCCATAAGATGGAGATGGTAAGCACTTTTTAAAATTTGAGATATGTGACAGATGATATTTTTAAAAAGATATGTATTACATATCTCTGAAATAGTCATGGTTAAAAGAAGCAAAAATACTTACATCCTTAGACACATATAACTCCTATATTAATTTTTTCTGGACATGACCCAGAACATTACCTCTTTTCTTTTCATCCTCACTGTCCCTCCCTGTGACTTGGGGAACAGTAGGCTTTTGGAGGCAAATAGTAGAGAACAGCTTTGGAGTGGATTCTGGTTCCTTCTCTCTTTGGAGAACAACTATGTTAATGCATAGTTTTGTTACTTAAGAAATCACATGGCTCATCTTTCTCCACCTGAGAATTTGGAAGGTGAATATAACCCCCTATAGTTGTGATAAGCGAACTGCATGTTGGTAGTGGGAATACTGTAGGAGGATCCTGTGTGTTACCTTACATTTTTAAATGTTTTAGAAGCCTGTTTTTTATGGAATGGCCCTTTGTTTTTTCATGATCCCTTATTTAGAAGGGTCTGCCTCTGTTTTATTAACTTCATAAGGAATTATAAAATGTGTTCTCTTTTAATGGGTTATGTATGATTTCTTAAGTTGCAGTGCTATGGTACTTCATCATATGTAAAACCTGTTATATGCAAGCTTATGTTTTCATTGGTTGTTCAGTGCCTATAGTCAAAGGTTAATGCTGGTTATGCTGAATAATACAGTCTAGAATTTCAGCCAATCTGTTTGAAACTGGCCAGAGGAAATTGAAAAACTGCAAGAAACAAATGAAGTTAGTGTTGTGTGTTTAAAGTTACTTATTTCAGCTCACATGACTCAGTTCCAAAGAGGAAAAGAAGAGGAAAGACAATTGTTTGTAAATGTTCTCATTTTATTAATGGCACTACTGGTGGCCAACACGGAGAGAGGTTTAGGCCTACACTGCCAATGCAGGAGGTATTGGCTAGGTTGTCATCTACTAGTCCAACACCACCACCAAGCCATAATTCATTGGATTTTATATAAAAATATCTGTGTCTTGAGAATTTAATTCTCTAAAACCTTTTTTAGATATTTGCAGTTTAAACGTTAAATAAAAATAATCAGCACTAGGAACCAATACTTCTTTGACTTCTGAATCCAGAGCATTCTATCTTGGCCGAATTTCTCCCTTTGTGATGCCGAGATTCATCCTTAACAGAAATATGCATACAATAAGGAAAGACAGAAATCAGGGGTTGGCAAACTATAGCCCATAAGTAAAATTTTATCAAACACAGCCCTGCCCATTCATTTCCGTATGCTTTTATAATGTAATAGCACACTTGAGCTGCAAAAGAAACCACAAGGCACAAAATATTTACTAGCTGGCTCTTTCTTGAAAGTGGCTGACCCTTGGTCTTCATTAAGGAAGCACTGCTAAACCAGTATTTCAAGGTATTATTTTATTTGACATTTTGGGTTTTATTACCCATGGCATCATCTAGTCTCACTTGGGATGGGGAGAAATATGCCTACATTTTTGTAAAATAAAAGGACACTGGGTGTGCAGATTGGTCTGGGTAGCACAGACATTTTAACACTATTTTTTCCTCTAACCATGAGCATGGAAGGTTTTTCCATTTCTTTGTGTCTTCCTCAATTTCTTTCATAAGTGTTTTATAGTTTTCAACTGATGAATCACTAAACTCTACCTCTGAAACTAATAATACACTATATGTTAATTAATTGAATTGATTTTTTTTTTTTTTAAGGACACTGGGAACTCATGTTTAATTTCTGGCGGATCGATATTTAGAAAGTGTATCCATGGAAGCTGAGTCTCTGGAAGTTAAATGCATTAAATTATCAATGCATGAACTCCCTCTGGAAAGTCTTTGTGTACTTTCAAGAGTATAAATATTCCAATATGAAGACCACTGGCCTAGATGAAATCTGTTGATGGAAATAAAACTTTATGACCTACCTTAGCACAGAAATCTGAAAATAGATTCTGGAGACAGACTGATTGGATTTTCATTTTTATGGACTCTTAATATCTACATGATATTTATGTAGGCTCCCTAAACTGCCTGAATGTCAGTGTCTTTATCTGTAAAATGGAAATATAATAGTGCAACCCCACAGGCCCACTGGGAGAACTAAATGTGTTAATACAACTACATGTTTTGAGAAGTGCTTGGCACATGGTAAATTCTTAACAAATGTCAGCCACAATCATAATTGAAATTATTCCTGGTTTTTTTTTTCTTCCCTATTGTTTTGTCTTAGGATGTTTTGTAATTGTGACTCTCGGGAGCCAGAGCTTGTTTGATCATATGCTAGCACAGCTAACCAGCATTACTGATCTATGGAAAGACTCGTTTTATTTTTCCTTAAGTCCACATCCTGCTCTTAAATGGCTACACTTAAAAGTATTTCAAGTTGGGATGCATGGTTGGCTCAGTTGGTTAAGCATCTGACTTTGGTTTGGGTCATGATCTCAGGGTCCTGGGACTGAGCCCCACATCTATCTGGCTCTGCTCTTGGCAGGGAATCTCCATCTCCCTCTCCCTTTTTCCCCCTCTCCCTGCTCCACTTCTCACTGTTTTTCTCTCATATAAATAAATAAAATTCTGGCATTGCTATTATTTTTTTAAAAGGTATTTAATGTATATCCTTCCACACTATTTTCCCAGTGTTGTCTTACATGTATGTGCAAATGTGAAAAATCTATGTTAATGTGTGTTTATAAATAGTTTGGTGCTATACATTCTAGGTTTTTTCCTTGCATTGTTCATTCACCTTTCTGTGTTTGAGCTAACTCCATGTTTCTACGTGAAATCTGATCTACTCTTCTTCACTTGGATTGTGTTCTGTACTGCTCTTTCCTGCCTCACTAGGCTCCAGCAACTCTGACCTAATTTTCTCAAGCACTCCAAACATTATTTGTATGGTTTTCTATTGCTGCATAACAAATCACCACAGATTTGGTCACTTAAAGCAATACTACTTATTATGTTACAGTTCTGTACATCAGAAGTCCACACAAACTCAACTGGGTTGTCTGCTAAGGGTCCCATCAGGCCAACATCAAGATGTCAGCCAGGCTGGGACCTTACCTGCAGGCTCTAGAGAAGAAACTGATTCCAAGTTCACTCAAATTCTTGGTTGAATTCAGTTCATTTCTTGGGGTTAAAGGCCTGAAGTCCCGGTGATCTTGCTGGCTTTCAGCCAGAGGCTTCTCAGCTCCTGAAGGCAGTCCACACTTCCTTCAGACAGCTACCTCCATCTTAGAACCAGCAAAGAAGCTGGTTCTTCTCACACTCCCAAAGCCTGTCGATGACTTCCACCACCAGCTAGAGAAAACTCTCCCCGTTAAGAGCTCCTGTGGTTAGATTAGGCCCACTCAGATAATCTCCCTTCTGACTAACTCAAAATCAACTGAACAATCCCCCTTGCCATGGGATATAAAATAATCATAGGACTAATGTTTCCGCATAATCACAGATTCCACTCACACTAACAGAGGAGTGACGCAAGACAGTGGCATTGCCATACCTTCCCACCACATATTTCAACTTTTTGATCCCTCTCCTTAGCAATCTCTCCCCAATGTATGTGATGGCTTCTTCCCTCTCACTATTCAGATCTCCATTTATCACCATCTTAAAGCACTCTTCCCTAAAACAGCCCATCAGTTTTCAGTCCCATTAGTTATTTTATTTTTTTTAATGCTCTTATCATTGTATTGGTATGCCCAAATTCCGAGACCCCCCCCCAAAGACGACCACCAGAGTCCAGAGTCAAAGCCAAACAGCAAGGCTCGTTTATTACGAGTTCAAACCCGGACCTCCGTGCACTCATTGCCGGTGACGCTAAGAGGTCCGGAGCTCAGGATCACAACACCTTTTTTTTTTTTTTTTTTTCAATTTATTTTTCAGAAAAACAATATTCATTCTTTTTTCACCACACCCAGTGCTCCATGCAATCCATGCTCTCTATAATACCCACCACCTGGTACCCCAACCTCCCACTCCCCCGCCACTTCAAACCCCTCAGATTGTTTTTCAGAGTCCATAGTCTCTCATGATTCACCTCCCCTTCCAATTTACCCCAACTCCCTTCTCCTCTTTAACACCCCTTGTCCTCCATGATATTTGTTATGCTCCACAAATAAGTGAAACCATATGATAATTGACTCTCTCTGCTTGACTTAGTTCACTCAGCATAATCTCTTCCAGTCCCGTCCATGTTGCTACAAAAGTTGGGTATTCATCCTTTCTGATGGAGGCATAATACTCCATAGTATATATGGACCACATCTTCCTTATCCATTCGTCCGTTGAAGGGCATCTTGGTTCTTTCCATAGTTTGGCAACCATGGCCATTGCTGCTATAAACATTGGGGTACAGATGGCCCTTCTTTTCACATCTGTATCTTTGGGGTAAATACCCAGGAGTGCAATGGCAGGGTCATAGGGAAGTTCTATTTTTAATTTCTTGAGGAATCTCCACACTGTTCTCCAAAGAAGCTGCACCAACTTGCATTCCCACCAACAGTGTAAGAGGGTTCCCCTTTCTCCACATCCTCTCCAACACATGTTGTTTCCTGTTTTGTTAATTTTGGCCATTCTAACTGGTGTAAGGTGATATCTCAATGTGGTTTTAATTTGAATCTCCCTGAGGGCTAATGATGATGAACATTTTTTCATGTGTCTGATAGCCATTTGTATGTCTTGATTGGAGAAGTGTCTGTTCATATCTTCTGCCCATTTTTTGATATGTTTGCCTGTTTCGTGTGTGTTGAGTTTGAGGAGTTCTTTATAGATCCTGGATATCATCCTTTTGACTGTACTGTCATTTGCAAATATCTTCTCCCATTCTGTGGGTTGTCTTTTTGGGTTTTTTTTGCTGTTTCCTTTGCTGTGCAGAAGCTTTTGATTTTGATGAAGTCCCAAAAGTTTATTTTTGCTTTTGTTTCCTTTGCCTTTGGAGACATATCTTGAAAGAAGTTGCTGTGGCTGATATCGAAGAGATTACTGCCTATGTTCTCCTCTATTCAATCACAAGGAAAAGTTCAGAAGGAACTCAAACACCTGGAAGCTAAAGACCACCTTGCTTAAGAATGCTTGGATCAACCAAGAGGTCAAAGAAGAACTGAAACAATTCATGGAAACCAATGAGAATGAAGACACTTCAGTCCAAAACCTATGGGATACAGCAAAGGCTGTCCTAACGGGGAAATACATAGCCATCCAAGCCTCCCTCAAAAAAATTGAAAAATCCAGAATACACCAGCTGTCTCTACACCTTAAAGAACTGGAGAATCAACAACAAATCAAACCAACTCCCCACATAAGAAGGGAAATCATCAAGATTAGAGCTGAGATCAATGAGGTAGAAACCAGAGATACAGTAGAACGTATCAATGAAACTAGAAGCTGGTTTTTTGAAAGAATCAATAAGATCGATAAACCATTAGCCACACTAATCCAAAAGAAAAGAGAGAAAGCCCAAATTCATAAAATTATGAATGAAAAGGGAGAGATCACAACTAACACCAAGGAAGTAGAAACAATCATCAGAAGTTATTATCAACAGTTATATGCCAATAAGCTTAGCAACCTAGATGAAATGGATGCATTCCTGGAAAAATATAAACAACCAAAATTGAACCAGGAAGAAATCGACAACCTGAATAGACCGATATCAGCGGGGAGCCTGCTTCCTCCTCTCTCTGCCTGCCTCTCTGCCTACTTGTGATCTTTGTCTGTCAAATAAATAATTTTTTTTTTTTAAATCTTTAAAAAGAAAAAAAGAATATCAGCCCTGGTTTTTGTGTGGTATGGAAAATGGAGACTTTTCTATTTGTTAAGCAAGTTGATCCATAAATATCAATATGCTTTTGGAAGTACAATTTCAAAGAGGTGTTACAAGGTGCTGAAAACTTTAAAAATGGTTTTCATGCCCCAGGAAGATAACTTTCAAAAGAAATCTGTAGCTCTGACTGCTTGTTGCACTTTTTGGTTTACTGTCCCTCTAATAACATTGTTATTGATCCGTCTGCTTCTCTCATTTAGTGGTATCAGCTTTGTAAAGTCGGGCTCTCAATCCTTTAGCCTCCAAAATTCCCCCTTTATATCCATAATAAAGGCATGCTTTGAAATACAGGAAAGGAACATAAGAGCCAAAGAAATTAGATATATGGGAACCTCCACAGAGAAGTTGTATTAGTAAGACTTCTGGCTATGAAGTAGTATATTGAAGGAAATTAGAATTGTTTGTATACAACACATACACACCTCTAAATTGATAGCTGAGTTATTCTGCACTTGATTTACCTTTGCCTCTGTTTCTTTTGAATTCATGTTGTAAAACCACTGCCTATTGAATGCAGAGTCCATTGTTTAATCTTCCATCAAAGGTCAATGTTGAATCCTCTCAAAGTTGCTGTCAGAAAACAAAGATTCGGGATAGGGGGGTAGGGAGAGGGTGGTTGGGTTATGGACATTGGGAGGGTATGTGCTATGGTAGTGCTGTGAGGTATGTAAACCTGGTGATTAACAGGTTTGAACACACGCCATTAACAGACCTATACCCCAGGGGCTAATAATACATTATATGTTAATAAAAAATAAATTTAAAAAAATAAATTTAAAAAAAAGAAAGAAAAGAAAACCAAAGTTCATTCTCTGGCTTTCCTGCTGCCTAGTTCTGCTACCCTATACGAGTCCTCTGGCCTTGACTTCATTCTAATGACATAATCACAAAGAAAAAATGAAAGATTCAAGAATTTTCGCCACCAAGATCTATAGAACATCCAGGGATAGAAAAATTCCAGTTTCACCCAAACTTCTCCAAAACACGACAAGGAGTATATTAGAAAAGACGATTATAGACCAAACTCATTCTGGGACATCAATGTAAAAATCGTAAACAAGGTACAGGCAAAAACCACCTCTAATCACACATTCTCTGATCCTCCCTTCTTCTGAATCCCCATGGTGCTCCTTATCTCTGGCCTACTTTCTGGTCTACAGTCTCTCATTGCCTCCTTCCCCAAAGGAAGAATATAAATCGCCACTGATCAATATCTAAATTTCAGTCCTTTCTCTGTTAGACAGTTGCATGACCTGTGGTCAACTATCAGCCCTTTAGCCTCAGTTATTTAATATGAAAACTGGGAACCATGTCTTCTTTACAATGTTTCTAGATTTTAGGAGATAGAAGGACTAAAGAAGACTTAAGAGTACTTGGAAAGTCCTAATAGTATATACATCAACACATTCCCCCCTAAAAGGCCATGACTTCTTCAAGGCCAACTTCTGCATCCCACTGGTCCTTCTATCCTAAAAGGACCAAACTCAAGTGTCATAAACATGAGCAAGTTCTTCATCTTGGGCCTTGACTGCACTCTCTGCCACTGGGCCACTGCGAGTTAAGATCTAAGTGTTAGGTAATGATTTCAAATGGTCACAACTATTAGGTCTTTCTGAATTCCACACTTGGTGACAAGGTAATTAAACTCATATCCCTTCTCAGTTATGTTGGCTACAGAACAGCCAATTCCCAGAGAAGTTTCATCAGAATGCAAAAAGTCATCTTGACCAAGTATAGCTGGTCCTACCACAGCCTGGAAAGCAAAAGAAGTATATCCTACCGACACTATTCAAAGAACCCAACGAGGAAAGATTCAGATAGAAATTTTTGTCCCAGAGGACACTCAGAAAATTTGAGCATAGCATATTTATTTATAAATAAATAAACACACACGTGCATGCACACCAGAACATCCTTGAGAGATGTGGTGTGATCATTCATATGAAGCCATGCCATCGTGAGTGAAAAAATTGACATCAGGTTAGGCTCTTAGAGGCTATATAGGGATAATCCCCATCATTTCCTTTGCCCAGAAACATCCCCTTACAACTAGAGAGCTTAGCTACATGAAGCTACATGTTGTCTCTGCTTTGCTTGCTGTGTGGGATGTCCCCTGGATTGGGATAGCCTCCAACTAACTGGTGCATACTCTTGGGTCTGCATAACCAGGCCAATGTAAATAATCAGTGGAACACAGAAGTTGCAGCTTCTCCATAGCTGCTGGCCCTCCTGCATAGCAGTTAAACATGAATTTTGTGGGGAAAGGGACAAAGGAAACCACATATTTGAGCAGGATCTGCCAAGAAAATGAAGAGCTGTACTTTCTTTGTCTCCTGCCCTGTGTCCTTCTATCAAGCAAAATGAAGAATTGTTAGATTAAAGCCTGTTTGTGTCCAGTGTGTCAACTCCATTCATTATATCCACAGTAGTGATGTCCCATCAATGTTATTACCAGGATTAGATCCTAAGGGAGTTTTTAGATAGATACACAAAGATAGGTTATACAGATAAAGCTGTCCATCACTAGAATTTCATAAGGAAAAACTAGAAATAATGAAATGGTATTTACTTTCTACACAGTATCCAATGACTTTTTGGATAAGGAAAAATATATATATATTTGGTGAGAAAAGCTTGCTGTAAAATAAGCCACAGGTAGGGCAGACACATGGCCAACACAAATAAAACAACAGATGTTAAAAGATAACTTTATGACTCAGGACAAATAAGAAGTGAAAAGAGAAAAAGTAAAGAGCTTTGTTTTCCACAACATGGTTTAGAGCTATGATCACTTAGGGAGGGGACAGGAGATGACCAGAGTAGGGTGGCTGGCTTAGGAGTAGATTGGGAGATCAGGGTGGGATATAGCAGAGCAATAGGGAAGCTTTTTCCCCACATAGGGTGGATGGGGATGGGGTGTGTTCCACAATAGAAAATACCTACATCTAGAAGGAAAAATAAAAACTAGCTCTTTCCCAAGCATAAGGCTAAACTAGATAAATCATTTGCTTAGGGGTAAGGTGGAGAGCAAAAGAGAGAAATCAATATCACTACAAAAGTCAGAAAAATAAAAAGCACAAGTCACCTCCACTCAAAATAGCATACCATAAAAAGCCCTCCAACCTCTTAGTGTAGAAACTACACTTTCAAACAACAAATCATGAGGACACTCCTGTACCTGGATCTTGCTCAGAAAAAGCTAAAATCATGCACAAAAGTAGAAATGATTGTAACCCTACAAAATCCTTCATGATATCAACCTCCAACCAGTGACCAAAACACAGGATACTAGAGGCACCTGGCCTAGTAGCCATGGGTCATTTTATAGCCAATACCACCAACCTCAAGCTTTTGGCACTTAAAAAATCACTCTGCTGATCGCTTTCATTTTTCACAAATATATGTATTGTGTTTTTGCTGATCCAAATTAATACTTGGAGTATATGGAAAGTACAAAGGAGAAAATAAAAACTATTTATGAGAGCCACTATTTGGGGGCTCTTGGGTGACTCAGTCAGTTGAGTATCCAACTGTCAATCTCAGCTCGGGTCTTGATCTCAGGATTGTGGGTTCAGGCCCCATGTTGGGCTCCACAATGGGCATGAAGCATACTTTAAAAAAAAAAAAAAAGCCACTATTTTTATATTCAAAGAAAAACTGCTTTCTACCTCCTGAACCTTGACTTCCCACTGATCACTCCAGTACTGAAATCAGGGGAGCAACAGTGCCACCACCAGGTCTTTGAGAACTAGGACTTCTCCAGGCCCTCTGAAATTCCTGGGAAAAGAAAATGTTCAGGGAGCGTCAATAGGTGTTTACCGAATTGTTGGGGAAAGGTATTTAGGGTGTTTGGAAAACTTTAGAAGCTTCAGAACTTTCAGATTCACTTGCAGGGTTTCTTGAACTATAGATTGCTGGGCTGTGTTCCAGGACATTCTTCCTCAAATTCTTATATGGCCCAAGAATTTGCATTTCTGAATGTTCTCAGATGATGCAGATTATGCAGATGATGCTGATGATGCTGATGCCAGGGCTATACTTGGAACACCACCAACATAGTCAATATCACCTTAGGGAGCACCCTGTTCAATGGCTCCCAAACGCAATCAAAATTATCTGAAATGCTATTTAGAAAGATGTCTCAACCCCACTATGGTCCGGTAGGATTATTCATAGCTGGAAGCTTTAAAATACATATGAATCACTGCAGGTTCTTGCGGAAAATGAAACTTCCCAGAGTCTATCCCAGTTTTAACAATTGTCCCCAGGTGCTTCATGGAAACCTACACTTTGGAAAACCTTGAACATGTCTGTAGGGCCACTGATGAGGAGGGAATGAAGCAGGCCTCCAATTCTACTTCAGTTAGCTCCACTCCATTTTCATCTGTTTTACATTGGAGCCATCTTTAAAAAATTACTAATATTATAAATCCGCTTTGCCTTTTTTTTTTTTTAGTTTTTTTTAAATTTATTTATTTATTTATTTTCAGAAAAACAGTATTCATTATTTTTTCACCACACCCAGTGCTCCATGCAATCCGTGCCCTCTATAATACCCACCACCTGGTACCCCAACCTCCCACCGCCCCCACAACTTCAAACCCCTCAGATTGTTTTTCAGAGTCCATAGTCTCTCATGATTCACCTCCCCTTCCAATTTACCCCAACTCCCTTCTCCTCTCTAACACCCCTTGTCCTCCATGATATTTGTTATGCTCCACAAATAAGTGAAACCATATGATAATTGACTCTCTCTGCTTGACTTAGTTCACTCAGCATAATCTCTTCCAGTCCATGTTGCTACAAAAGTTGGGTATTCGTCCTTTCTGATGGAGGCATAATACTCCATAGTATATATGGACCACATCTTCCTTATCCATTCGTCCGTTGAAGGGCATCTTGGTTCTTTCCATAGTTTGGCGACCGTGGCCATTGCTGCTATAAACATTGGGGTACAGATGGCCCTTCTTTTCACTACATCTGTATCTTTGGGGTAAATACCCAGGAGTGCAATGGCAGGGTCATAGGGAAGTTCGCTTTTTGATTTCAAGTGTAAAATCACAATTCTAAGAAATCAGATATGCTTAGGTGCTACTCAATAAATGTCATCTTTGACAAATCAGTGAGGAATACAAAAATGAATCCAAATCCTGCTTCTCTTCATATACTCTCTTGCTATTTCCAGCATCTGTATAATATAAACATTATAAAGCATTTATGTTATTTGTGCTAGTAGTTGTGGTCTTTTGAGGTTCAGGAATGACCTAAAAGAAAATAGAGAGACCAGAACAACAAGTATAGCATTACATCTCGTTCCAGAATCAGCAGTCTGAACAAAGCCTTTCCCAAAGATGGGGGAGAAAACCGTCACCCAATTTCTCACCTCCCTTTCAGCTTTAGCTCCATTTAGACATCACATTATAACAGGAGAAAAGAGATGGGATAAATTCATTGCTACCATGGTATTTTGTGTCACTCCCAGATCTGCCAAAAGGGACTTCTACTCAGGGAAGAGCCTCACTCTAGGTTTCTCCACTGTTACCTCTCCCTTGGGGCAAAAGATGTGTGAGACCAAGGGGACAAGACCCCAAGTACCCGAGTCGCCAGAATTACCTCCCCAAATGGCCCTGAACGCACATCCAAGGCCTGTAGGAGCTCCTTCCTGGGTCCACCCTCCCAAGTATATATCCTATTGGGCCTAGTCGGTGGCCATTGGGCTGTTGTGTACTGGGACTGTGGATACAACTTGGACATGTCATCTGTACTATCCACACACAGGTAGTCCATGAGTGGGAGACCCTTTACAATGCAGGTCAGATGGGCTGGAAAGAGAGGAGAAGGTGGACCACAGGCCACAGGAAAGTGAGTGGAATAGTGATGGATAGTGGCTTGTACCACACCACAGTGCTCCAGCATGGAACTCTGAGGGCTGAGGATGCTAAATTAAATTAATCTCATTGTGAAAGTTGGTTTGCCAAAACAGGAGGGCAGAACCTATCTTGATTAAGCTTCTTCAACTGATTTATAACTTTTACAAATATGGCAGATATGCCTCCACTTGTACCATTGCTCTAGTCCCCAAAACCTGCTAGGGAGAAAAAGACCTGCAGCCCTTGGCATTCAACTCAGAGTGGCTTGTGCTGGATATCTTCTGATATCCCTGGGAGCTCTTAGGACCCTGTCTAGTTCTGCTGATAAGCCTTGAAGGAACTGGGTTTTACAAGACATCATGGTTCTGGACTCACTCTGCAATATACCTTCAGTGAGTCAAAATAACCAGAATTACATAACTCTTGCTTGACAGCTCAAAGAGAAATGAAACAAAAGAAGTAGGGATTATCTCAAAGTGAATCTGCTTGTTTAGATAAAGAAATGCTAAATAGGCAACTGTAGCCTAGTTAATAGCTGGTGACCTTGACTCCAAACTCAATACTTAAATCCTAAATTCATTCTCAATCCTGATGGAAGCCACACCAATCATTTACTTTTATTTTCTAGTTTTCTCCTGTATAAATGTCTAATATTTATTCTGAGATTATCTACCAACACATATTCCTAACTTATCATTTGCCTTGGGGATCATAGGTATTTCCTTTCAGCAAATATTTGATGACCCCAGGATATAGCCGGAAATACAACAGTGAACTTGAAAGAGTTATCTTTACCTTTGAGGAACTCACAAGCTGGCAAGGACAAGCACATTAAACAAACACAGATAAGAAATAATTCTGCAAGGGACTGATGGGAATTTTCACAAGTGTTACAAGGGAAAGTATGGAGTGCAGAGAGAGTAGATAACAGGGAATAGAACCTGGTCTCGGGGTGCAGACAGAGCATCCCTGAGGAAGTAGTACTTAAGCTGAGGGACATGAAGCAGCACCTCCCAAAAGCAAGACTTCAAGAGGAAAACCATAAGGGCAAATGAGACTTGAGGAGGGAAGGCACCTGGCACAATGGAAGAAAAGGAATGAGTGAGGTTATAGCATAGCTGACAAGATAATGAGGTTAATGCTGGACACACAGGCATGGTCAGAAGGTACAGATTCTGAAAGATTCACGTTTAAAATATGGAGTCTCGGGGCACCTGGGTGGCTCAGTGGGTTAAAGCCTCTGCCTTCAGCTGGGGTCATAATCCCAGGGTCCTGGGATTGAGCCCCGCATCGTGTTCTCTGCTCAGAGGGGAGCCTGATTACCCTTCTCTCTCTGCCTACTTCTCTGCATACTTGTGATCTCTGTCTGTGAAATAAAAAAATAAAACCTTTGAAAAACAAAAGTACATTAAAATATGAAGTCTCTCTCAAAGTACAATGGAAGTTTTCAAGGTTTTTGACTAGGAAGCAAATAATCAGAAGTGTGTTTTTGAAGATCATTATAGGAGTGAAAGTGAATACTCAGAGCCCAAAGAGTCACAGACATATCTTCAATTCTGTGATGATTACAATAGCTTTTGACAAACATTGCCAGTGTTAACAGTAAAATAACTCATCTGCAAGAAAAATGCAAACTGACATTTTAATAGGTTAAAGTCCTAGGGTAGTCTTAGGTAGTCAAACTGTGTTGCTGGAGAATTTCTTTTCTTTAAACAGGGATTATGTATTAACCATATTTGAGATATGCTACTCTAGGAGTTGCATGGAGAATGTCTTGGAAGTACAAGCAGTGAAGACAAAAATTTGGAAGTTATGGCTGGGGTACAGAACCCCTGGTAATCTAGACCAGAGTAGTAGCAATAGAGGCAGAAAAAAAGCAGATTGGTTCCATGTAACTGTCCCTCATAACAATGTACTTCTTGATTATACTAGTCACCAAACATGCTTAAACATGTACTGGCAACAGGCCTCTGGGGGAGAGGATGATATACATCCCTAAAGCTGAGCATCTGGGAATGCCCGGCCCGCTCAGGGTGGAATGCTGCCTGCCTCTTTTTTCTGTTATCTCCCCTTCTCCAGAGATCGCCTGTAGTTAATTAGATGATCCCTTTATTTTTTTTATTTTTATTTATTTTTAATTTCTTTTCAGTGTTCCAAAAATCATTGTTTATGCATCACACCCAGTGCTCCATGCAATATGTGCCCTCCATATATTGCTCACCACCAGGCTCACCCAACCTCCCACTGCCCCCCAACAAAACGCTCAGTTAGTTCCTCAGAGTCCACAGTCTCTCATGGTTCATCTCCCCCGCCAATTTCCTCCAACTCCCTTCTCCTCTCCATCTCCCATGTCCTCCATGTTATTCCTTATGCTCCACAAATAAGCGAAACCATATGATAATTGACTCTCTCTGCTTGACTTATTTCACTCAGCATAATCTCTTCCAGTCCCGTCCATGTTGATACAAAAGTTGGGTATTCATCCTTTCTGATGGAGGCATCATACTCCATAGTATATATGGACAACATCTTCTTTATCCATTCATCTGTTGAAGGGCATCTTGGTTCTTTCAACAGTTTGGTGACTGTGGCCATTGCTGCTATGAACATTGGGGTACAGATGTCCCTTTTTCACTACAGCAGTATCTTTGGGGTAAATACCCAGTAGTGCAATGGCAGGGTCATAGGGAAGCTCTATTTTTAATTTCTTAAGGAATATCCCACTGTTTTCCAAAGTGGCTGCACCAACTTGCATTCCCATCAACAGTGTAAGAGGATTTCCCTTTCTCCACATCCTCTCTAACACATGTTGTTTACTATCTTGCTAATTTTGGCCATTCTAACTGTTGTAAGGTGATATCTCAATGTGGTTTTGATTTGAATCTCCCTGATGGCTAGTGATGCTGAACGTTTTTTCACGTGTCTGTTAGCCGTTTGTATGTCTTCATTGCAAAAGTGTCCGTTCATGTCTTCTGCCCATTTTTTGACATGATTATGTTTTGTGTGTGTTGAGTTTGAGGAGTTCTTTATAGATCTTGGATATCAGCCCTTTGTCTGTAGTGCCATTTGCAAATAATCTTTTCCCATTCTGTGGGTTGCCTCTTTGTTTTGTTGACTGTTTCCTTTGCTTTGCAGAAGCATTTGACCTTGATGAAGTCCCAACAGTTCATTTTCACTTTTGTTTCCTTGCCTTTGGAGACATATCTTGAAAGAAGTTGCTGTGGCCGATGTTGAAGAGGTTATTGCCTATGTTCTCCTCTAGGATCTTGATGGATTCCTGCCTCACGTTGAGGTCTTTTATCCATTTTGAGTTTACCTTTGTGTATGGTGTAAGAAAATGGTCAAGTTTCATTCTTCTACACATATCTGTCCAATTTTCCCAGCACCATTTATTGAAGACACTGTTTTTTTTCCACTGCGTATTTTTTCCTGCTTTGTCAAAAATTATTTGACTGTAAAGTTGAGGGTCCATATCTGGGCTCTTTACTCTGTTCCACCGGTCTATGTTTCTGTGTACCATGCTGTCTTGATGATTACAGCTTTGTAGTAAAGCTTGAAATCAGGCAACAAGATGAGCCCAGTTTTGTTTTTCTTTTTCAACATTTCCTTAGCAATTTGGGGTCTCTTCTGATTTCATACAAATTTTTGGATTATTTGCTCCAGCTCTTTGAAAAATGCTGGTGGAATTTTGATCGGAATGACATTGAAAGTATAGGTTGCTCTAGGCAGTATAGACATTTTCACAATGTTTATTTTTCTGATCCATGAGCATGGAATGGTCTTCCATCTTTCCATGTCTTCTTCAATTTCTTTCATGAGTGTTCTGTAGTTCCTCAAGTACAGATCCTTTACCTCTTCGGTTAGGTTTATTCCCAGGTATCTTATGGTTCTTGGTGCTATAGTAAATAGAATCGATTCTCTAATTTCCCTTTCTGTATTTTCATTGTTAGTGTATAAGAAAGCAATTGATTTCTGTACCTTGATTTTGTATCCCGCCACATTACTGAATTGCTGTATGAGTTCTAGTAGTTTGGGGGTGGAGTCTTTTGGGTTTTCCATATAAAGTATCATGTCATCTGCAAAAAGAGAGAGTTTGACTTCTTCTTTGCCCATTTGAATATCTTTTATTTCTCTTTGTTGTCTGATTGCTGTTGCTAGGACTTCTAACACTATGTTGAACAATTCATGGAAAGCAATGAGAATGAAGACACTTTGGTCCAAAACCTATGAGATACAGCAAAGGCAGTCCTAAATAGGAAATACATAGCCATCCAAGCCTCCCTCAAAAAAAACTGAAAAATCCAGAATACACCAGCTGTCTTTACACCTTAAAGAACTGGAGAATCAACAACAAATTATATCCCTTTAAATGTGTTTACTCAACCACAAAATCCTATACTGCTTGACCAAGCATATCTTACTTATCTTCTTGCTTATCTATAATCTCCTTTGACTCCTTTGTTGATCATTATCTTGTATCTAATAAATAAGGGACTGAGGAGTTGTTCAAGACAACAGTCCTTTCAGCGGTCAACCCCTGCTCCGGTTCTCTTGCAGCTGACTTGTTTGTGCCTCATTCTTCTCCCCTGGGCCATCAGGGAAGTGGCAGCTCCAGAAGGTAGAATGTTTGGCCCTGGTGATTGATTAGATCATTTTATGGGGAGACAGAGGTATCATGCTTGACAACCAGACTTTAGGTGCAATCAACTGAATTGATGGTTATTAGTGAGATAATGAGAGCTAAAAATTATGTACTGCCTGTTATGGACTAGGTACTATTCTCAGCAATTCTGTGGTACTCACCAAACTCTCATGAAACAGGGGATAAGAATTATTAATGTCTACATTTTACTGATAAACTAAGCTTTGGAGAGGTTCCCTAAGAGACTTACCTAAGGTCACATGGCTCTTAAAAAGCAAAGAATCACCAATGAAAAAGCAAGTTAGCAATAGATGAAAAAGCTTTAAATTTAGGATATGCTAGCTTTGAGATTCCTATGAGACATCTAAGTAGAAATGCAGAGAAAGTCTTTGGCCATAGCTTGGGACTCAGAAGGGAATCCAAAATAGAAATAAAAATGTGGGAAATGTTAGTATATTTGTAGGCTTCAAACTAGATGTGAAAGCCCCTGAGTGTATAGCATGAGAAACAAGAACAGATTAATACAAAGTCCTGAAGACATAATAACATACAAAGTTTAAACAAAATATTGGTAGTGAGTACAAAGGAGCAGTCAAAAAGTCTGGGAAGACAATCGGGGGAGAAGTTTGAGGTCACTGTCATAAAAGGGGAAAATGTATCTCAAATTAGAGAATCTATTACATTCAGTGCTCATAAGAATTCAGGTAGAAAAGACAAACCACAGAATGGAGAATATATTTGCAAATCACCTCTCTACTAAGGGACTTGTCTCCAGAATATAAAAAGAGCTCTTACAACTCAATAATAAAAAAGATATGACCCAGTTTAAAAACTGGCAAATGAACTTTCTGGAGTGATGAAAATGTTCCATAACTGACTGTGGTGATGGTTGGACATACCTGTGAACACACAAAAGTCCATGGAAACAGAAACCACTGAAACCACCTTCTACAGCTAAATTGTATACGATGTGAATTATTACTAACAAAAGCTGTTTCTTTAAAAATGAAGGTGAGCTGTCTATTACTTTTGGGAACAGCTTGTTGGCAAGATCATCTGAGGAGTTTGGTACAGTGGTGGAGGCAGAGGACAACTGAAGACGTTTAAAGTGTCTTCCAACCCTTTGACTATTCCCTGCCTTCCTCTGCTCAGCTCTGAGTCAGAGGACTAATCCCAGCAAACTTCTTCCCAAGATCCCTCTACTGTCTCCTTTTTAGAAGTAAGAGATTACGCTGAGTGAAATAAGTCAAGCAGAGAGAGTCAATTATCATATGGTTTCACTTATTTGTGGAGCATAACAAATAGCATGGAGGACAAGGGGAGTTAGAGAGGAGAAGGGAGTTGGGGGAAATTGGAAGGGGAGGTGAACCATGAGAGACTATGGACTCTGAAAAACAATCTGAGGGTTTTGAAGTGGTGAGGGGTGGGAGGTTGGGGGAACCAGGTGGTGGGTATTAGAGAGGGCACGGATTGCACAGAACACTGGTGTGGTGCAAAAACAATGAAAACTGTTATGCTGAAAAGAAAGAAAGAAAGAAGGAAAGACGTAATCGACGGGAGGCTGGACAGTAGAAATTTACAGCTGGTTCCATGGGCTGTTGTCTACTCTCCAAGGATGCCAGGGTATTTGACCCTTGGTTAACTCTCCTAACATTAACTCAGAGAATTGTTATGAATACTTACAGGAGATGCACAATAAGTGACAATCTAAAAGAAGACTATTTACTGTTTCGTTGCTGCTACCCCAGAGAAAGGAAGCTAGTCACAGATACCTGAGGGCCTGTGTCACTAAACAGGTATATATAAAAGGTGAGGAGACCCCGGCACTGATGGTCCCCTTAAGTTAAGGCTGTCCATGTACGCTCAAGCCTCATGTCTCATGGCCATGCCCATCTCAAGTGCAGACTGACTGGAACATCAGAAGCTGTGCCTGGGAGTCATAACATCTCCTCCGTGTTGATACTGAGTGAGCATGCAGAGTAGTTTCATGTCTTGAAGCCTTCCTTATAGCTAAGCAATCTTGAGCCAGGGTGAAGCCTATTGTGCCTCATGAGCTGGATTGTGAATTTGCATCTAACCTCACTTCTGCTGGAAGAACAGAGGAGACACTGCCAAGGCAGTGCCAGGAGACTAGAGGGTGAGAGAAGAGGAGGGTCTATGGTGTTTCTCCCCTGAATCTCTTATCCTGAGACATCTACAGTCGGTCTATCTCCTGCCAGGCAGCCCTCCTTTCCATGGGTCCCTTGCATCCATCAGCCCCTCCAGGGCTGGGATGGTATCTCTCTACAGCTGTTAGATTGAGTTGCCTCATGTTCTCCTATTTCTTCTTTCAGCTCCCACAAACCTCAAAAATATAACCCCCATATTAAAGTACTCTATTGAACTACCTGGTGTGTTTTCTGCTTTCCTAACCGGACCCTGAACAGAATAGTTCAAAGCAGGAGCAGTCTTACAAAATACAGCCTTAAGTTACAATCTGGGGATTTAATGCTTATTTATTTTGGTAGGAATGCAGTATCACCTCAGTGTTAGTAGAAAATGACATTTTAAAACCCGTGGGAGGGGTGCCTGTGTGGCTCAGTTAGTTAAGCATCTGCTCTCCACTCAGGTCATGACCCTGGTGTCCTGGGATCCAGCCTCTGCTTAGTGGAAGTCTGCTTCTCACTCTCCCTCTGCTCCTCCCCCAACTCATGCTCTCTCTCTCTCAAATAAATAAATTAAATATTTAAAAAAATAACCTGTGTTATATGGTGGCATCACACTGGTTTATCGGTCACCTAATGTTTCTTAGGGTGATGGGCCTACTGTTGAGGACTAGATTTTTGGAGATCAGTTAGTTTCAGCAGTTGCCTGTGATTTCAGCAATCATGATTAAGAGGAATATGTGGTTAGATGCTGATTTCAGCAATCATGACTGAAAGAAATATGTGGTTAGATGCTGATTTCAGAAATCATGATTAAGAGGAATATGTGGTTAGATGCTGCTTCTGACATCATGGATCAGCTTACAGGAATAAAATCATAAATTCAAAATCTTACCCTCTCTGTTCAACTTACATCAGAAAACTAGACAGCTTCTATATGAGCTAGACAAGATGCATTTATTTCTTATACCCACAGGCCATGGGACTTAGGAAAATTAGAGCACAATCTAATTGTACAGCTTGCAGAATGAAAGTTTAGTATATAGCCCACCACATCTCCATGGTAAAGATGTGGCCATTGACAAGGATGGAGTGGGATTCTGAGACTCAAGGTGAGAATTTTGAATATACTTCAAAGAATCTGAGAATCCTGAATCACCCAGTCGTTTTGAAACTTCCTTTTTCACAGAATTAGATTTTCCCATCAAGACTGAAAGGACTTGTCTTCCTTTGCTTGGAGGCCCTGAATGCCTGTTCTGCCTAAAGCCTGTGCCTGTGATTACTCATTGCCTGGAGAGCCATCACTATTGTCAGATCCCAGTGTGACCCAAGAAGACAGGGGCAAAGTTAGACTCAAGAGAAGATAGTTTAAACACAAAACTAATTACAAGATCTTCATAATTAACATTTGCAGAAACCTAAAAAACATGTGTAGAATTGGATCACTGATGTGTTAGACCAAAGAAAACAGAATATAATGTTGGATGATGCCAAACTTATCAATATAGATGCAGTTAGCAGAGACCATGAAGTGGCAGCGCTTGAGCAACAGCAAGTGGCTCCACCATTTTTCTTGGTTGTTAGTATGGAAGCTGGACTCAATAATGACCTACATGAGTAAGAATGTGATGCCCAAAAGGCACCCTCAAAGGCTTAAGGAGATGGCCATACTGAAGAGGATTTTTATCATGGGCAATCCATTCATATGACTCTTTCTTCCTTGGGGGAGAGTCCAGAGTCACAATGACATTAGGAAATCAATTAGTGAGAGAAAATGGTTGGAAATAATAGAGATATGGTCATTCCAATTATCTCAGTTGGTATAATGTCACCCTAAATCAGCCAGATGTGATGACAGTACTTGAATCATGGTTGGAGTTGGACAAGGTTGGAACAGGCAACAGAACCAGAATAACAATAGGAATATTTTAACTCACAGAGATCTATGACATCAGCTAATGAATCAGGAGGTACCTAGGAATGAAATAGGTGATCAGCTTCCTAAATTATTGCTTAAACTATATAACTGGAAAAATTCTAAATATCGCATATCATATATCTACTGCTGCAAAACTCACCACTCTGAAACCTAGTAGCTTAATACAATCATTTTCTCACAAATCTATGGGTCAGCAATTTGACCCATATATTTAAACCATCTAGGTTTAACTAGATACTCTATTAATTTTGACCAGGATTATTCACATTATTTTATTCATCAGGTGGTTCAACCAATGCTAAATGAGCTAAAAGCTCCTCACACAACATCAGGCAGCTGGCAGGCTGACAACTAGAATGTTTGAGTTCTCCCCTGTGTGGCATTTACAGCAGGCTAGTTCTTGTTCCTACATATAGCAGGTCCAGGATTCAAACCACAGAATTCAATTAAAAGGCAATTTTCAAACTTCCTCTTACATCATATTTTCTAACTTCCTATTGACCAAAGTAAATGACATGACCAAGGCTAAATTCAAATCTAAAATTAAATATACTCCTGTACAGAGGTAGAAAAAAATTGTTTATGCTCAGTTAGCCAACATATAGTACATCATAATTTTTTGATGTAGTGTTCAACAACTCATGTGTTGCATATAACACCAGTGCTCATCACAACACATACCCTCCTTAACGCCCATCACCCAGGTACCCTATCCCCTCCTCCTCCTCCTTTCTGTAACCCTCAGTTTATTTCCTGGAGTCCAGAGTCGATAGGACCATAGGGGAATGCAGGGAAACTGAATGGGAAGAAATCAGAGAGGGAGACAAAGCATGTGAGATAGAAGTTTTAAAAACTTTAGCATGTAGGTATCATTTAAAACCCTGAGATTTAATAAGACTACTAAAGGAGAGAGAAGAGTTTTAGAAATTGAACCTTAGAATATGACAACTTTTAGAAAATTTAGGTGCATTATGAGGAACCAGCAAGAGAACCTCAAGAAGGATCTGTCAGGACAGTAGAAAGAAAAAGAAAAAGAAAAACTCCATAGAAGGATGAACTTCTAGCCAAGTAAAGTAAGTAAGGAAAAAAGAATAATCAATGTCGGGTGAGATAAATGAGAATTTTATTTATTTGCTTATTTATTTTGACAATTTTATTTATTTATTTGTCAGAGAGAGAGAGAGCACACAAGCAGGCAGAGTGGCAGGGAGAGGCAGAGAAGCAGACTCCCTGCTGAGCAAAGAGCCGGATGTGGGACTCGATCCCAGGACCCTGGGATCATGACCCAAGCAGAAGGCAGCAGCTTAACCCACTGAGCCACCCAGGTGCTCCAAAAATTTTTAATCAACATTGAAAGCAGCAGTGTGGAAATGATCCTGATAAGATCAGTCTTAGTGGAGGGGTCCAATTTCAATTAAGAAGCTTACAACTTCTACTTCCATTTTTATATATTTTAAGGCTTTGCCCCATCAAATCTAATCCATCAGGAGACATAAGCATAACTATGATGCTGTACATTAGATCCCCAGAATTTGTTCACTCTATAGCTCAGAGTTTGTACCCTTTGACCAACATCTCCCCAATTCCTCCAGCCTGTAGCCTCTGGCAACCACAATTCTACCATCTGCTTCTATGACTTTTTACTTTTTTAAAATGCCACATGATATCATATAATATTTGTGTTTCTTTGTCTCACTTATTTCATTTAGCATAATTCCCTTGAGATCCATCTATGTTGTTATAAATGATAAGATTTCCTTCTTTCTCATGGCTGAATAATACTGCACCATATATACATACCACATTTTCCTTATCCATTCATCAGCTGACAAACACTTAGGTTGATTCCACTACTTGGCTATTGTGAATAATGCTGCAGAGAACATGAGAGTGCAGCTACCCCTTTGGATATATATTCAGGATTACTGGGTCATATGGTAGTTCCCCATTTAATTTTTGAGGAACCTCCATACTGTTTTCCATAATGACTACATCAATTTACCTTCCCACCAACATTGTACAAGGGTTCCCTTTTCTACACACCCCTGCCAACACATACTATCACTTTACTACCAGCCATTCCAACAGAGGGGGTGGTGATATCTCACTGTGGTTTTGCTATACATTTGCCTGATGATTAGTGGTGTTGACCACCTCTTTATGTAACTGTTGGCCATTGGTGTGTCTTTGATGGAAAAATGTCTATTTGGGTCTTTTGCCCATTTTCCAATGGGATTATTTGGGGGGGTTTTGTGATTAAGTTGTAGGATTATTATAATTATATTATATTATTATAATTATATTATTATATAATATTATTATATATATTATATATATTATTATATTATATATTATATTATATATATATTATATATATATTATTATAATTATAGATTATTTTTATGAATACCTTATTAAATATATGGTATCTGATTAAAAAGAATTTGTTTACATTCTATAGGTTGCCTCTTCATGCTGTTTATTGTTTCCTGGCTATGCAAAAAGCTTTCCAGTTTGAAGCATGCCCACTTTCTATTTTTTGCTTTTGTTTTTTGTGCTTTCAGTGTCAGATCAAAACAAACCATTGCTAAGGTCTATGTCAAGGAGCTTCTTTGCTTTCTTTTCTCTCTATGTATGTTAAGTCCATTTATTAGTTTTCTTTGGCATCATGTTTGCTTGCTTTGTGATCTGTCTGGCCTTATATTTGTGTCTGTGTGTTTGAAGGAGCAAGCACCTATCCATCTTTACAGCCTGTTTTTGACAGGTAAAGACCTTCTCCTGTCAGGCCCAGGGCTGATGGGATTCTCTCTGGGATCACAGTCACCAAGGTTGGATGAAACTGGGTCACCTTGCTGCTGCCTCAGTTGGGTCTGCAAACCACAAGTCTATTTTCAGGTACATGACACTCCTGGCTCCTGCTGGGTCACTGGAGAGATCCCAGCATGGGCAGGACTGTTCCTGAACCATAGCTGAGAGGGGATGGAGCCCGGTCACAGGGTCCATTCAGGATCCACAGGTGGACCATAGTCAGCCAGTCTGCCTCCTAGGAACTAAAGGGTGTGTCTTCTGCTAGGCCCCTGGGTGGGAAAGACTGCTCCCAGACCACGGCTCATGCTGTACACAGGTCATAGCGCTTCAGGCTCCTCAGCCCTAACCAAGGTCAGCAGTCCTATCACCCAAGGCTCAGGTGGGCATGATTCCTTCCAGGTCCCTTGGCTGATGGTGCAATTCACAGAACCAGTGCCAAACACTGACAGAGCCAAGTCCACAAGGGGATAAGGCTGTTTTCTGGTCAGTACCCAGGACCATGGTCAGTGAGCCTGGCTCTTCAGGGTTCAACAGGGAAAAATCCAGGAAGAAAAATCAGAGCAGGCAAACTCTGTGCTTTAGCTTTTGTGAATACAAGTCTTTCTTCTTTGGTATGTCCTTTCAATACAGCTCTCCTCAGCAGCTGCAATAAGGTTTCTGAACCTCTTACTTGGAACACAAAGTTCCCACATAGAAACTCGTGTCCATGGATGGCTGCTAAAATGATTGTTGCTGTGGGGGGATATTCCACCATCTGGCTGACCCATTACAAACATTTTAAGGCCAAACTGATAGTATTCTCTAATAGTTTCTGGGAGACCTATGATAGACAACACATCTTACATGGAGCTTGTAGCATCTTTCCTGGCACAGCAAAAATCCCTCCTGGGCTATGAAACTCTCAGGGCATCTATCTTAGAAAAAAATCATGCATCAGAAACCACGATGCCAAAGATCCTCAGGTGCCAGGCTCCTGCAACGTGCCTGGTCAATTTCAGTCTTACAACTTCTACTTCCATTTTTTTATGTGTTAAGCCCTTGCCCATCAAATCTAATGTTTCAAGAGACATAAATAAAATACAACCAAACTGGAATGGAAAAAGAGGGAAACTTAATTTATCCTCACTGGGCTGAAGGAAAGTAAGAAATGTGAATCCTAAAGTTTGGGATAGGAAACAAAGAATATTAGTTCTTCTTCCTCCCTGACCATATCTTTCAAGTCTTCTTCCTGGTTTATCACAATTCTTGGAAAAATACACTTCACCACACCACACCCCCTGACATTGCTCAATATTTGCTTAAGTGAAAGAGGCTGAGGCAAGCTAAAGGAGGAACTCTCATTACCATCTGCCATCACCCAATAAATAGCCAGACAAGCCCTCACCATTCCAGAACACTTGGAAAGATGAGACAATCTCACCAGCTGCCCCTACTGGGGCTCCTATTGTTTTCTCTTATTCCAAGACAACAATGCGAGATCTGTGGTAAGTACGCATTGAGCTAAAATTACTCCTTGTGTGACAGTCTTCTAAAATCTCCTGGCAGAGGACTTGTGTAGAGTGACCTGAGAAAATATCCTATTCCAGTTCTTTTTTATTTTTAAGATTTTATTTCTTTATTTTACAGAGAGATAGAGAGTACAAGTAGGCAGAGAAGCAGGCAGAGGGAGAGGGAGAAGTGGGCTCTCCACTCAGCAGGGAGCCCGATGCGGGACTCGATCCCAGGACTCTGTGATAATGACCTGAGCAGAAGGCAGCCACTTAACTGACTGAGCCACCCAGATGCCCCCCTATTTCAGTTTTATATATGGTTGGACTGAGTAATGTAAAATTTGGCAGGACATGGCGAGGAAAGTTCGATAACGTATGTTGTTTTAAGAGGCGTTGTAGATTTAATGCTAACTTGCCTAACTATTCTTCCTATATTTAGATTTTCTCCACCACAGGAACCCTACCAAGAAACTGTCTATTCTTCTTCTATTCAAGGATAGACTATTCAGGATACCAGAATTTTTTCAAGATCATAGAAAGCTTTATTTTGAATTTGAGATGCAATCTATTTTTTTGAAGTTCAACCCATGGGTTTTGGGTTTAACCCCTTATAACTGCACAGAAAAAAAATGTTAAAAATCCCTTTCAAATAACAAAAACTTCTCCCTTGTCATTATTGAGTTTAGATGTTCCAAGGTACACATCAGCCTCTCCAATTCATCCCCACAGGGCATGCATACAAGCCCATCACCTCTCCTCTGGGTATAGGATTCCATGATTATGAGGTTCTATTAAAAACTACTAAGTAGGAAAAAGAAAAACTGGTTCAGGTATAGTCTGACCCCTTACTAGCTGAACGATCCAATGCTTCTGAATATTTTTAGCTTTATCCATAAATTGAGAAGAGTTGGGGAAGGGTGTTGGAGCAAGTGATGTTATGAAGCTTGGTATAGCTCTCAGCTTCATGGTTTCTCTTTTGTAAGTCTTGACCCTGGAATTGTGCTTAAACCCAGTCCAAAGATGACGATGTGGTGCCATCGGTGGCTACATGCTCCTGGTGTTCTGTAGCCTACAAGAAGAGGTCAACACCACAGCTGAAAGACTTGTGTTCACACAAGCTAAAGCAGAAATGCTGCCAACTCTAATTCTTCTTTCTGGCCTGTCATTTCCTTTGTTGTATCCTAAGAATAGGGGGTCTCTGTGGAGGTTTTGAAGTTCAATCCACTGTACAAAATAATTACCTGTCTTTAGTGGACAAGGAACCTGATGAGAGGTTGACCAGGAAATGAAAAGTCTGTTTTAGTGCCAGAAAATCTGCTGAACTGGATGTTTCCATAAAATCTCAGTCATGACTCAACAACTATCCAATTGTTCTTCTAACAAAGAAGGACTTTTCTACAACCACTGGTCCAGATCTCCCTGTCTTTTAAAGAGAAGAAAGAGTGGTGCCTGGCTGGCTCAGTCAGTAGAGCATATAACTCTTGATCTCAGGGTGGTGATTCTGAGCCCCACATTGGGGATAGAGAACTCACATTGCCTCAGTTCCCTAAGTATAGTGATAGAAACTACAATTGAGCTAAGAGTGATAATATGTGTCGTACTTTATAGTTTGTTAACTGATTTCTTGTCCAATAACTATAAAATAAAGGTTAATATCCACAATTTTAAAATGAGGGAACAGAAGGTCAAGAAAGTTACATAAGTAACCCATAGTCATAAGTTAGGGACCAGAGAATCCAGCCAAGGTCTGGCTGAACAAAGAGCTCGTGCTATTCTCAGTATCCCCACTAACCCAAGAAATAATCTGGAGATGGGTAGGATTTTTCTTGGGAGTGTTAACAAAGTACATTTTTTAAAAATTGTATCTATTTATTTTAGAAAGGGACACAGAGAGAGAGGAGAGAGAGAGAGTGACCATGATTTGGGGGAGGGCAGAAGAAGAGGGAGAGAGAGAATCTCAAGCAGACTGAGCCCAAAGTGGGGCTTGATACCACCACCCTAAGGTCATGAACTGAGCTGAAATCAAGAATTAGCTGCTTAACAAACTGAGCCACCCAAGCACCCCTAAGCAAAGTTCATTTAAAAATATTTTTTTTAATTTATTTTTTATTTTCAGCATAATAGTATTCATTATTTTTGCACCACACCCAGTGCTCCATGCAATCTGTGCCCTCTCTAATACCCACCACCTGGTACCCTGACCTCCCACCTCCCCCCCGCCACTTCAAAACCCTCAGATTGTTTTTTAGAGTCCATAGTCTCTCATGGTTCACCTCCCCTTCCAATCTCCCCTAACTCCCTTCTCCTCTCTATCTCCCCATGTCCTCCATGCTATTTGTTATGCTCCACAAATAAGTGAAACCATATGATAATTGACTCTCTCTGCTTGACTTATTTCACTCAGCATAATCTCTTCCAGTCCCGCCCATGTTGCTACAGAAGTTGGGTATTCGTCCTTTCTGACGGAGGCATAATACTCCATAGAGTATATGCACCACATCTTCCTTATCCATTCATCCATTGAAGGGCATCTTGGTCCTTTCCACAGTTTGGCAACCGTGGCCATTGCTGCTATAAACATTGGTGTACAGATGGCCCTTCTTTTCACTACATCTGTATCTTTGGGGTAAATACCCAGTAGTGCAATGGCAGAGTCATAGGGAAGTTCTATTTTTAATTTCTTGAGGAATCTCCACACTGTTCTGCAAAAAGGCTACACCAACTTGCATTCCCACCAACAAAAAATATTTTAAGTGGTAACTCTTAGAACTCTTAAAACTAACTCTTCTTATTTTCCTCCAGTTATTGAGGTCTCGGGACTCTTAATTCCACAGTAGAATGTGACTCCTCCATCCTTTCCTTTGGGATTTGGTCATACTACAGGCTAAGACTAGAGGGTTTTCTGAAAGGTACAGGTTGCTGAATAACGATCCTGATGCCAGATCGGTTGGACAACCAGACAATTCAGATCTCTGGGGTCAGTCACCACCGTACCATAGAACTATTGCCCTCTTTCCCTCAGTATTAATAACCTGATTGAGTTAGAAGATGGAGAAGGGAAGGAACTCAATCCAGCAAGTAGTGAGGACTACAGACTGGGATTGGGAAGACCTGTATTTTAGTCTCCATTAAGCCTTCAATTATGGAAGTTTCTTTAAGGACACCCTGGCCTCAGGATTTCTTTAGGGACACACAGGCTTCCTCCTCAAAATCAAGGAATCATACTAGATCTCCCAGGCAGGACTGATAATCTGCCAATACACAATAGTAAGGCTGAAAAAGCTGTTAAAAAATTGAAACACTTCCACGCTGCTAAAGGAGCAGAGACTCCAGACCCACCTTTGTATTGTTCCAGCAACACAGTCAGTGACCACTGGGTTGTTCTCCCTGGGCCCTGTTACTAAACATGTCTGTTACAAAACATTTTTTTTTTTTTTTTTTGTCAGAGAGAGAGAGGGAGCAAGAGTGAGCACAGGCAGAGACAGAGGGAGAAGCAGGCTCCCTGCCGAGCAAGGAGCCCAATGTGGGACTTGATCCCAGGACGCTGGGATCATGACCTGAGCCGAAGGCAGCTGCTTAACCAACTGAGCCACCCAGGCGTCCCAGTTACAAAACATTTTAATACCAACACTGTTCCTAGGGTTCCTGTTCCTTAAGATTTTGTTAGTGTGCATTTCTTATTTCTTCTTATTTCCTCCTTCCCCTGCCACAGAGGTAAGCAAGGAAAACAAAACTGCTTTAAAACCTCTGATACATACAATGATCAATTCAAATTATACCAAAAGAATCCATGCCGCCAATGCACTGCTGTCCCTCAGACTTTGTGGGTCCCTGAACCAAAGCCAAGATCAACATCTGACTGAACAATTCATACTCACTGTGAACAGTACAGGTGAGTAGCTTTATTCTCTGGAAGTTTTAGGAGAAGACTTACCTATCCATAAAGATTATCTCCAGCAACAGATCTTTAGACATAATTTTGTATCCAGAGTGTCCCTGCTACATCTATTCTAGCTGTATAAAACTTTAAGGGACAGAAAGATACCTCAAAAAGTGGAGATGCAACATGGGGGGGGTTGGAGGGTAGGGAAAGAATAAATGAAACAAGATGGGATCCAGAGGGAGGCAAACCAAAAGAGACTCTTAATCTCACAAAACAAACTGAGGGTTGCCGGGGAGAGCGGGGTTGGGAAAGGGTGGTTGGGTTATGGACATTGGGGAGGGTATGTGCTATGGTGAGTGCTGTGAAGTGTGTCAACCTGGAGATTCACAGACCTGTACCCCTGGGGCTAATAATACATTATTTGTTAATTTAAATAATAATAATTACAATTATAACAAAATGAGAAAGAAGAAAGAAAGAAAGAAAGAAAGAAAGAAAGAAAGAAAGAAAGAAAGAAAGAAAGAAAGAAACCTCAAATCCTCTTGCTATTTACAGCTAGGCCTTACTTGTCTGTGTCCTGAAAAACATTTTCCTTTAAAGAGTCACAAAGAAAATCAAAATAAATTAAAGACTCTTATCTACTAATACTGTTCTGTAAGTTACCTGAGTTCACAACCAGGAGGGATATGGCCCACATGTAAGAAACTGGACAATAGCAAGGAAACCGCAGGGAAATAGAGATGAGGACTGGGTCTTCTTGGTTTTGTTTCTCTTTCTGCTCTTTGTTTGTTTTAGAGAGGTGGGGAGGGACCAAGGTAAAGGGAAAGAGAGTATCTTAAGCAGACTCCATGCTCAGCACTCAGTGCAGACCCCAATACAGGGCTCAATCCCATAACCCTGAGACCATGAACTGAGCCAAAATCAAAGAGTCAGATGCTGAACCAACTGAGCCACCCAGGCACCCCCGATGAGGACTGGGGTTGAATGCAGGCTAGATGCTGAGCCCTTCATGTCAATAGGGAGCCTTAGCTTTCTAACTGAGATAAGGGAGAAATAAAGCCACCCCTACCTACCTCACAATATTATTCTAAGAGTTACAAGAAACCTGAGAATTTTGATACTTTACAAGGCAGAACATCCAAGTCAATTATTACTATCTTGGCAAGATGGCACCCACAAAGAGAGTAAATCCCAAAGTTTTATTATCTATTCTTTTCCTTTTAAAATTGTTATAAGGATTGCAGGATTCCCAAAACACTTCATGATTTCATGGGAAAGACTATGATTTAGCTGGCATTTATACAGCACTGCTAGAAAAGTCTCTGTTTTGGGAATAAAGAAGTAAATATTTGTATAGAGTGGAAAAAAGGAGAGAATTGACAGGTGAAGTAAGACAAGATGCCAAAAAAAAGTCACAAACATGTACCTTGTTAAACTCGAATACTTTTCTTTTCAGAGCCATCTTTAACCTCGGGACAGCTTGCCTTGGCTATACTGGCTTTGGGAGCATGTAAAGCACCTGATGGGATGTCTATTAATTATTCTGAACTGGTCAAAAGACTAGGAAATAAATACAAAGCAGAAATTAGAAATATGGGTGAGAGTCAAATGTTCAGAGTCCCTGGACAACTTGTCTTCTCCTCCACTGATCCAGATCTCAAGAAGTTTCCCTTCAGTCTTTCCTTTTCCTCTTCATTCTGTTCATCCCACATAACTTTGATCATTTTCCCTTCTTCCCTCTTTCAACACACATCTTGAATTTTCTTTTCAAATAGATCCAAATGAGCATGGACTTTACATCCACCTTACATAAGATGATGAACACACACACACACACACACACACACACACACACTAAAGGAACACAGTTTTCTTGCTCTCTAAAAGCTTGACTTTTAGACAAATAGTGAAATACACCAGAAATGGCGGATCAATACAAGACACTATGTCAGAAGTACCAAAACATATGATACTAGTAGAAGAGATAAAGAGATAAAGATGGCCAAAGTGCTTTATCACGGGGAAAAATAGGCTGATTGTGATCGTGGCTACTGAGGTGCATTGTTTTTATTTCAACACCCACCCAGTATTCATCCTGTTATCCATTAAGCTGTTCTAATCCCATCTTCTTGTGACGTGGGCTCTACTTCTTCTACTTCTTCTACTTCCAGTTCCAACACATTTCCATTCAAAGTGCAAGAAGCTTAGTGGTGGGAAATCTGTATTCTAGTCCTACTTCTGTAACCACCTGAGTATCAGGATGGTACTTTAATCTCTTTAGTGCTGAGTCACCTCAGTTATAAAATGAAAGGAGTTGAGTTAATTTGGTGGCTCTTAACAGCCTTTACATTTCTTAGGTTTGATGATTCTATGAGTGATCTTTCTCCCTCTATTACTCACCTTTTCTAAATGTAAAGAAATTCTAAAAAAGCAGGTAGGAATAGATTGAAAGTTTATTACTCCACCATTACTTCCATGAGTAAGGTATTTCTTTTCCTCTCTGACAGAGGATCATAATGGCAATCCACTGACTAACTACTACCAGCTCAGCCTGGACATTTTGGCCTTGTGTCTGTTCAATGGGAATTACTCAATCACTGAAGTTGCTAAATTCCTCAATCCTGAAAATAAAAATTACTATTTTCATGGAAAGTTCTCAGTAGGTGAGTGATTACACCCAGTTCCCTTGGCATAGAGGACACAGTCACTGGTAAGTCTTTTCCTTTGAGTTTTTCTACCTGTAAGTACTTGGACTTTATTTTTATCCTTTTTACCCTAGTGATCAGGGAAGAGAATTTTCTTTTTGAGAAGAATGAATATTGGGGGGCATTTAAGCATCTTTCTAGATATATAATATAGTAGAAAGATCCAGTTCCCACACTACTCCTTCTTTGAATTATATAACCAGTGGATATTAACTCTTGACCTTAATTTTCCCACCTGTAAAATAAAGATAGATTGTGAGAATCTTCATATAAGACATTTTAGGAAGTGTAAGTATAGAGGCAGGAAAACAGTGGAATTCATTTAACTTAACTTCACCTCTTTCTCTAATTTATTGGGAGCACTGAATGTGTGGGCTTACTTGGACAATACAACCTCTCCATGGACAAGGGCCCAATATTTTGTTTAATAAAGTCTGTACCTTCAATAGACAAGGACTAGAAATTTTCTCCTGGGTCAGTTTATACATCCAAAAGGAAGCCCCCTCTAGACAACTAACATTGTTGCTCAACCCTTATGGATCCAGAGACACAAGCTCATCTTTCTCCAAGAAGCCCAAAGAGAATCACCACTCAGTATCTCTGGATAGTGAGGTGATATTTCTTTCCATGGGGGAGGGAAGGTACCACACTTAAAGAATCCAGCAGGGGAACTAAGTAACAAGCCAGAAAAAAAGATTTTATCCTCCTTTCTTCCAAACTCTTGCTTCATCCTCCCGCTTAAGAAGCTTTATTGGAAAACAACTCTCTTAAGTGCTATTTTTCTAAGAGAAAAATCATCAGCCTAATGGAAACATTGGAACATTGCAAAGACATATGTTGCTTGGGGTATCATCATGAATTCTCCCAATTCCTTTGCCAATATGGCTGAGAGATGAAAAAAAAAAAAATGAGAACAGCCAAGATGTAGAAGTGGAAAACTGTCCATGTGTATGCACCTGCAAATCTGTATGTGTTCCTATGACCAACAGGTGAGTTATTGTGTACAAGGCACAGGGATACTGAACATAAGAAAGGGATCTTGAAATATTTGAGTGTTTAGTGCTGAAGAGATGATTGCTATCTCTTCAAATCCTTCTCTCTCATCATCAACTAGGATGACCAATCTTCCCAGTTTGTCCAGATATGAGCCTCTTTTAGTGCTGAACATCCTTCTTACCAGGAGACCCCTCTGACCAAGGCAAACTGGAATGGTTGGTCAACCTATCACCAATGTTTTGTTTCCTGGCAGATACTGGCGCAATGGCTGTCCTGGCTCTGACCTGTGTGAAGAACAAAACAAGAGGGCAGAAACAAATAGATAAAAAGGATATAGAGAATATTAATAATTATACAGAGTCACTGATAAACAAGATTCTGTCTCAGAAAACAGAAAATGGTCTTCTTGGAAACATATATAGTACAGGAGAAGCTATGCAGGTAAGTCAGAGGGTAAAATAGGAGACAGAGAAGAGAGTTATGAAGGAAAGAAATATCTGTATCCTTTCTTCCTGGCCCCAGAAGATATTATCCACTCTGTTTCCTATACGAACTGATTTTACGTGATTCTTCTCCTCTGATGGAAATGTATTCTCCTCACCTTGGATCCTTAGATTTCCATGTCCAGTGCTTCCATGAAGCTTTTCCTGACTACAACTTTTTTTAATTTTAGAGTCTACTCCAACCTCCTATGTTGTTCTATCACATGCAATTTCACCATATGCCATATGCCAGCGTTTGGTGCTTGCCTCTTATCTCCCAAATTAGATTATGGCTGTCCAAGTGATAAGAGGCAGTGCCAGTAATACCAGCTAGTATTTACTGGCATGCTCATGAATGCACACAACAGCCCAGTGAGGAAAATATTATTAGCTCCATTTCCCAGAATAAGAGCATGAGTCATGGAGTATCAGTAACTTGCCTAACATTACAAGGCCAAAATGTGATTTACATGGAGAGGGAACCTAAACAGTTGGTTTCAAAACTCATACTTGGCACCCACTCTGTCCTGTATATGTTCCTTGAAGTCTGGGGCCTTACTCCTGCATTCACTCACTGATTTACATGACCCTGAGGGGTAGATACAAAAAGAGATGAAGGAAGATTGACAGGAAACAAAATTTCACTGAATCTTTAGTATGAGTAGGGGTCTGCCAGGCCCCCCCAGGATGAGAGGGCTTTCCAAGGGAGAGAGGACAGCAAGGACAAAGACCAGAAGCATGAAAGAACATTTTAGCAAGATCAAGGTGTTCAATGTGGCCAGTGAGGGTCCTTGAGAAAAATTACAAGAAGCTGGGGTTTAATAGTGGTCCAATCCCGCAGGTTGTCTTTACTGTTGGTGAGAGGCTGTTGTCTGTCTTGCTGAGTTTGGCCTTCATAGAACACTGGTTGTCCATTCTGGCTGCACATATGAATCATCTAGAGGAGCTTTTGGAAAACGCTAATATTTAGGCTCCATCAGCCAGTCATTAGAGAAACTGAGAGGTGGAGCATGGGCCTTGGTTCAGTTTTACATTTTTTCATTTAAATTCAAGTAGCCAACATATAATACATGACTTGGTTTTTGATGTAATGTTCAATGTTTGATTAGTTACATATAACACCCAGCTTGGTCTGGTTTTGAAAGCCTACAGGGGATATTTATTCACAGCAGACTTGGGAACTGCGTGCCTACAAGACAGTTTTGAAGATGAAATGAAATATAATCCTTTTTATATATTTTTTATTTTTTTAAGATTTTATTTATTTATTTGACAGACAGAGATCACAAGTAGGCAGAGAGGCAGGCAGAGAAAGAGGAGGAAGCAGGCTCCCTGCTGAGCAGAGAGCCCGATAAGGGCTCAATCCCAGAACCCTGAGATCATGTCCCAAAGGCAGAGGCCTTAACCCACTGAGCCACCCAGGCACCCCTATAATCCTTTTTTTAAAATATCCCACAAATGCTTGTTGACTTCTTGGTTAACTTGAAGAGTCTTCAGGAAAAATGAAAAGAGGAACCGTCCTTCCCTTAGAAACTACAGAGCGATGTCTGCAGGACCAACCCATTTTTGTCCTTGTCTTACTCACTCTGATACCTTCCTAAATTTTCCTACCCCGTCATGCTGTCCCCTCCGGTTTACATTTGCTGCTTCTATACTTTCTATTCAAGAATCTATTTGACTCCACACTGTTAAGGAAATAATGTCAGACATCTCACTCTGAAGCTCAGGGATCCACCAATGTGGCCCCGACCACATTCTCTGCCTGTTCTTCCACAATCACCCTGAGTCTCCCCTGTACACCAGTCCTCCAAGGCCATGAGGAATTCCCCAGGGATTTTGCAGACAGTGTCTTCAGAGACAGGCCATGCCCTGGCCTCACCTACTCTAGCATCCTTAATCATGCTATTCCCTCTGGGTATAGTGCTCCTCTCCTGTCTCCTACTGGACTGCTGTCATATCGTCAAGGCCTACCTCAAGTATTACCTTCCTCAAGTATGTGCTCTCCCTCTTCTGAAAAGCCATGGCACTAGATGCTTTTCTTAAGGCATTCGCCTTAGGGACTCCTTCATGATTGTCTGTTAACAGCATTTATCAGGTATCTCCCATGTGAAAGGTATTGTTCCGTGCCAAGGCTACAAGAGTGAATAGGTAAAGTCTGTTCTTATTGATGCCATTACTGGTTGTGTTATTAAGCAATTCTCCATCTCCCCCCCAAGCTAGTTTTTAAACTTCTTGGTGTCGGGAAAGGTATCCTAGTTATCCAAGGTGCTTCCCCTGTGGTCAGTGTCCAGTAAATATTCACTGAATTCATTAGATGTAGGCTTTGCCCCTATTTGACCTTTCTCTCATTCATTCTCATTCCCTTTCATTCTTTCTCTCACACTTTAGGCTCTCTTTGTTTCATCCAACTATTACAACGAAAATCAATGGGTTTGCGAAAAAACACAGGATACAGTGCTCACAGAAATTTCTCGAGGAGCATTCCGTATGCCAATTGCTGCAGCTCAAATCTTACCAGCCCTGATGGGAAAGACCTACTTGGATGTTAACAAAGACTCTTCCTGCGTCTATAGCTCAGGTAGAGTACTAAAGAGCAGAATACCCAAAGAATGTGAGACTAAGATGTTCTTAGGGACCAAAACTGACCAGATAAACCCCTAAAGCATAACAGTTCCCAGATAGGATGCGGTCCTCCATGTGTCACCAGTGATTATAACCACCTGAGGATTTGTTCTTAACAGTGTCGTAGATGGTTGTTCTTGTTTCAAACACTGATAAACAATGTAGACTTGATTCAGTAATGTCTGTCTTCAAAGGGATGTTTTCTGATGGTTAGAGAGATGTTCTGAGCATCATTCCCATTCTAAACAAAGTATTCTCTCTGACTCTCCGTTATGCACAATGAGTGAGCCCTCAGGGAACTCAGAGGAATATGGAAGGAATATGAAAGGGTTATAATAAGAAAATTAGAACATGAATCATTTATTCAACCAACTGATTTTTAAACCAGGGATGAAAGAAGATTTGACTTTTATCTATGTTCATTCCTGGCTCAGCCACTTGCAGGTTTAGAAACCTCAGACAAAATGTTTAATCTCTAAACTTCAGTTTACGAATATAAAACATGCAAATGATAAACATACCTAACATGGATATGTTGTAAGGACTGAATAAGATAAGCTATGTGAAATGATTAGTACAGTGCCTGATACTTAATATGTCTTCAATAAATGTTAAGAAATAAAAGGCATCCCAAAAAAGGGAAGCATCATTATAGGCTATACAAAAGAAAAGAAAAGAAAAATTCAGGAGCGTTGATGAGAAAGAAGAGACAGGGAACCTGCATTGTTTAAACAGCTGGGAGTGAAGCTGAACCACACATTTACAAGCTGATGCCTATCTGGTTTAGGCACAAAAGAGATCCGCCCCTTGGCTGATGATTCTTGCTCCTTGTAGCAATCCTCTCCCTAAAGAAAAGCAGGCCTGGGGGAGGGGTTGGAAATGTTTGTAAACTTGAACATCATTTTTATTTTTCTGAATAGTAATTCTTCTCTGCTTTTCTGTTTCTGCCAGATTCCTTCCACACTTCCACTCAGGAGCCTATTGTATCAGTGACACCTGCTGTCTCACCTTCACAAATCCAAGTAAATTACTCTGTGGTAATTGATAATAGAAAAGATCGCATTGTGGTCTCTGTGACAGATGGTTCTGTCTTCCTAAATGTGATGGAACAAGCTCAGAAAGAAAATCCAACTCTATTTAGGTATGTCTGTGCCTAACCTAAGGTGAAAGTATTTGGTGATTTTGAAAGACTCAGTAAGAACACATAAGTACCTGAATAAAAGTATATTTGAAACAAGTCTTCATTAGTACTTTGCTCTCCATCTATATCTCATGGCAGGGGTTAAAAAAAAGGTGAGACTTTCCATCTTCCAACACACAGTAGGTACACTAAATTAATGGTCACTTAATGGGTGAATAAGTCCAAGGGATCTCTCTTCTGTCAGTAAAATTCCTTCAACAAAGAGAACCTCTTAGCTCACCCATTTTGTGTTCAGAACACTGGGTCATTATCTTTGAATCACTGACCCCTTTGAAAATCAGATGAGTGCAGTGGCTTCTGATCCCAGACAAGTAAACACAGACACAAAACTTCCTTTAAATCAGAGGTTTCACAAATGCCCTGAGTCTCTCCATGCTCCTCCCTTTCAGATTCATGGAGCCCAAATTTAGGTTTCCTGGCCTAAAGAGGTCAAATATTAAAATTAAGATATTAACTTTGCCTCTGAAAGGTATGATTCACTTGACTCCCTAAACCTAATCAACAATTACTTTGTCTAATAACATAATGGAAGATGCCATAGAGAAAATTTTATATATATAGTATGTACTGTAAATGTTATGCGTGTGTGCGCACACACACACACACACACACACACATAATGTAAGTATTTTAAAGGTTGCTTTCAAGGGCTCCCAGGAAGGCAGAGAAATGTGTCCAGGGAATATGAAACAAACATTGGCTATGTCACTTTTTAATAAACACAACATGAAATATTAAGTTGCTTTTTCCTGTTCTTCTTTCCTAAGAGAAAACCTACTTACTTATGATGCCTCTAGGATGTGAGTTTAACATTTTCTTCTGATGCTTTTGTCTCTTCAACCATTACTATCTTGGGGTAGAAGATTAGCAGTTGTTAAATACAGAGTGTCTACCACAAAGGGAGGCAGGGGCAGAAATAGGCTTCATTCCTCTAATTCAGCAGAGATTGTGCAGTGCCTGCATCAGAACCACCTGGAGTGTTTATGACACATGCAGACTCCTAGTCACCACCTATTTACCTACAGAATCAAATTATCTGAGGATAGGGCCGGAAAATCTGCTTTTCTTGATAATAGCTTCAAATGATTCTTAGGTCCATTGGAGTTTGAGAAATGCCCATTAAAGTTGCCCTTGAAAGTTCTAAGTTCTTGAAACCCATTTGTTGTCCCCACAGGTTCAAAACAAAGGAGACTGCATGGGGCCCCTACATCATCAGTGTTCGAGGCATAAAGGCCAGCACTAATGACAGGACCTACTGGGAGCTCCGGAGCAATGGTGAACACCTGAACCAAGGTAAGAGAAAGAAGGCTAAAAAGCCCCACAGAGTGACAATGCCCCCAAACATCCAGAAGTGAGTGTGTAAGCTCTGGTGGGGAATGTGCCAAGGTGTTGGGAAAGTGAGAACCATTATTTGGTGATTTGGTAGTTAAATAATTTGAACCATTGGGCACCTGGATGACTGAGTCAGTTACGTGTCCATCTCTTGTTTTGAGCTCAGGCCATGATCTCAGGGTTGTGAGATCAAGCCCTGAGTAGGGCTCCATGCTCAGTGAGGAGTCTGCTTGACATACTCTCCCTCTCCCTCTTCCTCTGCCCCTCCCCTTCCCTGCTCCTATTCTCTTTCTCTCTAAAATAAATAAATCTTTAAAAGAATAATTTGACCCACTTTTCATTCTTCCTTTTCAGGAGCTGGTAGTTATGTTGTCCACGCAGGAGATGATTTGGAGGTTCGCTGGAGCACATACTAATAAAGTCAAACAGTGGACTTACAGGCAGAGATTGGCCTCATCCCTTCCTTTTCTCTCATCTCCATTTTAATAGGAGCGTCAATAAGCTCCCCTCTCTCTTTAGGTGTTCAACTAAAGATCAACAACAATACAAAAGGAGCATTTTCTAATCATTTCATTTTAAAGGGGGATTATTGGTAGAAGGAAGGGGAAGGGAAAAGAGATTAGACCATATGTCTAAACTGAGTTCTACTCACGGTTCCACTGCTAACTGGGTGGGTGACCTCAGGCAGTGAGTGGGAATGGAGATAAGGTTCTAGATCTAGTGTTGAAGCAGCAGCCAATGAGATCTGGTAGAAAATCTCTAGGGAGGCAGTTCTCTGAGGCCCAGATGTAAGGGACTAACTGAGTGGACATATTGACCTCAGAAAGGCAGTGGGTAGAGAGAAAAAGGTCTGAGAAAGAGGGAAAGGTGAGACTTCTACATAAAAGACCAGTCCATAAAGTCTCAGGAATAGTCTCCAGCTATCTCCCTTGGGTTCCATTTTTTTCTTCTTCCTCATGTATTTTCCTTTTATTTCACCATAAAAATCACTCTGATATTCATATCATCAAAATACACATGAGGAAAAAATCACCTTTGATGATTTCAGTAGAATTCACATTTTAAAAGTATATATATATTAAATCAGGGGCACCTACAGGTGCCTGGGTGGCTCAGTCAGTTCAGCAGCTGACTCTTGATTTTGGCTCAGGTCATTGACCTTAACACCCTGGGATCAGTGGTGTTGGGCTACCTGTTCAAAGAGGAGTCTGTTTGAAGATTATCTCTCTCCCTTTCCCTCTCCCTCTGCACCTCACCCAGCTCTCTCTCTCTCAAATAAATAAATCTAAAAGTAAAAATAAGTTAGGGGTGCCTGGGTGGTTCAGTCAGTTAAGTGTCCCATACTTGAGTTCAGCTGTCATGAGCTCAGTGAGGTTTAGCACCACGGCTAGCTCCATGCTGACCATGAAGCCTGCTTGAAATTCTTTCCCCCCTTCCCTCTGCCTCCCCCTCTGCTTCTTACCTCGCTCTCTCTCAAATAAATAAATAAAATCTTTAAATAAAGATACCCCAAAAGGAAGACGCCTTCAGGCAGAATTAGTTCAATTACTTTATAAGTGCCTCCCTCATTTCTCCTGTGTTCCCTTCATGATACTCTTAGCTTCCTCCCATACCACCAGCAACCCTTCTTCATAGTCAGGCTCTGACCATTGCTTTCTGATACTGGTCCTCAACCCTCAGGCTCATCTCCACATGATTCTTCATTAACTGGATATGACAGATGCCTTCATCACTAGACAGCAATGGATTCTATCCCCTTGGGTCTGGGTTTCATCTTGAAAGCTAAGCTAGAGACAGGAGACCTTCATGGTGCTGCTCATATTGGGGCAGCAGCTGTCAGACATGTTTGTAGACTCTACAAGCTATGTGAAATTGAGGGATAATGGCTTATGGTAATAAATATGCAGAATGTTACATAATTGCTATTCCTGACTATGATACACAGTGTGACCATACAACTTATCATCCAACCACAACACTGTAAACAGTGTTGTTTGTTAACACTGTTAACAATTACGCTCAAAAAGACATATTAGAAACTGGTAATATCCTGGGGGAAAAAATAGTACTTATGGCTGGTTTTGTCCATTAGGAAAAATAATGAAGCTCAAGCAAAAAATTACAGGAAGTACTGAACCTGCAATGGACCACTGAAATTGAATTTCAAAATAATGAAATTGGAATGGGTCCTTTTGAGATTGCAGACTATCACACAAAGATTCTAGATCACTTTCGATAATAGTCACTCAACATGAGTAAAGCTCACAATTTATATTAGACCTATTCTCCCAAACGTGGTATAAGGATATTCTAGTTGGCACACTGACACAGAATCAAATAACAGGTTATCACAGCATGAAAAAGTCATTTCCTTTACAATTCTCATTTAATTCCTTTCGTTGGATCAAACATAAAATCTCCGTTAATACCACTGTGTTTCTAACACTTCCCTATAGCACCAGGAGCCTCCATTCTTAGCAGACAGAGCTCAGTTTCTCCCAATCACTGGTCCCATAGTAGAATATAGTAACATTGCTATCTGATAGGAATGCATTTAATCACAGAGACAGACATGGAGAGAAATGGAGTAACATTCCCTTTACATTCTACTGACATTGCCCAGGGAATCCTAGCTCTGGCCACACCTGCCTTATGAGAAGCTCTAAGGCTTAACACTATGACAGAACCGAGAGAGTCTGAGGGCAGAAACTTCCCTCTGCTGTCACAGCAGAGAATAATCAACACAAATAAACCTCTCAGACGTCCATTGAGAGTCTGGGTGCTTGGATACCAGACAGTGAGGCACAGGAGAAAACAGGCAAATAAATTGATAATTTTCCATCAAAGGATGCCTGGGTGGCTCAGTCAGTTGAGTATCTGACTCTTGATTTTGGCCCAGTCATGATCTGAGTGCTGAGAGCAAGGTCCAAGTCAGGCTCTGTGCTCAGCATGGACCTTGCTTGAGATTCTCTTCCTCCCTCTCTCTCACTCTGCCCCTCCCCCATCTTCCCCCAACACCCCAACTCCGGTCTCTTAAAAAAAAAAAAAAAAAAGTAGTTCCCTCAATAGTTAGTCAAGGACTGTCGAAATATATGAGTTAAGAAATGTATGGCCTGTGTGGTTTCTGTTCCGGAAGTTACTTGCTAAGTGAGACAATTGTATCATAATCAGTCTTGCAACAACCACAACTGTGGCAATTTATAAGGAAAAGTGTGTTTAAAGACCAGGCACATGAAGGGGTTGTGGCTTATCTCAGGATGGGCACAATCAGGCACTGAAACCCAAAGTCAGTGCCATGCTGGGATCCTAATCCTGTGTTAGATTCTTACTGCTGATGCAACAAATTACCACTAATTCCTGGCTCAAGGCAAACACATCATCGTACAGTTGTGGAGGTCAGAAGTCAGAAAGGTGGTCCACTGAGATAAAATCAAGGTGTTGAAAGGGCTGAGTTCCTTCTAGAGGTTCTAGGGGAGAAACCCATTTCCTCACCTACTCCAGCTTCTGGAGGAAGCCGGCATTCCTCCACCTTCAAAGCAGCACTCAGATCACTCCCACCTCTGTTCCCATCACCATATCCCCTTTTCTGACTCACTCTGCTGCCTCTCTCTTCCATTGATAAGGACCTCTGATTACAGTGGATCCTCTGATATAAACCAAAATAATCTTCTTATGTTAAAATCAGCTCATTTTAGCAACCTTAGTTCCCCCTTGCCATGTGACCTAACATATTCATAGGTTTCAGAGATTAGGATGTAGATACCTGTATGGTGTTGGGGGGAGGGCATAATGGTGCCTACCCCTCCTTCACATGACATGCAAACCCCTCAAACTGTCTTTCTGGCCTCACCCCACTGTACACTACATAGTAGATAATAACACAAAACTTGATGGTTTAGAACAACAAGATATATTATCTCAAGTTTCTGTGGGTCAGAGTCTCTCAATGAGGCCACAATCAAGATGTCAAATGAAGCTTCATCTGAAAGCTCAACTGGGGAAGAATCAGCTTTAAGATCATTCACATGGTTGTTGGCAGGACTTCTGCTTCCCTGGCTGTTGACTGGAAGCTACCCCCAGTTCTTTCCATAGAGACTTCTCTATCAGGCAGCTCAGAACATGGCAGCTGCCTTGCTCAGAGCAAGAAGCAAGAAGAACCAGAGAGAGACTTCAAGCAAGAGGAAAGTTGGACCTTTGTAACATCATATAACTTTTCCTGTATTATATTCATAAGAAGTGAGGCCAGCCCACACTCTGGGGAAGGGGATTTCACAAGGGCATGGATATCGGGATGTGGGAATACAGGGCCATGTCAAAAGCTATCTAATGCACGCCAATATATATCCTGTGCTTTCATCTCACAAAACCACCAACACTCCCCTGAGAAAGAAAAAAAATGTCCTATATTTGCTCATTAATTTGCTCATCCAAAAATTATTTATTCTGTTCCTACTGTGAAATAAGCAGTACAGTAGCTCAAGGGCTGGAGATAGAACAGTGAACAAGAAACAAAGACCCTCCCCCCTTGGAGTGAACATTCCAGTGCAGAGGGTGACAAACAGTAAACAAACCACACAGTGTGACAGAGGGTGAGGAGTCATAACAGGGAAGGGGCACAGTGAGTGTCCATGGGGGTAACACTGTCTTCTACATAAGAGAGATGGTCTGGGAAGACCTCTTTGAGAACTGGTCCTTGAGCAAAGACATGAAGGAAGTGTGGGAGCCACAGTGAGAATATTTGAGGAGGAGTGTCCCGGGAAGTGCAGACAGCAAATCCAAAGGCAGGTGATGGGTTCAGGGAACAGGAAGCTCAGTGCCGTTGGAGCAGAGGGAGCAGGGGAGAAGGAAGTCACAGGGGATATCTAAAGGCAACCGGTAGCCAGAACTGACAGGGTCTTGTCATTAAAAATGACTTTGAATTTTATTCTAAGATCGGAGTCACTAAAGAACGGCCCCGCCAAATAAAGCTGCTTAAATTCCAGTAGTTACAAAAAAAATTAGCCCCTCCCTTCATAATTTCAAATACTATTTCTAGTTATATGTTATAGGAAGGTATACTTTGTTTTAATATAGCTGCATTTAACATTTAATATAGTCCATTGATCCACATTTTCTAATTACTTACTTTAAAAGATATCTGAAAGCCCTAGGTGTTTGAAATTGCTTTGTTCCCAGATAAAGAAAGAAAAGTCAAATGAAACAATCTCTGGGTGGAGCCTCTGGGTGGTTCAGGTCCGCATCCGCTCTTGATGTCGGCTCAGGTCTTGATCTCAGGGTCATGAGCTGGAGCCCTGCCTTGGGTTCCACACTGGGCATGGAGCCTACTTAAAAAACAAACATACAGTTTCTGGGAAGCTTGGGTCCATTGCTCACCTGAAATCAAACAACCTTAAAGGGCCTAGGCTGGGACTCAGGTCACAGCAACTTATTAACTGCATAAAGGCCAACTTCACAAAAGAAAGGTGGTGCCTTAAGAACTGCCTAACCTTCGGTGAAGTGGCTACTGACCAACAGCCAGGAGGCTGTCTGGGCAGGTGTGTAAAGGCCCAGGAGGAAGGCCTGTTTACACTCACTCGCACACCAGCCACACTCCTGATGTGATGACCCAGGACTGTGGGAAAGGACATTCTGTCATGGCCATCACCGCACACTCAGCCCCAAGTGTCTCCTACGACTGTGCCTCCTAGAAGTCACCTCCACACTCCTGGGAGGATGGATAGGCGGGAACTTAGATAAGCATATGGAAATTAGTTCTATCAGAGAAGGAGGGGTCAGCTTAAGTGGTTAGGAGTGGCCAGAAGGGGGAGGACGCCAGACTGTTTGACAAAAAGAAGCGCATATAAGAGAAAGTAGAGAAACACCCTGCTTTCAAACACGGGGATCTGTACACGGGAGCCTTAGACTAAACAAGAGAGAGTGGGATGACCTGGTTCACCCTCCCCCTCCTGAACCTTCTCTGGGCTGCAGCTGGGACCAGCACCTGGACCCGAAGCTCATGCTGTGAGTATGGTGGTTTTTCCAGAGAGGTCAGGGGAGCAGTTCCCCCGGGGCACAGGGGGAAACCTCACACACGGAGGTCTGCTGAGGAGAAGGTGATTGAAAACGGCAATCACGGGGCACCTGGGTGGCTCAGTGGGTTAAGCCTCTGCCTTCGGCTCAGGTCATGATCTCGGGATCCTGGGATCGAGTACAGCATCAGGCTCCCTGCTCAGCAGGGAGCCTGCTTCCCCCTCTCCCTCTGCTGCTCCCCACACTTGTGCTCTCTCTCCTTCTCTCACTCTCTGTCAAATAAATAAATTCTTTAAAAAAAAAAAAGAAAAGAAAAGAAAAAAGGAAAGAAAACGGCAATCACTGTAGGAGTTCCAAGTGGGCAAGTCAGAGTGAGTGTGTGCTGCATCCTTCCTGACTGAACCCCGTAAGTGCTTGGAGAGGCAAGTCTATGCATTTTACCTTAGAAGAGGTTGAAATAGTGGTGCAGGAGCAATGGATGGCAGCACAAAGAGAGGCGCTCAGAGCTGTTCTGACCAAATGCCACTGCTGGCGGATGTCTGGAACTCACTGAGGACAGCTCGTATCCCATGTCTTCCACATTTTCCATGTAAGACTGAGAAGAAAAGGGGGTGCCTGACTGGCTTCGTTGAGGAGCATGGAACTCTTGATCTCAGGGTTGTGAGTTCGAGCCCCGTGCAGAGTGCAGAGATTTTAAAAAAAAATCTTTTAAAAAGGAAGGTCACCTGGGTGGCTCAGTCAGTTGAGCATCTAACTCCTTTCAGTTCAGGTCATGATCTCAGGGTGGTGGGATCAAGCCCAGCGTTGAGTGCTGCTCTTAGGAAGGAGTCGGCTTGTCTCTTTCCCTCTGTTCCTCTCCCTGCTGGCCCCCAGGTCACTCTCACTCTCTTTCTCAGTCTCTCTCTCTCTCAAATAAATAAATAAATAATAAAATCCTTTAAAAAAAAAGTCCTTTTTTTTTTTTAGGATTTATTTATTTGAGAGAAAGAGAGAGTGAGGTGGGGTGGGGAAGATGGAGAGAGAGAGAGACTCTCAGGCAGACTTCATGCTGAGCACAGAGCTGGACGTGGGGCTCCATCCCAGGACCCTACGGTCAGGACCTGAGCGAAAAACCAAGAGTTAGACACTTAATCAACTATACCACCCAGGCACCTCCCTGAAAAAAGCTAACTTTAAAATAAAAGAGTGAGAAAAAAATACAAGGAAATCAGTGATTTCTAGGAATCTGCTAAAAATAATATGAAATGGCCATGAGCCATATTGCTTGAACTTCCTAAGAGAGAAGTCACCTTGTTAAACATAAGGGTTGTTTGAGGAGATCCAACATCTAACTGGTCTACCTGGTCTCAAAAGAAAATGTCAATGTTTTCTCCACCTCTCTTTATTTTTTTAAAGAATTTATTTATTTATTTATTTATTTATTTATTTGACACAGAGAGAGAGACATCGAGAGAGGGAATACAAACAGGGGGAGTCGGAGAGGGAGAAAGAAGCAGGCTTCCCACTAAGCAGGGAGCCAGATGTGGGGCTTGATCCCAGGACCCCAGGACCATGACCTGAGCCAAAGGCAGACACTTAATGACTCAACCACCCAGGTGCCCCTCCATCTCTATTAGGGACACTAGAGGGTGTCCCTGAAAATGTTAATGCTAACTAATCCTGTCTTCTAGCAGAGTGACACATGGGAAACACGTTTCTGAGATGAGAGAGAGTAGATTAGGGGTTTAGTAAATGGCTTTTCTCTTCTCAGTTGTTCCCCCAGCACAGCAGCCCTTGGTTCATGGCATACAAATGCTCATGGAGAACTCTGTGACCAGCTCAGCCCACCCCAATCCCAGCATCCTGATTGCCATGAACCTGGCCGGAGCCTACGACATGGAGGCCCAGAAGCTCCTAACTGACAAGCTCATGGCCAGTGACAGTGCAGGTGAGAAATCAGAGCCTTTCTACACGCTCCCTGATTCTCCAGGCTCAGATCCCAACTTCACATCCCCACACACACCAGTGCCATCTGTGATTGTCCCTGAATCACCCAAACACCTTTCCCTATGTACCTGGAAAGAAAGGTTTGTGAAGTCAGAGCATCTGTAGAGTTACACAGGAAAGCAGAATAAGCTCTAGACCAGACATTAAAAAGAGGGGGCTTGCAGCTCTGGCTCCACCATGTATTAACTCTGGAACCTTGAACAGGTCGCAAATCCAGACCAACCTCACGCCTTCGTTTGCAAAATGCAGATGATTCTAATAACAAGGACTCTAACAGTAATAATAACAATAATAATAATCAAATCTCTGTTCTGCCTACTTCACAGGAGTTGCCTTGAGGATCGAGTTAGATACTAAAGTTAAAATTATTTTCAGGTTATGAGTTTGTATGGGTGCCCATGCTGCTTTTCTAAATAGATACCAGGGATTCCTGAGGAAGCTGTCGAGTCACACAGTGGTCACTAGATTCAACCCTCCTTGAACATTTTTCCATACTTCTTTCCTTAAGAAAAACAAGATCAAAAAACTATCTAGAGGTACCTGGCTGGCTCCATGGTGGGAACATGTGGCTCTTGATCTCCGGATTGTGAGTTTGAGTCCCAGGCTGGGAATAACGATTACTTAAAAAAAAATTTTTTTTTAATCTTTTTAAAAAATTATCTAATCGTATTGGGTTTTTATTTTCCTCTCTGACAAGATTTGGTATTTTTTAAGAAGATTTTTTTTTAATTTCTTTTCAGCGTTAACAGAATTCATTGTTTTTGCACCACACCCAGTGCTCCATGCAATCCGTGCCCTCCTTAATACCCACCACCTGGTTCCCCAACCTCCCACCCCCGCCCCTTCAAAACCCTCAGATTGTTTTTCAGAGTCCATAGTCTCTCATGGTTCATCCCCCCCTCCAATTTCCCTCAACTCCCTTCTCCTCTCCATCTCCCCTTGTCCTCCATGATATTTGTTATGCTCCACAAATAAGTGAAACCATATAATTGACTCTAATCGTATTACTAAAAAATCAAAATGATCTGGCGATCAGATCAGAGAGCTCAGCCCTGAACCCTGGCACACTCTCCCCTGAGAATACCTTTGTGACTGTTTTGTTCTCTCCTCCACAGACCTGACCATTGGTCAACTCGCCCTTACCATCATGGCCCTCAACTCCTCCTGCCGAGACCCTGGGAATAAAGTGTCAGTTCTACAGAGACAAATGGAAAGTTGGCCACCCTCAGGTAAGACCTCAGCAGAAGGGAGGGGAGGGTGAGGCAAATGGTCCTTCCTGAGAGTATTAAACCTAGAACAAAAAAGATGGGTGAGGGGCGCCCAGGTGGCTCAGTGGGTTAAAGCCTCTGCCTTCAGCTCAGGTCATGATCCCAGGGTGCTGGGATCGAGCCCCACATCGGGCTCCCTGCTCAGGAGGAGCCTGCTTCTCTCTCTCTCTCTCTCTGCCTGCCTCTCTGCCTACTTGTGATCTCTGTCAAATAAATAAATAAAATCTAAAAAAAAAAAAAAGACGGATGAGTGGAAAATGAGGGAGGGGATACAAGTTATCTCCACTCAGGATTCTTTGGATAACCACACAGTGAGATATTCACTTCGATTCCAAATGTACTAGAGAAGATCACCATCCTGGGAAACAGACTTGTGCCGTCACCTGAAAACAGTCATCCTTTTTATTCTCTTGTCCTGCTGGGTGACATTCTTATTCTGAGAAGTGTTAAAGTTAGCTTTTGCCAATATGGAGTCTTTCTTTTTTGGACAGGTTTTCTGGAAATTTCTGCTTTAAAGGTTTGACTTTTACCTTTTTCACAGATGTCCTCATTATGGTGAATGTTAATCTTACAGAGACCCTCTGTCCCCTTCCCAGGTCCCAGTGCTCCAGCTGCAAACTTCTATGGGCCCAGTCTGGCGGTCCTGGCGTTGTGCCAGGAGAACCCAACAAGAGCCTTACCCATAGCAGCCCGCTTTGCCAAGATCCTGAGGTTTGGTTCCTCCCCCTTCAATACCGGTGAGTTGGTTGCCACTTCCAAACACTGCCCTGAGCTGGGAATATCAAGGACACTCAGTGGGGGAGGGGGGCAGGAGGGGAAAGTGGGAGGGGGAGCTTTCCATGGCGGAGGAGACAAGGGTCATGAAAATGTCTGCAGATGGAAGGCACTGAACAATCATTTGCTGAACATGTGAATTAGGGAATAAGTGAAAGGGAGACAGTAAAACAAAGAAACCAGGGCAACACTTGAAATGTCTGACAATGACAGAATCTCTACCGGGAACAATAAATAAGTCACACAAGTCAGCAGTTATTCCCAGACAAATTCTTAAATGATTAAATCAATGTCTAGACCCAAGTCTTATCCTGAAACCTTTTTTTTTAAAGATTCATTTATTTCTGTCAAATAAATAAATAAAATCTTTTATATATATAATATAAATATATATTTATACATATATATAAACATATATATATTACATATTATATATAGTTACATATAATTACATATAATATATTACAATATATATTATATATAAAAGATTCATTTATTTATTTTAGAGAGAGGGAGAGCAGGGAGAGGGGCAGAAGGCAAGGGAGAGAGAGAACCTCGAGCTGACTTCACCCTGACCGCAGAGCCAGACACAGGGCTCCATCTCACGACCCTGGGATCATGACCTGAGCCGAAACCAAGTCAGACACTTAAATGACTGGGCCACCCAGACCCCCTGAACCCTCTCTCTTATCACTACTGATGATTCTACTCTCTGTTCTTCTCCATGTTTCTCCTTATAACATCCTGATATTCTCTTTCTAGTAAACAGATAATCTCTGAACCCTAAACCCATGATGCTCCTCCCCTTCAAGGATACACTAGAACCATGTTACTTCTTCATTCTGTAAGAGAAGCTTTTTCCCCTACAGCACCACATCCTTTTCTGTCCACCCTTCTGCAGGTCATGATACCTGCCCTGAGTAACACCCTCTCTGTGGACATTATCACGTGCCCTTCATTCATGGTCACCTTTCCTCCTTTGGACTCACAAGCAATAGCATATCTCGGGTTTCCACCCCGTTAACCACCCTGCCCCTGCAACCTCTCTTGTTTCAGGCAAACTCTCCCATTTCAGTCTCTTTCAGATCATAATCAAGTACTCTACTGCCCTCCCTGTGGCTCAAGAGCAGACAGGTCTCTGTTTTCCATCTGGGACCTCATGCATTGCTAGGGAGTCTGTCAGTTCAGGAGATTTGACTTCTTGGCCACCAATGGTTTCAACAACACTGTCATCCTTAATGAGGTTATACAATTCAGGTGGTGATTATAGGAGGGAGAAGATCAGAGAAGTCATCTGGCAAGTCTTTCACTTGTTCTCTCTTGTCCTGCCGTAGCTTGCTCATTCAATCCACATACACTTTCCCATGCAAATAATGAAAATGCCCCTGTGCCAGGTGCCCTGGGGCGTGCAAAGTTCCCACCATCCAGTTGCTCACAGAGCACAGTAACGATAAAACAGAGCAGAGAGTGCTGAGATGGCAAAACAGGTCCGAACAACACATGATAAAAATGCTCAGGAAAGAGGGGCACCTGCGTGGCTCAGTTAAGTGTCCAACTCTGGATCTCAGCTTGGGTCTTGATCTCAGGGTCAGGAGTTTAAGCCCCACATTGGGCTCCATGCTGGGTGTGGAGCCTATTTTTTGAAAAGTTCAGAAAAGAGACTGTACCTGTGGCACTGGGCAGACCAAAGGTTTCACTGAAAGGTGGTGATGGCCGGGCCTTCCAGAACTGGTGAAATTTTTAAAAGATAAACACTGGGACAAGAAAAATGAGACTGAATGAAGCACCAGTCTACATGAATTAAAAACATGAGCCTTAGATCTGGGTTGAGGTCCTGGCACTGCTACTTACCAGCTGTGTGGCCTTGGGCCATTACTTGGCCTCTATGTGCCTCCATTTCCTTATCCCTTCAGTGGAGTTCATTATAGGTCCTATCTCACAGGTTGTCCTGAAGAATAAGGGAGATAATGTAGTTGGAACGCAATAAGCACACAGTAAATGTTAGCTGTTCATATTGTTGGGTGATGGTTGTCTCACCCACCTCCCACCAACCATGATTCACAGACACAGGAGCTATGGCGACCTTGGCTCTGACTTGTATGTACAACAAGATCCCAGAAGGTTCAGATGAAGGTTTCAAAATTCTGTTCAGTGAGGTACTACAGGAAGTCGTGAAGAATGTCAGCATGAGGATCAAAGACAATGGCATCATTGGAGACATCTACAGTACTGGCCTGGCCATGCAGGTAAACACATCACCTATGCTTCTTTGGTGGGCCCATGCCAGTATGATAAGACTTGATTGTGGGATCAAGACACCAGGTTCTTACAATTATATCTCTGGGGAAGATAAGCTAGTATGACTTGAGGTAGATTCCTCGTGGTGTTTGTCTCAGTTTCTCTACTGGTAAAACACAGGTGTTAATTCCTTCCTACCTCATAAGTAAAGGGTGAAAATAAAATTATAAGAATTCCCTTCTCTTTCTTGGAAAAAAAATAAATCCCAGAAACATATCAGGATATTACTGACAATGATCAGTGTGTTCATAATAATCATAGATTGATGAGAATTTGATGTATAAAAAATAAGATATTAAGATAGGCCCTCAAAAAAATTAAATTTTCTAATTCCATCTTGCCAGTCAAGTGTTCTTTTTTTAGCCCTTTATCTTGATCCAGAAAATGTAGGCTTATGTTCAAACTGAACACAGGTTGAAACAACCTGAACACAGCAGTGAAAACACCTAAAGCTGACCTGTCAAGCTCCTATAATCTCGATCTCACTGCAACTTCACACAGTGTTCTAAATGGGAATCATGTGTGTCTGGTACTCTGTCCATACTTAATCCTATGTTTCCCTAGTACAGAACCCAGGCTTGGACTCCATAAGATGCTGTTTGATATATCTCCAAATGCAACCCTCACCCCATTGATTAGGGTTGACTAGGGCAGCATCTTCCCATGGAAGACATACTAATGATAGTGGGGAGAGGTAACCAGCTAGAATCAGAAATTAAAGGGTCATCTGTGGCCAAATCGTCTAGACCAAACTCAGAAGTTCATGCTCCGAAGTCATAAAATGCCTTATGTGATTCATGGAAAAACTGTACCATGACCTTCTCAACTCAGAAAGCCCAGGAAACAGAACCCTGGAGTTACAATGCCAGGTCTAAACCTAATATAGCTCTGGACTAGTGGTGAAAAGAAATCCTTTGGGGGAGAGGAGCAGAGACTCCCCGGATGTTCCACACATTAGAAATTAGCAAAGGACATAAACAGATTAGAAATTAGTTTATGTTGGGGCTCCTGGGTGGCTCAGTGGTTTGGGCTGCTGCCTTCGGCTCGGGTCATGATCTCAGGGTCCTGGGATCGAGCCCCGCATCGGGCTCTCTGCTCCGCAGGAAGCCTGCTTCTCTCTCTCTCTCTCTCTCTCTCTCTCTCTCTGCCTGCCTCTCTGCCTACTTGTGATCTCTGTCTGTCAAATAAATAAATAAAATCTTTAAAAAAAAAAAGAAATTAGTTTATGTTAAACACAAAAGTAAATACAATATCACCACTCCAATGTGCAATGTATTGGAGCAACTAATGAGGACAACGTCAGCTTCCATGGCATGTCAAGGTGAATGAAGTTTTGTCGTGGAAAAAAAGACTGTTACCACGGCTGAATCATCCAAGAACAATCCTGGGATTCAGGGCTAGAAAGCCTTGTGGAATATCAGAGGCAGTGTGGACAGGATATAAGATGGGTTTTATCTATACCTCACTTAAAATAAACTTGCTTCCCCTTAATGCCAGACAGAGAAAAGTTTGCTTTTGCTAATTAGGTTTATGAATTCCGTTTGGGATTTTCTCACCCACAGGGTACACTCTGATAAGCTGTACCTAAGAATTAAAGCTTTATTTATGAAAAGGCAAGACCTCATCCTTATCTGATATCATAGGTCATATGTATTTATAATCAGTTAGGATACATAACCTCTCTTTACTCGAGTTATGGCACATAACGAGAATTTACCCAAGCAGCCTGAAGTCTGAAATCACCAGATATCTAATACACGACTTTTTTTCTAATTTAAAATGTTCTTCTGTGGAAAAGCAAAGGGCTCTCAAGATGTCACAACTTGAGTTTGAATCCCAGATCTCCCACCACTGTGGGCAAATATTGAATTTTTCTGAATTTCACTTTCCCCATAAAAACAAGGTTGCAAAGGAATTTTTTTAAAACATCACAAGCACAATGTGATGCCAATAAGTGTTCATGGTTTCTGCCAGTGGAAGAGTGGTGATCTTAAGCTTCCTCTCCGGCCTTCATTCATCCTCTTTCAGGATGCCCGTGCCCTTCAAGCAGCCTGGGCCACCCACCTGGCTTCCCTAGGCACTCGGGAGGCACTTCCTCTGTTGTAGAATTTCTTCTCTGCTTTCTATCAAGAATCCAAAGCCTTCAAAGTTCCTCTTAACCTGGGGATTTAACTTGGAAAAAGGATCTGATAAACATCTTTATGCAAAGCCATTAATGAGTTCTCATAGGTAATGTGTTATTCCTCTCTAGAGTGTTGGCATTGGTAATGTTTTATCCCAAGGGGATCCATCTTGCTTTTGGGATCTGAGAGGTGAATATGGCAAATGAACAAGATCTGGCTGCTGAGGAGGATCTACCTGAAGCCCCTTAAGCCAAGCTGCCCCGTAAAGTGACCTCTGGCAGAGCAAAGAGGTCTAACAGTGATGGTCATGTCAAAAACTGTTGGGTCGTTCATCAGCTGCCTTTGGCTCACAGAGCCATTTCTTTTTTTTTCTTTTTTTTTTTTTTTTAATTTCTTTTCAGCTTAACAGTATTCATTGTTTTTGCACCACACCCAGTGCTCCATGCAATCCGTGCCCTCTCTAATACCCACCACCTGGTTCCCCCAACCTCCCACCCCCCACCCCTTCCCTTCAAAACCCGCAGATTGTTTTTCAGAATCCATAGTCTCTCATGGTTCACCTCCCCTTCCAATTTCCCCCAACTCCCTTCTCCTCTCTAACTCCCCATGTCCTCCATGCTATTTGTTATGTTCCACAAATAAGTGAAACCATATGATAATTGACTCTCTCTGCTTGACTTATTTCACTCAGCATAATCTCTTCCAGTCCCGTCCATGTTGCTACAAAAGTTGGGTATTCGTCCTTTCTGATGGAGGCATCATACTCCATAGTGTATATGGACCACATCTTCCTTATCCATTTCGATCTGACTCTCTTCTCTCACTTCCTATTCCAAGCTTCAGGTGAATCAGTCACCAGCAATCTCAAACCACTGACTTACTCTGAGGGTCATGGTCAGCACAACCCTAAAGGGAAGGAGGTGGTGATAATAGCTTACACATTACACATAACAAAATGCTTTTGCTTATTGTCCCACATCTGAACCTCAAATGAACCCGCAAAGGTAGGAAGAAATTGTGATTTCTATTTTACTCATGTGATACAAATCTCAGCAAAGTAGAATGAATTGCTTGGAGCATTAATCAAGAACTACTGTGCAGATAACAGAAACCCAAATAATTTTTGCTTAAGAAAAAAATGGGGATTTACTATTTCATGTTATAAACTAGAAGGTCCATGGCTAGATTAAATGGTTTCAGGATTAAGCAGAATAAAGGACTCAGATTGTGCTTTTAGGCACTACTCTTTTTTTGTCACTCAGCCCTGGTTTTCCTCACTGTCTCCTATGGCATGGTTTCTTCAAAGGGGCTGAAGAAGATGGTCACAGCCCAGTGATAACTTACATGGTCCCAGCTGAATACCCCAGAAGGAGGAAAAGACATGCTTCTCTCTCTGAATGTCTATATGTCAGGGAAGGATGCTGGCTAGTGGGGTGCCCACTAATCACTATTAGCAAAAGGACGGCACTCTAAGATTACCCCAGCCCAGGCTAGGAGTCCACCCCTGTGGCCAGGCTTGTGGAACCTCTGGCTAACTGTCCTGACATGATCACAAAGTACGGGAGGAGTCTGCCAAAGGCTGTGCAGGACAACACAAAACAAAGAGCACTGCTATGTTTGGATGACCAGATGTCCCAGACTAACACTGCTCCTGGAGCTTGCTTTCCCTGGGACTCACCTTCATTCTACATTCAAGAACTGTTTTATACACATATGCTATAAATACAGCAGCCCCAGTAGTGTTCCTCAAATCTAACTGGTGCACTGATATTTGTTGTGTGACTGCTATGTGACAGACCCTGAGCTAAGAGGTGGAAACACAGCAGGGAACAAGACAGACAATGTCCCAAACCTTGGGCAGCTCAGTTTTGGACTCTGAGTGATCCCCCAAGATTAGTGATCAAGTATATCTCTTGTAAAGCTTATAGAGGCCAACTCTCAGCTCTGCCTAATCAATCTCTCATTCCCTCTCTCTCCTGCCCCCAGGCTCTCTCTGTGACACCTAAGCAACCTAACAAGGAGTGGAACTGCCAGAAGACCATGGACACAATACTTCAGGAGATTGAGCAGGGGAAATTCCACAATCCCATGTCCATTGCCCAAATCCTCCCTTCCCTGAAAGGCAAGACATACCTGGATGTGCCCCATGTGTCCTGCAGCCCTGGTAAGAACTCTTAACATCTGCCTTTCCTTATGTCGTAAAGTAGTGGCTCCTTATGTGGATCAATTTTAAGTGGCACACAGGCTTATTACGTAGGCAGAGCCACATCTGATATCCAATCCCCAACCGTTGTGTGCTAATACACAGCCATGGCAGCCTGTCCTCAGAATTTAGCCCCTATGTCTACTTCACTCAGTACACATTAAGTGAAAACCTACTATACACATAGCATTTTGTGAGATGCTGGTGAAGAGGGGATATCCATGGTCCTAACAATCAGATGATACATAACTTCCTTCATTCGTTTGACAAATGCACCAAACCTCATGCACTATCTTATGATACCTGCTCTTTACAAGGTCAGGATACAGATATGTAGACAAAAACTACAACATTTGGAAGAATGAAATAAGTATTACACAGAAATAGAAGCCACATGTAGTGCATAGCAAAGAAAGTGTGACCAATCATTGAGCGGGTCTGAGACACTTATGAGAAAAAGAGTTGGATTTTAAGCCCGGATTTGGGGATCTAAATACAAGGCCTTGGTGCTCCTGGCACACCAAAGGAATGGGGTGGAAATGAGGCATTAATATGCCTTTTTATTTTAAATATCTCTATTTTAGCCAATTAAAAATATAATATAGGGCTACTTAAAAATTCAAACTTTGTAGAAATATGCACAAAGAAAGTGGGAGTCCTGCATAAAATTTTATCTCTCCAGCGATAATGAGTCTTGGCAAAGACAGCTCCAACTCCTCCTTCTAGACAAATACTAGTATAGAGTACTGATGTCTTATGTTACATGGATTTGTTGAGATAAGCAGAGATTATTAAATTCCTTGCCTATCTCAGTACAGAGTCTATACACACTGTAATCAAGCAACCCAATCCTAATCACACCAAACACAGCTATATTCACCGAACTCCTTAGGCTGCTTCCCAGTGATTTCCCAACCTGAACAAGGTGGCCATGGAGTCTTTCCAAGGACTCTACACTATAGTTGCCCAGGTGTTTTGTTAGATGGTCTGAAACTTACTACCTTTGTTTCCAGATTCACAGTGTTACCAAAAATCCCACAAATCCACAGAACTCAACCATGTAAAACACATGACTTAGGGCTAACCATCCTCCTTTCTGGTTATAAATTCTTCTTTTTTTCCTAAAGATTTTATTTATTTATTTGACAGAGAGAGAGAGAGAGAGAATAAGGAAGCAAAGAGGCAGGCAGTGGCGGGGGTGGGGGAGGGCAGGCTCCCCGCTGAGCAGAGAACCCGATGCATGGCTCCATCCCAGGACCCTGGGATCATGACCTGAGCAGAAGGCAAAGGCTTTAACCAACTGAACCACCCAGGTGCCCCTGGTTATAAATTCTTTTAACAAAACTAATGTTCAATATAAAATGAGCCATCTTCACATCACACAGCTTCAGGGAAATACACATCAAAACCACAGTGAGATACCACCTCACACCAGTCAGAATGGCTAAAATTAACAAGTCAGGAAATGACAGATGCTGGCGAGGATGCGGAGAAAGGGGAACCCTCCTTCACTGTTGATGGGAATGCAAGCTGGTGCAACCACTCTGGAAAACAGCATGGAGGTTCCTCAAAAAGTTGAAAATAGAGCTACCCTACAATCCAGCAATTGCACAACTGGGTATTTACCCCAGAGATACAAATGTATACGAAGGGGCATGTGCACCCGAATGTTTGTAGCAGCAATGTCCACAATAGCCAAACTATGGAAAACTATGGAAAGAACCTAAATGTCCATCAACAGATGAATGGATAAAGAAGAGGTTGTATATATACACACAATGGAATACTATGCAGCCATCAAAAGAAATGAAATCTTGCCATTTGCGATGACGTGGATGGAACTAGAGGGTATTAGGCTTAGCGAAATAAGTCAATCAGAGAAAGATAACTATCATATGATCTCCCTGATATGAGGAAGTGGAGAAGCAACATGGGGGGCTTGGAGGGTAGGAAAAGAATAACTGAAACAAGATGGGATCAGGAGGGAGACAAACTATAAGAGGCTCTTAATGTCACAAAACAAACTGAGGGGGGCTGGGGGAGGGGGGTAGGGAGAGGGTGGTGGGTTATGGACATTGGGGAGGGTATGTGCTATGGTAAGTGCTGTGAATGAAGTGAGTAAACCTGGCAATTCACAGACCTGTACCTCTGGGGCTAATAATACATTATATGTTTATGAAAAATAAAAAAGATATTTAAAAAAAGAAAAGAAACAGTTAAAATGAGCCATCAGCTCTTCAGCTATGAGCAATTCTCTAGATTGGAATGAGAGCTTCATAGATCACATGAGTTCCTCAGAACCACACACAAAAGACACAAAATCTTTGCCATTTCTTGAAATGTTTCTTTAGGATAAGTTGCCAATAACAGAGATTTTTGCACCTATAATAAAAGCCCTGTAATCATTAACAAATGTGGCCTCTTCACTCTTCACAGGTGTTGAAGTGCAACCAACTCTCCCCACTCAACCCAGCCCTGTTCCCACCACAGCATACAACATCACCATCATATACACCATAAATAACCAGTTGAGGGGGGTGGGTCTGCTCTTCAATGAGACCATGGACATTAGTGTGAAAAGTGGATCAGTACTACTTGTTGTCCTAGAGGAAGCACAACGCAGAAATCCCACGTTCAAGTGAGTGCTGTAAGCAATGTTCACCATTCTCCCCAAACCCCACCTGAATTCCCATTCTCTCCCACCTTCCTTCATTTTCTTACTTTTTTTTCCTTCTGATAATTTAACATCATTTCATCTCCCCCTTGAGAAGCATGCAATCTAGTAACTATCAAAGCTGGCTCAGGAAAATTCAATCACCCCAGTCAACATACGATGGAGTTTTACAAACAGGAATTCAAAGCGGGGAGAGTCTATTGTGGGTTAAAACAGTCCAGGAAGGCTTGTGGCTTTGGAGCCCATTTGAAAAATAAGTACTGTTAGGAAGATGGGGAAAGATGGTATTCTAGAAAGAGGGAATGGCTAGGACAAAGCATTTGAGACAGGAATAAGCAAGGACTTCAGGGTCGGTGGGTAGGCCAGCTTGACTAGAGAAGAGAATAGGGGACTGACTCAAGTGAGTAACCTGTAAGGATAGGCTGGGAGATACAAAGTCTGAAAAACCAGGTTAAGGAGATCAGACTTCTATTAGAGAAAGCACTGCAAGTTTTCAACTAAGAAAAGTCACATTGTAAAACATTAACTGGTTTGAGAATGGGAGACAAGGAGAGATCTGGGGCTAGCCTGAGGTAATGAATCTGTGAGGCGATGAAGACCTCTTCTAGGATAAACAGACTCACACCAAGGAAGACGCCACTTGGCTCTGTGAGTACTGGGGGAGAGGAGGCAGCAATAGAGAGAAGCTTCCAAACTTTTGATAGGAGTGTCAGGAGGAAAGAATGTCTTTCAGAGAAAAAGACTTAGTTCCTTTAGACATGTCTAATTGCGGGTGTTCACAACAGCAACATTAGGGAGCTTTTGGAGGTTTAGATGAAGGCCTAGAAAAAGAGGTCAGGCCAGGCGAAAGAGGTCAGACGGTCATCTGATAGAGGGGATGACTGAAGTTGAGGAACTGCGCAGAGGTAGCAGAGACAAGTTCCCAACAAGCCACAAGTCCAGAGTGTCTGGCTGGCTCAGTCAGCAGAGCAGGCGACTCTTGATCTCAGGATCGTGACTTCAAGTCCCATGTTGGGCGTAAGTTTACTTTAAAAACAACAAACAAACCAACCATGATCTATATGCCCATTTTACAGATAGCACCACATAGTCCCAAAGAGGCTAAGTAACATTCCTAAGATGCCATGACATGTAACTAGTTAAGTTGACTATGAAGCTCACGTTCCTTCCACTGTTCCTTCCACCTTTTTTCTTCTCTTGTCAGGAAAAGACAAAATATAGAAATAAATCCTGAGAAATAAAATTAAACTTGGGATGTCTTCATAGTATGCAAGAAGAGGAAGCAGCAGAGAAATATGGAGAAAACTAAGCTCACAGAAAGAGCAGAGGGGAAATGCCAGGTCCTGGAAAGGAAAAGAGGAGAGGCCTTCAAAGGACAATGATGTGACCCAAATTCTGCAGAGAGATGCCAGAGAGAAAGACTGACCAAGCCCAAGGAAGTGACACCTGAGTGGGATGTGGAACCTGTTCCACAGGATTAGGTTCCATACATTGTGCCTGCTGTCCACAGCCCAGCTCCATAATTCCCTGACTCCCACAGACAAGTCAAGACAAAAGTTGCGTTTCAAGAATACTTAGGTTTTAAATACCCTCGGAATATACCTTACTACTTCTCAGAGCTTAACTATAATTTTGCCTGATTTTTCTTTTTCTGACCGTGCATGTTATGAATACATACAGTGGACCGTTGGGGGGTGATGCATAACGAGCAAAACCTCTAAAACTAGTATTACACTGTCTGTTAATTAACTGAATTCAAATAAATTTTGAAGGGGCGGGGGGTGGAGGTTGGGGGAACCAGGTAGTGGGTATTATAGAGGGCATGGATTGCATGGAGCACTGGGTGTGGTGCAAAAATAATGAATACTGTTACACTGAAAAGAAATTTAAAAAAAAAAAAGAAATTTTCAAAAAAAAAAAAGAAAGGAACAAGACAAAGCATGTACAGTATGTCCATAATGTAATCACTGTTGACATTCTTTATGATTTGGTAGGTGTTTTCTTCTGTGCATGTTATAGATAGCTGTGACCCCTCACATGGGCAGGATAGTTATTTCATGTAAAATTTGTGTCCCACATTTTCACCTAACAATTGTTGCATGAGCATTTTTAATGTCACTTAAAAGTGTGGGAAAATACAATTTTGTCAATGCCAAAAAAAAAAAAAAAATTCAGTCTTGAATATTCATCTCATCACTCATTAAGTATTCACCCATTGTTGGGCGTTTACATTTTTAAAATTTGCTTATTGATAGGTTTTTTTAAAAAACCCATTCATTTAAGTATCATTTAGTACCAAGTGAAGTAATTTCATATCCATTAGTCATTAGCAATTTCTCTTTTAAGCATTTTTTAAAATAAACATATTTTTAATTTGCATTAATTTTATTTGTACCTAAAGGGAGACATTTTTTTAACTATGTTCGGTTAGCCACTGTATAGAACATCATGAGTTTTTGACCACTTTTCAGTGATTCATTAGATATGTATGACACTCAGCGCTCATGACAACACGTGCCCTCCTTAACACCCATCACCGGTTACCCCACCCCCCACTCCCCTCCCCTCCCCTCCCCTCCCCTCCCCGCCCCTCCCCTCCCCTCCCCTCCCCTCTGTAACTCTGTTTGTTTCCCAGAAAAGCAACTGATTCCTGCGCATTAATTTTGTATCCTGCCGCACTGGTGAATTGCTCTATGAATTCTAGTAATTTGGGGTTACTTTATGTGGATGACATGACACTTCAAGGCTTTTATATGATCTCTAAAGTATTTAGAATGTCTCTGTCTGTTCACCTTAACACCTTATTGCCTGACATAAATGAGGTTAATCACATATATTTTTATTCTTACAGATTTGAAACCACGATGACATCCTGGGGCCTTGTCGTCTCTTCTATCAATGATATCACTGAAAGTGTTCATGAGCGGACATACTGGCAATTCCTTAGTGGCAAGACACCTCTGAATGAAGGTGAGAAAAGGAAAGGAATCTGGGACTTTCTTCCATAGTCTGCAGGCTGCTTTCTTTCACTTATTTAATTCATTCATTCATTTAATCAAAAACTGTGAGACTGTATGTCTCACATGTGAGATATGTGAGATACTTGCGTATACAGTGATAAAATATACATGTACATGTACACACGTATTATGAATATATATATTCATATATATGAATTGATTTGATTGAATAACAGATAAATGATGAGTAGGTAGATGGATGGTAGAACAGGTGGCTGGCTTTCTAAAATAGCTTTTTCGAAAATGAAGAATCCTGACTCCATCCTGAACCAATGGGGACATATCCAGTGACCAAGAAAAGTGGATTGAACTATTAAAGCAATAGGAGCTGAAAAAGGAAAACCCAGATAACATGAGACACAAATAATAATAATAATAATAATAATAAAGGTAGAAAAAGTAGTGTGTGATCCAAGAAGATGGCCACTTTAGGATTTAAAAATTAAATATCATCATGTAATATAAAACCACAGTGACTTCATAGCCTGTGGGAAACAAATATGAGGAAGGGGAAACCTAGCTCTTCGTGCAGTGATGTTATTGTATGCCACATGTCAACTCTGTAGATATCAGTGATTCTCTTTTTACAGAGAGAGAAACTTAAGTCTCGGAGGCGTTAAAGGGACTTGACAAGTCCTGCATCTAGGGTGGGACTGAGCAATCATCCAGACCACGCTTCCAAACTGTAGCATGACTGTCCTTCCCCCACAGCTTCATTCAGCATTCATTTTTCTTCCTGCTCTAATGTTTTTTAAAAATCTCCAAATAGAAGAAGGTTTATGCACATTTTTGTGGGGAAGAGGCAAGAATAAAATTCAGACTTCAGCAAAACCTTAACATTCTTTAAAATTTTGCACAAATACTAAAAATAACTCTAAGTTAAAGAGCCATGCATGCTATTTTGTCTAAGGAAGATGTTCGCTAGTTAAAGGATGTTAATCGTCACCGTGCAGGGAGATGTAAGGCCACATAGGGTCACAGCAGAGCTGTGGCTGCGGCTTTGTAAGATGCTTCATTATCCAAGATTACGAATGGGAGAGATGTTTTCTTAGAGTCTGTCAGGTATATAACAAAATCTGTCCAGTCAGAATTTGTTGAATTGCAGCAAAACACATAATAAAGACCTGTTACATAAGAGTTCGTTAGAAGCCCCTTCTCCTACTTACTAGCTGCTTTAGGCAAAGAGTGAATCTTCTCAGAACCAGTTTCCAGAGCTATGAAATGAACACAGTAATAGCCATGTCTTGGTTAGTATGAAAATTAAAAATAACATGTTTAAAATGAGTAAGTACAATGTCTCCTGCAGAGCACGCACTCACAAATGCTCAGTATAAGTATTATTAGTTCTCCTATCACCTTCATCTCCAGAATTGCCCAGGAACCTAAATCAGGGTTAGTCTCATGTCTGCCAATTACTTTTCTTTTCTGGGGAAAGAAGGAGAAACAGACAGGCCTCTGAAATCCAAAAAGTTCTCAGAAAGATCTTATTCTTTCTGATGCCTGGTGACTTGAAAGCTAATCATCAATACTGCCATCATCTAACTTCTCTGCCCTGAAACACAAGAATTCTCAACCCACTGCCCTTCCCTACTTTTGGCAAAATCTTCAAAAGTGAACATGAGTTCCTACCTCGAATGTTCTAAACTTGGCTTAACTAAGTCATTTTCTTGCACTCTTACCATGTGTCAGGTACTATATTAGGCATCTGGCAGTCATTATTCCTAATCCTGAAATGATTCTTTGGGGTAAATATTATTAGTGCAGTTTTAGACATGAGGTAAAGGAGGATCTCACAATTTAAGGGGCTTGTCCAAAGACATGCTCCATGTGGCAACTCTGAGCCTGGAAACAAAGACTCCCTAAATCTCAATTCCATGCTCTTCCATAGTCATCAAGCTGCCCATTGCACTCTGGGATGATTTTCCTCCTCTAGCAAGGGGGCTGGTCCTTTGGGAGGTGGGAGTGGTTACATGCACCATGGTCTCCTCATGTTCTTCTCTGCTTGTTTCCAGGAGTTGCCGACTACAAACCCGCCGACCATGAGCACATCACGGCCAATTTCACACAGTACTAAGGACAAGGTGGGTTCAGGTTCTCTCAAACATCTTCAAAAGATGGTGGAATTTTTGTTCACTTTATTCCAAGTCTATGCAAAAATACCCTGGATATCTACAATGCTGCTATATTCCTGCTAAAAACGCAGAAACCACTATGTAGAATAAATGATTCAAACTTCCCAGGAGTCTTAACATCTGTGACCCATGAAAAAAGGTCCAGCTTCTCAAGGCAATGACTGCCAATCATCATTTAAACCTAGGATGAGGGGAGGAGAGAGAGCCCAGGTGTTGTCTTTGGAGTTCATTCTGATCTTCATGATTAATTAACAAATGGATTCCTTTATTTCTACAAATGAAGTGATATATATATTAAAAACTCCTATTTTTAAAAAACCTATTTTTGTTTCTTATACCAAGTACTGTTTTTCAAATCACTTAGTGAAATGACCAAAATTATTTCATGAGTCTCCCAAATGGTTTAGAACTAGGTAAATCATGTTCATACTCTCCCCTTGCATTTCTAGTGCTCATTCTGGGTAAAATTAGTTTAAAATGTATATTTTTATATAATTTCTAGATAAATACACACATTTAATATGTAAGTATAACCTATAATATGTAATATAAAATTTGATATCTATTTTATATTTTATATCTATTTTATATATTAAATATAAATATACATTTAAAATCCCAAACCACACATATAACATGTGTATTTTACACAGTAAATAGAAATACAGATCTATAACCACACCCCATACCTACATTTGAAAGAAAAATTAAGTTTTCAAAGACAGTCGTAACTCTATTCTCTGCTGGTAGGAGTCAACACTGGTACCAACTTTCTAGTGAAGGATATGAAAATTGTATCAAAAGACCTAAAACAGACTCAAGTACAACCTCCAAAATCTCAATTCTCAAAAGTATACAAAGGAGAGAATCACAATAGGGCACAGATATACCGGAATCAAAATGTGTGCTGAGGCAATTACAGAGCAAACCCTAGAGATGGAGCCTCAGTACATTTCCTTTTTTTTTTTTTTAATTTATTTTCAGCATAACAGTATTCATTATTTTTTCACCACACCCAGTGCTCCATGCAATCCGTGCCCTCTCTAATACCCACCACCTGGTTCCCCCAACCTCCCACCCTCCCACCACTTAAAACCCCTCAGATTGTTTTTCAGAGTCCATAGTCTCTCATGGTTCACCTCCCCTTCCAATTTCCCCCAACTCCCTTCTCCTCTCTAACTCCCCATGTCCTCCATGCTATTTGTTATGCTCCACAAATAAGTGAAACCATATGATAATTGACTCTCTCTGCTTGACTTATTTCACTCAGTACATTTCCTGAACTGACCCCAAGGCAGAGATTCACCTGCCCTAGCCCAATCTCCCCGCCCCAGCTGCTCAGAGCAAGAGCCTGCCCTCTGGCAAGAGGGGCTCCCAGGAGAAGGAGGTGTGAGCCACCAGCCCAAGCATACCATTAGGTACATCACTGACCCCAGGAAAAGCCCAGCGCTGGTGCTGTGGTGGAAGGCACCCTCCAGGAATGTGAATAAGTGATCTCTCACAACATGCCCTGATATTCATAATATAGAAAACACGCAAACAGCCTACATGCCCACCAATAGGGCAATAGGGAGATAAACCCTGGAGGATCCATATGCTGGGATACTTAAAAGTCACTGAAATTCTTAAGTCCACATATGAGTGAGGACATACAGTATCTATCTTTCTCTGACCGACTTCACTTAGCATTATACCCTCTAGAGCATCCATGCTGTTGCACATGGCAAGATTTCATTCTTATTTATGGCTGAGTAATAGTCCATTGCATAGCTACACCGCATCTTCTTTATCCATCATCTACCAATGAACAGCTGGGCTGCTTCCCTAAATTGGCTATTGTAAATAAAGCTGCTATAAACATAGGGGCGCATATATTTGTTTGAATTAGCGTTTTCATTTTCTTTGGGCAAATACCCAGTAAAGGAATTACTGGCTTATATGTGGAATTTAAGTAACAAAACAAATGAAGAAAAAAGAGACCAAAAAACAGACTCTTAACTAGAGGGAACAAACTGGTGTGGCCAGAGGAGAACTGGGGGTGGGAATGGGTGAAATAGATGGAGAAGGTCCAAAATACACTTATGGAGGGGCGCCTGGGTGGCTCAGTCTGTTAAGCATCTGCTTTCAGCTCAAGTCATGATCCCAGGGTCCTGGGATCGAGTTCCACATCAGGTTTCATTGTTCAGAAGGGAGCCTGCTTCTCCCTCTGTCTGCCACTCCTCCTGCTTGTGCTCAGTCTCTCTCTCTCTCTGACAAATAAGTTAAAAAAAATTTTTTTTTAATGTACACTGGGATGCTTAGGTGGCTCAGTTGGCTGAGCATCTGCCTTCAGCTCAGGTCATGATCCCAGAGTCCTGGGATCAAGTCCCACATTGGGCTCCTTGCTCAGCAGGAAGCCCGCTTCTTGCTCTGCCTGTTCTGCCTGCAGCTCTCTGTGCTCCTGCTCTTTCTGACAAATAAATAAATAATCTTAAAAAATTTTAAAAAAAATTTTTTTAAAGGTACACTTATGGGGATCAGCATTGAGTAATGTATGAAGTGTTCAACCACTACTTGTATACCAGATACTAATATAACAGTGTATGTTAATTATACTTTTTTAAAAAGTTAATTAATTTTTAAAAAGTATACAAATTAATTTTTTTAATATTTTTATTTTTATGGGGGGGAGGGGCAGAAGCCTAAGCAGACTCCACACTGAGTTTGCAGCCAGACCAGGGCTTGATCCCATGACCCTGAGATCATGACCTGAACTGAAATCAACAGCCAGATGCTCAACCCGACTGAGCCACCCTGGCAGCTCTTTTAAATTTATTTTCTTAACTGTCAGTAAAATTTGTGCCGGAGATAAATACTTGCTGACATAGAAAGACATTCATGATCACCCTGATGCCATGCATGGCCAGAGTATTAGAATGGTTAACTGTGATGGAATTACTGGTAACTGATTTTGTTTGTTTGCTTCTCTAGTGTCTACATTCTCTCCATTCGATACAATAATTGGACTAGAAAATGGGAAAAATTACTTTTAACAAAGATGACTTTTTTATTTATCAATAAATTAGGCAGTGAAAGGAAGGGGTGTGTGAGAGAGAGAGAGAGGGAACCACTGTCCCCCAACTTTTGCAATGAACTGGGTGTGTTTATTTGTATTGGCAAGGACGGGGGACAGGTGAGCAAGCTGACAATGGCTCTATGACAAGTTGCGATTCCACTTTGAGGAAGTGCTGTATTAAAATGTAGTCTGTGTGTGTTCATTGCTGCATAACTGTCCAAGCATGGGTTTGGTAATGCTCTGAGAGACTATCATCAGTGTTTTTGCGACCTCTACTGGCCATGGATGGTAAAGCCTAAACTTCCTTCAGGGAAGTGGTCAATTTTCTGCGTTACTGTTTTTGTGAAGATGCAGGGGAGAGGTGGGAAGATTGTTACCAAATCCAACTGTACTTTCCTTTAACTAGATATACGAATGATGTATGCCAAGTTTGCGACTGAAGATCACACCCTGGTGAGGAAGTGGAACTACAGAGAGCCTCCTCGAGCCCCTTCCAACTAAGATCCTGTAAGTCTTTGAAATGACAAAGAATCTTGCTCAGAAGCACAAACGCCTTTGCGATTTCTAAGAAGAAGAAGAGGAATAACAACAACAACAAGAAGTATCCTGGCCAAGAAAATAAAAATAGAAAGGGAGAGAGACTAGAACAAAATAGTTCCAAATTCTATCTTGAAGACCAAACATGCAAAACAGCCATGATGTTTTTTGGACAGTAAAGTGAGTTTGACCAAACATATAAAAATATGTAATAAAGTCACGATAGTTAAAACAGTCTAGCACTGGTTTCAGATCAGGGAGAGCAAGGGAATGGAATAAAATGTTTAAAAATATATTAAGTGAGAATTTAGCATATTATAAAATCACATATTTTTTAAAGATTTTATTTATTTAGAGAGAGAGTATGAGCCTGCATTAGCAGGGAGGGGCAGAAGGAGAGAGAATCATAAGCAGGCTCCATATTCAGCACGGAGCCCAGTGCAGGGATCCACTTCATGCACCTGAAATCATGACCTGAGCTGGAATCAAAGATCCAAGACTTAACTGACTGAGCCACCCAGGGACCCCAAAAAATCACATATGAAATGAGAATTTTCAACTTGCCAAAGGACATCCCCACTTCTGGCCTTATAAGCATATTAGCAAAGTCAAAAACTTAAGAAAAGAAAGATTTTGCTGCATGAAAATTTAAAACTTAAAGGATATAATAAAATGAATAATATAATAAAATTAGAGAAGATAATAACACTGTAAAAAACTGAATCATATACAAACAAGAGTTAATATGATCAATATACAATAAGCTTTTAGAATTGACAAAAAAGAAACAGTACATTTGAATCATAGAGAAAGTACACAAACAAATCACATATGAAAAAACAGACAAACATATAAAAAAAAAGTAGGAGAAAAAGTTCAACATCACTAGTCATTGAAAAATTGCAAACTAATGTCTATTCAGTGTGTAAATTATATGAAGTAGGACTCAGAAAATGGTATTGGAAATCAAACTTAGGAGTGCCTGGAGGGCTCAGTCAGTGGAGTATGTGGCTCTTGATCTCATGGTTGTGAGTTCGAGTCCAGCTGGGGGTAGAGATTACATAAAAATAAAATCTTTCAGAAAAAAAAAAAAAAAAAACTTTAGGTTACCCTGCTCCTACTTACCCAAACTCCAAACCCACTTTGTCAGGCTGGGGGAGTTTTCTGTATTTTCTCAGTTCTCTGACTTAAAAAGAAAAAAAAGAAAAAAGATAATTCTGATTTCAGTAACTAAAATGCCCAATACCGTGTAGTAGTCACAACTCTGAATTCCGTCTAACAGTGAAGCTGCCTCCCTCTGCTAGTTCAGGCCTGCTCCAGATAGGGTGACTGTAGCGGAAACAAAATGGGAATGAGGTCGGGTAGAGGGTTCTCTATTTCCTCACTCTGCTCTTTTACCAGTCATGTAAGATCTCTCCGGCCCCTCATCTCTCACCTCTGTTGCTGACCCCTCTGGGAAGACTGGCATAGCACCTGATATGGGTTGAAGTATGTCCACCTCCCCCCTGACCAACCAATATGTGTTGGAGTCCCAATCACCCCCTCCACCCCCCATTCCCCACTTCTGCCCCCATCCACTGTACCTCAGAATGTGACATTGTTAGGAGAAGGGGTCTTTACAGAGGTAATCAAGTCAAAATGATGTCAATAGGGTGAGCCCTAATTCAATATGACTACTGTTTAATAAAATGGGGAAATCTGGACACAAAGACACATATAAAGGAAGAGAGAAAGGGAGAAGATGGAGAAGATGGCCATCCACAAGCTTGGGAAAGAAGTCTAGAACAGCCCTCTCCTCACAGCCCTCAAAAGGAACCAATCTTGCTGACACCTTGATTTTAGACTTCAGGCTTCCAGAAACGTGAGGCAATAAACTTCTGTTGTTTAAGCCCCCCAGTTTGGCGTACTTGGTTAGAGCAGCCCTAGCAAAATGATACAGCACCCAACAGTAGTTGACTCAGCTCCTGGTATAGTTTAAAGTACACTCATTCTCTCAGGGGAGCTTTATGGGTTCTTCAGAGAAACACAAACACACACACACACACACACACACACACACACACACACACACCCTACCCTAACTGCTGAGGCTATATCTCGATGCATGCAAATTCATCTCTGCTGAATGACTGGCTGGTTGCATACAAGTCTTCCCTCAGGCCCTAGACATCCATCATTTCATCTCTTCCAGCATCTTTCTCCTTGCTTCTCAGTGGGGGCCTGTTAGATGGGATCTAAGAAATCCCTAAACCAGCACACTGCCTGGGGGTCCATGTCTGGTGAAGAAGGTATGCACACCTTTGACCCACCATCAATGGAAATGTAACTACTTCCCAATTGCAGCCCTCTACTTTGCATCAAACCTCCAAACACAGACTTTTGTCAAACACCAATCCCCCTCAGACAGTGGGCCCATATCAAGCTGAGTGGTCTTGAACGCTCTCTCTCATGAAGCTTGATGGAGCACCCCAATCCCGTGCCATTAGAGAGGAACAGTGGAACTCACAATATACCAACAACTCAGTCCAGAGAAATCTTTAATGTAATTTCCAGTCTCCACTTCTTTTCTTGATTTTCCCAGTCCTTCTTACAGTCTGGAAAAAAGTAAGGAGCTAAGAATAACAAAGCCATTTCCTACCACCTCCTTTATAAATCCCGCCCAGGGGGCTCCTGGGTGGCACAGATGGTTAGGCTCCGACTCTTGATTGTGGCTCAGGTCATGATCTCAGGGTCCTGAGATCAAGTCCACACTCGGCTCATGCAGGCTGCTTGAGATTTCCCTCTCTCTGACCTCCCCCTGAGCACTCATGCTCTCCCTCTCTCTCAAATAAATAAATAAAATCTAAAATCAATCAATCCATCAGGCCTGTCCAGAAGGCCCAGCACCTCACTCTGGAATGTGCAGATTACCACATACTCTGGGGCTTCAGGCAAAGTGGAGTCCGACACAATCCTGTTCGAACAGCCTGTTATAAACATAATATTGGGTATCATCTCTCTTCTTTCATCTTGGCAGAGCTCTAAACAAAGCTGTGCGAGACAACTCAGCAAGGATGTGCATAATAAGCACTCTGACACATTGCTGGTGAAGATCATTCCCTCTGGAAATTTCCTTTATCTCTACCCGCCCCCCAAGATATATGCTAGCAGTCATCATTAGCCCCCTGATCTGCATCTGAACGGTCTCCTGACTGAGGTTTCACTAAACAATAGCAAATGACCCCTCAAGCTTCTGGAAACCTTACAGACTTACACTATCCTTAACCCCCCTCCCAACTTCCAGGTACATATTCAGTCACTGCTCATAATCCTAACGCAGCTCTTTCTGCCCGTGGGTCCTGTCTCTGTGCTTTAATAAAAACCATCTTTCCTGCCCTGAAAACATCTATAGAAATCTTTCTTGACCGTTTGCTCCCAGCGTCCAAAACACCACATCAGGATCATTGCTCTTTTAGCAAAGCTCTACACCATGTGGAAGCTAAACTCTACACCATACGAAAGTTCTATGCTGATTTATTACACTGATATTATGATTAGAATCTGATAAGCCAAAACTCAATCTTTCTTTTAAAGTGAGATAGTGGGCACACATATGCATACACAGACACAGACAACAGGCATGTGGGTGTTATTTATGTCAATAACCAGACCTAAAACTAGGTCTTTCTGTTATCTTTCTTATTTTAAAATCATCTCATGATTTTAAAATAAGAAAGATTAAAAACTGAGATGCCAGGTAATTTTGATACAGATGGCAAAATATACAAATCCCAGCAGATATAGAACTGAATGATCCAAAAGCAATGCCTTGTAGCTATACTCTGCTTTTTATATTTTCAAAGTGCTCCCAGAGGATTGACTCTCAACTTGCTTAGGCATTAGAATCATTCATGGGGCTTAGTTCACAATAGGAATCCTGAACCCCACCTTTAGAGTTTCTGACTTAGTATGTAGGGACCAGATACTTACATTTATACCAGGGTCTCAGTAACATCTGATGCAGGTGGTCTGAAGACCAACTGTTGGGAGATTTTACCAAACCTTTCCCAGTAAAAGTAAGAACAGGAAGGTTCTTTATCATACTGGGTGGCAAATCATTTCATCCCAGAACATCAGTTTCCTGCAAATAAACACAATGGAACTATCAGAAGAGAAGTGTAAATAAAGAGCTGTGAGATTGGGAAGGAGAGAAGATCATTTTTAGGGACCAGGGAAGACTTCATGTCCCTCCTACCATTTTCACGTTTTATTCATCTTTCTCTTCTGAAACCTTAACATTAGCTATTGTATGCTCATCATATCGTCCCTACCTCAACATAAATTCCTAAAGAAAAGGATCACTGATTTTTTTTTCCTCTTCGTATCCTCCATAGTACTGGCACCACTCTTGGAAAGAAAAGGGGACATTATTTGTCATAGTTACTATTTAAATGTAATAAATAAATAAATAAATGTAAAACGTTGAGTTTGCTTCTTAAAGTTTGCTTCTTATTCTTTAAAATAAACAAGGAGGTGGAAGTGGGGGGGGGGGCACCAAGAGTCATAGAAACCAATCCAGAGAGATTGTACTGACACTTTACTTTCTATCCAAGATAAAATTACACAATATTCAGCCTGAGATATTTAAATGCCTGAGCACATTCAGGTCTCCCACTTTGGGTGGAAGAGAGTAGGGAAGAGCTCTCTAGAATCTGACACTGGCTTGGGAGTGGGGGACAGTTAAACCTTTTCAGAACTGCTCTACACGGCCGGAAATGGCTAAAATAAAGTCCATTAACTCTTTTTGAGACAGCTTTTATCAAGAGCGCCTAACGCTGTGGACAGAGAAAGTTCTCCCAGTAACTTTGCAAGCATTAGAGGTTTTAGTTTTTGCCATTTCTGAAATTAATCCTTTGGGAAAGACCATACACAGATGCAGCGTGATTTAAATACAACAGACATCAGTCTCCATTTGTTAATCCCATTTGTGTCCCAGAAGCTTGGGAAAAGAGCCTCTCTCATTCTAAGTATTTAAAGGGTTCAGACCCATGATTTTACCATCGTCCCCCCAGAAGAGTCACGCATGACTTCAACTTGATCATCAAATTTGGATCCAGTCCAGTCCCTCGGGTCCCTGGAGTGACAGACTCAAATTCTGATCTTACCGTTTTCTGCTGTGTGACCCTAAGTGAAATCCTTCGACCCCTGGCATGTTGTCTGCACATGGGTGTCATGACGTCATTAGCTCCTGAACTCTGAAGGACACAGGCAATGACAGGGTACTGAACGCCTACCACACTGCCACCGAACACTGACAAGTTCAAGCAATGGTCAGTCAGTGGGCTTTTCCCAATGTCTCTGAGCTAACTCCACTAAAGAAGCAGCGGAAATCCCCACCCCGCTGCCCGCATCCAGGGAGAGACCCCAAGAGTGTATGTATTGACACTTTCAGAAACCTAAAGCGGCGCTGGGCGTGACTAGCACACGCCGGTGCGGGAACCCGAGCGAGGCGGCCCGGTTTCCTCTGCTTCCGCCGGGATCCCTGGGGGAACGGACCGTTGCGAAAGCAACTTCCGGCCCGGCCAGGTCCAGGGAGTCCCTGCGTTCGCGGTGGGAGGCCCGCGGCGGTGGACCCCGCGTGGCCATGTGGCGGCTGCTGGCTCGTGCTGGGGCGCCGCTCCTGCGAGCGCGGGTGTCAGGTCAGGAGGCCCTCGGTCCCTCAGAAGACCTCCCCACCCCCGTGCGGCGCCTAGCCGGCTCCGCCGACCGCTGCCCCAGAGCTGAGAAGCTGAGTAGGGGCCGCGCTGTCCCGCCGTGGGGACTCGTGCCGGGGGGCCACAGCCACCTGCGGGGGTCAACGTTCGGAGACCCCTGCTGGCTTCCCCGGGGCGGGGGGTGGGAATTGGTGCTGGGCCTGTGAGCGCATTTAGCGGAACCCCACGGCCCACCATCGGGGCCCTGCGTCAGGACTGACTTGGGTCTGGGTGGGAGCAGGCCCGGGTCTTGTCGCTTTCGGATCTTAATTTGATTTGCTTTTGTAGATTCTTGGGCCGTCCCGCCCGCCAGCGCTGGCCTCAAGACGCTGCTCCCGGTGCCGACTTTTGAGGGTGAGCTTGTGTCCCTTTCGGGTTTGTCTTCTCTGATGGGACCCGAAGAGGGGAGGCGAGAATGAAGGCGGGTTCTGCGTTCCCTCCTCCATTCACTCGCTCAGTGAATACCCCTAGAGGGCATGCTGTGTGCCAGGAAGTGTTGTAAACGGTCGGGATAGAGCAGGTGCTGTTATGGCGCGACTGTGTAATGGGGTACCTCCCCTGTGGTACTGTGTGGGGCGGTTCCCCCCAGCGCACCCCTCGTCCCCAGCCAGCGCATATTGCCATCAAATTAGAACTTCTGGCGTTCTCCCTAAAGGATGTTACACTATGCAGTCATATAACTATGGGGAAAGCATTAACTTGTTAAATACAAACGTTAAGATAAACCACAATTTTGTAAATATGATTTACCATGTCTTTACTGTATTGGAAATCTTAAAAAAAGAAAAACAATTGGAAAAAAAATATGAAAGTGTCCTTGAGCTCTGAGGATTTTATCTTCTACACATAATTGTGAAACTACTGTATGCTCCAGAAGTTCATGTGGATTTGGAGGGGACAGCATCACTAAATTTCTCTGTAGCTGCTTATAGAAAGTGGAGGAGAGGGCTGCCTGGGTGGCTCAGTTGATTAAGCAGTTGTCTTCTGCTCAGGTCATGATCTCACCGTCCTGGGATCCAGTCGCACTTCTGGGTCCCTGCTCAGCAGGGAGCCTACTTCTCCCTCTCCTTCTGCCTGCCACTCCCCCTACTTGTGCGTGCTCTCTCAAATAAAAATATTTTTTAAAAAAAGAGAAAGAACTGGAGGAGAGCAGGTGGCAGTTTCTACGTCCGTATTAGCCAATTAATAATTTGGTATTTCCTTGAAGGCCCTTGTTTTATATTTGACTCCATGATAAAGCTGTGCCTGTTTTACCATAGACAGGTTGTTGGTTTTTTTAAAAGATTTTTATTTTTATTCGACAGACAGATCACAAGTAGGCAGAGAGAGAGGAGGAGGAAGCAGGCTCCCCGTGGAGCAGAGAGCCCGATGTGGGGCTCCATCCCAGGAACCTGAGATCATGACCTGAGCCAAAAAGGCAGAGGCTTTAACCCACTGAGCCACCTAGGCACCCCGCCCCCAGAGACATGTTTTAAGTGCCTTTCAAGTTAATAATTTTTTCCCCCAACTTGTCAGAATGTCTGCTATGAAAAAGATGTACCATGTCCAGCCTGCATTTCAATGCATCCACTCAACACAGCAAGCTGCTGCACATTGTAGGAAATGCACAGGTGCCAGCATGAAAAGCCCCTGTAGAAATAGAGCATAGATCAAAGGATTCCTAGGTTCTAGGTTTCCTAACAATCTGGCAGAGCAGAACTTAAGTATTTTCATGTACAGTGTAGTATTCTTTCCACCACCCCAATTAACATCCAGAGATGCTGTGCAGTATTTAAGAAAAAAAAAAAAAAATCCATCTGGCTTTGCTGTTTTCACTGGATGGCCTAGACCAGATTATAAAATGTCTCTAGGTCTCAGGTTCCTCTTTTATAAAATGGAGATTTAAAATAGTACTTGCCTAGGGGCACCTGGGTGTCTCAGTGGGTTAAGCCTCTGCCTTCAGCTCAGGTCATGATCCCAGCCAGGGTTCTATGACCGAGCTCCGAATCCGCTCTCTGCTCAGCGGGGAGCCTGCTTCTCCCTCTCTGCCTGCCTCTCTGCCTACTCTCTCTCTGTCAAATAAATTAAAAAAAAAAAAAAAAAAAAATAGGGGCTCCTGGGTGGCTCAGTGGGTTAAAGCCTCTGCCTTTGGCTCAGGTCATGGTCCCACGGTCCTGGGATCGAGCCCCATGTTGGGCTCTCCGCTCAGCAGGGTACCTGCTTCCTCCTTTCTCTCTCTCTGCCTGCCTCTCTGCCTACTTGTGATCTCTGTCTAATAAATTAAAAATCTTAAAAAAAAAAAAAAAGTACTTGCCTCAAGTTCAGTTTCTTGAGCAGGGTGACTGTTAATGTGGATGTGTTTATGCATTCACTTTCTAATAATTCACTGACCTGTACATTTTTTTAAGATTTTATTTATTTATTTGACAGAGAGATTACAAGTAGGCAGAGCGGCAGGCAGAGAGAGAGAGGAGGAGGCAGGCTCCCCGCTGAGCAGAGAGCCCGATGCGGGACTCAATCCCAGGACCCTGAGATCATGACCTGAGCTGAAGGCAGTGGCCCAACCCACTGAGCCACCCAGGCGCCCCTCTGATTATGTGTGCCAAACTTCAAAGTTCAAAATTTTAAAAAGGGAAGGCCTAAAAAATTACCAAGCCTCTAAAGCTGTTTTAAAGATTATATGAGGGGTGCCTGGGTGTCTCAGTTGTTAAGCATATGCCTTTGGCTCGGGTCATGATCTCAGGGTCCTGGGATCGGGCCCACATCAGGCTCCCTCTTCAGGAAGGAGCCTGCTTCTCCCTCTCCCACTCCCCCTGCTTGTGTTACCTTGCTTGCTATGTCTCTTGCTGTCAAAAAATAATCTTTAAGGGGCACCTAGGTGGCTCAGTGGGTTAAGCCTCTGCCTTTGGCTCAGGTCATGATCTCAGCATCCTGGGATCGAGTCCCACATCGGGCTCTCTGCTCGGCAGGGAGCCTGCTTCCTCCTCTCTCTCTGTTTGCCTCTCTGCCTACTTGTGATCCTTCTCTGTCAAATAAATAAATAAAATCTTTAAAAATAATAATAATAATTTTTTTAAAAAGATTAAATGAGATACCGCACATAAAGCATTCAGTTCAACATCTAGCACTTAGTAAACATAAAAAAAAAAAAAAAGTTAGCCAGTGTTATCTGTGACAGTCTCAATCTCTGTACCTTCCCAGATGGTCTCTTTTCTAGTGTTATGTAGAGTGCATTTCCTTTGAAAGTTGAAACTTCGTTATCTTCAAAGGTTCAGAACCTCTCCATTAATACTTGTCATAACCAAAAGATTCGAGTGTCAATAAAAAAGCAGCCACAGGAAAAACCTAATATACTTTTGAAATTACTTTTTTCAGTGGTAACTCTTAAGACTTCCACTTGATTAATATAAATCTTTGTAGGAAGAAATTGGATCCTTGGAGATGTGTGGTTTTATTTCTTCATGGCTGTCTGTGCTCCTTTTTAGATGTTTCCATTCCTGAAAAGCCCAAGCTTCGATTTATTGAAAGGGTACCACTCGTGCCAAAAGTGAGAAGAGAACCTAAGAACTTGAGGGACATCCGGGGACCTTCTACTGAAGCTACTGAGTTCACAGAAGGCAGTTTTGCAATCTTGGTAAGTGAGTTCAGTGTCAAGCAGCTGCATGATGGAAGCAGGGATTAGCAAAATCTCATGCTCTTAGAGTTAATTCTCATCCTTCGTGGGTTTTATTGGAATGGCCACCATTTGCTCTTTAAACTGACGTGCACTACCCAGTGAACAATTGAATTTCTTTTTCATGTCAAGTGAAAATAATACAAAAACAGGAGAAGGAAGGCTACCAAATTGGCCCCTATATTCAGACTATGAAATCCTCACAGGCTTCTGGTGAAAATAAAACTATCCATGACTTAAGATGCAGGACACGATTCCTTCCTAGAGTGGCTTCCATGGAGACTTGATGTCAGTAGCTGCACAAATGGGTGTGGACTAGGACTGATTTCCTATCAGGATGCCAGAGCAATAGTTTACAGTCCTTCCCGCCACCTGCTGATCAGCCCTGGACGGCTTCTCACAGGCCCAAGCCCATACCCTGTCCTTCACTCTCTTCCTGCCATCCTGGTCTCAGCTTTATATCACCTCCTCGGGATGCCTGAGTGACTCATTGGTTAAGTATCTGCATTTGGCTTAGGTCATGATCCCAGGATCCTGGGATCATGTCCCTGCTCCCCTTGCTTGTGCTCTGTCCCCCACTTCTCTCTCTGACAAACAAAATCTTTTAAGTAAATAAATACCAGCTCCTCAAAGAGGCCTTCCCTGGTTATCCATTGAAATGGGTCCACCTTGTTTTCATTTACTTCTGTACTCTAGGCTTTTCTCCATGGTACTTACCAGAACTTATTTTTTGTAAATCATAATCATTGAAGCCACAGTTACTGTGAAAGAGCACATGCAAGATAACTAAGTCCCCACGTATTTCTAATTCTTTCATCCACTTTTAGGCACTGGGTGGTGGTTACCTCCACTGGGGCCATTTTGAAATGATACGCCTGACAATCAACCGCTCTATGGACCCCAAGAACATGTTTGCTTTATGGAGAGTACCAGCCCCTTTCAAGCCCATCACCCGCAAGGGTATGGGACAGCGCATGGGGGGGAGGCAAAGGTGCCATTGATCACTACGTGACTCCCGTGAAGGCTGGCCGTCTCATAGTAGAAGTGGGTGGGCGTTGTGAATTCAAAGAGGTACAAGGTTTCCTGGACCAGGTTGCCCACAAGTTGCCCTTCCCAGCAAAGGCCGTGAGCCGGGAGACTCTAGAGAAGATGCGGAAAGATCAAGAGGAACGGGAACAGAACAACCAAAACCCCTGGACCTTTGAGCGCATAGCCACTGCCAACATGCTTGGGATACGCAAAGTCCTGAGCCCGTATGACTTAACCCAGAAGGGGCAGTACTGGGGAAAGTTCTATATGCCTGAACGTGTGTAGTGAGAATCGGAGACACAAATATACAAAAGCTACCAAAAGAAAATCTACGTTTTTATTCCCCTCAGCCTGCCTTTAACAGTCTGTGGGTGGCACTGATAATCTAACCCAGGAGCAGTACGAGTAAATGATTTGTGAAAAATTATAGAATATCCATTGATTTTTTTTAAGTGCATTATATTTATATAAAATAAAGTCTGAGTATCACCTCAGGATGTAACTTCTCATTGGTCACTCCTAATCCTTAAATGATTACCGAGCCAGCTTCACTGATTGTTAGTGGGTCCAGTTCTCCCCAGCTGTAAGATGTATATCTTCAGGGCTGAAACAAATGCCTCCATCTCCCATCTCTGTATAAGTTGGATTTAACATCTGCCTGGGTTTCCTTGCTGTCCAAGTCTGCTTCACATCACTTCACTTTTACCAAAGAGCTACATTGGTACCTGTTTTCCTCAAACTAAAAGAAATCTGAAGATTTTTGCTTTCACAAAATGGTAATTTTTCACTGTACATTGTTTCAGTTTTAGGAACACTACTTTTGGACACTGGGAGAATTCTGTACCACCTTTTATAGCACAGGAGCTAGTTGCTGTCTTTACTAGTTACAGATGTTTTTGGAAAGCAAAAACACACCAGTCCGTACATTAATTCAACAGATATTTATTTATGCCCAACTACCCATCTCTCAATTTTAGAAGACAAAGGGGAATGTTGGACAATATGATAAGGAACATACCCTTGCCTTTTAACACAAGTAAGTGATAAAAGTTGAAGTTGGCCTTTCCTAGGTCTGAAACTCCGAGGAGGGCATGTATTTGGCTCTACCTTTGTGGCCCCACAGGTTCTAGGACAGTGCGGTGCCGCACAGCACTCAACTAGTTACTGTTGGATGAATAAAGGCCCCATGTATCTCAAATCCCCATGGCTCCACCTTCCTGTCTGGTCTGTAACAAGATTCATCTCTTCCAGAACTACCCAGCAGTTTTCTATCCCCTATTCAAACTGAAAGAAATACAAATGGATAGAAATGTACACCATTTGCTTTTGAAAATGGGTAGAAAGAGCACACTGACTTGAAACGTCAGCTTTTTTTTTTTTTAAATCCCGCTTTCTTAAAAAAGACGTGTGGCAAAGTAATCTTTCAAAAGTGCAATTATATCTAAACAGTTACATGGTCCTCAAGAGTTGCACTTGGTGGTGGTTAATGTATTTGTAGTGAAGCTCTTGTAATATAATTACTAAATTGCATTAGAACACATCTGAACTTTGAATTGGGGCCATTGTTCAGGATAGTTTTAGGCACACTGCTGGCCAAGAAAATTCAGTTTCACCTAGCAAGATGAACCATGTAAGAAACGATGCAAGTGGTAGGTGCCTGTCACTTTTCTGACCTGACCTCTCCTCTCTGTTACAGTTCATAGAGCATGGTCCTGATGCTTGTTGGGAGTTCAGTCATGGTATAAACCTGTTTCTTTTGTTTGGGAGCCACAATCCTGGGACCAGCAGTCTTTGAGAGTGAGAGACTGTCAACTCCCATCTCCATTCATAAAAAAAGACCATGTCACAGTAGTGGGAAGCCTGTCATATAGTTGCATAAGTGAATCAGCCCCTTCACAGGTATTTGCACACAGCCTCTCATACTAACAAACCCACTTACCACTGATGCCTTAAAAGGTTTCAAAGTAAAACCCACGGACTCAACCGTGAGCAGAAATCAGAGCTTAATTACAGCTAATTAAGTCAACCCATCCTTGAACATCTGTAAGTGGCAAGCACTATACTAAGGACTGGGGACGCAGCTGTGAGCAAGACATGCGTGGCACCTGTGGTTAGACCATCTTCACTTTAGACTATCAGACCCTGAAGAAGGAAGTAGATGGAGCGTTGGTCGAAGGTGAGACCTAGAAGAACCTGAAGACCAGACGTAACAGGCCTGGTACTGGTCAGAGAAAATTAAATGCTGATGAGCTGGGTGTGCTCCAATACCTGCCTGGCTCTGTTTTATTTCCCCAACAAGCACGTGTTCTCTACCCCTCAGCCTCTCCTTGACACCACCCTCCTAACCGGCTCATGTTCCCTCAGCCCTGCCCCCACCCCCAATCCCGCACTGTCCTAAGTCTACCTTTGCATAACTTTTAAGAGGTGGTTGATGGAGACCCTATGTCATAGGTTTCACAGTGGAAAGGAGTAGCTGTTGAGGAATCTGCAGTGGAGAAGTGATGGCACCACAGAAAGTGGAAGGAGGATTAAAAGTGCCGGCCGAGGCTCCATCGGTGAGGACTACAAGGGGTCACGGAAGGGAAGAAAATCACAGGTTATACAACAGGAGGTTTGAATCCAGGATCACCAAGTGCTTCCTCTGCAGGGGCAAAGAGTCTACTCGGCAAGTCTGCACTAACGGTCCTAACCCTCAAAGAGAGGACATTAATTTACTCTGGGGTTACTGGCTGGCTCTCTCCTACTAGAGAGGGGTGCTTCCAGTGCAAGAACGAATTCTTTCTCCTTTAGCCATTCCCAGACACCACCACCCAAATTTTGCTGCTGGAAGTCAACATCCTTCTACAAATCATTCTAAACAGAGCAGACTGCCCCCTGGCTCCCCATCTATGGCCAACTCGTTATTCATCCGTACTTCTCTATGAAACCTTTTTTCATAGTTCTCTCCAGCCTTTTTCTAGTCTAATACCTGTTCCCTCCCCAATCTGGGGAACCAGCGACAAGTGCTTTTAAGCATGTAAGAGTTTCAAGTAAGTGAAAGAAAAAAATCACCTCCCCACAAATGGCTCACCTTTTTCAGGCAAATATGCCCCCAATGGTAGAAGCTAAGATGATCGCAAGGATAATACAGCAGATCATGATCATGATCTTCTTCTGCTCATCCAGACAAGGAAAGAAAAAGCATGTGAGAAGCAGCATCACTGCGCAGAGTTGCAGGGGAAGGAAGGCGAAAGTGGATCCAGACACAGAGGAAGACGTGAAGGGAAAGGGTGATGGATCTGGCTTCAAGAACCCAGGATGTTACTAGAAGCGATGCTTTCAGGCAAGAGATTCAAAATGAGATCAACAGCAGTCTCTGAGGATGTTCAGTATGTTCTGCTTTCTGGTTCCCACCACACCAGAGCTACCCCATCTCCTCCTAGAGACAGATACTCCTGATGAGTCAACTGAATTCTTAGGGAGACCACCTTAAACCTGAAACTTAAATATAGTTAAACCATATTCTTGAGAGTTAAAGCATTTTCAAAAATTAGAACTTTTGATCCATGCAGTCTGGCACATGGATAAAAAGCACTGTTAACCCTTGTAAACCTAAACAAAAACCACCACATGGTGGCACCCAACCACTATTTTGTAGGGAAATAGAGCAAGAACTAGTTCACGATCAATATAAAGTCATTTATTTTTAAATTATCAATAAAATAATCACGTTTACATTTAAAAAACACAAATGACAAAAAAAAACCTTCACTTATTGTATTCCAAACTAAGCCCCAGGGCTCAACAAAGGCCTATGGTTAAGAGCTTGTCTTCCCTCGTTGCTGGAGCCAGTCCACTGTCTGACTTCATAGCCATGGGAAGAGGGCATCCCTTTGGCTCTGTCGGAGTGCTGAGCAATGACGGAGTACATAGCCTTTGCAAAGGAAGCCCAGGGCAGTGCCTGGATTAGGTGCTCACTCTATCCTAGAGTGTCTAAGTTCAACTATACATCAGGGAGACTGGCAGGGAATCTAAGGGGCTCACCACTGGGTCACCATAGTCACTACACTTGAAATCATTTCCTGGCTGTTGCTTCCTCCATGGTAAGAATTGGGGAGGAGAGAAAGAACCTGTCAAGCTCATTTACCTGGTAGCAATACCAGCTACTCAGTAGTCCCCGGTCTCCCCCAGCTGACTCAGCCCTGGAGACAGGATCATCCTAAAGGCCCCAGGAATGATCTAAGATTGCTGTGGGATACTCTCAGGACAAGCCTCACCTATGCAGCAGCAAGGAGAGGTGCCAAAACTTGTCATAGCTGTATGCTAAGCAGAAAAACTTAGTGGGATCAGTGTAGTCCTAATCCCAACGATCTATGATCATCCCAGCACTCATCCAGAAAACAAGGTTTCTCAATGACACAGGAAGATCCTATTTCTGCTGTGATTCATTTGCAAATAAGCAAATGTCTTACCTAATTTTTAGCTCAGCCCAAGGTTTTTGTTTTTGTTTTTGTTTTTGTTTTTTGATGTTATAATATTCTCCATTTCTAGTTTCCTGCTTCTGAGAGAGACAGGCAAATATATATGTACGTCTCACACACGATTATAAAAGTACATCTGGAACATATGAAATGAGTGACTGAACACTTGCACCAATCTAAGCATTTCCAGAGCCTCAGACTCAAGCACCTTGTCCCTGGCCCAATTTTAAGTGCCTGGTTATTTTTGGCCTCAAGGCAGTGGCTTCACAAAGCATCGTTCCAAAGGAGAACAGCCGGTTTCCAAGACTCAGAGAGGCAAACAAATATCTCATACCTTCAGCCTTTACAAATGGTAACCTTAGACAACCGTATCATCCTGGTGGCCTCCTTGAGTAAACATGAGAGAACACAACATAAAGACTGAAGTTGGCCATGAAGCTGAACATACCAAGAGCTTAATTTAAGATTGAACTTCAAACAAGTCAGCTGCTAAGACCAAAGTGACATCTGCCAGTTCCACATATTTTCAAGACATAGGGACAACAAACTATGAGGACCAAGATCCTGCCAAGTACAAGGCTCGAGCTGAGCCTTACTGTCACCACACTTGGAAGAATCCCTTTGTGTTGTTAAAGAAACCCCTTAAAAAATACATTGCAATTTCTGGGAGAAGAATACTCCATGAGGTAGAAAATACAGCACCCTGGGTAGGTTTGGAATCGGCTTTCCAAGGCGCAAGGCTTACTTTGACACATTCAGAGGGAACAAAGAAAAGCTGGGTTGGTTCATACTGTCCGGGAGAGAAGGTACTTCAGAGTTGGTGGGGCAGGAGAAGGTTCTGAGAACTCAGGGTTACATCAGGCAGATTAGCTTCCTCCGGGGCTAAGTTGTTTGCTGGGTCAGGTCCAAGGACGGTTACAAGGAAACAAAGGAACAGGTCCCACTCTCTCTCAGGAAAGCCATTCAAACTCCGTTCCCATCTGAAGACAAGGGTGGCCACACCAGGCTGGAGTGAAATCGGGTTCTAAGAGAGGCACAGGAAGGAGTTGCTGATCAGTGCACAGAATGATGGTGGAGAGCAACATTAACACTTAGTCACAAACCTAGAAGGTGGAGACAGAAGATCAGACGTCACCGCAAAAAAGGAAAGTGATGGAGAAGTCAACACTAAACCTGAGAAATCCTACAGACAAACCCAACACAGGACCGGATCCGGAACTAAATATCCTGCTGTGACAGAAACAAAAAGCTGTATTATGAGAGGGGGAAAAAAAGTCCCTGGACTTCTTGTAATCCTTCACACAGGCTGTCACATCAGCGGGAGGCAGTCACTGCACAAAAGCACCTGTTCTCTCTACAGGGTCCTCATCAGCGCTTTTCAAATACAAGGTGCAGAACTGGAATCTTCTGCTCCATTACCCCTCTGCTCCACACTTCTCTTACACCGTGAAAAGAAAAAAGAGAAATTCAGAGGTCATCACGGCTGCTCCTCTTAAATGGCTGGGTAAGCCTGGACAAGTTTCTTGACTTCACTGAGCTTCAGAGTTTCCCATCTGAAAACAGGGATCATGGTACTATCTTAGCATAGTACCTGGCACACAACTAGGGAGTCAAAGGTAGGCTGTCTTCCCTCCCTCCTGTTCAGAGACCTCGTCCTCAGGCCACATGGGAGGGACAGGTGGGTCCAGACCTAAAAGGAGCAACCAGTCGTGCCTTCATGGACATGGAACACACTACAGTAAATTCAACACTGCTCAGCGAGAGGCAGCCTCTTGGACATCAGGTAAGTCAACTAAAAACAATACATTCATTGGTCTCCTCATTTAAAAAAGGGATTCATTTACATTCTCAAGAAGAAATTGTTCAGTGCTGTAATTGTCTGACTTTGAGACCCTCTGGCTCACAGGAGCAGGAAGAAGGAAGAGGCACACAGAAGCAAAAATGGAAAGAAGGATCAGGTCTGGGCACCGATGTGGAAGTAATGTGACGAGTACTGAAGACATTTGTATCTATTACCTCAGCAATCCTAATTCTCTAATGTCATAATAAAGAGAAAATAAAAATGAGAAAAATATAGATTAGTCACACCATTCGTTATAGTAACACTGTAATCGCAAAACTCCAACTTTGGGGAAGTATTAAATAATTCAGAGTATACTCACAATCTTGCGTTGAAAATTAGATTCACCAAGAGATTTTAGTGATGTGGAATGACGCACAGGATTCTTGGACCAGGTCTAAAACCACTGATATACTCTGAAGTCTGTGACCATGTGTGAGTGTGTGAGTATGCCACAAGGTCATCAACAATAATATTAAAAATTAATTCTGTTTACGGTTTCTGTTTTAGAAGTTTTTGTTAACATTATATCCTATACTTTATCCAGAAAAGTAATATTTAGGAAGTTACAAGTGTGTTAACAGGGCCAATTAGGTCATTCCCATCACGCTGCTATGCCCATGAAGCCCTGATTCAGTGGTCAGCTCTATTCTTTTCACCAGATTTTAAAGAAATCGATAACCTAAATTTTAAACTCGCTTTCCTCCAAGGTTCTCTAGACTTTGTAGACAATGATAAATGGCTACCTGATTTCACAAAGAGAAGCTAAGACGTAAGAAAGAACTCTCCTGAACCCCCCATCAGCTGTGTGTTCAAACTTGTCCTTTGACTTAACATCTCTTTATAAGCCTGAGTGTCTTTGTCTGTAAAATACGGTAAACAACAGTACCTACCTCCAGAAGGTGTTGTGGGGATTCAAGGACGTGTGTATGAGGTGTTCAGTACACGGTTTGGCATGACTCAACACTCAAAAATGTTAACTGCTTTATCATTCAAGATCCAACCCATCAGCCACAAACAAAACCGCACCACCCCACACCCCAACCCAGAGCTTTCTTGACACTAAAAAGGATATGGAAAGCAAAGCCCAACATCCATCAAAGTCAGCAAGAATTCAGAAGATGAACCCCCGACCCAGGACACAGATTGTTCCCAATTAGGAGCATGCTTCCCGAGCGAAAGGAGCAAAAATGTGGTGCTCAGGTGAGTCAGGAAAGGTGGCGACACATGGTGTAAGAAAAAGGGCTGGGACAGAGTCCCCAGGAGAGGAACCAATGGGAGCCTGGCCCAGAAGAGAAGTTTCTCCAGGACTAGAAGCCCAGAGGAGTATTTTAAGGAGATGAAAGAAGGCACAGGCGATGGAAAGTCCGAGAGAGCTCTGTGTATCCAAGGACAATCACAAAAGAAGAGCACTGCCATGCGAAACCCCAGAAAATTTCTCAAGAGAAAGCCAATCCAGAATCCCCAAGAACCTTCCATTTACTTACATTTCAGTGCAGCAGCCACTCGGGCCACCATTACTTCAGCCCAACGGAAAGTCCAATAATCAATGCTAAAATGCCCAGCAACACCACTACTACCACAATGATAATTATCAATTTCTGGAGAGGATAAGAGAAACAAAACAAACCATCATTAGAAACAACCAAGTAACAATTCATCCAAAACCCAACCCCTCTCATCTCCACACTGAAAGACTCTTATCAACCCAAAAAAGACTATAGCTCTACATTAAGACATTCTACTAGGATATTTTAAATATCTTAAGTGACTTCCTGGCTCGCAAGGCCAGCAAATGGAAATATGGAGCTTCTGTCGACTCTTAGCTCACACTTCAGTCTCGTGTACATGCACAGATTTAAAAAACCACCATCACAGGATCTCCTAGCAACAACGGGCCATGGTATCAAGGGACCAATTTTTCCTGTTCAAAAAGAAGTGTATATTTTCAAATAGCTCTAATTTCAAACTTCTGTCTCTCCCCTAAAGCACATGCCCACCCATCAGACGCAGTCCAGGGACTAGGGATCAGAAAGCGGGACTGCGGTCCGGTTGTGAGCCAGCCTGGATTCATCAGGTAAAATAACTTCCCAACTCCTTGAATCCCTGCACAAGCAATGGGTGAAGCAGAAGAAAAAGAACTGAAGAACGAAAGTATCAGAGCCCAGGAGAAGTAGTCAGAAAAGAACAGTCTAAAAAGTGCAAGCCACCAGAGCTGGCTACCCCAGTGGGCAGAGAAGCTTCGAAGTCCTCAAGCAACAGGGGCAGCTGAAGAGGGTAAATAATGCTGGTACAGTGGAAAGCGCGTGACTGGAATCTGAACCGGAATCCCACTCCTATACTACTCGGTACCATGAAGCCAATTACGGAACTTCTGACCCTCAACTGTTTCACCTACAAGTAGGAATAACAGGTGTTCCGTAACATAGGAGGTAATGTTGCACGGAGATCAGCACAGCACGGGGTTCACAGCAGAGGAAAGAGGGCTGGGCCTGGTTAACGGAGTGGAGGAGAGTGAACAGGTTTCTGAAGAACAGGGGAGTCAAGTGTGACATCCGAAAGGACCATGAGCTCTGTGCAGGAGAAGACTAGCAATGACACTGGGCAACGCATCCGCCCTGCAGAGCTGCCTTCAAGTGTGGGTTCCTGGGTAGAGAACATGTGAGCCAGATCCATGCAAGGCACGCCAGGGAAGGAGCGAGCTACTCTCTGGGAAAGGCTGACACGGGTGTTGGGATGAAGCCGGGACAGAGAGAAAAAGCATGGGCTCAAGGACACGAGTGGGGAGGACCAGAGAGAGGAGGAGCAAGCCGGACCCGTGGAGACTGAGGCGCTCACCCTCCGAGCTTCACTCTGATACTTGACAGCCTTTTTGGTATCCGCCACGGCCCGCTCCACAAAGCCCACTGACTGGTCCATGTTGTTCTCGATACGGTCAATCATGGCTCCCTTTGCCCGGATGCAAGAGGTGGTGGCAGCAGAAAAGGAGACAGGCAGAGGGAAGAGAGAAAGAGCGAGAGAGAGCAAGCAGAATGGACTCTCTTCTCTGAAGGAAGCTGGAGAGTCTCACCTTCCGGGCCTGACCCTGGTACTTCACAGCTCTTTTAGTTTCTTCCCGTGCCTTCTCCACATGGTCCACTGTGTGCATGACATTCAGCTCTATGTTATCTAGCATCTCACCCTGCAAAGGACAGACACAAGTTACACCCCATAAACCTGCCCCAGGACAGTCAGAGCTCACTGGGGACAGGGCTTTCTGTTATAATCCCCAGTGCAAAGAGGAGCATGGGGAAGTCCTTTGTGGGGCACACGTTCCATCTTCCATGGGATTACCTATGGCTCCCCAGTCCTTGGTGGTGGTCACTCACACAAGCAACCCTCAGTACCACTTCTCTGGGGACAGGCACTGCAGGGGACACTTGGAGCACACTGTCAAGATGCCTGGTAAATACGTGTTCTAAGACTGATCCCACCACCACTGCTCTGTTTTTAATTAAGCATATGAGGAGAGAAACCAAAATAAGAGTATCTTAGGGCATAACTGGGATGCTGGCCTCTTCCTGGTCGTGCAGACCTGAACCAAGTTCATTTGGCCTGAGGCAAGTGTGTGGACTTGTGCTTCGGAACAGTGCTAGCAAACGGGAGCTACAAACACCCATGGTTGGGAACATTCGCTTTCTCCAAGAGATACTCCCAAGCCCGTAAGTGACAGGCACGGGGTTTACCTAAGCTATCTGGTTACATCTTAAATCTATGAGGTTATTAAGAGACAACAGTCTCTTGGTGAGGTTCCCAACCATCTCCCAGCGAATACTTCCTGATACAGAAGTCTGGTCACTCCAATTAACTCTGAGCATCTTAGGATGGGAACACCCCTCCCCTACCAAGACCTGCCTCGACCCAACCTGTTGCTTGACGGCACTCTGTAAACAGAGAAAGGCACTTACCAACACTTGACTCCCAAACCAAGTCCTCAGCAAGGCCGCGAGGAGAGAAAAAAAGAAGAGCAGGGAAGAGGGCACTTAAGGAATGGTCCGAAAGGCCAGAAGGGGACAGAGGAAAGGCAGCCGGGCCCTGAGCAGGGGACAGCTGTCAGAAACCAGCCAAGCAGTGCTCAGGCTTCAGTTAGGTTTTGCAGCCCCTCCACAAGGAGCAGTTTTCAGTCCTTCCCAGGCGGCAGAGCGGCCAGGGGGTTCATGGTAACGGTGGCACACATGGACACCAAGGCATCTCTGACTACATCTTAAGGACCAGTGGCCGCCTGACCATGTGGAGCCAGCACCGCGTACAGGTGACAGGGACGCACGGCCTTGAGCGAGCAGCCCAGGGACAAAATAAGCTGTCAAACCATGGGTGTTCCGAGTGTTCCCATAAATATTATTCTACTGTTCCTTCCTTCCTTTTGTTATCTGCTCTTGTTCCTTAGCAAAAAGTGCCAAAATTTTGGGGAAAACACACAGAAGATAAAACAAAAATGGGGAAAAAATTAAAGCCTCTGGGAAAGCTAACTTTTCACTATGAACTGGGGAAATGATCCTGTCTTTGGTGTCACCCATGAAATAGTTCCCATCAGGAGGCCGCTTTAAGGCAACCCCATTATGAACCCACATCCCGGGGCGCCTGGGTGGCTCAGTGGGTTAAGCCACTGCCTTCGGCTCAGGTCATGATATCAGGGTCCTGGGATCGAGTCCCTCATCGGGCTCTCTGCTCAGCAGGGAGCCTGCTTCCCTCTCTCTCTCTCTGCCTGCCTCTCGGTCTACTTGTGATTTCTCTCTGTCAAATAAATAAATAAAATCTTTAAAAAAAAAAAAAAAAAAAAGAACCCACATCCCCAGGTAAAAGGGCACAAGAGGTGCTAAGACAGAAGGAAGCAATACTTGACCAAGCGCATCGAACCCCACAGTAGGCAGAAGTGAGGCCGAAGGAGCGGGCAAGAGGACAAGGCTGAGACAGACGCGGGAGGGCGTTCCTTTCCAGGACACTGGGATCCTGTTACCCCATGTGAAGATTCCCGAAGATTCCCCCACCACACCTCACCTGACTCTCCAGTCCACCCTTCTCAGGAGTGCGCCCTTCTCAGTAGGACCTGAGCTTTCCTCCCTCTGCCCAGGGTGGTGCCCACGGCCGGTTACCTGATTCTCCACCAGCATGGCGATGTCCATAAACATGTCATGAAGCTCCTTGATGCTGCTCTCCAGCCTCACGATGTCCTTGTGCCGCCCTTCGATCTCACTGAGGGCTTGCTTGGAAATCTGAGAGTCGATGATCTACAACAGGCCACACAAAGACCATGAGCCAGAACCCCTGCCACAGCCCCCACTCACACTCCAGCCAAGCCCGCTGCCTCCCTGCCTCCCTGCACCTGCAGCCCTGCCCTCACCAACCACACACAGCTCCACAGCAGCCTCCAGTCTACACGACAGGGACTTGCATCCCAGCTCCTGGACACTCACCCCAGAAGTGAAGATGGCAGGGTTCCCACTCTCCAGCATCTCCTCCAGCTCCTCATCTGTGGTCTTTTTGCCAGCTTTATAACAAAAGAAGTACAGCATCAAATACAAGATCAAAGCACACCAATTCAAAGTTCCCTGAAAAGGGTGCCTGGGTGGCTCAGTCAGTTAAGCACTGGCTATCAACTCGGGTCATGATCCCAGGGTCTTGGGCTCGAGCCCCACATCCTGAGCTCCCTGCTCAGCGAAGAGTCTGCTTCTCCCTCTCCCAGCTTGTGCTTACTCATGCTCTCTGTTACTATCTCTGCCTCTCTCAAACAAATAAAATCTTAAAAAAAAAAAAAAAGTCTCTGGAACTTTTACCATGTGGGAACACGGTAACTTCACTCTAAAGACAGTGGCCTTTATAACACACCCGAGAGCCCCCGATGCGTCTTGCTTCCTTCTGATTTCTCCCCTAATCCAGTGCACCCTTAGCATGACACGCAGTTACTTCCTGAAGCACGAGTCTGACCACATCCCTTCCTGCTCAGAGAGCTGACCGGCCCATGCACTGTGCCTCGGAGGATCGGGAGCCAGTTCTCAGGCGAGCCCGCCCTCCTCCACCGAACCCCACACTGCTCTTCCCAAGGGCTCCCTCTTCCCAGGCTGCACAGGGGCAGCACTCCCAGACACACTCTGACCACGTGCTGCTTCACACACTTCCTCCACTTAGAGCCCTTGGCACCCTGCAGCGCCCCGAGTCCCTGAATGTCATGTCATGTCCGTCACATCTGTCACATTCCTCACAGCACCTGGCACCATACTATCATCTCATAAATGTTCTCTGCTGTCAAAGACACAACAAAAAGATGTCACAGGTCCCCAGGACAGCAACTGTCAGCAGGCGCCTCCCCTCCGTGTGAGGAAATGCTGGCGCCCCCAGGAACCAAACAACCCAGGCCCACAAGCATCGCGCCACCCTCAGCCACGACGGGCATCAGACACGCCGGTGACCGAAGGCCTCTCCTGGGCTCGGGTGCGAATGCAGGCAGAAGGCCAAGCGGGGGGCTGCCTCTCGCTCTCCCAGTTCTCCCAACTTGGGACAGCCAGCCCAGGGCAGGGAAAGGCACAGGGGCGTGCACCAAACTTCACACACGTACTGATTTCGAGCTGCCGCTGGATTCGCCCTTTACTGCGTTCGCGGAAGTCCACCTGAGCCTCGTTGTATCTGGTCATCACCTCCACAAACTTCCGGGACAGGACGGAGTGCTGTGGGAACCATCCGAGTGCAGTGAGCCCCCGGGAGCAGAAGGCCGGGGAGCCCTCTATGTTAGAGAGCCCGCGCCCCTCGCCCCACACGGCCCAGTCTGTGGCAGCGCTGCACTTGGAAGGGAAGACCAGGTATGAAACTCGGCGTTCTGCTTTCCTAACTTCACACCATCAGGAGAGTCTGCTGACCTTTCCAAGGCATGCGTCCAGTATCTGTCTACTGACCTCACGTGATAATCCTGAGGCCAAAGGAGAGCCCTGCATCCACACGACTAGCTGCCTTTTTCTGGCACAACCTTTGGCTTGCTTTCTAAAGCTGCCAGACTCCCTTCTAAATCCAAAACCTGCCAAAATTCTTGAGTTCTTACCCAACCTGACCTCCCTATCCTCCCCTGCCTGTAACGCAACGCATTCGCTCAACAGCGCCCTGTGCCTGTGTTCCAGTCTTCACCATGATTTCTACTCCTTGCCCACCTCTCCACATCAAGGCCTACTGGCTTCACCCTTGCAAAATCACCAGTATTTGCAGCATGCACATTCAAACCAAAGTCACTGCAGAAGCCCAGCAAGAGACACCTGCCTCTCAGCCCTCCCCCACTCTGGTCCCACTTTCGGGAGGCTCCCAGACTGTCTCCTAACAGAATGCAAGCTGAAGGAAATGGACACAGGCTATCTGGTTCCCCGGACAGGTATTCAAAGATCTTTGAAGTACAGCACTAAGTTCTTGATAAAAACTCAACAGCCAGGGGCACCTGGGTGGCTCAGTGGATTAAGCCTCTGCCTTCGGCTCAGGTCATGATCTCAGGGTCTTGGAATCAAGCCCTGCATCGGGCTCCCTGCTCAGCAGGAAGCCTGCTTCCCCCTCTCTCTCTGCCTGCTTCTCTGCCTATTATCAAATAAAAAAATTAAAAAATTAAAAAAACCAAACCTCAACAGCCACAAGCCCACAACTAACTTTTCTCTCCAGACAGGCTGTTCTCTCCATGCCTGCCCCTTACCCCTGCCCCACCCCCATCACTACCACAACTGCTACTAACATAACCACCACTCCTGTCCCCACGCCTCTTAAAGGAACCTCTCTACCCCTGAGCCACATTGCCACTCTTGCCCACCCAAGGCCCAGCCCCCTCTGACCGCCCCCAACTCTGCCCGAGCTCTGTGAATGCTGAGAGCACTGCGCACGTCACTGAGTCTTCCCACCGCTCTGCTGGGTCCTATGTGACAGCCTCCTCATGCCACTTGAACGTGACTGACAGTTCTCTGAGGACACGGATCATATCTTTGATCGCCACCAGAGAGCCTAACTCCAAACTGGACAACTAATGACCATAATCTTCAGAGAGAAAACCTCCATGCCCTCAGGAGGCGAATAATTCTGCAGCTGTGCCCAGGGGGACCCTCAGAAGTTCTCTAAGGGCCTCCTTAGAGAAGCCCGGGTGGCAGAGCGGCCACAAGGCCTGGCCTCCGGCCCCTCTCCTGCTTCGGCCTGGGCAGCAATCCTTTACCAGTTCTTCCAAATGAGTCCAAACAAGAACTGTACTTGGAGGGGAAAAAAAAAGGCTCCACAGCTAAGAATGACAACAACAACAAAGTTAAGACTGGATGAAATGATCAGGGAACATCTTACCTGGGATTTCCGAATCCGAAGGTCTGCGGACGACCGGACCTCATCTTCCTCAATGTGCCTCTCCATACCTGCGGAGCACAGCAAGCTTACTCTGGCAACATCATCGCTGCTCTCCTCCAAGACGCATAGCTCAGTGCAAGGCTCCCGCACCCCCTCTCACAGCCAGCCCGCGGATGTAGACACAACAGGCATCCCCCATCCCGACACACCAGCTCACCAGGGAGCCACAGGCCTCACGTCCCACACCCTTTACTGGACCAGGTCTTGTCTGACTGTACCGTGGCCCAGCTAACAGCAAGTGTCTCTGTCAGCAGGAGGCTCAGGCTCAAATCCTTGCCCTGCCACTCGCTAGCTGTGTGACTCTGGGAAGACCATGTCACCTTAGTGTTCCTGTCCTCTCGTGTGCAGAACGGAGCAAGGACAGCACCTCCCCCACCCAGCGGGCAGTGGATGAGAACACACAGGGCTCTGCACACTCTCCCAGCTACTACTGGAAGCTGCCCCTAGCCACCTCCCCCTCTGCCCAAGAAAACAGGGACTGTGATTCATTTGGGGGGAAGAAATGGTAAGTGGGGCCTCCACTCCCTGACCAACAGCCTGCATTCCCAAAACAACGGGGCAAAAGTGCAACTGGAAGAAAGGGACCTTTCTGGCCCCAGGGGTACCCCGTCTGTGACCGGGGTCTCACTGAACAAAGGTCTAAACTGAAGCGGTGGAGACCTGGCCCTCCAAGAAATGACTGCAGACTGAATAACAACATGTTCTGCATCTAGACAGCTCCAGCATTTCTGCCCACAGGGATGCAGGCGCTGGTAAATGGGACGAGTAAGAGAAAAGTCAAGGGACTAAGTTAAAGCACCAAGTCACGTAACAACTCAGCAGCCGGCAGCACACTTCAGTTCTGCACTCTCTCGACTGCAGTCCTGCTTCCAGGACAGGCAAACTTTCAGGGGCAGTGCCCAAACCGCAAAGAAAGATGGGACGAGTGTATCATCTGGATGCGTTTTGGTCCCGAAAAGCTGGGTCCACAGATGTAAGGGGCTGGTGCTGGGCCCCACGAAGTGAGGGGCTGGTGCTGGGCCCCGCGAAGTGAGGGGCTGGTGCTGGGCCCCGCGGATGTGAGGGGGTGGTGCTGGGCCCCGGGGAAGTAAGGGGGTAGTGTTGGCCTGGCTTGTTCCCTTTGCTCCCTTCGTACTCTTCAGTTTGTTCCGGACGTTGTTGGCCCTTTTCTTGATCTCGGTCGTGAGCTGCTCTAGGTCATCCTTGGTTTCTGGGTAAACAAAGGCAAGCAGAATCAGTAAGACTAATTGCTTTGTGAGCCTCACCAATCAAGGGGAGGTGGGAGCTTTCTCAGGTTCCCACCCCCAGCAGTATTTATCCTGGGATGCTCCCAGGCATCTGTCCTTAGAATCACAGACAGCTTACTTAAAAGGCACTTTTCTAGGCACCCTGGTCCCAGACCTACAGAATTAAAACCCCCACAGCTGGAGCCCTACAGGCTGTCTTTTAACAAACTTTCCCAATGCTTATTGCAGCAATGTCCACAACAGCCAAAATATGGAAAGAGCACAGATGTGCACTGACGGATGAATGGATAAAGATGTGGGGTGCGCGTGCGTTCATGTGCGCGCGGGCACACACACACACACACACACACAATAGAATATTACTTGAATCAAAAAAAAATGAAATCTTGCCATTTGCAACAACATGGATGGATCTAAACAGTATTATCCTAAGCAAAATAAGTGAGTCAGAGAACGACAAATACCATGTGATTTTACTCATATGTGGAATTTCAGAAACAAAACAGATGAGCATAGGGGAGGGGAAAGGAAGGAAAAAAAAGATAAAAACAGAGAAAGAGGCAAACCATAAGAGACTCTTAACTCTAGGGAACAAACTGAGGGTTGCCGGAGGGGAGAGAAGGAAGGCCCTTGATGTAATGAGCACTGGGTATTATATGCAACCAATGATCACTGACCTCCACCTGAGCCTCACAATATACATGTTAACTAACTTTAAGTTGAATTTTTTAAAAAAGCTTTCCCAAGTACTCTCCAGCACACAAAATTAAATTATGAGAAAATCATCTGGTTTACCACGATGGCTTCAACTCAAAGGTAGAGTTTCATGGGATTCAGGCAAATATTTATGACATACCTACCACGTGCACAATGCTGTTCTAGGATCTATGGAGCAAAGTAAGCATTGGCCAGCACTATTCATTCAGAAACCATGTTTCAGCCCCTGCTACAAGCTTGGACCTGAGCTAGACACCAAGCCTTCAGAGAGAAGACAGAGATCCTGCCTCCAGGGGCTCAGGGTCTACTAAGGGACAAGGGACGAATCAATCTGTTGTTCTCATGTGCAGTGTGGAGTAAGGTGTGAGTTCTGGTCAAGGTGTGCACAGGACGGTGATGAAGAGGCTTGTAGCACAGCCTGGAGGGATCTGGAAACGCTTCTAAAGGCAGATGACGGTAAGACCGCGTCTTGATGAAGGCAGGAGTATTAACCAGGCAGGAAAGGAGAAGAGCAGAGTGTCTGGGAGAAGGGACAACATGTAAAAGACATGAGACAGGAACTATTTGGGGAACAGCCCAAGTTCAATCTGGCTAAAGTAAGGGAGACGTGGGGAGGTGGCAGGAGGAAAAGGTCCAGAGGAGGGCAGGCATGTGACCAAGACAATTCCAACATGCTCCACTGAAATGTTCCAGCCTTAACCTTCAGGTGCTAGGGAGCCACGGATCAATTCAGAGCAAAATAATACTGTCTGGCTCATTCCTTGTCCTTAAGGAACCTAAAATTCAGCCTCAAGCCCCACTCTAAAAATGTGAAAGTTTGCCGAGGTGGCAGCAACAAATGGGAGGACACTTCATGGAAAAAAGGTGGCCCTGATCTGGCACGATCTGGTTGGGGACAGAGAAAAGCATTTCAGGTGGAGAAACAGCACACGCAAAGGTACTGCCAAGGGTGGGAGATGGGGGGCGTGAGAAGCAGTCAGCGTCACTGCAGGCATGAGAGAGGCTGGACGGGAGGAGAGCAGAGCAGAGCCACGTGGATTCCGCAGGACCATGAAGACAAGAGCTGGCCACGCTGGGGGTGGGAGCTCAGGCAGGGAAAGGGGAACGGAGAGCACCCAGTGTGTCCACAGTGTGGGGCGACGCACACACTCCCTGCTGCTCACAGGAGGAAGACTGGCTCAGTCCCAGTGCCAAGGGCCGTCGCTGGATGACTCAGCTCTAAGGAAACACTCACTTGGCTCAGGAATCGGTGCAGACAGGATGATACTGTAGAGTTTCTTAGCCTCTTCCACGTGCTCTGAGATCTTGTCGATGTTCTGACGAGTTTCCTCGATCTAGAATCACAAAGACAATGGCCTTTGTTGGGAGAGGAAGAACATGTCCACAACTGAGACAAAAGCTTAGCAGAGCTCACTGGTGAAAGCTGTCCACCTTCTGGGTTTGTGGGACAGCTAATGAGGATTGAAAAGTCTGCTGCTCCTGGGTAAGCGCCCTTTGCATGGCCAGATAAACTAGCATCCAGAGCAGTCACTGAAAACCCACACATGCTGCTCCTCGTGAAGAACACATCCGCCCTTCTGGGATGGGAGGCTGCAGACCAGAGACAAGAAGAGCCGGGAAAACCCATGAAGATGAGTCCAAGGACAAGGCCAATAAGCCCCATCAAGCAGACCCGTCAGCCATCCCCAGGATGAGAACAGCAGAGGGGGAAAGAGGGCAGAGAGGAGAAAAGGAAGAGGAAAGAAAGGTAATGAATGGGAGAGAATAAATATAGAGAGTGAAAACAAAGAAGAGAGAGCGAGAGACTAGGAAGCATGGCCCCCTCAGGAGATGCCAGAGCTTCCCTTGGACACGTGTTCTGCTGGATTTCCCCAGATGATCAGCCTCCAGATGCTCCAGCCACAGACCATTTCTACACCTGTCTAAAGTTCCTGATTATGCAAGGTGCACATCATAAAATATTTCCAGCATCACAAGACACGGATGCACGAACACTCAGGCACCATGGCCCCTGCTGACGCAGGAGCCTGACACAAACCTCAGTGCCCTCCAGGTCTAGCTGATGCACTTCCAGAAGGTCGGGCTTGTCCACACTGCAGCAATTAACCAACAAATTTTGTAAAATACCATCTGGCAGGATCTTACCGTCAGGATTACAGTAAAATATAATTCAGTACGCAGTGTCCAGCATGCCTTCTTCCAGCACATAATTCACTTGTGTCTGAAAACCTAGTCAGAGCTTTCCAGATTTAACAGACAACAGGAAAAATAAAACTTGAGTTTTCTAACCCTCAAATGAGCCCTGCTGCCAGTGGAACCGTGGAGTTTGCCTCTCTACAAACACAGTGGTTGTGATGAACCACAGTTCGAGAGCAGACTCTTGCTTCAGGATGCAGGATGAACTGTCAATGTAACCGTGTGATCAGAGTATAAATCAAAGTACAAATTGCTACCCACGCATTTGTGAAGCACGTTCGCAGCTGGCAGAACCAACCATGGTGATGCATGAGGTCCACGTGAGGAACCTAAAGGTTGAGGACATCACAGGTCACATAGTATGATGACACTCAAATAGGGATGTTTGGATGTTAGAGCACTCCAGACTCTAACCTGATTTTTGCATGTTTTTTGCATTATTTCTAAAACTTGCATTATTTTGCATTAGCATTTTTTGCATTTTTCTGCATTATTTCTAAGACTTTTGCATTATTTCTAAGATGCTTTTTTGCATTATTTCTAAGACTTGATCTTTTGGCTTCTCTATAGTCTTTAACTTCTAGCAGAATCCCAGACCACCCATCGCTAACAAGGGTCTGTGTTACCACCTGTGAATGTTGGCAGGCTCTAGAGGTGTGACCACCTCAGAATCAGGCCCTTGGGTCAACCCAGAAATTGCCACTTTGCCCCTCCCTTCCCTTATCTCTCACAACTCATAAAAGGTCATTGCATCACACCACGTTCCATTTCTATCATGGGACTGTCTTGCCAAAGTAATTCCATTACATCACATAGGACTGAGGGAAAAGGCTGTCTGGAATAAAATGCACAAACCACTTCAAAAAGGGTTTCACACATCTAACACACCATAAGGCCTCAGATTTTGCATGTTCAACAGATTGGATGTCTTAGAATATATATTCTGGAATATTATTTCATAAAGCAAAGAACATCCTGATCTGAACTTTGGTCAATGGTATAAAGATGAGATAGGAAGCTGTTAGCTGCGGGGCCTCACGTCTACTGTCACTCCAGATGTCCGGAGACTGGCAGGCAGATGGACCCCATGGATGGGAGAGCCGAGCCCTGGGTGCTGCACCCTCAGCTTGCCTGTGGGACATCCCAGCCCAGGGAGCACGGGCTCCCACTCCCAGCTCCTCCACCCTCCACCCAGTGTGGGCTGGCTGCCCTCTTTCCTCTGTCCCCATCAACCCTACCACTTGGAGGCATCTCGGGGATTCTGATTTAGTAATACAGGAACTGTCAATTCACCAAACAATCACAGAGGCCATCTAGACCTTCAGAAGGGGCAACTGGCTTATCACAAAGCTTCCCTTTTTTGAACTCGGTGTCTCTGTTTTTTCTTGGAAGTGCTGGTTTTCCTCCAAGGTGACTTTCTGGGTATTTCATGGTGGCAGCTACATGCAACTTATTTTCTTTTGTGCATTTGCCAGATAACTGAAACCTCACTGGCGGGTGGGGGAGCGAACCTGGTATGAAGCCTACCAGGCTGAATCCCAAAGCCCCAGGGCTGTTTGTGTTTGTTGGGGGCTGTTCCCGTGTCCTGACATCACCTTATACAAGAACATATTTAAGAACTGAACTGATTTAACCAACTTGCATGTCAGAGACAAGCGGACACTTCTGTGAGCTCACTCTCATTAGCCCCTTTTTGTAGCCTGAGAATACTGCAGCTCACAGGACGGCACTCACTGCGGGCCATGCTGCAGAAAGAGGCGAAACCAGGTGTCTGTTAGACCCCAAACCCTGTCTCCTGAACCAAGTACAGAGGTGCAAGAACTGCCAATGCGAGGCTCCTCTGTCTTCTCTCCCTCGTCCCGGTGTATTCAGCCAGTGTCACATTAACGCTCATGTTCCACTCCCTGTCTTGTGAGACGGGCTCAGTTGCTGTTTACTGGGATCATGTGGCTTATTGCTTCCTTCTCCTACAGAGAGCTTTAAGCACCAAGAGTCCTCAAGAATCATTGCTGATGGAGGGAACCCATCTGAAAGTTGTAACTTTTTTAACCATCATGCTAAATTTGCAGCCAGTACTTCCTCAGTGCCTACTGATTATATGTTACTTTTCAAAATGTATTTTTTGGGGCACCTGGTGGCTTCGTTCAGCATCCGACTCGATTTCAGCTCACGCCATGATCACAGGGTCATGAGATTGAGCCCCACACCGGCCTCTGCACTCAGTGGGGCGTCTGCGTAAAGATACTCCCCCTCGGCCCCTCTTCTCTCTTTCTCTCTCTCAAGTAAATCTTTGAAGTGATTTTTAAAAATGTATTTTTCAATGACTTGTCTGTAATGTGGCCATTCAGACAGTACAGTTCAGAAAATGTTAAGAATCAAACAGGCCAGGCTCAAGTTTCAGCTCCATGTCCCAGCAGTTTTATAACCTTGAACAATCCGCTCACCCCCTTCACTCACACTCACACACACACACACACACACACACACACACACCCAGCCCTGGTTCTTTTCTCTGTGAAACGAGGATTTTCCTGTTTCCCACTCCGTAGAGTTTCTGCGGGGATAAGATGAGATAACGCATGTCAAAGGCTTAACGAGAAGTACATGCTCATGAAGTGAACTGAAATGATGAGAAATCCAGGAACAGCCAGAAATTACTGCCTGTGTACGACGCACCAGGCGCTGTGCCTGCCTTCACAAGCGCGCCTCATCTACACCTCCCAGCAATCCCTAGCGTTAACAAAATGCCCTGTGATGCTGTCTGCGGCCACCCCAGGAAATCAAGTAGGGCAGCAAGTCAATCGCTCTCCACGTTGGGTGTTGCCTCAGGGAACCAATTATGACTACCAGATTATACTAATCACCACCCTCTAACTAGAAGGAGGGAGTTATTTTCAAGGCATGGATGGCCTCCTTCTTCTAGACCTAAGGAGACAGTGGAATCTAATTAGATAATGGGAAGCAGAGAAAGTCCTTTCTTTGGAGAAGCGGCGTGCTGCCGTGGGGGAGGGTGGAAGGCTTTGTCCACTGTACTTAAGGACGAGTATCTGCCTCCCCTAAGTTCCCACATACTCTGTACCCCCAGTTAGACATTAATTAATTCCTGCATATTTATTATGTGCCACCTCGTTACGGTGACAAAGTAATGGGATTGTAAGGGTCACGGTTCATACACCTTCTAGTCCTCAGAACTAGGAGAATCCAAAACAGTTCCTGTTTTATAAGTTCTCAGTCAAGTCCTCTTTGATTTGTTTGCTTCTTGGCTTTGGAAAACAAACAGACTAGAAGGAACAGAGAGGTCTCAGCCCAAGCAACAGAAGTCAAGTCTGTCCGGGGTTTTATCAAGACTAGTGATGAACCAGTGAACTCCCCTTTCACGAACGAAAAGAAATGAGCAGTCTCAGAGTCATTCTGACCGATGAAAACTAGTATTCTTAGATAACAATCTCAAATCAATTAAGTACGTTCTGGTTTTGTATCACTCAAAATGTGGTCAGGAAAGCAAAAATCTCTCTAGTTATTTTAGCCAAAATAACAGAATGCAGGGATTCTTTCCCCCAGGATGGAAGGGCCAAGAGGCCGGACAGAGGACGGTGAGGCATGCTGGAAATCACCAACAGCAGGGTCACCAGGGCCCAAGGCCAGGGGCCCTCTGATGGGAGCCAGAGCATGCTGGAGCGGCCCAGCAGAACGGGCACCATGGAGGCAGGCTCTCCCCAGCAACAACTGAGGCCACAGAGGAGGCATGTCTGGGGAGGAAAACCATGGCCTCTTCCCTCCTCCTTGAGTCTTCTGTCAGTGCCTCCCCTAGGGCAGATGCACCAAAGCCAGCCGGCAAGGGTACCTGGGAAATGAGTGACCTTCAGTACAGAGCAGAGCCCAGGAAGGGCAAACAGGCACGCGACGGGCGAGGGCTTCACACTGCCCAGCTCACTGATTCACCCAAATATTCCACCTGTAGAAGAAACTAAAGAGTCCTTAACCTGCCAGATTTGACTTGATCCCGAGGTTTCCATGTTACTTTCACTCTGAGGTTCTTAGTTTTAATGAAAGTTAAGCCTCTGCAGAAATGCCTCTGCCTCCAGTTCCTCTAAGTAGGCATCGCTGCGCCCTGCCAGGCCCCCAGCCCCTGGCACACACGCCCTGCACTCTCACCTGTCCCAGCCCTGATGCAGTGACCTCCTCCTGCCTGCACTACCTCACAGCCATCACTGGCCAAGCACGGGGCGTGACGCAGTGTAAGTCTGTTGACTGAGTAAATAAGTGAATGCAAGTAATTCGGGAGACAAGCAAGCTTCATAGACCTCTGGAACTGCCAAACAGTCTCTCAGACTTTTTTTTAAAAACACTTCCTCTGGGGCGCCTGGGTGGCTCAGTCGGTTAAGCGGCTGCCTTCGGCTCAGGTCATGATCCCAAGGTCCAGGGACTGAGTCCCACATCGGGCTCCCTGCTTGGCCGGGAGTCTGCTTCTCCCTCTGCCTGCTGATATGCCTACTTGTGCTACTTGTATCTCTGTCAAATAAATAAATAAAATCTTTAAGAAAAAAAAAAAAAAACCACCAAAAACTTTATAATAGCATTTTCTGAAACGTCACTATTCACCCCTGCTAATAGAAGTTATTCATCAGAAAGCATTCTGTGAAAAAAATAAATGCTCAGATAAGCAAATTAAACAGTTTTCTTTATTATGGGACATCTCAGAGCCTTTAGTAAATTCATGTACATTTTAATTCCCCACAGGAGGAAAAGAGTACGAAGCATTTTCAAACATATTTGCTCACCACCCCTGACGAGCACTCTGATGCACCAAACAGCCATCCCCTGCCCCTGCCCTTTCTTGTGAACAGAACTCGAGTCTGCCTGGGCGGCAATGTCGTCAGCCCCAAACAACGATGAGTCAGGATCAGTTCCACGTCAATCCCTGGTGCCCCTCCCAGCTCAGTGGCCATGACATGTGATCCACTGCTGGTCAGTGGGCCCCAAGGGGAAGTCAACTTAGAGGATCTGGGTGGTTTTCTCACCTCATAAAAGGATCCGGGACTGCTCTGGCTTCCCCGTTTCTGACTTCTTGCAATGCTGGTACACGGTGGTGTTGTGTCATACGGAGCTATGGCTCTGGAAGTTTTTAAAATGTGGCACTGGTTCTTTAACGGCCCTCCCACTAAGAGGGGGTATCTATGCACCACTCTTGTGGTGAACCTGGCAGGCCTGTGACTGTTCTGACATCCAAGCACAGAAGTGATGTACCATAGGACCTCCAGAGCTGGAACCCTGCGTTGGAGCCCTGACCCTCCATGTGACAGAGAGGAGACCCTGAGGATGCTGAGTCCACCGGGCTAAGAAACCCAAGCTGCAGAGACAGGTCAGGCAGAGGCGCTCCGATGGAGGGTCTCTATGGAGATTTCCCTTGAGTCAGCAGACATTTGAATAAAGAAGTCACTCTTAAGTTCCAGCACCCAGCTGTTCTAGTCTTCCCAACTAAGTCCCCGGAAATCATGTAGCAAAAGTCACCCACCTCCACTGTGCCCTGTGCCTGAATTCCTAATCCACAGACTCTATCGGCACGATAAAATAGTTGTTTTGACACCCTAAATACTGGGGTGATTTGTCATATGGCAACAGGGAATCAGAACAGACTCTACTTCCCAGTCCCAAGGGAAAAGCCAAGAAGATCACAGACATACTGACCCAGACCCCCACCACCTCCAACCCACCGCACCAACTTCAACGCGGACGTCTTCACGTGGGAACTGATTATGCACCTTTATTGCTTAAGCCACAGTTACTCAAAAGCACCCCAGACGGAATGCCGTGGTATGACCCCTAGACGGTCCCAGAGCTGGATCAGAGTCCTCATCCCCCTTCCCACAGGCTGCTGCACCAGCCAGCCGCCTAGTCCTTCCACTGCTGGCCTTTCCCCCCCTCCACGAACTGCCACCAGAACGATTTTCCTGAAACACAGTCTGTGCCCAGCATTTTCTTGCTGAACACCTTCAAAGGCTCCCCTGTCACTCTGACACAGTTCACAGCCGCAGAAGCAGAAGACTCATCCTCATCTGGACAGACTTCCCAAAGACCTGGAAGTCTAAGCTATTCCAGGCCCCCTGAACCGGGCACGTGGACAGGCGGGAAGCTCCGCAGGTGAGTCTGAGGGGCCGGTGGAGTTCAGAACCACCGGGGCTTCCCTCACCTTCCGCTCTCCCCTGCTGTGCTCCCCCGGGGCCTGATGTCTCTATCTCCGTGACTCACCAGATAAAGGGAGGGCAAAGGACCCTGTCACACAGAATGTTGCTAGTCCCAGCCCTTAACACGCCGTGTGGTAGACGTAAGCCTGTGTGTATTCTCGTGAACGGTCGAACAGATACAGAGTAAGCCCCTGATGCTTCTGCCTTCGCAGGCAGGTCCGTTTCCTCTGAAAATGTGTTCTCTCTGCCAACTGAGCAAACAGAGCAAAGAAAATACAGACAGGCACAAATCAGACACTAATAGGAGGTTTATCATTTACCGGCCCCTGGCGTAATCATCCAAGGCCTGGGGACCCAAGGGCCAATTCTTTTCTGTAACAGCTGAGAAGCTGGAGAACCCATTTGAGTTTTACGGTGCAGTGCACATTCTGAAAACGTCCTGGTCCCATGACTTCACCTGCACCTTGCACCCGCCCCTCTGACCGGGTTGTGATTCACACACTCAGTCCTCGACAAACAGCCGCGGGGACCTGCTTGCTGGAACAAGTCCAGAAAGCAAGGCATCTCGCAAGAGTGTCTTCCCAAGCCATCTATTTGGCTCTACTCCCGCAGGATGCACTCAGTGTGTCCCCAGCCACATGCAGGGGCCCCTCCTCTTGTCCAAACCCCCATCACCTGGCACGTACTTTATCCCACTTTCAAGGCTATTTCCAGTCCACATTCCCAAACACATCAGGAACAGCGAGCACAGCTCAAACAGATGAAGACATACTGTATGTCAGCCACTGTGTGCGATACATCTACGTATATTCTCCATTTACATTTATAATATCTAGCAGGTAACATCACTAGTCCTGCTTTAGAGGAAGCTGGGGTTCAGGGTAGTGAAACAACTTTTCCAAAGTCATGCTGCTGGTCAGGGCGGTACTGAGATCTGGACCAGGACCCGTGGACACAAGCGCCTACTCTCCACTCTCCCCTGCTGTGCTCCCCCGGGGCCAGAACGATTTTCTACGTAGTCTCTTTCCACGTAGTTAAGGCCACCCTTAACCCTCGCCCCCGTCCCCGCCCCACTGCGGCGTGATCCTCACGGGGCCCGTCAGATGGAAAGCAGGGGAGTGACATTTACCTAAGCCCAAACAAAGCATTTTCTGGGGGTCAACTCTTTTACTCCCCAACAAATCTGCAAGGTGACTGTGTTGCTCCCCATTTCACAGACCAGCTCATCGAGACTAGGGGAAGTCAAGAAACATGTCCAAGATCACACAGTTAGTAGCAGATAAAGAACTTAACTCCAAGATGACTCTCTTTCCACCCCACTGTGTAGTCCCCTCCCCCACCCTAAATATGACAGGGTTTGGATTTGTTTTTTGTTTTTTCCTTTTCCTCAATGACAGAAAAGCATCTGGTAAGAAGAAAGCAAAAAAGAAAAGCAGCCCTTGAGGTCTTGTTAAGATTCCAAAAATGACTTTGATGCAGCCAGCACTTGTCTGTTCAGAGAACCCTTGCCGGATGTCTGATACCCACGTTACCCCCATAACAACCTTGAAAGTACGTACTGACATTCCCAATTTCCAGAGCAGGAATTAGAGGCCAAGGGCGTTAAGTGACTGGACCAAAATCAACTGTTAAGAAATGCTTGAGGAACTGGGACCACGTTGTGGAGGCCCACCATCTTCCCACATCACATGGGACCCTGCCTTCCGGGGACCCTCACGCTGGCTTACACAGGGCAAAGCACTGTTTCTGGCAAAGCTTCCTTATCTAAGGGAAGATGTTCTCTAACGTCTCTGCTTCTCCAAGGCAAGATCAGAACAAGCTACCGTGCCTACAGGGGTCCTCCCCACCCCTGAAAAGACATGTTCCTGCCACGATCCACACCTGGGACAGCACTGGACTCACAAAACTCAAGTGCTCTTGGGTCTCACAAGGACTCCTCCACCAGAAGGACAGACCCACCCAGGGAGAGCGTGGGGAACTGCGGGCGTTCACAGACAACTTCCCCATCAGGCCAGCACGCACTGCAGTTCGCTCCTACCCGCTAACGACTCCCACAGACGACCTGCCGTGAACTGCCACGCTATTTAGACAAGAGCTAGAGGGCGACTTCCCACATCCCCGACCTAGAGACAGGAGGTACCCACATTCTTCCTGTGGAAAGAATGTAGCGCTCCTTGTCTTCTTTCCAAAAATATAAAAAGCCTAAATTAAAAAAACAAAACACAAACAAACAAAAAACCCACAATATGATGGCAGAAACTTCCATCATGGAACTTTTTATGCTTTTGTTTTGAAGGATTATCCATCAGACCCGAACAGGTCTGATACTACACTGAATGCCTTACAAACATTCCAGGATATCATCGTGATAACCCCACGGAGGATTATAGTATCGATCCAGATACGGAAACCATGTGTGGGAAGGAACCACCACAGGTCAGCAGCAGGGCTGAGATGTGAACCCATGACTCTACTCCACCACTCACCATCGAAGAGCGGCATTCCCCACGAGGACCTTCGAGATCAAAGATTATGTGGATCTACAGAGGGGGATCTCTGCCCCTGTTGAACTTCCAAAAACATAAACTGCTCATTTCTTAAGTGCTACAGTTATCACTAGACTTAAGTTAAAGAGCCTGAGTTTTTGGAAACAACAAATAGGATCTATCTGAATCACGGACCAAAAAATGTAATATTTTTTTCTTCTACACTCTTGACGTGACCCCCATGGTTGATCCTGTATTGAAATCACAAAATTTAGGCAAGAAAGGGTATCATGAAAATGGTGTCATGTAGCATAAGACCTTAAAAACATCTCTTTACGTATAATTTAACCCTCCGTTGACTTTCTCAGTAAGATTAAAGATCCAGCCCCTCCCAAGTATGTATGGAAGAGAATCTCTGGGCAACTGCTTGACCTGGCCGCCCCCACCCCAGAAAAAGATCGACCATCCTTTGCTACCCTTGAAAGAGCCGAGTTTCCTCATGTACATTCAAGACGGTCTCCTACCTCCGCAAAGAACTCATCCATGAAAGCCGTGTTGTCAATGGCAATCTCGACCTCGTCCGCATCATCATCCTGTGTGAGCTGCTTCTGTGGGAGACAGAAAGGAGCAGAGTGAGGCTCAGGACCCGAGACGGGGCTAAGGGCACCAACCGGCGCTACGCCCATACTAAGCATTATACATATAGGATCTCCCTTAAAACTCAGAACAGCTCTGTGAGGCATCAAACTCCAACCTCACACTGTCTGCACTTCAACCCCAGCTGCACCGCTTACTGACTTTTGGCAGTGGGGTGGGGGAGAAAGGGAGGGATGGGTAAGCTACCGACCTCACTGTGCCTCGGCTTCCTTATCTGTAAAATGTGGACGATGCACTAAAGAAGGGGGAGTGGTTAAGAAATGAGACAATGAAGCTAAAACATGTTTTCATTGTGCCTGGCATACTGTAAGTACTCAATAAATGCTAGGTTTTAACGTTGTTGTTACTGTTGTTGTTGGAGGTAGTAGGGTACGTAGTAGTAGGGGTAGTATTATGACTCGATCCAGTTGGAGAACCTAAAACAGAGAGGTTGCACAACTTGGCCACAGTCACACAGCTAAAATGTGGAGACAGATTCTAGCCTGTCTCTTGGATTTGGACCCCATGTTCCCAGCCCTTTCCCCCACAGTGTTCAAACGCGTGTCTGCCCTACCAGAGATCTCTATTGGAACAGTTTCTAGCCTCGGTTCCTCCACAGCACTCGCTTCTGATCCTCACAGTGGGAGCAAAGATTTTCCTGTTTTCATAAACCACCTACTGCAAAAAACCCGGCACTGTGTGTTGTTCCCTGTCAGAACGCATGTTTATGAGGAAACGGAAGCTCTCCCCTCAGCCCCCGGCAACCCCTGGGGACCCCAGCGTTATCTCATCCCACTTCCTCTGCAAAATCATAAAACGGCTACCTAAAGGAACTGATTCCACTCCTGCTCAGCATCCAGGGCCTCAGCTGTTTCTATGTTCTCCCCAGCGCCACACAACACACTGACCACTTCTAAGCACAGAGGGAAAACAGGTCCTTGGCAGTAGAAGTGGGGAGCGGCAATCCCCCTACACCTGCTTCTCCACGACCTCCAGGGGGCTTTCTAAACCAAGATGTGTCACCCAGACACTCTGAACCCACCAGGGGCCTCTCTTCTCTCCCGGCTACCAATCTCCTCCCCAACACACACACACACACACACACACACACACCACCACCACCACCACCACCACCCACGCCCCCCAATCCCACCCTCAACAGATGATGGAATTACTAGGAATTCCCACTGAAATCTGAGACTCTCCAGACACCTGCAGAGTCTGTTCTGACCAGCTGGCTCCCCCATCGTGGCATTCTCTGGCTTGTCTGGAACCATCAGCAACCCAAACTTGACAGCCATATTCCAAGAAACCAAATTCGAGGGCAGTGCTACAGCCCCTGAAATCGACTTCCTAAAAAGTCATTCTTTCTGTTCGTCTCCTCCAGGACTGAAAGTCCCATTGCCTAAAAGAGCACAAGGGACCCATTAAGGGCTGGCCCCACCCACACGCCACCCTCTAGGGTGAACTCTCTAGACCAGGCACTGGCAACTCCTGGCTGTTCGAGGACACACCATTCTTTCATTTGCTCAAATGTCACACAAGGACCAGCTGGAAAAACTGTACTTAGCCTTTAAAAGTCAATCTCAAGACCAACTTCTCTGTGTGCCTTCCCGGACACTTCCCCGCTAAGGTCTCAGCGCACCCAGCACAGCCTACTGTTAATTATTCCTTCGCTGATCAATCTTCATCTCCTCCACACCCTGGCTGTAAACCCTGAGGGCCAGGGTTGCCTCATCTACTGTCACAGACACTCTGAGTGTCCCTGCCTGCCCAGAACACCTTCCTCTGTGCAGAGGACCTTCCCAGAATTGTGTGGGGAAGGTAAAGGGGACCGACCCGGACCCCGGCTCCCTGAGGGATCTGAACGGCACAGTGAGCAGAGCTGAGTCGGCCAGCGGCAGTACCCAACAGAGACACCTGCTGGTTTTGCAGTCACCCTTGCCTCTACCCTTCCGAAGCGGCATCTCGGCTTCCGGCATGTTCCACAGAGGTTCCTAGCACTCCTCCAATGAGCTGAACAGTACTCTTCTAATATTTCAAAAACTCCGTTTTGGAGGAACTGGCTCTTGTCATTCATTCAGGTGTATACTGAGCACAGACCAGGGGCCAGATATGTAAAAAAATGGAATCAGTTTCAGCCCAGTGATAGACTAGCCTCTGCACAGATGCAGCCTGCACTCAGCAGTTTCTATTTGTTTGTTTGTCTGTTTGTTTATTAACATAGAATGCATTATTTGTTCCGGGGTTAGCCAGCAGTTTCTAAAGTGGACACAGAGCACTTCCTTTATCAACTATCATCAGTACGTGGGCCTCTTGGCAGCCTCCAGAGAGAGCTCCATGTCCCGGGAAGGATCTCTGTGACCCTCACTGGAAAACAAGGTCCCAGTCTTCCTCAGGGAAGGTGAGTTAACAAGTGTTTGTTGAGTTTCCTCTCTACAGACGTCATGGCAGTGGGATGAGGCTACCACCCTGGCATGGACGGAGGGAGGTTTCTGGAAGCTGAGAACAACTGTGTCCTGGAGCATGGAAGGCAGCCACCTAGCAGTCCGTCGTAGCATATATCTTTGAGGCCCCTGGAATTTGCACAAAGCTTCCCCCCATCCGAGACATCACTTCTTGGCTTGGAGAAGGCCTGGTGGGTAGGGAGGCACAGACTGCTCCATCTCCAGTGAGAGAATGTGTGAGCCAGGAAAAGAGAAGTCTTTGGAAACTCACAACCTGGGTCTAAAACATGTTGTTAACCACTTGCTCGCCGTGAGACCCCAATCAAGTCTCCTACTGCTCTGGGGTTCTTACCTATAAGTGGTAATAACACTACACACCTTACGACATTGATGGGCATTAGAAAACAGCACATCTGGAAGGTCTCCAGCACAACACTGGGCACACACCAGTTTCCCTATCACCTTGCTGTAAAGACATGTTGTCTAAAAGAGTGAGCTCTCCTCCCTCAAGGAAGTTCTCACACTAACAGCTAGGACAGTAAGGTCGGCTCCAGGGCGTCCAGATGACGTGGGATCCAAGGCTCACATCAGCACATACTGGTCGCCAAGCCTTACACGACTGGTTTAGCATCTCTGAGCCTCAGTTTCCTTACTACAAAATAGGGATAATAGTATCCACCAATGCTTCTGTGAGGATTCAATAATATTTTAAAGTTCCTTAGGCAACAGACAGCATGTAGTTACAACTCAAAAATGCCGCCATACAGAAGATCTAGCCAGCTTCTCTACAGCTGCAACCTGAATTTAAGTATCTTTAAATGGGGAAGGGGGGGCGGAGACATGACTCTTAGAGCTGAAGGCAACTGTACAGATTCTATCATCAAATTCTCTCACTTAGAGATGAGCAAATCAAGGCCCACAGCCAAACGCTGAGTTACGGACACAGCCAGGAAACGAGCTCGGGTTTCTTGATTCCCATCTTCCCCTGCAGAGTCTTTCCCACCAGGCTGGGCCACTTCCAAAAATGTAACACAGCAACACCAACGACAACAGCACAGCTTGAGTCCGGTCAGAGAATCCAAGCAAGAGCCTGTCATCACGGGTTATCCGGAGTCGTGGGACATGGGGACTCCCACCAGGCTTTTACACTGGGAGATCTAACTGGTCCCAGGGAGACCCTTTGTCCCTTCTGACACAGCCAAGGCTCTCTGGACTGAGGCCTCAGGGACCCCAAGCATGCAGCACCCTTTCTCTTCGGCCCACAAGACTGAGCACAGCCAAGAAAAGAACTTCACCATCTTTATCAAAGAATCAAGGCGTGTGGTAACAGGAACATTGCAGGAACTGCAACGTGGGGCCGCAGCAGAAACTCTGAGAACCTTGAGCTCGGCCACTTCCTTCCCCCTCCCATAGGCACAGCCTCCTGCTGCCCGCCCCACCCCACCCCCACCCCAGGAGATGGGAGATCTACCAGGGGGCAGCGCTGGGTCTGTCGCCCACCCCTGCCTCCCAAATGTGCCCCACAGTCCTGTGAAGGAGCCGTGACCACAACCTCCTCTGCAGAGTGGGGAGAGTTCAGGGCCCTAGAGCACAAAGTGCAGGGGCCAAAGCCCTAATTCCTCTCACTCCGCACTAATCGCCTTCTCTGTTAACCTCGGGTCCCCCTTGTTCGCCCCCACAGACCCCTGGCCACGACCCGCTAGCTGCTTCACGTTCATCATGTCAGTGAGCCCCGTCCATGTTTTATAGTTGAGGACCTGCAAGCCATGGACGTGCTAAAGTTTCCCGGGGTCTCCCAGCCACTGATCTGCAGCGTCTACGCTCACACCTGGGTTGTCTGTCTTACGCCCTTGTTATTCCAGTGCACCTTCCCAAAGCGGCCTATCGCCCAGAGCAACCAGCAACCAGAGCGAGCAGCAGCCCAGCTGGGCGCTTGTCTCATTAAGCCTGGGTTTTCTCACCAAGTAAGGAGCTTAGCTCTCCAGGCCGGCTTTGTGGAACCCCAGGACATTCATTCGAGATGTGCCTCCCAAACCACCCAGGGAAGCCAGGGACGGGGAGCCAAGCAGGCAGGCCCTTCCCTACTCTGAAATCTGCACACCTTCCCTTTTATCTGCTTTATACCCCAGGGCTGAATATAACATTGCATTTGAAGAGTCC